>NC_091283.1:527864255-529281233 GCF_032444005.1 Ranitomeya imitator
TGGCCGAGGGTGCAACAACCTTAAGGGACGTTTGGTAGTTAGTCCAAGCTTTCAAATGCATGGTGGTTAAATGTCTATGCATGCAACTAGTATTGAGACTTTTCAGATTCTGACCTCTGCTTAAGGAAGTAGAACATTTTTGACAGATGACTTTGCGCTGATCAATTGGATGTTGTTTAAAAAAATGCCAGACTGCACTCTTTCTAGCATCGGATACCTTTTCAGGCATTGCAGACTGAGCTTTAACCGGATGGCCACGCTGTCCTCCACCAGGTTTTGGCTTTGCCACGCGTTTTGGGCAAGATACGGGCCCGGCAGATGGAACCTGTGGCGATGTTGATGCCTGCTGCGGCCCCTCCTCCTCCTCTGCTTCAGAACTGCTGCCGCCTGCACCCTGTTCCCCCAATGGCTGCCAATCGGGGTCAAGAACTGGGTCATCTAATAACTCTTCTTGTACCTCCTGCGCAACTTCGTCTGTGTCACCGTGTCGTTCGGTGGTATAGCGTTCGTGATGGGGCAACATAGTCTCATCAGGGTCTGATTCTTGATCAGCACCCTGCGAGGGCAATGTTGTGGTCTGAGTCAAAGGACCAGCATAGTAGTCTGGCTGTGGCTGTGCGTCAGTGCACTCCATGTCAGATTCAATTTGTAATGGGCATGGACTGTTAACTGCTTCACTTTCTAAGCCAGGGACGGTATGTGTAAAGAGCTCCATGGAGTAACCCGTTGTGTCGCCTGCTGCATTCTTCTCTGTTGTTGTTTTTGCTGAAGAGGACAAGGAAGTGACTTGTCCCTGACCGTGAACATCCACTAACGACGCGCTGCTTTTACTTTTACCAGTTTCACGAGATGAGGCAAAAGAGCTAGAGGCTGAGTCAGCAAGATAAGCCAAAACTTGCTCTTGCTGCTCCGGCTTTAAAAGCGGTTTTCCTAATCCCAGAAAAGGGAGCGTTCGAGGCCTTGTGTAGCCGGACGACGAACCTGGCTCCACAGCTCCAGACTTAGGTGCAATATTTTTTCCCCCACGACCACCTGATGCTCCACCACTACCACTACCCTCATTACCAGCTGACAATGAACGCCCCCGGCCACGACCTCTTCCACTAGACTTCCTCATTGTTTTAAAAACGTAACCAAACTAACGTTATTTGTTGCAGTCACACAACTTACACGGTGAGCTATAACTTCAGTATGATTTAGCTACCCCTTTACAGGTTGGTGAGACCACAGCGAAAATCAGGCCCAATGTTACACACTCTTTTTTTGGTGGCTGCAAATTAGAGAGATGCCCCACACGCAGGACTGTCACTGAAGCACAAATGTTAATATTAATGTCACACTATTATTTTTTTTTTATTTTTATTTTTTTCAGGAACACTTTAGAAACCCCCCAAAAAAAAAAAAATAGATTTTTGCAGGGAGAATTTAGAAAACAAATGTAACAAACTATATGCTTTCTATGGGCCACTGAGTGAGAGATGACGCACACAGGAATCAGGAGTGGCACACAAGCCCAGAGGCCAATATTTTTCTACCAATGATTGATGGAGTTATTTTCTCTGGTAGATTTTGGAACCCAAATCAAGGAAAAAAAATGTAGGCTTTCTATGGACCACAATTGGAGAGAGAGAGAGAGAGAGATGGCACACCCAGGAGTCAAGACTGGCACACAAGCAGAAAGGCCAATATTAATCTCCCACTGTTTTTTTTTTGTTTTTTTTTGTTTTTTTTTTTTTCAGGGAGACTTTAGAAAAAAAAATAATAAAAAAAATATGATTTTATCAGGAAGAATTTAGAAACCAAATAAAATAAAATGATTTTTTCAGGGAGAATTTATAAAACAAATAAAAACAAAAATAGGCGTTCTATGGCCCACTGACTGAGAGATGACGCACACAGGAGTCAGGAGTGGCACACAAACCCAGAGGCCAATATTTTTCTACCAATGATTGATGTAGTTATTTTCTCTGGTAGATTTTAGAACCCAAATCAAGGAAAAAAAATATAGGCTTTCTATGGACCACAATTGGAGAGAGAGAGAGAGAGAGAGAGAGAGAGAGAGAGAGAGAGAGAGAGATGGCACACCCAGGAGTCAAGACTGGCACACAAGCAGAAAGGCCAATATTAATCTCCCACTGTTTTTTTTGGTTGTTTTTTTTTTTTTTTTTTTCAGGGAGACTTTAGAAAAAAAAATAATAAAAAAAATATGATTTTATCAGGAAGAATTTAGAAACCAAATAAAATAAAATGATTTTTTCAGGGAGAATTTATAAAACAAATAAAACCAAAAATAGGCGTTCTATGGCCCACTGACTGAGAGATGACGCACCCAGGAGTCAAGACTGGCACACAAGCAGAAAGGCCAATATTAATCTCCCACTGTTTTTTTTGGTTGTTTTTTTTTTTTTTTTTTCAGGGAGACTTTAGAAAAAAAAATAATAAAAAAAATATGATTTTATCAGGAAGAATTTAGAAACCAAATAAAATAAAATGATTTTTTCAGGGAGAATTTATAAAACAAATAAAACCAAAAATAGGCGTTCTATGGCCCACTGACTGAGAGATGACGCACCCAGGAGTCAAGACTGGCACACAAGCAGAAAGGCCAATATTAATCTCCCACTGTTTTTTTTTTTTTTTTTCAGGGAGACTTTAGAAAAAAAAATAATAAAAAAAATATGATTTTATCAGGAAGAATTTAGAAACCAAATAAAATAAAATGATTTTTTCAGGGAGAATTTAGAAAACAAATAAAACCAAAAATAGGCGTTCTATGGCCCACTGACTGAGAGATGACGCACACTGGAGTCAGGAGTGGCACACAAACCCAGAGGCCAATATTTTTCTACCAATGATTGATGTAGTTATTTTCTCTGGTAGATTTTAGAACCCAAATCAAGGAAAAAAAATATAGGCTTTCTATGGACCACAATTGGAGAGAGAGAGAGAGAGAGAGAGAGAGAGAGAGAGATGGCACACCCAGGAGTCAAGACTGGCACACAAGCAGAAAGGCCAATATTAATCTCCCACTGTTTTTTTGGTTGTTTTTTTTTTTTTTTTTTCAGGGAGACTTTAGAAATAAAAATAATAAAAAAAATATGATTTTATCAGGAAGAATTTAGAAACCAAATAAAATAAAATGATTTTTTCAGGGAGAATTTAGAAAACAAATAAAACCAAAAATATGCGTTCTATGGCCCACTGACTGAGAGAGAGAGAGAGATGGAACGCTTAGTACTGGCACACAAGCCCAAAGGGCAATATTAATCTCCCTTTTTTTTTCCAGGGAGAATTTCTGAAACCCAAAAAAAAAATAAAATAGGCTTTCTATGGCCCACTATTTGTGAGAGAGATGGGACGCTCAGGACTGGCACAGATGGCACGCTCAGGACTGGCACAGAAGCCCAGAGGCCAATATTAATCTCCCTTTTTTTCTGGGAGAATTTATAAAACCAAAAAAATATTTAAATAGGCTTTCTATGGCCCACTATTTGTGAGAGAGATGGCACGCTCAGGACTGGCACAGATGGCACGCTCACAACTGGCACACAAGCCCAGAGGCCAATATTAATCTCCCTTTTTTCAGGGAGAATTTCTAAAACCCAAAAAAAAAATAAAATAGGCTTTCTATGGCCCACTATTTGTGAGAGAGATGGGACGCTCAGGACTGGCACAGATGGCACGCTCAGGACTGGCACAGAAGCCCAGAGGCCAATATTAATCTCCCTTTTTTTCTGGGAGAATTTATAAAACCAAAAAAATATTTAAATAGGCTTTCTATGGCCCACTATTTGTGAGAGAGATGGCACGCTCAGGACTGGCACAGATGGCACGCTCACAACTGGCACACAAGCCCAGAGGCCAATATTAATCTCCCTTTTTTCAGGGAAAATTGATAAAACAAAAAAAAAAATTAAATAGGCTTTCTATGGCCCACTATTTGTGAGAGAGATGGCACGCTCAGGGCTGGCTGGCACAGATGGCACGCTCAGGACTGGCACACAAGCCCAGAGGCCAATATTAATCTCCCTTTTTTTCTGGGAGAATTTATAAAACCAAAAAAATATTTAAATAGGCTTTCTATGGCCCACTATTTGTGAGAGAGATGGCACGCTCAGGACTGGCACAGATGGCACGCTCACAACTGGCACACAAGCCCAGAGGCCAATATTAATCTCCCTTTTTTCAGGGAAAATTGATAAAACAAAAAAAAAAATTAAATAGGCTTTCTATGGCCCACTATTTGTGAGAGAGATGGCACGCTCAGGGCTGGCTGGCACAGATGGCACGCTCAGGACTGGCACACAAGCCCAGAGGCCAATATTAATCTCCCTTTTTTTCTGGGAGAATTTATAAAACCAAAAAAATATTTAAATAGGCTTTCTATGGCCCACTATTTGTGAGAGAGATGGCACGCTCAGGACTGGCACAGATGGCACGCTCACAACTGGCACACAAGCCCAGAGGCCAATATTAATCTCCCTTTTTTCAGGGAAAATTTATAAAACAAAAAAAAAAATTAAATAGGCTTTCTATGGCCCACTATTTGTGAGAGAGATGGCACGCTCAGGGCTGGCACAGATGGCACGCTCAGGACTGGCACACAAGCCCAGAGGCCAATATTAATCTCCCTTTTTTTCAGGGAGAATTTATAAAACCAAAAAAAAAAATAAATAGGCTTTCTATGGCCCACTATTTGTGAGAGAGATGGCACACTCAGGACTGGCACACAAGCCCAAAGGCCAATATTAATCTCCCACTGTATTTTTATCAGGGAGAATTTATACACCCCACAAAAAAAAATACAGAAAAATGAAAAGGCTTTCTATGGCCCACTATGTGAGAGAGATGGCACACACAGGGATGGCACTCTAGCAGAAATGCCAAATTGCCAATCTTAATCTCCCACCAAAAAAAAAAAAAAAAAAAAAACAGGGAATGTCCTACAATTACTATCTCCCTGCCTGCAGTAATCTCAGCCAGGTATGGCAGGCAGCTACTATCTCCCTGCCTGCAGTAATCTCAGCCAGGTATGGCAGGCAGCAATAAGGAGTGGACTGATGCACAAATGAAATAAAAAGTGTGGACAAACAAAAAAGATAGCTGTGCAGAAAGGAAGGAACAAGAGGATTTGTGCTTTGAAAAAAGCAGTTGGTTTGCACAGCGGCGTACACACAGCAATGCAGCTATCAGGGAGCCTTCTAGGGCAGCCCAATGAGCTACAGCGCTGAGGGGAAAAAAAAAAAAAAAAAAACTTCCACTGTCCCTGCACACCGAGGGTGGTGTTGGACAGTGCAAATCGCTGCAGCACAAGCGGTTTTGTGGTTAATGGACCCTGCCTAACGCTATCCCTGCTTCTGACAAAGCGGCAGCAACCTCTCCCTAAGCTCAGATCAGCAGCAGTAAGATGGCGGTCGGCGGGAACGCCTCTTTATAGCCCCTGTGACGTCGCAGACAGCAAGCCAATCACTGCAATGCCCTTCTCTAAGATGGTGGGGACCAGGACCTATGTCATCACGCTGCCCACACTCTGCGTTTACCTTCATTGGCTGAGAAATGGCGCTTTTCGCGTCATTGAAACGCGACTTTGGCGCGAAAGTCGCGTACCGCATGGCCGACCCCGCACAGGGGTCGGATCGGGTTTCATGAAACCCCGACTTAGCCAAAAGTCGGCGACTTTTGAAAATGTTCGACCCGTTTCGCTCAACCCTAATATCAATCCAAGAGTGAGATCCTTGAGCAGGTCCTATCCTGATTCGTGTTTGCGGATCAGACTCGGACATACAAGTAAACGGGGATCGGCGAAACACAAATGTAAATTGGAAGCCTTTCAATTTGCATCCGTTTTGCTTCCGTATTCATTTATAAATTTGGATAAAAATATGACTTTTCAGGGATTACTTTTGGCTTGGAAGCAAGCACACCCTTTCAGTGGAACAAAAAACAGATGAGAACGTACAAATGCAATAATGATACAAATCGTTTTGTTTCTTTCAGATGGTAAACTCATGTGTGAATGTAGCATACTTTGGGATGAGTGGTCCGTTTAAACAGATTTCTCCATGTAACCAGGATATTAAGTTTAGTGTTTGGACTTGTAGAGCTGATAGAGCGGGGGTCTCTTGACCGGAATTTCCTCTACTAGTAAAAGGTTCATTTATTCTAGAAAACATGAAGGTATAGAACAGTTGTGCCAGGTTGAATACCAGGGGCTAATGGATATCTGGGTTGAGGAATGTTTGACACTTATCATACTTCTAAAAGATGACTTCCATATGTGAGAGGTAGTGTCCGTCTGTCATCTCCAATGGTTGATTCAACCGACTACAGTTGATGCTTGGTATCATGTCATGATCATTTCAACCTGAACTTTCAGAATGATGCTAAAGATACTATGGCTTCACAACAAATATCTCCATTTCAACAAATATGGGTAGTTGTTGTCACTGTACAGTATATGAGCCTGCATACCAAAAATTGGGTTCAAAAGGATGGGAAATAGTTCATATTTTGGAAAGGCTTGGGAGCCTTCAAGAGGAGATAGGTGGCAACATAAAATGTTAAATTGCAGGAAGTAATGCATGTTCATAACTAGATTAGGGACCCTTGTAATCCACCCCTGATAGATTTTGCTGTAGACAACTCATACTACCATGGTTAACCATTTTTCAGACCTGCTAACCATGAGTTGATCCACAGCCCATCATGAAGGACATGAAAATGTTACTGTTCTTCCAAAAGTTTAGGACAAATAATACCTGAATAGTTAAACTAGACTGAAAAATCATGATCTAATTCATTATTAACTTTACTATTTATCTGCAGTGAGATGGATGGCACATATTCAACAACAAATTATAGTTACAAGTGCCAGCCTATTGTCCCTATATGAATGCAGTAAGTCAATATATGAATGAGCAGCTCTATACAGTGCTGCTAGTAGTTTGTGTTTCTTTACCTTGAAAAAGACACTACTGTAGTCTGGCACCGAAACGCGTTGACGTTATAAAAACCTTATACCAACAAGGATTCTTAATTTCCACAAGCACAGCCCAGGTACCGTGATCTCTCCACTGAAGTGAATCGCCATCTAGAAGGCTTTTTCCTCCAGTCACGGGGCCGCAGCCATGGATTCTAAGGCCATGTTCACACAGTGCGTTTTTTACCGCGGAACCGCGGCGGTTTTGCGGCTGCGGTTCCGCAGCTGTTTTCCATGCAGGGTACAGTACACTGTACCCTATGGAAAACAGGACACACTGTGCACATGGTCCGGAAATTGTAAAAAAAAAGACGCGCTGAATAGCTCCCGGAAAAAAGAAGGAGCATGTCAATTCTTCTTCCTGAACCGCAGCGGTTCTGCACCCATAGACCTCCATTGTGAGGTCAAAATCGCAGTAAAACCCGCAGATCAAAAATATATCTGCGGGTTTTACTGCGATTTGATGTGCAGAACCGCTGCAGCAGGAAGTGCGGGGGAGCGGGCGGAAGTGCGTGGGCGGAGTGTGGCTGCCCCCCCGTGCTCCGATCCCGCCCCCCCATGCTCCGATGCCCCCCCCCGTGCTCCGATGCCCCCCCCCCAGTGCTCCGATGCCCCCCCCGTGCCCTAATCTCCCCCCCTTATACTTACCCGGCGTCCCGGTGTCCGTCCGGCCGTCTTCTCCCTGGGCGCCGCCATCTTGCAAAATGGCGGGCGCATGCGCAGTGCGCCCGCCGAATCTGCCGGCCGGCAGATTCGCTCCAAAGTGCATTTTGATCACTGAGATATAACCTATCTCAGTGATCAAAATAAAAAAATAGTAAATGACACCCCCCCACTTTGTCACCCCCATTGGTAGGGACAATAAAAAAAATTAAGAATTTTTTTTTTTTTTTTCACTAAGGTTAGAATAGGGTTAGGGTTAGGGGTAGGGTTAGGGGTAGGGTTAGGGTTAGGGTTAGGGGTAGGGTTAGGGGTAGGGTTAGGGGTAGGGTTAGGGTTAGGGGTAGGGTTAGGGGTAGGGTTAGGGGTAGGGTTAGGGTTAGGGGTAGGGTTAGGGGTAGGGTTAGGGGTAGGGTTAGGGGTAGGGTTAGGTATTTTCAGCCATTTTAGCCCTAAAAAGCTTCCTAGGAAACACACAGTAAAAAAAGGATAAAAAAACGCATCAAAAAACGCATCAAAAAACGCATCAAAAACGCATCAAAAAAGGACAAAAAAAGGACCTGCGTTTTCTGCCAAGAGCTGCAGTTTTTTAAAAAAACTGTCCTGAAAAAAAAAGGATGGAAATCCTGAACGTGTGAACATACCCTAAGGCTCTTTTGGGTGTTGTGCCCATACACAACCACCCCAGGTGAGCACTACATCACTCTCACCCTCTCTCATTTCTCTAGCGATATTGCCCTATTTTGAGCTTCTGTCCCAACCAGACCTCAGCACTACATAAAGTTATGTATACGGAATATAATGGTATATCTTGACCAGTTGCACAGAATATATTCTTTACTACAGGAAGAAGATATTATCTATGTGTGTAATACTAGTTCCTAAGCATAACAAATACATGGATACATTGGTTATTGCTATGAGAACCGTCCTTTCTAGATTATGTAAAAAGCAATGGTTATGATTTTTCTAGACAGGTGGAGGCAGATCTGGATGCAGTAAATAGATTGTATTGATTTTCCTATGTGCTGATCGCAGAATGAATCTTTTGTGGGGAGGAAAGTTGAATAATACTCTACACATGGGCATCACAGGAGCTCCATGGTCCTGGGGTCAGATCCTACAAATGACAACATCTGTAAGGAGTTTGTATGTTCTCCCCGTGTTTGTGTTTCCTCCCACACTCCAATAACATACTGATAGGGAATTTAGATTGTGAGCCCCAATGGGGACAGCAAGTGATAGTAATATCTGTAAAGCGGTACAGAATATGTTGGCGCTATATAAACATTGGAAATAAGTAATGAGAAAATATCCCAAGTGACTTATAAGAAATAAAACGTGAATGTTTTCTAGTCATGAATTGAGGTTTGCCAGGAGAAAGATTCCAGATAAATGATGACTGAGTAAATAAATTATGAGGGAACTGCTTTACCACCAATATCCTATTCTTTGGTGGACGTCAAAGAAGTGATCGAAGCAGAGAGCAGTGCAGTGACGTGGGATTTAACTGCACAAAATCGCCTCCTGGCAAGCAGCATCTTCTCTGCGGATCCAAAGCCTTTAGTACACGCCAAGCGACGCTCCAATAACAGGCGATGTTGAGCCACACTGAATATTAAGCTAGGAACAAAGCCAATTCGAGATATGACTTAAATATATTCCGGTAATGGAGTTTTGACTCTAGTAATGCTGTGACATAGCTGGCACTGTTACTGCAGAATTGTATCTGCAGCTGCCAACAACAGGGCACTAAGCAAAGCCGCCCTGGAGCCACATGTGTCTCCTGAGGGCCATGTGTGTCTCCCAAACCAACGTTTAAGGAGCACTGCTGTAAAGTCTATGCCTAGGATATGGCTTATAAATGCTCTAAGGCCACACATGTTGAGTATTTGGTGAGTTTTTTACCTCAGTTTTGTAAGCCAAAACCAAGTGAGGAACAATCGGAGGAAAAGTATAATAGAAACACGTCACCACTTCTGTATTTATCACCCACTCCAGGTTTGGGTTAAAAATACTGAGGTAAAACACTGACCAAATTCTGAATGTGTGAATGTGGCCTTATAGTGCAGTCTGCTTCTACATTATGCTATTTGGCTGAAAACTGGGAAATTGCTTGTAATGTAATTATCTGTACTTTTAATCAAAGTTTGTCACAAATGATGCAACGATAGTGACTAAGCAATGTAACTTTATATGCAATGTGGACACGCTATCAGCTCCGTACAATGGTGCAGTTTTTTTTTTTTTTTTATTTCTTACTGAGTAGGCTAGCACTCAGAGGCACTGTGGGCTCACTGGTTAGCCCTGTTGCCTTGTTGCGCTGGGGTCCTAGGTTCAAAGCCCACCAAGAACAACATCTTTAAGGAGTTTGAATGTTCTCTTTGTGTTTGTGTAGGTTTCCTCCAGGTTCTCTGATTTCCTCCCTTACTCCAAAGACATACTGATAGGGAATCTAGATTGTGAGCCACAATGGGGACAGTAATGATGATGTCTGTATAGTGCTATGCATATGATGGCGCTATATACGGTAAGCAATGCATAATGAATAAATCGAATGAGATGGGATGCTACTTCTACTACTTTATCTCTACTATCCCATATATTCTAATCAATGGAACAAAGGGATGGTAGAATAGGTCACTTCTTACCTTTATAAGCTTGCATCTTATCTGAGCAGACACCATATGGCTATTTCTTAAGTTGCCTACTCTGAACATCAGACACAGTTTTCCATCACGCTGGGAAATGACAGCATTGTGGCTGAACATGAGAGTCTCTGCTCTCTTTTTCGGCTGTGACATCTTTATAAACATACAGCCTATAAGGAAAGCATCCACGATAGATCCCAGCAAAGACTGAAACAAAAAGAGTATGATCCCTTCAGGGCATTTCTCAGTAATGTACCTAAAACCGTACCCAATGGTAGCTTCTGTCTCTATAAAGAAGAGGAACGCAGAGGGGAAGTTGTAGACATTGGCTACACAGGGAGTGTAGTTGTCATCATGAGGTCTGTTAATGTCACCTCGAATGTAGGCTATAATCCACCACATTGAAGCCATTACCAACCAAGCCACCGTGTACGTCAAGATGAATATTAACAGGTTCCATCTCCATTTCAGGTCCACTAAGGTGGTGAACAGGTCTGACAGGTATCTACTCGTCTCGCCCCCCAGATTCCCATGTTGTACGTTGCATCGTCCATTCTTGTCCACAAACCTCTGCCTTTTTTTCCTCTTAACAGAAGGGAAGAATCCCCCTCCCACTGTGGTGGTTACGACATGGTATTCTTCACCAAATTTCCTCCTCAATGCCGACATCTTTTTCCCTGTGGATCAATCGGGTAGTAATGTCCACTGAAAAGTTAGTTTTTTTCCCCTTCCGTCAATCTAGGATGCAATTCTTACTTGTCTTCATCTCTAGAACTGGTTGTGCAATATTGGGTTACTGGGCATAGAATTATGTGCAATCTGTATGTGAATCGCCCCGTTTAGTCTGGCTGGTTGCTTATCCCTTTAGCTGGATGCGCTGACTGTGTGCATGGAATAGGAAGATAGTGTTCACAGCCTGTTCAAGGGAGCGCAATGTGGACGTGTTCTGTGTGCTCGCCTGAAGCCAATCATTGGAATCCTATTACAAAAGTAATCATCCACTGTGTACGCAGCTGGGCACTAGGTGGTGCTAGACGTAAAGCTATCTTCAAGGGAAGGCGTTCATGAAGAATGCAACAGCCAAAGATTTAAAACATCAGAAAAAAAGCAATTTTTACAATAAACACATCCCTTAGTTCTTCGCACAACTTTGATTTCTTCTAATAGTGATGGAAATTCAGAACTGCAATTTATGGATAATATATATGTGTATTTGTAAGCTTGCAAGCAGGGACCTCACCCCTAATGTCACTGTTTACATTGTCTTAACTTGTACTGAATTTATTGTCTGTACATGTCCCCGCTTAAATTGTAAAGTGCTGCGGAATATGTTGGCGCTATATAAATAAAAATTATTATTATTATATACACATACAGTTAGGTCCATATATATTTGGACAGAGACAACATTTTTCTAATTTTATTTATAGATATTACCACAATGAATTTTAAACAAAACAATTCAGATGCAGTTGAAGTTCAGACTTTCAGCTTTCATTTAAGGGTATCCACATTATAATTGGATGAAGGGTTTAGGAGTTTCAGCTCCTTAACATGTGCCACCCTGTTTTTAAAGGGACCAAAAGCAATTGGACAGATTCAATAATTTTAAATAAAATGTTCATTTTTAGTACTTGGTTGAAAACCCTTTGTTGGCAATGATTGACTGAAGTCTTGAACTCATGGACATCACCAGACGCCGTGTTTCCTCCTTTTTGATGCTCTGCCAGGCCTTCACTGCAGTGGTTTTCAGTTGCTGTTTGTTTTTGGGCCTTTCTGCATGAAGTGTAGTCTTTAACAAGTGAAATGCATGCTCAATTGGGTTGAGATCAGGTGACTGACTTGGCCATTCAAGAATATTCCACTTCTTTGCTTTAATAAACTCCTGGGTTGCTTTGGCTTTATGTTTTGGGTCACTGTCCATCTGTAGTATGAAATGAGGACCAATCAGTTTGGCTGCATTTGGATGCAGCTGAGCACACAGTATGTCTCTGAATACCTCAGAATTCATTCGGCTGCTTCTGTCCTGTGTCACATCATCAATAAACACTAGTGACCCAGTGCCACTGGCAGTCATGCATGCCCAAGCCATCACACTGCCTCCGCCGTGTTTTACAGATGATGTGGTATGCTTTGGATCATGAGCTGTACCACGCCTTTGCCATACTTTTCTCTTTCCATCATTCTGGCAGAGGTTGATCTTGGTTTCTTCTGTCCAAAGAAAGTTCTTCCAGAACTTTGCTGGCTTTTTTAGATGGTTTTTAGCATAGTCCAGTGTAGCCTTTTTATTCTTGAATCTTGTGAATGGCTTGCACCGTGCAGTGAACCCTCTGTATTTACTTTCATGCAGTCTTCTCTTTATGGTAGATTAGAATATTGATACGCCTACCTCCTGGAGAGTGTTATTCACTTGGTTGGCTGTTGTGAAGGGGTTTCTCTTGACCATGGAGATTATTCTGCGATCATCCACCACTGTTGTCTTCCGTGGGTGCCCAGGTCTTTTTGCATTGATGAGTTCACCAGTGCTTTCTTTCTTTCTCAGGATGTACCAAATTGTAGATTTTGCCACTCCTAATATTGTAGCAGTTTCTTGGATGGGTTTTTTCTGTTTTCGCAGCTTAAGGATGGCTTGTTTCACCTGCATGGAGAGCTCCTTTGACCGCATGTTTACTTCACAGCAAAATCTTCCAAATGCAAGCACCACACCTCAAATCAACTCCAGGCCTTTTATCTGCTTAATTCAGAATGACATAACGAAGGGATTGCCCACAGCTTTCCATGAAATAGCTTTGGATTCAATTGTCCAATTACTTTTGGTCCCTTTAAAAACAGGGTGGCACATGTTAAGGAGCTGAAACTCCTAAACCCTTCATCCAATTTTAATGTGGATACCCTCAAATGAAAGCTGAAAGTCTGAACTTCAACTGCATCTGAATTGTTTTGTTTAAAATTCATTGTGGTAATGTCTATAACCAAAATTAGAAAAATGTTGTCTCTGTCCAAATATATATGGACCTAACTGTACATACTGTATATGCACTGTGTGTGTTTGAGCATATGTTAATAGCATTAGACACAGATTCCTTTTCTGTTTATTAGTGAAATGTTGGTTGACCTCGCCAGTTTCTGCGGGATTAGCTAATTAACTGACAGTCTATATACAGGGAGCGGCTTAAGTGTCCCCTGTCCCCCAACATCAGCTGTCACAGAAGCCAGGGATCATGTTGTATTTCAGCCTATCTGATCCTGTGCTCTCGCAGGAGATAAGAGAATGCAGAAGTGTCTGGCAACAGCTTATCCCTCTTCTCCTTTTGGAATAAGTATGCATGCTCAGCCTACCAAGCATGCATGTTTGTAGTGAAGTCTGGGCAGCTGGCTGACAGCTATTTTATGTGAGTGGTCAACATCCAAATTTCATATGTAGGCATAATATGTGATTTAAAAATATGAAGACGGTATTTAATCTACGGTATATGAGTGCAAAAATTTAGTTTGCAGTCTAAATACGCTGTCCGAGGCAAAGTGACTTATCCTATAGTATGCAATCACCGTGCCCTGTCAGCTTCCCCCTGTGCCTGCCATTAATGTTCTGTGTATGCAGAATGTGGCAAATCTTAATCTAAGTGGATTATAACCATAAAATATTTTTAACATACTGACCTACATGGCAATTCTTTAGATTTTACCTTAGAACACATTAGTGTATGTAGATGACAATGAGTTTGTCACGGGGATACCGTGACAGAGAGGGGTCAGAAGATTGCGGCATCTGGCTACCCGTGCACCTGCACTGGTTGGATCTGCGTTGTCTTCCAGGTAGCTGTGCAGGTTTCCCTTTTCCGATTGTTGCAAGGGTTAAACAGTACTGTTCGTTTCCTAGAGCTCTCCATCCTGAATTATCTCAGCTGTTCAGATTCCTCCACTCCCCTCTGGTATAAATACTCACCTCTTAGCTTGAGAAGTTGCCAGTGATATCTTGCTATAACCTGGTTTGAGCTGTAGGTGTGAGCTGTGTAAAGAGAGGTCGTCTCGTAGATATATGTTTGGAAGTTTGTTTGAGTGTTATCCTTTACCTTATCTCCTATTTGTTCTGTCTCACCTTGTCCTTCCCCTTTATGTAGTCTGTGAGTGTGTTGAGTGATTGCTTTTTTTTACCCTTGTCTTTTTCCTTTTGTGTCTTTACGTTAGAGCAGAACTAGCGTTCCTGCTGCCCTATGCACTAGTCAGGGTCATTCTTAGGGTAAGACAGGGATAAGCTTATGATCGCCGCACGGGTGAAAGAACCCGTCTAGGAACGCTCGGGAGCGTAAGGTTGCACATTGCAAGTGTCTGGGGTCCCCCACTTTAATTTTTCCCTAGTGGCAGTGCTCCCCTTTCCCTTCCATCTCACCATGCGCTGTCTTGTTCTGGCAGAAGCATGACAGATTTTTAGCGCAGCCATGACAAATCATTGCATTATCTGCGTTTTCGTAGTGACCATGTGCATTTACTGAAAAAACCCTCATGTTTCTGTGTATTTTCCAATGCTGCCTAAATGTTTTGAAAAGTCACATATGTATGTATGTATATTTCTAATGGAGCAATATCACTAAGGGAGTGTGGCTAATGATTTTAGAAACTATCTATTTGCAATTTGTTAATAAGCTACAATTAAGACAGGAGGGTTGAATTGTGTCGACATGATTTTTGCTGTCTTGCTATCAAAATATTTTAAATGGCTTTCTAATTCAACTATATTATCTTATAGATATGGAATATTAATGATTTCCACATATTTACCCATGACACCACATTGGTAATCGCTATCACATTGGTATAATTATAGGAGAGGTAATGGTTGTGATTACACCTGGTCCATGTAGTCTGGGTGTCTAGAAAGTTCCTTTACCCCATTGAGGTTAGTGTCTCATGATATTGGGAGCCCTGTTATATATTTTACATGGGGCCCATATTACATCTCTGTATAATAACATACCTCTTGTATACATTATTTTTCTTTATTCTGATTAGCAGCAACAAATTAGATACATCCAATTGAAAAGTAATCCACATGTGCTCTTGGACTGCCAGGTATGCATTGGAGACATTATATTACTCAGTGGCTTCCCTGTTGTATTACCAAATCATTCATGCACAAGAAGAGCAACCCTGATATTAGACACATATTATTTAATTGCTGTGGTAACAGTTATCTCATAAAGAACATAATGAACTAAGTATAAGTGAACTATAGAGGTCATTATCGGGGACGCACTTTCTTAACCTTCATTGCCTTCCCACAGTGGAGAGCTACTGTTACAGGGTTGGTGCGACAGAGACAGACAGACCACACTGTCTTATTTCTCTTACTCCTGCACTGACTAGAAGCACTTCACCTTCATATTAAATGGTGCAGGTGTGGCGCCCCAGGGTCCTGGTCATCACAGTAACATTGCTCTCCTCACCGGGAGAGTGATGTTATGCTTGGAAGCGATCAAGGATAACTCTCATCAGGTAATCACCATGCTCACAACATGTTCACAATCCAGGCCACAAGGGGGAGCTTTTGATCCTATTCCTAGGTGACTCCCCATATATATTGTTGTTTGGAGGGAAAGTGGATCAGATAGTGCCAGGAAGCAGACTGGAGCAGTCTGAGGCAGGGAGAACGCATGCGGGGCCATACAGACACGCAAAAGTGCTGCAGCCCCTGGAAAGGGACATACAGAAGGAAAGGACATTGTTCAGTGAGAGTGAAGGAGAGCAAAGCACAGGAGAGGAGGTATCAGGGGAGACCAGCTACGAGCAGGCTGCCTCCTTCTGAAGCGCAGATAACCGGTAGTCGGACCACCGAGGTTGTAAGGGACTCTAAGACTTACAGCAGAGACTGGCAGGACAGCTGAACTGCAAGTTACCTGTCCGCCACATACACCTGAAGACACAGCAACACATAGAGCCTGGGGCATGATAGAGTCCCTGTAAAAAGGCTTGAGTTACCAGTCATATAGGTATTGTCCTATCCTATATGGGGACAGAGAGAAGAACTGTGAAGACTTTATCTAAAGCCATAGGCAGTAAGGGACTACAACACGACCACGCTAGAGGAAGGCTTTTAACTCCACATGGTAAAGGGGACTCTGGATTCGCTTCCAAGCCGGCCAGACCCTGCCTGCCCTGTGATCTGGTACCCTGGACTGCTTCTGCCTGAAGTCTTTAGTAAACCAGGTAAAGATACTGCAAACCTGTGTCCTTGTTCTTTACTGCACCATTCACCATCTTTCATCTACACATCGTGAGCCCTGGGGATATACTTCACCTGTGGGAAATTATACCATCTAGCTGCCATAACATCACCCCAGAGGACCCCTTAAAGCAGCGTCGGTCCCTACTGACCGAATACCACAGGTGGCGTCATGAACATAAACTGTGATCAATACCCCTTTTACATGGGTGCCCAGGGCCACGGGCCGGGTCGCCACCGTGACATCCCCCTGTGATCACCGGACCCAGTACCGGGTACCCCATGGCCCTGGCGGGCGACTCACAGATTTCTTCAAGCAGAGCAGTGCAGGGGTTAATCTACTCAGTTGAGAGCTCCTGGAAGCTTACTTGCATTAAGGCTCTTAGCTGTTCACTGTTTGCCACTCCCCTCACTTACACTGGAAGGGGTACTGTCCTGAGGAGAGGATGTGGGTACTAGCATCTGACGTCCATGCGGTCAAGTTGATCCGTTCTTTTCACACAGCACACCCTTATTTCCCTGGCCCTGAGGTTCTGGAGGTTCCTCATAGAGGATGGGTTCTGTCATAGGGTTGCCCCAAGAGAGGAGCCAGAAGACCCCACTGACTAGAAGCACTTCGCCTTCACATCAAATGGTGCAGGTTTGTTCTAGCAGAGCAAGGGTTAATCTATGCAGTTGAGAGCTCCTGGAAGCTTACCTGCCTTAAAGTCCTCAGCTGTTCATTTTTTGCCACTCACCTCTTCTATATAAACTGGACTTGGGCAACTAAATATTGCCAGAGTTAGCTTCACGCTGCATAGTTCAGAAGTTGGTGGTGTGTTGTTTGAGAAGGTGTTTGGTGGATTTATCGAAGACTGTTGCTAGGTTCTAGCTGTTTGCAAATCCTCTCCTTCTCTTACTTTGATTTTTCCCCCATACTTCACTCCTCTGGGTGAATTTAGGAGCTCAGCAAGGTACGTGACCACAACATCTTCACCATTAGAAGCAATGCATGGACAGGACTAACTTTTGGCACCCCTAGTATTAGGAACAGGGACATCTCCCCTTCAGAAGCACCAGAACATCAGTCTAGTATAAAGACAGCTCATTGGTTTCAAGGACACTGTGTAATGCTTCATCTATCCTGTGGAGGAACTGTAGGATAATTCAGCACTGTTTAGTGTTTTGAGCATCTTTTAACTACTTCAGATTTCTAAAGACACCAAGCTGTTGAAACAAGTGACCTGATCATTCTTCAGGCATTTTTGGCTAGAAATACATGCTATGCTTTATAATGTAAGTTAATGGGGAGTCTCTAAAGTGGTCAGGAAAGTGCCGAGATAAAATTTTCTGTTCTGAAAAAATACACTAGAAACTTTTTTCGTTACTTAATGGAGTTAAAAAAAAAACACCTGAAAAATGCCAGTTAAAATGACGCCTCAAAAACAACTAGAAAATGCTTGAAAAAAACATCAAAGGAGTGCACAGGAAAAGAGCAAAAAAAATCTAAAAATGATGCTTCCTGAAAAAAGATGATGTTGTTTCCTGAAGCGTCTTCTTCTTGAAGATCTCGGTGGGTTTGCTGCCTGCAGAACGTAGTGTGCACATACACTTAAGATTGCTTATTTCTTTCTGTGGAAATACAATCCATATCGTCAGAGCGAAAAAATCATGAAGGCAACTGAGGCAAGGGATAAAAATATAAAATAAAGGGAGCGAGAGAACAGTGGAAGACAAGAACTGAGTGCTTGACAGATGGATGTGCATTAATCAAATGCTTGGGTAAACAGATGAATGTTAAGTCTGATTTTTTTAAGTATTTCCGGTGAGGAGAACTCTCAGACTGTAGAGATGAGGGAAATCAGGTGTTCAGGTGTAAGAGGAAAAGGCTCTGGCACCTGTGAAGAAAGAAGATAACTCATCATGATTGCGTGAGTTATAAGTTAAGCATCTTGTTTCATAGTTGTCAAGGTTGTCCGGTTTCTAAGCAAAATTTACCAGTGGCAGTGATGTTTTGGAAATGCTAAAATCAGGTATTCTCACTGCTCTAACCTACATGGAGACAATCCAGGAAGCTCCAGTGGTCCCCATCTTTACACTTTTATTATTTTTTATTTATATAGCACCATTAATTCCATGGTGCTGTACATTAGAAGGGGTTACATCAAAATACAAATAGCACTTACAAAAAACTGTGATGGAAATATATATCATACTAGATGGTGGCCCAATTCTAACGCATCGGGTATTCTAGAATATGCATGTCCACGTAGTATATTGCCCAGCGACGTAGTATATTGCCCAGTGACATAGTATATTGCCCAGCGACGTAGTATATTGCCCAGCCCACGTAATATATTGCCCAGCCACGTAGTATATTGCCCAGCGACGTAGTATATTGCCCAGCGATGTAGTATATTGCTCGGTGACGTAGTATATTGCCCAGCCATGTAGTATATTGCCCAGCCACATAGTATATTGCCCAGCCACGTAGTATATTGACCAGTGACGTAGTATATTGCACAGCCCACGTAGCATACAGCACAGAGCCACGTAGTATCAGACCATTTGAATATAGAGGGCACCATCAACAATCATGTCTAATGTGCTCAACCTGCAGCATGTCAAAAAACAGACTATACAAAAAAAGAGAAAAGAAACATGCACAAACGCAGGGATCACCAAGACAGTATATAGTATATAAACATATAACGTTTTATTTAATGTCTTTTAACCACACAACTGGAATTTTAAAAACATCTAAAAAACATGAATACAAAAAATACACCCAAGAACAAGGGCAGTGTACAAGGATGAAATCTTGCCAATGGAAGAGGACAATCCCTCACCAAATAACCTCAAAGAATCGCATAATGCCCCACAAACATCAATAAATCATATTTTACCTCCAAACAGCCTATTGATTATGGATTGGTACCCAATATAGATATAAACAATGTAAACAATATAATATAGTATAAAGTGCAGTTATGGTGCTAATATAATCAAGAAGACATGTAGCTAAATAACCCAAAAGCACAAATAACAGTTTGGCACCAAATCTAGATAGGAATCTCAATAGATACACAGCATGGTTGAGCAAAAAGACCCCAAAGGGTTAATCAGGGAAAAAAAATATATACATTTACCCAACAAATAGTTCCTAATAGGCCAGCTCACATACTGCATAGGGCTGAGGGGTTTGAGGCGAAAAGAGGGAAAGTCAGCTCCAAAATAGCAGACCCAATGCGTATCATCACCTAAGTGACTTCACCCCTGATGAAGTCCAGGCGGCATAGCTTTGTTCAGCGGAGGACAACTGTAATGAGAGGCTGAAACAGTTACCAGGCCCAAATAAGTAAGTAGGCTAAATACAGTTCAAAATTGGTAAGAGGAGTACACAGGGGGCATAGCTTTTTTCAGCGGAGGAGGACAACTGTTATGAGAGGCTCCGACAGACTTAGTAGGCCTAAAATAAAAAAGTTGGCTACATGCAGTTCAAAATTGGTAACAGTACTAACCAGGCGGCATAGCTAGGTACTGGGGTGGGCTCTTCTGCTGAGTAGCAGACAGTGGTAGTAGCCGCAAAGTATTAACTGGTCTAAATGGAGGCCAGGGCCCCTGTATATTTTAACTATCATCTATCATTTCAACAAATTTGCATTGGCAGTGCCATTGAAGGATTTAACAGCACAGACAACACAGTGGTGGAGCAGGGAGAGGTAAGTATTGCAAGTGGTAGAGCACTGTTCGAGCTGGGGGGGAACACTGTCTCGTGGGCGGCGGTACTGGCACAGGGCCCCTCATATTACGATGGTGTGTCTGACATTGGGTGTGCACCACCACCGTCAGAGACACTTCATTGTACTATGAGGGACCCTGTGCCAGTGCCGTCGCCCAAAAGTGAGCACACCCACCTGTCCAGGCAAACGGCACTCGCACGGGTGCTTGCGCCAAGTGGTGACCACGGTCCTGTGGGGGGAGTCAGCCCATTTAGGGACGTATAAAAATGGCCTATGGTGGACATTCAGCAGCTGCAAATGGAGGAATTGGAGCAGTCAGTAAGAGGAGGCCAAAAGCAAGGCATTTTTCAGGCAAGCTACGTGTCAGCAGGGGAAAATGGGGCAAAATAATTAGAAATCCATGATTGGTTCATTTTAATGAAGGTTAGATCATCAACATTTCGGGTAGCCAGACGAGTCCTTTTTTTGGTCAGTATTGAACCAGCAGCACTGAAGACTCTTTCTGATAGCACACTAGCAGCTGGGCAAGCGAGCTAGTGTTATGCATATTCTGCCAATTCAGGCCAGGTGTCTATTTGTGATGCCCAGTATTCAAAGGGGAATGACCTGTGAGGGAGAACATCGATAAAAGAGGAAAAATAGTTCGTAACCATACTGGACAAATGCTGTCTCCTGTCACTTTGAATCAATGCAGCAGTACCTGTCGTATCTGCGGTCATTGCGAAATCACTCCACAACCTGGTCATAAAACCCCTCTGTCCAACGCCACTTCTGATTTGTGCACCTCTAACACCTCTGCCATGTTGCCCCCTACAGCTCATGTGAGAACCATCACCGCCGCTGTGTGCTGGGAATGCCAGAACCAAATGGTCTACAAGAGTTGCTTGTTTGGTAGCCAAAATTTGCTCAAGGTTCTCATGTGGCATGATATTTTGTAATTTCCCTTTATATCGTGGATCCAGGAGGCAGGCCAACCAGTAATCATCATCGGTCATCATTTTTATAATATGGGGGTCCCTTTTAGGATACGCAAGGCATAATCAGCCATGTGGGCCAATGTTCCAGGTGTCAATTCACTGCTTGTGCTGGGTTGAGGAGCACTTTCTTGCAAATCAACATCACTTGTCTCCCGCAAAAAACCTGTACCTGACCTTGCAACGCCCCCAGTTTCTATTGCCCCCTGAGAAGCATCCTCCTCCCATAAATATTCATCCCCATCATCCTCCTCCTCTTTGTCCGCCACCTCGTCCAGGAGAGTTCCCTGAGTGTTATGATCCGGTGACCTTGGAGCAGCATGAAACTTTCTCTGGAGTAGGTGGAAACTATACTGACCGCAAATCCTGAACTGACACCGCAACTAGAAGTAGCCGTGGGGTGTGCCTAACAAATCCTAGACACCTCGACACAGCCAGAGGACTAAATACCCCTATAGATGGAAATAGGAAATCTACCTTGCCTCAGAGCAGAACCCCAAAGGATAGGCATCCCCCCACAAATATTGGCTGTGAGTAGTAGAGGAAAAGACACATGCAGGCAGGAAACAGGATTTAGCAAAAGAGGCCACTCCAGCTAAAATAGGAAAGGATAGGACAGAATACTAAGCGGTCAGTATTAAAACCCTTCCAAAAATATCCACAGCAGAAAATACAAAAAATTCCACCATCTAACTAAAGATATATCTGCAACTCCAGAGAATCCAACAAGACTGAGAAAACACTGACACAATCTAAGCTGGACAAGAGAAAACAAATGAATAGCACTGAATTATTAAGCACACAGCATGTGTGCCACAGAAACAAAAACCAGACACTTATCTTTGCTGAATTGGCAGCAAGGCAGGAGGAACCAGACAAAGATCCAAAACCTCCCAGAACCATGGACAACTGGCAAGGACTAATGAATCCTGCACACCTAAATATCCCAGTCAGAACTGCAATCAGCAGATACACCTGGCCAGGACTGCAACTCAGGGACAACTGCATTCCCACCTACAACCACTGGAGGGAACCCAAAAGCAGAATTCACAATACCTGAGCAGACAATGGCTGACTGTCATCAAGGTTTCCCTCCTCCTCGGCCACAGACGCCTGCTCCTTAATGTGCGTCAAATTTTGCATCAGCAGACGCATTAGTGGGATGCTCATGCTTACGATGGCGTCGTCTGCACTTACCAGCCATGTGCATTCCTCAAAACACTGACGGACTTGACAGAGGTCTTGGAGCTTCGACCACTGCACACCAGACAACTCCATGTCTGCCATCCAACTGCCGGCCCGTGTATGTGTATCCTCCCACAAATACATTACAGCACGCCTCTGTTCGCACAGCCTCTGAAGCATGTGCAGTGTGGAGTTCCACCTTGTTGCAACGTCGATGATTAGGCGATGCTGGGGAAGGTTCAAAGACCGCTGATGGTTCTGCATACGGCTGGAGTGTACGGGCGAACGGCGGATGTGCGAGCAAAGTCTGCGCACCTTGAGGAGTAGGTCGGGTAACCCCGGATAACTTTTCAGGAAGCACTGCATCACCAGGTTTAAGGTGTGAGCCAAGCAAGGAATGTGTTTCAGTTGTGAAAGGGCTATGGCAGCCATAAAATTCCTTCCGTTATCACTGACTACCTTGCCTGCCTCAAGATGTACACTGCCCAGGCATGACTGAGTTTCTTGCCACAAGTACTCGGCCAGTACTTCCAGGGTGTGTCTGTTGTCGCCCAAACACTTCATTTCCAACACAGCCTGCTGACACTTACCACTAGCTGTTCCATAATGTGACACCTCGTGTGCAACACTGGCAGCTGCGGATGGAGTGGTCGGGCGACTTGCGCTCTGTGGACGAGCTTTCGCTTCTGGAGGAGGAGGCGGAGGAGGGGTGTCGAACGCCTACTGCCAACTGTTTCCTAGACCATGGGCTAGGCAGAACTGTCCCACTATGGCTGTCCCCTGTGGACCCTGCATCCACCACATTAACCCAGTGTGCCGTGATGGACACGTAACGTCCCTGGCCATGCCTACTGGTCCATACATCTGTTGTGAGATGCACCTTTCTACTGACTGATTGCCTGAGTGCATGGACAATGCGGTTTTTGACATGCTGGTGGAGGGCTGGGATGGCTTTTCTCGCAAAGGAGTATCGACTAGGTAGTGTTGTGACTTCTGCTCTTGGGCTCCCTCCGGTGGTTATGAGTGGTAGTGCTGCGGTAGTTGGATCGCAGGATTTATCAGGTGTATCTATTTTTTGCAATTTGGGCTGGGCTATATAACCTTGCTTGATCCTTTAGTCAGCGCCAGTTGTCCATTGTTTTTGGAGGATTCACATCTCTTCTGGTCTCTCCTGTTTGCTGTGCTTTTCTTCAAATATAAGTCCTGGCTTTGTTTTTGCTGTCCACCTGCTGTGGACCTTATAGTTCTGTGCATTTTCATGTTTTTGTCTTGTCCAGCTTAGTCTGTGAAGGATTTTTTTGCAGCCTAGCTATTTCTCTGGAGATGCAGATATACCCTCCATGTCTTTAGTCAGATGTGGTGTTTTGTATTTTCTGTGGTGGATATTTTCTAGTGTTTTAATACTGACCACATAGTACTCTGTTCTATTCTTTCTTTTTAGCTAGTATTGCCTCCTATGCTAAATCCTGATTTCATTTTTGCGTATGTTATTTCACTCTCCTCTCACAGTCAATATTTGTGGGGGGTTGTCTTTCCTTTAGGGATTTTCTCTGAGGCAAGATAGGTTTCCTGTTTCTGTCTTTAGGGGTAGTTAGTTCTTAGGCTGTGTCGAGGGGTCTAGGGAGTGTTAGGTACCCCCCACGCTACTTCAAGTTGCGCTGTTAAGTTCAGGGTTTGCGGTCAGTACAGGTTCCATCTTCTCCAGAGTACGTCTCATGCTGCTCCAAGGCCACCAGATCATAACAGGGTAGGTCATAGCGTAGTACTGCGTAAGCAATCAGGGCTTTGAAAGCTTTGCTTTCAACCAACCGGTAGGGCATCATCTCTAACGAGATTAGTCTAGCAATGTGGGCATTCAAACCCTGTGTACGCGGATGAGAGGATGAGTACTTCCCTTTCCTAACGAGAGTCTCTTGTAGGGTGAGCTGGACTGGAGAGCTGCATATGGTGGAACTAGCGGGGCTGGTGGTGGACATGGCAGATTGAGAGAGGGTTGGTGAAGGTATTCTTGATGTTGGCCTACCTACAGTGTTTCCTACCAAGAACCTTGTGATTCCCTGACTGCTTTGGCCTTGCAATGATACCTCCACATTTGCTGTTGGTGCTGTCCTAACCGGTGGGCTTACAGTGATAGAAACAATGTAGCGTTGCTGACTACCTTCATTGTGAGCGGGTGCACCAACGGTACGGGACGTTTGATAGTTAGTCCAGGCTTGCAAGTGCATGCTGGTTAAATGTCTACGCATGCACGTTGTATTTAAATTTTGGACATTCTTCCCTCTGCTAAAGGTCTTTGAGCATTTCTTACAGATAACTTTATGCAGATCATTCTGTACACTGTGGCCTCTGTTCAGGATGCATTTTATCACTGGGCAGCCCGCCATAGGGCGCTATTAATAGGCTGGAGCCAGATGCTTAGCATTCCTTGTGTGAACACGCCACATACAGAGTATTTTATCTTAGTGCATTGGTGTACCACATGGCCAAACCCTTATTGAAGGCTGGCTGTTTCATTAGGTATTGCACCTGTGCATATGTTATTTTATTTGGGTCCGCTGCACCCTGCTTGTGCATTTGTATTGAGGTCCATTTAGACTGGTAAGCATCTCTGCCTGTTTTTGGTATGTTTTCTTGCATTAGGGGAATGCTCATGCTTATTATGGCGTTGTCTGCACTAACCAGCCGTGTGCATTCCTCAAAACACTGAAGGACTTGACACAGGTCTTGTAGCTTCGACCACTGCACACCTGACAACTCCATGTCTGCCATCCAACTGCCTGCCCGTGTATGTGTATCCTCCCACAAATACATAACAGGACGCCTCTGTTCGCACAGTCTCTGAAGCATGTGCAGTGTGGAGTTCCACCTTGTTGCAACGTCGATGATTAGGCGATGCTGGGGAAGGTTCAAAGACCGCTGATGGTTCTGCTGGAGTGTACGGGCGAACGGCGGATGTGCGAGCAAAGTCTGCGCACCTTGAGGAGTAGGTCGGGTAACCCCGGATAACTTTTCAGGAAGCACTGCATCACCAGGTTTAAGGTGTGAGCCAGGCAAGGAATGTGTTTCAGTTGTGAAAGGGCTATGGCAGCCATAAAATTCCTTCCGTTATCACTCACTGCCTTGCCTGCCTCAAGATGTACAGTGCCCAGCCATGACTGAGTTTCTTGCTGCAAGAACTCGGACAGAACTTCCGCGGTGTGTTTGTTGTCACCCAAACACTTCATTGCCAATCCAGCCTGCTGACACTTGCCACTAGCTGTTCCATAATGGGACACCTCGTGTGCAACAGTGGCAGCTGCGGATGGAGTGGTCGTGCGACTGCGGTCTGTGGACGAGCTCTCGCTTCTGCTGGAGGCGGAGGAGGGGGGGGGCGAACGACTACAGCCAACTGTTTCCTAGACCATGGGCTAGGCAGAACTGGCCCAATATTGCTGTCCCCTGTGGACCCTGCATCCACCACATTAACCCAGTGTGCCGTGATGGACACGTAACGCCCCTGGCCATGCCTACTGGTCCATGCATCTGTTGTCAGGTGCACCTTTCTACTCATAGATTGCCTGAGTGCATGGACAATGCGGTCTTTTACATGCTGGTGGAGGGCTGGGATGGCTTTTCTCGAAAAGAAGTGTCGACTGGGTAGCTCGTAGCATGGTACAACATAGTCCATCAGGGCTTTGAAAGCTTCACTTTCAACTAACCGGTAGGGCATCATCTCTAACGAGATTAGTCTAGCAATGTGGGCGTTCAAACCCTGTGTACGCGGATGCGAGGATGAGTACTTCCTTTTCCTAATGAGAGTCTCTTGTAGCGTGAGCTGGACTGGAGAGCTGCATATGGTGGAACTAGCGGGGGTGCCGATGGACATGGCAGACTGAGAGAGGGTTGGTGATGGTATTCTTGCTTTTGCCCTACATACAATGTTTCCTACCACGAACCTGGTGATTCTCTGCCTGCTTTGGCCTTGCGACGAAACCTCCACATATACTGCAGGTGGTGTGGTAAACGGTGGGCTTACAGTGAGGGAAGGGATGTAGCGTTACTGACTAGCTTCATTGTGAGAGGCTGCTACAACGTTAAGGGGCGTTTGGTAGTTAGTCCAGGCTTGCAAGTGCATGGTGATTAAATGTCTATACATGCAACTTGTAATTAGATTTTTAACATTCTGACCTCAGCTGAAGGTCCTTGAGCATTTTTTACAGATGACTTTGCACTGATCATTTGGATCTTGGTTAAAAAAATGCACTCTTCCTAGTATCGGATACCTTTTCAGGCATTGCACACTGAGCTACTTTAACTGGATGGCCACGCTGTCCTACAACTGTTTTTGGTTTTGCCACATCTTTCTGGAAAGATACGGGCCTGCCAGATGGAAACTGTTGCGATGTTGATGCCTGCTGCGGCTCCTCCTCCTCCACTTCAGAGCTACTGCCGCCTGCACCCTGTTCCCCCAATGGCTGTCAATCGGGGTCAACAACTAGGTCATCTATGATCTCCACTTCTATGTCCTGTGCACCTTCCTCCGTGTCACCATGTAAGCCGGTGATATAGCATTCGTGACAAGGCTCCATAGTCTCATCAGGGTCAGATTCCGGATCAGTACACTGCGAGGGCAATGTTGTGATCTGAGTCAAAGGAACAGCATAATAATCTGGCTGTGGCTGTGCATCTGTGCACTCCATGTCCGATTCATCTTGTAATGGTAACACAGACAGGACTGGCACAGATGCAGATTTGCCAATATTAATCTCCCCCTTTTTTATTTTTTTCTGGGAGACTAGTGAATAAATCTGGCCCACTGTAATACAGTATATTTTCTGTGGCAGAAAATGAGTGACAGATACCACAGACAGGACTGGCACAGATTCAGATTTGCCAATATTAATCTCCCCCTTTTTTATTTTTTCTGGGAGACTAGTGAATAAATCTGGCCCACTGTATTACAGTATATTTTCTGTGGCAGAAAGTGGCTTGAAGATATATAACAAAAAAAAGGGACTGTACTACAATTACTATCTCCCTACAGTAATCTCAGAAAAGTATGGCAGGCAGCAATAAAAAGGGCTGCTGCACACAAAAGTGTGGACAAACAAACAGGATAGATGTGCAGAAAGGAAGGAGCAACAGGATTTGTGCTTTGAAAAAAGCAGTTGGTTTGCACAGCGGCGTACACACAGCAATGCAGCTATCAGGGAGCCTTCTAGGGCAGCCCAATAAGCTACAGAGCTGATGAAGAAAAATCTAGCCTCCACTGTCCCTGCAAAGAAAAGGTGGTGTTGGACAGTGGAAATCGCTACAGCACAAGCGGTTTGGGGGTTAATGTACCCTGCCTAACGCTATCCCTGCTTCTGACGAAGCGGCAGCAACTTCTCCCTATACTCTGATCGGCAGCAGTAAGATGGCGGTCGGCGTGCACGCCCCTTTATAGCCCCTGTGACGCCACAGAAAGCAAGCCAATCACTGCCATGCCCTTCTCTAAGATGGTGGGGACCAGGACCTATGTCATCACGCTGCCCACACTATTGCATCCACCTTCATTGTCTGAGAAATGGCGCTGAACGCGTCATAGGAAACGCGACTTTGTCGCGAAGGTCGCCGACCGCGTGGCCGACCCCACACAGGGATCGGGTCGGGTTTCATGAAACCCGACTTTGCCAAAAGTCGGCGACTTATGAAAATGACCGATCCGTTTTGCTCAACCCTAGTTAATTGTATTACATGTTTGTAGGAGTGTCCAAAGCATGCTGGGTTTGAAGATCTTGAGTTTCCCTACATGTGTGTGTGTCTTCTTCCCTGCATTATCTCACTTAAAATCTGTTATCTTGGACAAAGTATATGTGTTTCAACATGCTTTATGATTCTGTGTCGACCGCAAGAAAATGCAACATGTTGCGTTCGGCGCAGTTCGACGCAGCATCAAAACGACACATGCGGAGGCATCTGCATACATTCGCATGGCCTGCGTACCCAATGTTAAAGATAGGTATGCAGGATGCATGCTGCCGTAAGCGGAGCTGAATGGAAAAGGTGTGGCAGCAGGCAGAGCTTAACGGAGGAACCATGCAGCCCTCCGCAGCTCTGACCAACGCAAGTGTGAAACCAGACTAAGGGTACCGTCACACTATAACATTTCGATCGCTACGACGGTACGATTCGTGACGTTCCAGCGATATCGTTACGATATCGCTGTGTCTGACACGCAGCAGCGATCAGGGATCCTGCTGAGAATCGTACGTCGTAGCAGATCGTATGGAACTTTCTTTCATCGCTGGATCTCCCGCTGTCATCGCTAGATCGGTGTGTGTGACACCGATCTAGCGATCTAGCGATGCGATCGAGCGATGCGTTCGCTTGTAACCAGGGTAAACATCGGGTAACTAAGCGCAGGACCGCGCTTAGTTACCCGATGTTTACCCTGGTTACAAGCGTTAAACTAAAAAAAAACAAACAGCACATACTTACATTCTGGTGTCCGTCAGGTCCCTTGCCGTCTGCTTCCCGCACTGTGACTGCCGGCCGTAAAGTGAAAGCAGAGCACAGCGGCTGTGCTTTCACTTTCACTTTACGGCCGGCAGTCACTGAGTGCGGGAAGCAGACTGCAAGGGACCTGACGGACACCAGAATGTAAGTATGTGCTGTTTGTTTTTTTTTAGTTTAACGCTTGTAACCAGGGTAAACATCGGGTAACTAAGCGCGGTCCTGCGCTTAGTTACCCGATGTTTACCCTGGTTACCCAGGGACCTCGGCATCGTTGGTCGCTGGAGAGCTGTCTGTGTGACAGCTCCCCAGCGACCACACTACGATTTACCTACGATCACGGCCAGGTCATATCGCTGGTCGTGATCGTAGGTAAATCGTATAGTGTGACGGTACCCTTACTCCATTTGCCAGAATCTCAAATCTGCTCATCAGTTGCTCATGTTACCACCCTGCCAGGATAGTTTCCATTGTTCCATTTGAATCTCATTCATCTGGACCAAGGACTGCAAGCATCCACCTCACCTGATAAGACATAACATCTGTTCTTTTTTAAAGAGGAGGATTCCTTTTACAACATTCATTTACCCTATTATAGTGCATGAACAGTGGTTGTCTGCTGTATGAATACAGCAGTTGTCTTGAGTGTTGAGCGATACCTTCCGATACCCATAAGTATCGGTATCGGATTGGATCGGCCGATATCCAAAAAATATCGGATATTGCCGATACCAATACCCGATACCAATGCAAGTCAATGGGACACAAATATCGGAATGTAAATAAGCCCTTTCTGTCCTTAAACATCCTTTTCTGGAGGGGGGAAGAGTGTGGGCAGTGTGTGGGTGGTGCGTGGGCGGACACTGTGAGTGTCTGTGCGGGCGGGGTCTGTGCGGACCTGCCAGGGATGTGTACCTGCCTACCGGGGCTCTCTGGATTCTGTGCGGCATGCGGGGTGTCTCTGTGTGTTGGGCGGGGTGTCTCTGCGGCGGGCGGGGTGTCTCTGCGGTGGGTGGGGTCTCTGTGCGGTGAGTGTGGTCTCTGTGCGGCAGGCGGGGTCTCTGCAGGCGTGCGGGGTGTCTCTGCGGGGCGTGCGGGGTCTCTGCGGGGCATGTGGGGTGTCTCTGGGGCGTGCGGGGTGTCTCTGTGGGGCGTGTGGGGTGTCTCTGCGGGGCATGTGGGGTGTCTCTGCAGCGGGTGGGGTCTCTGTGCGGTGGGCGTGGTCTCTGTATGGTGGGCGGGGTCTCTGTGGGGCGTGTGGCGTGTCTCTGTGTGGGGTGTCTCAGTGCGGGCATCATCCGATGGGACTACAAGTCCCATCGGACGATGCCTACTACACTGACAGTGATTGACACATTAGCCAATGATGGGACAGTAACATAGTAACATAGTTAGTAAGGCCGAAAAAAGACATTTGTCCATCCAGTTCAGCCTATATTCCATCATAATAAATACCCAGATCTACGTCCTTCTACAGAACCTAATAATTGTATGATACAATATTGTTCTGCTCCAGGAAGACATCCAGGCCTCTCTTGAACCCCTCGACTGAGTTCGCCATCACCACCTCCTCAGGCAAGCAATTCCAGATTCTCACTGCCCTAACAGTAAAGAATCCTCTTCTATGTTGGTGGAAAAACCTTCTCTCCTCCAGACGCAAAGAATGCCCCCTTGTGCCCGTCACCTTCCTTGGTATAAACAGATCCTCAGCGAGATATTTGTATTGTCCCCTTATATACTTATACATGGTTATTAGATCGCCCCTCAGTCGTCTTTTTTCTAGACTAAATAATCCTAATTTCGCTAATCTATCTGGGTATTGTAGTTCTCCCATCCCCTTTATTAATTTTGTTGCCCTCCTTTGTACTCTCTCTAGTTCCATTATATCCTTCCTGAGCACCGGTGCCCAAAACTGGACACAGTACTCCATGTGCGGTCTAACTAGGGATTTGTACAGAGGCAGTATAATGCTCTCATCATGTGTATCCAGACCTCTTTTAATGCACCCCATGATCCTGTTTGCCTTGGCAGCTGCTGCCTGGCACTGGCTGCTCCAGGTAAGTTTATCATTAACTAGGATCCCCAAGTCCTTCTCCCTGTCAGATTTACCCAGTGGTTTCCCGTTCAGTGTGTAATGGTGATATTGATTCCCTCTTCCCATGTGTATAACCTTACATTTATCATTGTTAAACCTCATCTGCCACCTTTCAGCCCAAGTTTCCAACTTATCCAGATCCATCTGTAGCAGAATACTATCTTCTCTTGTATTAACTGCTTTACATAGTTTTGTATCATCTGCAAATATCGATATTTTACTGTGTAAACCTTCTACCAGATCATTAATGAATATGTTGAAGAGAACAGGTCCCAATACTGACCCCTGCGGTACCCCACAGTAGTAGTCCCATCATTCGGCTAATGTGTTGAATGAAAAAAAAAAAAAATACTCCATACATACTCCATACAGTACATACATATAGACATACAGTACATTAAACATAGAGTTCATACTCACCATTACTTGTCATTTTGATCCCCGAAGCCAGTGTCAAGGTGAAAAAAACAAACAACCAATATACTCCCTGTCTGCAGAAATCCACGAGTGTCCCACGACGATCTCCCGTGGAGAACGGCAGCAACAGCTGTTGCAACCGCTCTCCAGGGGCCCCAGAAACACAATGACGGGGGGAAGGTATTCCTCCGCCACTGTAAAAAAAATAGTCCCTAGCCTCACTTATGGCATTGCTGCATGAGATATTTTCCCACGCAGCAATTGCCATAAAGTAAGACTTTGAACTTTAGTAACCTCAGTGATGCACTGCAGGAGCCATTGTCTCCTGTCAGTGTGTCACTGAGGGTCCTATAGAGCAATGACATCACCCGATGTCACTGTTCTAGAGGGGAGATCGTCGTGGGACACTCGTTATTAATTGGACTATGGCGGACAGGTAGTATACGGTTTATTATTTTACTTTTTTTGCATGGCGCTGAAGTATGATAAGTATGGTTAAATGAAGAATATTAAAATACTTTTTTCCGAATGTGTGCGTGTTTTATTAACCCTTTCTTACTATTGGATTAATAATGGATAGGCGTCTTATTGATGCCTCTCCGTTATTAACCTGGCTTAATGTCACCTTACAATAGCAAGGTGACATTAACCCCTTATTCCCCCATATCCCACCGCTACACGGGAGTGGGGAGAGAGGGGCTAAGTGCCGAAATTGGTGCATCTTACAGAGGCGCCATTTCTGGGGCGGCTGCAGACTGATATTTGTAGCCGGGGGGGGGGGCAATATCCATGGCCCCTCTCTAGGCTATGAATATCAGCCCGCAGCTGTCTGCATAGCCTTTCTGGCTATAAAATATAGGGGGACCCCACGTCATTTTTTGGGGGGGTCCCCCTATTTTAATAACCAGTAAAGGCTACACAGACAGCTGCGGGCTGGTATTCATAGCAGGCTACAAATATTGGCCCCCGGCCGTCGGCTTTCCCCCTCTGGCGCAGAAAATTGCACGGGAGCCCACGCCGTTTTTTTCTGTCAATGAGACGCCTATCCATTATTAATCCAATAGTAAGAAAGGGTTAATAAAACATGCACACATTCGGAAAAAAGTATTTTAATATTCTTAATTTAACCATACTTAGCATACTTCAGCGCCTGCAAAAAAATGTAAAATAATAATCCGTATATTACCTGTCCGCCATAGTCCAATTAATAACGAGTGTCACACGACGATCTCCCCTATAGAACAGTGACATCGGGTGATGTCACTGCTCTATAGGACCCTCAGTGACATGCAGCGCCCCAGAGACCTGGTTGTTGCAGTATGGCACTCTGCCGCTAAGGGGAGTGGCGGTACGTCTGATGGCACTGAAGGAATTCTCCTGACCAGGTATCACCAGAACACATTACACTTCACACTCCGGCCACTAGGGGGAGAAAAAGGCTTTATTTATTGGGCCACTCCTCACATTGGTAAAACTAGGGGCTGGGGAGGAAGTTAGTCAGAAGCTGACTGGGTTGGATTCAGGCAACATCCCGTGGCAGGGGGTGTTGCAGGGAGAAGGCACAGGGGGGTCCCTGTCAGGCGTGGGAACCTGGCAGGTGCCTAGCGAACAGATCAGAACGGAACGGAACCGCGCCTGCACACCCTGCGGCGGTATCCTAGGAAAGAGACACGAAGGGAAGGATATTGTGGAACCGTGTAAACGAGATCAAGCACAAAGGAGAGCCAGTAAGAGTCGTGCCGAGAGAGAGAGAGGCAACATCTTACTGAGGCACGTAGTCGGTGGCCGGAACACCGTAGGAGTAATTGACTTAAGGCCTTACTTCAAACTCCGCCGGACAGTTATTTATAGGTTGGCTGTCTACCTTAAATTTCCTAAGAAGACATAGGGGGCAACATTGGGAGAGGGGCGTCTCTAGGGTCCCGGAAGACCTCCAAGCCTTCCCGTCATACGGGTGCGTCCTAGCCAAAATATACCTGGGGACGAGAAACTAGTAACATCTGGAACTAAAGAGAACGAGAGAGAGCTGTAGAGAACGAACGAACGAGAACAGCAGTTGTGAGGACTATTCCGAATGCTCAGCAGGGTAGGACTACAACACACAGGCGCTAGTGGTAGGCAACGATTTCCATCTGCGAAGGAAACTCTGGATGTGCCCATCGGACCGGCCGGTCTCTGAGAGCCCTGTTAAACGTACTCTGGTTTGAGGATCCTGAAGCCTTCAGTAAAGAGGTAAAGAGACTGCAACCTTGTGTCCTCATTATTGACTGCACCTCACACCATCGCCACCTACACCACTGGGAAGCCCTGGGGACATACTTCACCTGTGGGAAGTTATACCATCCGGCTGCCATTACATCACCCCAGCGGACCCCATAGCAGCGTCGGTCACCCTGACCGAACACCACAGGTGGCGTCACGAACCCCTGACAGACTGTTCCACTACTTTCATTGGACACCCCTTAGCAGGGTCGCGGACCGGGCCTAGCCACCGTGACTGCCTCAGAACCGAACCAGAGAGGCCCGGTACCGAAACGCGTGGCCCTGTGTCTGGGGGCGCTCCAGACACACTGACAGGAGACAATGGCTCCTGCAGTGCATCACTGAGGTTACTAAAGTTCAAAGTCTTACTTTATGGCAATTGCTGCGTGGGAAAATTTCTCATGCAGCAATGCATGGAGAGCAGTTGCAACAGCTGTTGCTGCCATTCTCCACGGGAGATCGTCGTGGGACACTCATGGATTTCTGCGGACAGGGAGTATATTGGTTGTTTGTTTTTTTCACCTTTTTTACAGATGACACTGGCTTCGGGGATCAAAATGACAAGTAATGGTGAGTATGAACTCTATGTTTAATGTACTGTATGTCATGTATGTAATGTAATGTATGTAATGTATGAATGTACTGTACGGAGTATGTATGGAGTATGTATGGAGTATTTTTTTTTTTTTCATTCAACACATTAGCCGGATGATGGGACTACTACTGTCCCATCATTGGCTAATGTGTCAATCACTGTCAGTGTAGTAGGCATCGTCCGATGAGACTTGTAGTCCCATCAGACGATGCCTGCACTGAGACACCAGGCACACCGCAGAGACCCTGCACAGAGACACCCCGCACACCCCGCAGAGACACCCCGCATGCCCCCAGAGACACCCCGCACTCCCCCAGAGACATCCCGCACACCCTGCAGAGACACCCCGCACGCCCCGCAAAGACCCCGCCCGCCGCACAGAGACCACGCCCGCCGCACAGAGACCCTGCCCGCCGCAGAGACACCCCGCCCACCGCAGAGACACCCCGCCCACCGCACAGAGACCCCACCCGCCGCACAGAGACCCCACATGCCGCACAGAGACCCCACACGCTGCACAGAGCCCCAGCACACATGCAGAGAGCCCCACGGTCACGCACAGACACCGCCCGCACACACACCCAGTCTCCGCCCACGCACCACCCACACTTCATTATACTGCATAATTGCACTATAGGAACTTCCGAATCCGATTTCCAATATCGCAAAAATATCGGAACTTGGTATCGGAATTCCGATACAGCGAATATCAGCCGATACCCGATATTTGCAGTATCGGAATGCTCAACACTAGTCTTGACACGACAGTCCTTGTAAAAAAATTTGTTTTACCCAGTATATGCAAATAATATCTCTTATCTATATATATAATTGTCTAAGGGGTACTTCCGTCTTTCTGTCGGCAACTTCCGTAACGGAAATCCTGCGTCGCTGATTGGTCTCGCCAGCTGCCTGTCACGGCTGCCGCGACCAATCAGCGACGGGCACAGTCCGATTAGTCCCTCCCCTACTCCCCTGCAGTCAGTGCCCGCTCCATACTCCCCTCCAGTCACCGCTCACGCAGGGTTAATGCCAGCGGTAACGGGCCGCAGGTACCGCACTCCGTTACCGCTGCTATTAACCCTGTGTGTCCCCAACATTTTTACTATTGATTCTGCCTATGCAGCATCAATAGTAAAAAGATCTAATGTTAGAAATAATAAAAAAACAAAAAACCTGCTATTCTCACCTTCTGTGTCGTCCGTGCCCTGTGTTATATGTTACGTGGGCTGTGTTATATACTGCGTGGCCTGTGTTATATACTCCGTCGCCTGTGTTATATACTGCGTTGCTGCTATATACTGCATGGGCTGTATTATACAGTATGTGGGCTGTGTTATATAGTACGTGGGCTGTGTTATATACTCCGTGGGCTGTGTGATATACTGCGTGGGCTGTGCTATATACTACGTGCCCTGCATTATATACTGCGTGGCCTGTGTTATATACTATGTCGCCTGTGTTATATACTGCGCGGCTGTGCAATATACTGCGTGGGTTGTGTTATATACTACATGCCCTGTGTTATATACTGCGTGGCCTGTGTTATATACTACGTCTCCTGTGTTATATACTGCGCGGCTGTGCAATATACTGTGTGGGCTGTGCTATATACTACGTGCCCTGTGCTATATACTACGTGCCCTGTGTTATATACTGCGTGGCCTGTGCTATATACTGCGTCGCCTGTGTTATATACTGTGTGGCTGCTATATACTGCGTGGGCTGTTATATAATACGTGGGCTGTGTTATATAGTGTGTGATATACTCCATGGGCTGTGCTATATACTACGTGCCCTGTGTTATTTACTGCGTGGCCTGTGTTATATACTATGTCGCCTGTGTTATATACTGCGTGGCTGCTATATACTGCATGGGTTGTGTTATATAGTATGTGGGCTGTGTTATATACTGTGTGGCCACTGTTATATACTGCATGGCCTGTATTAACGCATCGGGTATTCTACAGTATGTATGTATATAGCCACATAGTATATAGCACAGGCCACGTAGTATTTGCTATATAGTACGTGGCCTCTGCTCAGGGCCGCCATCAGAGCAGTACTACCCTTAAATGTGTAAGGGGTCCGGTTAGGAGAGGCAAGGAGGGAGGGCCCGGACTGACTGAGACACGCTGGCACCATCTCTCACACACTTCGGGCCCCACCTCTTTTCCTCCAGATAATCAGGCCCCAGGGACGGGGAGGCACTTTCCAGTGGCAGACTACATCGCTTCTTTCTGATGTGGCCGCACTCACTGCAGCAGACACGATGTACAAGGTCCTCGGCTCTTGCGTTGTGTGTGTGCAGTGCACTGTGCAGAGCTATGTGCCGCCTCCAGCAGAGGCTCCGCCTCCATCTTCTCTCACCCCCTCACCTACTCCTGAACATGACAGCAGCACTGACCGGAGCTCTGCAGGAAGAGATTGGAGGAGCCAGAAAAGGTCAGCAATTGTGTGATGCTGCCTCCTAGTGGCTCCAGAACTAGGGCTTCTCACTGGGCTGCAGGAGGGACCCCCGGGGCCCCACTATTCCTGTGGGATCAAGCTGCCAGCACTGCAGTACACTACACTGCCCCTCCATAACACCACTGTGGTGTCTCCCTGTACTCACATCACTTGCTGCAGTCGGGACCGGGGGAGGGGGTGACCAAGTGTCTGTACTGGAAGAGGAAGCAGCCATCATAGTCTTCTGCTGTAGTGGGTCCTCATCCTATTGACTTCTGCCCTGTCTGTCTGCTGCCCTGGGATGATGAGGCAGGTGGTGAAGGTCCTGCAGGATAGGTAAGTATATATAATAGTGTGAGTACGATAGTATGTGTATATAATGTATGTAATATATAGTGTGCAGTATATGTATTTTCTTGTTTGTAAATAAGTGTATGGATATACTGGAGATGATCCTTGTATATGTAATAGTGTATCTGCAGTATATAGTGTAGGGAATGTATAGTGTACAGTGTGTGTATATATATATATATATATATATATATATATATATATATGTGAATATAGTGCTATCAGTGTAGAGTGACTGTAGAGTGGCCATGTCTGCAGATGAGTGCTGCACTCTGTACCCTGAGGGAATGTGTCCACAGGCCGGATTGCCGGCGCTTTGGACGGAGCGGAAAACCCGCTCCACCCAAAGCGCCGCCCCTTCTATACATGCAGTGATTCCAGATGTGTTCATTGCACACATCCGGAATCTCCGCACCCCATACATAGGGCCCTGTGATTTACCTTGCGGAGACAGAGCACATGCTGCAGTCTATAAAGACGCACCGCATGTCCGGAATCGCAGGGCCGCCGGATGCGTGTTACCACGCATAGTGGAGACGGGATTTCATAAAATCCCCTCCACTATGCTGTAACATCTGGACGCTGCAGGTTGAACGCTGCAGTTGTACGCGGCGTTCAATCCGCAGCTAATCCGGATGTAGTACTGAACGTGGAAACATATGCATGTGTGTATGTTCATGAATTATCTCCTTCAAAGAGTCTTATCTTTAATAACACTCCTCACCTATAATGCGTGAGTAGACGCCATATACCGGTACACTGTATGTATATATAAGTGAGCATTTTACAGTAGCCACAGAAAAAATTTTTTCTTGTGTTGTGTGTTCTTTTGAAAAAAATGCAGCATGTCAATTCTTCCATGTTTTTGCTGCATTTGTTTTACCTTTTTAAATGAATGCATCAAAAATGCACATAATGTGCCCAGCATTTTTCCTGCCAACACTCCATTTTTCATAGCAGAAAACTGGCTTAAAAAAAAGCATTGTGTGAACATCTTCACAGCACTGGTGGGATCCAGTATTTCTGCATTCTCATATTTATCATTATGGTCGTTATATAATGGACGCAATAGTCCACGCAGTAAAACAGCAGATATTTCACTATATGTAGGTTTAGAGATGAGTGCGGTCAGGGTCCGCGCTGATTATCATGTCAGTTTTATATGGTCGCTGAGGTCTCTTTTTATATTTTCACAAACTATTACATGTGTGACACTGCGGGAACGGCACCAGCACGGGAGGTGAGTATAGGCTTTATTATTTTATTGGTGCCAAACATTTACATCAAGAAGGGGTTGTCTTAGTAGTGGACAACCCCTGTAATATATAAAGCCTGTGGACCCTTTGTTGTGCAGCAGTTCCTCTGTTGCTACTCTTGGAAATGTGCATAGAGCGCCTGGCCTAAGCAGACACACTTGATGTTACCTATAGGGCAATAGCTGCTGTACTAAGCAATTTACTGCATGCCGTGCAATTCTTAGAGCTGCAAATGTCACTTGATGGGTTAAATCAATCAGTCACATTGTTAAATCTGTACCCCAGGCCTAACTGAAATCTAGGGGTCACCAATCCCCTCCTAAATAAGATGCTTCCATACAGTCTGATACTGTCAGCAGTGATCAGCCAAGATTAGACTGGATAGGGACACAGATGAATGGTATCAGCCACTTGTCAGTTTATTCATAGATTTTAAGGAGAAATAACAGAGGAACGACACAATGCAAAAAAAACTCCATAATGGTTTCCAAGTATCCACTATCAAAGACAAGTGAAGACGGCAGAAAGGTCCTTGTTACTAGTCATGAGTGAATATACTCGTTGCTCGGGTTTTCCAGAGCACGCTCGGGTGATCTCCAAGTATTTGTTAGTGTTAGGAGATTTAGTTTTTCTTGACTCAACTGCATGATTTACGGCTGCTAGCCAGCCTGAGCACATGTGGGGGTTGCCTGGTTGCTAGGGAATCCCCACATGTAATCAAGCTGTCTAGTAGCCGCAAATCATCTAGCTGCCTCAAGGAAAACTGAATCTCCGAGCAGTCACAAATACTCGGAGACCACCCGAGTGTGCTCTGGAAAACCCGAGCAACGAGTATACTCGCTCATCACTAGTTGTTACCTCTCCCAAGAATGGTCTGATCAGTGCTGTAGACTTATAATGTCAGAGCGTAATAATAAGGTTAATAATAATAAGGTTAGTAATAATAAGGGTATAAGGTTATATTAGCGTATACCTATCTCTGACTAAAGTACAGGTGTATGTCTGCATATCTTGACCATGTAATTAGAAAGTTCCCTGCCCAACAGGGATATTTATGGAATATTGATGGGATATATCATCTACAGTATGTTACATACATAAATAAACATACATACATAAAGGTCCCACCTGGGTCATTCAGAAATTTTTGGAGTTCCTATAGAAATGAATGGAGAGTGGCACATGCTTTGTCACCGTTCCTTTTCTGGAAGCCACCGCTGAGTCCCAATTTTTCCGTTCAACAGTGGAACATTCGGACATACACTATATGGCAGATCTTTTCAGTTCATCATTATTATCTGTTCACTATATGGTGGTAATATTTTGTCTGATTATGGTGTGATGTTATTTGTCCCTTGATGTGGTATTATTCGGTCACTATGTGATGGTAATATATGGACTTGTCATGGCGTGACGGTATTTGTCCCTTGTATATGGTGTTATTGGTCATTTAAAAAAATTTTTGTGACTCATTCCGTTGAAGAAAACTAAAAAATCGACCTAAAAGAGTATTGGATATTTAAAGAAATTTTTAAGAGGTTAGAGTAGAGTATTACTGTCCCAAAAGAGTCTGCCTTGTTGTGGTGGTGGATGAAAAAAATCTTTTGACCAAACCAAAAGCTGTTGGCTATGTATGCGATATGATATTCGATGGGAACTGATAATGTGTGATTGGTGAGGACGGGATGCAGAAGTGGAGTTTTTCCAAGAGTGGGCAGTGGGATTGTGGAAGGTTCGATGGGTGGAGGCGGAGCTGGGGGTGGAGCCTGGGCGGAGTCTCAAGGGGGCCCCAAAAATTTTGCCAGTATGGGGCCTTGAAATTCCTGGTGGCAGCCCTGCCTCTGCTATATACTATGTGGCTGCTATATACATACATACATACATATTCTAGAATACCTGATGTGTTAGAATCGGGCCACCATCTAGTGTTCAATATGCACAATCTCCAACATAAGCTAAGCATGCTGTATAAATCATAAGTAATTGTCCTCAGAAAGCGATAATAGAACCATTGTGTGCAGCACAAAGGAGCACACACAAGGTGAGCAAGCAAAACAAATGACCCACAGACAAAAGCACAGGACTATAATATAGATAAAGCGTTAATTAGACCCGCTGTTAAATTTACGGCCTTTGATTTAATTACAGGAAGGGAACTTGGCAGTATACATCATCGAATACGGCATATAAAATAGAAACACCTAGTGCAAACAACAAAATGCTAGAGATCGGATAAGATGGGAGGCATATTTATGAAATCAACATCTTTTCTTGCATTTAAAAAAATAGGTCAAGCTGCAGAAACAGTATTTTTAGCATGAGTCTTTTATCTACATCTACTTCCAACTTCCACTATATATTTTTTTAAGTATTTATAACCTTTTTTTCTGTATTAAAAGATTGTGCTGAAAAAGTGATAAAAGATATTCAAAATCGCAGGTATCTACAGTGGGGCAAAAAAGTATTTAGTCAGTCAGCAATAGTGCAAGTTCCACCACTTAAAAAGATGAGAGGCGTCTGTAATTTACATCATAGGTAGACCTCAACTATGGGAGAAAAACTGAGAAAAAAAAAATCCAGAAAATCACATTGTCTGTTTTTTTAACATTTTATTTGCATATTATGGTGGAAAATAAGTATTTGGTCAGAAACAAAATTTCATCTCAATACTTTGTAATATATCCTTTGTTGGCAATGACAGAGGTCAAACGTTTTCTGTAAGTCTTCACAAGGTTGCCACACGCTGTTGTTGGTATGTTGGCCCATTCCTCCATGCAGATCTCCTCTAGAGCAGTGATGTTTTTGCCTTTTCGCTTGGCAACACGGACTTTCAACTCCCTCCAAAGGTTTTCTATAGGGTTGAGATCTGGAGACTGGCTAGGCCACTCCAGGACCTTGAAATGCTTCTTACGAAGCCACTCCTTCGTTGCCCTGGCGGTGTGCTTTGGATCATTGTCATGTTGAAAGACCCAGCCACGTTTCATCTTCAATGCCCTTGCTGATGGAAGGAGGTTTGCACTCAAAATCTCACGATACATGGCCCCATTCATTCTTTCATGTACCCGGATCAGTCGTCCTTGCCCCTTTGCAGAGAAACAGCCCCAAAGCATGATGTTTCCACCACCATGCTTTACAGTAGGTATGGTGTTTGATGGATGCAACTCAGTATTCTTTTTCCTCCAAACACGACAAGTTGTGTTTCTACCAAACAGTTCCAGTTTGGTTTCATCAGACCATAGGACATTCTCCCAAAACTCCTCTGGATCATCCAAATGCTCTCTAGCAAACTTCAGACGGGCCCGGACATGTACTGGCTTAAGCAGTGGGACACGTCTGGCACTGCAGGATCTGAGTCCATGGTGGCGTAGTGTGTTACTTATGGTAGGCCTTGTTACATTGGTCCCAGCTCTCTGCAGTTCATTCACTAGGTCTCCCCGCGTGGTTCTGGGATTTTTGCTCACCGTTCTTGTGATCATTCTGACCCCACGGGGTGGGATTTTGCGTGGAGCCCCAGATCGAGGGAGATTATCAGTGGTCTTGTATGTCTTCCATTTTCTAATTATTGCTCCCACTGTTGATTTCTTCACTCCAAGCTGGTTGGCTATTGCAGATTCAGTCTTCCCAGCCTGGTGCAGGGCTACAATTTTGTTTCTGGTGTCCTTTGACAGCTCTTTGGTCTTCACCATAGTGGAGTTTGAAGTCAGACTGTTTGAGGGTGTGCACAGGTGTCTTTTTATACTGATAACAAGTTTAAACAGGTGCCATTACTTCAGGTAATGAGTGGAGGAAAGAGGAGACTCTTAAAAAAGAAGTTACAGGTCTGTGAGAGCCTGAAATCTTGATTGTTTGTTTCTGACCAAATACTTATTTTCCACCATAATATGCAAATAAAATGTTAAAAAAACAGACAATGTGATTTTCTGGATTTTTTTTTCTCAGTTTTTCTCCCATAGTTGAGGTCTACCTATGATGTAAATTACAGACGCCTCTCATCTTTTTAAGTGGTGGAACTTGCACTATTGCTGACTGACTAAATACTTTTTTGCCCCACTGTATATTTAATGTGCCAAAGATCTAAGCTCATCCATCTGTTTGTGTGTCGAGAGCAGATTATAGCACTGGTGTTCAGCAGTTCACCCGGTTGGAAAAGATAATTCAGTTTTAGTTGTTTCAGACTGCGGTTGTAATAGCATTTGTATGGATATGATAATACTACATTACAAACAAATATGATATATACATTCTGTAATCCTGGGCCATACTGTATATACCTTTGTCTGGTTATGGCTGGCAGTCAATACAATCTTTTTAAGGGAGACCTTGATAAACAATGCATTGAAAGCAATGATGGAGGAGGGAGTGTGGTGCCCCTGAAGGTTCAGTCGCCACAGAGGTACTGCACATCATCCAGAGGTGCGGTATCCCACTCTCAGGTTAGGAGGGGGCACTACCCAGGACTCTAACACCAGCATCCACCACCACTCCAGTCAGGGCACCAGGGTGTACCCCATGGGAGGATGGCCTCATTCCAGTCTGGAGAGGGTTACTAGGTAGAGGTTGTGGGTGGAGATAGGAGAGATGTCATGGAAACAAGAGGGAGGAGTTAGTTAGAGAGTCAGTTGGAGCTGGGGACCAGCATCAGAAGAGAGAGAGAGAAAGAAGTTGCAGAAAGTGAGAGAGAAAGAAGGGGTCCTAGGGGCATGGGTAGTGAGCAATCAACCCATGGGGCCCGCTTCCACGCTGACCATCGCCAGGTGGAGAGACCAGGTTGCAGTGGGGTACCGGCCCCCAAGACTAGTGGAGAACTACAAGGCTCAACTAGTCAGCCGGAGGCTGTGGTATCTGTACGTGCCACAGCTACATCCATAAAATGCGAAAAAACTGGCGCACAGCCATAAATGTATACATCCATACACAGTCGCTAAAAAGGCAGCCATATAGGAGCAAGGGGACTCAGAAGAGGTTGCCCGACAAGGTCCGTGGCTGCTGGCTTGGGACACTGTGTGTGAAGGTGCAGGCCAGGAGACATGGTAACCAGTGCAGTTAGATGGCGAGGAAAGGACCATAAGAGAGGAGTCCTGGATAAGTGTACCCTAAATCATCTGGGGGTTGGCTGGACCACAGTCCCGAAGGACACAGCACACGGCTGGAGACAATAAGCATTGAAAACTGCGTCAAGCTGTGTCCTCTGAATTATTCCGGGGCCATTTGCCCTGCACTACAACTACCACAACCACCATCATCACAATTAACACCTATATCTGCCCTGGGGATTAGCACTGCCCATGGAGAGCTGAAACATCTTTGCTGCGTCACCAACTTCCCCAGTGGATCTGAACTGCAGCGTCGGCCAAATTGACTGAACAACTCTGGTGGCGTCACGAACTAATCCCCTATAAACTTTATTTTCCCCTTTTATTATCTTTTTTATTGGACGCCCTGGGCCGTCGACCGGGTCACTGCTACCGTGACACATCCCCTTTAAGAACCGGCCCGGTACTGAGTATCCCCACGGCCCTGGCAAGTGCTCCAGGAGCATCAGCTGATGCGTCCTCTACCATCATTTTTCCTGGGCTCTGACGTCTAAGCGCAATGACGTGACTTTATGGTGTGCTCTATGCTGAGATGTGCAACGCTTCAGAAGACAAGCTGTGGAGACTGGCGCAGCAGAGGAACAAGGAGGAGACGTGAGTATAGTATTTTATTTTATTTTGAGAAAATTGTGTTGGCCATAAAAAAGTATTGAGGACTATGGGGTGAATTATACTGTATAGAGTATAGGGTGCATTATTCTGTATTGATTATGGGGTACATTATACTGCATAGACTATAGGGTGCATTATACTGCATTGACTATGGGGTGCGTTATACTTTTTGACTATAGTGTACTTTATAGTTTATGGACTATGAGGTGCATGATACTGTATGGACTTTGGGGTGCATTATTTTGTATGGACTTTGGGATGCATTATAATGTATGGCCTATGGGGTGCTTTTTACTGTATAGCCTATGGTGTGCATTATACTGTATGAATTATAGGATGCATTAAACTGTATGGGCTGTTGTGTGCATTATACTGTATGGGCTATGAAGTGCATTATACTGTATGGACTATTGGGTACATTATAGCATATGGGCTATGGGGTGCATTATACTGTATGAGCTATAGGGTGCATTATGCTGTATGGACTATGGGGTGCATTATGCTGTATGGAGGACTATGTGATGGCTATTATAATATATGGAGGACTATTTGGGAGCCTTTAAACTTTATTCAATCAATTATACAGTGTAAAGGTTTGTGAGAGGTTCATCATACTCTTGTGGGGTCATTATAAAGTGTGGAGAGGTGTGGGGCCATTATATTGTATGCTGGCCCATTTTGCTGAATGGAGGACTGTGTGTGGATCACAGTTGAGGGATCATACTGTGTTGAGGTCACCATACTTTTCTGGGGCAGTAGAGGGGTGGGGTATAGAAGGGTCATTATTCTGTGTGTGTGGAGGGTACTGTGGAGAAATTAACTTTAGGGGTATCTTAGAGTTTGTGGAGCACTTTTGTTGACATCAAACTTTACGAGTGAAATGAAGGAGGAATCTAGGACTCCGGTAGGAGGAAAATTAGAAGGCACACAGTAGGTGCAGTAATAGGGACACATACGGCAGCAGTGGCTCAGTACTGGGATATCAGCGGAATAAGGAGTTTGTGCAGGTTGGGAATGGATGGAGATGGTGCCTTAAAGAACATGTGTCTTTATTGTAATCTCTGCAGCCGGGTCCTGGCTGGAAGAAGTTGCCATGTTGGTCTGGGCTGCATGGATAAGACGGGAAAAGTTAATGACACCACCAGAAAGAACTTCATCTATAAATCACTATATATAACTGTACACTAATCTCTTATATGTCCTGCAGGACTATCAGTGTTGGTCATGGTCTTTGTATAGAGATTTTTTTAGTAACAGTTCTGTCATCTCCTGAGGTTCTCACACATCCACCTTTGGAGTGCACCACTATATTTGTAATCAGGATTACCTGGGTATGCGCCCACTTTGAAGTTTCGCCCCCCTCCCTCTCCTGAATCAAACCCCTAGCTATGACTTGTATAGGTGAGTAAACGTTTGTTTCATTCTTACAAAACATAGGGACTGTTTTGGAAAAAAAATGTGGTTGACTAACCCTTTAAATCAACATTTAAAATCAGTATTGCTTAAAGGGAATCTGTCATCAAGTTTTTACAGTGGCATGTAAAACTTTGGGCACCTATGGTCAAAATTACTGTTATTATGAACAGTTGAGCAAATTGAAGATGAAATTATCTCTAAAAGGTATAATGTTAAAAATGACACATTTCCGTTTTTTTTCAGAAAAAAAAAATATATAGTCATTTTTTACATTTTAAAAATTATAAAAAGGAAAATGGGCCTATGAAAGAGTTTGGGCACCCTTAGAGATTTGTGTGCTCAGATAACTTTCACCAAGGTTTCAAACCTTAATTAACCTGGTAGGGTTATGGCTTGTTCACTATCATCGTTAGGAAAGGTTAGGTGATTTCCCAGCTTTCTAAAAACGTAGCCTCCTCTAATCTTGTGCCAAAACCCAGCAGCCATGAGTTCTTATAAGCAGCTGTCTAGCACTCTGAAAATTAAAATGGCAGAGGTCCATAAAGCAGGAGAAGGCTACATTGTTCAGAGACACCTGCCCAAATAAGGCCGTCATGGAAGAGTCATCAAAAGAAATCCTCTCCTGTGTCCTCACAATAAAATTCAGAGTCAGGAGTCGGCAAAACAATATTTAAACAAGCCTGATGAATTTCGGAAACAAGTCCTATGGACTAATGAGAATAAAATAGAACTGTTTGGAAACACTGATAAAAGGTATGTGCGGAGAAAAAAGGATACAGAATTTCTGGAAAAGAACATCTTGCCAACCATTAACCATGGGGGGTGGATTAATCATGCTTTGGGGTTGTATTGCAGACAATGGCACTGGGAACATTTCACAGGCAGAGAGGAGAATGGATTCAATGAAATTTCAACAAATTCTTGAAGCAACATAGCGCCATCTGTAAAAAAGCTGAAGTTGAAAAGACGATGGTGTCTACAAATAGATAATGATCCTAAACGCACTAAAATACACAATAGACTACCTCAAAAGACGCAAGCTGAAGGTTTTACAATGGCCCTCACAGTCCCCTAATCTGAACATCATTGAGAATCTGTGTCTAGACCTCAAAATAGCAGCACATGCAAGATGACCCAGAAATTTCACAGAACTGGAAGGATTTTCCCAGGAAGAATGGATGAAAATCACTCTAACAAGAATTGAAATACTCTTGCATAGCTACAAAAAGCATTTACAAGTATTTTTCGAAAGGGGGTGCTACGAGGTACTAACCATGCAGGGTGTTATGATAAGGTAATTCAGTACCACAATGGACATAGAGGTCAGAGCACATACAGTGACCTGACAATAACCCAAAAACATAGAACGAGCTCTGAGACATGGGAACTCTGCTGACCGCAATCCCTAATCCTCTCCAACCACACTAGAGGCAGCCGTGGATGCCGCCTAATGCTCCCTATGCAACTCGGCACAGCCTGAGAAACTAGCTAGCCTGAAGATAGAAAATAAGCCTACCTTGCCTCAGAGAAATACCGCAAATGAAAAGGCAGCCCCCACATATAATGACTGTGAGTTAAGATGAAAAGACAAACGTAGAGATGAAATAGATTTAGCAAAGTGAGGCCCGACTTTCTGAACAGAGCGAGGATAGGAAAGGTAACTTTGCGGTCAACACAAAACCCTACAAAAACCACGCAAAGGGGGCAAAAAGACCCTCCGTACCGAACTAACGGCACGGAGGTACACCCTCTGCGTCCCAGAGCTTCCAGCAAGCAAGAAAAAAACAAATAGACAAGCTGGACAGAAAAAACAGCAAACAAAAATAGCAAAGAGGAACTTAGCTAAGCAGAGCAGCAGGCCACAGGAACGATCCAGGAGGAAACAGGTCCAATACAAGAACATTGACTGGAGGCCAGGATCAAAGCACTAGGTGGAGTTAAATAGAGCAGCACCTAACGACTTCACCACATCACCTGAGGAAGGAAACTCAGAAGCCGCAGTACCACTCTCCTCCACCAACGGAAGCTCACAGAGAGAATCAGCCGAAGTACCACTTGTGACCACAGGAGGGAGCTCTGCCACAGAATTCACAACAGTACCCCCCCTTGAGGAGGGGTCACCGAACCCTCACCAGAGCCCCCAGGACGACCAGGATGAGCCATATGAAAGGCACGAACAAGATCGGGAGCATGGACATCAGAGGCAAAGACCCAGGAATTATCTTCCTGAGCATAACCCTTCCACTTAACCAGATACTGGAGTTTCCGTCTTGAAACACGAGAATCCAAAATTTTCTCCACAATATACTCCAACTCCCCCTCCACCAAAACCGGGGCAGGAGGATCAACAGATGGAACCATAGGTGCCACGTATCAGGATTAAGAACCTCAGAAATCCTATACGGACCAATGAAACGAGGTTTAAACTTAGGAGAGGAAACCTTCATAGGAATATGACGAGAAGATAACCAAACCAAATCCCCAACACGAAGTCGGGGACCCACACAGCGTCTGCGATTAGCGAAACGTTGAGCCTTCTCCTGGGACAAGGTCAAATTGTCCACTACATGAGTCCAAATCTGCTGCAACCTGTCCACCACAGTATCCACACCAGGACTGTCCGAAGACTCAACCTGCCCTGAAGAGAAACGAGGATGGAACCCAGAGTTGCAGAAAAACGGCGAAACCAAGGTAGCCGAGCTGGCCCGATTATTAAGGGCGAACTCAGCCAAAGGCAAAAAGGACACCCAGTCATCCTGATCAGCAGAAACAAAGCATCTCAGATATGTTTCCAAGGTCTGATTGGTTCGTTCAGTCTGGCCATTAGTCTGAGGATGGAAAGCCAAGGAAAAAGACAAGTCAATGCCCATCCTACCACAAAAGGCTCGCCAAAACCTCGAAACAAACTGGGAACCTCTGTCAGAAACGATATTCTCTGGAATGCCATGTAAACGAACCACATGCTGGAAGAACAATGGCACCAAATCAGAGGAGGAAGGTAATTTAGACAAGGGTACCAAATGGACCATCTTAGAGAAACGATCACAGACCACCCAAATGACTGACATCTTTTGAGAGACGGGAAGATCTGAAATAAAATCCATAGAGATATGTGTCCAAGGCCTCTTCGGGACCGGCAAGGGCAAAAGCAACCCACTGGCACGAGAACAGCAGGGCTTAGCCCGAGCACAAATCCCACAGGACTGCACAAAAGAACGCACATCCCGCGACAGAAATGGCCACCAAAAGGATCTAGCCACTAACTCTCTGGTACCAAAGATTCCAGGATGTCCAACCAACACCGAACAATGAACCTCAGAGATAACTTTATTCGTCCACCTATCAGGGACAAACAGTTTCTCCGCTGGGCAACGATCAGGTTTATTAGCCTGAAATTTTTGCAGCACCCGCCGCAAATCAGGGGAGGTGGCAGACACAATTACTCCCTCTTTGAGGATACCTGCCGGCTCAGATAAACCCGGAGAGTCGGGCACAAACCTCCTAGACAGAGCATCCACCTTCACATTTTTAGAGCCCGGAAGATACGAAATCACAAAGTCAAAACGGGCAAAAAACAGCGACCAACGAGCCTGTCTAGGATTCAACCGCTTGGCAGACTCGAGATAAGTCAAGTTCTTATGATCAGTCAAGACCACCACGCGATGCTTAGCTCCTTCAAGCCAATGACGCCACTCCTCGAATGCCCACTTCATGGCCAGCAACTCTCGATTGCCCACATCATAATTTCGCTCAGCAGGCGAAAACTTCCTGGAAAAGAAGGCGCATGGTTTCATCACCGAGCAATCAGAACTTCTCTGCGACAAAACAGCCCCTGCTCCAATCTCAGAAGCATCAACCTCGACCTGGAATGGAAGCGAAACATCTGGTTGACACAACACAGGGGCAGAAGAAAAACGACGCTTCAACTCTTGAAAAGCTTCCACAGCAGCAGAAGACCAATTGACCACATCAGCACCCTTCTTGGTCAAATCGGTCAATGGTTTAGCAATACTAGAAAAATTGCAGATGAAGCGATGATAAAAATTAGCAAAGCCCAGGAACTTTTGCAGACTTTTCAGAGATGTCGGCTGAGTCCAATCATGGATGGCTTGGACCTTAACAGGGTCCATCTCGATAGTAGAAGGGGAAAAGATGAACCCCAAAAATGAAACCTTCTGAACACCAAAGAGACACTTTGATCCCTTCACAAACAAAGAATTAGCACGCAGGACCTGAAACACCATTCTGACCTGCTTCATATGAGACTCCCAATCATCCGAGAAGATCAAAATGTCATCCAAGTACACAATCAGGAATTTATCCAGGTACTCTCGCAAGATGTCATGCATAAAGGACTGAAACACTGATGGAGCATTGGCAAGTCCGAATGGCATTACTAGATATTCAAAATGGCCCTCGGGCGTATTAAATGCAGTTTTCCATTCATCGCCTCGCTTAATACGCACAAGATTATACGCACCACGAAGATCTATCTTGGTGAACCAACTAGCCCCCTTAATCCGAGCAAACAAATCAGATAACAACGGCAAGGGGTACTGAAATTTAACCGTGATCTTATTTAGAAGGCGGTAATCTATACAGGGTCTCAGCGAACCATCCTTCTTGGCTACAAAAAAGAACCCTGCTCCTAATGGCGACGATGACGGGCGAATATGCCCCTTCTCCAAGGACTCCTTCACATAACTCCGCATAGCGGCGTGCTCAGGCACAGATAAATTAAACAGTCGACCTTTTGGGAATTTACTACCAGGAATCAAATCGATAGCACAATCACAATCCCTATGCGGAGGTAGGGTATCGGACTTGGGCTCATCAAATACATACCGGTAATCAGACAAGAACTCTGGAACCTCAGAAGGGGTGGATGACGAAATAGTCAGAAATGGGACATCACCATGTACCCCCTGACAACCCCAGCTGGACACAGACATGGATTTCCAATCTAATACTGGATTATGGACTTGTAGCCATGGCAACCCCAAAACGACCACATCATGCAGATTATGCAACACCAGAAAGCGAATAACCTCCTGATGTGCAGGAGCCATGCACATGGTCAGCTGGGTCCAGTACTGAGGCTTATTCTTGGCCAAAGGCGTAGCATCAATTCCTCTCAATGGAATAGGACACTGCAAGGGCTCCAAAAAAACCCCACAACGCCTAGCATACTCCAAGTCCATCAAATTCAGGGCAGCGCCTGAATCCACAAATGCCATGACAGAATACGATGACAAAGAGCAGATCAAGGTATCGGACAGAAGAAATTTTGACTGTACCGTACCAATGGTGGCAGACCTAGCGAACCGCTTAGTGCGCTTAGGACAATCAGAGATAGCATGAGTGGAATCACCACAGTAGAAACACAGCCCATTCAGACGTCTGTGTTCTTGTCGTTCAACTCTGGTCAAAGTCCTATTGCACTGCATAGGCTCAGGTTTAAGCTCAGGTAATACCGCCAAATGGTGCACAGATTTACGCTCACGCAAGCGTCGACCGATCTGAATGGCCAAAGACATAGACTCATTCAGACCAGCAGGCATAGGAAATCCCACCATGACATCCTTAAGGGCTTCAGAGAGACCCTTTCTGAAAATAGCTGCGAGCGCACCTTCATTCCATTGAGTGAGTACGGACCACTTTCTAAATTTCTGACAATATACCTCTATCTCATCCTGACCCTGACACAGATCCAGCAAATATTTCTCTGCCTGATCCACTGAATTAGGTTCATCATACAGCAATCCGAGCGCCAGGAAAAACGCATCGATATTACTTAATGCAGGATCTCCTGACGCAAGAGAAAATGCCCAGTCCTGAGGGTCGCCACGTAAAAAAGAAATAATGATCCTAACTTGTTGAACTGGGTCACCAGAGTAGCGAGGTTTCAAAGCCAGAAATAGTTTACAATTATTTTTGAAACTCAGAAATTTAGTTCTATCTCCAAAAAACAGATCAGGAATAGGAATTCTTGGTTCTAAGGCTACGTTCACATTAGCGTTGCGCGCCGGTGCGTCGGCGACGCAACGCACGACGCACTAAAAACGCGCGCAAAACGCGCGCAAAAACGCTGCGTTTTGCGACGCGTGCGTCGTTTTTTGACGAAAATCGGACGCACGAAAAATGCAACTTGTTGCATTTTCTTGCGTCCGACGCTAGCGTCGGAAACGACGCACGTGTCGAAAAACGCCACCCAAAAAACGCACGCGTCCCCTATGTTAAACATAGGGGCGCGTCGCTGCTGCGTCGCCGCTGCGTCGCCGACGCAACAGCGACGCACATTAGCGGAACGCTAATGTGAACGTAGCCTAACATAGAATTCTGAACCACAAAGTCTTGAATATTTTGTACTCTTGCCGTGAGCTGATCCACACATGAAGACAGACCTTTAATGTCCATCGCTACACCTGTGTCCTGAACCACCCAAATGTCTAGGGGAAAAAAAAGGCAAAACACAGTGCAGAGAAAAAAAAATGGTCTCAGAACTTCTTTTTTCCCTCTATTGAGAATCATTAGTACTTTGGGCCTCCAGTACTGTTATGATAAGGTAATTCAGTACCACAATGGACATAGAGGTCAGAGCACATACAGTGACCTGACAATAACCCAAAAACATAGAACGAGCTCTGAGACGTGGGAACTCTGCTGACCGCAATCCCTAATCCTCTCCAACCACACTAGAGGCAGCCGTGGATTGCGCCTAACGCTCCCTATGCAACTCGGCACAGCCTGAGAAACAAGCTAGCCTGAAGATAGAAAATAAGCCTACCTTGCCTCAGAGAAATACCCCAAAGGAAAAGGCAGCCCCCACATATAATGACTGTGAGTTAAGATGAAAAGACAAAAGTAGAGATGAAATATATTTAGCAAACTGAGGCCCGACTTTCTGAACAGAGCGAGGATAGGAAAGGTAACTTTGCGGTCAACACAAAACCCTACAAAAACCACGCAAAGGGGGCAAAAAGACCCTCCGTACCGAACTAACGGCACGGAGGTACACCCTCTGCATCCCAGAGCTTCCAGCAAGCAAGAAAAAAACAAATAGACAAGCTGGACAGAAAAAACAGCAAACAAAAATAGCAAAGAGGAACTTAGCTAAGCAGAGCAGCAGGCCACAGGAACGATCCAGGAGGAAACAGGTCCAATACTAGAACATTGACTGGAGGCCAGGATCAAAGCACTAGGTGGAGTTAAATAGAGCAGCACCTAACGACTTCACCACATCACCTGAGGAAGGAAACTCAGAAGCTCAACGGAAGCTCACAGAGAGAATCAGCCGAAGTACCACTTGTGACCACAGGAGGGAGCTCTGCCACAGAATTCACAACAGCAGGGTGCCCAAACTTTTGCTTTTTGTAATTTTTAAGATCTAAAAGATGAAAATATATATATGCTAGCTGAAGTGCCCGGTGTTGCCCAGGCATAGTAACTAACTGTGGTTAGTTATAACAAATTATAATGATTGAGCAAAAAAAGGGGAGAAGCGAGCGCTGCCTAAGGTTAAGACGCAATACATAAAGTGCAAATGCACATATTAATTTCTAACTGTATTTTCAAAATGAGACATTTAGCAAACAATTGATCAATTCTTTGAGCCACCCCGCCTCTTCACGGCAATCGCATATTGGGGCAGTCCTACACTACGTTTTTTATATTCGCTATGCCATAAAGGCCTCCTAAATGAACTAAAAGCAAGACCACATAAAAAGCATGCTGTACCTGGAGCATTACTGAGTCACCCCCATGGCGCCAGAGTAGGCAAGCGGGGATAAAGGTTGACCAGGTCCAGACAGACATTTCGGTCTTGCTTTTAATTCATTTAGGAGGCCTTTATGGCACAGCGAATATAAAAAACGTAGTGTAGGACTGCCCCAATATGAGATTGCCGTGAAGAGGCGGGGTGGCTCAAAGAATTGATCAATTGTTTGCTAAATGTCTCATTTTGAAAATACAGTTAGAAATTAATATGTGCACTTGCACTTTATGTATTGCGTCTTAACCTTAGGCTGCGCTGGCTTCTCCCCTTTTTTTGCCAAATTATAATGATTATCCTCCATCCCATAGTCCCGTGCCCATATACCCATCATACATATCCTCCATCTCATAGTCCCGTGCCCATATACCCATCATACATAACCTCCATCCCATAGTCCCATGCTCATATACCCATCATACACATCCTCCAACCCATAGTCCCATTCCCATATACCCATCATACACATTCTCCATCCCATAGTCCCATTCCCATATACCCATCATACACATTCTCCATCCCATAGTCCCATGCCCATATACCCACCATACACATCCTCCATCCCATAGTCCTGTGCCCATTTACCCATCATACATAGTCTCCATCCCATAGTCCTGTGCCCATATACCCATCACACATCCTCCATCCCATAGTCCCGTACCCATATTCTCATCAAACATATCCTCCATCCCATAGTCCCGTGCCAATATTCCTATCATACATATCCTCCATCCCATAGTCCCCTGCCCATATACCCATCACACATCTTTCATCCCATAGTTCCGTGCCCATATACCCATTATGACATCATCTTCACCATGACAACATTCTGATATCATCATCGCCATGGCAATCTATTATGACATCATCGTCACCATGGTAACAATTATGACATAACCGCCACCATTACAACTATTATGACATCATCATCGCCATGGCAACCATTATGACATAACAGTCACCATTGCAACCTATTATGACATCATCGTCGCCATGACAACCATTATGACATCATCTTGCCATGGCAACCTTTATGACATCATCATCGCCATGGCAACCATTATGACATTATCGTCGATACACACACACACACACACACACACACACATACACTCATTTTTATATATATACTAGCTGAAGAGCCCAGCGTTGCCTGGGCATAGTAAATATCTGTGGTTAGTTATAGCACCTCACTTCTCTTATTTTCCCATCATGCCTCTCATTTTCCCAATCACATCTTTCATTTTCCCCCTCACATCTCTCATTTTCTCCCTCACACCTCTCATTTTCTCCCTCACTCCTCTCATTCCCCCCTAACACTTGTCATTTTGACCGCACATCTGTCATTTTCTGATCACTCCACTATTTTCCCTCACTCCTCTCATTTTGCAATCACACCTTTTCATTTTCACCTCACACCTCTCATTTTCACCTCAGTATATACATGTTTGTCATCTCCCTTATATATAGTATACACCTGTATGTCATCTCCTGTATATAGTATATACCTGTTTGTCATATCCCCTGTATATAGTATATACCTGCTGTGTGTCATCTCCCCTGTATATAGTATATACCTGTATGTCATCTCCTCCTATATATAGTATATACCTGTATGTCATCTCCTCCTATATATAGTATATACCTGTATGTCATCTCCTCCTGTATATAGTATATACCTGTAGGTCATCTGCTCCTGTATATAGTATATACCTGTGTGTCATCTCCTCATGTATATAGTATATACCTGTAGGTCATCTGCTCCTGTTTATAGTATATACCTGTGTGTCATCTCCTCCTGTATATAGTATATACCTGTAGGTCATCTGCTCCTGTATATAGTATATACCTGTGTGTCATCTCCTCCTGTATATAGTATATACCTGTAAGTCATCTGCTCCTGTATATAGTATATACCTGTATGTTATCTCCCCTGTATATAGTATATACCTGTATGTCATCTCCTCCTGTATATAGTATATATCTGTGTGTCATCTCCTCCTGTATATAGTATATATCTGTGTGTTATCTCCTCCTGTATATAGTATATACCTGTGTGCCATCTCTCCTGTATATAGTATATACCTGTGTGTCATCTCCTCCTGTATTAGACCGCATTCACACGTTATTTGGTCAGTATTTTTACCTCAGTATTTGTAAGCTAAATTGGCAGCCTGATAAATCCCCAGCCAACAGGAAGCCCTCCCCCCTGTCAGTATATATTAGCTCACACATACACATAATAGACAGGTCATGTGACTGACAGCTGCCGTATTTCCTATATGGTACAATTGTTGCTCTTGTAGTTTGTCTGCTTATTAATGAGATTTTTATTTTTGAAGGATAATACCAGACTTGTGTGTGTTTTAGGGCGAGTTTTGTTTGTCAAGTTGTGTCTGTTGAGTTGCGTGTGGCGACATGCATGTAGCGACTTTTGTGAGATGAGTTTTGTGTGGCAACATGCGTGTAGCAACTTTTTGTGTGTCGAGTTGCATGTGACAGGTTAGTGTAGCAAGTTGTGTGCAGCAAGTTTTGCGCATGGCGAGTTTTGCGCGTGGTGAGTTTTATGTGTAGTACCTTTTGAGTATGTGCAAGTTTTGTGTGAGGCAACTTTTGCATGTGTTGCAACTTTTGTGCATGTGGCAATTTTTCCGCATTTGCAAGTTTTGCGTGTGGCGAGTTTTCCATGAGGTGAGTTTTGCACTTGTGGCGAGTTTTGCGTGAGCCTAGTTTTTGCATGTGGCGAGTTTTGCGCATGGCGAGTTTTGAGCGGCGACTTTTGTGTTTCGACTTTTATGTGGCGAGGTTGGTGTATGTGTGGTGAAATGTGTGCTGAGGGTGATATGTGTTCAAGCACATTTTGTGTGTGTGGTCATATCCCCGTGTGTGGTGAGTATCCCATGTCGGGGCCCCACCTTAGCAACTGAACGGTATATACTCTTTGGCGCCATCGCTCTCATTCTTTAAGTCCCCCTTGTTCACATCTGGCAGCTGTCAATTTGCCTCCAACACTTTTCCTTTCACTTTTCCCCATTATGTAGATAGGGGCAAAATTATTTGGTGAATTGGAAAGCGCGGGGTTAAAATTTCACCTCACAACATAGCCTATGACGCTCTCAGGGTCCAGACGTGTGACTGTGCAAAATTTTGTGGCTGTAGCTGCGACGGTGCAGATGCCAATCCCGGACATGCATACACATACACACACACATTCAGCTTTATATATTAGATAGATTTTGCTTAAAATCCAAAGGAAATGTAACTTTAAAAAAACTGTTCGGAAAAGACAGCGCAATAGGGTTATATCCAAGGGAAATAGGGCTGTTAAATAAGGTTATTCTATCTTGATTTAGTTGTGTATACACAACATTTCCATCACTTATAAATTCAGCAAAAGCAAGTCCAATGAGTCATCAGACCCGGAAAGCACAGATAAGGAGAATTTGCATATAATCTGCGCTGCTGGTTAGAAATGAGCGAACATGTTTGCCAATCGCAAATTCGTCACAAACCTTGCACATTCAAATACATGTTCGGATTCCAGAGCATTTTCCTCAAATTAGGCAAAATTCGGCCAAAGTTTGGCAAACAATCGAGTTTCCACTAATGATTTGTTAGGACTCTGTCTAGGATAGTGGTGCTGTACTATGAGCGGGGAGGGACGTGCTTGATTAGGGGAGGATGTGGGGAGAGGTCAGAGGAGCAGCAAACTGTTATTATTTTTATTATATTTTTTATTAACTTATTGTGTGGAGATTCCACCAGCCAATCAGGGCGCAGAAATTATCAACAACGTCTAGACACAAGGACATGTGTCATTGGCTGTCGAAGTCACATGTTCCTCTACATATAAAAAGTAGACACATGGCTTCAGAGCCATTTTGTGAGTGTAACAGCGTAGTGTGGCTGCTGCAAGTAGTCAGATAGTTGGCTAGGCGGCTTATTCTCAGCTAGGTCAGATAGAAAGGTTCCTGTGTCAAATCGACTTTGCAGCATATAAATCTGGAGTGCTAATTCTGTGGTGCAGCCACAAGTCACCACTTGAGTATATAAATCCATAGTGCTGCTGATTCTGTGCAACAGCGAATAGTCACCACTTCAGTATATAAATCCATAATGCTGCTGATTCTGTGGTTAAGTGACCAGTTGCCACTTTAGCATATAAATTCTTTGTGCTAATTGTGTGGTGCAGACACCAGTCCACATTGCAGCATCTAAATCACATGTTCTAATTGTGTGGTCCAGACACCAGTCCATATTTTAGCATCTAAATCCTTTGTGCTAAATTTGTGGTCCAGCCACAAATCCACATTTCAACACATAAATCCTTTGTGCTAACTGTGTGGTCCGGCCACAAGTCCACATTTCAGCATATACTGTAAATCTTTTGTGCTAATTGTGTGGCCCAGCCACCAGTCCACAATTCAGCATGTAAATCTTTTGTGGCAACTGTATGGTCCAGACACCAGTCCACATTTCAGCATATAAATCCTTTGTATTAATTGTGTGGTCCAGCCACCAGCCCACATTTCAGCATATTAATCCTTTGTGCTAATTCTGTAGTCCAGCCACACTATCTTAGTAAATAAATACTGATTGTTAATTTTGTGACAGGTGACTGACAGGTCTGGGCTGTGAAACAGCTCGCTAAAAGAGAGGAAGGGCACATCCAACTTGAGTGAGAAAAAGTGAGGTCGTGGTGGAAGGGGGAAAAGGCTTGGTGTTCGAGGTGTACATGGTAAGTGGTAATGTTACTCAACTGAACAAACACCAATTTGTTCTATCCAAAGACAACTGACAACTTCTATTACTGGATGGGCTACTCGACTACCTTTCTTTGGCAGCCATGCAGCGGTACACCTTTTAGTAAATGGCCAGAAAAAGCATGTGCTCCAGTGCATAGCAAGCGCTGCATCAAGTGGCCTCTCCTCCTCTTCCTCCACCTAAACATCACACACAGTACATTCCTCAGAGGTGGCATCCCAATTACCCTAGTTTCTCCCCCCTAGTTTCTCCCCATGTCACAACTCTCCAAATGCCCAACTGACTGTGGGGAACCACAGATGGACGAATCTACTTAGATGTTCACACATTCTATTCCATGGGCATCAGAGGTCTCCTCCAAAGTTCACGAACTCAAGAAGAGGAAAGCATCCGCACAGATGCCCAACATTTTTTTCAGTTGGATCCTGCTGGGCAAAGCAGGGTCCGAGCAGAATCCAGACCATCGGCACCAGATGTTAACTCCTAGGATGGAGGTGATCTTGCTGAGACTAAGATACCTGAGGTGCACAAGGACTGTACTATGCTGTCAGGGCAGGAAGAGGAGGAAAGTGATGCTCAGAGCGAGGAGTGGGAGAACAGAGAGGAAGGCGATGAGTTTGTAGATCTATCTGCTGGATTGGGCATAATGAAAGTCATGTTGGTCCCTTTTAGACTATTTCTACTCTTGTGAAATTTATGCCACTTTGGTGGTGGCTGCCAATAGTTTTTGGAAATGTGAACACTCCTGGTTGGGTGACGTGCCGGACGTTAAAAGTCTGGAGCTGCGATGTGCACTGTGCTTATCACTGCTGTCTTAAGGTTGTGTAAAAGCGTGTTTCAATAATCCACAATTCACGGGTCTCTTTCCAGGGCAGGAAGCATCTGGCAAATTTTGATTTTATAACGTGGATCTAACAGAGTGGCAAACCAGTACTAGTCAGTACTATTTCTAATCATAACTATATGTGGATCATGTTGCAGATAGTGCAGTAAGAAGGCACTCATATGTCGGGCACCGCTATGAGGTCCAAGCCCATGCTGTGTTGGTGGCTGGGTAACACTGATGCTTGTTTCCTCCGTCCCCTCCCACCAACCATAAACAACAGAGAGGAGATGATAATCCTCTTCATCTCCTGACAGTGGCTCACCTATCACCTCTTCCTCCTCCAATTGTTCCTTCGCTAACAGTTTGCCTGTTATCACCAGCCCCCCTCGATCACAGTAATCCACCCTCCCTTGGCAGCCACCTGTGTGACCACAGTCTGGGACTTTAAGACTATGTTTTCCCTTTTGCATTCTTCTCTACTTCCTCCTCTTCCTCTGGGAACACCACCTCCTCCCACAGACTTTTCAATTCAGCTCTAGCATATAGATGTTCGGAATAATGATATTGATGAGGCGGCATTAGTGCTAACCATCTTAGTAGCCATTTTGAAACTGTACAGAAAGATGCAGAGGTCCTTAATCTGTGCCCACTACGTAAACGTGATATGTGCCATGTCTGTGGCCCAGGCTATACAACATGACTTACTGCGGCTGACACCACGAAAATGACAAATGAAAATGCAAATAAATTTATATAATTTATACAATGTGATTTTCTGGATTTCATTTTTGACATTCTATTTCTCAATGTTAAAATTAAATTACCCTTAAATTACCCTTAAAATTATAGACTATTCATGTCTTTGTCACTGGGCAAACTTACAAAATCAGCAAGGGATCAAATACTTATTTTCCCCACTGTGTACTGTGGTGAAATTGATGCCACTTTGGTGAACTCCCCTGGTTGGGTGTCCATCTGCATGGTTGTTGTAGTGAAACCTCCACCAGGGGGAGCTGGTGAGGGAAGAGAGGTTAAACACTACGCAAAGTAACAGAGCTCAGGCACAGGTGTCACAGGTAATGAGAGAAGTCAGACAAGCCAAGGTCATACACAGAGATATCAGCACTGTGCACAGGGGCAGTCAGGAGAATAGTCAGGGACACGCAAGGAATCAGAGCCTACCGGGAACGTAGTAACCAAAACGTGAGACGTAAGACAAAGTCGGGGTACAAGCCAAAGTCAGAACCAGGAGGGGAGCGTGGTATCAGAGACAGAAAACAAGAGCCGAAATCCAGAGATCAGATCGAGTCGTACACGGGTACGGGCAGTCAGAGACACAAGGATAACCAAAATCAGGATAAAGGTCAGGGACTCAAGCTGAGAAGCATGAACTATCACTAACAGCGGTAGGCAGGCTGTGAGGGACTGAAATAGCCCAGCTAGCTCAAGAACGAGGCTGAGGAGATTAACCCTCGCATGACCAGTCTCAAAAGAGAAAAGATGAAAATAAACTCTGGACTGAACCATGACAGTTGTGTGTAGTGGAAGACCTGTGGTAAAATTCATGCCACTTTAGTGGTGTCTGCCACTATTTTTTGTAAATGTGAACACTCCTGGTTGGGTGTTCATCTGCTGGGTTGTGTGTAGTGAAATACCTGCCTCTGACATATGCCAATCGTCCTGCATGGTGTTGGGCTGTAAGCCCAGCACCCACTTATGGATGTCGGGCCCTCATACCACCCTCATGGCGTCTGTTTCTTACAGGTTTAACAGACACATGGATGTTTGTGGCCTGCGTTAGGTCATTTTGCAGGGTTCTGGCACACTCCTCCTGCTCCTTCTTGGACAGGGTCCTGCTGCTGGGTTGTTGCCCTCCTAAGGCCCCCTCCATGTCTACTGGTGTACTCGCCTGTTTCCTGGTATCTGCTCCATGCTCTGGGCACTGTGCTGACAGGCACAGCTATCTTTTTTGCCACAGTTCGCATTGATGTTCAATCCTGGAGGAGCTACACTACCTGAGAAATTTCTGTGTGCTGTAGACACCGCATCATGCCACTGCACAATACCTCTAGAGGTGAGAGTAATGACAAAATGCAACAGTGACCAAAACAACAGCCAAAAAGGATGAGAACGGAGAAATGGTCTGTGCTCACTCTCTACAGAACCACTCCTTTATAGGGGTTGTGTTGTTAATTGTCTATCATTTCTACCTGTTGCATTTTCCATTTGCACAACAGGAGAAATTGATTCACAATTGGTGTTGCTCCATCACTGGATAGGTTGATTTCACACATGTGTGATTGACTTGAGTTTTGGAGTTACAGTGTATTTTTTAAGTGTTCTCTTTATTTTTCTGAGCAGTATATATGGGATAGATAGATAGCTAGATATCTGTGAGATATGTATTTACTGTATTGCATGTGGAGCTTACTGTACATGGATTAACCTAATAAATAAGTACATGAAAAAAAGGTCCCCTGCCATGTTTGATATCCAACAAAAGTAAATCAGACAGCTGCGAGCTTATATTATCAAGCTGGGAAGGTCCATGATTTTTGGTCCCTTCCCAGCCTATAAATACCAGCCGGCAGCCGCCCCAGAAGTGGCCCATCACATTAGATGTGCTATTTCTGGCTCTTTGCTTTGGCTTGCATTGGCAATCGGACTTATGGTAGTTGGATTTGATGTCAGCTGTGAATTTTGCAAAAACACTGGTGTTAGTAATAAAGAGGCGCCTATTATGCACATTACAAACCCATTCGTAAAAAAAAAAACACAAAAAAAAATACTTTATTTAAATAAATACTCTCCAACACTTTTTCTGGTTCACCAATTTATTTTTTAAAGAAATCCTATGCAGGTCCAACATTGTCCAGAGATTTCGATGTATTCCACAAAGTTAAACCAGAAAAATATTAAAAAAAGACATAAAAACAAGACTGTAAACCTACAGCTGGGAACTCGATACTGCATGCTATCAGCTGCCATCCCAGGCATGTTGTTAATAATGTTCCAACAGGAGAGTATATTCGAGCCAAAAGATGTTGTACTTATAAGGCCGGCCTCACACTCAGCGTATAAAAATACGGTCCGTAATTTACGGCCGTAATACGCAGAAAAGTCCCCAAAATAGTGGTCCGTATCTCATCCGTAGGCAGGGGGTGTCAGCATATTTAGCACATGGCATCCTCCGTATGTAATCCGTATGGCATCCGTACTTCGAGATTTTCTCGCAGGCTTGCAAAACCGACATACGGACATACAATGTATTCATGGTCTCAAAAAATCGTAAAAACATAAATACTGTCTATATATATATATATATATATATATATATATATATATATATGTCAGTGAGACATATATATATATATATATATATATATATATGTGTATATATTAATATATCATACAGCGCTAGATAGCTTAAAAGCCGGTAATTCAATTACCGGCTTTTGCTATCTCCTTCCCAAAACCGACATGATATGAGACATGGTTTACATACAGTAAACCATCTCATATCCTTTTTTTTTTGCATATTCCACACTACTAATGTTAGTAGTGTGTATGTGCAAAATTTGGGCGCTCTAGCTATTAATTTAAAGGGTTAAATCGCGGAAAAAATTGGCATGGGCTCCCGCACAATTTTCTCCGCCAGAATGGTAAAGCCAGTGACTGAGGGCAGATATTAATAGCCTGGAGAGGGTCCATGGTTATTGCCCCCCCCTCCCCCCGTCCCGGCTAAAAACATCTGCCTCCAGCCACCCCAGAAAAGGCACATCTGGAAGATGCGCCTATTCTGGCACTTGGCCACTCTCTTCCCATTCCCGTGTAGAGGTGGGATATGGGGTAATAAAGGGTTAGTGTCACCTTACTATTGTAAGGTGACATTAAGCCAGATTAATAATGGAGAGGCGTCAATTATGACACCTATCCATTAGTAATCCAATAGTATGAAATGGTTAAACACACACACATTATTTTTATTACCTTCCAATGATCAGTCTCATCCCACGCTGTAAATCCATCTGAAGGGGTTAACTAATTTTACAAGCAGGAGCTCTGCTAATGCAGCTGTGCTCATGCCAGTAAAACCCCAGTGAATGAATGGAATGCAGGTCAATGACCTGTAGTTACCTTCAGTTGCGGTGAGGCGCCCTCTGCTGGATGTCCTCATATGAACTCGAGCGTGGGAAAATACAGCCAGGCTGTAAGACTGACTTGTCAACAATTTGATTTATATTAGGTGACTCAGATGCAGCAGAGCTCTGGATTTCATATGGAGGAACCTATAATGAGATGACAATGTGGGTTCTATGGTTTTACATAGGACTGCAGGAAAATCTGCTCAGTTATGCGGTGGCAATGAAATGAAGCTTCACTGAATCTTTATATCTCAGTTTACAACTTCAAGTGTCTTCTAGTTTTCTCACCATACATGATCCATGGTTTGGAATGTATATCAATGGCATTGGCAGGGTTAGAATTTTGGATTCACATTCTATATATATATATATATATATATATATATATATATGCATCAGGATTTATAGCTTGGTAAAGTCGTTTCTTATCTAGAGAAAAATTATTGCCTTCAGTTCACAGGCGCCTATAGAGCCCTTGTCTTATTCCGCTACAAACCAAATATGACACTTCAATTAAGATAAGTCAGATTAGTACAGTGTTACCCTTGCATGCACTGTATTCATTGTGTTTGATAACACTTATGATATATGAGAGTCCATGTATTTCCTGCCTATTGTGAAGGGAAAAGCTGGCAATGATTCATCCGTGTTTCACAATGGCAATACTTCAAAGCAGAAAATTTGGAAAGCAAAGAGAGAAAACAAAAATACCCTGGAAAATCAGCAAAAGAAAAACTGTCCTCTGTACATTCAGGATATGTAGAACAAAAATGAAAACTGTGACTTGATGGGAGACTGCCAACATAGCTGTATAAATATTGGACATTTTCCTTTAATTTCTCTCAGATTATTTACAACTGGGTCGATACTGGCTCTAAAATTGAATTCAGCAAGATAGGAGAAAGCTCCTAATTCAAGCCCCACCCCTGAGTATTATGGCCACTCCTTTTACACTAGTTGTGACCAAGCCCAATACTGATTTTATTGGTACTAATCTTTTATTTCAGCGAAGTAACAGACAACAGTACTGAAAGTGTACTTATCTTATGCATATAATGATGAAGTATGCTTTGACCCTAAATGACTAGCTGTGGAATACATTGGTGTGGGACATAAGTAATGAAAGTATAAGTATCCAGCAGAGCTTCTGATGCAAACCCTACCCCTGAGTACTATGACCACTCCTTCTAAACTACTTGTGGTCTGGTCACGTCAAGTACTCATATTGGTACAAAAATTTTATTCAGCAATGTAGGAGACTGCAGTACTGAGTGTGTACTATATATATATATATATATATATATATATATATATATATATATACATATATATATATATATATATATGTACTAGATGGTGGCCCGATTCTAATGCATCGGATATTCTAGAATATGCATGTCCACGTAGTATATTGCCCAGTCATGTAGTATATTGCCCAGTCACGTAGTATATTGCCCAGTCACGTAGTATATTGCCCAGTCACGTAGTATTTTGCACAGTCACGTAGTATAATGCTCCATGCAGTTATGGCCCCATAGATGCCCCATATAATGCTCCATGCAGTTATGGCCCCATAGATGCTCCATATAATGCTCCATGCAGTTATGGCCCCATAGATGTCCCATATAATGCTCCATGCAGTTCATTATGGCCCCATAGATGCCCCATATAATGCTCCATGCAGTTATGGCCCCATAGATGCTCCATATAATGCTCCATGCAGTTATGGCCCCATAGATGTCCCATATAATGCTCCATGCAGTTATGGCCCCATAGATGTCCCATATAATGCTCCATGCAGTTCATTATGGCCCCATAGATGCCCCATATAATGCTCCATGCAGTTATGGCCCCATAGATTCTCCATATAATGCTCCATGCAGTTATGGCCCCATAGACGCTCCATATAATGCTCCATGCATTTCTTTATGGCCCCATAGACGCTCCATACAGCATTGTGCCATATGTAATGCTGCTGCTGCTACTGCAATAAAAAAAAAATCACATACTCACCTCTCGTCGCTGCTCCTCAGCGTCTCGTCTCTCCGCACTGACTGTTCAGGCAGAGGGCGGCGCGCACACTAATACGTCATCGCGCCCTCTGACCTGAACAGTTACTGCAAGAGGACGGGACGACGGAGCGGCGCCCGACGGATGGAACGCGGACAGGTGAATATGAAATACTCACCTGCTCCTGACGCTGTCCCTGCCTGTTCCATGGTACCGCAGCTTCTTCGCGCCTGCGGGAGAAGGACCTGCCATGACGTCACGGTCACATGACCGTGACGTCATGGCAGGTTCCTCTCGTGCAGGGCCTGTGATGACGTCACGGTCACATGACTGTGACGTCATGGAAGGTCCTTGTCGCATACCATCCTTAGCACCGGAACATCGCGAAGAGCGGTAAAGACGTAGGAGGGTGAGTATATGATGATTTTTTTATTTTTTTAATTATTTTTAACATTAAATCTTTTTGCTATTGATGCTGCATAGGCAGCATCAATAGTAAAAACTTGGTCACACATGGTTAATAGCAGCGGTAACGGAGTGAGTTACCCGCGGCATAACGCGGTCCGTTACCGCCGGCATTAACCCTATGTGAGCAGTGACCGGAGGGGAGTATGCGGACGCCGGGCACTGACTGCGGGGAGGAAGGAGCGGCCCATCGCTGATTGGTCGTGGCTGTTTTGCCATGACCAATCAGCGACTTGGATTTCCATGACTGACAGAGGCCGCGACCAATGAATATCCGTGACAGACAGAAAGACAGACAAACGGAAGTGACCCTTAGACAATTATATATATATATATATATATATATATATACAGTATAATGGAATAGAATGTCTCTGAATGTTTTTATGTGGAATATATATTGCTGAGGTAAGAAAAGTATCTTTATCTAGTAAAGCTTCTGATGTAACCCAACCCTTGAATACTATGACCACACTTTTTAAACTACTGTGGTCACGCCCAGTACTCACAGTGTCAGGCTTAAAGGGAAACTGTCACCAGTTTTGTGACATAGCCGCTAAAAATATCACCTTATGCAGCGTCTGCGCGGAATTCCCCAAATCCTTATACAAGCCCCTAACTCCCTTTGTATACTCCCGAAAAACCTTTTTAATTTCTCCAGCGCTATATGGTAATCGTCTCAGTCCAGTCTGATGGGTGTGTTTTCGGGCCTCTTAATCCCTTCCATTGGCTGTTACTTGCTGTACTACTTTGTGGATGATGCCTCTTGCGTCATCCCCATCGTCGTGGGACATCTCGCGCCTGCTCTGAAACACTGCGTTTTGCATCTTTGTAGTATGCTTTGCCCAACTGCGGGCCGAAAAACAGAAGTATCATTTAGAAGTGTATAAGATTAAAAAGACAAACCAAATGTGTCAGAATTAATTAATTAAAGTGCGTAAAGTGAGCAAAAAATCTGTATGATTATGAATGAGTATGTGCAAATTAGAAGATAAAAAATCAGTAAATGTGAAAAAAGTGATTATAAATAAAGTGTATGCAGATTAAAAAAACAAAATAATGAGTGATTGGAATACATGGAAAGTGACTTTATGACTAAGCAGAATGTGTTGGTGATACTATATGAGAAAAAAAAGTGTGAAAGGGAGGGCGATGTGGATCATTATCCATGTCAGGAGGACGGCGAGCAAAAGCCGGGAGGAGGGATGCAGAAGTCTGAAACAACACCCATTGGATCGGACTGAGACGATTACAATACAGTGCAGGAGAAATTAAAAAAGGTTTTCGGGAGTATAGAAGGGGAGTCAGGGGGTTATATAAGGATTTAGGGAATGCATAGCAGATGCTGAATAAGGTGATATTTTTAGCTCCTATTTCACAAAACTGGTGACAGGTTCCCTTTAAAGTAAAACACTATACTGCTGTGTCAGTTAACTTTTCACTAATCAATTGAACAAGCAATTATTAGAAGCTTTGAAATATATCTTACTAGAGAATTCTGCTTCTTTCTCACTTATGAGCTATTTCTTCGCAATACTCTGCTGCCTGAAATCACAATCCAATCAAAAAATGAGCTCAAACCCATTTTGTTCAAAAACAGATGACACATTCACTTAAATTATGGACAGGTAAAGGGGAGGAGAATTGAGCAGCAGGCGGAGAGATAACAAGCAGAGGCAGAAACTGGCAGATCATGGTGAAGGTAGTGAGTGATTTAGCTATTTCCAGTGCTGGATTTACAACTACATTGCTCAGTTCTGTGTTGTGAATTCTGTGGCAGAGCTCCCTCCTGTGGTCACAAGTGGTACTTCGGCTGATTCTCTCTGTGAGCTTCCGTTGGTGGAGAAGAGTGGTACTGTGGCTTCTGAGTTTCCTTCCTCAGGTGATGTGGTGAAGTCGTTAGGTGCTGCTCTATTTAACTCCACCTAGTGCTTTGATCCTGGCCTCCAGTCAATGTTCTAGTATTGGACCTGTTTCCTCCTGGATCGTTCCTGTGGCCTGCTGCTCTGCATAGCTAAGTTCCACTTTGCTATTTTGTTTGCTGTTTTTTTTTCTGTCCAGCTTGTCTATTTGTTTTTTCTTGCTTGCTGGAAGCCCTGGGACGCAGAGGGTGTACCTCCGTGCCGTTAGTTCGGTACGGAGGGTCTTTTTGCCCCCTTTGCGTGGTTTTTGTAGGGTTTTGTGTTGACCGCAAAGTTACCTTTCCTATCCTCGCTCTGTTCAGAAAGTCGGGCCTCACTTTGCTAAATCTATTTCATCTCTACGTTTGTCTTTTCATCTTAACTCACAGTCATTATATATGGGGGCTGCCTTTTCCTTTGGGGTATTTCTCTGAGGCAAGGTAGGCTTATTTTCTATCTTCAGGCTAGCTAGTTTCTCAGGCTGTGCCGAGTTGCATAGGGAGCGTTAGGCACAATCCACGGCTGCCTCTAGTGTGGTTGGAGAGGATTAGGGATTGCGGTCAGCAGAGTTCCCACGTCTCAGAGCTCGTTCTATGTTTTTGGGTTATTGTCAGGTCACTGTATGTGCTCTGACCTCTATGTCCATTGTGGTACTGAATTACCTTATCATAACAGTACTGGAGGCCCAAAGTACTAATGATTCTCAATAGAGGGAAAAAAGAAGTTCTGAGACCATTTTTTTTTCTCTGCACAGTGTTTTGCCTTTTTTGTCCCCTAGACATTTGGGTGGTTCAGGACACAGGTGTAGCGATGGATATTAAAGGTCTATCTTCATGTGTGGATCAGCTCACGGCAAGAGTACAAAATATTCAAGACTTTGTGGTTCAGAATTCTATGTTAGAACCGAGAATTCCTATTCCTGATTTGTTTTTTGGAGATAGAACTAAATTTCTGAGTTTCAAAAATAATTGTAAACTATTTCTGGCTTTGAAACCTCGCTCCTCTGGTGACCCAGTTCAACAAGTTAGATGTTAGGACTGGCGGAACGCACCAAGAGAGATGTAATGGATGCGTTCGCAGTCCGGGGTCCACCGTGCAGGTGAAACCTGCTGCTAGGACATGACAGACGATATGGCGGTACTCATAAGTATACACGCGTGGGTTAAACCTCACCCAGCGTGAAGAAAGCGATCCTGTTGCGTCACAGGATCGCGGTACCGCACATAGAGCGCGAGCAAGTGGTCAGCGAACTAGACCCCAACAGGGATAGTAGTCCGATTAGACCCTTGCTGGCACTACACCACAACTGGGTGTGAAAAGTATATACAATAGAGGCACCGAAGTGCAAACTGTGCCGTGCTGGCAGGCACCACTAAGTACCCAGACATGGGTCAGGAAGCGCACACAGGCGCGTGGCGCCGCACTGGCGGTCACAGCAGAGGACGCTGACACGTGTGTGACACGTTGAGTGTTAAGTCGGGCGCTAGATAGCAGCCATACACCATACGCGAACAATCATACAGTAGGGTAGGGGTATTTAAAGGACGACTTGCACTCACAACAAACACACGTATAAAGTTGTACACTAGCGCATGGCCGTGCGGTCATGCGCAGTTTATATAGCTGCAGGACAGGAAGCGGCCACAGAAACTTTGCCCTTCCAAGACCTGCCAAGAGGACCAATAGAATGCGCTGCAGAGTCTGAGCACATGACCCTCGATCTCCAACGGGAGATCTTGCCCTGGGCATGCTCAGTGTGCGCAGACAAGGACTTAGTCCCAGAGAAGTCCACTCGCTGCTGACCAGTATTGGCTTTAAAGGCAGAAGCTGGAGAAGCAGCAGTAACTCTTCTCACAGAGTCAGACTGAGCGAGACGCTGGGATCGACGTCCCTGCTGAGCAGGCTCCACTGCGGCTGGAGGAGAATGGGAGACCGCAGCGGAGACGGATCGAGATTCCCCCTGTGCAGCAGAGGAAACTCGACTCCTAACATTAGAATCATTATTTCTTTTTTACGTGGCGACCCTCAGGACTGGGCATTTTCTCTTGCATCAGGAGATCCTGCATTAAGTAATATTGATGCGTTTTTCCTGGCACTCGGATTGCTGTACGATGAACCTAATTCAGTGGATCAGGCAGAGAAAAATTTGCTGGCTCTGTGTCAGGGTCAGGATGAGATAGAGGTATATTGTCAGAAATTTAGAAAGTGGTCCGTACTCACTCAATGGAATGAAGGTGCGCTCGCAGCTATTTTCAGAAAGGGTCTCTCTGAAGCCCTTAAGGATGTCATGGTGGGATTTCCTATGCCTGCTTGTCTGAATGAGTCTATGTCTTTGGCCATTCAGATCGGTCGACGCTTGCGTGAGCGTAAATCTGTGCACCATTTGGCGGTATTACCTGAGCTTAAACCTGAGCCTATGCAGTGCGATAGGACTTTGACCAGAGTTGAACGGCAAGAACACAGACGTCTGAATGGGCTGTGTTTCTACTGTGGTGATTCCACTCATGCTATCTCTGATTGTCCTAAGCGCACTAAGCGGTTCGCTAGGTCTGCCACCATTGGTACGGTACAGTCAAAATTTCTTCTGTCCGTTACCTTGATCTGCTCTTTGTCATCAAATTCTGTCATGGCATTTGTGGATTCAGGCGCTGCCCTGAATTTGATGGACTTGGAGTATGCTAGGCGTTGTGGGTTTTTCTTGGAGCCCTTGCAGTGTCCTATTCCATTGAGAGGAATTGATGCTACGCCTTTGGCCAAGAATAAGCCTCAGTACTGGACCCAGCTGACCATGTGCATGGCTCCTGCACATCAGGAGGTTATTCGCTTTCTGGTGTTGCATAATCTGCATGATGTGGTCGTGTTGGGGTTGCCATGGCTACAAGTCCATAATCCAGTATTAGATTGGAAATCCATGTCTGTGTCCAGCTGGGGTTGTCAGGGGGTACATGGTGATGTCCCATTTCTGACTATTTCGTCATCCACCCCTTCTGAGGTTCCAGAGTTCTTGTCTGATTACCGGGATGTATTTGATGAGCCCAAGTCCGATGCCCTACCTCCGCATAGGGATTGTGATTGTGCTATCGATTTGATTCCTGGTAGTAAATTCCCAAAAGGTCGACTGTTTAATTTATCTGTGCCTGAGCACGCTGCTATGTGGAGTTATGTGGAGGAGTCCTTGGAGAAGGGGCATATTCGCCCGTCATCGTCGCCATTAGGAGCAGGGTTCTTTTTTGTAGCCAAGAAGGATGGTTCACTGAGACCTTGTATAGATTACCGCCTTCTAAATAAGATCACGGTTAAATTTCAGTACCCCTTGCCGTTGTTATCTGATTTGTTTGCTCGGATTAAGGGGGCTAGTTGGTTCACCAAGATAGATCTTCGTGGTGCGTATAATCTTGTGCGTATTAAGCGAGGCGATGAATGGAAAACTGCATTTAATACGCCCGAGGGCCATTTTGAGTATCTAGTAATGCCATTCGGACTTGCCAATGCTCCATCAGTGTTTCAGTCCTTTATGCATGACATCTTCCGAGAGTACCTGGATAAATTCCTGATTGTGTACTTGGATGACATTTTGATCTTCTCAGATGATTGGGAGTCTCAGGTGAAGCAGGTCACAACAGTGTTTCAGGTCCTGCGTGCTAATTCTTTGTTTGTGAAGGGATCAAAGTGTCTCTTTGGTGTTCAGAAGGTTTCATTTTTGGGGTTCATCTTTTCCCCTTCTAATATCGAGATGGACCCTGTTAAGGTCCAAGCCATCCATGATTGGACTCAGCCGACATCTCTGAAAAGTCTGCAAAAGTTCCTGGGCTTTGCTAATTTTTATCGTCGCTTCATCTGCAATTTTTCTAGCATTGCTAAACCATTGACCGATTTGACCAAGAAGGGTGCTGATGTGGTCAATTGGTCTTCTGCTGCTGTGGAAGCTTTTCAAGAGTTGAAGCGTCGTTTTTCTTCTGACCCTGTGTTGTGTCAGCCAGATGTTTCGCTTCCATTCCAGGTCGAGGTTGATGCTTCTGAGATTGGAGCAGGGGCTGTTTTGTCGCAGAGAAGTTCTGATTGCTCGGTGATGAAACCATGCGCCTTCTTTTCCAGGAAGTTTTCGCCTGCTGAGCGAAATTATGATGTGGGCAATCGAGAGTTGACCCCTGACGAAGCCACTGGTGTGGCGACACGCGTAGGGTCTCTGCTCCTCCTGTTGATACCCCCCTTGGCTATGTACAGAGCTTGAACAGCTCCTGGGTTTGCATACTGGTTTCTTGTTATTGGTGATCTGAATCCTCACTCCTCAGCAGATCTTTTTAGTTCCCTTACTATGGGAGCTTTTGCAACTTAATGGCACAGGTTATATACCACGTTAGACTAGACCAGTGGAAGCGCTACACAACTAACGTTGCATTATATATGCATTATATACAACTCTATACCTTAATGGAGTAGACCTACATGCTATATGTGTGGTTTGGGATCAATCTGATTCACTGTGTATGCTTTATTAAGCTTTTGTCTATGTCTTATGTTATTGCAAAAAGGTTATTTTTTTTTTTTTTTTTTTTTTTTTTTGCATATCTGCTTATTTGTGTTACATAGGTAATCCTGCTGGTGTGAGGTATTCAGACTGGTGCATTATATATCATGGTCACAACTATACTTCTTAGGTTGTGTTGCTTTACCCTATATTCCAATAGTGCTGTTCATGCAGACATCTTACACTGTACTATATATTATTATTAGCCATTACAGTGTGTTTGGGGAGGGATCGCATCTAGGAGGAGGGTTCTATTATGGGCCATTTGTTCATGTTTCTAGGTCCTATGTGTGACCAATTTTAAATGCTTTTAATTGTGTGCTCCATGTGGTTGTTTCCTATGTCCATGAGTGTTATTCTAATAAAATTTGTAATTTTCATATTTAATCCATTGCCTTGGGTGATCCCCTTTTATGGTCTATTTCTTGTGTTGTTTTTTCATGGCAATCGAGAGTTGCTGGCCATGAAGTGGGCATTCGAGGAGTGGCGTCATTGGCTTGAAGGAGCTAAGCATCGCGTGGTGGTCTTGACTGATCATAAGAACTTGACTTGTCTCGAGTCTGCCAAGCGGTTGAATCCTAGACAGGCTCGTTGGTCGCTGTTTTTTGCCCGTTTTGACTTTGTGATTTCGTACCTTCCGGGCTCTAAAAATGTGAAGGCGGATGCTCTGTCTAGGAGTTTTGTGCCCGACTCTCCGGGTTTATCTGAGCTGGCGGGTATCCTCAAAGAGGGAGTAATTGTGTCTGCCATCTCCCCTGATTTGCGGCTGGTGCTGCAAAAATTTCAGGCTAATAAACCTGATCGTTGCCCAGCGGAGAAACTGTTTGTCCCTGATAGGTGGACGAATAAAATTATCTCTGAGGTTCATTGTTCGGTGTTGGATGGTCATCCTGGAATCTTTGGTACCAGAGAGTTAGTCGCTAGATCCTTTTGGTGGCCATCTCTGTCGCGGGATGTGCGTTCTTTTGTGCAGTCCTGTGGGATTTGTGCTCGGGTTAAGCCCTGCTGTTCTCGTGCCAGTGGGTTGCTTTTGCCCTTGCCGGTCCCGAAAAGGCCTTGGACACATATCTCTATGGATTTTATTTCAGATCTTCCCGTCTCTCAAAAGATGTCAGTCATTTGGGTGGTCTGTGATCGCTTCTCTAAGATGGTCCATTTGGTACCCTTGTCCAAATTACCTTCCTCCTCTGATTTGGTGCCATTGTTCTTCCAGCATGTGGTTCGTTTACATGGCATTCCAGAGAATATCGTTTCTGACAGAGGTTCCCAGTTTGTTTCGAGGTTTTGGCGAGCCTTTTGTGGTAGGATGGGCATTGACTTGTCTTTTTCCTCGGCTTTCCATCATCAGACTAATGGCCAGACCGAACGAACCAATCATACCTTGGAAACATATCTGAGATGCTTTGTTTCTGCTGATCAGGATGACTGGGTGTCCTTTTTGCCTTTGGCTGAGTTCGCCCTTAATAATCGGGCCAGCTCGGCTACCTTGGTTTTGCCGTTTTTCTGCAACTCTGGGTTCCATCCTCGTTTCTCTTCAGGGCAGGTTGAGTCTTCGGACTGTCCTGGTGTGGATACTGTGGTGGACAGGTTGCAGCAGATTTGGACTCATGTAGTGGACAATTTGACCTTGTCCCAGGAGAAGGCTCAACGTTTCGCTAATCGCAGACGCTGTGTGTGTCTCCGACTTCGTGTTGGGGATTTGGTTTGGTTATCTTCTCGTCATATTCCTATGAAGGTTTCCTCTCCTAAGTTTAAACCTCGTTTCATTGGTCCGTATAGGATTTCTGAGGTTCTTAATCCTGTGTCTTTTCGTCTGACCCTTCCAGATTCTTTTCCATACATAACGTATTCCATAGGTCATTGTTGCGGAGATACGTGGCACCTATGGTTCCATCTGTTGATCCTCCTGCCCCGGTTTTGGTGGAGGGGGAGTTGGAGTATACTGTGGAGAAGATTTTGGATTCTCGTGTTTCAAGACGGAAACTCCAGTATCTGGTTAAGTGGAAGGGTTATGCTCAGGAAGATAATTCCTGGGTCTTTGCCTCTGATGTCCATGCTCCCGATCTTGTTCGTGCCTTTCATGTGGCTCATCCTGGTTGTCCTGGGGGCTCTGGTGAGGGTTCGGTGACCCCTCCTCAAGGGGGGGTACTGTTGTGAATTCTGTGGCAGAGCTCCCTCCTGTGGTCACAAGTGGTACTTCGGCTGATTCTCTCTGTGAGCTTCCGTTGGTGGAGGAGAGTGGTACTGCGGCTTCTGAGTTTCCTTCCTCAGGTGATGTGGTGAAGTCGTTAGGTGCTGCTCTATTTAACTCCACCTAGTGCTTTGATCCTGGCCTCCAGTCAATGTTCTAGTATTGGACCTGTTTCCTCCTGGATCGTTCCTGTGGCCTGCTGCTCTGCATAGCTAAGTTCCACTTTGCTATTTTGTTTGCTGTTTTTTTTCTGTCCAGCTTGTCTATTTGTTTTTTCTTGCTTGCTGGAAGCTCTGGGACGCAGAGGGTGTACCTCCGTGCCGTTAGTTCGGTACGGAGGGTCTTTTTGCCCCCTTTGCGTGGTTTTTGTAGGGTTTTGTGTTGACCGCAAAGTTACCTTTCCTATCCTCGCTCTGTTCAGAAAGTCGGGCCTCACTTTGCTAAATCTATTTCATCTCTACGTTTGTCTTTTCATCTTAACTCACAGTCATTATATGTGGGGGCTGCCTTTTCCTTTGGGGTATTTCTCTGAGGCAAGGTAGGCTTATTTTCTATCTTTAGGCTAGCTAGTTTCTCAGGCTGTGCCGAGTTGCATAGGGAGCGTTAGGCACAATCCACGGCTGCCTCTAGTGTGGTTGGAGAGGATTAGGGATTGCGGTCAGCAGAGTTCCCACGTCTCAGAGCTCGTTCTATGTTTTTGGGTTATTGTCAGGTCACTGTATGTGCTCTGACCTCTATGTCCATTGTGGTACTGAATTACCTTATCATAACAGTTCTGCTGTATGACATACTCAATCTTTCTGCTTCTGAGCATGTCCTAAAAATTTAACTAAAATCAAGAATTCTTATTTTTGTGTGTATAGTGTATGGGAAAAATCATAATAGTTATTCACCACGCCTTGGTACAGGGGGAACCAAAAATTTGAGATGAAGTCTGCAAAGGGGAAAACTTGCGAAAAATGCAGGATTCAAATAAAGAAAATGCCAGAAATAGTGATATTTCTCATTTAATGTCGAAAGCAGGGTGTGACCAATAGTATAAAAATTAACTTTTAATTCATATATACTAAAAAGTTGGTATGTCCAACTAAGTAAAAAACATAGAAGACTCCACAAAAAAAGATTCCCAAACTAGGGGAATAGTATCAAAATCCAACCCCAAAAGTCTCTAAACACACCTAAGTGTGTCAGCAACACAGGGGGTATGGTATACACTCCTGTGTGGGAGTATTTGAACACAAACATAAATCACAAGGTTCATATATCTGTGACCTATCGCCTGTCAGCTGCCCCCACCTGTCATATGGAGATGCAGTAAATGCGAACAAGTGCCAAAATAATTGGAACGATCTCACCTCGAAATTTCCTGTAATGTGGGTGAGAGTTCTCGTGGTAACAGCATACAGAGGGGGGCCTGTGATTCTGGCCGCACATCAACCCATCCACACTGTTTGAGCAGGTAGTATAGACCCCAATAATCACCGCATGTTTCCCTACGCGTTTCGTTATGATCAACTCATCAGGGGAAAGTTAGAAAAGGATCCTCGCCCGCTCCGTGGGGGATCCGCAATATAGGGGTATATCGGCAATCACTGTTAGTCAGCGTTGCGCATGTTTTAAATAACCCACCCAGAATCTTCTGGGCTGGGTCTCGTGACGTAGGTTCAAGGCGCCCCCTCTGGAACGCTAGTGCTGAACCGCACGCGGAGTACGGACAATATTACAGAAACACTGGTCCGTTTTGAGCATGGATGGGGACATCGGAGAGATGGTGGGGGATTCCCCACAAATCACTTTCAAAAAAGGTAGATCTGTTGGAGATAGACTCGTACACAGTCACTATTCCCCGCCGATAAAAGATACATGGCTCCCTAATCCACCTAAAGGTTGCCATAAATGTAGCGGGTGTATAGCCTGCCCGGTACTCACAGTAGGATCAAAGTTTCAAAGTGGAGTGACTGGGAAAGAATACGAAAACTACCATTTCATTAATTGCAGGTCCAAGGGAGTAATCTACAGAGCAGCGTGCATATGCGGCTTAGAATATGTTGGCAAGACTATACGTGAATTTAGGAGACGTGTAGGGGAACATCTGAGAGACATTTCACTTAATAGAGATACACCCCTGGCTAGGCATATTAACACTGAACACAATGGTGACAGTCGAGGAATTAGATTCATGGGGATTGACAGAATTGGTGCACCCAAGAGGAGGGGCAATTGGGACCAGATGTTACTACAATTTGAGACAAGATGGATCTTCCACTTACGAACACAAACGCCGGAGGGCCTAAACGAAATTCTCACATACACCTGCTTCCTGGAAAATTAGCCCAAATATACATCATAGGGACCCTTTCCTTTCTTCCTCCTTTAATTTACATTAGGGTTTCTTTAGGACCAATAACAGGGACAGCCGTCGTGGAATGGGGGCGCCAATCTTGCGTTCTCTCTATCCTAGGGTGCCAACCTCCATTGCCAGGCAGGTATTGATAGGAGTTAATTAGGGACATTGGATGTATACATAACCCTATCTTTCCATCTATGTTTTTTCTGGTGCACCTCCCCCATGAGTCCCCCCTTCATCTCTCCGTGTTAACCACTCCATGTTCAATTTTTCCTTATCATTATTTTTGTAACTGTGTTTGGCCGTTTTGCTCCCCCTCTTTTTCTCTCTTTTTTCCAACAGAGTTTGGGCTTGTGTCTTCACTGACCTCTAACTGCGGTTTCATTCCAGCTCGCAGGAGACAACCAGCATGTGCTCTTTTATTGCGATCCTCCCTTCAATGTTAAGGATATGTTAGGATCGGTGATACGAATTGTAGTCCATACCCTGTACAAATGGTGGGATGCTATCTATTGTACTTAGCAACCATGGAGGGGTTAATAACATTTTTGTGTTTATCACGGCATCTGAGCTAGTGTAGAGACAGATGCAGGGTGATTACAAGACTCCGGAAAGTGGCTTACAAAGTGAACGCCTGGACTTGAGGTTACGGTCGGGTGTCACGTTGTTATGGCAGCTGGACAGGGCCAGGGCACCAGTTGGTGATATACACGGCCCCATTGTTTGCTTTAGGACACGAAAAAGCACGCTACCATAGCAACCTTACCTAACATACACTGCCGGAAATGAAGTGGGCGGTACGGGACTTAACTCTAAGAGCTGCGATAGGAGTGGATAATGTGCCACCTCAGCAACCTGACGAGCACGCGCGGCCGGAAGTGACGCGTGCGGTCCAGCATTCGCGTTCCAGAGGGGGCGCCTTGAACCTACGTCACGAATGGATAGTGTGCCACCGTAGCAACCTGACGAGCACGCGCCGCCGGAAGTGACGCGTGCGGTTCAGCACTAGCGTTCCAGAGGGGGCGCCTTGAACCTACGTCACGAGACCCAGCCCAGAAGATTCTGGGCGGGTTATTTAAAACACGCGCAACGCTGACTAACAGTGATTGCCGATATACCCCTATATTGCGGATCCCCCACGGAGTGGGCGAGGATCCTTTTCTAACTTTCCCCTGATGAGTTGATCATAACGAAACGCGTAGGGAAACATGCGGTGATTATTGGGGTCTATACTACCTGCTCAAACAGTGTGGACGGGTTGATGTGCGGCCAGAATCACAGGCCCCCCTCTGTATGCTGTTACCACGAGAACTCTCACCCACATTACAGGAAATTTCGAGGTGAGATCGTTCCAATTATTTTGGCACTTGTTCGCATTTACTGCATCTCCATATGACAGGTGGGGGCAGCTGACAGGCGATAGGTCACAGATATATGAACCTTGTGATTTATGTTTGTGTTCAAATACTCCCACACAGGAGTGTATACCATACCCCCTGTGTTGCTGACACACTTAGGTGTGTTTAGAGACTTTTGGGGTTGGATTTTGATACTATTCCCCTAGTTTGGGAATCTTTTTTTGTGGAGTCTTCTATGTTTTTTACTTAGTTGGACATACCAACTTTTTAGTATATATGAATTAAAAGTTAATTTTTATACTATTGGTCACACCCTGCTTTCGACATTATATTAGACTGGTGCATATTATATATTTTTTTTTATATTTCTCATTTACACCCATGCCAGCCTGTTTTGCAAACTTACCTTAGATGGCGAGTATGCTTTAACATTTACAGTCATTTTTTTAAAAGATTGCACAAAACGCATTAATGTGTTTTGTATGTAAGTGGCATTCTTGTCATTTGTGATCTTTCTTTTTCTACAAAATTCATTATATCCTGCCTTTTTTTTTTACATTTTTCTGTTTTTTTGTATAGAAATGCCAGAAATGAGAGCATGTATTACATTTCTCAAATTAAAAAAACTTCACCAAAAGTACTTGTGAAAACTCTATAAGGATATGTGCACATGGTGTCTTTAAGACTGAGCTTTTCGTAGGCAAAGATGCTTCAGGAAAAAGCAGATGCTCATTTTCCTGGGGCAGTTTGGCTGTAAGTTTTGCTGTAGTTTCTGTGGCGTGGCTCTTTTGTTCTTTAATTTGAACTGTAACTATCACATGGTGTTAAAGAATGCAGCTTGGATGGTCGCACAGATCCACCCGCTGTTATCTTTGGAGCGAACAGCTTTCTGCTGCCCCCTATCATCTGGGTAATTATGTGATCGACGATCAACGGAGGAGGCAGCAGGCTGTTTCTGCTAAAAGGCTATATGGTATATACGCCTCAGATTCCAACGCATGGAATATACAGTGCCTTGCGAAAGTATTCGGCCCCCTGGAACTTTTCAACCTTTTCCCACATATCATGCTTCAAACATAAAGATAACAAATGTAAATTTTTGGTGAAGAATCAACAACAAGTGGAACAAAATTGTGAAGTTGAACGAAATTTATTGGTTATTTTACATTTTTGTGGAAATTCAAAAACTGAATGAAAAGTGGGACGTGCAATATTATTTGGCCCCTTTACTTTCAGTGCAGCAAACTCACTCCAGAAGTTCATTGTGGATCTCTGAATGATCCAGTGTTGTCCTAAATGCCTAATGATGATAAATATAATCCACCTCTGTGTAATCAAGTCTCTGTATAAATGCACCTGCTCTGTGATAGTCTCAGGGTTCTGTTTGAAGCATGGAGAGCATCATGAAGACCAAGTGCAGCGCCCCAGAGTCCTGGTCGTTGCAATAACTTTATTCTTCCACCAGGGGGAGTGATGTTACGTCTGAAGGCAATGAAGGAGATCTTCTGTCCAGGTATCACAACCACAAAACACACTTCACACTCCAGTCCGCCAGGGGGAGCCATGCTTCTATCTATTAGGGCACTCCTCACACTTAGGTAAAACTGGTGGGTTGGTTAGGAAGTTAGACAGAAGCTGACTGGAGGGAGTAGGAGATAGTCAGTGAGTCCCGACCGAGTTTGGCAGAGGCTGGTTGGATTGGGTTCCAGCCAGCTCCAGACTGCAGCCTGTGAAAGACGAAGGTACACGGAGCTGTGCCTGCATCCCATGCGGCAGCATCCTAAAAAAGGACACAAGGAATTGTGTTGCAGTGAGTGAGCAACGAAGTCATAGCAACAGGAGAGGAACATCAGAGGGAGACCAGCTAGAAGCAGGCTGTCTCATTCTGAAGCGCACTACTGGTAGCCAGAACACCGAGGGAGTAAGAACCTCTATGCCGTTACTTCAGAGACTGGCAGGACAGTTGATTCCACGTCAGCTGCCCGACCATATACCCAGGAGGCAGGGTGGCAACTTGTGGGGGCCGGAGTATCTCTAGGGTCCCTATAAAAAGCCTCAGGCCACCAGTCATACGGGTTTGTCCTATCTGTCAGGGGGACAGAAAGAAGAGACTTAACATCTACAATAGTTGTGAGGACCTTATTGAGTTGCTCAGCAGGGAGGTACTACCATGCCCAGGCGCTAGAGGAAGGCTATTGAATTCCACCTGGATAAGGGGACTTTGGATTTGCCTTCGGACCGGCTGGACTCTGCCTACCCTGTGGTCCCTACCCTGGACTGTGGATGCTGAAGCCTTTAGTAAAGGTAAAGAGACTGCAACCTTGTGTTCTCGTTATTCACTGCGCCTTACATCATCCACTATCCACCATCTACACTCTAGGAAGCCCTGGGGACATACTTCACCTGTGGGAAGGTATACCATCTAGCTGCCATAACATCACCCCAGCGGACCCCTAAGCAGCGTCGGTCGCCCTGACCAAATACCACAGGTGGCGTCATGAACATTATCCCCTTAAAGACCTTTCCCCCACAATTTACAGTGGACGTTCCCCTAGGGCCACGGACCGGGTCAGCCACCGTGACATCCCCATTGAGAACAGAAGGGCCCGGATCCGAGTACCCCACAGCCCTGGCGGGGCGCCGCACAAGGAACACAACAGGCAGGTCCGTGATACTTTTGTGGAGAAGTTTAAAGCCGGATTTGGATACAAAATGATTTCCAAAACTTTAAACACTCCAAGGAGCACTGTGCAAGCGATCATATTGAAATGGAAAGAGTATCATACCACTGCAAATCTACCAAGACCCGGGCCGTCCCTCTAAACTTTCATCTCAAACAAGAAAACTGATCAGAGATGCAGCCAAGAGGCCCATGATCACTCTGGATGAACTGCAGAGATCTACAGCTGAGGTGGGACAGTCTGTCCATAGGACAACAATCAGTCGTACACTGCACAAATCTGGCCTTTATGGAAGAGTGTCAAGAAGAAAGCCATTTCTCAAAGATATCCATACAAAGTGTTGTCTAAAGTTTGCAACAAGCCACCTGGGAGACACACCAAACATGAGGAAGAAGGTGCGCTGTTCAGATGAAACCAAAATCGAACTTTTTGGCAACAATGCCAAACGATATGTTTGGCGGAAAGGCAGCACAGCTCATCACCCTGAACACACCATCCCCACTGTCAAACATGGTGGCAGCAGCATCATGGTTTTGTCCTGCTTTTCTTCAGCAGGGACAGGGAAGATAATTAAAATTCATGGGAAAATGGATGGAGCCAAATACAGTACCATTCTTGAAGAGAACCTGTTGGAGTCTGCAAAAGACCTGAGACTGGGACGGAGATTTGTCTTCCAACAATGATCCCAAACATAAAGCAAAATCTACAATGGAATGGTTCACAAATAAATGTATCCAGGTGTTAGAATGGCCAAGTCACAGTCCAGACCTCAATCCATTCGGGAATCTGTGGAAAGAGCTGAAAACTGCTGTTCACAAACGATCTCCATCAAACCTCACTGAGCTCGAACTGTTTGCCAAGGAAGAATGGGCAAGAATTTCAGTCTCTCGATGTACAAAACTGATAGAGACATACCCCAAGCGACTTGCAGCTTTAATCGCAGCAAAAGGTGACACAACAAAGTATTAAGTTAAAGGGGACGAATAATATTGCACGCCCCACTTTTCAGTTTTTGAATTTCCACAAAAATTTAAAATAACCAATAAATTTTGTTCAACTTCACAATTGTGTTCCACTTGTTGTTGATTCTTCACCAAAAATTTACATTTGGTATCTTTGTTTGAAGCACGATATGTGGGAAAAGTTGAAAAGTTCCAGGGGGCCAAATACTTTCGTAAGGCACTGTATATACACTTGAAACCAGAAGTTTACATACACTATATAAAAAGACACATATGCATACTTTTATAAATATCTGACATAAAATGGGAAAGTTTATTCTGATTTCAAGTCAATTAGGATGACCATTAGTGATGAGCGAATATACTCGTTACTTGAGATTTCCCGAGCACGCTCGGGTGTCCTTCGAGTATTTTTTTAGTACTCTGAGATTTAGTTTTCATTGCCTCAGCTGAATAATTTACAGCTATTAGCCAGGCTAAGTACATGTGGGGGTTGCCTGGTTGCTAGGGAATCCCCACATGTAATCAGCCTGGCTAATAGCTGTAAATCATTCAGCTGCGGCGAAGAAAACAAAATCTCCGAGCACTGAAAAATACTCAGAGGACACCCGAGCGTGCTCGGGAAATATTGAGTAACGAGTATATTCGCTCATCACTAATTATCAGAATTATTAATATTTGCCAAATGCCAGAATAATGAGAGAGATAGAATGTTTTAAGGCATTTTTATTACTTGCTGCAAAGTCAACAGTTGACACACATTTAATTAATAATGACTTGGGTCAAACGTTTGGGATATCCTTCTAAAAGCTTCTCACAATAATTTGTCGGAATTTGGACCCATTCACCTGACAAAACTGGTGTAACTGATCTAAGCTTGTAGGTGGCCTTGCTCACACCTGCCTTTTCAGCTTTGCCCATACATTTCTAATAGGATTGAGATTAGGGCTTTGTGATTGCCTCTCCAAATATTGACTTTGTTATCCTTAAGCCACCTTGTTACCATTTTGACAGTATGCTTTTGGTCATTGTTCATTTGGGAGACCCATTTCCACCCAAGCTTTAACTTCCTGGCTGATGTCTTGAGATGTTGCTTCAGTATTGCCACATAATCTTATTTTGTCACGATGACATCTATTTTGTGAAGGGCACCAGTCCCTACTGCAGCAAAACAACCCCCATCACATGATGCTGCCACCCCGGTATCTGCGATAATGGCCACTACACCCCAACTGGTGGAAAAAGGAGGGCAGACCTAGCGGGAAGACTGAGTGCACAGCAGGGTAAAGTGCCGGCCTTGTCAGCGGAGCATCGTGTGAGCGCAGGCCTACCTTGCAGATCCCCTGTGACGATGTCCACTGTTTGTGTATTATCGACTGCAAAACCTCTGTTGTCTCCCGCTCCTGGAGGTGGCTGACCCTCTAGACCAGTGACTGCTGTGTGCGTGCGGTCCCGCTGAGAACAGGGGACTAAGCCAGTACTGACTAACTCCTCACCCGCATACACCACGGAACAGAGATACATTTCAACAGTATCACCGTTTGAGCTGAGCCCTATACTAAGAAGTGGGAACAGGAGACCACCTTGGACAGTAAAGACTCCCTGCTTGCATCGAGAATCGGCCCTCTGTCTACTTAGGACAACTCCTGCACATCACATGTCACTGGTGTCGGCGCCATCGTTGGAGACCAAGATGCTGCAATCAAGAAACCGACAGACTGATAAGTTTACTCTTTCTCTTGAACTTTCACCATACTCTAGTTCTCCCTTTTCATTCCCTCTGTCTCCACATTGTACTTTACCTTAGCTTCTGTACTTCCTCTCTCCCTGCGTGAAGTTTAACTCTGTTAATAAATTTGTTAACTCTTGATCTGCCTCCTGTCCGTGACGACATCCCGGTTCCTGCATTTTTACACTTGGCGTAGTGCGGCAGGATCCCGCAACCATGAAGCGTGGGAATACTGTGGAAGATGTGATTCATGTGACTAGGAAAAGTGAAGATAAAGAAATTGTAAATGTTACCGAAATACTGGAAGTGACTGATATAACGGACATGTCTAAAACCCTAAATGTGACTGACGTGGTGATGGCAGAAATGGTGTCTCTAAAGATGGCGGAGTTTGGCGCCAACAAGGAGAACGTCAACTATAACTTTACCCTTCGTGGGTGTGATCCCCCAAAGATGGCATGAAAATCTGTCCCACCTTGTTTCTCGCCCCACCCATGGTGGGTGCGCTGCCGTAGGAGAAGGTCTCGCCTTCTGGCACATGCTACTAGGAAATGGGTGGAGCGGCCAGAAGTGACCCCACCCTGGAACGGGTGGAGCCCAGATGAAAACTCTGGGTGCAGCAGCGCGGTGTCATTATGAGACACGGCATTGGCAGCGATGGAGCACTCTTGCATATGTCACTGCAAGGGAGTGGGCTGTGTGGAGTTAAAATGAAGGCAGGAAGAGGAGAGGACCTGACCCGGACGAGAGAGAGGAGTGTCAGATGAGTTTTGGACAGACCGCTTTCCAGTTTTCCCAGGAGAGGACCCAACCCGGACAACAGAGGGGAGACGATGTTGCAATATGCCCATTACCTGAGGAGGAGATTTGCTGGCAGCTGCCAGAGCCAGAGCGCCATCCACAGGAGCCTGAGCCACGTCGTGCAGAGCCGGAGCATTTGCGGGAGGTGGAGCCTCAGCGTCTTCCAGAGCAGAAGCCTGGTCTTTAGGAGTCGGGACTCCAGCGGAGGCCGGAACCACTTTGTCCAGAACATTTCTCTCAACAGCATCGGGGAACGGGATCGGCGAAAGCCCTGGAGGAGCCTGAACTAGAAGCAATGGTCCAGCTGGGACTTTGTCAGCGGGAGTAGGAGTGTGCAGTGGTGTCCGTGGAGGGCTTCACCAATCGCAAGATGGGTGCAGCCAGACCACTGCAGACAACAGCAGTGAGTGCACCTTGGCCCTTGACCCCAGAGGGTTGGTTCCTACTACGGCCCTCCACTCCGCCAAGGTGGACTGTCACTCGACCTTCTGTTTTGGGGACCGAGCTCATTGATCCATCCCGCAGCTGTCCAGCGTGGGAGACCAGGCCCACGTCTGGCACAAATACAGCGGTGGGCACTTTTTGTTTTTATCACGCCGCAACAGGCCCAGTCCCATCTCCCGGGCAGTCTGCCTGTATTGCTGGTGTCATTGAGAAAAAGAAGCAGCGGGAAAGAGAGATTTGGGCCGACTTGCACCTGCATGGAGAGGGTGCTATGGCTGGTCGACGTACTCGCAGCCAGCTCATGTATACGGAGATGGGAAGAGGTTTTGACTTAACTTGTAAGTTGAGAACCGATGACAACATATATGTCAATGCTGCCTCGATAAAATTCGGGAGACTCCTGAAAGAAGGGAACTGGGTCTCCTTTATAAAAGAGGACTGTTCCTGAGAATACTATGCTGTGTCACTGACGCTCTGCTCAGAGATCGATGGCCTGGGACTGTATGCAGGCCTGGACCAGACTAGGTTGGCCCCCTGTATCTCTTCCACCTCCCATGCTGATGGAGCGGCATGGGATGTGTGCCGTTGAACTGCGTACACTTGCTGGTGAGACTTAAGAAAAGTTGTGCTTGTTGCACCTTAAGAATAAACGGGACTGTTCTGCGTCCCTGTGGGCTAAGGAGCCCTGGTGATACTCCTAGAGTCAGGAGTAATGCGGCTGCTATGGATAGAGAAGAAAGTTGAGTTGTTAGTTAAGTTTTGCTGCCCCTGTTGAGCCCTTTCTGCTGGAAAGCAGAACTCCGCCTTTGTAGAAAAGAAGGGTCCTTGGACTAACGGACCGCTTGTGGCTGCAGCAACAGACTGTGCTCTACAACCAGGCAGCACACACGTGGCACGTAGGACAGTGCCATATACAAAAGGATGGGGACTTTTCCCTTAAAAAACTGCTGACCTTATGAGAAGGTCATACCCTTGTAAATACATTGGATTTTGGTAGATGGGTCCAGACTGCTTCATCGTTAAAATAGCAGTGCTTAGGGAAGGACTGTTTCTGGGCACAGGTTAAAAAGTTTTGTGGGTAAACGTACTTTTGGTTCCCACATTGCACTGAAGGTGTAACATGGAGGACTGTGAGCCAGGCACCTCTTAATGGAGAGAGGACTCTCGTGCGTTAGCTTTGCACAGTTTCATTATCTACCTTGTTGAACTCCCTGCGTGGAGTATTTATTGTAACTATTAAAGTTTTGGTAAATGGTCAAGTACAACCATTGTTAAAGGGAGGGAGAATGTAATGTGCCACGTCCCTACCCCCTTAAAGGTGTATAGTCGTTATGCTACTATTTATTTAACTGATGTTGTTACGAGTTAGATCTGTATATATATATGTATATACATACATATATATATATATATACTCCATTTTGTCATATATCTATTTCAGTACTGATAGGGTAAGTGTAGGACCCTACATCAGACACTAGATGGGGCACCACATTTTACATAGTTATGCAGGAGGGGTTGTCTGTGTCAAGAGAAAAGTGTCTTCCTGTTATTGGAGAGTAGGGGCCTAGCGCACATGTTGGGCAGACAGCTCAGCAATGTTAAGCCTGATACCCAGCCATTCAGAGTCCGGATGGACAGAAGTACAGTTGGGGCAGCAGCGTTACTTCAGTTTGGAACAAGAGCTTGAGAAGTGGTCCTGGATCAGTACAGGGACACAGGTCACTCACCGTGTAGCAGATCATTGCTTGGTCTGATGCCCTCTGTACTGGGTCAAAAAAGATGAGGGAAAAGTGCAGGGAGAGCGGAGAACGTGAACTGTGTGGAACCTAATGCTGATGATGTGGCTGAAAGAAAATGTGCTGCGACAAGCAAAAAGTAAAGTTCATAGTTTTAAGTTTGAAAACAACTGTCTCATTGTACAAAGGAAGCAGCAGAACTTCAGCCAGCCCAATGGGACCCAGATGGTGCAGAGGGTGAAGTGAAAGGTATGATGCAGAAGGGACATTGTTTGTATGTAACTGGGGGCCAGGGTGCACGTAACCAGTTATTCGCAGCCACGATTATGGCTCTGGCCCTGCCTTTTACATGTTCTTAAGCTTCCAAGCTTCTCCCTTTTTCATCAAAATGTAACAATGGTCATAATGCCCCAAAAAGTTCAATTTTAGTTTCATCAGACCACAGTACATGTCTCCAAAAATGAAGGTCTTTGTTCCTGTATGCATTTGCAAACAGAAATCTGTCTTTTTATGTTTGTTTTAGAGTAATGGCTTTTCCTGGCACTGTGGCCTTTCAGCCCATGTTGATACAGTACTCGTTTCACTGTGGATATTAACATAATCTTCCCATCTTGTTTGTACTGTAAGGTACTAGCAGGAGCACGGGATGCAGTGACGAGCAGGAGGCAGAGCAAGAGTTAACAGGTTTTATATATAAATGTCTCAACAGTAAATACTCCACGCAGGGAGAAAGGGGGTGTAAACATACAGGCCTACAATGTGTATATAGCAACAAAGTAACTGCAACGGGTGAAATAACAAGTTAGCTTATCAGTTTCTGGTTCCTGGATGAGGGTGGCTGGAATATCCCACGATGGCACTGTAGGTGGCACGTGACATCACAGAGCCGGTCCTGGAGAAAAGTGAAGCACTGTCTCTGCACAGCGGCAAAGTATTCTGGTCCTCTTACACATGGTGTTGTGATCCTGGAACGAGGTGCAGAACAGAGAAAAGTCTGCTGCACAGCCAAAGTCCCGGCGTGGAGGTCGCAGTCTCACCGCTGCGAACCGCAAGGGACGCCGGATCAGCATTGCAAAGAGTCAGCAGATGTCCAATGCACCAACCGGTTAGTGCTGTTAGGGTCAGGGATTAATGGGGAGTTAGTCTCTGGAGATACACAGTCTGTCTGCGCGGGGGATGGAATGCTGCAAAGCGGGCCTGTCAGTTGGCGTCGGTCTGCGGAGATGAAGTCAACCTTCTCCTGTAGCACATGCTGGGTACCCGCCAAAAGCCCTGTTTCTGCATGCACAGTCCCTTTTATCTCACACCCGCCCCCGGCAGTTAGGTGCATAGGTCCACTCCGGTCAGAAAGTACATCCCCCGGCAACACTGATGACAGTCCTGACAGTTCCGGCCTGGACACGCAAGAGAGACCACTATTCTGATCCATCTTCCTACAGTACTTGCAAATACTTTTTTGTACAGATGTAGGAGGCACCTTTATGTATCTTGAAATTATACCCAATTATACATTCTCTTCCTGATATCTTTGCTGATTTCTTGAGACTTTCTCATGATGCTATACAAAGAAGCAATGTGTCAGGTGTGCATTAAAATACATCCACAGGTGTGTCTATAAATTAACTCAGATTTTGCAGAATCTCAGAAGCTTCCAAACACATGACATCATCATATGGGCAGTCCAGAATTGTTTAACCTTTTAACGACTGCCGATACGCCTTTTAACGGTGGCAGTTAAGGGTACTTATGTCTCAGCGCCGCTTTTTAACGGCGCCGAGAAATAAGTGTTTAGCGCTCCCCAGAGTCAGAATTTCTCCAGGGTCTTGGCTACTGGGGATAGCTGAGACCCCAGAGAACATGATTCGGGTCAGTTTTTACCAACCCCAGTGTTACAATCGCCATTAATAATGGTGTAATAGTGACCACAAAAAAAAGTTGGATTTTACATATAATTTCTCTCCTCTGATGTGATTGCACATCAGAGGAAGGAGAAATTGGTTTCCACCAATCCCCCCAAATAACTACAGAGTCCATGCATCCCCCCACGAAGTCCCCCAGGCCGTCAGAGACTTCTTCCATGAGGAAATGGTGGGCGCAAGCGCCCGAAGAGATCTGCCAGCCGGCACCCGGCAGCAATAGGAAATTTTTCCTATTGGTTCATTTTGATCACTGTGATGGTTAGGCATCAGGATTCTCCTGCTGCGCGGGATAGATCCTGGGCATTGCCTGGTGTTGTGGTCTCATATTCTGGCCTGGGCGCTGCGGGTGCTGTTCAGCACAGACGTCGGTCCCAGCATCTTGCTCAGGCTTATGATATTCGTGAGGATACTGCTGGCCCCCCAGCCAAGTCTATGGTAATCAGCGAGAGGCAGGTGCAACCTGACGCTTGGAAGTCTAAGTCCAGAGTTCACCTGACTGAGCATGTCGGTGATGTGGCGTCTGCTCATTGGTGGTTGGACGTTTGCTGCTCTGGTGAGGTGGCAACCCTGGATTGGTCCGCGAGCAATGTCTCAGCCGACAAAGCGTGAGTGATTGGGGTGGAGCCTAGAGTATAAAAGGCCCCCATCGGCGCACACGGACACGTTAGTATCACTTTTATGAGGTGTATGTTAGTGGATACTCTACCACTCTGTTTGCTCTCATAAACTGAGAGCACTTGCATTGGCAGGTAGGGTTTGGACTGGGCAACTTCCCCTTGGCTTAGCACCTGTCTCCTTAATATGTGCGGTTAGCACAGTTGAATTACAGAGCAAGTCCAAACCTCAGGTTACACCTTTCAGGGAGAGCTTCAGGGCTTTGCAGCTAGCGTCACATGAACTCTTTCCCTTGACTCGGTATCTGCTTTATTACACATGTGCAGTTAGCATAATTTACTTGCAGAGCGAGCACTACTCACATGCTATTTCTCCTGTGATGTTTAACAGGGTTTAGTATACTGCTTTCTTTCAGCAGTACTTTTCTGTACAGTAACTGAGCTGGGTACTCTGAGTTCTGTTCACACTGTGTGATGTTTAACACAAGAAATCACTATAACCGGACTGGTTATAGTGATTGCTTGCTGTTTAGTTCCGCCATTGTTCACTAGCAGCAGTTTTCCATCTCTGCACGGTGGACCATGGGTTGCAATTGCACTTTATTATTTACTTTTATTTAGCGCAATCCACCAACCCTAGCAGTGATAGACTCTATCACAGTGATCAAAATAAAAAAAATAGGAAATCAAACTCTCCTTTATTACCCCCTTAGTTAGGATAAAATAAAAATAAAGTATTTATTTCCATTTTTCCAATAGGGTTAGAGTTGGGCTAAAGTGAGTTGGGCTAAAATTAGGGTTAGGGTTGGGCTAAAGTTAGGGTTAGGGTTGGGTGAAAGTGAGTTGGGCTAAAGTGATTTTGGCTAAAGTTAGGGATAAGGTTGGGTTAGAGTTAGGATTGGGGCTAGGTTTAAGGTTGGGGCTAGGGTTAGGGTTGGACTAGGGTTAGGGTTGTGGTTATGGTTGGGATTAGGGTTAGGTTGGGATTAGGGTTAGGGGTGTGTTAGGGTTAGGTTTGTTGCTAGGGTTATGCTTAGGGTTGGGATTAGGATTAGGGGTGTGTTGGGGTTAGGATTGTGGTTAGGGTTATGGCTAGGATTGGGATTAGGGTTAGGGGTGTGTTAGGGTTAGAGTTAGAATTGGGGGTTCCACTGTTTAGGTACATCAGGGGATCTCCAAACGCGACATGGCACCACCATTGATTCCAGCCAATTTTGTGTTCAAAAAGTCAAACTGTGCTCCCTCCCTTCCGAGCCTTGCCATGCACAAAAACTGTGGCTTTTCCCCACATATAGGGTATCGGCGTATTCAGGAGAAATTTCACAACACATTTTGTGGTTCGTTTTCTCCTGAAACCCTTGTGAAAATAAAAAAATGGTTCCAAATTTAATTTTTTGTGAAAAAAGTAAAATGTTCATTTTTTCCTTCCAAATTGCTTTAGTTCTCATGAAGCACCTGAAGGGTTAATAAACTTATTGAATATGGTTTTGCGCACCGTGAGTGGTGAAGTTTTTAGAATGGTGTCACTTTTGGGTATTTTCTGTAATATTGACCCTCCAAACTCACTTCAAATGTGAGGTGGTCCCAAAAAAAGGATAAATTGTAAATTTTGTTGTAAAAATTAGAAATCGCTGATCAACTTTTAACCCTTATAACATGCTAACAAAAAAAATTATGTTTCTAAAATTGTGCTGATGTAAAGTAGACATTTGGGAAATGTTATTTATTAACTATTTTATGTGACACCACTTTCTGATTGAAGTGTACAAAAATGAAAAGCTTGAAAATTGCAAAATTTTCAAAATATTTGCCAATTTTCCATTTTTTTCATAAATAAACGCAAGTTATATTGAAGAAATTTTATCACTAACATGAACTACAATATGTCATGAATCTCAGAATTAGTGGGGTAGGTTGAAGTATTCCAGAGCTATAGCCTCATAAAGTGACAGTGGTCAGAATTGTAAAAATTTGTTTGGTCATTATTAGTACCAAATTGGCTCTGTTACTAAAGGGTTAAAGGCATAGTAATCTTAGTTTTTGTAAACTTTTGACTTTGCAGTAAGTAATAAAAATGCCTTAACACATTCTCTCTTTCATTATTCTAGAATTTGTCAAATATTAACCCCTTCATGACCCAGCCTATTTTGACCTTAAAGACCTTGCCGTTTTTTGCAATTCTGACCAGTGTCCCTTCATGAGGTAATAACTCAGGAACGCTTCAATGGATCCTAGCGGTTCTGAGATTGTTTTTTCGTGACATATTGGGCTTCATGTTAGTGGTAAATTTAGGTCAATAAATTCTGTGTTTATTTGTGATAAAAACGGAAATTTGGCGAAAATTTTGAAAATTTCGCAATTTTCACATTTTGAATTTTTATTCTGTTAAACCAGAGAGTTATGTGACACAAAATAGTTAATAAATAACATTTCCCACACGTCTACTTTACATCAGCACAATTTTGGAAACAAAATTTTTTTTTGCTAGGAAGTTATAAGGGTTAAAATTTGACCAGCGATTTGTCATTTTTACAACGAAATTTACAAAACCATTTTTTTTAGGGACCACCTCACATTTGAAGTCAGTTTGAGGGGTCTATATGGCTGAAAATACCCAAAAGTGACACCATTCTAAAAACTGCACCCCTCAAGGTGCACAAAACCACATTCAAGAAGTTTATTAACCCTTCAGGTGCTTCACAGCAGCAGAAGCAACATGGAAGGAAAAAATGAACATTTAACTTTTTAGTCACAAAAATGATTTTTCAGCAACAATTTTTTTATTTTCCCAATGGTAAAAGGAGAAACTGAACCATGTACGTTGTTGTCCAATTTGTCCTGAGTACGCTGATACCTCATATGTGGGGGTAAACCACTGTTTGGGTGCACGGCAGGGCTTGGAAGGGAAGGAGCGCCATTTGACTTTTTGAATGAAAAATTGGCTGCACTCTTTAGCGGACACCATGTCACATTTGGAGAGCCCCCGTGTGCCTAAAAATTGGAGCTCCCCCACAAGTGACCCCATTTTGGAAACTAGACGCCCCAAGGAACTTATCTAGATGCATAGTGAGCCCTTTAAACCCCCAGGTGCTTCACAAATTGATCCGTAAAAATGAAAAAGTACTTTTTTTTCACAAAAAAATTCTTTTAGCCTCAATTTTTTCATTTTCACATGGACAACAGGATAAAATGGATCCTAAAATTTGTTTGGCAATTTCTCCTGAGTACACCGATACTTCACATGTGGGGGTAAACCACTGTTTGGGCACATGGTAAGGCTCGGAAGGGAAGGAGCGCCATTTGACTTTTTGAATGAAAAATTATCTCCATCGATAGCGGACACCATGTCGCGTTTGGAGAGACCCTGTGTGCTTAAACATTGGAGCTCCCCCACAAGTGACCCCATTTTGGAAACTGGACCCCCCAAGGAACTTATCTAGATGCCTAGTGAGCACTTTAAACCCTCAGGTGCTTCACAAATTGATCCGTAAAAATGAAAAAGTACTTTTTTTTCACAAAAAATTTATTTTCGCCTCAATTTTTTCATTTTCACATGGGCAATAGGATAAAATGGATCCTAAAATTTGTTGAACAATTTCTCCCGAGTACGCCGATACCTCATATGTGGGGGTAAACCACTGTTTGGGCACACGGCAGGGCTCGGAAGGGAAGGCGCGCCTTTTAACTTTTTGAATGGAAAATTAGCTCCAATTGTTAGCGGACACCATGTCGCATTTGGAGAGCCCCTGTGTGCCTATGCAATGGAGCTCCCCCACAAGTGACCCCATTTTGGAAACTAGACCCCCCAAGGAACTTATCTAGATGCATACTGAGCACTTTAAACCCCCAGGTGCTTCACAGAAGTTTATAATGCAGAGCCATGAAAATAAAAAATAATTTTTCTTTTCTCAAAAATGATTTTTTAGCCTGGAATTTCCTATTTTGCCAATGGTAATAGGAGAAATTGGACCACAAATGTTGTTGTCCAGTTTGTCCTGAGTATGCAGATACCCCATATGTGGGGGTAAACCACTGTTTGGGCGCACGGCAGGGCTCAGAAGGGAAGGCACGCCATTTGGCTTTTTAAATGGAAAATTATCTCCAATCATTAGCGGACACCATGTCGCGTTTGGAGAGCCCCTGTGTGCCTAAACATTGGAGATCCCCCACAAATTACCCCATTTTGGAAACTAGACCCCCAAAGGAACTAATCTAGATGTGTAGTGAGCACTTTGAACCCTCAAGTGCTTCACAGAAGTTTATAACGCAGAGCCATGAAAATAAAAAAAAAAAATTATTTTCTCAAAAATGAATTTTAGCCCGCAATTTTTTATTTTCCCAAGGGTAACAGGAGAAATTTGACCCCAAAAGTTGTTGTCCAGTTTCTCCTGAGTACGCTGATACCCCATATGTGGGGGTAAACCACTGTTTAGGCACATGCTGGGGCTCGGAAGTGAAGTAGTGATGTTTTGAAATGCAGACTTTGATGGAATGCTCTGCGGGCGTCACGTTGCGTTTGCAGAGCCCCTGATGTGGCTAAACAGTAGAAACCCCCCACAAGTGACCCCATTTTGGAAACTAGACCCCGAAAGGAACTTATCTAGATGTGAGGTGAGCACTTTGAACCCCCAAGTGCTTCACAGAAGTTCATAACACAGAGCAGTGAAAATAATAAATACGTTTTCTTTCCTCAAAAATAATTTTTTAGCCCAGAATTTTTTATTTTCCCAAGGGTTACAGGAGAAATTGGACCACAAAAGTTGTTGTCCAGTTTCTCCTGAGTACGCTGATACCCCATGTGTGGGGGTAAACCACTGTTTGGGCAGACGTGGGGGCTCAGAAGGGAAGTAGTGACTTTTGAAATGCAGACTTTGATGGAATGGTCTGCGGGCGTCACATTGCGTTTGCAGAGCCCCTGGTGTGCCTAAACAGTAGAAACCCCCCACAAGTGACCCCATTTTGGAAACTAGACCCCCAAAGGAACTTATCTAGATGTGTGGTGAGCACTTTCAACCCCCAAGTGCTTTACAGAAGTTTATAACGCAGAGCCGTGAAAATAATAAATACGTTTTCTTTCCTCAAAAATAATTTTTTAGCCCAGAATTTTTTATTTTCCCAAGGGTTACAGGAGAAATTGGACCACAAAAGTTGTTGTCCAGTTTCTCCTGAGTACGCTGATACCCCATGTGTGGGGGTAAACCACTGTTTGGGCACACGTGGGGGCTCAGAAGGGAAGTAGTGACTTTTGAAATGCAGACTTTGATGGAATGGTCTGCGGGCGTCACATTGCGTTTGCAGAGCCCCTGGTGTGCCTAAACAGTAGAAACCCCCCACAAGTGACCCCATTTTGGAAACTAGACCCCCAAAGGAACTTATCTAGATGTGTGGTGAGCACTTTCAACCCCCAAGTGCTTTACAGAAGTTTATAACGCAGAGCCGTGAAAATAATAAATACGTTTTCTTTCCTCAAAAATAATTTTTTAGCCCAGAATTTTTTATTTTCCCAAGGGTTACAGGAGAGATTGGACCACAAAAGTTGTTGTCCAGTTTCTCCTGAGTACGCTGATGCCCCATGTGTGGGGGTAAACCACTGTTTGGGCACACGTGGGGGCTCAGAAGGGAAGTAGTGACTTTTGAAATGCAGACTTTGATGGAATGGTCTGCGGGCGTCACGTTGCGTTTGCAGAGCCCCTGGTGTGCCTAAACAGTAGAAACCCCCCACAAGTGACCCCATTTTGGAAACTAGACCCCCCAAGGAACTTATCTAGATATGTGGTGAGCACTTTGAACCCCCAAGTGCTTCACAGACGTTTACAACGCAGAGCCGTGAAAATAAAAAATCATTTTTCTTTCCTCAAAAATGATGTTTTAGCAAGCAATTTTTTATTTTCTCAAGGGTAACAGGAGAAATTGGACCCCAGTAATTGTTGCACAGTTTGTCCTGAGTATGCTGGTACCCCATATGTGGGGGTAAACCACTGTTTGGGCACACGTCGGGGTTCGGAAGTGAGGGAGCACCATTTGAATTTTTGAATACAAGATTGGCTGGAATCAATGGTGGCGCCATGTTGCGTTTGGAGACCCCCTGAAGTTCCTAAACAGTGGAAACCCCTCAATTCTACCTCCAACACACCCCTAACCCTTATCCCAACTGTAGCCGTAACCCTAATCACAACCCTAACCCCAACACACCCCTAACCACAACCCTAACCCCAAAACACCCCTAACCCTAACCACAACCCTAATTCCAACCCAACTCTAAGGCTATGTGCCAACGTTGCGGATTCGTATGAGATTTTTCAGCATCATTTTTGAAAAATCCGCGGGTAAAAGGCACTGCGTTTTACCTGTGGATTTACCGTGGATTTCCAGTGTTTTTTGTGCGGATTTCACCTGTGGATTCCTATTGAGGAACAGGTGTAAAACGCTGCGGAATCCGCACAAAGAATTGGCATGCTGCGGAAAATACAACGCAGCGTTCCCGCGCGGTATTTTCTGCACCATGGGCACAGCGGATTTGGTTTTCCATATGTTTACATGGTACTGTAAACCCGATGGAACACTGCTGCGGATCCGCAGCGGCCAATCCGCACCGTGTGCACATAGCCTAATTCTAAAGGTATGTGCACACGCTGCGGAAAACGCTGCGGATCCGCAGCAGTTTCCCATGAGTTTACAGTTCAATGTGAACCTATGGGAACCAAAAATCGCTGTACACATGCTGCGGAAAAACTGCACGGAAACGCAGCGGTTTACATTCCGCAGCATGTCACTTCTTTCTGCGGATTCCGCAGCGGTTTTAGAACTGCTCCAATAGAAAATTGCAGTTGTAAAACCGCAGTGAAATGCGCAGAAAAACCGCGGTAAATCCACGATAAATCGGCAGCGGTTTAGCACTGTGGATTTTTCAAATCCGCTGCGGAAAAATCCGCATAGGACCAGAATACGTGTGCACATACCGAAACCCTAACCCTAGCCCTAACCCTAACCCTACCACTAACCCTAGCCCTAACCCTACCCCTAACCCTACCCCTAACCCTAACCCTACCCCTAACCCTACCCCTAACCCTAACCCTACCCCTAACCCTAACCCTACCCCTAACCCTACCCCTAACCCTAACCCTAGTTCTTACCCCAACCTTAGTGAAAAAAAAAAAATTCTTTATTTTTTTTATTGTCCCTATCTATGGGGGTGACAAAGGGGGGGGTCATTTACTATTTTTTTTATTTTGATCACTGAGATAGGATATATCTCAGTGATCAAAATTCACTCTGGAACGAATCTGCCGGCCAGCAGATTCGGCGGGCGCACTGCACATGCGCCCGCCATTTTGGAAGATGGCGGCGCCCAGGAAAGAAGACGGACGGACCTCGGGCGGCCAGGTAAGTATAAGGGGGGGGAGATCAGGGCACGGGGGGGCGTCGGAGCACGGGGGGTGGATCGGATCATGGGGGGGGTGGATCGGAACACGGGAGGGAGGATTGGAGCACGGGGAAGGATTGGAGCACGGGGTGAGGGATCGCTGTGCGGGGGGGGTGGATCGGAGCACGGGGGGGGTCGCTGTGTGCGGGGGGGGGATCGGAGTGCGGGGGGGTTTGATTGCAGCACAGGGGGTGTGATTGGTGCACGGGGAAGCGGACAGGAGGACGGGGGAGCGGAGCACAGGACGGAGGGGAGCGGACCACAGATCGGGGGGCTGGGGGGACGATCGGAGGGGTGGGGTGGGTGCACATAAGTGTTTCCAGCCATGGCCGATGATATTGCAGCATCGGCCATGGCTGGATTGTAATATTTCACCAGTTTTTTAGGTGAAATATTACAAATCGCTCTGATTGGCAGTTTCACTTTCAACAGCCAATCAGAGCGATCGTAGCCACGAGGGGGTGAAGCCACCCCCCCTGGGCTAAACTACCACTCCCCCTGTCCCTGCAGATCGGGTGAAATGGGAGTTAACCCTTTCACCCGGCCTGCAGGGACGCGATCTTTCCATGACGCATATGCTGCGTCATGGGTCGGAATGGCACCGACTTTCATGACGCAGCGTATGCGTCAAAGGTCGGGAAGGGGTTAATAATTATGGTAATCCTAATTGACCTAAAAATGGAAAGTTTTATTCTGATTTGATGTAAAATATTAAGAAAAACGTATGTCTTTTTATGTAGTGTATGTAAACTTCAAGTTTCAACTGTATATAATCCCAATACGGTCACTGCGCACTCCATAATAACTCACGTATTACCTGGGGTGCAGGCTACAGAACAAAAGAAACAGAAAAATAAAATTTTATACTTAATTCAAAACGATAGTGTTTATAATAAAATACACAAACGATTTTACAAAGGGGACAAAACAATACAGCATATACAAGTACATAACATAAAACAGGATTAACAAAATAATTTACTACACTGCTTACAGAGATGATTCAGCTTCATGGATTGAAGCAATCCAATTGAAAATGTCTGCTTAACAAGATAATTCCTACAGCTACACTGGTATGCATCTGTAACAACCCTGCTGGCATCACTGCATGGCCTCCCATCCCCCACCTACTTTTCACTCAAACTCACTCACTTCTCTGGTCCATGCTCTGAGTTCTCTCTGATGCCAGCTCCATGCTGTGTGTCTCATGTCTGCTGCTTTCTTTGTGCATGCTCTGTCTGTGTGCATAGGGGGTGGCACCGGCAGTTCCTGTGTCTTATTAAGACTGTGTGCACCTTGCTAAGGTGTCCCCGGCCAATTGCCATGAGGCTTCCTGTATTTAAGACATCCCCACCCATTGGTGGGGGCTTGTGCAACTTACTCCCTCAGTCAATTCTTAGCTGCTGAGGTGCCAGGCCCTGTCTTTGTGATTCTTGTGTCCGCCACCCAGTGGGGAGTTGTACCCTGTTCATTGTCCTGTGTTTGCCACCCAGTGGGGCGTAGTACCCTGGCCTGTGTCCTTGTGTAGCCAACCAGTGGGGCTTCATACTCTGGCCTGTGTCTGCCACCCAGTGGGACATCGTACCCTGGCTTGTGTCCGTGTCTCTGTGCCTTGTCCTGTTCCTGACTCTGTCTTAGTCTAGACCTGTTCCTGTGTCTGTTTATGTCACTGTCTTGGTTTGCTTTCTCTGCCGTGTGTACTCTGTGTCTTGCTTTGCTCTGCTCTTGGCTCTGCTCTCTGTGTCTTGCTTTGCTCCGCTCTCAGCTCTGCACTCCTTGTCTTGCTTTGCTCTGCTCTCAGCTCTGCACTCTGTATCTTGCTTTGCTCCTTGCTCTGCATTCTGTGACCTTGATCTGTACTCTGTGGTTTTGCTCTCAGCTCTGCACTCTGTGTCTTGCTCTGCTCTGCTCTCAACTCTGCACTCTGAGGTTTTGCTCTTGGCTCTGCACTCTGTAGCTTTGCTCTGCACTCAGCTCTGCACTCTGACTTTGCTCTGATCTCTGCTCTGCACTTGGTGTCTTGCTTTGCTCTGCTCTCAGCTGTGCACTCGTCTTGCTTTTAGCCGCTCTCGGCTCTGCACTCTGTGGTCCTTCTCTGCTCTGTGCTCTGTTGCTCCGCTAAGCTCTTGCTCTGCAGCTCCGCTCCTTGCGGTTCTACCTGGCTCCGCTCCTAGCGGTTCTATCTGGCTCTGCTCCCTGCGGTTCTACCTTGCTCCGCTCCTACATCTCTGCTCTTGGCTCTGCCTCTTGCGTTTCCATACTTGACTCCACCTCCTGCTCTTGGCTCCACCTCCTCTGTGTCTGTACTTGGCTCTGCCTCCTGCTCTTGGATCCGCCTCTTGCTTTTCTGTTCTTGGCTCCGTCTCCTGCTCTTGGCTCCATCTCCTGCGTTTGTGTTCTTGGCTCCACCTCCTGCTCTTGGCTCCGCCTTCTGCATTTCTGTTCTTGGCTCTAGCTCCTGTGATTCCGCTTTGCATCCGTTCTTGTGGTCTTTCTCTACCTGTTCATAAGTTCTCCTGTCTGAACAGGTTCCTACCTGTTTTTATATATCTGCCTATATACCAGTCCCTACCGGCCCTGCCAGTGTACCAGTCTTGTCCTGCCAGAGCGTCAGCCATGCCCGCCTGCCAGAGTACTAGCTGTGCCCTCCTGCCAGTGTCCCAGCCGTGCCTGCCAGTGTTTCCTGCCTGTGTCCCAGCCGTGCCCGCCTGTCTGCCAGAGTGCCAGCCGTGCCCACCTGCCTATCTATGTTCCGTTCCTCCGGTGGGATCAGCAGCCACAGCCAGACACCACCGTGGAGTGGTACCTGGTAGCTTCCTGCCGCACAAGCCTGACCTCTCCATCAGAGGCTCCAGTGAATACCAAGGAAGCTACTTAGTTATGCCCCTTCCAGGGTAGTCTGATCTATGGCACAGTGGGGACACACCCCCGCACGCCCACGCAAACCAGTCTGGGCGAGAGCGTGACAGTATCTTCCTCATTATTGAACCCAGATCATATTATGTCCTGATCTTTAATCAGCATCTAAAGTTACACCAAGACACCATCTTGATGACCTCATGTGGGCCAAGTTGTGGGATGTCCTCAGCCCTTCAGGATTTTATGAAATTCCCAACTTGTGCAATAACTTTACTCTTGATGATTGCAGAAGTTCAAGATCGCCGTCATATTTTTAATTTGAATTTTACCATTACTCAGAGACCAAACATGACATGGCTTTTGTCAGCGATCTGCCCACTATTGATTTGGAGCTTATAGGCAGGGGTTAAAGTTATGAAAAAAACATGTATTTTCTTCCCTGATTCGTACTGAATCTGATAATGTGTGTCCCATCACTATCGCACCTATATGAACTCCAATAATCATAATTTTTTTTCGGAGACATTATTCTGGGGTCAATATATAGCATTTTCCATGCAGGAAACAACCGTTTCACTTGAATTCAAGATGCATTTTCTGTTGACAAAACCTTTTTCCATTTTGCTATTTATGTGTAAACACAAGTACATTTGTTGCAACCCTCTGAAAAGACCTTTTCCTATCTCAATTATTTGTTCAATCTATAACTGTTTATCCGCGCACAATAGAAATCCCCTTTTTCACTGCAGGGGCCCTTTGTACTAAAAGGAACTGCCTGTATTTTAATTAGGATGGTTCACCTCACAACTAGATATAATATCCTACTTCCTTATGTCCATTATACAGTCTATTCCAAGAGACTCTGACTGTCAGCTATTTGCTTCCTAACCGCAAATCTATGTGAGAGGAGGAGGAGGGAAGAAAGTGAATGCCTTCCTTGCTGGTGGCTTCAGAGTTTTTATTATTTTCTATGACAAGCGGCTTCCAAAGAATAATCATACCACCTCTTTTAACCGCTTCATGGTTTCCGAATCTTGAAGTGGTTAAAAAAAAATGATAAAAGACTGAACATATGTACAGCGTTGCTGTTTTTACATTGCTGTGCATGATCTTATTTTTTTTATAGCAGTCCTGCTGCAGTTTTTCATGCTGAATTCTCATGAAAGAGATGTTGTTTGCACATACCCCAAAGATGATTAAAGAGGACAATTCACTACATTTTTCGTGTTGAACTGGACACATGATGAAATAGTGGCTGCAGAGGAGAATTAAACTATATATTTTTTTTGTATTTCGCCTCTCCATTGCACAGACTTGTTAATCAAAGTATTTGGCATCTAGTAAATTTAATTTTATTAGGCTCAAGGTGCCTAAAACAGTGAGTTTTCACTAGAGGCATGTACTTTTCCCCTAGTATGGCGTGACCTGTCATAAGCAGGCAGCAACACAAAGGACAAAAAAAAGAATACACCCCCATGATAACATAGAACAGTGTTTTTCCTGTATAGAAAAATAAATGGGGGGAGAGACAAGCACACATAGGGTGATATTGACAGCTACAGATGAGAAGGGAGTTATGGAGTTGCTCACCTGGAAGGGTTGTAATTGTCACCACTCCAATAATAATAATTGCCCATTAACATTACAGCTGTTGCAGTCCCGTCGGCAAATGAAGATAAACCCTCTTTTACATATTGATTAATAGAAAAAGGAGAAGCAGTTCTAGAGTAGTGTCACACTCAGGTCAGTTGCACTCACAGAAACTTGTATTTGCTCTGTAGTTTGATCTCGCTGTCTGTCATTATATGCCTCAAGGTGAAAAACATGCTTTAAGCTACTTAGGCTACTTTCACACTAGCGTTTTCTGCAATCCGTCACAATGCGTCATTTTGCAGAAAAAACGCATCCTGCAAAAGTGCTTGCAGGATGCATTTTTTCCCCATAGACTTGTATTGACGACGCATTGCGACGGATTGCCACACGTCGCATCCGTCGTGCGACGGATGCGTCGTGCTTTGGCGGACCGTCGGGAGCAAAAAACGCTACATGTAACGTTTTTTGCTCCTGACAGACCGCTTTTTCCGACCGCGCATGCGCGGCCGGAACTCCGCCCCCACCTCCCCGCACCTCACAATGGGGCAGCGGATGCGCCGGAGAATGCATCCGCTGCCTCCGTTGTGCAGTCCGTTAAATGCTAGCGTCGGAATCTCTGCCCGACGCATTGCGACGGGGAGATTCCGACGCTAGTGTGAAAGTAGCCTTAGTCTTTGGTCTTTTTCTCCTGTATGTTGCTTCCTGCTTGTGCTTGGACAATGTTTGACTGGGAGAAGAAGTACACGCCCGCAGTGAAAACTATCTGATAAAGCCCACTTATACTTAACTAGATGGCAGCCCGATACTAAAGAATCGGGAGTCTAGAATCCATATATACTTTATTTATTCAAATGTAAGAATAATACAATTAATAAATAATAGTAAGAAAGAACAAAAATAATAGGCAGTATATGGAGAAAACACCAAACAAAAGTTCAAAATTGGTGTGAAAATGTCACTGAACCACTTCACAACTAAATATATATAGTTTTGGTAAATGGTATTATCATTTTTTTGACGAAATTCGGCAGGAGCTTGAAGAGCAACGTCACTGGGCCCGCCTCCACGCAGTAGAAACTTGCTGTGAGGTAAAAATTCAAAAATCACACCAAAATGGCGGGCGGAGTGGGCGGAGTGTGTCACAGTACGGCACGTTTCTGATTGGTCGCTCGCAGCAGGCGGCAACCAATCAGACACTGGACACTGTTGATGTCACTTATCTCCGGACATTAGCTCCGGACATTAGCTCCGGACATTATCTCCGCACATTAGCTCCGGACATTAGCTCCGGACATTAGCTCCGGACAAAGCCACGGAAGTTGGCACAAATTGCAGGAAGTAGTATTCTAGGCAATTAATCTCCGGACATTAGCTCCGGACATTAGCTCCGGACATTAGCTCCGGACAGGAAGTTGGCACAAATTGCAGGAAGTAGTATTCTAGGCAATTATATATTAGATAAGAATGAATTTATGTTTTATTCTGCTCTGCAGACACTATTACATCATGTGTCCAGTTTAACATAAAAAATATAGTGAAAAATCCACTTGAAACTTTTTTTTTCACAATTGTAGACTGAAAAAAATGCATAAACTCTGTGTTAAGGAGGCCCAAATTACTATGTGTAGCACTTATATGTAAAGCAAATTATTAGTCTAAATTTCTTAATCACTATAAAATTACATTATGCTAAGGGACAATAAAAAGTGACATTTATTATCTTAATAAGGCAAAAGTGGATATTTAGTTCATATTCCGTGCAGTCCCCTTTTCTTTTTTTAAATCATCTTAATGTACGCCAGCAAATTAACAATAACATTTCATATAAATTGAGAAGTACCAAACATGTTGTACAGAAAGTAATGTTTCTTACTTTCCAGTCTGGAGAATTCTAAAAGAAAATCTGTGTTCAGAATGGAGACAACATATAATCCTTAGAAGAAAAAGGTGAAGGGTGTTCGCAAAAATAAGCATCTGTTCAAAAGCACATTTAGCAGTGTGAGGGCCCAGTAGCCCCATTAATCAGGAGTGTTGGCTTGTGTTCATTTGTGTCATTAGACTGGCACTACTATCAACCCAGAGAGAAGTGTAGCCTACAACTGGTTTGTCAGAAGTAGAGAATCCAAACCCTTCCCAATGGACGTTAGACCCCCTTTACACATCCTGATTTTACTGGTACTGGAAAACAACAGTGTTGTGTGCCTGTGTGACATACTTCTGTATGTGTGCATCATCCGTGTGCTGTCTGTGTGACATGCACTGGAATAGAATGCAGAATAGAAATTGTAGCCTTTTTGGTGTTAAAGATGTGCAAAGATATATATATATATATATATACTAGATGGTGGCCCGATTCTAACGCATTGGGTATTCTAGAATATGCATGTCCACGTAGTATATTGCCCAGCCCACGTAGTGTATTGCGCAGCCACGTAGTATATTGCCCAGTGACGTAGTATATTGCACAGCCACGTAGTATATTGCCCAGTTACGTAGTATATTGCCCAGTCACGTAGTATATTGCCCAGTGACGTAGTATATTGCCTAGTGACGTAGTATTTTGCCCAGTCACGTAGTATATTGCCCAGTGACGTAGTATATTGCCCAACCACATAGTATATTGCGCAGCCACATAGTATATTGCCCAGTCACGTAGTATATTGCCCAATGATGTAGTATATTGCGCAGCCACGTAGTATATTGCCCAGCCACGTAGTATATTGCCTAGTGACACAGTAAATTGCGCAGCCACGTAGTATATTGCACAGTGACGTAGTTTATTGCGCAGCCACGCAGTATATTGCCCAGTGACTTTGTATATTGCGCAGCCACGTAGTATATTGCCCAGTCACGTAGTATATTGGCCAGTGACGTAGTATATTGCGCAGCCACGTAGTATATTGGCCAGTGACGTAGTATATTGCGCAGCCACGTAGTATATTGCCCAGTGACGTAGTATACAGCACAGAGCGAAGTAGTATATTGGGCAGTCACATAGTATATTGCCCAGTGACGTAGTATATTGCCCAGTTACGTAGTATACAGCACAGAGCCACGTAGTATATTGCCCAGAGCTACGTAGTATATTGCGCAGCTACGTAGTATATTGGCCAGTCACGTAGTATATTGCCCAGCCAGATTTGTCACAGGTTAAAAAATAAAAAATATACATATACTCACCTTTCCGAGGGAGCCCTTGTAGTCCACGGCATCTTTCGGTCCCAGGGTTGGTATGAGCACAGGACAGGACCTGTGATGACGTCGCGGTCACATGACCGTGACGTCATGGCAGGTCTTTGTAGCGCAGGCGCGCAGGGCCTGTGATGATGTCGCGGTCACATGATCGTGACGTCATGGCAGGTCCTTGTTGCGCAGGCGCACAGGGCCTGTGATAATGTCCGGTCACATGACCGTGACATCATGGCAGGTCCTTCTGCCACCGGAACCTGCAACGGAAGATGGCGAGCGGCTACGGAGGGTGAGTATAGCACGTGTTTTTTTTTATTATTATTTTTAACATTACATTTTTTACTATTGATGCCGCATAGGCAGCGTCAATAGTAAAAAGTTGGGGACACACAAGGTTAATAGCGGCGGTAACGGAGTGCGTTACCCGCGGCATAACGGGGTCCGTTACCGCCGGCATTATCCCTGTGTTAGCGGTGACCGGAGGAGAGTATGCGGGCGACAGGCACTGACTGCATGGAGTAAGGAGCGGCCATTTTCTTCCGGACTGTGCCCGTCGCTGATTGGTCGCGGCAGCCATGACAGGCAGCTGGCGAGACCAATCAGCGAATGAATAACCGTGACAGAAGGACAGACAGACAGACAGAAGTGACCCTTAGACAATTATATTTATAGATATATATATAAATAGATAGGTAATAGATAAATACATACTTTATATTTCCACGATATATATTAGTGCCTTGCATGTTTAGCGTACTATACATGTATTGAGCCTGTAGAATGTAAGCCCGCAAGGGCAGGGTCCTCTTCCCTCTGTACCAGTCTGTCATTGTTAGTTTTGTTTACTGTAAGTGATATTTGTATTTTGATGTAACCCCTTCTCATGTACAGCACCATGGAATTAATGGTGCTATAGAAATAAATAATAATAATAGTATTGAGCTTATGAATAAACAGATAAATGAATGAAAAAAATGTCTATAGGTCTTCCCCATTTTTGATAACTACAGTGCGTACGGAAAGTATTCAGACACCTTTAAATTTTTCACACTTTGTTTCATTGCAGCTATTTGGTAAATTCAAAAAAGTTTATTTTTTTCTCGTTAATGTACACTCTGCACCCCATCTTGACGGAAAAAAAACAGAAATGTAGAAGTTTTTGCAAATAAAGTAAAAAAGAAAAACTGAAATATCACATGGTCATAAGTATTCAGACCCTTTGCTCAGTATTGAGTAGAAGAACCCTTTTGCGCTAGTACAGCCATTAGTCTTCTTGGGAATGATGCAACAAGTTTTTCACACCTGGATTTGGGGATCCTCTGCCATTCTTCCTTGCAGATCCTCCCCAGTTCCGTCTGGTTGGATGGTGAACGTTGGTGGACAGCCATTCTCAGGTCTCTCTAGAGATGTTCCATTGGGTTTAGGTCAGGGTTTTGGCTGGGTCCGTTAAGAATGGTCACAGAATTGTTCTGAAGCCACTCCTTTGTTATTTTAGCAGTGTGCTTAGGGTCATTGTCTTGTTGGAAGCTTAACCTTCGGCCAAGTCTGAGGTCCAGAGCACTCTGGAAGAGGTTTTCTTCCAGGATATCTCTGTATTTGGCCACATTCATGCTTACTTCAATTGCAACCAGTTGTCATGTCCCTGCAGCTAAAAAACACCCCAATAGCATGATGCTGCCACCACTATGTTTGACTGTTGATTGTATTACGCAGGTGATGAAGTACCTGGTTTTCTCCACACATACCACTTAGAATTATCACCAAAAAGTTCTATCTTCGTCTCATCAGACAAGAGAATCTTATTTCTCATAGTCTGGGAGTCCTTCATGTGTTTTTTAGCAAACTCTATACGGGCTTTCATATGTCTTGCACTGAGGAGAGGCTTCCACCGGACCACTCTGCCAAAAGGCCCGAGTGGTGGAGGGCTGCAGTGATAGTTGACTTTCTGGAACCTTCATCTCCCTACTGCATCTGTGGAGCCCAGCCACAGTGATCTTGGGGTTATTCTGTATCTCTCTCACCAAGGCTCTTTTCCCACGATTGCTCAGTTTGGCTGGACGGCTAGGTCTAGGAAGACTTCTGGCGGTCCCAAACTTCTTACATTTAAGGATTATTGAGGCCACTGTGCTCCTTGGAACCTTGAGTACTGCAGCAATTCTTTTGTAACCTTGTCCAGATGTGTGCCTTGCCACACTTCTGTCTCTGAGTTCCTTGGCCAGTTCCTTTGACCTCATGTTTCTCATTTGGTCTGACATGCACTGTGAGCTGTGAGGTCTTATATAGACAGGAGTGTGCCTTTACAAATCAAGTCCTATCAGTTTAGTTTAACACAGCTGGACTCCAATGAAGGAGTAAAACCATCTCAAGGAGGATTACAGGGAAATGGACAGTATGTGATTTAAATATGAGAGTCTGGGCAAAGGGTCTGAATACTTATGACCATGTGATATTTCAGTTTTTCTTTTTTAATAAATTTGCAAGCATTTCTACATTTCTGTTTTTTTAATCAAGATGGGGTGCAGAGTGTATATTAATAAGAAAAAAATGAACTTTTTTGAATTTACCAAATGGCTGCAATGAAACAAAGAGTGAAAAATTTACAGGGGACTGATTACTTTCTGTACCCACTGTAGCAAAGGTAAAGCAGACAGCTGAGAGCTGATATTATCAGGCTGGGAGAGTTCATGGTTATTGTGCTCTTTCCAGACTAAAAAACAGTCCGCAGCCGCCCCAGAAGTTGTGATTCACATTAGAAGCCCCAATTATAAAGTTTTGCTTCCTAATTGCCCTTGCAGTAAACAAATTTACAATGACAGACTGGTATAGAGGGGAGAGGACCCTGTCCTTGCGGACTCATCTTCTATGGGATCATGGGGAAGAGACAGAACGTTGGGGGTGCGGCAGCTCTGGTGGTGGTGAGGCGGCAGCTCTGGTGGTGGTGAGGCGGCAGCTCTGTGGTGGCTAGGCGGCAGCTCGAGTGGTGGTGCGGGGGCAGAATGGTTATTGCAGGCTGTAGGCTTTCCTGTAGAGATGGGTTTACAGGGTCCGTCTGAAGGATCTGAGGGTGGTGGATAATCAGACGTATTGAGGCATGTAATTCCAGAGGATGGGGGATATTCGGGAGAAATCTTGGAGGCAATGGTAGTTGGTTTTGCTGTCAGCTGTGATTTGTCCACAGCTTTGGTGATTTGGTGTTAGTAATTGACAGGTGTCTATCAGACACCCCCTTTACTAACCCAGTAATAAAAATAAAAAAATAAAAAAAAACTTTATATTAAAAACACTACTCAACTCTTTCCCTGGTTTACCAATTTAAAATATTCTCACACAAGTCTGACGTAGTCCAGGTAATCTATACACTGAGTGGTGACTAAACCTGTGCCGGTCTGTCTCCATGACTGAAATCTAAACACTACCGAGAGGAATAAAGTTCATTTCCTCGTCTAAGTACTATAGCTGGGTAGATTCAGAACTCTATTAACCTGCAGGCTAATAGCATTTTGTCACATAGCATACTATGTTTATGGATCACTGGATGACATAACAGATGAACATCCGTTATGATCTGCTTCTTGCCGACTTCAATGTAATGGAAATAGATCCAGCTAATATTTGTTTTTTTGCAAAAATGAAGACTTTTTTTTACATTTCTTACCCCATTCAAATAAATATTCTGTTCTGATTCATTTTATTCTGTTTATTGCCATTCAAAAATACATAAAAAAATGCAAATAACTACTGGATATTTGAAGCCTTAGAAACAAAGGTGTGGTAATTTTTAATTGGGCCAAGGGTATGGAACAGCCTTTGGTAATTGTGTAATAACTATGTATGTTAGGTGTTTAAGCTTTTCTGAAGCCAAATTAACACATAGTTTTCTACAGTAAATTTTGAAGCTACAGTTTACACATAGGGCAAATTAAATGTCTACAATTACTGTCTGCTAGTTAAGGGTGTATTCTCAAGTTTAGAAGTTAGCCAGTATTGATGGGATAGTGGATAACTTCACAGTTGCTGACATTCCAAATTAACCGAAGCTTTGAGGGGCTCCATGTAAATAGAGCTGTAATTCAACATGAGCACTGCAGATTCATTCATTCTTATAGGAGTGCTGAGGACAAGACTAGCACGGTGCTTTTTCATAGGCTATTTCTGGCGGTGCCACTAATAATGAATTGCATTGCAGATCGCATGATTGTTCGTCAGTGACGTCACTAGAGATGGGTGAACTAGAACAGCAAAGTTCGAGGTCCGTACCGAACACCTACTGTTCATGCATAGACCCCAAACACCGACTTCACCAGGATGTCCATTTTACTGTTCAGGTTTGGCAACCCGAACACTGGTTATTTCTCGCGCTGTCATAACAACATTGCAATAACAATGCAATAAACACTAGCAACTCTTATTGTTGGTAAGATTAATACCACTGGTACGAGTGCTGAGTTCACCGCAGTTTAGCGTGAGAAGAATTGAAATCTAAATCCATTACTAAACTGCGGTTTACTCACCACTGCACCGTGAGACTTTTTCTCACTGTGCTAGCGGTGATCTCACCGAGGTCACCGCAGTTCAGATGCCCAGCTGGGATCATAGCCTCAGTTACCTGCATTAACCTTGATGACGTCACCACTAGTCACTGAGGCTGAGCTCACAGCAGCTCATTCCACAGTGGTTCTCAGCATGGATGGTGGCATCTTGGCACCATCCAGGTTGAAAACTGTTTATCGCAGACTATGGATTATGACATGGGACAGGTGAGGGATATGGTTGTTTTTTATTTTAGTTTTTTACAGAAGATGTTGGCTTCAGAGGAATTGGGTGTTAGCTGACTATAACTGTTTTTGTTATTTAAAATGCCTTAATCCCATATGACGTACTATCCCGTCGAGGTGACCTGGGACTTAATTCCCTGTGACGGGATAGTATGTCATATGCAATCGGCCGCGCTCACGGGGGGAGCGAAGCCGGGTGTCAGCTGACGATTGCAGCTGACATCCGGCACATGATCGCAGCGTTCTGGGGGCATAGGGAAGCATCTGCAGGGAGGGGGCTCCCTGCGGGCTTCCCTGAGACCCTCGGTACAAGGCGATGTGCTCACCTTGTACCGAGCGTCTCCTCCCTGCAGGCCCACAATCCAAAATGGCCACGGGTCCTGCAGGGAGGTAGCTTACAAGTGCCTGCTCAGAGCAGGCGCCTATAAGCCAGGAGCACAGCCTGTCAGATCGCTGATCTGACACGGTGCTCTGCAAAGTCTCAGATCAGCGATCTGTCACTATATAGTGATGTCCCCCCGCCCCAGGACAATGTGATACTGTAAAAAAAAATATTTAGATGCGTAAAAAAAAAAAAAAAGTGTTCCCATAAATACATTTCTTTATTTAAAAAAAACAATAGAAGTACACATATTTAGTATCTCCACGTCCGTTACGACCCAACCTATAAAACTGTCCCAGTAGTTAACCCCTTCAGTGAACACCGTAAAAAAAACGAGGCAAAAAACGCTTTATTATCATACTGCCTAACAAAAAGTGGAATAACACGCGATCAAAAAGACGGATATAAATAGCCATGGTACCGCTGAAAACGTCATCTTGTCCCGCAAAAAACGAGCTGCCATACAGCATCATCAGCGAAAAAATAAAAAAGTTATAGTCCTCAGAATAAAGCGATGCAAAAATAATAATTTTTTCTATAAAATAGTTTTTATCATATAAAAGTGCCAAAACATAAAAAATGTTATAAATAAGGTATCGCTGTAATCGTACTGACCCAAAGAATAAAACTGCTTTATCAATTTTACCAAACATGAAACGGTATAAACAAAAGAAATTCATGAATAGCTGGTTTTTGGTCATTCAGCCTCACAAAATCAGAATAAAAAGCGATCAAAAAATGTCACGTGCCCAAAAATGTTACCAATAAAAACGTCAACTCGTCCCGCAAAGCACAAGACCTCACATGACTCTGTGGACCAAAATATGGAAAAATTATAGCTATCAAAATATGGAAACGCAAAAACTATTTTTTGCAATAAAAAGCGTCTTTTAGTGTGACAGCTGCCAATCATATAAATCCGGTAAAAAGCCCACTATAAAAGTGAATCAAACCCCCATTCATGACCCCCTTAGTTAGGGAAAAATAATAAAATTAAAAAAAAATGTGTTTTCATTTTCCCATTAGGGTTAGGGCTAGGGTTAGGGCTAGGGCTAGGGTTAGGGCTAGGGTTAGGGCTAGAGTTAGGGCTAGGGTTAGGGTTTGAGCTACGGTTAGGGTTGGGGCTAGGATTAGGGTTGGGGCTAGGGTTAGGGTTGGGGATAGGGTTAGGGCTACAGTTAGAGTTGGGGCTGGGGTTAAAGTTAGGGTTAGGGTTGGGGCTAAAGGTTAGGGTTAGGGTTGGGGCAAAAGTTAGGGTTAGGGCTACAGTTAGGGTTGGGGCTAAAATTAGGGTTAGGGTTGGGGCTAAAGTTAGGGTTAGGGTTGGGGCTAAAGTTAGGGTTACAGTTGGGGCAAAAGTTAGGGTTGGGGCTAAAGTTAGGGTTAGGGATACAGTTAGGGTTGGGGCTAAATTTAGGGTTAGGGTTTGGATTACATTTACGGTTGGGATTAGGGTTGGGGGTATGTCAGGCTTAGGGGTGTGGTTAGGGTTATGGTTGGGATTAGGTTTAGGGGTGTATTGGAGTTAGAGGTGTGGTTAGGGTTGGGATTAGGGTTAGGGGTGTGGTTGGGGTTAGGGGTGTGGTTGGGATTAGGGTTAGGGGTGTGTTTGGGTTTCAGTTAGAATTGGGGGTTTCCACTGTTTAGGCACATCAGAGCTCTCCAAATGCGACATGGCGTCCGATCTCAATTCAAGCCAATTCTGCGTTGAAAAAGTAAAACAGTGCTCCTTCCCTTCCGAGCTCTCCCGTGCACCCAAACAGGGGTTTACTCCAACATATGGGATATCAGCGTACTCAGGACAAATTGGACAACTTTTGGGGTCCAATTTCTCTTGTTACCCTTGGGAAAACAAAAAAATGGGGGTGAAAAGATCATTTTTGTGAAAAAATATGATTTTTTATTTTTACGGCTATGCATTATAAACTTCTGTGAAGCACTTGATTGGTCAAAGTGCTCACCACACATCTAGATAAGTTCCTAAGAGGGTCTATTTTCCAAAATGGTGTTACTTGTGGGGGGTTTCTCCAAACGCAGCATGGCATCACATCTCAATTCCAGTCAATGTTGCATTGAAATGTCAAATGGCGCTCTTTCCCTTCTGAGCTCTGCCATGCTCCAAAACAGTGGTTTAGCCCCACATATGGGTTATCGGCATACTCAGGACAAATTGTACAACAACTTTTGGGGTCCATTTTCTCCTGTTACTCTTGGTAAAATAAAACAAATTGGAGCTAAATTAAGTTTTTGTGGAAAAAAAGTAAAATGTTCATTTTTTTAAACATTCCAAAAATTCCTGTGAAACACCTAAAGGGTTAATAAACTTCTTGAATGTGGTTTTGAGCACCTTGAGGGGTGCAGCTTTTAGAATGGTGTCACACTTGGCAATTTTCTATCATATAGACCCCTCAAAATGGCTTCAAATGTGATGTGGTTCCTAAAAAAAAATGGTGTTGTAAAAATGAGAAAATGCTCATTGTTCAACTTTTAACCCTTATAACTCCCTAACAAAAACAATTTTGTTTACAAAATTGTGCTGATGTAAAGTAGACATATGGGAAATGTTACTTATTAAGTATTGTGTGTGACATACAGTACAGACCAAAAGTTTGGACACTCCTTCTCATTTAAAGATTTTTCTGTATTTTCATGACTATGAAAATTGTACATTCACACTGAAGACATCAAAACTATAAATTAACACATATGGAATTATATACTTAACAAAAAATTGTGAAACAACTGAAATTATGTCTTATATTCTAGGTTCTTCAAAGTAGCCACCTTTTGCTGTGATGACTGCTTTGCACACTCTTGGCATTCTCTTGATGAGCTTCAAGAGGTAGTCACCGGGAATGGTTTTCACTTCACGGGTGTGCCCTGTCAGGTTTAATAAGTGGGATTTCTTGCCTTATAAATGGGGTTGGGACCATCAGTTGTGTTGTGCAGATGTCTGGTGGATACACAGCTGATAGTCCTACTGAATAGACTGGTAGAATTTGAATTATGGCAAGAAAAAGCAGCTAAGTAAAGAAAAACGAGTAGCCATTACTTTAAGAAATGAAGGTCAGCCAGTCCAAAAAATTGGGCAAACTTTGAAAGTGTCCCCAAGTGCAGTGGCAAAAATCATCAAGCACTACAAAGAAACTGGTTCACATGAGGACAGCTTGTCACCTCTGCTTCTGAGGATAAGTTTATCCGTGTCACCAGCCTCAGAAATCGCAGGTTATCAGCAGCTCAGATTAGAGACTAGGTCTATGCCACACAGAGTTCTAGCAGCAGACACATCTCTACAACAACTGTTAAGAGGAGACATTGTGCAGCAGGCCTTCATGGTAAAATAGCTGCTAGGAAACCACTGCTAAGGACAAGCAACAAGCAGAAGAGACTTGTTTGGGCTAAAGAACACAAGGAATGGACATTAGACCAGTGGAAATCTGTGCTTCGGTCTGATGAGTCCAAATTTGAGATCTTTGGTTCCAACCACCGTGTCTTTGTGCGACGCAGAAAAGGTGAACAGATGGACTCTACATTCCTGGTTCCCACCGTGAAGCATGGGGCAGGAGGTGTGATGGTGTGGGGGTGCTTTGCTGGTGACATTGTTAAGGGATTTATTCAAAATTGAAAGCATACTGAACCAACAAGACTACCACAGCATCTTGCAGTGGCATGCCATTCCAACCGGTTTACGTTTAGTTGGACTGTCATTTTATTTTTCAACAGGACAATGACACCAAACACAGCTCCAGGCTGTGTAAGGGCAATTTGACCAAGAAGGAGAGTGATGGGGTGCTACGCCAGATGACCTGGCCTCCACAGTTACCAGACCAGACCTGAACCCAATCGAGATGGTTTGGGGTGAGCTGGACCGCAGAGTGAAGGCAAAAGGGCCAACAAGTGTAATCATCCCTGGGAACTCCTTCAAGATTGTTGGAAGACCATTTCCGGTGACTACCTCTTGAAGCTCATCAAGAGAATGCCGAGAGTGTGCAAAGCAGTCATCACAGCAAAAGGTGGCTACTTTGAAGAACCTAGAATATAAGACATAATTTCAGTTACTTCACACTTTTTTGTTAAGTATATAATTCCACATGTGTTAATTCATAGTTTTGATGCCTTCAGTGTGAATGTACAATTTTCATAGTCACGAGAATACAGAAAAATCTTTAACCCCTTCAAGACCCAGCCTATTTTGACCTTAAAGACCTTGCCGTTTTTTGCAATTCTGACCAGTGTCCCTTTATGAGGTAATAACTCAGGAACGCTTCAACGGATCCTAGCGGTTCTGAGATTGTTTTTTCGTGACATATTGGGCTTCATGTTAGTGGTAAATTTAGGTCAATAAATTCTGCATTTATTTGTGATAAACACGGAAATTTGGCGAAAATTTTGAAAATTTCGCAATTTTCACATTTTGAATTTTTATTCTGTTAAACCAGAGAGATATGTGACACAAAATAGTTAATAAATAACATTTCCCACATGTTTACTTTACATCAGCACAATTTTGGAAACAAAATTTTTTTTTGTTAGGAAGTTATAAGGGTTAAAATTCGACCAGCGATTTGTCATTTTTACAACGAAATTTACAAAACCATTTTTTTTAGGGACCACCTCACATTTGAAGTCAGTTTGAGGGGTCTATATGGCTGAAAATACCCAAAAGTGACACCATTCTAAAAACTGCACCCCTCAAGGTACTCAAAACCACATTCAAGAAGTTTATTAACCCTTCAGGTGCTTCACAGCAGCAGAAGCAACATGGAAGGAAAAAATGAACATTTAACTTTTTAGTCACAAAAATTATCTTTTAGCAACAATTTTTTTATTTTCCCAATGGTAAAAGGAGAAACTGAACCACGAAAGTTGTTGTCCAATTTGTCCTGAGTACGCTGATACCTCATATGTGGGGGTAAACCACTGTTTTGGCGCACGGCAGGGCTTGGAAGGGAAGGAGCGCCATTTGACTTTTTGAATCAAAAATTGGCTCCACTCTTTAGCGGACACCATGTCACGTTTGGAGAGCCCCCGTGTGCCTAAAAATTGGAGCTCCCCCACAAGTGACCCCATTTTGGAAACTAGACGCCCCAAGGAACTTATCTAGATGCATAGTGAGCACTTTGAACCCCCAGGTGCTTCACAAATTGATCCGTAAAAATGAAAAAGTACTTTTTTTTCACAAAAAAATTCTTTTAGCCTCAATTTTTTCATTTTCACATGGGCAACAGGATAAAATGGATCCTAAAATGTGTTGGGCAATTTCTCCTGAGTACACCAATACCTCACATGTGGAGGTAAACCACTGTTTGGGCACATGGTAAGGCTCGGAAGGGAAGGAGCGCCATTTGACTTTTTGAATGAAAAATTATTTCCATCGTTAGCGGACACCATGTCGCGTTTGGATAGCTCCTGTGTGCCTAAACATTGGCGCTCCCCCACAAGTGACCCCATTTTGGAAACTAGACCCCCCAAGGAACTAATTTAGATGCCTAGTGAGCACTTTAAACCCTCAGGTGCTTCACAAATTGATCTGTAAAAATGAAAAAGTACTTTTTTTTCACAAAAAAATTCTTTTCGCCTCAATTTTTTCATTTTCACATGGGCAGTAGGATAAAATGGATCATAAAATTTGTTGGGCAATTTCTCCTGAGTACGCCGATACCTCATATGTGGGGGTAAACCACTGTTTGGGCACTCGGCAGGGCTCGGAAGAGAAGGCGCGCCATTTGACTTTTTGAATGGAAAATTAGCTCCAATTGTTAGCGGACACCATGTCGCGTTTGGAGAGCCCCTGTGTGCCTAAACATTGGAGCTCCCGCACAAGTGACCCCATTTTGGAAACTAGACCCCCCAAGGAACTTATCTAGATGCATATTGAGCACTTTAAACCCCCAGGTGCTTCACAGAAGTTTATAACGCAGAGCCATGAAAATAAAAAATAATTTTTCTTTCCTCAAAAATGATTTTTTAGCCTGGAATTTCCTATTTTGCCAAGGATAATAGGAGAAATTGGACCCCAAATATTGTTGTCCAGTTTGTCCTGAGTACGCTGATACCCCATATGTGGGGGTAAACCACTGTTTGGGCGCACGGCAGGGCTCGGAAGGGATGGCACGCCATTTGGCTTTTTAAATGGAAAATTAGCTCCAATCATTAGCGGACACCATGTCACGTTTGGAGAGCCCCTGTGTGCCTAAACATTGGAGATCCCCCAGAAATGACACCATTTTAGAAACTAGACCCCCAAAGGAACTAATCTAGATGTGTGGTGAGGACTTTGAACCCCCAAGTGCTTCACAGAAGTTTATAACGCAGAGCCATGAAAAAAAAAAAAAAAATTATTTTCTCAAAAATGATCTTTTAGCCTGCAATTTTTTATTTTCCCAAGGGTAACAGGAGAAATTTGACCCCAAAAGTTGTTGTCCAGTTTCTCCTGAGTACGCTGATACCCCATATGTGGGGGTAAATCACTGTTTGGGCACATGCCGGGGCTCGGAAGTGAAGTAGTGACGTTTTGAAATGCAGACTTTGATGGAATGCTCTGTGGGCGTCACGTTGCGTTTGCAGAGCCCCTGATGTGGCTTAACAGTAGAAACCCCCCACAAGTGACCCCATTTTGGAAACTAGACCCCCAAAGGAACTTATCTAGATGTGTGGTGAGCACTTTGAACCCCCAAGTGCTTCATAGAAGTTTATAATGCAGAGCCGTGAAAATAATAAATACGTTTTCTTTCCTCAAAAATAATTATTTAGCCCAGAGTTTTTTAATTTTCCCAAGGGTAACAGGAGAAATTTGACCCCAATATTTGTTGTCCAGTTTCTCCTGAGTACGGTGATACCCCATATGTGGGGGTAAACTACTGTTTGGGCACATGCCGGGGCTTGGAATTGAAGTAGTGACGTTTTGAAATGCAGACTTTGATGGAATGCTCTGCGGGCGTCACGTTGCGTTTGCAGAGCCCCTGATGTGCCTAAACAGTAGAAACCCCCCACAAGTGACCCCATTTTGGAAACTAGACCCTGAAAGGAACTTATCTAGATGTGTGGTGAGCACTTTGAACCCCCAAGTGCTTCATAGAAGTTTATAATGCAGAGCCGTGAAAATAATAAATACGTTTTCTTTCCTCAAAAATAATTATTTAGCCCAGAATTTTTTATTTTCCCAAGGGTTACAGGAGAAATTGGACCCCAAAAGTTGTTGTCCAGTTTCTCCTGAGTACGCTGATACCCCATATGTGGGGGTAAACCACTGTTTGGGCACACGTCGGGGCTCAGAAGGGAAGTAGTGACTTTTGAAATGCAGACTTTGATGGAATGGTCTGCGGGCGTCACGTTGTGTTTGCAGAGCCCCTGGTGTGCCTAAACAGTAGAAACCCCCCACAAGTGACCCCATTTTGGAAACTAGACCCCCCAAGGAACTTATCTAGATATGTGGTGAGCACTTTGAACCCCCAAGTGCTTCACAGACGTTTACAACACAGAGCCGTGAAAATAAAAAATCATTTTTCTTTCCTCAAAAATTATGTTTTAGCAAGCATTTTTTTAGATTCACAAGGGTAACAGGAGAAATTGGACCCCAGTAATTGTTGCGCAGTTTGTCCTGAGTATGCTGGTACCCCATATGTGGGGGTAAACCACTGTTTGGGCGCACGTCGGGGCTCGGAAGTGAGGGAGCACCATTTGAATTTTTGAATACGAGATTGGCTGGAATCAATGGTGGCGCCATGTTGCGTTTGGAGACCCCTGATGTGCCTAAACAGTGGTAACCCCTCAATTCTAACTCCAACACTAACCCCAACACACCCCTAACCCTAATCCCAACTGTAGCCATAATCCTAATCACAACCCTAACCCCAACACACCCCTAACCACAACACTAATTCCAACCCTAACCCTAAGGCTATGTGCCCACGTTGCGGATTCGTGTGAGATATTTCCGCACCATTTTTGAAAAATCTGCGGGTAAAAGGCACTGTGTTTTACCTGCGGATTTTCCGCGGATTTCCAGTGTTTTTTGTGCGGATTTCACCTGCGGATTCCTATTGAGGAACAGGTGTAAAACGCTGCGGAATCCGCACAAAGAATTCACATGCTGCGGAAAATACAACGCAGCGTTCCCGCGCGGTATTTTCCGCATCACGGGCACAGCGGATTTGGTTTTTCTTATGTTTACATGGTACTGTAAACCTGATGGAACACTGCTGCGAATCCGCAGCCAAATCCGCACCGTGTGCACATAGCCTAATTCTAAAGGTATGTGCACACGCTGCGGAAAACGCTGCGGATCCGCAGCAGTTTCCCATGAGTGTACAGTTCAATGTAAACCTATGGGAAACAAAAATCGCTGTACACATGCTGCGGAAAAACTGCACGGAAATGCAGCGGTTTACATTCCGCAGCATGTCACTTCTTTGTGCGGATTCCGCAGCGGTTTTACAACTGCTCCAATAGAAAATCGCAATTGTAAAACCGCAGTGAAATGCGCAGAAAAAAACGCGGTAAATCCGCCATAAATCCGCAGCGGTTTAGCACTGCGGATTTATCAAATCCGCAGCGGAAAAATCCGCAGAGGACCAGAATACGTGTGCACATTCCTAACCCTAACCCTAGCCCTAACCCTAGCCCTAACCCTAGCCCTAACCCTACCCCTACCCCTAACCCTAACCCTACCCCTACCCCTAACCCTAACCCTACCCCTAACCCTACCCCTAACCCTACCCCTAACCCTACCCCTAACCCTAACCCTACCCCTAACCCTACCCCTAACCCTATTCTAACATTAGTGGAAAAAAAAAAATTTCTTTATTTTTTTATTGTCCCTACCTATGGGGGTGACAAAGGGGGGGGGTCATTTATTATTTTTTTTATTTTGATCACTGAGATAGATTATATCTCAGTGATCAAAATGCACTTTGGAACGAATCTGCCGGCCGGCAGATTCGGCGGGCGCACTGCACATGCGCCCGCCATTTTGGAAGATGGCGGCGCCCGGGAGAAGACGGACGGGACCACGGCTGGATCGGTAAGTATGATAGGGTGGGGGGGGACCACGGGGGGGGGGGATCGGAGCACGGGGGGGGGAATCGGAGCGCGGGAGGGGTGGAACGGAGCGCGGGGGGCGTGGAACGGAGCACGGGGGGGCTGGAACGGAGCACGGGGGGGTGGAACGGAGCGCGGGGGGGGTGGATCGGAGTGCAGGGGGGGTGATTGGAGCACGGGGGGGTGATTGGAGCACGGGGGGAGCGGACACGAGTACGGGGGGGAGCGGAGCACAGGGCGGAGGGGAGCCGGAGCAGTGTACCGGCCAGATCGGGGGGGTGGGGGGGCGATCGGAGGGGTGGGGTGGGGGCACACTAGTATTTCCAGCCATGGCCGATGATATTTCAGCATCGGCCATGGCTGGATTGTAATATTTCACCCGTTATAATGGGTGAAATATTACAAATCGCTCTGATTGGCAGTTTCACTTTCAACAGCCAATCAGAGCGATCGTAGCCACGAGGGGGTGAAGCCACCCCCCCTGGGCTAAACTACCACTCCCCCTGTCCCTGCAGATCGGGTGAAATGGGAGTTAACCCTTTCACCCGATCTGCAGGGACGCGATCTTTCCATGACGCCGCATAGGCGTCATGGGTCGGATTGGCACCGACTTTCATGACGCCTACGTGGCGTCAAAGGTCGGGAAGGGGTTAAATGAGAAGGTGTGTCCAAACTTTTGGTCTGTACTGTATCTCTGTGATTTAAGTGCATAAAAATTCAAAGTTGGAAAATTGTGAAATTTTCAAAATTTTCGCAAAATTTTGTTTTTTTCCACAAATAAACACAGGTAATATCAAAGAAATTTTACCACTATAATGAAGTCCAATATGTCACGAGAACACAGTGTCAGAATTGCCAGGATCCATTGAAGCGTTCCAGAGTTATAACGTCATAAAGGGACAGTGGTCAGAATTGTAAAAATTGGCCCGGTCATTAATGTGCAAACCACCCTTGTGGCTTAAGGGGTTAAATAAAAAAGTAAAAGTATTTTTTTTTATTTCAAATAAAGGACTTTGTTCTGGCTGTGTGTTTATTTACAATACAGCTATAGGATTAGTCATGGAGAGGCGTCTTATAGATGGTGGGCTTGATGTCACCAGACAATACAAAGGTGACCTCAACCCCACAAATATCAATCCTACTTACCACTACCACAGGGCAAGAGCTTTGCAAATAGCTAGAATATGCGCATCTAATAGATGCGCCTTTTCTGGTCAAAAATGGGGGAACCCCACTCCATTTTTTAAAATTATTTATGAAAATAATTTAAGAATAATGGTGTGGGAACCCCTTTATTCTTGATAACCAACCTTGCTAATGCTGACAGCTGAGGGTTGCAGCCCACAGCTGTCAGTTTTGCCTGGCTGGTTATCAATAATACAGGGGAACCCACACCAGATTTTTTTTCTTAGTATTTATTTAGAGCGCAGGTGCTGACTGATGAATATCTCATCAACCACCGCCTGCACTCACTGTTATTAGCGGCATCAAGCATAGGCTCATGGAAGTAGTAGTCCCATCAGCCAATGCCAGCGACTGAAGGTAAACTTTTAACCTTCGATCACAACTGCAGGCTTACACTGTCATTTGAAAACATGGGAGTCGCGGCTCTCGGACTGGCAGTAATAATTTTACCGTCCATCAGAGGCAGTGTTTGCTGTGCTGTCATGCACATGACAGCATGGCAAACACTGAATGTTTGGGCCCCCCATTCAAGTGAATGGAGTCTGAGTTCAGCTACTGTCCGGTTACTGGAACCAACAAAACTTTTTTTGTACTTTTTTGGGCAAACCTGATGGACAAAAACGTCCAGGGGTTCGTCTATCACTTGAGACAACCCCTTTAATGGTTATTTCCTAGAAACAGTGGGAATTAGACAATTTTATAAGCTTTGTGATCCTCATATACTTAACTCATACTCGTATTTTAGTATGCCAAAACAACAGGAACCCCACCTTAGAGAAAGTCATTTTGGAAAGAATGCCCCTCAAGGAATTCATTTAAGGGTGTGATTTTTTTTAACCCACAGGTGCTTGATAAAAGTATATAACATTGGGAAGTGAAAATGAAAAAAAAACCATTTCAATAACATGATGTTTAAGCCCCAAAGTTTTCTTTTTAACAAGGAAAAATGGGCAAAAATGGACCTAACAATATGTAAAATAAATTCTAAAAAAACATAGCAATAGCCCATATGTGGTCGGAAACTACTGTTTGAACACATGGCAGAGTTCGGAAGGGAAGAAATGCAATTTGGCTTTTGGAGTGCAGATTTGCAAGCACAACCTACAGAGTCCTCTAGGTAACAGAACACTCCCCCCCCCCCCCCCAAAATGATCCCATTTCAGAAACTACACTAATGAGCATTTTTAACCCAAAGAGTAATCACAGAATTTTAAAATGCTGGGTTATCGAAATAGGAAATAGTGTTGTTCTTTTCATTTTTCATATTCGCAGAGAATAATAGGAAAATATGGCCCCAACAATTTGTAAAACAATTTTTTTACAAATTCGGCAATACTGATTATGCGTTCAGAAACTACTGTTTGTGCACATAATGGGGCTCAAAATGAAGAATCCGTATTTGGCTTTTAGAATACTAATTTGAAAGTAACAGCTTATTGGTGCCACTTGCAGAGCCCTTAGGGTATGTGCACATGTAGAATGGTCCACTGCGGATTTTTCTGCAGCGGATTTGATAAATCTGCAGGGCAAAACTGCTGCAGTTTTTCCTGCGGATTTATTGCGTTTTCTAGTGCGGATTCCGCTGCGGATTTATATCTGCAGTTTTCTATTGGAGCAGATGTAAAAACGCTGCGGATTCCGCTCAAAGAATTGACATGCTGCGGAAAATAAAACGCTGCATTTCCACGCGTTTTTTTCCGCAGCATGGGCACAGCGTTTTTTGTTTCCCATAGGTTTACATTGTACTGTAAACTCATGGGAAACTGCTGCGGATTTTGCGATTTACACACAAGGAAATCATTTATGTGTTTAGAGCCTACTTTGACCCCACTGGTGTTTTCCAGAAATTAGTGCGCAGTGGATGTTGCAGTGAAATTTGCAAATTCGCCATTTTAGTGCCCAAAGTATAGTTCCCAGTTTGAAGATACATGAACCATAAATTGTTAAGAGGTTGATGACTCAACTCAATTTGACATTGGTGGGGGTTGGATATCCCACAATCAGCACCAGATGAAAACTGAACCCAGCAATGTACAGACTGAACACATTGCTTGATAGCCTCTGTGAAGTACTGCAGTGCATATAATTCAAAAAGAGTGTACTTATATTTCTCATGACTGTACATACAGCAGAAGTAACATGTTGTTTGATGTAATTATAAATTGTCATGAATTGTGGCTCAGAAGCACCATGTGGCTCTCGTGCATCTGATATATTGTACCTTTAGATAATTTACTGGTGGTATTATGGATCATGTCCAAATTTCATAGCAAAACTAAAATGCTGTACTAGGGGCAAAACTATAAAAGTAGTTTAAGAGCCATATATTGCTGTTATATTTTTCAAAGGGTTGACCATTAATTAGCATCCCCTTATTGATAACCCCGAGGTGCCTTTCTTACCTACTGAACTTGTGTTCCTTTTCCTCTCTCAGCCCCTTGTCCCCTGCTGGTCTCCTGACATTATGTCATGTGATCACTGCAGCCAATCAGTGAGCCTGATTCCATTTATGACAATTTAATGTGGTGGAAGGACTGGTTTTTTTTTTCACTTGGATGGAGATATGAAGGCTCTAGCTGAGACTATAGGGGACACAGGGCTGAGAGTGGAGGAACGGTGCAGGTTTGATATTTAAGTATATAATTTTTTAACATTCACGCAGCACCCCGAGACAATTAACAAGGGGTCATCCAGTAGTCAACAATGCCCTTAATGCCAGTACCAGTTGTCAAATTTGAATATGGCTATTGGGCGTCACTAATGTAAAGTAGATTGTCTTGTTTATTTTTTTTATTGACCATCCTGCCTTTGGTTCTGAAACTCCCCAAAACAGGCAAATGCAGGGTTCGGCTATTTTTGGCAATTTACAGCCATAAGCTGTAAACCTAATTGCTGCTCCATTCAGACTTCACCTAGCCAGGGCATCATACCTGGGAAAAAATGAGGTAACTGGGGTAATAATGCGGGGGGGGGGGGGGTCACTACAGGTGGACTACCGCTGATCCATTGAATTGGTGATAATAACACTTTGGTCTGAAATACCACTTTAAATATTAGTAACTATATAATTATCCATTCTAAGTTATATATCTCAAAACCTCTGGCTTTAAAACAAAATTAGCAAATACAAGAAACATTCAACATACCTAGTGTACCGCTTTTCTGATTGCAACAGCACAAAACATAACCAATTAAAATAGCAATTTCTAAGTGCTCAACAGTCTTTTAATCTTAACAGCGATAATTATGTAGTGAAATAAAGAAAACACAAGAAAACAGCTTACGGCTACTGTGTAATCTAAATAGAGATATATTGCTGCATTGTAGAGTCCCTAAAATGTGTATGCAAAAGTAGTTGATTAGCATTGCCACTTTTTAAATGCACTGTGCACTTACTTTAGGCATCATACCGCATCACACCGCAATCATGTGCATGGAGCCGTTATGGTGACACATAGAGTCCATACAGTTCATACTATAGAGTCCATTAATGAGCACAGTCAAGGAATTATTTTTTTACCTTGAAAGGAAGCTAGAATCCTAAAATGACCTATTATTTAACCCCTTAGTGACAAAGCCAATTTGGCACTTAATGACCAAACCAGTTTTTACAATTCTGACAACTGTCAATATATGAATTTATAGCTATGGAAAGCTTCAATGTATCCCACTGATTCTGAGAATGTTTTTTCATGACATATTGTACTTCATGTTAGTGGTAAAATTTCTTCGATATAACTTGCGTTTATTTATGAAAAAAACAGAAATTTATCAAAAAATTTTAATTTTTGTAGCCTTAAATCAGAGAGTGGTGTCACACAAAATAGTTAATAAATAGCATTTCCCACATGTCAAGTTTACATCAGCACAATTTTGGAAACATAATTTTTTTTGTTAGGACGTTATAAGGGTTAACAGTTGACCAGCGATTTCTAATTTTTCCAACAAAATTTACAAAACCATTTTTTTTATTGACCAACTCACATTTGAAGTGAGTTTGGAGCTCAATATAACAGAAAATACCAAAAAGTGACACCATTCTAAAAACTGCACCCCTCAAGGTGTCCAAAACCACATTCAAAAAGTTTATTAACCCTTCAGGTGCTTCACGAGAACTAAAGCAATCTGAAAGGAAAAAATGAACATTTTACTTTTTTCACAAAAAATTTACTTTGAAACCAATTTTTTTTATTTTCACAAGGGTGTCAGGAGAAAATGGACAACAGAATTTGTTGTGCAATTTCTCCTGAGTACGCCAAAACCCCATATGTGGGGGAAAGCCACTGTTTGGGTGCATGGCAGGGCTCAGAAGGGAGGGAACTCCGTTTGACTTTTTGAAAGTAAAATTGGCTTGAATCAATGGCGGGTGCCATGTCGCATTTGGAGACACCCCTGATGTAAGCACACCCCTAACCCTAATCCCAACCCTAACGATAACCACAACCCTAACACACCCCTAATACTAATCCCAACCCTAACCGTAATGCCAACCATAACCACAACCATAACCACAACCCTAATTCCAATATAATCCTAGCCCTACCCAAACCCTAGCCCAACCCTAACCATAGCTCCAACCTTAACCCTAGCCCAACCCTAACCCTAGCCCCAGCCCTAACCCTAGCCCAACCCTAACCCTAGCCCAACCCTAAACCTTGCCCCAACCCTAACCTTAGCCAAACCCTAACATTAGCTCTAGCTCCAACCCTAACCCTAGCCCCAACCCTAACCCTAATGGAACTAATGGAAAAATGGAAACTGATTTTTATTTTATTATTTTTACCTGACTAAGGGGGGTTTATTTACTATTTTTTTTATTTTGATCACTATGATAGGGTCTATCACAGTGATCAAAATGAATCAATAGGAAAAATGTCCTATTGTTGCTGGATGACAACTGGCAGATCTCTGCACATGCGCCCGTCATTTTTTTATTTTAAGAAAATGCCAATGGCCGGGGGGGCAGGAAGGACCGGAGGATACAGGAGGATCCAGGGACAATAGAGGTTCAGGGGTGGTTTGGGGGACCCCATTGCTCTCTCCTATGATGTGCTAGATCATATCAGAGGAGAGAGAAATTAAATTGGATATCTGACTTTTTTTTGCGGTCGCCGTTATTCTGTGAATAACGGTGATCGCAATACTGGGGTCGGTAAAACCGACCTGAGTCATGTTCTCTGGGGTCTCAGCTACCCCCAGTAGCCAAGACCCTGGAGAATTTCCGACTCTAGGGGGCACTATAACCTTATTTTTCAGCGCCGAGGAATAAGTACCCTTAACTGCCACCGTTAAAAGGCATATCGGTGATCGTTAAGGGGTTAAATCAAGTTAATGAGTTAAATGTATTTGAAAAAAATTGGCAATGTTTTTTGTGATGTGTTCATATGATGATCTTTATTAAAACAAACAAAACTTATTAGTCTTGCACTTTCCATATTGGCCGCTAAAATTGCTGCCTTTTGTTCATTTTACCTCCCAAAAATTGCAATAGAAAGCAATCAAAAAATGTTACATGACTGAAATTGGTACACAAACCTGTTGAAGCACTTGAGCAGCGCGAAAAGGCCATCGTTTGACCTGTACACTCTGCTGTATATGCTTCCCCGAGCCGTGAAGATTTTACTGCAATAAAGTTTCACCTGCACTGAAGATCAGTGAGTGCTGTCGTCTCCTTCCTTACTCGTAGCTTCATTGTGATGTTTTCTTGGTTCAGCACCCGAGATCTAGTGGCCGGCTCATGCTGACAGCCTGTGGGTTCATGAGTTCAGCGTCTTGGTAGTGTGGTCAGCTGTTTCTTGATTGACTGACTATACAAAATAAGTATATTTAACACTTATTCCACAGGAGGAACAGCATAAAAAGTAAATAAGTCCAATGCTTCTCCTGCTGTTTATTTGTTCATTCTGCCTTACAAAGATTTTAGCTTAGTTCACATTTACCCTGTGCTCTAGGCTGAGCACTTACAGTACATAGGTGTTTCTATGTAAATCTCTGAAATATGTGATATAGACAGGACCCTGTTATGACCTGATGGTTAGGAGCACCAGGAATGACCTGATGGTTAAACTCACTGGACAAGCTCTGGGAAGTGGGAACTTTGCTGACCGCAATCCCTAATCCTATCACACACACTAGAAATAGCCGTGGAGCGTACCTAACAGGCCTAGACGCCTCGGACACAGCCTAAGAACTAGCTAGCCCTAGAGATAGAAAATAAAGCCTACCTTGCCTCAGAGAAATTTCCCCAAAGGAAAAGGTAGCCCCCCACATATATTGACTGTGAGTAAAGATGAAAGTCACAAACGCAGAAATGAAACAGGTTTAGCAAAGGGAGGCCAGACTAACTAAATAGACAGAGGATAGGAAAGGTATCTTTGCGGTCAGCACAAAACTACAAAAGACCACGCAGAGTGTGCAAAAAGACCCCCGCACCGACTCACAGTGCGGAGGCGCCACCCTGCATCCCAGAGCTTCCAGCTAGCAAGACAAAATCATGAAAGCAAGCTGGACTAGAAAACCATGAACAGAAAATAACAAACGGGGACTTAGCTTCTTGTAGGAAGAGACAGGTCTCCAGAAGATCCAAGAGCGAACTGAACCAGCACAGGAACATTGACAGCTGGCCTGGAGTAACGATCTGAGTGGAGTTAAATAGAGCAGCCAACCAAAGGATAAACCACGTCACCTGTGTAAGGAACCTCAGAAGCAGCAGCTTCACTCACAGCCACCAGAGGGAATCCATGGACAGAACTCGCCGAAGTACCATTCACGACCACAGGAGGGAGTTCAACAACAGAATTCACAACAGGATCCCCAGCAGAAGATTCCCTATATTGAGACAGATGGAGACAATTTTGACACTGGCCTATGATTTGCGGTGTACATTTTTTTTAAATGTGCATAAAATTGCTGTTGACCACAGTTTTCTGCACCTCTGAAAAGAAGTACAACACTGAACAGAGGCCAGAATGACTACAGAGTAATGCTGTTACCTCATTATAGTGAATGGATCACTCGGGGGTTTCATCTGAATCATGTTATTAGTATATTTACATGCAATCCCCCATGTAAGTGCTCAGCGTAGAGTGCAGGATAAATGTGATCCAAAATTTTATGTAAAATATGTTCCCAATAAAATCTTCAACTCAACCCACAAAAAGTTCCCACTCAGGTCTGTCATCTGTCAATGAAAATATAGGGGGCTTCCACGTTACTGGTAGCACAAAGGCTCTGGAAAAGCACTTTAGTTCCTTGCCCCCCCCAAAACAATAAAACATCTAATTCTGTGCTCCCTAATCTAAATGACCCCCTGCCTTCTGAGCCCCACAGAGTGCATAAACACATTTAGTGTCCACATGTTTGGCATCTCTGTAGTGATAAGAGCCCACTTGATTTACGGGGTCCATGTCTCCAGAAGCACGAGCTGGGAACAATGTACAGGCACTACAATGTATGGGCACTACAATGTATGTACACTACAATGTAAGGACACTACAGTAGCAGGTTTTCAATTTTCACTCAGCAATATTCACTGCTGCTTGTTCCTTGCAAACACCCTTGGAGTCAAAAAACATTACTACACCTGTAGATAAATTCCCAGAGGGGTATATTTTCGAAAATGGGGGCATTTGAGGGGGGATTCTGCTTTTCTGGCATTTAGGTACTTGGCGTATGGAGTCTACATACTATTCTACAATTTATTCTCCAAGAATCAAGCGCTCCATCCTTTCTCGCCGTGTGGATAATCATTACTGTACAGCCACATTTGGGATAGTAACAAGTTCAGCAGAAATTGTGTGACAAATTTTGGTGACATTTTTATTTAGATCACTGTGTAAAAATGTAAACATTTTACACACTTGTGGTGTCAATATGATCATTGCACCCCTAGATGAATTCCTTGAGAGGCATAGTTCAGAATATAAGGTCACTTAAAGGGGAGTTCTGCTATTCTGTCTACTTGGGGCTCTGACAATGTGATATGGCACCTTCAAACCATTCCACCTTTCCAGTCTCTGCATACGTGACATGGTGTCTGCTATTTATTACAGCTAAATTTGCACTCCAAAAGTCAAATGGTGCTCATTCCCTTCCAAACCCTGCATTGTGCCAAAACAGTAGTTTTCCTTGTAAGAATGCAAAATTTAGGACTAAATGAATATTTTTGTGGGGAAAAATTAAAATCTTCATTTTTTCTTTCTACATTGCTTAAATTCATGTGAAACACCTAAATGTGGCTTTGAGCACTTGAGTGGTGCAGTTTTTAAAAGTGTGTCACTTTTGAGTATTTTCTGGCACATAGGCCCCTCAATGTCACTTCAAATGTCATGTGGTCCCTATAAAAATGTTATTTTTTAAATTTTGTTGGAAAAGTGAGAAATTGCTAAGAAACTTTTAAGGCTTGGTTCACATTGCGTTCAGGGGCAACGTTAAACGGAGTACGTTGCACCGCGGCATAACGCGGTGTAACGTACTCCATTAACGCCACCATTGAATGCAATGCCGGACGCATCGCCTAGCGCACGCCCATTCTGGGCATGCGCTAGTGATGCACCGTCATTGAGTGACGGACCCGAGATGCTAGCTGCAGCGTTTCCGGGTCCGTCACTGCTAGCGCAGATGGAGCTAGCAAAAGCTCTATCTGCGCTAGCGTGATGTAGCGCCGGCACTTGCGTTAGCAACAACCCGTTAGCGTATATGCTGAACGGGCTGCTGCTAATGCAATGTGACCCTAGCCTAACCCTTCTAACTTCCTAGCAAAATAAAATGATGTTTCAAAAATGATGCTAATTTAAAATAGACATATGGGAAATGTTATTTATAAGTTACTACATGGTAGCCCGATTCTAACGCGTCGGGTGTTCTAGAATATGTATGTAGTTTATTTATGAAGATTTTAGAATAATACATTGAATACACAGGATTCGGCCGGCAGTGACCAATTAGCGAAGAGTGGTTCAAATCCCGTGCCAATTCACGGCTGGACTGCGCCTGTCGCTGATTGCTCGCGGCCGGCCACGTAGCATATAGTACAGCCACGTAGTATATAACAGCCCACATAGTATATTGCACAGCCACGTAGTATATTGCACAGCCACGTAGTATATTGCACAGCCACGTAGTATATAGCACAGCCCACAGAGTATATAGCACAGTCGTGTAGTATATAACACAGCCCAAGGAGTATATAGCACAGCCACGTAGTATAGAGCACAGCCCACGGAGTGTATAACAACCCACATAGCATATAACACAGCCACATAGTATATAACAGCCCACCCACGCAGTATATAACACAGGCCACATAGTGTATAACACAGGCCACATAGTGTATAACACAGGCCACATAGTGTATAGCACAGCCCACGTATTGTATAGCACAGCCCACGTTGTGTATAACACAGCCCACGTAGTGTATAGCATAGCCCAAGTAGTATATTGCACAGCCACGCAGTATATTGCACAGCCCACAAAGTATATTGCCCAGGCCACGTAGTATATTGCACAGCTCAAATATTGTATAGCACAGCCCACGTAGTGTATAGCACAGCCCACGTAGTGTATAGCACAGCCCACATAGTATATAGCACAGCCCACGTAGTGTATAGTACAGCCCACATAGTGTATAGCACAGCCCACGTAGTATATTGCACAGCCCATGTAGTGTATAGCACAGCCCACGTAGTGTATAGCACAGCCCAAGTAGTGTATAGCACAGCCCATGTAGTGTATAACACAGCCCATGTAGTGTATAGCACAGCCCATGTAGTCTATTGCACAGCCCACGTAGTATATTACACAGCCCACATAGTATATTGCACAGCCCACGTAGTATATTGCACAGCCCACGTAGTATATAGCAATGTGGGCATCATATCCCTGTTAAAAAAAAAAAAATTCAAATAAAAAATAGTTATATACTCACCTTCCGTTGGCCCCCGGATCGAAGGGGTTACCGACGCTCCTCGCTCGCTCCGGTGTGAAGAGTGCATTGCGGTCTCGCGAGATGATGATGTAACGGTCTCGCGAGACCGCTATGTCATCATCTCGCGAGATTGCAATGCATGGAGCGGTAACCGGAGCGTTGCAAGGTGTGGGAAAGGCGTGTTCTGGATCCAAGAGGCTGACGGACGGTGAGTATATAACTATTTTTTATTTTTTTTATTATTTTTAACATTAGATCTTATTACTATTGATGCTGCATAGGCAGCATGAATAGTAAAAAGTTGGTCACACAGGGTTAATAGCAGCGTTAATGGAGTGCGTTACACCGCGGTCCATTAACGCTGGCATTAACCCTGTGTGAGGGCTGACTGGAGGGGAGTATGGAGCAGGCACTGACTGCGGGGAGAAAGGAGCTGCCATTTTGCCAGCCAACTGTGCCCGTCGCTGATAGGTCGTGGCAATGGTCATGGGCGTTTTGCCACAGAAAGACGGAAGTGACCCTTAGACAATTATGTAGTAGATTTGAACAGCATGACTAACTGGTTTAAAAATATAGAAATTGAAAGTTTGAAATCTGCGACATTTTCTAATTTTTTGCCAAAATTCTGATATTTTCAAAAATATCAGAAATGTCTGATACTTACAAAGTTCAACTTAAAGCACTGGGATTTGTTAAAGCATTCCAGAGCTTTTACCATATAACATGAGACTGGTCAGAATTGTGAAATTTGGAAGGTGAAAGCAGGCTTTGGGGTGAAGGGGTTAAGGATCATCATATGTGTTAGATGGCAATTGGCAAAGACCAAAAAATTTTCTGCTCCACCCCTACATACATAACCAGTTTATGCCAGTAATGCAGTCCTGAATATGTGGGTTTCACAGAAGTAGGTTGATGCCTGTACACCGGACCACCATCAGATCATTACTGCCCTTACAGCTGTATGAGGCTGGGTGAGCAGAAGCAAAGAGGGGGGCCAGATTCCGTCCGGACCCCCCTTTTGTTTCTGCTCACCTGGCCCCAGGGTACAATAATGTACTGTGCGGTGGCGGTGCACATCTCAACGCAGGGAGCTTTCCTGGTGCTGCACCACCATCAGAACGGCCACGCAGCTCCAGGGCTCCCTCTGCCTCTTCTGTGACACTCTGGTGATGACGCCTACACAATGACATCATCACGTACACATCGGCATATACGCACACCACGTGCCCTGAAAGCAGAAGTGGAGCTGAGAGGTCTGAGAGCTATGGCATATAAAGGTAATAACAGCATAAATTCCAACAATTCTTCACTTCAGCTACATTTTCCCTTTAACTATAACATAGATTTTCCTTGAGCACAACGCAATGTCTAGTCAGGAGTGGGCGATAACTCATGTGGCAGTGTGATTTAGTGAAGAGGACACATTTCAAGAGATTGAAAGTCTTATTTCCATGAAATGATGTGTTTAAAAAGTGAAAGAACAGGAAATGATTAGCGATCTCTTGTGAAGTGGACAAACCTAAAGATGTTTGTTTTCAAGTGGAAGAAGAAGAGTGGGTGCATGTATGGGAACAAAATGTAAAAATATAGAGAATAACTAGCAATGATAAAGACTCGAGCACACATCTTTTAATGACTCCTCTTTCCCCAAGTCATAGGTCATCTATTTCTTATATCTTTTTTTTTTACATACACAGTATGCAAAATTATTGGGAAATTTGTATTTTTGGTGGTTAATTTTTATTATTTAATGCTTACAGTGCTGTTGGTCAATCTAAAATGTTAATAATAAATATTTACTGACAAACCAATCGTTGAATATTAATCAAATTATTTTATTTTTAAAAAGGACATAACACAACAAATAACACTTTTTTATTATAAAAATCAATATATATCAATATTAATTATTAAAAATAAGAATGAATAAAAATGCAATAAGTATGTGAGGGGGCCAGGAGTGGTGTGTGCGGGGGCTGCGGCACACATTTCTGGTTGGTATTCACGGCTATCCTTATGCTCATGTCTCATATACTGTGTGCACGTTCTTATGGTTTATGAATTGGTCACAATTGCGTCTAAACACCTGATCTCAGCATCTGTAAGATCCTCTATTTAATTAATCTGTATCCATATCCAAATTTAAAGTTGCAAATATACAATTGGTCACATTGTTTACATTTTTTATATTTATTTTATTTTTTTACTATTTCCATTGCACTGTTTGCACATTTATTTGACCTCTTAGTTCAACATTGCACAGTATATAAAATCTATACAATCATACCTTACACTTTTATTTCTGATACAATTAATTATTCACTAATTATTTTTTTTTTCATATCATTCACTTATTGTTATTATTTCACATATTTATATATATATTTGGAATTAAATCATTGGCACATAGTACTTTTATTCACATCCTTATATTTTATATGCTTTTTCACTTTTTGATATTTTGTTAGTTTTACATATAATTTCAATAATATTTATTAATTAATGTGTTTACATTTTTAATATATATTTTTTCACCTTATACACACATACACATATATATATATATTTTTTATTATTTTTTATTCCTTTAATGATACTACCTCTTTACATCATGTTACCAATTATATAAAATTCATAGGCAGTGATCGGGTGTATAGATTTATATATATATTGTTTTTGTATCATCACATGAAATATTTATTTAATATTATTTATAATAATTTTACTGTATTTCATTGTGACAATATATATTAACTTGTTTTTTTCAGCCGTGTAATTATTATATTGATTATATAGGTTTCTTCTTTGATTATGTATACTTAATTGATGTCACATTTTATTTTTTACCAATCAGTCTTGGCATGCCCTGGCCCCCTCACATACTTATTGCATTTTTATTCATTCTTATTTTTAATAATTAATATTGATATATATTGATTTTTATAATAAAAAAGTGTTATTTGTTGTGTTATGTCCTTTTAAAAAATAAAATAATTTGATTAATATTCAACAATTGGTTTGTCAGTAAATATTTTTTGGGGGTATATTTCTTATGAGTAATCTTTACTAAATTGGTTATATTTTGAATATTATTTGGTATTTCTTTTCTATATAGGATTTCTTAAAATGTTAATAAACCTGAATATTTAAGAAGGTAAAAGAGAGGTCGTGTCTTTCTTAGGAGAATATCTATATGTTCCGAATAATTGGGCAACTAAATGAAAAAATCTTTTAATTGTTTATTTTCATTTGGTAATGTGAGAATAATAACCAAACAATTCAAAATGTACAAAAATACATTTCTGACAATTCCTAAAAAAGTATCCGTGACCAACATAGCCGCCTTTCTTTCCAATAACAGTCATGAGCCTTCCATTCATGGAGCCTGTGAGTTTCTTAATCAGGACAGCACAAACTACAGCTTCCCAGACACTGGGCAGAGAGATCAATTGTTTTCCTTCCCCAAAAATCTCACGCTGAAAAAGGGCCCACAAGTTCTCAATAGGCTCAGTTGAGGAAGGGGTAATGTCATCATTCTTTCATCATTAAAGAGGTTGTCTGACCCCGAAATCCAATTTTTTAAGCTAATCTGTACTGTATTGCAATATACAATGCCTCTATACATTTTGTTTTTTGTTTCTGCCTTTCATTCCTCTTGAATTTCACTTCATTCCCTGCACCCACTTTGTTTACCTGTGGCTCTACCAAACTTGATGTCATGATGCAGACCGGGTTTTGAGTCCTGTCTTCCCTTTTCCCGGTCTGATCATGTCAGGGGTTAACTTTTCTCAGCCTCAGTCTGGTCTCAGGTTTGCTATATATCTCAGCTGCATCCTGCAGGAGGTGTCAGTTATAGCTTCTGCCTTCGGCATGAGTAGCTGACTCTGGTTATATCCCGATTTGTACTGCTGCGATTCCTGACTGTTCCCATGTCTGTTCATTCACCTTCCTCCGTTCCGACTCAGTGTTTTCCCTTCGTGTTTGGACTCTCTGGTACCTGACTCGGCTTTGTCTCTGACCTGACTCTGTCTTTTACTCTTGGTACTTCTGCTTCCATCTGGTATTGACCCTCTGGTGTGTCTCTAACTATGAGTTGATTTTCCCCTTTGTACTACATTGCTCAACTGGTTTTGATGTGGCTTGTTGATTACCCTGTTACCACCTGGTGGTGGACTGACTGCAGCACTGCAAATCCGCTTTGGAAAGTGTTGCAGTCTTCTCTCCACTCTACTGCCATCTAGTGGATCTGCCATCTAGTGGAGCCTTGCTGTCATGTGTATGACATCACGGCAAACATTTACTTTGATTGACGGTAAAATCATTACCGCTAGTCAAAGATCTGCAGTTCCCAAGCTGTCAAATGACAGCATGAACCTGCAGCTGTAACCTAAGATAAAAAGATTATCACTGGCATCAGAGTTTCTCATACTTTCATCTGCAAACCTGAAAAGTAGCACAGCCTTCCTGGTGAAGTCCGTGTTCGGGGTCTGTGCCAGAACAGTCGGTGTTCGATACGGACCCTGAACTTTACTGTTTGGGTTCGCCCATCTTGACTCCTCTATACAGTATGAGCCCCCACATAGAATCTGATATACAGCATGTGCCCCACATAGCATAACTGTATACAGTATTAGCCTCCCACATAGCCTCTATAAAAACAGTGTGATCCTCTATATATACAAATTGAGCCCTACATAGAATCTATATATCCTGTACAGTGTGAGCCACCGCATAGCCTCCATATGTACAGTAAGAGCTACCACATAGCCTCCATATATACAGTGTGAGCCTCACATAGCCTCCATATTAACAGTATGAGCATCTCCTAGCCTCCATATATTTATGGTAAGCCCCACATAGCCTCCATATACAGTGGGTACGGATAGTATTCAGACCCTGTTAGGAGTCGAGTTCCCGTCGCTGCACAGGGGGAATCTCGAACCATGTCTGCTGTGGTCTCCCATTCTGAATCGGCCGCAGTGGAGCCTGCTCAGTGGAGACGTCGGTTCCAGCTTCTCACTGAATCTGATACTGTGCAAAGGGTTACTGCTGCCTCTCCAGTCTCTGCTATTGTACCCTGCACTGGTCTGCAGCGGGCAGGCTTTTTTGGGATTAAGTCCTGCTTTGCACACACTGAGCATGCCCAGGGTAAGATCTCTCAGTGGAGATCAAGGGTCACATGCTCAGGTAGTGCAGTAACTTCCATTGGTCCTCCAGGAAGGTCCTGTACCTGATCAAGTTCTGTGGCATCCTTCCATTGGTCCTTCTTGGAAGGTCCTATAGGTGCTACAGCTGTAAAAGGTTCTCATGACAGCACGGCCATGCGCTAGTATCAAATATGTACGAGCTCAGCGCCAGTGTGGTCATGTGTGTGCTCAGGGACCCGGCTGAAATAAGCCCCTAGAATGCTGGCACCTCCGGCGAGGAGTTTTGTGTATGCAGTCAGGGACCCGGCTGAAATAAGCCCCTAGAATGCTGGCACCTCTGGCGAGGAGTTTAGGTGCGTTGGTTGGACTGCATGACCACTGTCGGTTCTACACAGTAGCTGTGTCCCCTGTGAGCTAAACAGGGCACAGGGTTCTCTTTACTACGGGCTCTGTGAAGTAACAGAGTTCGTTTATACTAATTTGCTTTGCCGCCTTGCTTAGCAGCAGGTTCTTTCCTGCACAGTGGATCCCGGGTTGCGAACGCACTTATCTCATTTAATATATATATTCGGTGCGTTCCGCCAACCCTAACAGACCCCTTTACATTTTTCACTCTGTTTCATTGCAGCCATTTGGTAAATTCATAAAAGTTCATTTTTTTCACATTAATGTACACCTTGCACCCAATCTTGACTGAAAAAAAAACAGAAATATAGACATTTTTGCAAATTTATTCAAAAAGAAAAAAGGAACTATCACAGGGTCATAAGTATTCAGACCCTTTGCTCAGACAATCATATTTAAGTCACATGCTGTCCATTTTCTTGTGATCCTCCTTGAGATAGTTCTACTCCTTTATTGAAATCCAGCTGTGTTTAATTAAACTGATAGGGCTTGATTTGGAAAGGCACACACCTGTTTATATAAGACCTCACAGCTCACAGTGCATGTCAGTGCATGTCAGACCAAATGAGAATCATGAGGTCAAAGGAACTGGCCAAGGGGCTCAGAGTCAGAATTGTGGCAAGGCAAAGATCTGGCCAAGATTACAAAATAATTTCTGCAGTACTCAAGGTTCCTAAGAGCACAGTGGCCTCCATAATCTTTAAATGGAAGAAGTTTTGGACCCCCAGAAGTCTTCCTAGACTTGTCCATCCAGCCAAACTGAGCAATCATGGGAGAAAACCCTTGGTGAGAGAGGTAAAGAAGAACCCCAAGATCACTGTGGATGCACTCCAGAGATGCAGTAGGGAGATCGGAGAAAGTTCCACAAAGTCAACTGTCACTATTCTCTTGTCTGATGAGACAAAGATAGACTTTTTTGGTGATAATTGTAAGCGGTATGTGTGGAGAAAACCAGGCACTTCTCATCACCTGATCAATACAATCCCAACAGTGAAACATTGTGGTGGCAGCATCATGCTATGGGGGAGTTTTTCAGCTGCAGGGACAGGATGACTGGTTGCCATCGAAGGAAACAAGAATGCGGCCAAGTACAGAGATATAATATATATGAATGATAAACCAATCAATCAAACTTGCGCTAGGAAATGCATGCAAATGAGACCCAAAAAATATATATATACGTTAATAATTTACCTGATAGGAAGGGAATAGCACTAATCGATGTGAAATTGGCAGTAAAGTTGCTTTGCATATAGTAGTAGATGCACTATTCCAGGTCTAAGGATAAAGACAAGTAGATGAATGTATTAAATGTATTCAGGGATATATATCCTTTGAAGCGGCTATCCGAAGTCCTAATACAAGTCTAGCAGTGAAGTGAATCCATCCTCATAGAAGCACATACAAACTAAACTGGGAAAAAAAGAGAAAGAGTCGTACCTGCCGTCAGACCCTGAAGAAGGAATCCGTGTAATTCCGAAACGCGTTGGTTATTCTTGGCTCCCACAGCGCTCCGTACCGCCGACAGGGGCACCACGTGACATATCGGACACGTGACCCGAACTTCACGCAGGTCCTGCCATCTTCAGCGTTGCCGAGCGCGGCGCGCTTTGTACACACGTTCTTTGGTTAGAGGCGGCTGTCACCGGCCGGGACAGCACGCCGTGAACCACCGCCAGCTATCCTTATCTTCGCAAGGTTAGCGAAGCCACATAGACTTCTTTCAGCTCGTACTGGCATCTTGCACTTTTTACCACGTGTGCACCCTACGGCAGGTACGACTCTTTCTCTTTTTTTCCCAGTTTAGTTTGTATGTGCTTCTATGAGGATGGATTCACTTCACTGCTAGACTTGTATTAGGACTTCGGATAGCCGCTTCAAAGGATATATATCCCTGAATACATTTAATACATTCATCTACTTGTCTTTATCCTTAGACCTGGAATAGTGCATCTACTACTATATGCAAAGCAACTTTACTGCCAATTTTACATCGATTAGTGCTATTCCCTTCCTATCAGGTAAATTATTAACGTATATATATATTTTTTTGGGTCTCATTTGCATGCATTTCCTAGCGCAAGTTTGATTGATTGGTTTATCATTCATATATATTATTTCCCTTTTTCTTCCCCCTATGTGGTAAGGGGGTAACTTGCTGCTGTTTATGCTGCACCACCAGCGCTGCTACACTATTATATATACAAGTACAGAGATATCCTGGATGAAAGTCTCTTCCAGAGTGCTCTGGACCTCAGACTTGGCCGAAAGTTCACCTTCCAACAAAATAACCCTAAGCATACAGCTAAAATAACAAAGGAGTGGCTTGAGAACAACTCTGTGACCATTCTTGATTGGCCCAGCCAGAGCGCTGACCTAAACCCAATTGAGCATCTCTGGAGAGACCTGAGAATAGCTGTCCACCAACGTTCACCATCCAACCTGATGGAACTGGAGAGGATCTGCAAGGAAGAATGGCAGAGGATCCCCAAATCGAGGTGCGAAAAACTTGTTGCATCATTCCCAAGAAGACTCATGGCTGTACTAGCTCAAAAGGGTGCTTCCACTGATATCTCAGTTTTTCTTTTTTAATAAATTTGCAAAAATTACTACATTTGTTTTTTTTTCAGTCAAGATGGGGTGCAGAGCATATGAGAAAAAAATGAACTTTTTTGAATTTACCAAATGGCTGCAATGAAACAAAGAGTGAAAAATTTGAAGGGGTCTGAATACTTTCCGTACCCACTATATATATGTGAGCTCCTCTTACCCTCCATACTGTATATACAGTGTGAGTCCCACAGTGTGAGTCTCATCAGCAGTGCAAAGAAATTACATTATCACGTCTACTGTCTCATACTCTAATTGGTGGAAGATGAAGCTGGTGGCCCTGTCCTCCACCAATGGATTACCAAGGATGCAGATAGGGGTGACAGCAGACTGCAGATGGAAGGTGGACGGGAGAGGGCAGGGTTCGGGCCATGGGGCCCTGTTTCAGCCCTTTGGCTATCTTGGTTTGCCTAGGTATGGTCTAAATGGTGCTTCATCAGTGAAAATAACTTAGCAGGAAGTACAAAATGGAGATTGGACTGCAGAGGACTGGGATAAAGTTATTTTCTCTAATGAAACTCTTTTCAGACTGTCTGAGACATTTGAAAGAATGATTGTCTGAAGAAGAAAAGGTGATCATGATCATAAGTCCTGCGTCATGTCAACAGTAAAGCATTCTGAGACAAGCCATGTGGGAAGTTCTTTTTTATCCAAGGGGTTGGGTTCACTCACAGTTTTGCTTAAGAACACTGTTCATTTACTTTGAATTTTATTAAGCAATAAAAACCAAACTATTACTTCTGCCTTTGAAGAGGCATTCTTCCTGCATCTGTCACCATATACTCTGCCCGTTCGATGTACACTTTAGATGACAAGGTCCTTCGTTTAACCGCTTGCTTAATTCAGGGCAAAACACCTCATACTTGCTTCATGGCTAACGCCAGTATATATATAAAAAAAACCTGTAATATAAAAGTCTGGATTTTACTTCTGCCTTGAGTGTTATCAGCAGCACAAGTGAATAAAAACCACCGGCTTGTCAGGGCCGCCATCAGGGCATTACAGCCGTGACTGGCGTATGGGGCCCGGTGAGCAGAGGGGGCCCCTCTTACCTTCTCACCGGGCCCCTACCGGCAGCCGCAGGCTGAACCGGGCCCTTAGCGGCGGCCGGCGCTACAGCTGTACGCTATTGACGTGCGGGCGCAGGCCCGCACGTCAATAGTTAACAGCCGCCAGCCGCAGCGTGCAGGTCGCCGGCGTCTGACGTCATTGTCAGTCGCCGGCGAGTGCACGGTGCAGCTGCGTGGAGAGAGGAGCGCGGCAGGTAAGCAGAACTTTTTTTTTTTTTTGAGAGCGGCGATGCGGGGGAAGGGGGGGCCCAGGGCAGTAAAGCTGGACACAGGGGGGGGCAGTAAAGCTGGACACAGGGAGGGGGGGGCAGTAAAGCTGGACACAGGGAGGGGAGGGGGGGGCAGTAAAGCTGGACACAGGGAGGGGGGGCAGTAAAGCTGGACACAGGGAGGGGGGGGCAGTAAAGCTGGACACGGAGGGGGGGCAGTAAAGCTGGACACAGGGAGGGGGGCAGTAAAGCTGGACACAGGGAGGGGGGGCAGTAAAGCTGGACACAGGGAGGGGGAGGGGGGGCAGTAAAGCTGGACACAGGGAGGGATGGACACAGGGAGGGGGGAGCAGTAAAGTTGGACACAGGGTGGGGGTCAGAAAGCGGGACACAGGGGGGGGCAGAAAGCTGGACACAGGGGGGGCAGTAAAGCTGGACACAGGGGGGGCAGAAAGCTGGACACGGGGGGGGGCAGAGTGCTGGACAGAGATGGGGCAGAGTGCTGGACAGAGATGGGGCAGAGTGCTGAACAGAGATGGGGCAGAGTGCTGGACAGAGATGGGGCAGAGTGCTGGACAGAGATGGGGGAGAGTGCTGGACAGAGATGGGGCAGAGTGCTGGACACTGATGGGGCAGAGTGCTGGACAGAGATGGGGCAGAGTGCTGGACAGAGATGGGGCAGAGTACTGGACACTGATGGGGCAGAGTGCTGGACACTGATGGGGCAGAGTGCTGGACAGAGATGGGGCAGAGTGCTGGACAGAGATGGGGCAGAGTGCTGGACAGAGATGGGGCAGAGTGCTGGACAGAGATGGGGCAGAGTGCTGGACAGAGATGGGGCAGAGTGCTGGACACTGATGGGGCAGAGTGCTGGACAGAGATGGGGCAGAGTGCTGGACAGAGATGGGGCAGAGTGCTGGACAGAGATGGGGCAGAGTGCTGGACAGAGATGGGGCAGAGTGCTGAACAGAGATGGGGCAGAGTGCTGAACAGAGATGGGGCAGAGTGCTGGACAGAGATGGGGCAGAGTGCTGGACAGAGATGGGGCAGAGTGCTGGACAGAGATGGGGCAGAGTGCTGGACACTGATGGGGCAGAGTGCTGGACAGAGATGGGGCAGAGTGCTGGACAGAGATGGGGCAGAGTGCTGGACACTGATGGGGCAGAGTGCTGGACACTGATGGGGCAGAGTGCTGGACAGAGATGGGGCAGAGTGCTGGACAGAGATGGGGCAGAGTGCTGGACAGAGATGGGGCAGAGTGCTGGACAGAGATGGGGCAGAGTGCTGGACAGAGATGGGGCAGAGTGCTGGACACTGATGGGGCAGAGTGCTGGACACTGATGGGGCAGAGTGCTGGACAGAGATGGGGCAGAGTGCTGGACAGAGATGGGGCAGAGTGCTGGACAGAGATGGGGCAGAGTGCTGGACAGAGATGGGGCAGAGTGCTGGACAGAGATGGGGCAGAGTGCTGGACAGAGATGGGGCAGGATTGGACACAGATGGGGCAGAGTGCTGGACACTGATGGGGCAGAGTGCTGGACAGAGATGGGGCAGAGTGCTGGACAGAGATGGGGCAGAGTGCTGAACAGAGATGGGGCAGAGTGCTGGACAGAGATGGGGCAGAGTGCTGGACAGAGATGGGGCAGAGTGTTGGACAGAGATGGGGCAGAGTGCTGGACAGAGATGGGGCAGAGTGCTGGACAGAGATGGGGCAGAGTGCTGGACAGAGATGGGGCAGAGTGCTGGACAGAGATGGGGCAGAATGCTGGACAGAGATGGGGCAGAGTGCTGGACAGAGATGGGGCAGGATTGGACACAGATGGGGCAGAGTGCTGGACACAGATGGGGCAGGATTGGACACAGATGGGGCAGAGTGCTGGACACAGATGGGCAGAGTGCTTGACACAGATGGGGCAGAGTGCTTGACACAGATGGGGCAGAGTGCTGGACAGAGATGGGGCAGAGTGCTGGACAGAGATGGGGCAGAGTGCTGGACAGAGATGGGGCAGGATTGGACACAGATGGGGCAGAGTGCTGGACACAGATGGGGCAGAGTGCTGGACACTGATGGGGCAGAGTGCTGGACAGAGATGGGGCAGAGTGCTGGACAGAGATGGGGCAGAGTGCTGAACAGAGATGGGGCAGAGTGCTGGACAGAGATGGGGCAGAGTGCTGGACAGAGATGGGGCAGAGTGCTGGACAGAGATGGGGCAGAGTGCTGGACAGAGATGGGGCAGAGTGCTGGGCAGAGATGGGGCAGAGTGCTGGACAGAGATGGGGCAGAGTGCTGGACAGAGATGGGGCAGGATTGGACACAGATGGGGCAGAGTGCTGGACACAGATGGGGCAGGATTGGACACAGATGGGGCAGAGTGCTGGACACAGATGGGGCAGAGTGCTTGACACAGATGGGGCAGAGTGCTTGACACAGATGGGGTAGAGTGCTGGACAGAGATGGGGCAGAGTGCTGGACAGAGATGGGGCAGAGTGCTGGACAGAGATGGGGCAGAGTGCTGGACAGAGATGGGGCAGAGTGCTGGACAGAGATGGGGCAGAGTGCTGGACAGAGATGGGGCAGAGTGCTGGACAGAGATGGGACAGAGTGCTGGACAGAGATGGGGCAGAGTGCTGGACAGAGATGGGGCAGGATTGGACACAGATGGGGCAGAGTGCTGGACAGAGATGGGGCAGGATTGGACACAGATGGGGCAGAGTGCTGGACACAGATGGGGCAGAGTGCTTGACACAGATGGGGCAGAGTGCTGGACAGAGATGGGGCAGAGTGCTGGACAGAGATTGGGCAGAGTGCTGGACAGAGATGGGGCAGGATTGGACACAGATGGGGCAGAGTGCTGGACACAGATGGGGCAGGATTGGACACAGATGGGGCAGAGTGCTGGACAGAGATGGGGCAGAGTGCTGGACACAGATGGGGCAGAGTGCTGGACAGAGATGGGGCAGGATTGGACAGAGATGGGGCAGGATTGGACAGAGATGGGGCAGAGTGCTGGACAGAGATGGGGCAGAGTGCTGGACAGAGATGGGGCAGAGTGCTGGACAGAGATGGGGCAGAGTGCTGGACAGAGATGGGGCAGAGTGCTGGACAGAGATGGGGCAGAGTGCTGGACAGAGATGAGGCAGGATTGGAAACAGATGGGGCAGAGTGCTGGACACGGACGGGGCAGGATTGCACACAGACTGGGCAGAGTGCTGGACACAGATGGGGCAGAGTGCTGGACACAGATGGGGCAGAGTGCTGGACACAGATGGGGCAGGATTGGAAACAGATGGGGCAGAATGGAGACAGATGGGGCAAGATTGGAGACAGATGGGGCAGGATGGATACGATGGAGACAGATGGGGCAGGATGGGGAGATCATATGGGGCAGAATGGATACTCATGAGGGCAGGATGGGAGAACATATGGCTGGAGCCTGGAATGAGACACACGGGGGCTAGGATGGCGAATATTACCATAGGGGCTAATTAAGGGATATTATTATTGCAGTGATGTATTTATTTTATTTTTTGAGTATACTGTTTTAAATGGGGGGGCGGTCCTGTTACTGTGTAGAGTGATACTATGTTGCCTTCTTCATGTGGTGTAATGTAGAAGTTGGGAAAATTAAGTAATGTGTTCTACAAGCGGAACTCGAGATAACTGTTTTATTTCCTGCAGAGACGAGTCCTGGCTGGATGAAGTGATGGCGGTCTGTGCTGGATGAAAGATGAAGGACTTCACCTAGAGACGTCACTGGTGAGTCAGTGTTACCTATACACTGACACTATACACTGTATACTATATACAGAGGTCCTGTGTACAATGTCACCAGTGATCACTGTATTACCTATACATTATATACAGAGCTCCTGTGTATAATGTCACCAGTGATCTCTGTATTACCTGTACACAGACACTGCTTACTAATTACAGATCTCCTGTGTATAATGGCACTGATGGTGATAGTATTGTGGGGTTTTTTTTATTACTGATCAGTATTGTAGTATTCAGTCATTTGTGGTTATATGCGGTCTGGTCATGGTGTAGCGGTATTTGTTCCTTGTATTTTATATTATTCAATCACTGTGGTGGTAATATGTCATCTGGTCATAGTGCGGTGGTATTTGTTCCTTGTATGTAGTATTATAGGTCATTTTAAAAATTGAAAAATAAATAAAAATATACCTAAATTGTATTGCATATTTTAACAAATATTTAGTAGGTTACAGTAGAGTAGGGCCTGGCCAAAAGTGTCTACCGTGTTATGGTGGCAGCTTAAAAAATCTTTTGGCCAAAACAAAAGCTGCCGGCTATATGTGTGATCTGGTGATGGGAACTGTCAATGTGTGATAGGTGAGAAGTGGAGATGTCATACCCGCTCTCCCTGGCGCTGTGGCCGCTGCTCCTGCCGGCTCCTCTCGTGGCATCTCCGCGTGCCGTTCTCAGCATTGCGCCGGTTCCCCGGTTCCTCCTCCTGCTGCTCGGGGGTTCCGGCGTGGTGTCCGTGCTTCCTCCTTCTCCCGTCCTGTGCCTGCTCCACACATGCGCCTTAGGACGCGGGCGCGCGCTCCTTCTTCCTCTTAACCCCTTCCGCGCTTCTGGTCCTCCTATCAGGTACTTTCTCTGGCTATATCAGGCATCTCCTCCTTAATGGAGGCGCCTGATTATTGTGTGCAGTTCGTACACTGTTTCTGGTCCCGTTTGGTTCGGTTTTATTCCGTTCCTGCCTGGTCTGCTATTGCAGGCTTTTCTCTTATTAATCCCTGTCTTCTCCATTGTATTTGTCCTGCCTCCTGTTATCCGTTCCTTGTTTTTTCCCGCTTCCATTTTCCCACTGTTCAGTTTGTCTTCTCCCATCCTCCCTCTCCTGTCTTCCTTTAGAGCCGTCCCTCTTGGCACCAGCTGTTATGGTACTTGTCCCCCTCGGGCTTGCTCCCAACTATCCCTGTATAGGGGTTTTCATCTCAGGGTTCGCTCGCCCCCGGGTGCGTCAGTACCGTGACCCAGAGGGTCCACTCTCTTATCGTCTTACTCTGACGTCACAGTATAATCAGGCCATGGACCCCGCTGGTGCCTCTGCAGCAACTCAGAAAGAGCTGTTGTTCCTACGGGAGAATCAGAGCCGGATCATGTCCGTCATGAAGTCTATGGACTCCCGTTTAACTGCTTTACAGACTTCTGAACCTGGTAACGCCCCTCTGCTGGCAGGACTCCAGCAGGAGCTGGCGCAGCAGTGAGATAACCAGTCCCATATCCTTACCTATATGGCGTCCGTTGACGACCGTCTACTTTCCCTACAGTCTGCGGCCGCCGCCTCTGTCTTCCAGCGTGATTCAGTACCTCAACCTCCTCTTCGTTTGGGAAAGCCCCCTAGATTTAGTGGTGATCCCAAACTGTGTCGGGGTTTTTTGAATCAGTGCCGTTTGCACTTCGAGCTTCTGCCCCAGCAGTATCCCTCGGATCGTGCTAAGGTAGCCTTTATTGTGTCTCATCTGGAGGGAGAGGCTCTCTCTTGGGTAAACCCTTTGTGGGAGCGGGATGATCCGGTAGTTGCCAGCATACAGGTTTTCTTAGACACATTTCGTAAGGTCTTTGATGAGCCAGGTCGGGTGGCTTCTACTACCGAGTCCCTCTTTAATCTACAACAAGCTAATCTTACTGTTGGGCAATACGCCATCCGCTTTCGGACACTTTCCTCTGAGCTCGGGTGGAATAATGAGGCATTAGTAGGGGCGTTTTGGAGAGGGCTTTCGTCCAAGATTAAGGATGAGCTTGCTGGTCGGGATACCCCTACTACCTAAGAGGATCTAATATCCCTGGCCACACGTATTGATTTACGTTTCCAGGAACGTTCTCGGGAATTAGTCAGGGAGAGGAGGTCCTCTAAAACCAACTGGGTACCTGCTTCTCCTCCGGTCAGGTCTTCCACTTCTCCCGCTTCTCCCGTCCCTGAACCTATGCAGGTGGATCGAGTTAGGTTGTCGGAACAGCGACGCAGGGAGAGGTTGGCACAAGGCTTGTGTCTCTACTGCGGAGGGGTTAATCATTTCCTGCGTTCCTGTCCAGAGAGGCCGGGAAACTTCTCCACCTAGGTCAGGTAAGAGAGGCTTCCCTAGGTGACCCAAATCCCTCTCTTCCCCTAACTATTTCAGCTTTGATTCTTTTAGGTCTTGAGCATAGGTCTGTGGAGGCGTATGTGGACTCAGGTGTGGCTGGTAATTTCATCCGAGAGGAGGAGGTGAACAAATTTCGGATTCCAGTGGTTCCTCTTAAGACCCCGCGTTTAATCTCTGCAGTGGACGGCAAACCATTACCTGTTCCCATCAAAATGGTTACTCTCAAGTTGGAGATGCAGATTGGTGCTCTACACCGGGAGAAGATTGCATTTTATGTTTTGCCCAATCTTTCTCATGCCCTGCTCTTGGGCCTACCCTGGCTCAGGTCACACGAGCCAGTTCTGGATTGGCGTTCTGGAGAGATACTCCGCTGGGGTCACGGTTGTCATGAACGTTGTCTGCTGTCCGTTTCCCGTCCCGATCTTCCTCAAGCGCCCGTCAATCTTCCAGATCTTCCTTCGGCTTATCACTCTTTTGCCGATGTCTTTGATAAGAAGGAGGCGGAGTCTCTTCCCCCACATCGTACCTATGACTGCCCTATCGAGCTAATTCCTGGAGTTTCCCTTCCTAAGGGAAGAACCTATCCTTTGTCTCCAGCAGAGACCTTAGCTATGTCAGAATACATCCGGGAGAACCTGGCTAAGGGTTTCATCCGAAAGTCCTCTTCCCCAGCGGGAGCCGGTTTTTTTCTTCGTCCGGAAGAAAGATGGATCCCTTCGGCCTTGTATAGACTACCGAGGCCTGAACGCCATTACGGTCAAGAATAGATATCCTCTACCGTTGATTTCTGAACTGTTCGACCGACTGAGAGGAGCTCGAATTTTTTCCAAACTAGATTTGCGAGGAGCCTATAATTTGGTCCGAATTCGCGCTGGAGACGAGTGGAAGACCGCCTTCAACACTCGGGATGGTCATTATGAATACCTGGTCATGCCCTTTGGTCTCTGTAACGCTCCAGCAGTCTTCCAGGAATTCGTGAATGAGATCTTCCGCGACTTACTGTATTCTTGCGTGGTGGTATACCTGGACGACATCCTTATTTTTTCACCCGACTTATCCTCTCACAGGAGAAGCGTTCGTCTGGTTCTACAACGACTTCGAGAGAATCATCTCTACGCGAAGATCGAGAAGTGTTTGTTTGAACAGACTTCCTTGCCCTTCTTAGGGTACATTATTTCTGACAGGGGGTTGGAGATGGACCCTGAGAAATTGTCTGCCGTACTCAAGTGGTCCCATCCTATCGGAGTTAAGGCCATCCAACGATTCTTGGGCTTTGCAAACTACTACAGGCAATTTGTTCCGCATTTCTCCTCTGTAACTAAACCTCTCGTCGCTCTTACCCGGAAAGGAGCAAAACCCAACGTTTGGCCTCCGGAGGCTGAAGATGCCTTTCTCACCTTGAAACAGGCCTTTGCTTCTGCTCCTGTTCTTCATCGACCTGTAGCCAGCAGGCCCTTCATCCTTGAGGTGGATGCCTCCTCTTCGGGAGCCGGGGCGGTTCTCTCTCAAAGATCTCTCTCTGGTCGTCTGGTTCCTTGTGGATTCTTCTCGAAGTCATTTTCTCCCGCTGAGTGCAATTATTCTATTGGAGATCGAGAATTGCTAGCCATAAAGATGGCCCTGCAAGAATGGCGTTATCTTTTGGAGGGGGCCGTTCACCCCTTTATAATTTTCACTGACCACAAGAACTTAGCCTACATTCAATCCGCTCAGAGACTCAATTCCAGGCAAGCCAGATGGTCTTTATTTTTCTCTCGTTTTGATTTCAAACTTCATTTTTGACCCGGAGACAAGAATTCTAAAGCAGATGCGCTTTCTCGGTCCTTGCAATCTCCCGAGACGGAAGAGGACTCTTCTCATATTATTGATCCTGCCAAATTCATCATGGTAGCTCCCTCAAATCTCCTCTCTGTTCCACCTGGCAGAACTTTTGTCCCGTGTGACAAGAGAACAGAGGTATTGCATTGGGGACATTCTTCCAAGATTGCCGGACATGTCGGTACCAAGAAGACTCTTGCCCTTCTCTCCCGGTATTATTGGTGGCCGTCTCTACGACAAGATGTCTCGGACTTCGTAGCCTCCTGCATGACTTGTGCTAGAAACAAAGTACCTAGAGAATTGCCTTGTGGTCTCTGGTCTTAACCCGGGAATACCTCTTCCTATGTCTTCTTCTTCTGGAGTACCTGCAGCGGATGCTCTTTCTTCGGAATTTTCCCAAATTTGGAGAGAGACCAAGGAGGCGCTCGTACGGGCCGCTGCTCAGATGAAGAGACACGCTGATAAGAGGAGAAGAGATCTTCCACCGTACCGTCCTGGTGACAAAGTCTGGCTTTCGACTAAACATATCCGTTTGGAAGTCCCTTCTTACAAGTTGGGTCCTCGATACATCGGTCCCTTCGAAGTTTTGGGACGAATTAACGACGTGGCCTATAGATTGAGATTGCCGGCTTCGCTCCGAGTCCCTAACGCCTTCATTGTCTCGCTCTTGAAACCTCTCATCCTTAATCGTTTCTGTTCTGCACCACTTGACTCTCCTCAACCTTCTTGCATTGATAAGGATTTCGAAGTAAGGGACATTCTGGCTATGAAGAGGGTCAGAGGGAGAGTCTTCTATCTTATTGATTGGAAGGGGTTTGGTCCTGTGGAGAGGTCTTGGGAACCTAGGGAGAACATTAATGCTCCACGGATTCTGAGGAGATTCTTACTCAACCTCGGAGGGGGGAGTCTTAAGAGGGGGGGTACTGTCATACCCGCTCTCCCTGGAGCTGCGGCCGCTGCTCCTGCCGGCTCCTCTCGTGGCATCTCCGCGTGCCATTCTCAGCATTGCGCCGGTTCCCCGGTTCCTCCTCCTGCTGCTCGGGGGTTCCGGCGTGGTGTCCGCGCTTCCTCCTTCTCCCGTCCTGTGCCTGCTCCACACATGCGCCTTAGGACGCGGGCGCGCGCTCCTTCTTCCTCTTAACCCCTTCCGCGCTTCTGGTCCTCCTATCAGGTACTTTCTCTGGCTATATCAGGCGTCTCCTCCTTAATGGAGGCGCCTGATTATTGTGTGCAGTTCGTACACTGTTTCTGGTCCCGTTTGGTTCGGTTTTATTCCGTTCCTGCCTGGTCTGCTATTGCAGGCTTTTCTCTTATTAATCCCTGTCTTCTCCATTGTATTTGTCCTGCCTCCTGTTATCCGTTCCTTGTTTTTTCCCGCTTCCATTTTCCCACTGTTCAGTTTGTCTTCTCCCATCCTCCCTCTCCTGTCTTCCTTTAGAGCCGTCCCTCTTGGCACCAGCTGTTACGGTACTTGTCCCCCTCGGGCTTGCTCCCAACTATCCCTGTATAGGGGTTTTCATCTCAGGGTTTGCTCGCCCCCGGGTGCGTCAGTACCGTGACCCAGAGGGTCCACTCTCTTATCGTCTTACTCTGACGTCACAGGAGATTTTCCAAGAGAGAGCGGTGGGACTGTGGACAGTTCGTGGGGTGGAGCCTGGAGGCGGGGCTGGGGTGGAGCCTCGGCGGAGTTTCAAGGGGGCCCTGAAAATTTTGCCAGTATGGGGCCCCAAAATTTCTAGTGGCAGCCCTGCGGCTTGTACATCTATTTTTCTGGTCTATCTCTGATCGATGTCTTGCGGCAGCTGCACATATACCTGTTTATTGTTGCTAGTTTGCAACCACACCAGGTGAGTGGTTCCACATCTCTTATTTATCTGTACCATCGAATAAAGGTACCTTCACACTGAGCGACGCTGCAGCGATATAGACAACGATACGACCAAAAGGCGATCGCTGGAGCGTCGCTGTTTAGATCGCTGTAGAGACGTCAAACACACCAACGTTCGAACGATGCCGGAGCGATACAGTGACGTAACAGCGACTCATGGATCGTTGTCGCTGGTTGCTTGCTTCACGTCAAACAGCAGTGGTGTAAACGATCCGATGAATTGGCAGCGTAGTCAGATAGGTGTCACCCAGGTGGGTGACACCCAGATAGGTGTCACCCAGGATGTGACGTCCCGGCGTCCCAGAATATAAACCGCGACTCTACAGCGATTGATTCACATTGTTCGAGAGCTGCGTATGCATGTTTTTCCTGCATTTCTAGCGTCCTGTCCGGAACGATCCTTCTCCAGCTACGATCCTCTTCTACCGTGAACGTTCTGTTCGGAACGCCGTACTCCACTGCCGGCGTCTTCATCGGTTCTTTTATTGCTCATCAACGGTATGTTCAATTTTTTTTTTTTTTTGTATAGTAATGGCTATGTAGTAATGCTAGACGCAATGCTTATCTAAGTATATGGTATAGTAATGTATAAAACATATCTGGCAGCTATCTTGTGCATCTGGTAAGCGGACACACAAGATGGAGGCACTTTCGGATGCAGTTTGCAAACTATTTGGCGCTGTGTAGCATTTTTTGCGCAAACTATATGGTAAGGCCAACCAACTCTTTTGTGTCTACCTTGGCTTAGCTGTCCCTGGCCTGCTCCGCAAGTAAATAAAAACAGCTCACAACTGGTAAACTAATTTTTTTTTTTTTTCACAAACTGACCTTATTTTTTTTTGATCAAGAGACAATCACTGTCACGCTATCTATATTCATCAAGTACGGTGTCAGAAAAAATGAATTCATGATAAACATATACAGGCTCCTGAATTCACTATTTCTGACACCTGGCAGGTGAGCATAGATATGTACCGTGTGACAACCATTGTCCCCTCAATTTGTGTGATTATGGAGATGCATGTAATATTTTTGGCCCACCTCATATCTGTATACTACAGACACACCAAGCTGCAGTCTTTTTATTTTTAACTACTGGAGATATTATGTGGGCCAAAAAGTGTGTGTGGCGACGTTTCTTGGCGCACGGTGTGTTGCCGGCGGCTATAGACACAATAAACCAAACATAATTGTGTCAAATCAAACTTTTTTTATGTTGTTAACTGAAAAATAACAAGTAACAGAACAATATCCCAAACAATGAAAGAAAAAAAAAAAAATCAGAACCTCCCACGCCTCAAGAGGTGTCGCAGCGTGCGGCCATGTTGCTGTACTTGTTGCAGCATGAGCGCTGCTGTCCGCTCCAGGCGGTCTTGCTTGGCCAGCAGCTCTCTCACGGTGTCCGGTTCTGTGATAGAAGAGGTTGGAGAATGGACAGTGATTAAGCTGCAACGGTGGCATGTGTTTACATAACCAGCAATTTAAGGTACCGTCAAAAATAACGATTTTTGTAACGATATCTTTGATTTCTGTGAAGTTGCAACGATATTGTTAACGCAATCGTTCTGTGTGACAGCGACCCAGCGACCACACAGTGACTTACCAACGATCACGACCAGGTCGTATAGCTGGTAATGATCGTTAGTAAATCGTTTATTGTAAAATGGTACTTTTAACTACACACTCAATTTTGTACTGCCCCAGAGGGCATTTTTTAGGTTCAATGTTTTAGGGTCCGTTTAGTCGTTGTCAAATGTGACATCCCACCGATAACCCCCTCCCACTTTCTCAATACTTACGGAAAAGGGACGCCTGTTGTTCATCCGCGGAGCTGCTGACCACCCATCCCCTGGCTCGGGCCACAGCTCCTGCTGCTGAAAGGAAGCAAATACATATCTGGTTAACAATTGAACTCACTGTGGTGAAGCGCTCGCTGGTTTTGTCACTTACGAATGCTTGTCGCTGGAGAGAATGACGCCGACCCGGGGGAGGAAGATGGGTGTTGAAAGGGCGGGGTTGTGGCCTGCGGTGGGGTTACTGCACCTGTAATGTACACAATATTTAACCTCCCTACTAATGGCCCGTATGGCGTCATTAAATTCTAAAAAAGGGTGGTTAACTTACGTGACGACACTGGCTGTGGGCTTCCGCTGCTAGCCGCTGTACTGCTGGCTGCAGTGGGTGCTGTCCTCTGCCGGCGGCGTCTCTCTACACCCCAAAAAAAGACACGCAAGGTTTAGACACCAGAAGTACAGAGCTGTAGACTTAAATAAAAAATTAAGTAGGCGCCATCGCAATTGCCAGACATGAGGGGTAACTTACGTGACGGCCCTGGCTGTGGGCGTACGCTGCTGGCCGCTGTAGTCCTCTGCTGGCGTTGTCTCTCTATACACAAAAAATAAAGAAACACAATGTTTACACACCAAAGTACAGAGCTTCCGACACCCCCACAAATAACAAACCTAGGCCAGTGGCATAAAGGAATAAAATTTAAATTTAACTCCCCAAATCGAGGTACATATATAGAAGGTGGGAAGCGCCACACGGCAGTGCGAGTGTCCCTATTCCCCCCTCCCGATACTGTGTGTCTCCCAATTACACTATACTGTTACTTGCCTTGCCTGGTCTCTGCCCGCAACGTTGCCAGATAAAGTGGCTGTTTGTACCGGAGGTCGGCCCACTTTTTGCGCAGCTGCAGCGCACTGCGCCGGATGCCGAACCTCCGCTCCATCTTCTGGGCAATGTGGCGCAACACCTCATTCTTGTGTAGATTTGGGTGTGCTGGGCGACTCTCCCGGCCCTCATAGTCCATGGCATCCATTTTTTTTACAAAAAAGCGGACCTCTGTCTGCCCCAAAGGAGGACATCGCTGTCTCGCCGCCATTTTAGCAAGAGAGACGCTGTATGGCACCACCCAGCCACGCCCAGAGGAGGTCCTTGATTCTACCGTTCTGGCGCGCAATTCGCAACGCTATAGCGTCTCCATTTATGCACACCGTCGCGGGTGTGACGTCGGCTCCAGAAGTCACTATTTGGCGTTCCCGTTATAAATCAGCAGCGCTCATCGTCCTGTTTGTTTCAGTGGATGGTACATTTAATGGAGGGTATCTATGGGGTATGGCTGTTGTGTTAACGTTGCTTACAATTAGCCATGTATATCTCTGTGTATGTATATATATGTGTGTGTATGTATGTGTATATATATATATATATATATATATATATAGTACCTTACATCCTATGTTAACATTTTTCTCAAATGGTGCAGCATCGGTGACGCAACGGAGAATGCATTACAGTATTGGATGTCTTGTGTAAGTTTTGAAAATGATATGTAGTAATTTTTTTTTTCTTTTTTCCTTTCTCAGGTTGCCATGTCTCATTCGGATGTACCTGTGATTGTTGCGGCCGCGTTATTGGTAGAAGCTCACAACCAGCTGGAGGTTCAAGCGCGAAACAATCGTGTAAAGCGTCAGCGCCGCATGTGGACCAAACAGTGGCTGCAGAAGAGGAATCAATTGTCCCATATGGGCCTTATAAGGGAACTGCAGGATAACAACCCGCATGATTTTCGTAACTACCTGAGAATGTCGGAGGACTCATTTAATGTCCTACTTGCAGCTGTAGAACCTTATATCAGGCGGCAAAATACACAGATGTAAGCAGCTGTCCCTGTGGATGAGAGGCTGGCTGTCACGCTGCGTTTCCTGGCGACTGGCAGGTCTATGCAAGACTTGCATTACAGCGCAGCTATATCCCGATCCCTACTCAGCGTCATCATCCCTGTTATGGCTGGCAATCAGGCAACACAGCGTGCAGTAATCAGCGCACATACAGAGATCTGGCAATAACCAAAAACAATAGGACGAGCTCTGAGACGTGGAATCTCTGTAGACTGCAGTACCTGATCTATCCTCACACAACTATAAGCAGCAGTGGATTGCGCCTATCACTACCTATGCAACTCGGCACTGCCTGAGGAGCTGACTAGCCTGAAGATAGAAATACAAGCCTGACTTACCTCAGAGAAATACCCCAAAGGAATAGGCAGCCCCCCACATATAATGACTGTTAGCAAGATGAAAAGACAAACGTAGGAATGAAATAGATTCAGCAAAGTGAGGCCCGATATTCTAGACAGAGCGAGGATAGCAAAGAGAACTATGCAGTCTACAAAAAACCCTAAAACGAAAACCACGCAAAGGGGCAAAAAGACCCACCGTGCCGAACTAACAGCACGGCGGTGCACCCCTTTGCTTCTCAGAGCTTCCAGCAAAAGATAATAGCAAGCTGGACAGAAAAAACAGAAAACAAACTAGAAGCACTTATCTAGCAGAGCAGCAGGCCCAAGGAAAGATGCAGTAGCTCAGATCCAACACTGGAACATTGACAAGGAGCAAGGAAGACAGACTCAGGTGGAGCTAAATAGCAAGGCAGCCAACGAGCTCACCAAAACACCTGAGGGAGGAAGCCCAGAGACTGCAATACCACTTGTGACCACAGAAGTGAACTCAGCCACAGAATTCACAACAGTACCCCCCCCTTGAGGAGGGGTCACCGAACCCACACCAGAACCCCCAGGCCGACCAGGATGAGCCATATGAAAGGCACGAACAAGATCTGGGGCATGGACATCAGAGGCAAAAACCCAGGAATTATCTTCCTGAGCATAACCCTTCCATTTGACCAGATACTGGAGTTTCCGTCTAGAGACACGAGAATCCAAAATCTTCTCCACAATATACTCCAATTCCCCCTCCACCAAAACAGGGGCAGGAGGCTCCACAGATGGAACCATAGGTGCCACGTATCTCCTCAACAACGACCTATGGAATACATTATGTATGGAAAAGGAGTCTGGGAGGGTCAGACGAAAAGACACCGGATTGAGAATCTCAGAAATCCTATACGGACCAATAAAACGAGGTTTAAATTTAGGAGAGGAAACCTTCATAGGAATATGACGAGAAGATAACCAAACCAGATCCCCAACACGAAGTCGGGGTCCCACACGGCGTCTGCGATTAGCGAAAAGCTGAGCCTTCTCCTGGGACAAGGTCAAATTGTCCACTACCTGAGTCCAGATCTGCTGCAACCTGTCCACCACAGAATCCACACCAGGACAGTCCGAAGACTCAACCTGTCCTGAAGAGAAACGAGGATGGAACCCAGAATTGCAGAAAAATGGAGAGACCAAGGTAGCCGAGCTGGCCCGATTATTAAGGGCGAACTCAGCCAACGGCAAAAATGACACCCAATCATCCTGGTCAGCGGAAACAAAACATCTCAGATATGTTTCCAAGGTCTGATTGGTTCGTTCGGTCTGGCCATTAGTCTGAGGATGGAAGGCCGAGGAGAAAGATAGGTCAATGCCCATCCTACCACAAAAGGCTCGCCAGAACCTCGAGACAAACTGGGAACCTCTGTCAGAAACAATATTCTCAGGAATGCCATGCAAACGAACCACATTCTGGAAGAACAAAGGCACCAAATCAGAGGAGGAAGGCAATTTAACCAAGGGCACCAGATGGACCATTTTAGAAAAGCGATCACAGACCACCCAAATGACCGACATTTTTTGAGAAACGGGAAGGTCAGAAATGAAATCCATCGAAATATGTGTCCAAGGCCTCTTCGGGACCGGCAAGGGCAAAAGCAACCCACTGGCACGTGAACAGCAGGGCTTAGCCCTAGCACAAATTCCACAGGACTGCACAAAAGCACGCACATCCCGTGACAGAGACGGCCACCAGAAGGATCTAGCAACCAACTCCCTGGTACCAAAGATTCCTGGATGACCGGCCAGCACCGAACAATGAAGTTCAGAGATAACTTTACTAGTCCACCTATCAGGGACGAACAGTTTCTCGGCCGGACAACGATCAGGTTTATTAGCCTGAAATTTCTGCAACACTCTCCGCAAATCAGGGGAGATGGCAGACACAATGACTCCTTCCTTGAGGATACTCGCCGGCTCAGATAACCCCGGAGAGTCGGGCACAAAACTCCTAGACAGAGCATCCGCCTTCACATTTTTAGAGCCCGGAAGGTATGAAATCACAAAATCAAAACGAGCAAAAAACAACGACCAACGGGCCTGTCTAGGATTCAAGCGCTTGGCAGACTCAAGATAAGTAAGGTTCTTATGATCAGTCAAAACCACCACGCGATGCTTAGCACCCTCAAGCCAATGACGCCACTCCTCGAATGCCCACTTCATGGCCAGCAACTCTCGGTTGCCCACATCATAATTACGCTCAGCAGCAGAAAATTTCCTGGAAAAGAAAGCACATGGTTTGAACACTGAGCAACCAGAACCTCTCTGTGACAAAACCGCCCCTGCACCAATCTCAGAAGCATCAACCTCGACCTGGAACGGAAGAGAAACATCAGGTTGACACAACACAGGGGCACAGCAAAAACGACGCTTCAACTCCTGAAAAGCTTCCACGGCAGCAGAAGACCAATTAACCAAATCAGCACCCTTCTTGGTCAAATCGGTCAATGGTCTGGCAATGCTAGAAAAATTACAGATGAAGCGACGATAAAAATTAGCAAAGCCCAGGAATTTCTGCAGACTTTTTAGAGATGTCGGCTGAGTCCAATCCTGGATGGCCTGAACCTTAACCGGATCCATCTCGATAGTAGAAGGGGAAAAGATGAACCCCAAAAATGAAACTTTCTGCACACCGAAGAGACACTTTGATCCCTTCACGAACAAGGAATTAGCACGCAGTACCTGGAAAACCATTCTGACTTGCTTCACATGAGACTCCCAATCATCCGAGAAGATCAAAATGTCATCCAAGTAAACAATCAGGAATTTATCCAGATACTCACGGAAAATGTCATGCATAAAAGACTGAAAAACAGATGGAGCATTGGCAAGTCCAAACGGCATCACCAGATACTCAAAATGACCCTCGGGCGTATTAAATGCCGTTTTCCATTCATCTCCCTGCCTGATTCTCACCAGATTATACGCACCACGAAGATCAATCTTAGTAAACCAACTAGCCCCCTTAATCCGAGCAAACAAGTCAGAAATCAATGGCAAGGGATACTGAAACTTAACAGTGATCTTATTAAGAAGGCGGTAATCAATACACGGTCTTAGCGAACCATCCTTCTTGGCTACAAAAAAGAACCCTGCTCCCAATGGTGACGACGATGGGCGAATATGTCCCTTCTCCAGGGACTCCTTCACATAACTGCGCATAGCGGTGTGTTCAGGTACGGACAAATTAAATAAACGACCCTTAGGGAATTTACTACCAGGAATCAAATCGATAGCACAATCACAATTCCTATGCGGAGGTAGGGCATCAGACTTGGACTCCTCAAATACATCCTGAAAGTCCGACAAGAACTCTGGGATGTCAGAAGGAATGGATGACGAAATAGACAAAAATGGAACATCACCATGTACTCCCTGACAACCCCAGCTGGTTACCGACATAGAGTTCCAATCCAATACTGGATTATGGGTTTGCAGCCATGGCAACCCCAACACGACCACATCATGCAAATTATGCAGTACCAGAAAGCGAATAACTTCCTGATGTGCAGGAGCCATGCACATGGTCAGCTGGGCCCAGTACTGAGGCTTATTCTTGGCCAAAGGTGTAGCATCAATTCCTCTCAACGGAATAGGACACCGCAAAGGCTCCAAGAAAAATCCACAACGTTTAGCATAATCCAAATCCATCAGATTCAGGGCAGCGCCTGAATCCACAAACGCCATGACAGAATACGATGACAAAGAGCACATTAAGGTAATGGACAAAAGGAATTTGGACTGTACAGTACCAATAACGGCAGAGCTATCGAACCGCCTAGTGCGTTTAGGACAATTAGAAATAGCATGAGTAGAATCACCACAATAGAAACACAGACTGTTCAGACGTCTGTGTTCTTGCCGTTCTACTTTAGTCATAGTCCTGTCGCACTGCATAGGCTCAAATTTACTCTCAGACAATACCGCCAGATGGTGCACAGATTTACGCTCGCGCAAGCGACGACCGATCTGAATGGCCAAGGACATAGACTCATTCAAACCAGCAGGCATAGGAAATCCCACCATTACATCCTTAAGAGCTTCAGAGAGACCCTTTCTGAACAAAGCCGCTAGTGCAGATTCATTCCACAGAGTGAGTACTGACCACTTCCTAAATTTCTGACAATATACTTCTACATCATCCTGACCCTGGCATAAAGCCAGCAGATTTTTCTCAGCCTGATCCACTGAATTAGGCTCATCGTAAAGCAATCCCAGCGCCTGGAAAAATGCATCAACATTACTCAATGCAGAATCTCCTGGTGCAAGAGAAAACGCCCAGTCCTGTGGGTCGCCGCGCAAAAAAGAAATAATAATCAAAACCTGTTGAATAGGATTACCAGAAGAATGAGGTTTCAAGGCCAAAAATAGCTTACAATTATTTCTGAAGCTCAGGAACTTAGTTCTGTCACCAAAAAACAAATCAGGGATCGGAATTCTTGGTTCTAGCATCGATTTCTGATCAATAGTATCTTGAATCTTTTGTACATTTACAACGAGATTATCCATTGAGGAGCACAGAGCCTGAATATCCATGTCCACAGCTGTGTCCTGAAGCACTCTAATGTCTAGGGGAAAAAAAAGACTGAAGACAGAGCTAAGAAAAAAAAATGATGTCAGGATTTCTTTTTTCCCTCTATTGGGAATCATTGGTGTGGCTCCTTGTACTGTTATGGCTGGCAATCAGGCAACACAGCGTGCAGTAATCAGCGCACATACAGAGATCTGGCAATAACCAAAAACAATAGGACGAGCTCTGAGACGTGGAATCTCTGTAGACTGCAGTACCTGATCTATCCTCACACAACTATAAGCAGCAGTGGATTGCGCCTATCACTACCTATGCAACTCGGCACTGCCTGAGGAGCTGACTAGCCTGAAGATAGAAATACAAGCCTGACTTACCTCAGAGAAATACCCCAAAGGAATAGGCAGCCCCCCACATATAATGACTGTTAGCAAGATGAAAAGACAAACGTAGGAATGAAATAGATTCAGCAAAGTGAGGCCCGATATTCTAGACAGAGCGAGGATAGCAAAGAGAACTATGCAGTCTACAAAAAACCCTAAAACGAAAACCACGCAAAGGGGCAAAAAGACCCACCGTGCCGAACTAACAGCACGGCGGTGCACCCCTTTGCTTCTCAGAGCTTCCAGCAAAAGATAATAGCAAGCTGGACAGAAAAAACAGAAAACAAACTAGAAGCACTTATCTAGCAGAGCAGCAGGCCCAAGGAAAGATGCAGTAGCTCAGATCCAACACTGGAACATTGACAAGGAGCAAGGAAGACAGACTCAGGTGGAGCTAAATAGCAAGGCAGCCAACGAGCTCACCAAAACACCTGAGGGAGGAAGCCCAGAGACTGCAATACCACTTGTGACCACAGAAGTGAACTCAGCCACAGAATTCACAACACATCCCAGAGACATGCAAAGCTATTGTCTCAGTTTTACACCGCAGTTACATGCCTTTCCCACAGACCCCGGATGACTGGAAAGAGATTTCAAGGGGATTTGAGGAGCAATGGCAGTTCCCTAATTGCGGTGGGGCCTTGGATGGCAAACATGTACGCATCACCCAACCACCACACTCTGGCTCCTTTTATTATAACTATAAGGGATATTTCAGCATAATTCTCATGGCCCTCGTAAATGCTAACTATGATTTCATAAGTGTGTCTGTTGGGATTAACGGGAGAGTATCCGATGGAGGAGTTTTGGAGCACACAGATTTTGGGGAACGCTTGAAAAATAATAAACTTGCCTTGCCGCCCAACAGTGACACAACAGAAAACATGAACTTTGTCTTTGTCGGAGATGAGGCTTTCCCACTGCATCCCAACCTTTTGAAGCCTTTCTCCCAGAAGACTCTGACACCGGAACGACGAATCTTTAATTACAGACTTTCAAGAGCTAGACGCGTTGTGGAAAATGCATTCGGAATTATGGCAAACCGATTTCGGGTTTTCCACACAGCACTAAACATGAAACTAACGTCTATTGACTCTGTGGTGCTTGCTTGTTGTGTCCTCCACAACTTTCTACGTCGCCGTGATGCCACTGCATACAGCCCTCCACAGTATGTAGACTCTGTGGACCAGGGTAACGGAGATGTAACCCAGGGCGAATGGCGTCTAGACGCGCACAGGGTTTGTGGTTTCGAAAGTCTGGGTTCTGGAAGGTACTGTGATGATGCAACGAATAGCAGGGACAAATACTCTGACTTTTTCAATGGGCCAGGGGCTGTCCCATGGCAGTATCAACAGCTGTAACGTAACTGTTGGCATAACTTTTACCATGTATTATGGATGATATTGTTGGGGGGTTCAAGTGCTCTTGTGTAAAAGTGCTCATTTTTAACAATTTTTGGTTGACCCATGATACTCCTTTTTCTGTAATAAATGTGAACATAACGATATATCTATTTGTTATTTCTTATTATTTTACATACATACCAATACATACCAATAAACATATATATCTATGAACATACTCTACTTCTGTATCAATCATATGAAACCTGTGAGTCTGCAGCATCCTATGCACTAGTGATTTCCTGATGTGTGTGTGTATATATATTAGTAGATGTTCACCATATTCTAAAGGTACCTTCACACTCATCGACTCTGCAGCGATACCGACAATGATGTCGATCGCTGTTTGGTCGCTGGAGAGCTGTCACACAGACAGCTCTCCAGCGAGCACCGATCCAGAAGTCCACGGGTAACCAGGGTAAACATCGGGTTACTAAGTGCAGGGCCGCGATTATTAACCCGATGTTTACCCTGGTTACCGTTGTAAATGTTAAAAAAAAATTACAATACACACTTACATTCACGCTGTATGGTCATGTCCCTCGCCTTCAGCTTCCAGCACTGACTCAGCGCCGGGCGTAAAGTACAACGGTGATGTCAACGCTGTGCTTTACTACCGGACGGCGCTCACCAGTCAGTGCGGGAAGCCGAAGGCGAGGGACTTGACCATACAGCGGGAATGTATGTACTGTTTGTTTTTTTAACATTGACAACGGTAACCATGGTAAACATCACGTTACTAAGAGTGGCCCTGCACTTATTAACCCAATGTTTCCCTTGTTTCTTGTGACGACATCGCTGAATCGGCGTTACACATGCTGTGTGTAACGCCGATTCAGCGATGTCAGCGGGAGATTCAGCAACCAAAAAAAGTGCTGTACTTTCCCCAGCGACCAATGATCTCCCAGCATGGGCCTGATCGCTGGACGCTGTCACACAACAATTTAGTTAACGATATCGTTGCTACGTCACAAAAAGCAACGATATCGTTAACAATATAGTTATGTGTGACGGTAATGTATTGGGTATTCTAGCATTTGCATGTCCCCGTCGCATATTGCCCAGCAATGTAGTATATTGACCAGCGGCGTCATTTATTGCCAAGCCAAAGAGACACGTAGTACATACACAAATTTAAGAAACCAAAAATTTAATTATTTGTATTAAAAATTTTATTATTTTTTATTACAATACTTTTTTAATGTTGATGAGGCATAGGGGATTAATGACCGGGTGCCAGGAGGATGCCTGCAGGGGAGAAGGCATAGGGGATTACTTGTGGAGCATCTAAAACACAAGTCTCATTTATTTCAACTACAACACTACAAATTTTGGTAGTAAGTGTCCATCTCACTGTAGTGGTGCGTGGCCATAGGAGGTCCTTGTGATAAGTCACCAAAAGAAGGGGGTGCAGGTGGTGTCCGGAACTGAGAATTATGTGGCCCAGGTCTGCGGACAGGAGTGCTGTGCATGGGCTCCTGTTGGTGTCCCCAATAAAAATGGGCACTGGGCTGACGGACGTCAATGCTCAATGTTGATGTGTCGCATAGTTTTCCTGCGGCTGCCGCGTTCATAACGTCAAACATTATTCTCTCCGCGTGAGATCTTTGGGTATCATCCAGTCTGTTTAAACGTTCCTCAACCAAGGATGCGAATGGGGAGAGTTTGGTTGTGACGTGCTTGGACAAGATGCTGTTGGCCACTGCCAGGAGATCCACAGGTGTGGCTGCTGTTGATTTTCTTTTTCTAGATGGGCGCAGTGGACATGTCTGCTCCTCGACAGACGGGCTACTGGAGGACTGAGGGGACTGGACATTGTTCGCTTCCGTTGTTTCCCGCTGTTGCAGAGGCACCTGCAATTACATGAAAAAGAAAAATTTAAAATAAATAACATACAAACGACTCTGCCACACAGCCCTAGAGAGCCCACACCTCCCCAAACACCTCTATGCCCATTGGAACCTATGAGGAACAGTTACCTGGGTTAAAAAACAAAGGGGTTAAAGAGCTGTGCTGAACTACATTGGCCGGCAATACTGTACGAATGTGCGGAAGACACAATATGTTAATTACGGACACAGGAAGTGGCAGCTGTTATCATCAGGGGGATTAAACATGAACAACGTGACTCACTATTACTGGAAGCCATGCAGTCTCATAAACATACAAGACACACGGCATGCTACAAGAAGGGAAGCTTGGGGCTACTTACATGGTCGTCAGGAGACTCAGGCAGGATATCTTCGGGCGATGGCTCACAAAGGCTAGTCACAGTCTGGCACGGGCGAGGGATCTCTTGGTCTCTAGTGAATGCCATCAGGTCGTAATACCACAGCCTGGGCACATAGACTTCCTCAGTTCCGGCCCCAGACTTCTTAGAATTTTCCACTTTGTTGACCTCTTTTTTGAAAACTGTGCGGAGAGCCTGGATCTTTTTCCTCACAATGTTTTCATCCACGGTCTCTGTGGGATGATACTCCCTGTAGACGGCCACCAGCTTCTCATACGCTTCTCTCTTCATGTAACGGTTGCTATAATCCTTAGATTTTATCTTCCACAAACAGGGCAGGGAGCGGTACATCTCTATGAGTGCCCGAACACAGTCCTGCTCATTTGTAGACATCTTTAAAAAATAAAAAAATAAAAGTTAAGAAACAGCAAAAATTAAAAGTTTGATGAGCCGTATGCCGTTCCTATTGTTATCAGTCATTTTTTGTATGGGATGGTCCGTGGGACTATTTCCACCATTTAGGGGATGGGATGGGGGCCGTTTGTGTGTTTCCCCATAGCCACCATTTGGGGATGGGATGAGGGCTATTTTTATCCATTTTGAGCGTTGAAAAATTTGTAAATTCTATTGGCTGCTATTTTGTCAATGGCCAATTTCATGTTGGTGAAACACACCATACTACAAAATCGTTTGCATTACCACTTAAAATGGAAATACTACGACGCTAAAGCGTCTTTGGTTATAAACGTGAAAGCTCTAAAAAAAATCACTGCTGAGATGTAGTATACATCTATTTCTAGACACATAAATTAGTATTGCTGCATGGCAAATGAATACAGCACAAGGATATACTCACCGTAGATGTACTAATTGAGAACGCTGCAGAGTTGAAGATCTACAAACAGGTCGCTCAAAAGTTACAGCCAAGACGCCCACGAGTTGATGGAGAAGGAACACGATGGATTTCGAACCAAGACGCACACGAGATGCTCGTGGATGGCAGAGTACGCACAAGTGATTGAAAAGTTGTAAAGTCGCGGTTTATATTTCGGAACGCAGGTACACATGACCCCGATGTGACCTATCAGCGTTCTCAGTGAGACGTAACAACAAAGCCATTTGAAATATATAACGTTATGGCGTCACCTTTTGTAATGTAATAATGTGATTTAAAGGGGTCTTCTTTTGTAATAGTGATGCATTGTAAATACGCCCTTATGTAAAGTTCACACCTACCTCCTAGGCTGTCGTGACAGTTGGCGTCACCTTTTGTAATGTAATGTAAAGGGGTGCCTTTTTTAATGTAATAATGTGATGTAGGCGTCACCTTTTGTCTTTGGAATGCATTTGGGAGTATGGTGATAATTACATTACTATAATAATGTTCACACCACCTCCCAGGCCATTATGACAGATGGCGTCTCCTTTTGTAATTTGTAATATATTGGGATCTTCGAAATAATTGCGTATCTATCTACGAGCGACATTGCTAAATTTAAAGGCGTCTCCTTTTGTAATGCATAACGCCTACCTGGCCACAACAAGACGCTGCGACGGCCCCTTTCATCGTTGCTGGCGTCGTTGCTTTTCATGTCAAACACAACGATTCAGGCTGATCTAACGACCAAATAAAGTTCTGAACTTTCGGCAACGACTAGCGATGTCACAGCGGGATCCGGATCGCTGCTGCGTGTCAAACACAACGATATCGTTATCCAGGACGCTGCAACGTCATAGATCGTTGTCGTTCTCGTTGCAATATTGCTCAGTGTGAAGGCACCTTAAGACTCTATTGCGCTTCTTGTCTCCTAGTTTTCTCTCCACTTCTGTCTTTGAAAGCATTCTTACTTTGCAGCATTTTTCCACAGTTGTCTAAAACTTCTGCACAGTGCTGTATAAATATCGTCCTGCCTTTTTCTGGTGCATCACTAGCAGCAGTCCATTTGCTGCAAACTGTATGAGTAATTTTTAAGAATAAACTTTAACAACAGGAAAATAGAAAAAAATATAGTTTTAGGATTATAACATATGATTACTAGTAGATAGAATATAGAAAATCATATAACTACATTATTTTGCACAATATAAGCCTTCATATATTAAATACAAAAATTAAATGTGTCTGGAATGGTTAAGAAACGCTGAAATGCTATGTAGATCCACTCAAGTATATTCCTGCATGTTGACATACTGGATATGTTGGCATGACACTGGATTGCGTTTTCTTTCTGCTGCTGTTCTTTGGTGGGATTGTACTGCAGGATACGGCCATGGTTTACACAGTAGACGGTAGGTGTCACTGTTGAACTCCTTTGAGCAAATGCATTATAGGCTAATAGAGGAAAATATTTTAGATATGTAGCAAAGCAGACTAAGCTGCCAGAGTATATGCTAAGTGATAGATGAGGCACAGTGGCAAGTTCAGACACATTCTAGAGAACAGAAATAAAAATGCAAATAAACCAAAATAAACTCAAACTTTACTTAGAGATTAATTTCCATGACACAATTTGTCACTTATTTTTATCACTTTTATTTGCTGTGAATTTCACAATGTACGGTAGTTAAAACCTAGAGGCAAAATAGAGGGAATGAGCATTAGACCTGAGTGCCATGACAATATTAATTTAGGCCCAAGTATTAATATATTTAATAATCAAAATAGCAAAAATGCAGCCTAAAAACTTTAGCTATCATACACTTGGAGGCAGTTTCTGACTCTGGCGCTTAAGTCTAGCAGAGAAAATAATTATGAGCATATATTCTCTTTCTTCACAGATCATGTGCGCATGCACATAGGATATAGTAAGAAGATCTTCAGGATTATTAGTAGGACAAAATTAAACACCTGGACTAAGTCGCAGGCCAACCTTGATATTTATTACATTAATAATGACAGAAAAAGGGGGGGAATATGCCTAGGGAAGAGAGAACCCCAATACTGCAGGAGAAGGTCGGGCTGAGGGGATGGTAGATGGCAATATACAGGCTGGATGCAACGGGTGTGGTGACTCTCAACTAGAAAGAAATAAAGAGGAGCAGAGTACATCACAAGTCAAATTGGTAGGGAGTGAACAATAATGGTAAGATCTCAATACATAGGGAAAGTATAACAATGTATGAAAAATAGGAGTACAGCCAATCAATAGCAGGGGTGTCAAACTGCATTCCTCAAGGGCTGCAAACAGGTCATGTTTTCAGGATTTCCTTGTACTGCACAGGTGATAATTTAATCACCTACACACGTAATGATTACAGCACCTTGTGCAAAGCTAAGGAAATCTTGAAAACACGCATGGATTGCGGCCCTCGTGGAATGCAGTTTGACGCCCCTGATCAATAGCATACAGTGGGGGAAATAAGTTTTTGATCCCTTGCTGATTTTGCAAGTTTGGCCATTGACAAAGACATGAACAGTATATAATTTTAAGGGTAGGTTAATTTTAACATTGAGAGACAGAATATCAGAAATACATTACAGAAAATCACATTGTATAAATTATATAAATGTATTTGCATTTTGCAGTGGGAAATAAGTATTTGCTCACTCTGGCAAACAAGACTTAATACTTGTTGCAAAACCCTTGTTGGCAAGCACAGCAGTCAGACGTTTTGTGTAGTTGATGATGAGGTTTGTGCACATGTCAAGGGGAATATTGCTATCTGACACAAACAGCAAAGCACACGATTAGTTATTAGAAGGACAGCTAGTATGATGGTTCAGCATTAGCACCAGTATCAACACTAGATGTCTCTGATTAGTTAAATTGTGCACACATGTGCCTGGATAACTTATTTCTCCCTCCAATACCTGTGCCTGAGCTGTGTAATGGTGTCATTGTGCGGAACATGGCGGCACAGGTTCTTTTATAACCTCTGATGAGGTCATGTGGCCAGCCAAGATGGCTTCTGCATTACAGTGACTGGCAGGCAATCTCTGTATTTTTATTAGCTGTGTAACAGGCTCCAAACATGCGGGGCAGGGATTCGAGCTTCAAATCCGAGCATCAGCCAATGGTCGTCGAGTGCCGAGCACATCCGAGAACCCAGATAATCTAGTGTGATATCCGAGTGTCACTGAGCACGTTCGCACATCCCTAGTTAACACGTGTTTTGTATAGGATCTAGAAGGTTACAGAAACCCCTGACCAACAGTCTGGTGGGGAAAACCAGGTCCATATTTTGCACTGGGGCCCATGGGACTCTAGTTACACTTCTGTTCCCACCACATGACTTGATTGACATTCATGAGAGCTGGGCTTGTGATCTCATTCCATGCCCTTATGGACATCAGTAGAGACATTTATGGTTGGAAGAAGGTATGGACAATGCCTTGACTAGATGGACCAACAGTGTTTATCTTATGAGACCTGAAGGCATTAAACTTCATATTTAAGAAAATAACATAATGACTGAAACAACTAAGGAGAGAATAGACAGTGGTGTCAGTATGGAGGCAAAAACCTTCTGACAGGGTGCATTTACTAACAGTGCCAAAGTAACCCCTACCAAATATTTTCCAACATCAGCTTAAAGCATTTGTATTCTTAAAATATGAGAAGTGGAATGAAATTGTAAAAGAGATGTGATGAATAATTTAGAAGGAAATAGGTCAAGTACTTACAACATTTGAATACAAACATAGTAATTGTTGCAGAAAAAGAAAATCATATGGTTATATATACTGTGCGGCAGATACACTTAGCTACATCTGTTCTAACTGTCCAACAAAATTGTTTCGATGTCTAAAACAAACTCCATAGTCTATGACAGTGTTCCCCAAACTGTATGGTTGACCTTCCAGCCACACTGACTGAGGCTGGATGCAATATGGTTCACACTTACCCTACATGTCGTTTGGTTCCTCATGCTTTGGCCAGAGGATCAGTCTTAGAAGTCTATTAAACCCTGTGCCTCACTCTTGTTCTTTTGAAGCTGTTGTATCTTCACGTTACACCATATATTACCCCCGAAAAGAACTATATTAATTCACAATATAATTTAAACTTGGCACCAGGGCAAGAAGTATTTGTAAACTGACACAAAACTAAGAACCATATCACTAGCACTTTGCTTTAAAGTCATGATCTATTCTTCACACCATAGTCAGACGTGGTGTTTTGAAACTGAACTTTTCTTTACATCACTTCAATAAGGTGTTTCATAATGTATGTCATAGACTACATGCTTTAATACTTAATGTGGCTTAGCACCACTTGTTATATTAGACAGTGTTAATATCAACCATCGGGAAAAAATCAAATAAAACTGTAGATGAATCAATATTTTAGGAGCAGCTATGTGCTATGCACATTTTATAGCCATTTTTATTTAACCAGCATTGTTATATATTTTTACTATTTTTCAGACTGTCCTTGATGACATTTTAACTAGTAGACTGTGAGACATGGAAAAAGAAAAAAAAAAAATAAATACATAATCAAAATATTCTTTTTCATGCAGTTCCTTTTATTTAATCATGGAGAATTGTGGCTCCAGTAGGTATTCTTCACCTAACAGCAAATTTTCATGCCATCAATTTGTTCTGCATGGAAAAAGTAAAATGGTATAAATGTATGATACAATAAAACACATCAATAAATGTAATAACATCTGTGCTATACCTATATAGCGGTGTGTGTCAATGGTCATATTCAAAGCGGATATGTCAACAGATTTTACAATACTAAATGCATACACTATTAAATAGATATCCTATTTTTGAAAATTAATTTCAGAATGGCTGTTTAATCCTCTCATTAGAAGGAATTTAGCTGTACAAAGAAATAGCTCATGAGTCAAAAATGTATTCCATTTCCATCCAGTCTGACTGACAGCAGCAGCTTGCACTGTACAGTGTGAGATCTCAGCAAGGAGGAGGGACACTGAGGAGCTTTCAACCAGGCTGCTGCAGGTGGGTGAAAATGGAGTTTAAATTTCCATAATGGATTAAACAGCTATTCTGACATGAATATTCAAAGTATATATATTATCTACATCAGGTTTAGGAGATCTATTTAGTACTGTATGCAGATTTTTTTGGTGAAATTTGGTGACTCCCACTCTCATGAAACAAACACACACACCTACCATTACTTATGAATTATTAAAGGGGCTCATAAGGCAAATATTGGAAAAACACAAAACTCCAGTTAGGCCTTGGCTGGCATCAAATCAAGGTCTAGTTGCAAGTCATTAGTTTCAACCACTGAACCGCAATGCTGCAATGTGTCACCTTGTAGCATTAGCACAAGACACTTAAAAGACAGCACAGACAATTCTAAAACTATGATATAGCATGCCAGGTAATTCATGCCAGCGTTTAGTGGTCATGGTTAGCACAAACTTTGACTAACTTCTTGAAGTACAGTACATAATTTATGTAATTATTGCAAAACTTTATAGGAGATAAGGTGCTCAAAACTAGGAAAACTTCCAGTGTTTGGCCAGAGATTATCTTCTTTTTTGACTGGGGATCACCACCTGTGGGATTCATAGCATCGGCTGTATTGGCAATTATGTCAATGAGATGGAATAAAACTAAACTGCACATGTGGACAGCACTGGGTAAGTCAGGGCAAAATAGGTCTTCTACAGTCACACAGTGTGATGACTAGTGACATGTTCTAGTTTGATTTCTACTGGTTAATATTCATGAAACACACAAATGTCATACCTTGGTCGGAGCACGGTAAGGAGACGTGTGCTGCAGGAATTTCCTTGTAGCCTAGATTGAAGTGAGAGAACACAGGATACATTAAAAGCCACTTCCAACCAAACTATCAGACAGCACTAAAGTTTTGCTTTTCTTCATAGTGTATTGAGCTTGACATATTAATGCATATTTTTTGTGAGCTAGCCAAGAAAATTCTAATAAGCCTTAAACAAATCGATCCTAGCTGTGGTTGGACTTAGTATATTCCTTAATAACAAATGACAAATTGTCTTTCCAAGTGGCTTTTGTCTCTGATCATTCTACGTTGCAAATGCGGATTTATGGCGTAATGCACGATTATGTGTAGTTGTTTTCATGGTAGCTGCTCAAGAAAGAATTCTACAGTGTGTGCATGGATTTTAAACAATTCCACAAAATAATATTATAACACGGCAGCAAATACCAGAATAGATCAGCTGATATTTAGCTCCCACAAATAAAGCGCTTTAAAGCAGAGTTCACATAATGTTCTGCTCACAACTGAACGCTACATTGGGGTGTCCATCTGCATAAACAAAAAAAACAGTATTCATACATTCCTTCACCATCAGTCTACCACGCTATTGTGTCCGGAAAGGTTAAATGGTTATCTCGTTCAAGTACATGGCTACTTTGGGGAAATGTCTGAATCCCATTTGTCAGTTACTGAGGCAGAAGCCCCCAAAGGCGTATTCATATAATTATATTGTGTGTATGCCTAAATGTATGAACAGACATTTTTGCTATCCCTGCACCTGAATTGTGTTATTGCTGCATCTGTGTCTGTACAATAAAATTCTCACAAGCATCTATCAAGAGTGTGCGGTGATTGACCATTACTCTACGATGGGGATTGCCATCCCACTTCACCAGCACCTCGGAACTCTCCAGGCAAGAGTGCTCACCACACTGCCCGCCTATACCAAGCTCCAGGGCATTGCTGAACGGGTTATGATGATTGTGGGAAGTCATTTAATAAATGGAGAACAAAGCAACCTGTCTGTCCAATCACACTGTACATTTCATGAGACAGACCTTCTTTATGGCCCTCAGGAAAATTAATCACTAGTCTCTTTCAACTATTCATCCTATTAGTAAATAGGAGTTATAGATGCAAATTATTACTATTGTCCCTATCATATAGTCTAACAGACAGTCCTAAGGTACAATTCCTCTCCAGTCTGTTGGGCTCAAGTGCAACAACACAGGTTTCATAAGGGTTATGTCCACCCCTTAAGCTACAGAATTATTATTATAGAGGTCATATATGGTGCCATCTGATATAATTACATCAAATCAATATATCATGATGCACTATGGTGAGATCTAAATCTGCAAATCAGCTCAACCCAAATCAAATATTTGGCTGGTGGGACAAGAAATGCTTGTAGTTAAGATCATTACATGCTACTAGTCCTAATTATGATCAATAACCACCATTATTTGGTCTCCACTGGAGCTTGGACACCCAAAACAAAACTGGGTCGATTCAAATGACTCCATAAAAAATGTTTATAATATTGGAAACTTTTTCTTCAAAATTACATAACTCCACCCAAAATGTTTATAATCTGTAGCTGAGATGGGTGAAATTCTAACATTCGATGGAAGATAACCTTCGTAAGTTAAGTTTTCTTAATCTAAGGAGAAATTTTGCGACAAGTTAGCTCCAAATCCAGCATTTAAGGAATAATTCCAACAATTCAATGAGATTTTTTGACTTCAAAGAATAACACTACACAAGACACCCATGAGTACTCATTAGAGATCAAGTCCTCTGCTTATCAAAGAGCGAACAGATGGAAGCGATGCTTTTGTTGTTTTGTATCGACAATGTTATATGAAATGTGTTGTGTGCAGCTCGCCATACCAAGTGACACTGGCCCAGAAAATAATGATAAATTCTAACAAAACCACTAATGATGCAGTTACACGATGCTTCTTGATATGTGCGGTTCAGTACCAATATGATTCATGATGGTCTGAACTGATTCACATGATGTTACCAGGTCATTGGGGGCATTTCCCATAGGTACTGTTAGCACCATTTATAATACTTTTTTACTTTTTCAATACATATATCAAATCACCTTCCATTCACGTTCCCATTTCTTGTGATCATAGTATGGTTTGCTATCCAGAATCTTCTTGTGTATTGCCTGGTTCTCTGCTGTAATCCTTGTAATTTCTCTGTTTCGTTTGTTGCTATTAATACTATGAAAGAGAAAGAAGTGAAAAAATCAATAATCATCTGTATTCCCTTCCCGACAGGGCAACTTCCTATTTTTTGCTCCTTCATTTTTTTCCCCCTTTCTTCCAAGAACTATAACTTTTTAATTTTTCCGGAAGAGGGCTTGTTTTTTTTGTAGCATGAATTGTTGTTTTGATAAGGACACCAATTATTTTATCATTCAACGGACTGGAAAACTGTAAAATAAATTCCAAGTGCAATGAAAAAAATGCAGAAAAAAGCCCCAGATTGATTTTTGAGGTTTTTATGGCATTCACAATGGTGCAGAAATATGATATGATTTTCTAGGTAAGTACAAACTTAACTTGTAGTTTTTAAGAGGTGAAAAAAATGGGAACTTTGTAAAGAGAAACAAAATTTGTTTGTCACAATTTTCCAAGACCAGGAGCCATTTGAGGGCTTGTTTTTTGCATGGCAAGCTGACATTTTCATAGATACAACTATAGGGTAAATATGGAATTTTGATTGCTTCTTATTGCATTTTGCACCTCTCATGACCAAAACAAAGCAATTCTGACCTTTCAATTTTTTTTCTCATTATGGCGTATCAGGATCGGGTTAATACATTTGATATTTTGATTCAGAGATATGTTAATTGTTTACATTTTAAAATGTCAAGTCCAAAGGGAACCAAGATCAAGTTCACTATAACATGCTAGGGCTCTAGGATATAAAGATATGCTCATACCAAGTGAGCATTTCTGCTACACACAAGCGATCTGATCATCGCCTGTGTGTAGCAGAGGCGATTGAAGTATTGCAGCTTCTAGTCTTCGATGGAGACTATTGAAGCATGCAAAAAGTAAAACAAATGTTTTAAAAATATTTAAAGAAAAAAAAATATATAAAAGTTCAAATCCCCCCCCTTTCACCCATTCAAAATAAAAGTTAACAAAATCAAGTATACACATATTTGGAATAGCCAGTTTCAGAATCACCTGATCTGTCAATATAAAAAAAGAATTAACCTTATCCCTAAATGGCGTAACGAGAAACAAATTCAAAACACCAAAATTAAGTTTTTTTGGTTGCCGTTACATTGCAATAAAATACAATAACGGGCGGTCAAAAGATCGCATCTGCACCAAAATGGTATCAATTAAAACGTCAGCTCGGCGCGCAAAAAAAGCCCTCACCCAAAGCCATGAAAACTGGAGATGCTACAGATCTTGGAAAATGACACCATTTTTTTTTTTTTTACAAATGTTTTGAATTTTTTTTAATCACTTAAATAAAAAAGAATCTATACATGTTTGGTGTCTGTGAACTTGTAATGACCTGGAAAATCATAATGGCAGGTGAGTGTTAGCATTTAGTGAACATAGTAACAACAAAAAAAACAACTGTGGAATTGCACTTTTTTTCAATTTCACCACACTTGGAATTTTTTTCCTGTTTTCCAATACACAGTATGTTAAAACCAATGGTGTTTTTCAAAAGTGCAACTTGTTCTGCAAAAAACAAGCCCTCACGCGGCCATAATGACAGAAAAATCAAAAAGTTATGGCTTTGGGAAGAAGGGGAACAAAAAACAGAAATTCAAAAACTGAAATACCCCTACTTTACGCTAATTTTCAGCAGGGCCTGACTTTTTGAGTTGTGCACAAAAGTGCAGTTGACCACGCTTTTGTGCACAACTCAAAAAATAGACACTGCTGAAAATGAGGTCAAACAGAGCACAAAGTGACTCCATCTGCTTTATTAAAGTCAGTGGCTCTGTCACCTTGTCGGCAGATATGCATGAATCTAATTTTTCCTGTCTTCAGATGGACACCCTAACGTAGTCACTGATGTGTGGCTACAACGTGATGTGAACCTACCTTAAACAATTACTAAGTATTAAAACCGATGACAATCTTGGAAAAGTAAGAAAGCTTGGCTCTTTATACTATTTTTCCTTTATGTGCTCAATAAGTCTAGTACAGCCCTTTGATTTTTAATTGAATATCTATGTTCCTAACGCCTTAAAGGGGAGATTGTTTTTCCACTATATTTGAACTGGCATAGACAAAAAACAACAGGTGATAAAGTGCATAAAATTAAGATGTACCGCCACCATGGACTGACTTTGTGTTAGTTTTAAATCATTAATTAAATTTTACTTGTGACTTTTATATCGACCTGTGACAAGTTTATGCCTCAAGTTTTTACACCTTCTAGTTGACACAAATGGCAGGAGTTTTACCCGTTTAACAAACTCTTCATCCACTTCAACTAAATGCCAATATTTACAGATATTAATATTATCCGCTTTGGAACTATATTTGAAGGTAAATAAAATGAAGGAAAAAACTGATCTATTATTTTTCTTTTTTTAGCCCTTGAATGCAATAATGAGTTGATATCTTGATTAATCAACCTAGTAATAGCTTTGGAGATAACTGTTTCACTATATTCTCTACCATGTATCCTGTCAATCAATTGAAGTAATTCTTCTAAGAAGGATTCATATGCATTATTGATCCTTCTGAACCTAAGGAACTGTCCAAAAGGGACTGAATATAGTCTGAGTGCTATCTGTCCTCTCTGTTTTTATTCCTGTCTTGCATTTTTAATAAAATAATGGAAATAATTGGATTAGTGTAATGGGATTGCCCTTAAATTGTATTAAATCACATTTTCATGAGCATATTACAGATACGTCTTTACTTAAAAGCAACAGAGTCACAGAATTAGTGAGCTTAGCAAGTCAATGTATGAACATGTTGTCAATTTTGCCAATAACACGATAGTAAAAATAGCAGTTGACCACTAGATCACCATTACATGGAGAAGTTAGATCTGTGGTGGAGTTTTTTGATGTTCCAAAATCCTTGACTTGGGCACCAAAATGACATTGAAAAAAACACTGTCAACTGCTTTACAACAAATGTGTTTTCATATATTGGGCATTTTTATCTATTACTAAATATATAGTGCTTAGCATAATTGTATTCAACCCTTTTGAAAAGTAAAATTGTAATCAATATCTCACTGAACACAAGAACAATTTCCAAAATTGAATTTTTATAGAACATTTTTTTAAACCCATAGCATAAAAGCAACTAAAAAAATATAGCTTTCATTAGAAAGTCTTCAGTTTTACTCAAATTAGATGATGAACAAAATGAATTCACCACATGTCAAAAACCACTACATCCACAATTTTTTACGTCTCTTTTTTGTAAGGCCAGTACCAAGTCTTCTAGGCATAGAGTGAACTAGATGGTGACATCTACCTTTTTCCATTCCTGAAGAACTTCCTCTTTTAAATAGATGCTGGATAGAGAGTGATGATCAACTTGTTTAGAATTCCACATAGCTGTTCGATTGTGTTCAGATCAGGAGACAGACTTGGCCACTGAATCACTTTCACCCTGTTCTTCTTCTGCAACAATGGCCTTAGATGTGTATTTGTGATCATTGTCATGTTGGCAAGTTCAGGTCTACCAAGTGCATGGAGCGATTGTAACACATCTTTGCTTTCAATATAGAGAAAGAAATCTATTAATTCATGATACCATCAATGTAATCTACTGTAGCTCACCAACCCCAGGAGCACTCATGCAGCTCTACAAAAGGGCACTGCGCCCACCATATTTCACTGTACCATGCGTTTTTCTTTGTGCTCCGCACCCTTGCCATGCCATACAGTTTTGAAGCCATTAATTCCAAAAACATTTAAATTGTTCTCATCACTCCTGAGTATAGCATTCCAGTAGGCTTCATATTTTTCAGCATAGGCCTTGGCAAATTGTAGGCTTTTTGTGCATGGGCTTTAGGAGAGACTTTCTTTATTTAAGACACTGATACAAGTCATTCCTTTGCAGTGTATGCCGTATTGTCTCACGGAAAACACTCACTCCGATTTGGCTTTCTATTTCTTTCGCTAACTGCAGTGAACCTGCATATCGATTTTCTTCAACCCTTTTCATCAGAAGACGCTCCTGTTTACGTGTAAACTTTCATGGTTGGCCTGGATGTCTCTGTGATATGGTTGCAGTTCTTTCTTTGTTAAATTTTGTTATTACTTTTGCTACATTGTTCTGACTGAAAATTAAAATTTTGCTGATCTTCTTGTAGCTTTCACCTTTCTTGTACAAATAAATTATTTTCTCTCTAAGGTCTTGTGACAATTCTCTTCCACTTGTTGCCATTGTTGCCAGATTGAAATGGGAAGGGGTTTGTGTAATGTCCTTTTATAGTTAACTGTATGCTGAACTTCTGTTTAACAAAAAATTAGACTTAGCTGTGGTTGAACTCTCGTTAATTAGAATTATGTAGTCTAAACTTTAGCTTTGCTCCTAATACTTTCATTGCGGTGTACCCATTTTTAGAACATGGTCTTGAATTGAATTTGTGGGGAAAATTAGTTTTTTTGAATATGCAGATTAACACATTTTGTTTGCAATTAGTGGCCCACATTTGTTGGAGTATTTTGTAATATGATATCCAAGGAAATTGTTGATTTTGAAAGGAAAGTAAAAGTTTTATGACATCTGTTTGGGTGTACTCATTTATGCTGAGCACTGTAATAGCAACCAGTGTTTCTAAATATTGACTAGGAGACACATGTAGCATCCATTACATGTGGTCCTTGCACCTATTGTGGACCTATTGCAATAGTTCATGACCGCTACAGATAGTGTAGCGCACAAGTGTCACCAGTAACATTTCAGGGTGGGTACTGAGTTAGAAAAAGTGGAAAATCTGTCATAACCTACCATATAAGAAAAGAAAAAACACTGAAAAAAGACAAAGCGCAAATAGGGTAACAAATTAAATAGAAATGCACAAAATGTGCTCACCTGATTTGGTTGTGTGCACACAACCACTTATAGTGCTTAAGGCTGCTGCTGACCCACAAGGAGATAAATGCATAAAAGAAGGAGCAAATGGGTTGTCCTGATGAAGAAGCTGTATGCTTTGAAACACGTTGACCAATGAACCCCTTACTATTGGATTGGCATCCTCCATTCTTTCATGACAGTGCAGAACAACCCATTTGTGTAGCATCATGGTTAAGTCTCATGAAATCAGCCAAGCACAAGTCTGGCAGATCCTTGGGAACAATTTCAATATACCTAAAGATGCCTCGCTCATCTGTACAAACAATTATACGCAAGTACAAACAAGATGGGAATGTCCAGCCATCATACCACTCAGGAAGGAGACAGATTCTTTGTCCCAGAGATGAGCGTCCTTTGGTCCGACAAGTGCATATCAACCCAAGGACAAAAGCAAAAGACCTTGTGAAGATGATGCCAGAGGCTGGTAAGATTGTGTCAATATCCGCAGTGAAACGAGTAAGGTATCAACATGGGCTTAAAGCTCTACGAGGAAGAAGCCATTACTCCAAAAGAAACATAAAAAAGCCAGATTTATGTTTGCAAATGCACTCAGGTACAAAGACCTTAATGTTTGGAGACATAGAGACAAAAATTAAAATTGAACTTTTGGGGCATAATGACCATCGTTACGTTTGGAGGAAAAAGGGAGAAGCTTGGAAGACTAAGAACATCATCCCAACTGTGAAACACGGGGTGGTAGCATCATGTTGTAGGGTTGTTTTGCTGGAGGATAGACTGGTGCACTTCACAAAATAGATGGCATCTAGGAAAGGAGATTATATGGCAATACTGGAGCAATATTTCAAGACATCAGCCTGAAATTTAAAGCTTGGGCGGAAGTGGCTTAAGGAGTGACCATCACAAAGCCCTGATCTCAATCCAATTGTCAATTTATGGGCAAAGCTGAAAAGGCAAGTTCAAGCAAGGCGACCTACAAACCTGGATCAGTTATACCAGTTTTGTCAGGAGGAATGAGCCCAAATTCCGACCAACTATTGTGAGAAGCTTATGGAAGGACATCCCAAACATTTGACCCAAGTCATTTAGTTTAAGGGCAATGGTACCAAATATTAATGAAATGTATGTAAACTTTTGACTTTGCAGTAAGTAATAAAAATGTCTTAACACATTCTCTAGCTAGCTCTCATTATTCTGGCATTTGGCAAACATTAATAATTATGGTAATCCTAATTGACCTAAAACGGGAAAGGTTTATTCTGATTTCATGTCAGATATTGAGAAAAACATGCATATGTGTCTTTTTTATATAGTGTATGTAAACTTCTGGTTTCAACTGTAGCTTTCCCAATAATTACTGATGATTACCACTCATAGCATCTTACAAAAGCACAGCACTTAGTCATTGCAGTTTAACCCCTTTACCCCCAAGGGTGGTTTGCACGTCAATGACCAGGCCAATTTTTACAATTCTGACCACTGTCCCTTTATGAGGTTATAACTCCGAAACGCTTCAACGGATCCCGGTGATTCTGACATTGTTTTCTCGTGACATATTGTACTTCATGATAGTGGTAAAATTTCTTTGATAGTACCTGCGTTTATTTGTGAAAAAAACGGAAATTTGGCGAAAATTTTGAAAATTTCGCAATTTTCAAACTTTGAATTTTTATGCAATTAAATCACAGAGATATGTCACACAAAATACTTAATAAGTAACATTTCCCACATGTCTCCTTTACATCAGCATAATTTTGGAACCAATTTTTTTTTTTGTTAGGGAGTTATAAGGCTTAAAAGTTGACCAGCAATTTCTCATTTTTACAACACCATTTTTTTTTAGGGACCACGTCTCATTTGAAGTCATTTTGAGGGGTCTATATGATAGAAAATGCCCAAGTGTGACACCATTCTAAAAACTGCACCCCTCAAGGTGCTCAAAACCACATTCAAGAAGTTTATTAACCCTTCAGGTGTTTAATAGGAATTTTTGGAATGTTTAAATAAAAATGAACATTTAACTTTTTTACACAAAAAATTTACTTCAGCTCCAATTTGTTTTATTTTACCAAGGGTAACAGGAGAAAATGGACCCCAAAAGTTGTTGTCCAATTTGTCCTGAGTACGCTGATACCCCATATGTGGCAGTAAACCACTGTTTGGGCGCATGGGAGAGCTCGGAATGGAAGGAGCGCCGTTTGACTTTTCAATGCAAAATTGACAGGAATTGAGATGGGACGCCATGTTGCGTTTGGAGAGCCACTGATGTGCCTAAACATTGAAACCCCCCACAAGTGACACCATTTTGGAAAGTAGACCCCCTAAGGAACTTATCTGGATGTGTGGTGAGCACTTTGACCCACCAAGGGCTTCACAGAAGTTTATAATGCAGAGCCATAAAAATAAAACAAAATTTTTTTCCCACAAAAATTATTTTTTAGCCCCCAGTTTTGTATTTTCCCTAGGGTAACAGGAGAAATTGGACCCCAAAAGTTGTTGTCCAATTTGTCCTGAGTACGCTGATACCCCATATGTGGGGGGGAACCACCGTTTGGGCGCATGGGAGGGCTCGGAAGGGAAGGAGCGCCATTTGGAATGCAGACTTAGATGGAATGGTCTGCAGGCGTCACATTGCGTTTGCAGAGCCCCTAATGTACCTAAACAGTAGAAACCCCCCACAAGTGACACCATTTTGGAAAGTAGACCCCCTAAGGAACTCATCTTGATGTGTTGTGAGAGCTTTGAACCCCCAAGTATTTCACTACAGTTTATAACGCAGAGCCATGCAAATAAAAAATATTTTTTTTTCCACAAAAATTATATTTTAGCCCCCAGTTTTGTATTTTTCCAAGGTTAGCAGGAGAAATTGGACCCTAAATGTTGTTGTCCAATTTGTCCTGAGTACGCTGATACCCAATATGTGGGGGGGAACCACCGTTTGGGCGCATGGGAGGGCTCGGAAGGGAAGGAGCATCATTTGGAATGCAGACTTAGATGGATTGGTCTGCAGGCGTCACATTGCGTTTGCAGAGCCCCTAATGTACCTAAACAGTAGAAACCCCCCACAAGTGACCCCATATTGGAAACTAGACCCCTCAATGAACTTATCTAGATGTGTTGTGAGAACTTTGAACCCCCAAGTGTTTCACTACAGTTTATAACGCAGAGCCGTGAAAATAAAAAATCTTTTTGTTTTCCCACAAAAATTATTTTTTAGCCCCCAGTTTTGTATTTTCCCAAGGGTAACAGGAGAAATTGGTCCACAAAAGTTGTTGTCCAATTTGTCCTGAGTACGCTGATACCCCATATGTGAGGGTAAACCCCTGTTTGGGCACACAGGAGAGCTCGGAAGGGAAGGAGCACTGTTTTACTTTTTCAACGCAGAATTGGCTGGAATTGAGATCGGACGCCATGTCGTGTTTGGAGAGCCCCTGATGTGCCGAAACAGTGGAAACCCCCCAATTATAACTGAAACCCTAATCTAAACACACCCCTAACCCTAATTCCAACGGTAACCCTAACCACACCTCTAACCCTGACACACCCCTAACCCTAATCCCAACCCTATTCCCAACTGTAAATGTAATCTAAACCCTAACTTTAGCCCCAACCCTAACTGTAGCCCCAACCCTAACCCTAACCCTAGCCCTAACCCTAGCCCTAACCCTAACCCTAACCCTAGCCCTAACCCTAACCCTAACCCTATCCCTAACCCTAGCCCTAACCCTAACCCTAGCCCTAACCCTAGCCCTAACCCTAGCCCTAACCCTAACCCTAGCCCTAGCCCTAACCCTAGCCCTAACCCTAGCCCTAGCCCTAACCCTAGCCCTAACCCTAGCCCTAACCCTAGCCCTAACCCTAGCCCTAGCCCTAACCCTAGCCCTAATGGGAAAATGGAAATAAATACATTTTTTTTTATTTTTCCCTAACTAAGGGGGTGATGAAGGGGGGTTTGATTTACTTTTATAGCGAGTTTTTTAGCGGATTTTTATGATTGGCAGCCGTCACACACTGAAAGACCCTTTTTATTGCAAAAAATATTTTTTGCGTTACCACATTTTGAGAGCTATAATTTTTCCACAGAGTCATGTGAGGTCTTGTTTTTTGCGGGACGAGTTGACGTTTTTATTGAAAACATTTTTGGGCACGTGACATTTTTTTATCGCTTTTTATTCCGATTTTTGTGAGGAAGAATGACCAAAAGCCAGCTATTCATGAATTTCTATTGGGGGAGGCGTTTATACCGTTCCGCGTTTGGTAAAATTGATAAATCAGTTTTATTCTTCGGGTCAGTACGATTACAGCGATACCTCATTTATATCATTTTTTTATGGTTTGGCGCTTTTATACGATAAAAACTATTTTACAGAAAAAATAATTATTTTTGCATCGCTTTATTCTCAGGACTATAACTTTTTTATTTTTTTGCTGATGATGCTGTATGGCAGCTCGTTTTTTGCGGGACAATATGACGCTTTCATCGGTACCATGGTTATTTATATCTGTCCTTTTGATCGCGTGTTATTCCACTTTTTGTTCGGCGGTATGATAATAAAGCGTTGTTTTTTGCCTCGTTTTTTTTTTTTTTTTCTTACGGTGTTTACTGAAGGGGTTAACTAGTGGGACAGTTTTATAGGTCGGGTCGTTACGGACGCGGCGATACTAAATATGTGTACTTTTATTGGGTTTTTTTTTTTATTTAGATGAAGAAATGTATTTATGGGAATAATATTTTTTTTTTTTCATTATTTTGGAATATTTTTTTTTATTTTTTTCACACATTTGGAAAATTTTTTTTTTACTTTTTTACTTTGTCCCAGGGGGGGACATCACAGATCAGTGATCTGACAGTTTGCACAGCACTCTGTCAGATCACTGATCTGACATGCAGCGCTGCAGCCTTCACAGTGCCTGCTCTAAGCAGACTCTGTGAAGTCACCTCCCTCCCTGCAGGACCCGGATCCGCGTCCATCTTGGATCCGGGGCTGGAGGGAGCAGGGAGGGAGGTGAGACCCTCGCAGCAATGCGATCACATCGCGTTGCTCCGGGGGTCTCAGGGAAGCCCGCAGGGAGCCCCCTCCCTGCGCGGTGCTTCCCTGCACCGCCGGCACATCGCGATCATCTTTGATGTGCCGGGGGCGGTCCGTGACCGCTCCTGGCACATAGTGCCGGATGTCAGCTGCGATAAGCAGCTGACACCCGGCCGCGATCGGCCGCGTTCCCCCCGTGAGCGCGGCCGATCGGCTATGACGTACTATCCCTTCCAGGGTCAGATAAGCCCAGGGCACCTCGACGGGATAGTACGTCTAAGGTCACAGAGGGGTTAATGTATTCTTTATCATAGATGTGTTCTTGCCCCTAGGAAAGTACAATTTCCCAGCACTGTTAGGAGAGCCATGCATAATATAATAATAATAATAATAATAATTTTTATTTATATAGCGCCAACATATTCCCCAGCGCTTTACAAATTATAGAGGGGACTTGTACGGACAATAGACAATACAGCATAACAGAAATACAGTTCAAAACAGATACCAGGAGGAATGAGGGCCCTGCTCGCAAGCTTACAAACTATGAGGAAAAGGGGAGACACGAGAGGTGGATGGTAACAATTGCTTTAGTTATTCGGACCGGCCATAGTGTAAGGCTCGGGTGTTCATGTAAAGCTGCATGAACCAGTTAACTGCCTAAGTATGTAACAGTACAGACACAGAGGGCTATTAACTGCATAAAGTGAATGAGAACATAATGCGAGGAACCTGATTTTTTATTTTTTTTAAATAGGCCACACAGGGATCGTTAGGTTAATGCATTGAGGCGGTAGGCCAGTCTGAACAAATGCGTTTTTAGGGTACGCTTAAAGCTGTGGGGATTGGGGATTAATCGTATTAACCTAGGTAGTGCATTCCAAAGAATCGGCGCAGCACGTGTAAAGTCTTGGAGACGGGAGTGGGAGGTTCTGATTATTGAGGATGCTAACCTGAGGTCATTAGCGGAGCGGAGGGCACGGGTAGGGTGGTAGACTGAGACCAGAGAGGAGATGTAGGGTGGTGCTGAGCCATGGAGTGCTTTGTGGATGAGGGTAGTAGTTTTGTACTGGATTCTGGAGTGGATGGGTAGCCAGTGTAATGACTGGCACAAGGTAGAGGCATCGGTGTAACGGTTGGTGAGGAATATGATCCTGGCAGCAGCATTCAGGACAGATTGGAGCGGGGAAAGTTTGGTAAGAGGGAGGCCGATTAGTAGAGAGTTACAATAGTCCAGACGAGAATGAATAAGTGAAACAGTAAGAGTTTTTGCAGAGTCGAAAGTAAGAAAAGGGCGAATTCTAGAAATGTTTTTGAGATGCAGGTAAGAAGAGCGAGCCAGTGATCGGATGTGGGGGGTGAATGAAAGGTCAGAGTCAAGGATGACCCCAAGGCAGCGGGCATGTTGCTTTGGAGTAATGGTGGAACCGCACACGGAGATGGCAATGTCAGGCAAAGGTAGGTTAGTAGAGGGAGAGAACTCGAGGAGTTCAGTTTTTGACAGGTTTAGTTTCAGATAGAGGGAGGACATGATGTTAGAGACAGCGGTAAGACAATCACTGGTGTTTTCTAAAAAGGTCGGCGTGACAACAGGAGAAGAGGTGTATAATTGGGTGTCATCAGCATAGAGATGGTACTGGAAACCAAATCTACTGATTGTTTGTCCAATAGGGGCAGTATACAAAGAGAAGAGGAGGGGGCCTAGGACTGATCCTTGAGGAACCCCAACAGTAAGGGGAAGGTGAGAGGAGGAGGAACCAGCAAAACATACAGTGAAGGATCGGTCAGAGAGATAGAGACCGAGTCAGAGATGCATAGAAAAAAAGAAACAAAATGAAAGGCAAAGAAGCTCACGCCAGCCAAACCAAAACTAATCTGTAGACAGAGCTGTTTGATGTTCTTGCCCCTCATCAGTACAGAGAAGTAAACTGGTTGACTGAGATTCAAACTACATTTTTGACCCGGAAGCCATAGATTGTTATATTGGTAACAAAAAAAAAATGATCTGTTGTAAAACCTATGCAATTGGATGTACTTTAAAAAGAATGTCAAGAGATCATGTTTCTTGTTTTGGGGGGAAAAAAAATGAAAATTTCAAAAACTGATGCAAACGTATGACAATAGGTTTGCAACCATCTTCCATAGACTGCAATGTTAGAAAAAGTGATCTGTTTTTTCACCCTTTTTTTAAATGATGAAACAGTCCTGCAGATTGTGTTTTTCCATCATGTAAAAAATCAGATTGAATCAGACATGTATATGAATGTTACCCAAGCTGAAAACATTATAAATTGATACCCATTTGACAAATGTTTTTACTATTGTACTCTATGGAAACACATGATGTATTCACGTATCCATTTGTGTATGTATTTTTACGGATCCGTCACAATTGTTGAGAAAATGGTTCTAACGGATCCGTTTTTTTTACGCATCCTTGTATCTAGGAAAAGTATCTACTTTTTGGAGCATGCTCAATTGAAAAAGCGGATTGGGGTGATGGATCCGCCAAATGACGGTCGCGACGGATCCGCCGCCCATAGGCGGCCATTCTAGGAAATGGCGGACGCGATGGATCCGTCATGAACCGCCATTTCGGTGCAGACAAAAAACGTTGCAATGTCCGTCAATGTCTAGATGACGTCCGCCAAATTTCAACGGATCTGTCACATGGCGGATGGAACGGATGACCATCCGCCACAATCCGTCGCTAATGCAAGTTTATGGGAAAATAGCGGATCCGCCAAAAAAAAATGGCGGATCCGCTATTTGATGAAAACGGCGGATTCAAACTGACGCCAAAAGTCTGAAGTGTGAAAGAGGCCCAAGGCATCATATTTAGTCAACCAGTACCCTATACTGTACTGATAACAGACAAGAACCGAAAAACAGTGCTCTGTGTCTCTGGTGTTGATAGTATGACTTAGTTTGCATATTCTTTTTCCGGGAGAGTATGACCTTGAAAATAGATCTTCATGCTAAGTTAGATCTGTTTATTGAGGGCCAGTATTCCCTAAGTTAAAAAAGAAAACAAAAACACATGAGAAATGCATTAACAATAATTAAGTCTGTAGAAGTTATAAATCTGGCTTAGAGTTACTGCCCCTGACATATATCTACATTGTGTGAATAAGTAAAAGTATAGTGTTAGTAATGAATACCTTCCTGTAAGATTTAGGCAAATATCATTAATCTCTGCTCTATTATCACAAAATCAGAAGTTCTGTATTTACTTCTCTCTCGATAAGAACTGCTCCCTTGGGGGGGATGTCAGTGGGCCATGTGACTGAAGGAGTTTAGCTATCTTTTATGATGCTCTCCAAGTTGCTCTCCTTAATCCCTACCGCCTAGGCAAGGTCTTCCATAGCACTAAGGTTTCTGCTTCCCTAGGTTTCTGCCCACCTAGCTAGCTCGCCGCCCCCCCTGCTTGTTGTTCTGAGGCCACCCCTGAGCAATGTAATTTAATGCTGACAAGTAAAGCCATGTAGCACAGGCCGCATAGAGAAGATCCTATTCATTACCCAAACAGGCAGCTTCGGCCACCAGTCATCTGCATCAAGTGATACAGTTGTCTGTGGCTTGTTTCCACTCATTGCTAAGAAAGAATGGCCCCACATTTGGGTCATTGCCCTTCTCTCCCTCCTTAATGTTGTGGTGCCTCTTGAATGTAGGTGCCTTTGTTGTACTTTCAGCAGAATCCATCATGCAGATTACACCATTGAAGCTTATGTTCGACACGTCAATAGAAGAAAAACAATGCGCAATCTGTGCACATTAGCAAACATGTAATGTTCTTGTACGGGCCACTTTGCACTGTAATGTGGGGATAAAAGAGGCAATCTAGTGGATTGCTGCACATGACAGATAGATGTAAGAAATCTAATTAAAACAGTAAGGAAAAAAATATAATCTGCGTTGTACAAAGAATTTACCAGAGCAGAATTTCATCTCAAGTCAGACTCCAATGCTTTGGCTTCTGGATACTTTGATAAATTATACTGGAAGACTACTAAAGCAGAGATCAGAAATATACATAACAATTGAGAAAACTACGGAATAGGTTATGTACAATGCTATGTGCTCTTTTATATCTATTGGTCTACTTTTATTTGTTTCACGATACTGAACTATGACTTGATAGCATGAAGATTTTAGTCATTGGCCTTTGAATGATAAATAGGGTCCAATCGATGGGTCAGTGGCACAATAGTGTCACACTGATATCCAAACTATTGTGGTTGCGCCTCACCCCATTTACCTGAGTGAGGGTCAGCCGGCCAAAGTTGCAGTGCCAAGTATAGTCACATTCTTGTATGTTACTTACTATGCTTGGCACTGAAGTAAAAGGACTAATGTCGGAGTTAGGTTGTTCCTTTTTTTCCTCTTGGAAATGTATGAATAAATTGGCAACCGAGCAACAACATACACTTATCAATAGCACTAAAACTGTTAAAATGTGTAGACACATACATGTATGTCAAAGGGAATAGTAGTGCCTAAATATTATTTTTTTTCCACATTTCAAGGAGGAATGATGCAGAGCAGAGAAAAAGATACTCCAGGAATGGAATTTCATCTACTATATAATTGTCTAAGGGTCACTTCCGTCTGTCTGTCTGTCACGGATATTCATTAGTCGTGGCCTCTGTCTGTCATGGAAATCCAAGTCGCTGATTGGTCGTGGCAAAACGCCCACCGCCATTGCCACGACCAATCAGCGACAGCCATAGTCTGGCAGCAAAATGGCCGCTGCTTTACTGCCCTGCAGTCAGCGCTGAGCGCTCACACAGGGTTAATGCCAGTGTTAACGGACTGCGGTGTAATGCACTCTGTTACCGCAGCTATTAACCCTGTGTAACCAACTTTTTACTATTGATGCTGCGTGTGTCAAGGATGCTATGCGAGAAGGACCTGCCATGACGTCACAGTCATGTGACCGCGACGTCATCACAGGTCCTGCGCTCATACCAATCCTGGGACCGGAAGCTGCCGCGTACACCGCACACAGGCGTCAGGACTTCAAGGGGCCTTCGGAAGGTGAGTATATGTTTATTTTTTATTTTAAGTCTTTTTTAAACAACATATATAGTGCCCACATTGTGATATACTACGTGAGCTGTGTTACATACTGTGTGGGCTCTGTGATATACTGCATCTCTGCTATATACTATGTAGCTGGGCAATATACAACATGACTGTGCAATATACAACGTGGCTTTGCAATATACTACGTGCTCTGTGTTATATACTACGTAGCTGTGCAATATACTATGTGGCTCTGTTATATACTACGTGGCTGTGCAATATACTACGTGGTTCTGTTATATACTACGTCAACTGTGCAATATACTACGTGGCTCTGTTATATACTACGTGGCTGTGCAATATACTACGTAGCTATGCAATATACTACGTGCCTCTACAATATACTACGTGGCTATGTTATATACTATGTGGCTCTGCTATATACTACGTCGCTGACCAATATACTATGTGGCTGTGCAATACACTACGTAGCTGTGCAATACACTACGTGACTGTGTTATATACTATGTGGCTGTGCAATATACTACGTGGCTCTACAATATACTACGTGGCTATGTTATATACTACGTGGCTCTGCTATATACTAGGTGGCTGACAAATATACTACATACCTGTGCAATACACTACGTGGTTATGTTATATACTACGTGGCTGTGTTATATACTACGTAGCTCTGTTATATACTACGTAGCTATGTTAGATACTGCGTCGGTTGTGTTATATACTACGTCACTGTGCAATATAGTACATAGCCTGTGCTGTATACTACCTACATATTCTAGAATACCCGATACGTTAAAATCGGGCCACCATCTAGTAGGAAATAAGAGTCCACAGATAAGGTAAGAAAACTGAAAGCTCCTCTTTAAAAGGAACCTGTCGGTAGGATGAACCCTCCTATGATGGGCATGTAGGTCATAGGAAGCTGAATAAAATGAAACCTTGATATCTGCGATCCAATGTCTTATTATTAGAAATCAATGTTTTTCTAATATGTAATTGTGCCATTCAGCTGGACACCAATCTGAATGAAAATCTGCTTCTAGAGCTTATTATAGGTGAAAGGGGAAGTTACCAGTGTGAGACATGTACTGTAACTAACACAGAACAGTAGAACTGAACATTGTCCCATAGCAAACCGTTTAGGAGCTGCAGCTCTCACAGCTCTGCTGTATTGCCACAATAGTGCAACCTTTCTGCCTGTGAGATGGGGAGTGAAGCCTAGAGAAACCTGCAAATGTGTCACTTATAATCACACACAGCTCTTCAGTGAGATCAAGAGAGCAGCCATTATATGTCTCACACTGGTAACACATTCTCTGGGAGATCTGTGTCCGGCCCATAGTCCTGAACAGCTACATAAGAAAAATGTGGATTTCTCTGGAATAAGATATCGGATTGCAGATACCAGGGTTTCATTTTATTCAGCTTCCTATGATATGAGTGGCAATATAGATGTATTAAGAGTGTTGATTCAATTGACAGATCCCTTTTGAAGGGAACCTGTCATGTTTAAAAATAAGTCTGACCTGCCAGCATCACATTATAGAGCAGGAGGAACTGAACAGATTGTTGTTTGGGAAATGTTATTTTATTTTTAAAATCCCTACTCATTGTTAGCTTGGAGATTCTGTGGGCAGTCTTATCAGTTAATGATAGCCTCTCATGAATAGAACCGCCCACTGGACCTCTGAGTCAAAACTAAGAGGGAGTTAAGTGAATAAAATAAGTTACATAAAATATTTTCCAAAAAGCTATGTCTTAGTCTACCTCTGCTTTATATAAAATAGAATATTGGACAGCCTTCCATGGGGACATATTCTCTTCATCTATAGCGGCACAGGTATTTGGGGTAAACTCTATGCTTCATATGCAAATTGTTACAGAGACACTCATCTTTCCAAAGATAAAACAAGATTTGATACAATTTGCTAGAATGCTGTCCTTGACAGCAACAAATGAAAGTGAAGAGAAATGATAAGAATATGTTTGCATGGCAGACACTGCAAATTGGTCCCCATGCAATTCTATGACATTCACTTTATTCTAATCAATACAAAGAATGGATTTTTTAATTTGACATTTTTATCCGCTTATATTGATTGTCTCCTGTATAATCTGCTACTGTTTAGTCATTGTGGCAAAGCTATATTTGCTCAGAGATTTGTGTTAGAGGACAAGCTAATTTATTAGTGTCAGATGGTCCAAATTTGATACCCAGTGAGGGCCTATGTGACAGAAAATACACAAGAGTGACACCATTTTAAAAATTGCACCTCTCAAAATGCTCACATTCAATAAGTTTATTTACCCTTCGGGTGTTTCACAGGAATTAAGGCAATGTTGATGGAAAAAAATGACAATTTTACTTTTTCTTTCAAAAATGTTAATTTAGCTCCAAAATTTTACATTTTCAAAAGGGTAACAGGAGAAACCATACATTAGTGTTGAGCGATACCGTCCGATACTTGAAAGTATCGGTATCGGATAGTATCGGCCAATACCCGAAAAGTATCGGATATCGCCGATACCGATATCCGATACCAATACAAGTCAATGGGACACCAAGTATCGGAAGGTATCCTGATGGTTCCCAGGGTCTGAAGGAGAGGAAACTCTCCTTCAGGCCCTGGGATCCATATTAATGTGTAAAATAAAGAATTAAAATAAAAAATATTGATATATTCACCTCTCCGGCGGCCCCTGCACATCACCGCGGGTAACCGGCAGGCTTCTTTGTTTAAAATGAGCGCGTTTAGGACCTGAGAATGACGTCGCGGCTTCTGATTGGTCGTGTGCCGCTCATGTGACTGCCACGCGACCAATCAGAAGCCGCGACGTCATTCGCAGGTCCTAAATTCCTAGAATGAGGAGTTTAGTGCCTGAGAATGACGTCGCGGCTTGTGATTGGTCGCGTGGCGGTCACATGAGCGGCACGCGACCAATCAGAAGCCGCGACGTCATTCTCAGGTCCTAAACGCGCTCATTTTAAACAAAGAAGCCTGCCGGTTACCAGCGGTGATGTCCAGGGGCCGCCGGAGAGGTGAATATATCAATATTTTTTATTTTAATTCTTTATTTTACACATCACTATGGATCCGATACCGATTCCCGATACCACAAAAGTATCGGAACTCGGTATCGGAATTCCGATACCGCAAGTATCGGCCGATACCCGATACTTGCGGTATCGGAATGCTCCACACTACATACAATACAATTTGTTGTGCAATTTCTCCTAAGTACGCTGATACCCCATGTGATGAATCTGGGGGGGGGGATTAATGTCATGACCATAAACTGCATCATATCCGGTCCGAGATTACAAAACTCCATCAACATGTGAATCTGAAACAGTACACTTGGCTCAGCAGGTGGTCCAGCTTTAAGAGATCCAAAGGAAAACTCCTACCCTCAACAGCTTCGCTTAGCATCATGACAGGATGACCCCCGGCAACTGCCTATGTAACAGCTTAAGCCAAATTCAGTCAGTTGAGAATTCCATAAGGAGATTATGGAGTTATCGTACGTCCTAGCTATGTATTCGTTACATTTTCAAAATCTTGGGAACAAGATAAATGCCTGCCATTGTCTCAATCTGTTCTAGCACCCCAGAGTAGGGAGACACATAGAACAGCTAATAGAAGCCAGGTAGTGAAGCTGTGTTTGGTCTCCAAGCGTAACGGTTGCCTGGATGGATACAATGGTGCCAAATCCACCACACTATGACCTGGAAAACTTATGATCCATCATAGGTTTTGGAGTTTCAGCTACATTAAGCCAAGGTAGGGGGACCAGAACCATCCTGGGGGGAGGGCGGAAAAAGGAGTTACTGATCAAGGGGATAAATGCTCATTTAAGGCCATGTGGCTTTTCTTCTCATGCTTGCTGTTCAGTTCTGAGAGGGGTCACACTGTGTAACATGTTGGAAGGAACTGGAAACAGCTGGCACCCCACACCCACCATGTAGTCCAGCTCCTTGGCCGAACATCAAGCCTGTAACTGACATGTTTCATCTGCTTATACCTTTTGTACTACCACCTCTATTTGCGTATCTGACAATTGTATATGTAAATCCATTGAGAATATAGTGTTTTGTCTAATGTACACTTAAGGTGATTAAATATCTAATTTAACCTTGGATTGCTCTTTTATCTAGATCCACGAATCCACTAGTCCATTTTCTCTGTTTAACTTCACATGATACCGGGGCTGATTTCTGGCCCAATATAATCCCGTTAATGGCCCAGGCTTATACCTAATGGGAAACTGGTGGCAGTCCTACCAGGCTGGCAGGGCTCTGTTTTACTGGTGCTAGTCAAAGGGGTCTCTCAGCTTTTTGGGGTAATAAGCAAGTGTTGGGCCATGCCAGCGGCTGCATGGGCCACCCTCTCTCACTTCACGTGACTCCCTGTACCTGTGTGGACAGGGAGTGTCTCTGTAAAACTGTGCTAATGTATTCCCAAGGGGGTGCGGAATGTCACAATGGTGAAAGTGGGGAGTCTGTAGCGTGTGATCCCTCCAACGTTATAGTGATGTCAGACAATGCTGCAAGGTGCGTTCCATCACACCTCATAAACAAAGGAAAGCTACAGTTTGGGGCACCACAGGAATCGGAAGGGAAGGAACACCATTTCACTTTTGGAGTGCAAAATTGGTTGGAATAGATAGCGGACACCATGTCGCGTTTGCAGTGTCCCTGATGTGCCTAAACAGAGGAAACCCCCAACAAGTGGAAACTACACCCATCAAGGAACTTATCTAGAGGTGTGGTGAGCAAAGAAAATGAAAAAAAAATCTAATTTTCCTCACAAAATGTCGTGTTTATAGAGATCCGCCATGTTCCTAAAAAGTGGAAAACTCTCACAAGTGACCCCATTTTGGAGCTGTAAAAATGAAAAAAGTTAATTTTTCCCACCAAACTGTCGGTTTTGCCCTATATTTTTCATTCTCATAAGGGTAACAGGAGAAAGTGGATCTTTCAATTTGCTGTGCAATTTCTCCTGAGTACACCGATATCCTGTATGTGGTGGAGAACTACTGTTTTGTGCGCACGTCAGGGCTCGGTAGGGAAGGAGTAGCTTTTCATTTTTGGAGCACAAAATTGGCTGGAATATATAGCAAATGCTATGCAGCATTAGCAGAGCTCCTCATGTGCATAAACAGTGGAAAACTTCTATAAATGACCTCATTTTGGAAACTACACCTCTTGAGGAATTCATTTAAGGGTGCAGTGACCATTTTTAGCCTTCAGGTGATTAACATATTTGCATAAGATTAGGCTGAGAAAATGGAAAATTACAATTTTTTTTCCACTAAAATGTTGTTTCGGCCCCAAGTTTTAAATTTTCAAAAGGGATAGCAGGAGAAAATGAATGGTATGATTTGTTACACAATTTCTTCTGAGTATGCCTATACTCCATATGTGGTCGAAAACTACTTTTGAGGCACAGTGCAAAGCTCAGAAGGGAAGAAGAGCCATATTGGAGTTCAGATTTTGCAGGAATGGTTTGAGGGTGCATTAGAAGAGCCCTTGAGGTGCCAGGACAGCAGAATCCCCTTTTAAATGACCCCAAATTACAAAGTACATCTCAATGACTTTATCTAAGTGTGCAGTGATTATATTGACACAATGAGTGTGTCACAGAATTATATACTATTGGACAGTGAAGAAAAAATTGTTACATTTTTACCACAAAAAATTTGTTTTAACCCTAATTTTACACTTTCACAAGGGGGAAAGAGTAAGAATGGCACTAAAATTACAGTTACTACTGAAAGTGGCAATACCCCATATGTGGCTGTACAATACTGCCTAGCCACACGGCAAGACTCACGTAGAAAAGAGTGCTATGTGACTATTGGAGAACAAATTATCTGATAATAGTTTGCAGACTCAATGTACAGAGCCCCTATGTGCTATAAGAACAGAATTCTCTCTCTAGTGACCCCATTTTGGATATTACATCCCTCTGGGAATTTAAATGCTGTGTTGTTTCGAAATGCTGCCAAGAGCGGTGTGGGTACCACTCCTGGCAGTGTCAGTCAAGGATTGGCTTTCACTTAAGCCAAGCCCCCAGCAGTGATCATATGGGCACTGCTCCTGTCCCCGCAGAATCGCCATAACATAAATTTACGTAATTTTGTGGGATCCTCTTCCTGACCATGACACAAACTTACGTCAAATGTCATGAAGGGGTTACAGAAAATGTTGCAGACATTGCGCTAAATCTGAAATCGTCCACCACAACATAAACAAACAAACAAGGGGGCAAGGGGGCGTGGTCGGACCTGGTCTCATCTGCACTGTAGAACCGGCAGCGATTATCTCCTGGTGATAAAATCTTCATTGTATGAAAACAGCACACAGCCTAATACGTGACACATCGCTGAAATCTGTGTTTCAGCCCCTACTCCATGCTGCACTCGCATTACATAACAAAAGTCTGCTGACAGATTCCCTTTAAATTCAATAATCCGAAGAGGTCATAGGTCAAGAAAAAGTGGAATAAGCTCTACATGAATTGTGATAAAGGATAATTAATAGATCTTTTATCTAGAAAATATTTTTTTTTACAATGTTCTCCATTTTAGCAGACTGACTGATGAGACATAAAAGGTTTCACGGGAAAAGGATTTACAACATGGAGTGACGTTTGTGATAAAAAATAATCAAAATGTTATCTTTACATGAAAATAAAAAGCTTGAACATGCGGCTGTTTCACAAGCCATTAAATTTTCACTCTTTCATAATAGAGGCTTAACCCAGTCTATTATGCTCCATAATGTATGGCACTAAGATGATATGATGAAGTGGCAGCTACAAAAATTCCTGGATGAACAGTGGCGCAATATAGTGGGTGCTCAACTCACTGGTATTTCGCATAAACCGTTTTATTTAAAGAAATATCAATTACAGAATACAAACATTTAAGGTGCATTTTATCATACACATACACTTTTCTCGGGATAATAACTTCACTGGCATTTTGCAAGGTTTCAAGTTTTATATTTTATTTACGTCTGAATTTTTATTATTAAATATAGGAGAACTAGAGTTATTCGTATAAAAAATACCATTTATTAAATATAAAACATGAAGACACAAAAGAATTTCATAATATCACATACAATATATTAGCATGAAAACATAGAAAATAGAGTGATCCCAATGGTACAAACGCAAAGGGGTCGTTAACCTGGGCTGAAAAGGGCAGCAATGAACAGTATTACTTCCAAATGAACGTGATTATAGGTATGGAACGAAGTAAACTTTTACTGCACATGTGCTAACAAGGAAGATAGTTTCCTCCCTTGTAAACCTTCGAATAGTTCCAGCCTAAAATAGATACCGCATATAACATGGAAAACAATTGCTGCCTAGAAAAAGATAGTATAATAACAGGTTAATTACCCATAATATAAGAAGTTCAGTCCAGGAAACGACCGCTCTCCCCGACGCGCGTTTCGCGAGAATGAATCTCGCTTCCTCAATGGGGCGCCCCCTTGTTTTCCATGTTATATGCGGTATCTTTGCGTTTGTACCATTGGGATCACTCTATTTTCTATGTTTTCATGCTAATATATTGTATGTGATATTATGAAATTCTTTTGTGTCTTCATGTTTTATATTTAATAAATGGTATTTTTTATACGAATAACTCTAGTTCTCCTATATTTAATATGCTATAATTGAGTTAGTATATATGTTACAATTTATACATGCTGGTTTTTTCTATATGAATTTTTATGATGTTTCTTTTCTTTCTTTGTTACAAAATGTAGGCTGGATTCCCATAATATAAAGCAGCCATTCCATCCCTGAGAGGTTGGCGGGGGGAGGTGGGATTAAATAGGTAGAGTGAATACCGCAAAAAACACAACTGTCATCTGTATTCTTTCTTGGCTCCTATCAGCCACATGGCACAGTGTCTAAAAGTTAAAGGAATTTGTTATCAGAAAATGACCTATTGTTTAAATCAGGTTTTCAGTAAAATGGATTATTTTTCAAATGGTTGGTAATTTTTCTTTTATTTCTCTTATTAAAATCTAGATTCAAAATTGCTATTTTCACTTTGGCCACTGGGGTAATATTGTTCTTTCTGGAAGACTGATTCGAGCCCTTTCTTTTGTATTGAAGCATCTACTGAGCATGTGAAAGATTATTTTGAAAAGAGGGGGAGGTGTGATATCAACAATTGTGATTGGTGGATTCTGTGTTATTAGCTGTATGATGAAAATGAGACTTCTGAAAAGTTTTCTGGAGAAAAAGGAAGCATAAACCATAATTTTAACATAGCCCTAGAGACCGTTGTGAAAATGGCAAGATTTCTATTTTTTCATCTAGATCGTGACTGTAAATTGTAAAAAAATATATTTAACACAAATACCTGATTTAAACAATTAGTCATTTTTTATGCTACTTACTGTTAGGGTTGGCGGAACGCACCGAATATATATATATGAGACAGTATGTGTGTTCGCAACCCGGGGTCCACCGTGCAGGAGAGTAACCTGCTGCTAGTAACAGGCGGTACTATATGGCGGTATAAGCAAACTCTGTTACTTCACAGATTCACTACGAAAAGAGAACGCCGTGCCCTGTTAACCTCACAGGAGATCACAGCTACCTAATAGAGCCAACAGTGGTCATGCAGTCAGAATAGCACATAAGCAACTCCTCTCCGGTGGAGCTGGAATTCTAATGGCTATACGCCAGTCCTGAATCCACATACACAAAACTCCTCACCGGAGGTGCCGGTATTCTAGGGGCTTATTTCGGCCAAACTCTGACCACATACAACCATGACCACACTGGCGCTGAGCTCATAACATAGGTTTGATATTAGCGCATGGTCGTGCGGCCATGCAAACCTTTTATAGTGTTAGCACTCAAGGACCTTCCTAGTGGTCCAACAGGAACCGCTTCAGGACCTGCGCATGTGACCCCCGACCTCCAATGGGAGGTCGTCCCGTGGGCATGCCCAGTATGGGACTTAGTCCCAGAAAGATCTGCTCGCTGCTGATCAGCGCTGACTACAAAGGCAGAGCCTGGAAGAACAGTAGTAACCAGTCGCCCAGTATCAGCCTGAGTCAGACACTGTGACCGACATCTCCACTGAGCAGGCTCCACTGTGGCTGGAGAAGAATGGGACACCGCAGCGGAGATAGTTTGAGATTCCCCCTGTGCAGAGGTGTGAACTTAACACTTACCGCCGCACAACGTGCAACGTGCCCTACCCTCTCCTAGTGCTTCATCACCCATCCCCTGCAGACTGTGAGCCCTCGCGGGCAGAGTCCTCCCTCCTTATGTATCCGTGTGCCTTGTTATATGCTCATGTTTAATGTATTTGTCTATATTTGCCCCGTATTCACATGTAAATTGCCATGGAATAAATGGCGCTATAAAAATGTATAATAATAATAACTTACCCTTTGAAGGGATTCTGTCACCAGGTTTTTGCTCCCTGATTTGAGATCATCATAATGTCGCAAAAGAGACCCTGATTCCAATGATGTGTTACTTAGTTTACTGGGTGCAGCAGTTGTGATACCATCAGTTTTAAAATGAAGTAGAGTCAAGAAAGCTGACACCAACCACACCACAGCTTTCTGTATACATTGTTTATTGACAGTGAGCTGCTTATCAGAGGAGGGGGCGTGGTTGGCACTAGAGCTGTAGTCCTGGCAGGGATAGTCTCCAGTGATAAAACCTTCATTGTAAATAAACAATAGCACACAGCCTAATAAGTGACACAATGCTGAAATTAGTGTTTCAGCCATTACCTACTGCTGTTGTCAGATTACATACCAAAAACCTGCTGATAGATTGCCTTGAAAGCAGTAGACGATAATGTGTGCACAAAACTGTAAAGTGCTACGGAATATGTTAGCGCTATATAAAAATAAAGATTATTATTATTATTATAGAAGGCCAATTTATCACAGTGGCTCACTTACTGTTTTGGCACATCTTGTTAGAATTTAAAAAAAACCTCCCAGGCTAAGTTTCCACAGTGCAAAAACACAGCGGATTATCGACTGCACATTTGGTTATAGTAAATTCGCTGCATTCTACAGTTCCAGCATATCTCAAAAATGGTAAATGATAGAAAAGAGTTAGAAATTACTTGATTCTATTTTTAAAACCTCTTTTTATCTATAAGGAAAATAAAATATGCCTCCATATTACAGATCTGTCTTTTCGATATTAAAGGGTTTGTCCAGTTTAAATTGCAAAGTCTGTAGTCACTTTGTGTGCTGACGGGATTCATCGGTTTCTACTCCCAGGCAGAAGCCATCTAGTGGGTGCAGGCTCGCTACATGTGGAGCGAGTCTGTGCCCATTAGATGACCATGCCCACTAGATGGCCACACCCACTAGATGGCCACGCCCCTGGGCCAAACACTGGTATGGAGCACGGCCTTGCCCACTAGATGGCTTCTGTCCGGGAGTATGCATTTCATATACATCACTGCCATTTCCGACCCAGAAACCAGTGAATCCTTGACTGCAGACTTTTCACTTTAGACCAGACAACCTCTTTAATATAGAAAAGACAGATCTGTAAAAGGAAGCATATTTTCTTTTCCCTATAGATGTAAATGAGTTTAATAAATAGAATCTTTAACTCATTTCTACCATTTGCTATTTTGGAGATCAGTTTCTTGTTTACGAGGCTGACATCAGATTGAAAGTTTGGGCAGACCTCGCACATTTCACAGCTGCAGTCTTTTTGCAATGTGTCAATCAGATGACAAGGCTTATGGCAGTAGATGTGCTCATCACATAATGGTTCTCTATACAGTACACTAAAAAGATCCATGAGCAGTAGTAAGGGATTGTGCACGCAACATCGTCAGGTGGGTCCTCTATGAAACCCATCTGGAAAAGCACTTAAAGAAATCCCGTCAGCATGATTATTAATAATAATAATAATAATAATAATTTTATTTATACAGCGCCAACATATTCCGCAGCGCTTTACAAATTATAGAGGGGACTTGTACAGACAATAGACATTACAGCATAACAAAAACACAGTTCAAAACAGATACCAGGAGGAATGAGGGCCCTGCTCGCAAGCTTACAAATTATGAGGAAAAGGGGAGACACGAGAGGTGGATGGTAACAATTGCTTTAGTTATTCGGACCGGCCATAGTGTAAGGCTCGGGTGTTCATGTAAAGCTGCATGAACCAGTTAACTGCCTATGTAATTATTATTATTATGTAATGGACAGCAGAGAGATGGCAGTAACGGTGCTGTAATACTGATTACATTGCCCTGTTGACTTTCTGTAATCACCATTTGAAGTTTTCTGCTAATTAGATTTTGGTGCACAAGGGCCGGACTGATCCCTGGGGTCTTCCCCTCACTATCTGTGATTCCCTGACCTCTCCATCATCCCCCGATTTGTGAACGCCTGCCTCTCCTGCTTGAAATTTCAGCAGTGACCTGTCATTCAAAGATCGGATGCAGGCGGAGGGGCCGGGAAATCACAGGCAGGGAGGAACAGACCAAGGGGACTGTTTGGCCCCTGAGCACCAAAATCTAATTAGCAAAAAATTTCAAATGGTGATTAAAGAAGAACAACAAAGCAGATTTTTCACTGCAGGTATCAATGTGATCAGTATTACAGCAGTGTTACAGCAATTCATACATACAATCCATACCTTTTCCTCTCTTCTATGGGCGCTACAGTCAGGGATCTTCTGCACAGGTGCCGGCGAGTCAATGTGACCTCCGGCATGTGCGACGATAAGGTGCTCTCCCCACTTCCTGCATAGTCATTGCTAGGAATCATGTGAACAGTGGGTACGGAAAGTATTCAGACCCCTTTAAAGTTTTCACTCTTTGTTTCGTTGCAGCCATTTGGTAAATTCAAAAAAAGTTCATTTTTTTCTCATTAATGTACACTCTGCGCCCCATCTGGACTGAAAAAAACAGAAATGTAGTAGTTTTTGCAAATTTATTAAAAAATAAAAAATGAATTCTTTAGCTATGAATTAAGCTAGAGGGTGATGTTGGACATGAAAACAACCTCAGGGGAAAAACACTCTATCACGCCCGGAGGATTTGCATATGACTTTATATGATTGACAGATTCCATTTAATTACAGATGAGTAAACAATTAAAAAAAGATGTAAAATTGGACATCACCTTCTTAAAACACAAGTGTTCCAGTTGTCCACTGTTCCTCCAGTGCGCATAATGAGAGCAATTTTCTCCATGAGGAGCCGGTTATTTTTTTCTATCTCGGCCAGACGTTCTTGTTCCTTCTGTATGAACAAGGGTGAAGCAGAAAATGGGCCTATTAGACAAATCCCCTCCAAGTCTTCTTTAAATTAACCATTGTTATTAAATATGAAAAGCTTTGATACCTGGATTTTTTTCATTTTGACATGCTGGTGGAGAAATATCCTTGGAGGCTTATTGTCCACTTCAGGTTTAACTATAAAACATAATGAACGAGTGCATATGATAACTAATAGACATCTACCCAGTTAAGGCTTCACCCTATACAATCTAATATTATATATGCTCCATTCATTCACCAGCCATAATTTTCTGATAATGCATATACAGAGCTTCATTACCACCCAAGTGTCCTGCTCAAACTCCCCTCTATTACACAAAGTAGGAAGCTACCAAATAGAGTTGTTGCAGCTCTGCTCATCACCCAAGGGTTGCCCTAGCTTTCACCCTATAATTTCTGCACAGGTGTACAGGGATTTGTATTTACACAGGGGCCCCTGGGTTGGGTCCAAAGAGTAACTGCTGGCAGTTGGCCAGAAGAGAATGGAAATGAAGTCACATCAATGCCAAAAGGTCCTAAACGGGCAGAATCGTCAGTGAGAAGGATAGTCTATACATAGGCTGAGGTCAGAAACAGGAATCAAAAAAGCTGAATAGGATCCATGGTCGATAAGGTGAATTTTACCTATTTTTTATTTTACTGCATTCTGAGAGTTTTTCTTTCTACATAATAAGTAACTGGACAACCCATCTAAAGGGTGATTCACAACATTAATAATTTTCACTTAGCCCAATGACAGGTGATGATGACTTACATTATTGGTGGAGTCCAACAGCTGGGAACCACACCGACACCAAGAACGTGGCTGTGAAATACTCTGTTGGAATTTAGCCACACATGTGCACCTCCACTCGATTAATTCTCTAAGTAACTGCCGGAGCTAGCCTAGCACTATTCGTGGTTATCTTCAGCATTTCCATAGGTGATACATTTTATTTGTGCATTTTAGAGCCCCAATAATTATTACTTTTGGTAGCAAGCATAGTGCTGCATGCAGGACACCCCAATGGCTGTATCATTCACATCATTTTGGATCCATTGTCTGAACGGAGCACCAGAAGAAATAAAGCAATGATACAGCACAAAATAATGTCTTTTTCCCCAATCACTGTAAAAAAAAGATATTAATTAACAGGAATATGATGTGGATTTAATTAACTTACTTGCCGTTGTTGACATAGTTTCAGCTTGGGGATATTTCTGTTCTCTGTAATCAGTGTCTGTGAAAGTTTTCTAATCCAAGTTGGTATAGTAAAATTTATGATCTGTGTAGATGCTGTAAATACTGTATTAGTATATTAACTAATTAAGGAGCTGAAATAATTAGATGTAAATGGCACCTTTCGAGGTATCATTCCCAATCACTGTGCAGGCAGAATACCATAGCATAATGTGCTTACCTTCATGCATTGTGTAGGAGTAGTTTAGATGTTAATCTAGGATTTTAACTACAGGTCCTCTGTTGTACTTAAGGTACCATCACATTAAGCGACACTGCAGCGATCTAGACAACGATGCCGATCGCTGCAACGTCGCTGTTTGGTCGCTGGAGAGCTGTCACACAGACAGCTCTCCAGCGACCAACGATCCCGAAGTCCCCGGGTAACCAGGGTAAACATTGGGTTACTAAGCGCAGGGCCGCGCTTAGTAACCCAATGTTTACCCTGGTTACCATTGTAAAAGTAAAAAAAAAAACACTACATACTTACATTCCTGTCACGTCCCCCAGCGTCAGCTTCCCTGCACTGTGTAAGCGCGCTGGCCGGAAAGCAGAGCGGTGACCTCACCGCTGTGCTCTGCTTTACGGCCGGCCGGTGCTGACACTGGAGGACACGGAAGCTGACACTGAGGAACGTGACAGGAATGTAAGTATGTAGTGGTTTTTTTTTACTTTTACAGTGGTAACCAGGGTAAACATCGGGTTACTAAGTGCCGCCCTGTGCTTAGTAACCCGATGTTTACCCTGGTTACCAGTGAAGACTTCGCTGAATCGGCATCACACACGCTGATTCAGCGATGACAGCGGGAGATCCAGCGACGAAATAAAGTCCTGGATTTTCTCCAGCGACCAACGATCTCCCAGCAGGGGCCTGATTGTTGGTCGCTGTCACGCATAACGATTTCGTTAACGATATCGTTGCTACGTCACATAAAGCAACGATATTGTTAACAATATCGTTATGTGTGACGGTACCTTTAGTTTTAGGGCATTTGTAAGGTAATTTATTAATTGACACAAAAAAATTAATTCTAATTTTTAAATATTCTGAAGGATTAGATAGAATATATCTAAGGGCAAAATGCTAGCGATGAATATGATTTTGTACATAATGGAATGGCATTTATCTTCTGAGCTCTTCAGTGTTGAGAAAGCTTCAAGAGGTCAGAGGTACTGTACGTTGTACATGAGCTTGGTTATTCCATTGCATCTGATCAGCATTTTTCTGTTGCATGCTTGTTCTTTTTGCAGGTTCATCAGTTAAGCTTTAACTCCTTTAAGGCCAGCTATTTTGGGCCTTGAGGCCAGACAGGTTGTTTTTTTGTTCATTCTTGCATCACTGTGTTCCAAGAGCCATAACTTTTTTTTATCAATGTGTTATGAGCACTTATGGTTTTACACAATGTGATCAGATGTTTTAATGGCACCATCTTGGGGTACATATAATGTCTTAATTTTGTTATAAAATCTATTTGTTTTTGTGCTGCCCCATTTTGACAGCCATATGTTTTTTATTTTTAGTCAGGGAGTCAGGGAGGATTTGGGATACAGAGACCATCATATGGTAAGTTTCAATGTAATTTTCAATCAAACATTCAAAAGGGGAAACGCAAAAAACCTGGACCTTTCGGAAAGCCCATTTCAACAAAGTAAAGGAAACCTGTCACCCCCAAAATCGAAGGTGAGCTAAGCCCTAAGCCCACCAGCATCAGGGGCTTATCTATAGCATTCTGGAATGCTGTAGATAAGCCTCCGATGTATCCTAAAAGATGAGAAAAAGAGGTTAGATTATACTCATCCAGGGGCGGTCCCGATACGATGGGCGTCGTGGTCCGGGGCCTCCCATCTTCTTACAATGATGTCCTCTTCTTGTCTTCACGCTTTATATACACTCATCACTTTTTAATTATCCCACAAGATGTGGGATAAGTGAAGTTGAAAACACCATGTAAGTTTACAACCAAGGTATATTACAGGTTGATACTGGAAAATGTCCCATCATAAGGTCAGATACATTCGATGATGGGCAATGCTGTGTTATATGCTGTAACAATAAAGAAGTCACCTGCTCCTCTACAGCAGTTACAGACAGGCTCTCTAATCACCAGCTGCACATACATCATAAGAAAATATAATATGTAGGTCAAGTATAAGCTGCCTGAAGCCATAAGTGTGTGTGCAGAAAACTGCAAGGTCTGTGTCCCCAGTCAGTCACACTACCTACATACAATAGACGAGAGACAGGGCTGAAAACTGGGCCCATGATGTGTTCTCCAGAGCAAGGCGCAGCATCACACTAGGAGTGCCCACTCACTGCCCGCCATGTGCTGAGTTATTAGTGCCCACTCACTGCCCACCATGACTGCGTTAGTAGTGCCCACTCATTGCCTGCCATATGTTGCGTTATTAGTGACCCACTCACCATACCACCATGTGCTGAATTACTCCCCGAATAATTATTGACACCTGATAAAAATATATATAGTAAGGCTCCAGGTAATTCACTCAGGCTAGTGATATCCACCATCTTAGGTAATATAAAAAAGCGCTCAGTGGGTATAACCCGATCCTGCAAACATATGAGGGGGACAATATACAGAAAAAGGGGTGGATATATCAGGAAGGACAGCATGCAACATAATAGGACTAAAGGCTGCCATATCTCCAGAAATAAAGCATGGATTTGGAAGTCATGCCCAGATTATATGTGCAGTCTCCCTCCTCCTTCACAGGTCAGGAGGGGGAAGGTCTCAGGGGCTCATTGTTTCAACAAGTTAGGTCAACATGTCATTAGCATGCAATACAATACTGTGGGGGCTGATATCAGGTGGCAGCACCAGCCATTCAATTAGCAAATAACTCCTTCTACAAGAGAACACCATGAAAATAAGTAAAATAGAAATATACAAAAAATGATACCCACATAGCATCTCACACCATCACAACATATATATAGTGAGTCACCTGGTTATGCTGGATCTGTACACCCAGCATCATCAGACTGTATTGTAGTGGAGATGAAGTCACATACGGTCACCAGACTCCAAAAATGGGAAGGGAGGGAATCAGCACACAGCAGCATGCAATGCACAGACATGAAGCCTCTTACCATCATATATATACGGTATATATATATACCATCCCGTTACTGCTCCCTCTCACCAGTGACTAGTCCCTGTAACTGCCTAGCTCCACGCTACCAATAGCAGACACTGTATGTGTCAATGCTCTGACCTATCACACATAAACCCAAAACTCATGAAGACTCTGTATAATACAGCAGAAATGTGACACAACAGCCATGTCTGTAAGGAGGTCACACAGGAGCTGTCTCTGCAGTGTGTGAGGCAACTTGTAACAGACCCATGAGAAAACATGGCAGTTACATGAATCTCTGAGGTAATATTGCTCCCAAATAAGATCTAAGAGCTGAGACTACACTAATACATGATGAATGTGGAGTAGTATATCAGCCATGTCTGCAGGAAGGTACACATGAGGGAACATGGCGGCTACATGAATTTCTGAGGTAAAATTGATCCCATATATGATGTAGGAGCTAATATCACACTAAAACATGATGTGTGAGGTGAATGTACTCCTATCAGCTATAATGTGAAGTGATAACCCCAGTATTATACTCCCTGAAACTGCAGACATGTTTCCTCCTGTCCATCCTGTGAGAGAAAGAGGGAGAGCCAGAGTTGCCTCCCCACCCTCCTCAGAGTAATACACCAGGCACAAACATGTAAACTTCCTCTTAAAGTAACAACCCTCTTGTTTAAAATCTACACTGCAATACAAACAAAGACTGCAGGAGTTCTCAGTCCAACCCATCCCCAAGTCATGTCCACCTCCGTCTAGTCTCCGGTGGTTTCTGGATTAGAGGATGACTCACGTGGTACCGATATTTTTAAGAAAGATAAGAAGATGGATCCAGGCAACTACCATCCGGTAAGTCTGACATCAGTAGTGTGCAAAGTTTTTGAGGGCATTATAAGAGATGATCTGCAAAAATATATTGCACAGGATAATATAACTGCCAACCACCATGGATTCATGAAGATAAGTCGTGTCTAACCATCGTGTCTAACCAACATGTTGGGTTTCCATGAGGAGTTAAGTGCAAATCTAGATGTTGATAATGCAGCTGATATGATTTATCTGGACTTTGCTAAGGCATTTGATACTATACCACAAAAAAGCCTTATACTGAAGCTCCAGAAGCAGGAACTGGGGGAAACTATAAGACGATGGGTAACGAATTGACTAAAAGACAGGAAACAAAGACTCGTCATAAATGGTACGTTTTCTAAATGGGATATAGTTAGCAATAGGAACCAGAGGGATCTGTACTGGCAGCAGTGGTGACCGCAGGGATCTGTACTGGGAGCAGTGGGGATCGCATGGATCTGTACTGGGAGCAGTGGGAACAACAGAGATCTGTACTTGGACCAATTCTTTTTAACCTTTCAATTAATGAAATGACCTTATGGATGGGATTGAGAGTAAAGTCTTTGCTAACAAAACCAAACTATGTAGGATATTAAAATCTGACCTTGACATTACAATATTAGAAAACGATCTGTATACGATGACTGAATGGGCAAAACTTGGAAAATGAGATATAATGTTGGTAAATGTAGAGTAATGCACCTAGGAAGGAGTAATACTATTGCTGCATGGACATTAAATGGGAGTATACTCATGATTACAGAACAGGATAAGGTATTCTTGTTACAATTAAGCTGTGCAGCAGTACTCAATGTCAAACAGCAGCAGCTGCAAAAGCAAACAAGATTAGGGTGTATAAAAGGAGAGATAAAATCCTGCGATCCCAAAGTATTGTTACCCCTATAAATTTGGGTTCGCTTTCACAAGCATTTTTACTCAAAGTCAGCAAAATTCGGTCACAGTTCGGTAAATCATCGTGTTTCCACTAATGCAGTTGTTATTGCTTTGGCTAGGATAATGGTGCTGTTTGATGAGAGGGGTAGACAGGGGAACATGTTTGAATTTTTTTTTTCCCCTGAACTTTATGTGTGTTGATTCCGGCAGCCAATCAGGGTGCAAAAACCATCCACAACGTCATGACACAAGGTCTTTTGTGATTGGCTGTGAATCGCCACATGCACCTCACTCAGTCCAGCAGTTTGTGCTGTTTTCCATACTCCATCCTCTCTCAGCACAGCAGCCAGCCCTTGGGCCCACAGCTGTGGTATGTAGAAGAATGTTTCCTCCTACACATGCCAAAGCTAAGAACCTGACCTCCACCAACTCCAATTTGTTGGCCGTGGAAATGCTGCCTTTCCACCTGTTGGATACAGATGGTTTCAGAAAGTTGATGGCCGTCACAGTCCCTCAGTACCAGCTGCCCACTCGATATTACCTCTGTAAGACAAATGTGCTTGCACTACACCAGCATGTCGCAGATATCACCCTTTCCCTGAAAAAATCTGTGTCTGCCAGGGTGCATTTCACCACTTGAACCTGGACGAGCAAACATGAGCAAGAGTGTTACGTCTCACTGACTGAACACTGAGTGACTCTTGTGGCTGTGGGGGCATGTGGTCAAGGGACTTCTCCACAAGTCTTTGAATCCCAAAGGCTTTTGGGACAAACATCTGTATCTAACAATTCCTCCACTGCTTCTGGCTTCTCCACCTCCTCTAGAGCCCCTACCTGTGCCCTTAATCTCTTCCTTAATCAGACACACGTTCCAACAGTGTAGATAGAATCACCCCCACCTCCGTACTGCACAGCCATGGATCACCGCAGTCAGGCAGTGTTCAAATATGCCTTGGAGATTGCAGTCACATCTCAAGAGTTGTGGACAGCTATTCAGGCCAAGTTAGAACAATGGCTGATTCCACTGAACCTGGAGCCATGGAAGGCCATGTGCGAAAATGGTGCAAACCTGGTGGCGGCCCTATGCCAGGACAACCTCACACACGTGCCTTGCATGGCTCACGTCCTCAACCTGGTGGTACAATAATTTCTCCACCACTATCCCGGCCTGGATATGCTGCTGCAGAAAGCTTGGCTGCTGCGTGCTCACTTCCAATGATCGCATCCCACAGGTCATCGACTTGCATTGCTACAGGGGTTTTTCGGCCTACTGGTTAACTGTTTAATTTTCGATGTTTCAACACAGTTGAATTCCACTCTGCACATGTTGCAGTGACTGTGACAGCAGCAACGAGCCCTGATGCTGTATGTCATGTTGTATAGTGTGGGCCAACGCAGTACAGATGTGGTGCATATCATCTTTACGGAGTGGGCACAGATTAAGGACCTGTGCATCCTTCTGCACAGTTTCAAAATGGCTACAAAGCATGTTAGCGCTGATGCCATCATCAGCATCACTATTCCTGTTATCTATATGCTGGGGCAGACATTGAATGGCTTGGGGAAAGAGGTGGTGGTCCCAGAGAAAGAAGAGGAAGCAGAGGAGGATGTGGAAGGGATAATATTGTCTAAAAGCTTCAGACTGTGGTCACACAGGTGAGAGCCAAGGGAGGGTGGATTACTGCGATCGAGGGGGGTTGTGATAACAGACAAACTGTTAGTGAAGGTGCAAGAGCCGAGGAACAAATGGAGGAAGAAGAGGTGATGGGCGAGCAACTGTCCGGAGATGAAGAGGATAATCATGCCCTCTCTGTTGCTCATGGTTGGCGGGAGGGGAAGGAGGAAACAAGCATCAGTGTTACCCAGCCACCAACACAGTATGGGCTTGGACCTCATGGAAGAGCTTGACATACGAGTGCCTTCTTGCTGCACTAACTGCAACATGATCCCCATATAGTTATGATTCATAATAGTACTGACAACTGGGTTGCCACTCTGTTAGATCCATGTTATAAGACCAAATTTTGCCAGATGCTTCCCACCCTGGAAAGGGATCTGCAAATGCTGGAGTATCCAAACCCAGTTTTACACAACCCTAAGAGAGATTTTCCTCAATACAGCAGCGAAGCACACAGTGCGCATCGCAGCTCTAGAATTTCAACCTCTGGCATGTCAATTTGTCAAAGCCAAAACATTAGGAGCAGCAGCCGCTGCAGTAGTGTAAGTGAAAGAAGCAATTTCTGTGAGTCCTTTAACACTTTTTTTTTAGACCAGCTTGTGCACTAGCACAACAGTCGAAGTCTTACATGTGGTGAACGAATAGAGAGGCGGGTGCAGGAGAATCTATAACTGAATATCAACACCATCAGGGAAGGTTTGGACCCTTTCACATTTGGTCTTCAAAAATGGATGAGTGGCCTGAGCTTACCTCTCATGTCTTGGAGGGTTTTTTATCATGCCCAGCAGCTAGCGTTCTTGCAGAACATGTCTTCAGCGCTGCTGGTGGTGTCCTAACAGATAAGCGCAGCCGGCTTCCCCCTGAAAGTGTAGACAACCTAACTTTTATCAAGATAAACAAGTCATGGATCTCAGAGGACTTTAGCACCCCTATTTACACTGTGGTGAAATTGATGCCACTTCAGTGGCGTCTGCCAATAATTTTTGGAAATGTGAATACTCCTGGTTGGGTGTCTATCTGCTGGGTTGGGTGTAGTGGAAGACCTGTCCTTATTATGCTAATTATACTGTGGTGAAATTGATGCCACTTTGGTTGAGTTTGCCAATAATTTTTGGAAATGTGGACAGTCCTGATTTTGTCTCTCCATCTGCTGTGTTGGCTGTAGTGAAAGAGATATCGTTCTCTAATATACTATTTGTACTCTGGTGAAATTGATGACCACTTCAATGGTGTCAGGCCCTAATTTTTGAAAATGTGAACACTCCTGGTTGGGTATCCATCTGCTGGGTTGGGTGTAGTGGAAGACCTGTTGATCCTTATTATACTAATTATACTGTGGTGAAATTGATGTCACTTTGACGGTGTCTGTCAATAATTTTGGGAAATGTGTCCTGATTGTGTCTCTTCATCTGCTGTGTCAGCTGTAGTAAAAGAGATATCGTTCTCCATTATACTATTTGTACTCTGGTGAAATTTATGTCACTTCAGTCGTGCCAGGCCCTAATTTTTGGAAATGTGAACACTCCTGGTTGGGTGTCCATGTGATGGGTTTGCATGTATTGGAAAAGATGTCGATCCCTATTATACTATTTCTACTCTTGTGAAATTGATGCCACTTTGGTGGTGTCTGCCAATAATTTTGAGAAATGTGAATACTCTTGGTTGGGTGTCCATCTGCTGGGTTGGGTGTAATGGAAGACCTGTTATTCCTTATTATACTATTTCTTCTGTGGTGAAATTGATGCCATTTTGGTGGTGTGTGCCAATAATTTTTGGAAATGTGGAGAGTCCTGATTGTGTCTCTTCATCTGCAATGTTGGCTGTAGTTAAAGGGATATCGTTCTCCATTATACTATTTAGACTCATGGTTGGGTTTTCTCCATGCGTGTAGCCTGTAGCAGTAGGTCTCCAAGACCGTCAGGCCTCCAATTCCTTTGAGTCAACTATCCATGTTACTACTATCCTTAGATTTTCCTGAAATAGTAGTCTACAAAACAGATATTTGTGCAACCTGAGTGTGGCTGGGCATGAAAGTAGGTTGAGCTGTTGTATGTGTTATTAGGGCTCCCAGCACAGCAGGCCTACACCAAACTGTCACCCACCTCATCTTACTTTGACTTTCAGTTCGAAGCTGTAAATGCTGTCCCAGATCCCGATACCTCATGCCTGGCTAGTTGCTGCAGTGCCATGCTACAATTTATACTGTGGGTGAATTGAGGCCACTTTCCTGGTGTCTGCCCTTAATTTGATATGTTTTGGCAGCTTTGGGGGCCTTTTATGGGGGTTGTGCATGCATTTAATTTTGCCACCCCTTGACTTCAATGGTGTTTGGTTATGTACAGTGGGGCAAAAAAGTATTTAGTCAGTCAGCAATAGCGCAAGTTCCACCACTTAAAAAGATGAGAGGCGTCTGTAATTTACATCATAGGTAGACCTCAACTATGGGAGACAAACTGAGAAAAAAAAAATCCAGAAAATCACATTGTCTGTTTTTTTAACATTTTATTTGCATATTATGGTGGAAAATAAGTATTTGGTCAGAAACAAAATTTCATCTCAATTCTTTGTAATATATCCTTTGTTGGCAATGACAGAGGTCAAACGTTTTCTGTAAGTCTTCACAAGGTTGCCACACACTGTTGTTTGTATGTTGGCCCATTCCTCCATGCAGATCTCCTCTAGAGCAGTGATGTTTTTGGCTTTTCGCTTGGCAACACGGACTTTCAACTCCCTCCAAAGGTTTTCTATAGGGTTGAGATCTGGAGACTGGCTAGGCCACTCCAGGACCTTGAAATGCTTCTTACGAAGCCACTCCTTCATTGCCCTTGCGGTGTGCTTTGCATCATTGTCATGTTGAAAGACCCAGCCACGTTTCATCTTCAATGCCCTTGCTGATGGAAGGAGGTCTGCACTCAAAATCTCACGATACATGGCCCCATTCATTCTTTCATGTACCCGGATCAGTCGTCCTGGCCCCTTTGCAGAGAAACAGCCCCAAAGCATGATGTTTCCACCACCATGCTTTACAGTAGGTATGGTGTTTGATGGATGCAACTCAGTATTCTATTTCCTCCAAACACGACAAGTTGTGTTTCTACCAAACAGTTCCAGTTTGGTTTCATCAGACCATAGGACATTCTCCCAAAACTCCTCTGGATCATCCAAATGCTCTCTAGCAAACTTCAGACGGGCCCGGACATGTACTGGCTTAAGCAGTGGGACACGTCTGGCACTGCAGGATCTGAGTCCATGGTGGCGTAGTGTGTTACTTATGGTAGGCCTTGTTACATTGGTCCCAGCTCTCTGCAGTTCATTCACTAGGTCCCCCCGCGTGGTTCTGGGATTTTTGCTCACCGTTCTTGTGATCATTCTGACCCCACGGGGTGGGATTTTGCGTGGAGCCCCAGATCGAGGGAGATTATCAGTGGTCTTGTATGTCTTCCATTTTCTAATTATTGCTCCCACTGTTGATTTCTTCACTCCAAGCTGGTTGGCTATTGTAGATTCAGTCTTCCCAGCCTGGTGCAGGGCTACAATTTTGTTTCTGGTGTCCTTTGACAGCTCTTTGGTCTTCACCATAGTGGAGTTTGGAGTCAGACTGTTTGAGGGTGTGCACAGGTGTCTTTTTATACTGATAACAAGTTTATACAGGTGCCATTACTACAGGTAATGAGTGGAGGAAAGAGGAGACTCTTAAAGAAGAAGTTACAGGTCTGTGAGAGCCAGAAATCTTGATTGTTTGTTTCTGACCAAATACCTATTTTCCACCATAATATGCAAAAAAAAATGATAAAAAAACAGACAATGTGATTTTCTGGATTTTTTTTCTCAGTTTGTCTCCCATAGTTGAGGTCTACCTATGATGTAAATTAGAGACGCCTCTCATCTTTTTAAGTGGTGGAACTTGCACTATTGCTGACTGACTAAATACTTTTTTGCTCCACTGTATGTTCAACGAATATTGCAAATTCGGCTATCGTAATCCGAACCAAACATTAAAATATTCGCTCATTTCTACTCTCAGACAGGCAAGCCTGCACTTTCAGTTAACTATCTGTTATTTTCCATACATTTTTCTACCAATAGTACTGTATGAAACTGATGTTTGTGCCATCTGAGTGTGGCTGGAATAGAAAAAATTAATTGGTGGTGTTGTATGAGGTATCGGGGCTCAAAGCTAAGAAGGTTTTACACCGCTCCCTTAACCACCAGGTTCTCATTCAAACTTCAATTAAAACTGTGAATGCTGGCCCAGACCCTGATATCAGCCAATGGCTGACTGCTGTTGTACCATTTGCAAATTTCTACTGTGGGTCAATTGATTCCACTTTTCATGGTGTCTGCCCCTAATTTAAGCTATTTGGGAAGCTTTTTGTCATCTCTTAAGGTATTGTGTATACGTTTGGTTTGGCCTCCCATTGAATTTAACCCCTTTCCGACATTGGGCGTAATAGTACACCGAAGTCGGACTCCCCCTGTTTGGTGTGGGATCCGGCACTGAGCCCGCACCTTTCTGGTATATGACAGCTGATCTGCACAGCTGACATGCATTCACAACAGCCGTGGGTGGAATTGAGATCCACCCACGGCTATTCACTAGTTAAATGCCGCTGTCAATTTCTGACAGTGGCATTTAACTCGCGCTTACCAGAAGCACATTGCTAATCCTGCCCATCGGTGACCCCATCACATGATTACTAATGGGTCGGTATGACAACCAGAGGTCTGAAGCGTGGTCGGCGCTCATAGCAGGTGAGCATTTTTGCTACATACAAGCGATTTGATCATCAACTGTGTGTAGCAGAGGCAATCGAAGAACTGCAGCTTCTAGTCTCCCATGGAAACTATTGAAGCATGCAAAAAGTAAAAAAAGTGTTTAAAAATATTTTTTAAAAACATACGGTATATAAAATTCAAATCACCCGCCTTTCGCCTTATTCAAAATAAAACAATAAAAAAAATCAATTCTGCACATATTTGGTATCACCGTGGTCAGAATCGCCCGATCTATCAAAATAAAAAAAGAATTAACCCGGTCACTAAAAGGCGTAATGAGAAAAAAATTCAAAACTTCATAATTACGTTTTTTTTGTCGCTGCTATATTGCAATAAAATGCAATAATGGGCGATCAAAAGATCATATCTACACCAAAATGGTATCAATAAGAACGTCAGCTCAGTGTGCAAAAATAAGCCCTCACCCATCCCAAGATCATGAAAAATGGAGACACTACAGGTCTCGGAAAATGGCGCCATTTTGTTTTTTTTAGCAAATTTGGGAATTGTCTTTTACCACTTAAATAAAAAAGAACCTAGACACGTTTGGTGTTTATGAACTTGTAATGACCTGGAGAATCCTAATGGCAGGTCAGTTTTAGCATTTAGTGGATATGCTAATAAAAACACCAAAAAACAACTGTGGAATTGCACTTTTTTTGTAATTTCACTGCACTTGGAATTTCATTTCCCATTTTCTAGTACATGATATGTTAAAACCAATGGAGTTTTTCAAAAGTACAACTTGTCCCACAAAAAACAAGCCCTCACATGGCCATTATGACCAAAAAAATCAAAAAGTTATGGCCCTGGGATGAAGGGGAGCCAAAAATGAAAATGCAAAAACTGAAATACCTCTGGTCATTAAGGGGTTAATGGGGTTTAGGTACGTTTGTCGAACTGTTTGATGAACATATTTGGTGAATAACGGCGAATCGAACTGAACCTTGAAAGTTTCGCTCATCTCCATTCAGCACTCCTTCCACCAACAGTTGTGACAACGAGAACATGGTATAAAGACAGCCAAAGCTTCCCCACAAAAAGAACATCATGACCTTGTGCCCCTTCCTCTACAGTCAGAATACTTACATCCAAGAGTGCTTATTTTACCCTCATTCAATATTCTTCTGGCAGTATCATTCCATCTTCATCTTAGCATATTTATCTACCTTGACACAGTAGGTGAGCATCCAAACTTGCTCTTCTGCGTGAGGTTACTCAGCAAAGTCACCCTCCGGAGAACTTACTCCATAGCTATTTGCTAGATATCATGAGCCTGTGAGAAATATGTGACTCCTGAGCCACAGGTTGATGTCTGCTGTTCTAGAAGTATACAAACGATTTGCTAAATTTCTTTCAATGTTAAAAGTCCCTTTAAGAATGGAGCATAGAGACCATTTTTGTCATTGAGTCAAATATTTAAAATTAACAAAAGAAAATGAGAGGGGAAAGGGAATGAATGGTACTTGGGAATAGGAGAAAATATAATACCTGTTGCTTTTAACTTTGAAGCAAGAGGCCAGGCCTTAGTCTATTGACCAAGTGTGATAGCCGTCTACAAATTAGAGGGCGTAAAAAGTATAAAAACATATACAAAGTATACACTATATAAATATATGAAGTGATATTGTGGCATTAAGAAATGTAAAATGGGCTTGTCTGGCATGGTGAAGTACATTTGTGTCGGGAGGCTTGGAGTGCAGAGGGCACTGCTTAAGCCAGTGGTCCCCTACCTTTCTGACCTTGAGAGCCACATTCAGCTCTGCAAGAGGATCACGAGCCACATCCAGCTACTGCCCCCCTCACAGTAGTGGCAACCAAAGCCCCCATTACAGGTATAATGATAACCAAAGCTTTTCCACACAAATCACTCCGAAGCAGTATACCAAGATCCAGGGGTTCCCACCACACCCCACGACATTCAGCATTCTCCGATCATGCACTCCCTACACAGTCAGATCCATCTTCAAGCACCTAATCAGACCGGTAGTATCATCCTGTCTCCAGCGTACCATACTTAAATTGTCTCTAAACCCCAAGACCAGTAGAAGTGAACCCAAATCTGCTCTTCTATGCAGGGCTACTCACAAAGTTCACCATTTTGAGATGTGCTCTTCATACCAGTTTACTAAATCTGGAGCTAATGAACCAAGCTGGCATACAGCCGTGAGCCACAATTCATGGGACCGCGAGCCACATGTGGCTCCCAAGCTACAGGTTGGGAACCCCTGGATTAAGCCAAGGCATACTCGACAGTTTCATTATAGCGTTTGACAGATAAATTGGGACAGAAGAGGGAAGTCAATGGGGACGACGGAGACTGTAAAACTTGAATAATTTAATTTTTGATAGTAACATAGTAACATAGTAACATAGTTAGTAAGGCCGAAAAAAGACATTTGTCCATCCAGTTCAGCCTATATTCCATCATAATAAATCCCCAGATTTACGCCCTTCTACAGAACCTAATAATTGTATGATACAATATTGTTCTGCTCCAGGAAGACATCCAGGCCTCTCTTTAACCCCTCGACTGAGTTCGCCATCACCACCTCCTCAGGTCATGAATAAAAATTGAGCAGAGGCAGAAGACCAGATCAAGTAACTTCTCATTCTCATTTTCATGTGTAGCAGAATTAGTTGTGAAAGACCAAGGAAGGAGGTTAAAGATAGAAACTTAAACTGAGAGGCTAATGAGAAGATTGGGTTGATATTGGAAATGTCAAAGTCTTTCTTAATGAGAGTAGATATTTTGCAAAAAATGAAGTGAAGCCAAGCAATATAGTGATCAAAAAACTGAATGGGCGAACTCCGAGGCAGTGAATAATTGACACTTAGTGGAAGAGGGCAAAGGCCCCAAACACATTAGACTAATGTTGGCAGAATCGGCCAATAGAGACTGGTTTGGCTGACAGTCTAATGTGTATGTGGGCACTGGCCAACTGATCATTGGTTAAGATGTCAATAAGGCATGTCCAATTTTGGAATGCCAATTTCATTGTTCTCCCAGAGATAAGAATTGTTGGCCAGTGGATCCCGCATAGAGAACACAGGTGCACTCGGATGAACAAGTGCTCCTGTGTATGGGAGAGTCAGCCAAGGTATGATCGGCTGAAGCATCATTTGGCCGACGGTCATCTAATGTGTATGACTTGATTTTGGGCAAGAACTTCAAAGGATGGTAATGAGACAGGGAAAGAACGAGAGAAAGAGTGTTACATTATAAAAATACGTCTGGTCCTCCACGGTGCTCATACTCTAATCTATGGGTTTGAGAAGAGTATAAACCACCATGAGCTGAAGCAGCAGGGTAAGTAAGTACTCAGTCTGATGAAGACATGTTTCTGTGAGAAAGAGAGAGAGTCAGTATGGAGCGCCCCCAGACACAGGGCCACACGTTCTCGGTACCGGGCCTCTCTGGTTTGGTTCTGAAGCTGTCATGGTGGCTAGACCCAGTCCGCGACCCTGCTAAGGGGCGTCCAATAAAGGTGGTACAGTCTGTCAGGGGTTCGTGACGCCACCTGTGGTGTTCGGTCAGGGCGACCGACGCTGCTGTGGGGTCCGCTTGGGTGATGGACTGGCAGCTGGATGGTATACCTTCCCACAGGTGAAGTATGTCTCCAGGGCTTCCCAGTAAGGTGAATGGTGATGGTCTGAGGTGCAGGTAATAACGAGGACACAGGGTTGCAGTCTCTTTACCTCTTTACTGAAGACTTCAGGATCCGCAATCCAGAGCACGCTTAACAGGGCTATCTGAGACCGGCCGGTCCGATGGGCACTTCCAGAATTCCCTTTGCAGGTGTAAATCGTTGCCTACCAATAGCGCCTGTGTGTTGTAGTGCTACCCTGCTGAGCATTCGGAATAGTCCTCACAACTGATGTTCTCATTCGTTCGTTCTTTACAGCTCTCTCATTCTTTAGTTCCAGATGTTTCTAGTTCAACGTCCCCCAGGTATGTTATGACTAGGAGGCACCCGTATGACGGGAAGGCCTGGAGGTCTTCCGGGACCCTAGAGTCGCCCCTCTCCCACTGTTGCCCCCTACGTCTTCGTAGGTGTTTAGGTTAGACAGCCAACCTATAATTAACTGTCCTGCGGAGTTTGAAGTAAGGCGTAGAGTCAGTTACTCCCTCGGTGTTCCAGCCACCGGCTACATGCCTCAGTAGGATGTTGCCTCGGTCTCACGGCACGACTCCTACTGGTTCTCCTTTGTGCTTGATCTCGTTTCTCACTGTCTCACAATATCCTTCGCTTCATGTCTCTTAGGATACCGCCGCGGGGTGTGCAGGCGCGGTTCCGTAACGTTCTGTTCTGGTCGCTAGGTACCTGCCAGGTTACCACGCCTGACAGGGACCCCCCTGTGTCTTCTCCCTGCAACACCCCCTGCCACGGGATGTTGCCTGAATCCAACCCAGTCAGCTTCTGACTAACTTTCTATTCAACCCCTAGTTTTACCAGTGTGAGGAGGGGCCCAATAAATAAAGCCTTTTGCTCCCCCTAGCGGCCGGAGCGTGAAGTATAATGTGTGCTGGTGATACCTGGTCAGTGGAATTCCTTCAGTGCCATCAGACGTACCCTCACTCCCCTTAGTGGCAGAGTGTCATACTGCAACGACCAGATCTCTGGGGCGCTGCAAGTATATTAAAAGAGTTTGAAAGAAAAAAGTCAGGAATAAGGCCTCATTCAGATGTCCGTGTTTTCGTTCGAGTGCTATCCACCTTCTGTCTCTTCCCCACTATCCCATAGAATGTAAGTCCGCAAGGACAGGGTCCTCTCCCCTCTGTACCAGTCTGTCACTGTAAACCTGTTTACTGTAAACGATATCTATAACCCTGTATGTAACCCCTTTCTCATGTACAGCACCATGGAATTAATGGTGCTATATAAATAAATAATAATAATAATAATCCATGGTTTTCCCAGACAGCACTTGTACCTGTAATAGTCTATGGCACCATTGAAAAGCCCATAATTTTTTGCAGACTGAGTGGTCCACGGAAAATCATGGAGACATTTCCAAATTTGATCCTAGTGTTGAATAAAAAATGGTAATACAAGTCTATGGGTCCTTGAAAAAATTGGACAGTCATGGACTGACAGAAAGAAATGGGTAGAAAAGTCTTTTTTTTCCACTTATAGAAAAACTAATGACACTTGAACCACAGGTCAAATTCTGATGGACGTCTGATCAAAATAATTGGTCCATTTTTCTCGTATGTGAGAAATACAGACATCTGAATGAGACCTAAAGGTAAGTTTCTTGCACCTTGATAAGTGTTTCAGAGAGTATTTTTAAAAAAAGGAGAATAGATATGGTACATTGAATGTTAATCAGATTTGCAGCGTTCCTTTGCATACCAAATGAATAGTCGAAGTTGGCAGGGTTAGGAAAGATCTCCCCTGCAGTTAATCGCAGCAGAATTAAGAGAGACAGCAGATGGATTAGTGATTTAAGAGATTGACTTTTGTGTTGTATAGTGAAATGTGATGGTTATGTGGACATAAATGTAAGTTTACAAAACAAATCATAATTTAAAAAAAAATTAGATAAACTGTAAACATGTTGGATATGAGCGAAATGATTAGCTGCAAGTTAAATTTGAGACAAATTTCTTGAAATTTGCAGGTCTTTTCAAATTTAATAAAATTGTGATTTAATTTGTGATGGTAAAAAAAAATCATGGTGCCAAATTACATGCTGCTGTAAATTGCAGCAGCCACAGACCTGGCTCATGACTTTAGTCCTCGCAGCATCTTCCTCATAATACATTGCATGATTTAGAGCAGTCAATCACAGGAGCCTATCACAGGGACTATAAAAGATGAGGACAAGGCAAGTAGCGACCATTTTAAAATTTTATAACCCAATGATAGGCGGTCATAGCGCACGGATCATTACAGGATAGAAAAAAAGGTATAACTCTAATTGTGGTGTACTACTGCAGTATTGAAGCACATTAAAAATGGGACTGGTAGTCTCAGTCTATGGCAAGGTGCACATGTTCAGTATTTGGTCAGTATTTTACATCAGTAGTTGAAAGAAACAACCAGGAGGGGGTCAAAAATGTAGAAGTGGTGACGTGTTTCTATCACACTTTTCCTTTGATTTTTCTACTAGTGGTTTTGGCTTACAAGTAGTGATGTACAGTACTGACCAAATACTGAATGTGTGAATGTGGCCTAACCATCATAATCCAAAGATGCAAGAGAAATAGTGAAGTGCAAGACCTGCAGAATCCGTGTGACTGTGAATTGATTGATTTGTGATATACTGCAGCAACAGCACATTAAAAACAGAAATGTATTTATTCTTCACACACTGAAAACAAGGAGTGCAATTTAATAGCAAAGAAGAAAAAAGCCAGCTCACCGTTGTCCTCATTTTGATAGTAAATAAAAACCCTGAAACCAAGGCTTGCGTGTCAGAGAAATTGTGCTGCAAAAAACAAGCCCTTTTAAAGCTCTGTAGGCAAAAAAATTAAGTTACAGCTATCAGAATATGATGATGGAAAAACAACTTATTTGTAAAAAAATAATTTTAGTGAGCAAAATAAACAAAATATAAAAAAACCTAGATAAGGCTATGTGCACACGTTGCGGATTCTCTGCGGATCCGCAGCATTTTTTGCGGTGCAGAAGCGCTGCAGATCCGCAATTGATTTACAGTATAATGTAAATCAATGAGAAAAAAAAAGCTGTGCACATGTTTTGGAAAATCCGCTGCGGAAACGCTGCGGTTTAAAAGAAGTAGCATGTCACTTCTTTTTTGAGAATCAGCAGCGTTTTTGTACCCATTCCATTATAGAAATCCGCAGGGGTAAAAATTGCAGCAAATCTGAAAAAAAAAAACGCAACAAAAACGCACAAAAAACGCTGCAGATCCGCACAAAAAATGCAACAAATCCACAGCTGCATTTTCTGCCATAAGAGGCAGAATCCGCACCAGAAATTCCTAAGACTAAGGCTACTTTCACACTGGCGTTTTTTTTAATACGTCGCAATGCGTCGTTTAGGGGAAAAAACACATCCTGCAAAGTTGTTTGCAGGATGCGTTTTTGCCCCATAGAGTAACATTACCGACGCATTGCAACGTATTGACACACGTCGCAATCGTCGTGCGACGGTTGCGCCGTGTTGTGGCGGACCGCCGGGAGCAAAAAACATTAAATGTAACGTTTTTTGCTGCCAACGGACCGCTTTTTCCGACCACGCATGCGCGGCCGGAACTCCGCCCCCACCTCCCCGCACCTCACAATGGGGCAGCGGATGCGCCGGAGAAATGCAACCGCTGCACCGTTGTGCGGCGCATCAAACGCTAGTGTCGGAATCTTGGCCCGACGCAATCCGACGCTAATGTGAAAGTAGCCTAATCCGCAACGTTTGCACATAGCCTATGACAGATTGTCATATAAAGAAACTTATCCCCTTGTGACACTAATATTTTAATGAGCTGAAGATTCGCTCTCTTAACAAAAGTGTTTTGTACTTTAGACTATACTATAGAGTTGTCAGCACAATTATATCTCAAATTACAAAACAGAAAGGCCAGAAGAAACAAAGTGATCCGGAAAATAGGAGATGTATTTTAAGCCCATCTCTGTTGTAAGAGGGCAATGCTTCTTCTAACAAGGGTCTATAATTATTGTTAAAACACTTTTCTCCATGATATACCCACACTTACTAAATAAAGACTTTCACTAATGTCACTGAGAATAATTACTTTCAGAGACAAGGGTTTAAAATAGGATTCAAAGAATGGTACAGGCTGAAACATAAAGATATAGTTCTGCAATAAATATAGGTTTTCACAGCAAAGTAACGGATTCCTATTGGAAATATAACAATACAAACAGTTCTTTCTTTTGAAGAGTGAGTGGATTTAGGATAATGTGGAGCTACATAAGGATGTCTGGCCATGGAATATTACAGCCACATTATGTGACGTTTGTATTATGAGATGAGTAATTTTTTGCACTTATCACCCTTCATAACTATTTAACTGTGATTGCACGCAACTAGATCAATACACTTCCTACCATGGCAGACAGTGATGTGCAAGCCCTTTATGGAATCAAGGGCACATTTAAAGGGGTTGTTCACTAGGACAACCCATTCTCAATCTGAATGTTTGCCCCATGAAAATAAAAGTACTTATGCTCATCTGCCATGCCAGCGCAATTTCAGCGGTGTTGGCACTCGCATTCTCATGGGCTTACATGAGGTTGTTATGACATGTGAGCCCTGTGCCCATGGCACAAGCCATGACCATGGGCTCTGAAGCTCACTCCCAATACCCGCTGAAACCCATGAACAGGAATGGTACAGTGTCTACAGAAAAGCAGAAGGGTTTCTGCCAAAGTGCTCACCACACATCTAGATGAGTTCCTTGGGGGGTCTAGTTTCCAAAATGGAGTCACTTGTGGGGGAGTTCAAATGTTTAGGCACACAGGGGCTAGCCAAACGCGACATGGTGACCGCTAACGATTGGAGCTAATTTTTCATTCAAATAGTCAAATGGCGCACCTTCCTTTCCAAGCCTTGCCGTGTGCCCAAACAGTGGTTTACCCCCACATGTGAAGTATCGGTGTACTCAAGAGAAATTACCCAACAAATTTTAGGATCCAGTTTATTCTTTTACCCTTGGGAAAATAAAAAAACTGTTGCTAAAATTAATTTTTGTGACTAAAAAGTTAAATGTTCATTTTTTCCTTCCATGTTGTGTCTGCTGCTGTGAAACACCTGAAGGGTTAATAAACTTCTTAAATGTGGTTTTGAGCACCTTGAGGGGGTGTAGTTTTTAGAATGGTGTCACTTTTGGGTATTTTCAGCCATATAGACCCCTCAAACTGACTTCAAATGTGAGGTGGTCCCTAAAAAAATGATTTTGTAAATTTTGTTGTAAAAATGAGAAGTCGCTGGTCAAATTTTAACCCTTATAACTTCCTAGCAAAAAAAAAAAATTTGCTTCCAAAATTATGCTGATGTAAAGTAGACATGTGGGAAATGTTATTTTTTAACTATTTTATGTCACACAACTCTCTGGTTTAACAGAATAAAAATTCAAAATTTGAAAATTGCTAAATTTTCTAAATTTTCGCCAAATTTCCATTTTTTTCACAAATAAACACAAAAATTATCGGCATAAATTTACCACTAACATGAAGCTCAATATGTCACGAAAAAACAATCTCAGAATCGCTAGGATCCGTTGAAGCGTTCTTGAGTTATTGCCTCATAAAGGGACACTGGTCAGAATTGCCAAAAATGGCCAGGTCATTAAGGTCAAAATAGGCTGGGTCATGAAGGGGTTAAAAAGAATTCTTCCAAATAAAGCTGAATGAAAATTTTTATCAACACCCTGATGTGTGAGCTGGATCCATTTTCACACTGTTCAAGTTGCTGAGTGCTGTGCAGCAGCAGGATTCCTGTGCTCCTACCCTGGAGTGGAATTACGCCTCAGGGGTGACCTGATTTTTCACTTATTCACACAGGCACAGATAGACCTTGCTGTTGTGCTGTTTTATTGAAAATTGCCCAATTTGTGCACCTCCCCCCCCCCCCCCCACCTCTGGTGTTCCTGTCTCTCCCCATTATCCCTTGGTGTTGAAAACAGCTTCTACCTCTGTCACCAGCATTATCTGAGGGTGATGTTTTCAGCAACTGATCTACAACGGCCCTTTTGGACAATTCCATTGCAAAACTTTTTGGTGACTCCAAAAGGAGAGAAGGAAATTTCTCCTTGTATGATGGATCGAGAAAGGTAGCCAACCAGTATTGGTTGTTGGATAAAATGTGTATCACGTGAGGGACTTGCCACATACACTTACACATGAACTGTGCCATGTGAGCCAAGCTACAAAAAGGCAAATGTTCTGTGTCCCCAAGAGTAGGAACAGTACCGATCCTCTCCTCATGCTGACTTGCCTCCTCCTCCTCCTCAACCTCCTCCTCTCCAGCCCATCCAGGCTGCACAGACATGAAACTTGGGTTAGGTAGCTCAGAGAAACAAGTCCTCTCCCTCCTCATCTTCCTCCTCATCACCCAATGTTGCCTGAGAATATTGGCTGGGCTGGGTAGTATCACTCATTATGAAATCTGGCTCCATACTAACATGCTGGGCACTCAAAGCTTCCTATTTGAGATTGTGCAGTGATTGCTTCAAGAGACACAGTAAAGGATGGTTACGCTGATAACAGCCTGATCACCACTCACGAGGTTGGTGCAGTACTCAAAATTCTCAAGAACCTCGGTAATGTCAGTGATCCACACCCACTCGACAGTTGTTATGTGTGGTGGTGGCTGACTCCCAGTCTGACGGGCATGTTGAAGCTTGTATTCAGCTACTGCCCTATGCTGCTCATGAATCCTCACCTCGGAGTGGCAAAGCTTGGGGTCTTATGTCTCCTCTGACTGACAATAGCGAGAGGAAGGAGAACCAGCTTCAGGATTGGATCAGACATCTGTGTATCAACAGTAGACTGTGTGGTCGTGGAAGATTTGTTGCTGCATGACTTACTTGCTATCCAAGACAGAATCTGCTCTTGCTCTTCTGGCTTCCACACACTTTTACATTCCAGTCTGGGATATTTTTCCAGGAACATAGTAGATGCATCAAGCTTCTTCTGATCTGACACAGACTCAGTGCCTTCTTGCACACTACTGACAACACCGCTTCCACGTCCCTGTCCCTTAACAACAGGCTTTCTTGGCATTTTGGGTTTTGCTCACAGATTTTCAGATCTTGATGGCACAAGCCAAGCTAGCTGTCACAGTCAAAATAGTATTAGCCCGGTAGTAGAGGGGGAGGTGTGTCAGTGTTGTTCTTGGAAGCACACAGAGCACTCACTGTGTGAAGCAACACAGGGGCATGAGGAACCAAAGAGACTGACACCCTGTTTCTCGAGCTGTCTTATGTTTACCCAGAGGATCTAGCGTGCGGCGCACGTTGTGAGTAAAAAGATTTTTACCGGCGTGCAGTCGCCCAGGGAAACTGGACAAAGGGAAGTCCGGCCTGTTTAGGGACTGCAAACTAAAGCCTGCACTGTGTAATTCTAACGGACTGTGTGAAGAAGCCGTGTACTGTGTATTTCCAATGGTCTGGGTGAAGAAGCCATGTATTGGGTATTTCTAATGGACTGTGTGAAGTAACACATTAAAGGAACGTTTTGTTTGAACTTGCTTGGGTCACTGTCATTTCACTGCGTACGGTGCTACTGCTGCATCACAGTGGACTAATGTGGACAGCAGAAGGCAAGCTGTGACCACAAAAACAGCGGAGAAAATGGCCTGGTGCGTGCTTGGTAGCAGACAGTAGGAAATGTTTGAACTACTGCTTTGCGTAGAGCACTAACTGCCTTTTTACGTGGAATAATGTGGACAGCATAAGACAGGCTGTGACCACAAAAACAGTGGGGAAAATGGCCTGGTGCGTGCTTGGTAGCAGGCAGTAGGAAATGTTTGGACTACTGCTTTGTGTAGGGCACTAACTGCCTTTTTATGCGGATTAATATGGATAGCAGAAGGCAGGATGTGATTCCAAAACAGCGGGGAAAATGGCATGGTGCGTGCTTGGTAGCAGGCAGTAGGAAATGTTTGAACTACTGCTTTGCGTAGAGCACTAACTGCCTTTTTATGTGGAATAATGTGGACAGCAGAAGCCAGGCTCTGACCCCAAGAACAGCAGGGAAAATAGACTGATGCTTTTAAAAAAAAAAGGCAGCACTAAATGCTAGTACTCTGTGTGCTGGACAAATATTTCTTTGCCTCCAACAAGAGCTGTTTTAAGATAGACACTGGAAGAACACTTTAACCTTTCCCTACCTAATACACAATCTCTCCCTCCCTGTACTCTGACTTTGTTGTGTTTGTTCAGCTATGAAAAGAGTTATTATTTGGTGGTGTTATGGTGCTAGTGACCGGCTCTTTAAACTGTTCCTGCTCGAGTATCTCTCGCTCCCTACTCTACACTGACCTAGTATATACTGCAGATAGCCCTGAAAGGGCTTTTGTGTTATCAAGAGGCCTAAATACTCTCCCTAGCAGCTGAGAGATCTCTCCCTATGCTTGTAGAACGCAGGCTCCGGATGCGGCGGAAGCCTTAAATAGACCCTATGATGCTGAGTGGCCAGCCACTCACAGTAATGCCACAACCAACATGTTTGTGGCATTACTGTGATTGGTTAAGAAGCGCATCATGTTGACACCAAGGTTTTACAAGGTGGAATTTTAAACAGGTTTACCAGAGCCACAGAAACCATCATGGATGGCTCAATGATGGGTTGTGGTTCCTCCTCTTGGTCAGTGGGCAGGAAGAGGCAAAATCAAAACGGGAAAAGAAAAATGACCAGCTTGTCTGGCGCGGGTTCAGTCTTTGTGGCTAGTCAGGTTTTGTGATTAGTATAAAGGACGATGGGATAAAGTGCTCCATCGAGAAGGTACCAACACTTCTAAAGAGCCATCTTGATTACTAAAAACTCTTGGTCTCCAATTGAGTAGTTGTGCTCTGGGGAAGAGAAGGTCTTGGAGAAGAAACCATAGGTGACCATACGGCCAGAAAGGGACTTCTGAGAAAGAACTGCTCCAGCCCCAGGAGAAGAAGCGCCCCCCTCCTGAAATAATAGTTTATTATCTTCAAGTCAGTATAATACTGGAGCAGAAGAGAAGGCTTGCTTCAGGGAAAGAAAAGCATTATTAGCCTCTGGAGTCCATAACTTCACATTAGCTCCCTTATAGATCATGGCGGAGATAAGAGTTGTTGGGACGAAAAATGTGGAATATATGGTTGGTAGAGTTGAGCGACTTTTACTTTTTTCAGATCGAGTCGGGTTTCGCAAAACCCAACTTTGTCAAAAGTCGGGTCAGGTGAAATCGGACAATTATTGCGAAAAGTCGGGGGCCGACTGAAACACGAAACCCAATGCAAGTCAATGGGGAATCAAAGTCGGCAGTGACTGGAGGACAGGAAAACACCTACAGTGCCCCTTTTAATGCCAAAAACATCAATTCTTATTACTTAAGCTTCTCAATCTTAATTTACTTTATAATAATAGTTAGGCATTGAAAACTGGGGGTCATTTGGCCAAAGTTGTGGGGGGTAGGGCTGGCTCAAGATTTTCGTGGGCCCAGGAAAAGTGGAATACGTCACGGCGGTGGAGCAGGGAGAGGTAAGTATTTCAACTTTGCAAGTGCTGTGATCCAGAGCAAGCGGGGGGGGGGCCACTCGTTCGCACTGGCACAGGGTCCCTCATAGTATGGTGTTGTGTTTGACGGCGGGTGGCGCCTCCCACTGGCAGAGACACTTTTGCATACTATGAGGGGCCCTGTGCCAGTGAGGTCGCCAACGAGTATGCCCTCCCCACCTGATGAAGGAACCTGCACTTTCATCTGCACCTTCCTCTTTGCCCTCGTGTAAGGTGGTATAGTATGCGGGAAGGGGAACCTGACTTTCAGCAGGGTCAGATTCTGGCTGTGTAGAGTGCAAGGGCAATGTAGTGGTCTGGGTCAATGTACCAGCAGACTCATCTAGCAGTGGCTGGGCAATGGGCAGAATGAGAAGGAAACACAGATATAGGCCCAAATAATAAAGTAGGCTAAATGCAGTTCAAAATTGGTAACAGGACTAAACAGGCGGCATTGCTTTGTTCAGTGGAGGACAACTGTAATGAGTGGCAGACACAGTTAGTAGGCCCAAATAATAAAGTAGGCTAAATGCAGTTCAAAATTGGTAACAGGACTAAACGGGCGGCATTGCATTGTTCAGTGGAGGACAACTGTAATGAGTGGTAGACACAGTTAGTAGGCCCAAATAATAAAGTAGGCTAAATGCAGTTCAAAATTGGTAACAGAACTAAACAGATGGCATAGCTAGCTAGGTACAGGGGTGGGCTTCTCTGCTGAGTAGCAGACAGTGGTAGTAGGCGCAAAGTATTAACTTGTCTAAATGGAGGCCAGGGCCCCTGTATATTTTAACTATCATCTATCACTTCAACAAATTTGTATTGGCAGTGCCACTGAAGGATTTAACAGCACAGACTACACAGTGGTGGAGCAGGGAGAGGTAAGTATTGCAAGTGGTAGCGCACTGTTCGAGTTGGGGGGGAACACTCTCTCGTGGGCGGCGGTACTGGCACAGGGCCCCTCATATTACAACGGTGTGTCTGACCTTAGTTGTGCACCACCACCGTCAGAGACACTTCATTGTACTATGAGGGACCCTGTGCCAGTGCCGTCACCCAAGAGTGGGCACACCCACCTTTCCAGGCAAACGGCACTCGCATGGGTGCTTGCGCCAGGTGGTGACCACGGTCCTGTGGGGGGAGTCAGCCCATTTAGGGAGGTATAAAAATGGCCTATGGTGGACATTCAGCAGCTGCAAATGGAGGAATTGGAGAAGTCAGTAAGAGGAGGCCAAAAGCAAGACATTTTTCAGGCAAGGTACGTGTCAGCAGGGGAAGGTGGGGCAAAATAATTTGAAATCCATGATTGGTTCATTTTAATGAAGGTTAGATCATCCGGCTTTAAAAGCTGTTTTCCTACTCCCAGATAAGGGAGCCTTCGAGGCCTTGTGTAGCCAGACGATGACGCTGGCTCAACACCTCCAGCCTTAGGTGCTATTGTGCTTTTGCCACTACCACCAGATGTACCACCACCACCACCACCATCAGTACCTGCTGGCAACCACCGCCCATGGGCTCTTCCACCAGACTTCCTCATTTTTTGGAAAATCTAACCAAAATAACAACCGTTATATGGTACTGTAAAACAAGGTAGAAGGTGTATATAAACTTGTTGAGAATTTGAATCTCACTTTTTTGGGGGGAGACTGAACCAAAACTCAGGCCCAGTATATATAACAACACAATCTAAGTGGCAGAAAGTGGCTGGCTGATATACGACAAACTAACAGGACTGCAGTATATCCACTTTGTGAGAATTTGAATCTCACTTTTTTGGGGGGAGACTGAACCAAAACTCAGGCCCAGTGTATAAAACAACACAATGTAAGTGGCAGAAAGTGGCTGGAAGATATATGAAAAAATACAAGAACTGTAGTACAATTTCAATCTCCCTACAATGATCTCAGGAAAAGTATGGCAGCAATAAAAAGGACTGCTGCACACAAAAGTGTGGACAAATAAACAAGGTAACTGTGCTGAAAGGAGCAACAGGATTTTTGCTTTTAAAAAAACAGTTGGTTTGCACAGCAGCGTGCAAACAGCAATGCAGCTATCAGGGAGCCTTATAAGGCAGCCTAATAAGCTACAGAGATGATGCACAAAAATATAGCCTCCACTGTCCCTGCAAAAAAATGGTGGTGTTGGAGAGTGGAAATCGCTACAGCACAAGCAGTTTGGGGGTTAATCTTCCCTCCCTAACTATATCCCTTCTTCTGATGAAGCTGCAGCAACCTCTCCCTATGCTAAGATCGGTAGAAGTAAGATGGTGGTCGGCGTGCACTCCCCTTTATAGCCCCTATGACGCCGCAGAAAGCAAGCCAATCACTGTTATGCCCTTCTCTAAGATGGTGGGGACCGAGACCTATGTCATCACGCTGCGCACACTCTGCGTCCTCCTTCATTGGCTGAAAAATGGCGCTGAAAGCATCATACGAAACGCGACTTTTGCGCGCAGATCGCCGACCTCATGGCCGATCCCACACTAGGTTCGGGTCGGGTTTCATGAAACCCGACTTTGCCGAAAGTCGGTGATTTTTGAATTTGTCCGATCCGTTTCGCTCAACCCTAATGGTTGGTAGTTGGAGAATCCTAAGAATCTCTAGATAGCTTTAACGCCATCAGGAGCTGGCCACCCGAGGATTGGAGACACCTTCCGTGGATCCATCAACAGGCCTGTGTTTGATATTATATAACCTAGGAAAGGTAGAGAAAATAGTTCAAACACACATTTCCCAAATTTAAGGAAAAGAAAACCAGTGAAAATATAGTTTGTAGGTCACAGTGCCTTAGTCTACATGGTATGAAAATATTGTATTCATAAGAAAACAGGGATGTATATCCAGGAGGTAAGTATAATTAAATACTGTTTTATAATTGATTGTTTACCTAGTGAGACATGATGGTCTGATATCTTATTGTTCACTCACATTACTGAGTGTGATCCCTCAATATTTTTCCACAATTTTTATTTAATTATACTTACCTCCTGGATATATGTCCCTGTTTTCTTATGAATACAATATTTTCATACCATGTAGACTAAGGCACTGTGACCTACAAACTATATTTTCACTGGTTTTCTTTTCCCTAAAAATTGTTGTTTTTATTAGAAATTTTATATTAAATAAAAATTATTTTATACTGGACTTATGGTCGGTTTTGTGGTTCCTCTTCGTTTTTAGTATTGTATTTTCCGATTCCGGCTCACTAGTAATCTATAACACGCGGATAATTATTTTATTTTATATTCTTTTATTACTCTTATACCACATTTACTGTGAGCGCTCCTTTGGTTCATTTATTGATTTCCCAAATTTAGCGTACAAGCGATTCTCTCTGTCGCTGCAGGACTGAAAGTTCCACCTATTCGATGGCAGATCTGGAGAAAAGATCAAGATGTTTCCAGATAAACCATGACACAAAACGTAGAGGAGATGTTGAAAGATATCATTCACAAATTTCTTGGAAGACAGCTGAGGCATTGCTGAGCCCAAACGGTATAACTCGATAATCATAATGACAGTCCTGGGTGTTAAAAGCCATCTTCCACTCATCTTCACAATACTAGATGGTTGCCCGATTCTAACACATCGGGTATTCTAGAATATGTATGTCCACGTAGTATATTGCCCAGTCACGTAGTAGATTGCCCAGTCACGTAGTATATTGCCCAGCCACGCAGTATATTGCCCAGCCACGTAGTATATTGCCCAGCCACGTAGTATATTGCTCAGCCACGTAGTATATTGCCCAGCCACGTAGTATATTGCCCAGCCACGTAGTATATTGCCCAGCCACGTAGTATATTGCCCAGCCACGTAGTATATTGCCCAGCCACGTAGTATATTGCCCAGCCACGTAGTATATTGCCCAGCGACATAGTATATTGCACAGTCCACGTAGTAGATTGCCCAGTCACGTAGTATATTGCCCAGCCACGCAGTATATTGCCCAGCCATGTAGTATATTGCCCAGCCACGTAGTACATTGCTCAGCCACGTAGTATATTGCCCAGCCACATAGTATATTGCCCAGCCACGTAGTATATTGCCCAGCCACGTAGTATATTGCCCAGCCACGTAGTATATTGCCCAGTGACGTAGTATATTGCCCAGTTACGTAGTATATTGCCCAGTCACGTAGTAGATTGCTCAGCCACGTAGTAGATTGCTCAGCCACGTAGTATATTGCCCAGTTATGTAGTATATTGCTCAGCCACGTTTGTTTCATCTGATGGTGATTACTTTATTCATCTATGTATTTCATATATGTATTTACATTTCCCATGTCGTTGTGTTTTTGTGGCCTAATATCTTGCTCAAATACACATCTTTGGCTTTTTTTTTTTCTATACTTTTGGGCATAATCACCTTGCTAGGCAATTGTTTTTATATCTGCCCTTTTTGTTGCCAACACTGACCATGGTGCCTCTTTGTTGTCATACCGATGTGCGCATGCGCAGTTTTGATTTCCGCCCCTTATTTTTCGGCTCTCCTGTTGTCATTCACCAAGTTGTGGAGTACACGGGGCCCTGTGTCGTTTCCTCAACTTGCGGCGAAGTACACAGTGAGCGACGTAGTATTCGGCGTAAAACCTTTATTACTGTCTGTCTATATTTATTATGGCGGTGGTTCCACTTCCGGTGCGGGTTACTTATACAGTGCCTACAAGTAGTATTCAACCCCCTGCAGATTTAACAGGTTTAATAAGATGCAAATAAGTTAGAGCCTTCAAACTTCAAACAAGAGCAGGATTTATTAACAGATGCATAAATCTTACAAACCAAAAAGTTTTGTTGCTCAGTTAAATTTTTATAAATTTTAAATATAAAAGTGTGGGTCAATTATTATTCAACCCCTAGGTTTAATATTTTGTGGAATAACCTTTGTTTGCAATTTCAGCTAATAATCGTCTTTCATAACACCTGATCAGGCCGGCACAGGTCTCTGGAGTTATCTTGGCCCACTCCTCCATGCAGATCTTCTCCAAGTTATCTAGGTTCTTTGGGTGTCTCATGTGGACTTTAATCTTGAGCTCCTTCCACAAGTTTTCAATTGGGTTAAGGTCAGGAGACTGACTAGGCCACTGCAACACCTTGATTTTTTGCCTCTTGAACCAGGCCTTGGTTTTCTTGGCTGTGTGCTTTGGGTCGTTGTCTTGTTGGAAGATGAAATGACGACCCATCTTAAGATCCTTAATGGAGGAGCGGAGGTTCTTGGCCAAAATCTCCAGGTAGGCCGTGCTATCCATCTTCCCATGGATGCGGACCAGATGGCCAGGCCCCTTGGCTGAGAAACAGCCCCACAGCATGATGCTGCCACCACCATGCTTGACTGTAGGGATGGTATTCTTGGGGTCGTATGCAGTGCCATCCAGTCTCCAAACGTCACGTGTGTGGTTGGCACCAAAGATCTCGATCTTGGTCTCATCAGACCAGAGAACCCTGAACCAGTCAGTCTCAGAGTCCTCCAAGTGATCATGAGCAAACTGTAGACGAGCCTTGACATGACGCTTTGAAAGTAAAGGTACCTTACGGGCTCGTCTGGAACGGAGACCATTGCGGTGGAGTACGTTACTTATGGTATTGACTGAAACCAATGTCCCCACTGCCATGAGATCTTCCTGGAGCTCCTTCCTTGTTGTCCTTGGGTTAGCCTTGACTCTTCGGACAAGCCTGACCTCGGCACGTGAGGAAACTTTCAAAGGCTGTCCAGGCCGTGGAAGGCTAACAGTAGTTCCATAAGCCTTCCACTTCCGGATGATGCTCCCAACAGTGGAGACAGGTAGGCCCAACTCCTTGGAAAGGGTTTTGTACCCCTTGCCAGCCTTGTGACCCTCCACGATCTTGTCTCTGATGGCCTTGGAATGCTCCTTTGTCTTTCCCATGTTGACCATGTATGAGTGCTGTTCACAAGTTTGGGGAGGGTCTTAAATAGTCAGAAAAGGCTGGAAAAAGAGATAATTAATCCAAACATGTGAAGCTCATTGTTCTTTGTGCCTGAACTACTTCTTAATACTTTAGGGGAACCAAACAGAATTCTGGTGGGTTGAGGGTATGTTCACACGTTCAGGATTTCCATCCTTTTTTTTTCCTGACTGTTTTTTAAAAAACTGCAGCTCTTGGCAGAAAACGCAGGTCCTTTTTTTGGTCCTTTTTTGGTCCGTTTTTGATGCGTTTTTTGATGCGTTTTTTGATGCGTTTTTTTGATGCAGTTTTCTAGCCAGAGTCTGTGTGTTTTCTAGGAATTTTTTTAGGGTTAAAATGGCTGAAAATACCCTAACCCTACCCCTACCCCTAACCCTAACCCTACCCCTAACCCTAACCCTACCCCTAACCCTACCCCTAACCCTAATCCTAACCCTACCCCTACCCCTAACCCTACCCCTAACCCTAACCCTACCCCTAACCCTACCCCTACCCCTATTCTAACCTTAGTGAAAAAAAAAAAAAAAATTCTTTATTTTTTTTATTGTCCCTACCTATGGGGGTGACAAAGGGGGGGGGGTGTCATTTACTATTTTTTTATTTTGATCACTGAGATAGGTTATATCTCAGTGATCAAAATGCACTTTGGAACGAATCTGCCGGCCGGCAGATTCGGCGGGCGCACTGCGCATGCGCCCGCCATTTTGCAAGATGGCGGCGCCCAGGGAGAAGACGGCCGGACGGACACCGGGACGCCGGGTGAGTATAAGGGGGGGAGATTAGGGCACGGGGGGGGCATCAGAGCACTGGGGGGGGGCATCGGAGCACTGGGGGGGGGCATCGGAGCACGGGGGGGCGGGATCGGAACACGGGGGGGGCAGCCACACTCCGCCCACGCACTTCCGCCCGCTCCCCGCACTTCCTGCTGCAGCGGTTCTGCACATCAAACCGCAGTAAAACCCGCAGATATATTTTTGATCTGCGGGTTTTACTGCGGTTTGGACCTCACAATGGAGGTCTATGGGTGCAGAACCGCTGCGGCTCCGGAAAAAGAATTGACATGCTCCTTCTTTTTTCCGGGAGCTATTCAGCGCGTCTTTTTTTTTACAATTTCCGGACCATGTGCACAGTGTATCCTGTTTTCCATAGGGTACAGTGTACTGTACCCTGCATGGAAAACAGCTGCGGAACCGCAGCGGCAAAACCGCCGCGGTTCCGCGGTAAAAAACGCACTGTGTGAACATGGCCTGAGGGGTTGAATAATAAATGACCCTCTGAAAAGACTTTTCACAATTTAAAAAAAAAATAAACAAAGAAATAACATTCTTTTTTGCTGCAGTGCATTTCACACTTCCAGGCTGATCTACAGTCCAAATGTCACAATGCCAAGTTAATTCCAAATGTGTAAACCTGCTAAATATGCAGGGGGTTGAATACTACTTGTAGGCACTGTATTTCCGCCGGTCAAATTTCTTTCTTTCATGGCCAGTTCTAATGATGGCGATTTTCTACCTTTGCTCTCATATGTGCACGCGCGGTCTGGTTCCGCCCCCATCTGTTTGGCGTTCCTATTCCCCGCATTGCGTTTATTGCGACAGATGGTGCTTTTTCGTGCACATTCCCCAGTATGTTGGCTCAGCGTGGGGAGTGTGGTAGCTTTATTTGCCCCAATTATTTTAATCCACTATGACTCTTTAGTGGTTTCAGAGGCATCGTGGTCACCATGGCAACGTAGTCATTTCCAGTTCTCCAGGTGTTGTGTATTTCCGTCGCCCATTACTATTTAAATCAGTCAGGGACACCATTTACCATGCCCCCTGAGGAAGGATAATATCCGAAACGTGCGTTGGGGTGTGTGCACACATCCCAGGAACCCCCACACTGGTGCCATCCACAAGTAAGGTATTAGGTTTTTTTTGTTTTTTTTTATATGCATATTGTCTATCTTTAGTGCCGATACATCATGTTGCTCTGATTTTCCGAGCATTATTTACTCTGCTAGGTGTGTGAAGATTTCCATTTTGGGCACCCTCTCTTATACCACCATATCGTGACGGGGAGATTTATTTGTATTTATATTTTTTGTGCTGTGTGGTTCCTGCATGTGTGCACACCTGTTGTTTTTACCATTGTTATTTTTGGTTTCATATATTGCATGCCATCTCTTGGCCTGATGGCTTTTTTGTCCTTATTATTATGTATTAATAAAGTATTTTCACTTTTATATGCATATTGGACTGTTTTGGTCGTTTTTCTTGGCTTTTCTGCCATGTGTTTTTTTCAGTGCTCAGCCATGTAGTAGATTGCTCAGCCACGTAGTATATTGCCCAGTCACGTAGTATATTGCACAGCCCATGTAGTATATTGCTCAGCTATGTTGTATATTGGCCAGCTATGTAGTATATTGCCCAGCCACGTATGACACAGGTGAAAAAAATAAAAAATAAACACATACTCACCTTCCGCAGGCGCGTTGTAGCAGTGTCCACAGATTATCGCTGGCGGCGGCCATCTTCCGGAGGTCCGGGGCTTCAGGAAAATGGCCGCGGGATGCCGCACGTGCGCAGATGGAGATCGCGGCGGCCATTTCCCTGAAGCCCCAGGGCTGGTGTGAGCATGACCTATGATGACGTTGCGGTCACATGACCGTGACGTCACGGCAGGTCCTTGCCGCACACCAGCCCTGAGACGGGACCTCACCGCAAGCTGCCGCTTGCAATGGAGCGGTCCGGGGAGCATGGCGAGGAGCGAGAAAGGCGGCGGAGAGTGAGTATAGCAGGTTTTTTTTAATTATTATTTGTAACATGCATATTTTTACTATTGATGCTGCATAGGCAGCATCAATAGTAAATAGTTGGGGGACACACAGGGTTAATAGCAGCGGTAACGGAGTCGGTTACACCACGAGCCGTTACCGCTGCCATTAACCGTGTGTGAGCGGGATTACAGAGCAGGCGCCGGGCAGTGAGTGCAGGGGAGTAGGGGAGTGACTAATCGGACTGTGGCCGTCACTGATTGGTCGCGGCAGCCATGACAGGCAGCTGCCGAGACCAATCAGCGAACGAATAACCGTGACAGAAGGACAGACAGACAGACGGAAGTACCCCTTAGACAATTATGTATATAGATATCTGGATTAGGTTGTATGCTCCTCACAGATCCAGTTTAGTAAAGATCCTAGCACCTCTGAGGCAATGGAACAACTCTAGAATTAAAGGCAATGGATACTTGTTCATAACAGTGATCTGATTGAGCTGCCTATAATCAATGTAAGGTTGGAGGATCCAGTCCTTTTTCTTTATAAAAAAGGTACCTTCTCCAGCTGGAGAAGAGGATTTCTGAATGAAACCCCTAGCCAAATCCTCCTTAACATATTCGGACATGGATAGAGTGTTTGGGACAGGAGGCAAATATGACCTTGTTTAGGTAAGGATTCTGGAAGCAGTCTATGGAGCAGTTGTAAGGTCTATGTGAAGGTAACGTCTCTGCTTCTTTCTTGTCAATGATGTCCACATATGACCAGTAGGCAGATGGTAATCTCGACAGAGAAGATGGTTGCACTGGCACCGGACCGGTCGTACAGGTGCAAGACACTTCTCATGATAAGACTGAATCCAGCGAAAGCACCTCTCCGGATCTCCAGTTCATGCATGCAAAGCCACGGAAGGCCAGAAGAAGCAGATGAGGCAGGCAAGGAAGCACGTAAATGTTCAACATCCCAATCCGGAGCTCTACTTGCTCAGTGACCACCCGAATGGCTTCGGATAAAGGATTCCCATCAACACATGACACCTGCAATAGATTTTACAGTTGTCAAACGGGGATCTGGTAGCAATCTACCACTGCTTGCTGTATGAAGTTCCCTGCCGCACTGGAATCCAGATACGCTGTATCAATGAACTGGGAACTTCCACAAGCCACAGATACGGTCAATGATGGAGAGGAATTGCTCTCACCCAGGGTAGCCTCTCCTAGTGGCCCTAGGCTTGGAAGTTTTCTGGCCTTTTGGGACAAGAGCACATATGGTGACTGTAATACCACAATAGAAGCACAAGACCCTGGCTTGACGAATCTCCTGCTGTTGTAGCCAGCCCCACGTTGTTGACTTGCATAAGTTCAAGAGGTGCTGTGGAGGCTCTAAGGAGGGATGAGGCAGCACAAGTAGCTCAACCTGTTTTATCAAATACCTTGCAGAATGCTTCCAGGAAAGTCTGTATGTCTAGTATTTTCGCATTTCAACTCTCCAACAAGGGGTTGATTCATGCTAGGGCCTCTCTCCAAGAAGAGACATTAGAAAGGCTACCTTCGCCTAATCATAGGGAAACTGGTGGGCGCACAGTTAAAATTGCAGTGAGCACTGGTTGATAAAATTTCCGCATTGCTTTGGATCCCCATCAAAACGTGGCAGTGCAGACAGATGGTTTCTAGAACATGAAGTATTACTTGCCGACTTACTGGTCACTGCTGACCAGTCAGGCGTTAACAGTCTGTAGGTAGGATTGGATCTGGTCTTGATGATCTCTCTGACGGGTCATCTTGTGGAATAGGTCTGAGACTGGAGGGGTATGAGAGTCAGGTCTTTAGCAAACTGTTACGCACGTGGTTGTGGAGGGACGTAACTAAGTGAACACCTGGTTCTTTACTAAAGCCACTAATGGTGTGGTTAGACTTGAACCCAGTTGGTCCCCAGGTGATATTCCAGGGCCTACCCAAGAGCCAAGGCAGCTGACAGGAGGGGACAGGAAAGTAGGACTGGTCAGAAACTGCTTAGCAGGATGTATGCAATGGGTAGACAGATGAATACAGGAACATGGGACGGCCACCTGTACAAGATCAGTACTGCAGGTACACATGAACGGAATCAGAAGAATCAGAAACAGGACTAAGCACAGTCAGGACGGGTACAGGTTTAGGTACAGTTGGGCAGACATGATCAGGTACTGAGAACACAGGACCTTACAACTAGGTAGCAGGATAAAGACTGATAACTAAAGTTGCTAAGACACCTCCCAATAGGGTAGGGTGTCCTAAATAGCAGCTGTCTCCCAGCGATTTAAGAGGCTGGGAATGCATGCACACATGGCATAAGCACACTCCCAGGAGACCCGCATGCCATGCGCGGCGCAGATCCTGGGAGGAAACAGACCACCAAGTGGACGGTTTAGTAAACACAGGGGGAAGGAAGGAGACAAGTGAACTGAGCTAACAATGAACATCCATCTCAGTCAGAGTGACAGTTTTAGTGCAGTACAGGGAGTATGTCTGTCTCACTCTTCACACAGCCCATCCTAGGACGGCTGCACACTACAAGATGGAAGTTACAATTCTTACAGAGTGAACTATACAAAGCATACCTTTTTTGCTAACTTAAGGTTTATAGAAAAATGTTTAATATTTAAAAGTATTTGTTTTCTTTTAGCACATTTTTTTGGAGAACCCCTTTAAAGGGAACCTGTCAGCAGGATTGTGCACACTGACCTTTAGACAGTGTCTGGTCGTCGGCGTCGCTGTTATACTGATTAAATTGATACCTTGGTTTATAAAATCTGTCTTGTGGTTGTTGTTTAAAGGGAACCTGTCACCCCGTTTTTTCAGATTGAGATAAAAATACTGTTAAACAGGGCCTGCGCTGTGCGTTACAATAGTGTATGTAGTGTACCCTGATTCCCCACCTATGCTGCGAAATACATTACCAAAGTCGCCGTTTTCGCCTGTCAATCAGGCTGGTCAGGTCAGGTGGGCGTGGTGACATCGCTCTTTTCTTCCCCAGCTTTCCGTTGGTGGCGTAGTGGTGTGCGCATGTCCAAGTTCCGAATCCACTGCGCGCACGTGAAGAAACAGCACGCGATCTGCGCTATTACCCCTGTCATCGGTGGGGGCGGCCATCTTCCTGGGGCCGCGCGTGCGCAGATGGAGTGCTCTGCTGCACGGGGCTTCAGGAAAATGGCCGCGGGATGCCGCGCGTGCGCAGATGGAGATCGCGGCGGCCATTTTCCTGAAGCCGAGATGCAAACATTACCCCTTAGGCTGCCGTCACACAAGCAGTATTTGTTCAGTATTTTACATCAGTATTTGTAAGCCAAAACCAGGAGTGGGTGATAAATGCAGAAGTGGTGCATATGTTTCTATTATACTTTTCCTCTAATTGTTCCACTCCCGGTTTTGGCTTACAGATACTGATGTAAAATACTGACCAAATACTGATAGTGTGACGGCAGCCTTAAACATTTGATATGTTTTCAAGAACTAAAAATGCTCATTTGTTGAATTTGCAGCATTAGGAGGTCACATTCACTGAACAAAAAAAGCTATTTAACTCCAAAACATTGTAACAGGCCAAGTTACATGTTAGCATAGGAACCCTTCTTTGATATCATCTTCACAATTCTTGCATCCATTGAACTTGTGAGTTTTGGAGAGTTTCTGCTTGTATTTCTTTGCATAAATTCAGAATAGCCTCCCAGAGCTGCTGTTTTGATGTGAACTGCCACCCACCCTCATAGATCTTTTGCTTGATGATACTCCAAAACTTCTCTATAGGGTTGAGGTCAGGGGAAGATCTTGGCCACACCATGAGTTTATCTCCTTTTATGCCCTTAGCAGCCAATTACTCAGAGTTATTTTTTTGCAGCATGAGATGGTGCATTGTCATGCATGAAGATGATTTTGCTCCTGATGGCAAGTTTATGCTTTTTATACCATGGAAGAAAGTTGTCAGTCAGAAACTCTAGAGGTAATGCTCACACCTTCGGGAACCTTAAAGGGTCCAACCAGCTATTTCCCCATGATTATGGCCCAAAGCATGACTCCTCCACCTCCTTGCTGACGTCGCAGCCTTGTTGGGATATGGTAGCCATCCACCACCCATCCACTACTCCATCCATCTGGACCATCCAGGGTTGCTCAACACTCATCAGTAAACAAGACTGTTAGAAAATTAGTCTTCATGTATGTCTGGGCCCACTGTAACCGTTTCTGCTTGTGAACAGTGTTTAGGGGTGGCCGAATAGTAGGTTTATGCACCACAGCAAGCCTTTGAAGGATCCTACACCTTGAGGTTCGAGAGACTCCAGAGGCACCAGCAGCTTCAAATATCTGTTTGCTGGTTTGTAATGGCTTTTTAACAGCTGCTCCCTTAATCTGATGAACTTGCCTGGCAGAAACCTTCCTCATTCTGCCATTATCAGCACAAACACGTCTGTGCTCAGAATCAGCCACGAATCTCTTCACAGTTCGATGATCACGCTTAAGTTTTCAGGAAATATCTAAACATCCCTTGACCGATTTGGATCGCCCCCACGTAAGGGCAATGGGGTACTCGGTACCGAGTCCTTCAGTTCCCTCAGCTGGGATGTCACGGTGCACCCGGACCATGACCCAATAAAAGGGTGAAGTTTGTAGATAACGGTAGTGTTCGTGACTCCACCTGTGGTATTCGGTCAGAGTGACCGACGCTGCTTAGCGGTCTGCTGGGGTGATGGAATGGCAGCTAGATGGTATACCTTCCCACAGGTGAAGTATATCCCCAAGGCTTCCCAGAAGTGTAGATGTTGATGATGGATGGTGCAAGGCGCGGTGAATAACGAGGACACAATGGGTGCAGTCTCTTTACCTTTACTGAAGGCTTCAGCATCCACAGTCCAGAGTGCCGGATGATAGGGTAGTGTAACTACTCTGCTAGCATCACGGCATGGGCTCGCACCTCTCACACAATCTTACCCACTGCTCCAGGTCATGATGTGGTTTCTGTTTCATGCCAGCTGCATATTCTGTCTCTGCTCTCTGCATGCTTCATGGCTGTGTGTATAGGGGGCCGGCGCCTGAACTCTCTGGTTCTTATAGGAATCAGGTGCATGCATCTGTCTAATCTGTTCCTGACCAATTACCAAGAGGCCTCCAGTATTTAGTGCAGCTCCACCCTGTGGTCGGGGCCTGTGCAATGTGTTAGCTCAGATTGTGTTTAGCTTCTGAGTTTGCCAGCCCTTGCTCTGAGTTGCTCCCTCTCTGGAGGCATTTCTCTGTATTCTTGCCTTGATCTTGTTGTCCGCCTTCCAGGAGACAGAATATCTTGGTCCCTGTGTCTTTGTCCTTGTGTCTTGTTCCATTGCCTTGTCTGTACTTAAGGTACCATCACACTGAACGATATCGCTAGCGATCCGTGACGTTGCAGCGTCCTGGCTAGCGATATCGTTCAGTTTGACACACAGCAGCGATCAGAATCCTGCTGTGATGTCGTTTGTCGCTGCAGAAAGTCCAGCACTTTATTTCGTCGCTGGACTTCCTGCTGACATCGCTGAATCGGTGTGTGTGACGCCGATTCAGCGATGTCTTCACTGGTAACCAGGGTAAACATCGGGTTACTAAGCGCAGGGCCGCGCTTAGTAACCCGATGTTTACCCTGGTTACCAGCGTTAAAGTAAAAAAAAAACAAACACTTCATACCTTCCGCTGTCTGTCCCTCGGCGCTCTGCTTCTCTGCCCTGTGTAAGCACAGCGGCCGGAAAGCAGAGCGGTGACGTCACCGCTCTGCTTTCCGGCCGCTGTGCTTACACAGGGCAGAGAAGCAGAGCGCCGAGGGACAGACAGCGGAATGTAAGTATGAAGTGTTTTGTTTTTTTTACTTTAACGCTGGTAACCAGGGTAAACATCGGGTTACTAAGCGCGGCCCTGCGCTTAGTGACCCGATGTTTACCCTGGTTACCGGCATCGTTGGTCGCTGGAGAGCTGTCTGTGTGACAGCTCTCCAGCGACCACACAGCGACGCTGCAGCGATCCGGATCGTTGTCTAGATCGCTGCAGCGTCGCTTAATGTGACGGTACCTTTAGTCTTTTCTTGGTCTCCTTGTCTGTGGCTTCCTTCCCTGCTGTGTCTTTCCTTGTGTTCTCAGTCTGCTTACGCTCCGCACTCTTGCGGCTCTGCATGCTCTGTACCTTTGTGGCTTGATCTCTACTCCGCACTCCTGTGGTTCTGCTCCATTCTACTCTGCTCCGCTCCCGTTGCCGCAGTAATCTCTTGCTGCAGCTTCTCTCCGCAATCCTTGCGGTTCCACTCTGCTTACCTTCTGCAGTATCTCTTACTGCAGCTCCTCCCCACATTCCTTGTGGCTCCGCTCTGCTTAGCTTTTATTGCTCTGCTATCTCTTGCTGCTCTACCGCTCCTATTCGCAGCCTTGCAGTTCTCTTCCAGTCTGAACAGGTCCCAACCTGTTCCGTCTTTCTCCTTTCTTTCTGGTTGTTTCCGTACCTGCATCTCCTGTGTGAACAGGTCCCAACCTGTTCTTTCGTACCTCATTCCTTTCAGCTTGTTTCCTCCATACATCATATCCGTTCCAGCACCACCTGTGTGAACAGGTCCCTACCTGTTCCTCCATACTACATATCCGTACCTGCACCTCCAGTGTGAACAGGCCCCTACCTGTTCCTTCATACACCACATCAACCAGTCCTGTGTTCTCTGCCGTGCCTTCCAATCCAGTGTTCCTGCCAGTCCTGTGTTTCCTGCCATCCTAGCTAGTCCTGTGTTTCCTGCCATCCTAGCCAGTACTGTGTTTCCTGCCATACCCTCCAGTCCTGTGTTCCAGCCCTGTGTTCTCTGCTGTATCTCCACCAGTCCTGTGTTCTCTGCCAGTTCTCAGTCTCAGCCGTGCCAGCCTACTCATCTGAATCTCATCCGTGCTCATCTGCCAGTCCTGCCTGATGCCCGCACCAATCCTAGTGTTCCTGTCTACCAAGTGGGATCAGCAGCCACAGCCAGACACCACCCTGGAGTAGCACCTGGCAGCTGCCTGCTGCACAAACCTGACCTCACCATCAGAGGCTCCAGCGAAAACCCAGGCAGCTGTCATAGTCACGCCCCTTCCAGGGTAGTCTGGTTTGTGGCACAGTGGGGCCACAAACCCCCGAACTCACGCCTACCAGTCAGGGTGGGAGCGTGACAGGTAGGCAGAGTCCGGGCGGTCTGATGGCAATTCCAGAGTCCCCTTATCCAGGTGGAAATCAGTAGCCTTCCCCTTGCGCACAGTAACGTAGTAGGTCCTTACTTGCATTAGCTACCATAAGGTCCTCACTCTTGTTACTCCTCTCTCTCTGTCCCCCAGATGGATAGGACAAACCCGTATGACGGTGGTGGCCTGAGGCTATTTTATAGGGACCCTAGCGTCGCCCCTCCTCCGCGTTGCCACCTTGTCTGCTTAGGTTCTTAGTTCGGACAGCCAACTTCGAATCAACTGCCCTGCCAGTCTCTGAGGTAAAGCGTAGAGTCTATTACTCCCTCGGTGTTCCGGCCACCGGATCTGCGCTCAGTGGGAGGCAGCCTGCTTCTAGCTGATCTCCCACTGGTGTTTTACTCCTGTTGCTACGACTTCTGTGCTCACTCACTACGGCACACTTCCTCTCTTGTCCTTTCTTAGGAGGCTGCCGCATGGGTTGCAGGCGCAGGTCCGTGTCCTTCTTTCCCTTTCCTGGGCCGAGCCCAGTCTCTCCTCTCCTCCTGGCTCCTTCTCCTTCTTCCTCCAGCCAGCTTCTCTACTCACTTCCTAACCAACCCCCAGTTTTACCCAAGTGTGAGGAGTGGCCTAATAGATAGAACCTATTGCTCCCCCTGGTGGCCGGCGTGTGAAGTGTGTGTGTGGCTGTGATACCTGGCAGGGTGAACTCCTATGATGACATCAGACGTAACATTGCTCCCCCTGGTGGAAGAACGACATTACTGCAATGACCAGGACTCTTGGGCGCTGCAAAGGCATTGCACTATTTGATGCTTTTCGACAGCAGAGAGATCCTTTTTCTTTCCCATGTTACTTGAAAACGGTGGCCTGCTTAATAATGTGGAACATCACTTTTAAGTAGTTTTCCATTAAACAGAATCACCTACAGGTAACTTTGACATAGTGGGAATAACCGAGACATGGTTAGATGAAAGCTATGACTGGGCAGTTAACTTACAGGGTTACAGTCTGTTTAGAAAGGATCGTAAAAATCGGAGAGGAGGAGGGGTTTGTCTCTATGTAAAGTCTTGTCTAAAGTCCACTTTAAGGGAGGATATTAGCGAAGGAAATGAGGATGTCGAGTCCATATGGGTCGAAATTCATGGAGGGAAAAATGGTAACAAAATTCTTATTGGGGTCTGTTACAAACCCCCAAATATAACAGAAACCATGGAAAGTCTACTTCTAAAGCAGATAGATGAAGCTGCAACCCATAATGAGGTCCTGGTTATGGGGGACTTTAACTACCCGGATATTAACTGGGAAACAGAAACCTGTGAAACCCATAAAGGCAACAGGTTTCTGCTAATAACCAAGAAAAATTATCTTTCACAATTGGTGCAGAATCCAACCAGAGGAGCAGCACTTTTAGACCTAATACTATCTAATAGACCTGACAGAATAACAAATCTGCAGGTGGTCGGGCATCTAGGAAATAGCGACCACAATATTGTACAGTTTCACCTGTCTTTCACTAGGGGGACTTGTCAGGGAGTCACAAAAACACTGAACTTTAGGAAGGCAAAGTTTGACCAGCTTAGAGATGCCCTTAATCTGGTAGACTGGGACAATATCCTCAGAAATAAGAATACAGATAATAAATGGGAAATGTTTAAGAACATCCTAAATAGGCAGTGTAAGCGGTTTATACCTTGTGGGAATAAAAGGACTAGAAATAGGAAAAACCCAATGTGGCTAAACAAAGAAGTAAGACAGGCAATTAACAGTAAAAAGAAAGCATTTGCACTACTAAAGCAGGATGGCACCATTGAAGCTCTAAAAAACTATAGGGAGAAAAATACTTTATCTAAAAAACTAATTAAAGCTGCCAAAAAGGAAACAGAGAAGCACATTGCTAAGGAGAGTAAAACTAATCCCAAACTGTTCTTCAACTATATCAATAGTAAAAGAATAAAAACTGAAAATGTAGGCCCCTTAAAAAATAGTGAGGAAAGAATGGTTGTAGATGACGAGGAAAAAGCTAACATATTAAACACCTTCTTCTCCACGGTATTCACGGTGGAAAATGAAATGCTAGGTGAAATCCCAAGAAACAATGAAAACCCTATATTAAGGGTCACCAATCTAACCCAAGAAGAGGTGCGAAACTGGCTAAATAAGATTAAAATAGATAAATCTCCGGGTCCGGATGGCATACACCCACGAGTACTAAGAGAACTAAGTAATGTAATAGATAAACCATTATTTCTTATTTTTAGGGACTCTATAGCGACAGGGTCTGTTCCGCAGGATTGGCGCATAGCAAATGTGGTGCCAATATTCAAAAAGGGCTCTAAAAGTGAACCTGGAAATTATAGGCCAGTAAGTCTAACCTCTATTGTTGGTAAAATATTTGAAGGGTTTCTGAGGGATGTTATTCTGGATTATCTCAATGAGAATAACTGTTTAACTTCATATCAGCATGGGTTTATGAGAAATCGCTCCTGTCAAACCAATCTAATCAGTTTTTATGAAGAGGTAAGCTATAGGCTGGACCACGGTGAGTCATTGGACGTGGTATCTCTCGATTTTTCCAAAGCGTTTGATACCGTGCCGCACAAGAGGTTGGTACACAAAATGAGAATGCTTGGTCTGGGGGAAAATGTGTGTAAATGGGTTAGTAACTGGCTTAGTGATAGAAAGCAGAGGGTGGTTATAAATGGTATAGTCTCTAACTGGGTCGCTGTGACCAGTGGGGTACCGCAGGGGTCAGTATTGGGACCTGTTCTCTTCAACATATTCATTAATGATCTGGTAGAAGGTTTACACAGTAAAATATCGATATTTGCAGATGATACAAAACTATGTAAAGCAGTTAATACAAGAGAAGATAGTATTCTGCTACAGATGGATCTGGATAAGTTGGAAACTTGGGCTGAAAGGTGGCAGATGAGGTTTAACAATGATAAATGTAAGGTTATACACATGGGAAGAAGGGATCAATATCACCATTACACACTGAACGGGAAACCACTGGGTAAATCTGACAGGGAGAAGGACTTGGGGATCCTAGTTAATGATAAACTTACCTGGAGCAGCCAGTGCCAGGCAGCAGCTGCCAAGGCAAACAGGATCATGGGGTGCATTAAAAGAGGTCTGGATACACATGATGAGAGCATTATACTGCCTCTGTACAAATCCCTAGTTAGACCGCACATGGAGTACTGTGTCCAGTTTTGGTCACCGGTGCTCAGGAAGGATATAATGGAACTAGAGAGAGTACAAAGGAGGGCAACAAAGTTAATAAAGGGGATGGGAGAACTACAATACCCAGATAGATTAGCGAAATTAGGATTATTTAGTCTAGAAAAAAGACGACTGAGGGGCGATCTAATAACCATGTATAAGTATATAAGGGGACAATACAAATATCTCGCTGAGGATCTGTTTATACCAAGGAAGGTGACGGGCACAAGGGGGCATTCTTTGCGTCTGGAGGTGAGAAGGTTTTTCCACCAACATAGAAGAGGATTCTTTACTGTTAGGGCAGTGAGAATCTGGAATTGCTTGCCTGAGGAGGTGGTGATGGCGAACTCAGTCGAGGGGTTCAAGAGAGGCCTGGATGTCTTCCTGGAGCAGAACAATATTGTATCATACAATTAGGTTCTGTAGAAGGACGTAGATCTGGGGATTTATTATCATGGAATATAGGCTGAACTGGATGGACAAATGTCTTTTTTCGGCCTTACTAACTATGTTACTATGTTACTATGTTACCTGGAAAACTAATTATCACATGTTCAAGATTGGTTTCAGTGATCCATTGAGCCATGAGACACAATACCATCCACGAGTTAATTTGAAAAACAAAACAATCAAATCTTTATGACACTTAAATCCAATTTGCATAATAATTTGGAACACGGTGTATTCTATGTGTAATGTGATGTATAAATATGTATGTTATTTGGCTAGGGAAAACATAGTTAACCAACAGGTCCACTAGAGGGAGCACCTTATAGTTTAGTAGCCAGCACACTGTTAATAGTTAACCTAGGAGGGGCCATCTGTGGATAAGAAAGGAGTGCTTCCTTCTTACAGTTTAGTGGAGCCAGGAAGCTGACACAACTCAGGAGGGCCAGAGAGCCCAGGCAGTCCCGGAGGGCCCTAGAGCCTGGGGCAACACAGTGGGCCATGCAACATTTGAAGCAAGGGACCCAGCCATCCAGGGCCAGTAGGCCAAAAGTGCAGCAGTGACAGCGGCAGAGAAAGAAGCCGTGACAGCGGTAGTGAGAGCAGGAGCTACAGCCAGAGTCACAGCAGGACCGTAACGCAAGTCGCTCCTAAAAATGTGGCAGCTTGCTACTTGGGAAGACGCCCTTATGTCTGGTGCGAAATTAACAGGGGAATTCTTAACAGTAGTCAAGCAGGACGGAAGGTTGCTGCGGTACCATGTGGGATGGGATGTCCCAGATATGAAGTGAAGGACATAAGGAAGTGCACAGGGAAAGCGAAGGATATAAACTGTGTGGAACCTTATGTTGATGCTGCAAAAGACATGGATGTGCTGAGAGAAAAAAACAGTAAAGTTATCTGTTTTCAGTTGAACGTGAACTCTGTCTCTGTTTGTGCAACAACGCCAGCAGTGGAACTTCGGCCGCTCAGATGGGACCCTGATGGTGCAGATGATGTAGCTGAAAGTACGTTGAAAAGGGGACACTGTGTGCATGTGGCGCGTGTAAACAGATAATATCAGGCACTACTATGGTCCTGGCACTTCTTCACACTTGGCATATTCGGCAGGATCCCGCAGCCTTGCAAAGCGGGAATGCCGTGAAGAAATAAGAAACTGATACTGATAAAGTGACTTGTTTATCGGATGTGACAGAAACCCCAGAATTGGCTGACACTTTGTTTGTGACCAAGATGGTGACCATGAAGATGGTGGGAAATGGCACCAAAAAGGAGAGTGATGACTGTGATCCCACCCTTCGTGGGTGTTCCGATGCAGAGATTGCGCGAAAAGCTGTCTGATAACACCTCCGGCTTGGCCATGGTGGCCGCATTTGAGAAGAAGATCTTGACCCTCAATGCAGAATTTCAGAAAATGGATGGAGTGGTCGGAAGTGGCCCCACCCTGGAATGGATGGGGTCCAGGAGAAAACCTCGAGTGCAGCTGCGCAGCACCGTTTTGCGACACGGAAGCGGCCACGATGGAACATTCTTGCACTTGGGACTGCGGGGCGTAGGCCGCGTGGAGTGGAGATGGCAGCAGGAGGAGGATAGGACACGACTCGGACAACTGGGGAGAGTCAAGGACAAGTGTTGGGCTCACCAGTTCCCTGTGACACTGGAGGAGCGGTACCGATGGTACCTGGAGCTGGAACATCGTCCATTGGAGCCGCAAAGACATCAAGAGCCAGTGCCAGTGTCGCCACCATATGAGGAGTCAGAACCTTTGCAGCAGGAGCCAAAATGGGAGCCTCGGAGCTGGAGGATGGAGGACCAGAAGCAGCGACTGCCCTGGAGTAGTCTGTGTCAGGGATGGAGGATGAGCCAGACCTTTATCAACACATACCGGGGTGCACAGACACAGCTGCGGAAGGATACAGCGGTCCCGGGATGGGCACGGCCAGTGTCCTAGAGCAAGAGAGGGTGAGTGTACCTTGACCCCACAGGGTTGGTCCATGCCCTGGCCCTTCTGTGCGTGAGCTGTTGCTCAGTCCCTAACCCCGGAAGATTGGTCCACTCCACGATCCCAGACCCCAGAACCCAGTCTCACGTCTAGTAACGAGTCAGGCCTCAGCACCTCGTGTTTCCATCACGTGGTGGAAGGCCCCTTCCCCTCCCCCGGGCAGGCTGCCTGGATTGAAGGAGTGATTAAAAAGAAAAAACAGCGGGAGAGGGAAGTGTGGGTGGAGTTGCGCCAACCCAGAGGGGGAGCTATGGCTGGCCATCGCATGCATGGGGAACTCTTATTCACGGACATAGACCACGGGTACGGGTTCAAAAGAGAGGTCGGCACCAATGATAAGATATATGTCAACGTTGCCTCTGTAAAGTTTGAGAGACCCCTGCATGAAGGTGATTGGGTCCCCTATAAGGAGGATAGCCCTCAGGATATTTCATGGTGGCAGTTACCTTGTCCCCGGAGGAGGACCTGGATTTGTGCATGGGCCCGGAATAGGCTTGGTCAGCTCCCTGTTCCATGTCCTGGCAACGAACAACATCTCTGGCTGCAGAGTCATCATCCCAAACTCGGGCATGGAACCCAGAAGCTGATAAAGCGGCACGGGGCGCGTGCCATTGAATTGATATAGTGATTTACTGATTTAAGGATGTTGTGCTCATTGCACTAAAATAATGTACGGGACTGTTCCGTGTCCCGGTGGGCAAAGGAGCCCTGGAGCACCAGAACAATGGGCACAGTAAGGCCGGTACGGGCCGAAGTTTAATGTTTAGTTTGGACCCCATCTTTAAGTTTTTGTTGTGCCTGTTGCGCCCCTTCTGCTGGATGGCAGGACTTTGCCCTTAAGGAGAAACAGGCCCTTGGACTAACAGACCATGTGCATCTGTGGCAACAGAATGTGTTTCAGCACCAGGCGGCCCACACATGGCTCATGGAACCGTGCTCTGCACAAAGGGGGGGGAAACCAAGGACTAATGGGTCTAATGGACAGGTCCCATCTGTTATCATATGGACTGAGTCAAAGTTAAATGTGTACTTTTTGCACACTCGAGTCCTGCATGCAGACAGGACTGGGGCCTATAGGACATGAATTTGAAGTTGTCTAAAAAGAAACTGACATTGTGGAGCATGGACTTTTGCTTACCACAAGCATGTTTTTTGCATAACGAGCTCCCACGTTAGCCATAGGACTTTCTGCGGCGGGTGATTACGGCACCTTTGGCAGGGTTGAAAGATGGACTACGTCATATATCTGTTTACCTCCCTGCGTGGAGTATTATTTGTATCAAAGTTTATCATGGTATGGTTGGGGATGACCATTGTTAAAATAAGGGGGAATGTAAGGGGTTGCATCAACTGTTATGTATACTCCCTTTAACACGTCCAAGTTAAATGGATATTTTATTGGTCTGTAAATATTGTTATTTAAATTTTCTTTTCCTGTATTATGTGTGTAATGTGATGTATAAATATATGTATGTTATTTGGCTAGGGAAAGCGTAGTTAACTAACAGGTCCACAAGAGTAAGAACCTTATAGTTTACTAGCCATCACACTGTTAATAGTTAACCTAGGAGGGGTCAGCTGTGGATAAGATAGGAGTTTTTCCTTGTCACAGTTCAGTGGAGCCAGGGAGCTGAGACAGCTCAGGAGGGCCAGAGAGCCCAGGCAGTCCCGAAGGGTGCTAGAGCCTGGGGCAACACATTGGGCCCCGTACCATTTGAAGCAAGGGACCGAGCCGTCCAGGGCCAGTAGGCCAAAAGTGCAGCAGTGACAGTAGCAGAGAAAGAAGCTGTGACAGCGGTATGGAGAGAAGGAGCTACAGCCATGTGGCAGCATGCTACTTGGACAGACACCCTTATGTCTGGTACGAAATGGACAGGAGAATTCCTAAGAGTAGTCAAGCTGGACAGGGAGGACGCTGCGGTACCAAGCGGGATGGGATGTCCCGGATATAAAGTGAAGGACATAGGGAAGAGCACAGGGAAAGTGAAGGCTATTAACTGTATGGAACCTTATGTTGATGCTGCAAAAGACATGGATGTGCTGAGAGAAGAAACCAGTAAAGTTATCTGTATTAAGTTGAACGTGAACTCTGTTTTTGCAATGCCAGCCGCAGAATTTCGGCCGCTCAGATGGGACCCTGACAGTGCAGATGATGTAGATGAAGGTATGCTGAAAAGGGGACATTGTGTGTATGTGGCGGGAGGCCAGGGCACGTGTAAACAGATAGTCGAAGCCATGACTACGGACCTGGCCCTCCCTCACACTTGCAAAGTACCAGCTATCGGATCACCGATAGCTACTACTGCACAGGCATGGCCGGAGCCATTTTGAAAATGATTTTTTTTTTAGGAACTTCTCCTGACAGGTTCCCTTTAATGAACCTGAAGTCTTCTACTCCAACAAGACTGGGGTAGCGCAAGCAAGAATTGGCCCCTTTCTCTTATTTTATATGTTCCTGACTGTATTCAGGAAAAATTGCATAACAAAATTTAAGGCCATTTTTACCTATTGCCTTTTGTGAAAATGAAAAATATGGACCGAAAGCATCTTATATCTATCAAAAGTTCACACATTTTGCCATTTTTCATTTTAATTTCAGATGATTTTATAAATTAATACAAATCATAGAGACCTAAATTTACCAATAATAGAATCATTAGACATACTGTTAGGGAATTTAGATTGTGAGCCCCATCGGGGACAGTGATGATAATGTGTGCAAACTGTAAAGCGCTGCGGAGCATGTTAGCGCTATATAAAAATAAAGATTTGTTTATTTATTTATAGTTTATTGTGAAAAAAACATTCTTAGAATCACAGTGATATGCTGAGACAATCCAGAGTTATTACTGCATAAATTTACAAGTCAGATTTGAAAAATTTGACCTGTTCAGGAAGGTAAAAACTGGCTTTGGTGGGAAGGAGTTAAACGTACAAAATAAAGAGAAAATGTTTTATTGATCAGTGAGTGCCGCTGTGCTTCTACTACCTGAAGAGATTGCTTATGAAACTATGCTGATCAACTGTACTGTTTGCTAAGCACGGCAGATATCTATGTATGAAGTTTTCGAATGGTTTTCCGGAGTGCCGGTATCATTTCTTGTAGGCTCTGTTTTAGAGACATTGAAAATGTGGTCCCCATAGTGCAATTAGATAGTTACATAGTAAGGTTTGCTAGGGCGAAATTTAGCGGCTGGTACGTCTAGTGACTGTAATGTATACTGCCCATTGTTAGGGCTCTTTATGTCCTGTAGCTGTAGTAGTTGCATCTTTAGACTGACAAACCTGGAAATTTTAGCAAAAAGGGTCAATGATCTAATGTGTATAGAGGCCATTTGACTGTCCCCCGATACGTGTGTGTGAGAGGAGCAGAATTAGAAATGTAGGATTTCAACATGTTGGATCCTGTCTTACCAGTTACAAAGGACAAGCACTCAAAGCAGACCCAAGCGTACTTGCTGGCAGATGTATTAGGAGAGGCAAATGTTTGCCAAACAAATCTAATGTATACAGCCCCTTAGGTCAGCATCACACTACTGTAGAATACGGGTGCTGTGCGAGAAAACATCGCATAGCACTCGTCCCAGTGTTAATTTATGGGGGAGCTCACATCACCATTTATTTCATATTTCGCATATTCAACGTGAATGTAAAATTGCAGCATGCTGTGATTGTCACTGAGACTCGGCCGAGACTTGCCAATGCAAGCCTACGGGTTCGAGAAAAAAAAAGAAAAATTGCACCTCACTCGGACCATTCTAGAGATGGATTACATACAGTTAATAAAAATGGAATAGGTAAATATATAGATGTCAGTGACAAATACAATTAGTACAGTGTGTGTGCAAATTACTGGACATATATTTAATTGATAAAAGATAATTTTTTGAAAAAAATGGCGTGGGCTCCTGCGCAATTTTTCTAACCAGCAGAGGGAAAACCGATGGCTGGGGGGCAGATGTTTATAGCCTGGGAAGGGGGTAATACCCATGGAGCTTCCCAGGCTATTAATATCATCTCACAGCTGTATAATTAACCTTTACTGGCTATTAAAATGGGGACCCTTAAAAAAATTATGTAGGGTCCCCCTATAATTTATAACTAGTAAAAGCTATGCAGTCAGCTGTGGGCTGATTATTAACAGCTTAGGAAGGGGCCATGGATACTGCCCCCCAGGCTAAAAACATCAGCTCTCAGTTACCCAAGAAAAGGTGCATCGCTAAGATGCGCCAATTCTGGCACTTATCCTCGCTCTTCCCACTTGTCCTGTAGTGGTGGAGTGACAGTTGGAGGGGTTGATGTCACCTTTGTTATTATCAGGTAACATCAAGCCCAGAGGTTAGTAATGGAGAGACGTCAATAAGATGTCCCCATTACTAACCCCATAGTCACATTGTAAGAAAACACAGACAGCCACAAAAAGGTCCTTTAATTGAAAGAATGACAGACTCCTTTAATATTCTTAATTAAACCATACTTACGACCTCGACCATTGCCCTGATGTCCTCATCATCTGCAAAAGAGGTAAAAAAACCAAACAACAGTATTCCTCACATTTCCGCAGAGACGCTTTTAAGCCATTTATCCCACGACGGGTCTAGCTCTGCTGTATCTAGATGGCAGGCTGCATGGATGCATGATGCATCCATACAGCCTGTCATCCAGTCAACACTGAGCATCGTGTGCTCAGTGTCTCCCTGTGAACTGCTATTCCCTGTCTGAGGGCACCACGAGCGTGAGAAAGTTCTCCTGCTTGCGGTGCCGTCATACAGGTCCCGGGAGAAAATTTCCCATGGCGCTCATGCCGACGTCACAAACTGCCTCTACAGTTTGGGCTAGTGGCGTGACGCTGCTGTTGGTCTGAACTGTCAATCAAGCAGGAGTCCACTGCTCCCCTGGCAATTAAAAAGCTGGTAAGCAGGGAAGCAGTTGGCTCCTGCAGAAGAAGATAAGACAATGCCTTTAATACTGAATTTGAATGTTATCTAATATTCACCACACAGCAATATAAACTAGGTATATCAATGCCTTCATAATGAATTGTAACCGAAGAGTCCACGATGCTAAAAGGAAGTTTTGATAAAATTCCTATTTCCACTGTTGTAGATGTAACAGTTCTCTAAATGCTGAGCTCTGTATAACCCCGCCCACACCACTGATTGGCAGCTCTCTGAGTACACTGTGCATAGGCAGGCAGCTGCTAATTAGTTGAGGTGGTGGGATTACAAAGATTAGCTGGACTAACTGATACAAGACACCCAGTCCTGCAGTAATAATCTGAAGCTGATAAAACTCTCATTACATTGAAACTAGAACAAGCTGCTGAGCAAGTGACACATCTCTGGAATCAGGGTATCTGCATCTACATTACGCTGTTCTCAGATAAAATAGCAAAAGCATGCTGACAGATTCCATATAATCATAATATCAATTTCTCTTTTGCACTCTCTGTTGCATACCTAACTTCAACTGTTTATTATAATAACTGGCTGAGGTTTTTACAATCCTCGGTGGATTCTGCAGTAATAGGCTTTTGATTTCTCATGTTGTAAAATCATTATTTTGCTGGAATAATAGAAGGTTAATGAGGACAAGACACTTCATTAACTTTACAACATAAATAACACATTTCTAAGAGTGAACAAGACAATAATTGACTTCATGGGATGTTATTTTAGCTTTGGATCTTGCTGCTTTTCATTGCATATTTCTCATTCCCAATAAGGTAGAGTATAATGCATTTTCTGGCACCTCTATAATAAGATGACTGAGGAGGCTGCAGTGCTCTGCAAGTGCATCATTACCTTCATTCTTTTACAAACACAGCTCCATACATTTTCTAGTGGTTTTGCGTAGTACTGCAGCTCACTACTGCTCCTATTCAAGTGAATAGACTAAGCTTCATGACACAATGTACAGAGATGTGCCTGAAAACAATAATGGGGACCAAGTTTTTGCTGAGCACCATAGCCCTTTCAACCAGTTAAAGAAGCACTCCCATCAAAATTTATATCCTCTCAATGCAAAAACCCTAGTCCTTGCCCTCATCATCTCCCACCTCGACTACTGTAACCTCCTGCTTTGTGGCCTCCCCTCGAACACTCTCACACCCCTCCAATCTATTCTAAACTCTGCTGCCCGACTAATCCACCTGTTCCCCCGCTATTCCCCGGTCTCTCCCCTCTGTCAATCCTTTACAGGCTCCCCATTACCCAGAGACTCCAGTACAAAAGCCTAACCATGACATACAAAGCCAACCACAGCCTGTCTCCTCCATACATCTGTGACCTCGTCTCCCGGTACTTACCTGCACGCAACCTCCGATCCTCACAAGATCTCCTTCTCTACTCCCTTCATATCTCCTCTTCCCACAATCGCATACAAGATTTCTCTCGCGCATCACCCCTACTCTGGAACCCTCTACCATAACATATCAGATTCTCACCTACCATCGAAACCTTCAAAAAGAGCCTGAAGACCTGCAGCGCCCCAGAGTCCTGGTCGTTGCAGTAATGTCACTCTGCCACTAAGGGGAGTGATGTTATGTCTGATTGCACTAAAGGAGTTCACCTGACCAGGTATCACAGTCACACATTACACTTCACACTCCGGCCACCAGGGGGAGCAAAAGGCTCTATGTACTAGGCCACTCCTCACACTCTGGTAAAACTGGGGGTTGGACAGGAAGTTAGACAGAAAGGAGCCCGGGAGAGTTCGAGAGAGGACCTGTCAGAAGTGGGAACCTGGCAGGTACCTAGCAGAAAGGACAGATTGTTACGGAGCGGCGCCTGCACTACCTTGCGGCGGCATCTCAAGGAAGGACACGAAGCGAAGTATATTGTGGAGAAGTGAGAAGCGGGATCATAGTACGAAGGAGATAGAACCAGAAGGAGTCATGTCCCTTAGACTGTGGCAACATCCTTCTGAGGCGCGTAGCCGGTGGCCGGAGCACCGAGGAAGTAACAGACTCCACGCATTACTTCAAACAGCGACAGGACAGTTAATTACAGGTTGGCTGTCTGACTTAAATCATCTAAACGGACATAGGAGGCAATCGTAGGAGAGGGGCGTCTCTAGGGTCCCAGAATAACTCCAGGCCTACCTGTCATACGGGTGAGTCCTAGCCATATTATCTGGGGGACGGAGAAAGAAAGAACAGATACGACCATTGTGAGGACTATCCCTGTTATGGCTGGCAATCAGGCAACACAGCGTGCAGTAATCAGCGCACATACAGAGATCTGGCAATAACCAAAAACAATAGGACGAGCTCTGAGACGTGGAATCTCTGTAGACTGCAGTACCTGATCTATCCTCACACAACTATAAGCAGCAGTGGATTGCGCCTAACAACTACCTATGCAACTCGGCACTGCCTGAGGAGCTGACTAGCCTGAAGATAGAAATACAAGCCTGACTTACCTCAGAGAAATACCCCCAAAGGAATAGGCAGCCCCCCACATATAATGACTGTTAGCAAGATGAAAAGACAAACGTAGGAATGAAATAGATTCAGCAAAGTGAGGCCCGATATTCTAGACAGAGCGAGGATAGCAAAGAGAACTATGCAGTCTACAAAAAACCCTAAAACGAAAACCACGCAAAGGGGCAAAAAGACCCACCGTGCCGAACTAACAGCACGGCGGTGCACCCCTCTGCTTCTCAGAGCTTCCAGCAAAAGATAATAGCAAGCTGGACAGAAAAAAACAGAAAACAAACTAGAAGCACTTATCTAGCAGAGCAGCAGGCCCAAGGAAAGATGCAGTAGCTCAGATCCAACACTGGAACATTGACAAGGAGCAAGGAAGACAGACTCAGGTGGAGCTAAATAGCAAGGCAGCCAACGAGCTCACCAAAACACCTGAGGGAGGAAGCCCAGAGACTGCAATACCACTTGTGACCACAGAAGTGAACTCAGCCACAGAATTCACAACAGTACCCCCCCCTTGAGGAGGGGTCACCGAACCCTCACCAGAACCCCCAGGCCGACCAGGATGAGCCACATGAAAGGCACGAACAAGATCTGGGGCATGGACATCAGAGGCAAAAACCCAGGAATTATCTTCCTGAGCATAACCCTTCCATTTGACCAGATACTGGAGTTTCCGTCTAGAGACACGAGAATCCAAAATCTTCTCCACAATATACTCCAATTCCCCCTCCACCAAAACAGGGGCAGGAGGCTCCACAGATGGAACCATAGGTGCCACGTATCTCCTCAACAACGACCTATGGAATACATTATGTATGGAAAAGGAGTCTGGGAGGGTCAGACGAAAAGACACCGGATTGAGAATCTCAGAAATCCTATACGGACCAATAAAACGAGGTTTAAATTTAGGAGAGGAAACCTTCATAGGAATATGACGAGAAGATAACCAAACCAAATCCCCAACACGAAGTCGGGGTCCCACACGGCGTCTGCGATTAGCGAAAAGCTGAGCCTTCTCCTGGGACAAGGTCAAATTGTCCACTACCTGAGTCCAGATCTGCTGCAACCTGTCCACCACAGAATCCACACCAGGACAGTCCGAAGACTCAACCTGTCCTGAAGAGAAACGAGGATGGAACCCAGAATTGCAGAAAAATGGAGAGACCAAGGTAGCCGAGCTGGCCCGATTATTAAGGGCGAACTCAGCCAACGGCAAAAATGACACCCAATCATCCTGGTCAGCGGAAACAAAACATCTCAGATATGTTTCCAAGGTCTGATTGGTTCGTTCGGTCTGGCCATTAGTCTGAGGATGGAAGGCCGAGGAGAAAGATAGGTCAATGCCCATCCTACCACAAAAGGCTCGCCAGAACCTCGAGACAAACTGGGAACCTCTGTCAGAAACAATATTCTCAGGAATGCCATGTAAACGAACCACATGCTGGAAGAACAAAGGCACCAAATCAGAGGAGGAAGGCAATTTAACCAAGGGCACCAGATGGACCATTTTAGAAAAGCGATCACAGACCACCCAAATGACCGACATTTTTTGAGAAACGGGAAGGTCAGAAATGAAATCCATCGAAATATGTGTCCAAGGCCTCTTCGGGACCGGCAAGGGCAAAAGCAACCCACTGGCACGTGAACAGCAGGGCTTAGCCCTAGCACAAATTCCACAGGACTGCACAAAAGCACGCACATCCCGTGACAGAGATGGCCACCAGAAGGATCTAGCAACCAACTCCCTGGTACCAAAGATTCCTGGATGACCGGCCAGCACCGAACAATGAAGTTCAGAGATAACTTTACTAGTCCACCTATCAGGGACGAACAGTTTCTCGGCCGGACAACGATCAGGTTTATTAGCCTGAAATTTCTGCAACACTCTCCGCAAATCAGGGGAGATGGCAGACACAATGACTCCTTCCTTGAGGATACTCGCCGGCTCAGATAACCCCGGAGAGTCGGGCACAAAACTCCTAGACAGAGCATCCGCCTTCACATTTTTAGAGCCCGGAAGGTATGAAATCACAAAATCAAAACGAGCAAAAAATAATGACCAACGGGCCTGTCTAGGATTCAAGCGCTTGGCAGACTCGAGATAAGTCAAGTTCTTATGATCAGTCAATACCACCACGCGATGCTTAGCACCCTCAAGCCAATGACGCCACTCCTCGAATGCCCACTTCATGGCCAGCAACTCTCGGTTGCCCACATCATAATTACGCTCAGCAGCAGAAAATTTCCTGGAAAAGAAAGCACATGGTTTGAACACTGAGCAACCAGAACCTCTCTGTGACAAAACCGCCCCTGCACCAATCTCAGAAGCATCAACCTCGACCTGGAACGGAAGAGAAACATCAGGTTGACACAACACAGGGGCACAGCAAAAACGACGCTTCAACTCCTGAAAAGCTTCCACGGCAGCAGAAGACCAATTAACCAAATCAGCACCCTTCTTGGTCAAATCGGTCAATGGTCTGGCAATGCTAGAAAAATTACAGATGAAGCGACGATAAAAATTAGCAAAGCCCAGGAATTTCTGCAGACTTTTTAGAGATGTCGGCTGAGTCCAATCCTGGATGGCCTGAACCTTAACCGGATCCATCTCGATAGTAGAAGGGGAAAAGATGAACCCCAAAAATGAAACTTTCTGCACACCGAAGAGACACTTTGATCCCTTCACGAACAAGGAATTAGCACGCAGTACCTGGAAAACCATTCTGACTTGCTTCACATGAGACTTCCAATCATCTGAGAAGATCAAAATGTCATCCAAGTAAACAATCAAGAATTTATCCAGATACTCACGGAAAATGTCATGCATAAAAGACTGAAAAACAGATGGAGCATTGGCAAGTCCGAACGGCATCACCAGATACTCAAAATGACCCTCGGGCGTATTAAATGCCGTTTTCCATTCATCTCCCTGCCTGATTCTCACCAGATTATACGCACCACGAAGATCAATCTTAGTAAACCAACTAGCCCCCTTAATCCGAGCAAACAAGTCAGAAATCAATGGCAAGGGATACTGAAACTTAACAGTGATCTTATTAAGAAGGCGGTAATCAATACACGGTCTTAGCGAACCATCCTTCTTGGCTACAAAAAAGAACCCTGCTCCCAATGGTGACGACGATGGGCGAATATGTCCCTTCTCCAGGGACTCCTTCACATAACTGCGCATAGCGGTGTGTTCAGGTACGGACAAATTAAATAAACGACCCTTAGGGAATTTACTACCAGGAATCAAATCGATAGCACAATCACAATTCCTATGCGGAGGTAGGGCATCAGACTTGGACTCTTCAAATACATCCTGAAAATCCGACAAGAACTCTGGGATGTCAGAAGGAATGGATGACGAAATAGACAAAAATGGAACATCACCATGTACTCCCTGACAACCCCAGCTGGTTACCGACATAGAGTTCCAATCCAATACTGGATTATGGGTTTGTAGCCATGGCAACCCCAACACGACCACATCATGCAAATTATGCAGTACCAGAAAGCGAATAACTTCCTGATGTGCAGGAGCCATGCACATGGTCAGCTGGGCCCAGTACTGAGGCTTATTCTTGGCCAAAGGTGTAGCATCAATTCCTCTCAACGGAATAGGACACCGCAAAGGCTCCAAGAAAAATCCACAACGTTTAGCATAATCCAAATCCATCAGATTCAGGGCAGCGCCTGAATCCACAAACGCCATGACAGAATATGATGACAAAGAGCACATTAAGGTAATGGACAAAAGGAATTTGGACTGTACAGTACCAATAACGGCAGAGCTATCGAACCACCTAGTGCGTTTAGGACAATTAGAAATAGCATGAGTAGAATCACCACAATAGAAACACAGTCTGTTCAGACGTCTGTGTTCTTGCCGTTCTACTTTAGTCATAGTCCTGTCGCACTGCATAGGCTCAGGTTTACTCTCAGGCAGTACCGCCAGATGGTGCACAGATTTACGCTCGCGCAAGCGACGACCGATCTGAATGGCCAAGGACATAGACTCATTCAAACCAGCAGGCATAGGAAATCCCACCATTACATCCTTAAGAGCTTCAGAGAGACCCTTTCTGAACAAAGCCGCTAGTGCAGATTCATTCCACAGAGTAAGTACTGACCATTTCCTAAATTTCTGACAATATACTTCTACATCATCCTGACCCTGGCATAAAGCCAGCAGATTTTTCTCAGCCTGATCCACTGAATTAGGCTCATCGTAAAGCAATCCGAGCGCCAGGAAAAATGCATCAACATACTCAATGCAGAATCTCCTGGTGCAAGAGAAAACGCCCAGTCCTGTGGGTCGCCGCGCAAAAAAGAAATAATAATCAAAACCTGTTGAATAGGATTACCAGAAGAATGAGGTTTCAAGGCCAAAAATAGCTTACAATTATTTCTGAAGCTCAGGAACTTAGTTCTGTCACCAAAAAACAAATCAGGAATCGGAATTCTTGGTTCTAGCATCGATTTCTGATCAATAGTATCTTGAATCTTTTGTACATTTACAACGAGATTATCCATTGAGGAGCACAGAGCCTGAATATCCATGTCCACAGCTGTGTCCTGAAGCACTCTAATGTCTAGGGGAAAAAAAAGACTGAAGACAGAGCTAAGAAAAAAAAATGATGTCAGGATTTCTTTTTTCCCTCTATTGGGAATCATTGGATGGCTCCTTGTACTGTTATGGCTGGCAATCAGGCAACACAGCGTGCAGTAATCAGCGCACATACAGAGATCTGGCAATAACCAAAAACAATAGGACGAGCTCTGAGACGTGGAATCTCTGTAGACTGCAGTACCTGATCTATCCTCACACAACTATAAGCAGCAGTGGATTGCGCCTAACAACTACCTATGCAACTCGGCACTGCCTGAGGAGCTGACTAGCCTGAAGATAGAAATACAAGCCTGACTTACCTCAGAGAAATACCCCCAAAGGAATAGGCAGCCCCCCACATATAATGACTGTTAGCAAGATGAAAAGACAAACGTAGGAATGAAATAGATTCAGCAAAGTGAGGCCCGATATTCTAGACAGAGCGAGGATAGCAAAGAGAACTATGCAGTCTACAAAAAACCCTAAAACGAAAACCACGCAAAGGGGCAAAAAGACCCACCGTGCCGAACTAACAGCACGGCGGTGCACCCCTCTGCTTCTCAGAGCTTCCAGCAAAAGACAATAGCAAGCTGGACAGAAAAAAACAGAAAACAAACTAGAAGCACTTATCTAGCAGAGCAGCAGGCCCAAGGAAAGATGCAGTAGCTCAGATCCAACACTGGAACATTGACAAGGAGCAAGGAAGACAGACTCAGGTGGAGCTAAATAGCAAGGCAGCCAACGAGCTCACCAAAACACCTGAGGGAGGAAGCCCAGAGACTGCAATACCACTTGTGACCACAGAAGTGAACTCAGCCACAGAATTCACAACATATCCCGTGGTGCTCAGCAGGGAAGGACTACAACACACAGGCGCTAGTTGGTAGGCACTGATTTCTACTTGCAAAGGGAACTCTGGATGTGTCTTCGGACCGGCCGGTCTCAGCCAGCCCTGTTAGCAGTGCTCTGGATTGCGGACCCCGAAGCCTTCAGTAAAAAGGTAAAGAGACTGCAACCCTGCGTCCTCGTTATTCCTCGCACCTTGCACCATGCACCATCACCTTTCATTGGATGCCCCTTAGCAGGGTCACGGACCGGGTCTAGCCACCGTGACAACCCCGGACAGAGTACCCTGCGGCCCTGCGTCTGGGGGCGCTCCAGACCCACCTCTTCCGACAAGCCTACAACCTGCAGTAACCACCAATAGACCAAACCGCTGCACAACCAGCTCTACCCTCACCCACTGTATCCTCACCCATCCCTTGTAGATTGTGAGACCTCGTGGGCAGGGTCCTCTCTCCTCCTGTACCAGTTATGTCTTGTATTGCGTAATATTATTGTACCTGTTTTTATTATGTATACCCCTCCTCACATGTAAAGCGCCATGGAATAAATGGCGCTATAATAATAAATAGTAATAATAATAATGTATTGCAGTCATCATATTATATAGTACTTTGTACTTACAATTTTGCCTTTCCACACAGTTCATTCTTCTCTTTTCTATTAAGTCTGTGACATGATTAACCCCTTCACCCCCCTAAACCTGTTTTCACCTTCATGACCAGGCCAAATTTTTACATTTCTGACCAGTTTCACTTTATGTGGTAATAACTGTGGAACGCTTCAACAAATCCCACCCATTCTGAGATTTTTTTTTTGCGTGATATATTGTACTTCATGATAGTGGTAACATTTCTTCAATATGATTTACGTTTATTTTGGAAATTTGGCAAAAATTTTGAAAATCTAGCAATTTTCCATTTTTTTTTACCTGAAATCAGAAAGGTTTGTCACACAAAATAGTTACTAAATAACATTTCCCACATGATGAAACCTCTGTGAGATCACCACCAAAAATTGCATTGAGAAGTGGTCTGCAAAATGAATAGTGCATTCAGAGAGAACTATACATATACTGTATGAATTGTAAATTCAGCCAATGAGGTGCTGCCATGCTTACAAGGGGTTCTATTAGAAGAGCATGCTAGGAAGTCTAAAAAGAAGGCAGACAGTGCTAGTTGTGGACAAAATGTGATTATCCTGTTGACAATTTCCCTTTAACCCCTTAAGCCCCGAGGGTGGTTTGCACGTTAATGACCGGGCCAATTTTTACAATTCTGACCACTGTCCCTTTATGAGGTTATAACTCTGGAACGCTTCAATGGATCTTGGCGATTCTGACATTGTTTTCTCGTGACATATTGTACTTCATTTTAGTGGTAACATTTATTCGATATAACTTGCGTTTATTTGTGAAAAAAACGGAAATTTGGCGAAAATTTAGAAAATTTCGCAATTTTCCAACTTTAAATTTTTATGCCCTTAAATCACAGAGATATGTCACGCAAAATACTTAATAAGTAACATTTCCCACATGTCTACTTTACATCAGCACAATTTTGGAACCAAAATTTTTTTTTTGTTAGGGAGTTATAAGGGTTAAAAGTTGACCAGCAATTTCTCATTTTTACAACACCATTTTTTTTTAGGAACCACATCTCATTTGAAGTCATTTTGAGGGGTCTATATGATAGAAAATACCCAAGTGTGACACCATTCTAAAAACTGCACCCCTCAAGGTGCTCAAAACCACATTCAAGAAGTTTATTAACCCTTCAGGGGTTTCACAGGAATTTTTGGAATGTTTAAATAAAAATGAATATTTAACTTTTTTTCACACAAAATTTATTTCAGCTCCAATTTGTTTTATTTTACCAAGGGTAACAGGATAAAATGGATGCCAAACGTTGTTGAACAATCTGTACTGAGTACGCTGATACCCCATATGTGGGGGTAAACCACTGTTTGGGCGCATGGCAGAGCTCGGAAGGAAAGGAGCGCCATTTGACTTTTCAATGCAAAATTGACAGGAATTGAGATGGGACGCCATGTTGCGTTTGGAGAGCCCCTCATGTGCCTAAACATTGAAACCCCCCACAAGTGACACCATTTTGGAAAGTAGACACCCTAAGGAACTTATCAAGATGTGTGGTGACCACTTTGACCGACCAATTGCTTCACAGAAGTTTATAATGCAGAGCCGTAAAAATAAAAAATCATATTTTTTCACAAAAATGATCTTTTTGCCCCCAATTTTTTATTTTTCCAAGAGTAAGAGAAGAAATTGGATCTCAAAAATTGTTGTCCAATTTGTCCTGAGTACGCTGATACCCCATATATGGGTGTAAACCATTGTTTGGGCGTATGGCAGAGCTCGGAAGGGAAGGAGCGCCATTTTACTTTTCAATGCAAAATTGACTGGAATTGAGATGGGATGCCATGTTGCGTTTGGAGAGCCCCTGATGTGCCTAAACATTGAAATCCCCACAAGTGACACCATTTTGGAAAGTAGACCCCTTAAGGAACTTATCTAGAGGTGTGGTGAGCACTTTGACCCAACAAGTGCTTCACAGAAGTTTATAATGCAGAGCCGTAAAAATAAAAAATCATATTTTTTCACAAAAATGATCTTTTCGCCACCAATTTTTTATTTTCCCAAGGGTAAGAGAAGAAATTAGACCACAAAAGTTGTTGAGCAATTTGTCCTGAGTGCGACGATACCCCATATGTGGGGGTAAACCACTGTTTGGGCGCATGGCAGAGCTCGGAAGGAAAGGAGCGCCATTTGACTTTTCAATGCAAAATTGACTGGAATTGAGATGGGACGCCATGTTGGTTTGGAGAGCCCCTGATGTGCCTAAACATTAAAACCCCCCACAAGTGACACCATTTTGGAAACTAGACCCCCTAAGGAACTTATCTAGATGTGTTTTGAGAGCTTTGAACCCCCAAGTGTTTCACTACAGTTTATAACGCAGAGCCGTGAAAATAATTTATTTTTTTCGCAAAAATGATTTTTTAGCCCCCAGCTTTGTATTTTTACAAGGGTTTCAGAATAAATTGAACCCCAAAAGTTGTTGTCCAATTTGTCCTGAGTACGCTGATACCCCATATGTGGGGGGGAACCACTGTTTGGGCGCATGGCAGAGCTCGGAAGGGAAGGAGCGCCATTTGGAATGCTGTTATGTCTGCTAATGAAAGGTGTAATGAAGGCAATCCAGAGACACAGTGTGCCTAGCGATCAGAGCGTACACAGTGATCTGACAAATACCCAAGAACAAAAGAACGAGCTCTGAGACGTGGAAACTCTGTAGACTGCACACCTGATCCTATCCTAAACACAACTAAAAGTGGCTGTGGATTGCGCCTAACCACTACCTATGCAACTCGGCACAGCCTAAGAAACTAGCTAGCCTGAAGATAGAAAAATAGGCCTGACTTGCCCCCAGAGAAATACCCCAAAGGAAAAGGCAGCCCCCCACATATAATGACTGTGAGTAAGATGAAAAGACAAAACATAGGGATGAAATAGATTCAGCAAAGTGGGGCCCGATATTCTTAGATAGAGCGAGGACAGTAAAGCGAACTTTGCAGTCTACAAAAAACCCTAAAGCAAAACCCACGCAAAGGGGGAAAAAAAGACCCACCGTGCCGGACTAACGGCACGGCGGTACACCCTTTGCGTCTCAGAGCTTCCAGCAAAACAAAAGACAAGCTGGACAGAAAAAAGGCAACAAAATAGCAAAAAAGCACTTAGCTATACAGAGCAGCAGGTCACAGGAACAATCAGGAGAAGCTCAGATCCAACACTGGAACATTGACAAGGAGCAAAGATAGCAGCATCAGGTGGAGTTAAGTAACAAAGCAGCTAATGAGCTCACCAGAACACCTGAGGAAGGAAGCTCAGAAGCTGCAGTACCACTTGTGACCACAGGAGTGAATTCAGCCACAGAATTCACAACAGTACCCCCCCCCCTTGAGGAGGGGTCACCGAACCCTCACCAGAGCCCCCAGGCCTACCAGGATGAGCCGCATGAAAGGCACGAACAAGATCGGGAGCATGAACATCAGAGGCAAAAACCCAGGAATTATCTTCCTGAGCATAACCCTTCCATTTAACCAGATACTGGAGTTTCCGTCTAGAAACACGAGAATCCAAAATCTTCTCCACAATATACTCCAATTCCCCCTCCACCAAAACCGGGGCAGGAGGCTCCACAGATGGAACCATAGGTGCCACGTATCTCCTCAACAACGACCTATGGAATACATTATGTATGGAAAAGGAGTCTGGGAGGGTCAGACGAAAAGACACCGGATTGAGAATCTCAGAAATCCTATACGGACCAATAAAACGAGGTTTAAATTTAGGAGAGGAAACCTTCATAGGAATATGACGAGAAGATAACCAAACCAGATCCCCAACACGAAGTCGGGGACCCACACGGCGTCTGCGATTAGCGAAAAGTTGAGCCTTCTCCTGGGACAAGGTCAAATTGTCCACTACCTGAGTCCAGATCTGCTGCAACCTGTCCACCACAGAATCCACACCAGGACAGTCCGAAGACTCAACCTGTCCTGAAGAGAAACGAGGATGGAACCCAGAATTGCAGAAAAATGGAGAAACCAAGGTAGCCGAGCTGGCCCGATTATTAAGGGCGAACTCAGCCAACGGCAAAAAGGACACCCAATCATCCTGGTCTGCAGAAACAAAACATCTCAGATATGTTTCCAAGGTCTGATTGGTTCGTTCGGTCTGGCCATTAGTCTGAGGATGGAAAGCCGAAGAAAAGGATAGGTCAATGCCCATCCTACCACAAAAGGATCGCCAGAACCTTGAAACAAACTGGGAACCTCTGTCAGAAACAATATTCTCAGGAATGCCATGCAACCGAACCACATGCTGAAAGAACAAAGGTACCAAATCAGAGGAGGAAGGCAATTTAGCCAAGGGCACCAGATGGACCATTTTAGAAAAGCGATCACAGACCACCCAAATGACTGACATCTTTTGAGAAACGGGAAGGTCAGAAATGAAATCCATCGAAATATGTGTCCAAGGCCTCTTTGGGACCGGCAAGGGCAAAAGCAACCCACTGGCACGAGAACAGGAGGGCTTAGCCCTAGCACAAATCCCACAGGACTGCACAAAAGTACGTACATCCCGTGACAGAGATGGCCACCAGAAGGATCTAGCCACTAACTCTCTGGTACCAAAGATTCCAGGATGACCAGCCAACACCGAACAATGAAGTTCAGAGATAAGTTTATTAGTCCACCTATCAGGGACGAACAGTTTCTCCGCTGGACAATGATCAGGTTTATTCGCCTGAAATTTTTGCAGCACCCGCCGCAAATCAGGGGAGATGGCAGACACAATGACTCCTTCCTTGAGGATACCCGCTGGCTCAGATAAACCCGGAGAGTCGGGCACAAAACTCCTAGACAGAGCATCCGCCTTCACATTTTTAGAGCCCGGAAGGTACGAAATCACAAAGTCGAAGCGGGCAAAAAATAACGACCAACGGGCCTGTCTAGGATTCAAGCGCTTGGCAGACTCGAGATAAGTCAAGTTCTTATGATCAGTCAATACCACCACGCGATGCTTAGCTCCTTCAAGCCAATGACGCCACTCCTCGAATGCCCACTTCATGGCCAGCAACTCTCGGTTGCCCACATCATAATTACGCTCAGCGGGCGAAAACTTCCTGGAAAAGAAAGCACATGGTTTCATCACTGAGCAATCAGAACCTCTCTGTGACAAAACCGCCCCTGCTCCAATCTCAGAAGCATCAACCTCGACCTGGAACGGAAGAGAAACATCTGGCTGACACAACACAGGGGCAGAACAAAAACGACGCTTCAACTCCTGAAAAGCTTCCACAGCAGCAGAAGACCAATTGACCAAATCAGCACCCTTCTTGGTCAAATCGGTCAATGGTTTGGCAATGCTAGAAAAATTACAGATGAAGCGACGATAAAAATTAGCAAAGCCCAGGAACTTTTGCAGACTTTTCAGAGATGTCGGCTGAATCCAATCCTGGATGGCTTGGACCTTAACTGGATCCATCTCGATAGTAGACGGGGAAAAGATGAATCCCAAAAATGAAACTTTCTGCACACCGAAGAGACACTTTGATCCCTTCACAAACAAAGAGTTAGCATGCAGGACCTGAAAAACCATTCTGACCTGCTTCACATGAGACTCCCAATCATCTGAGAAGATCAAAATGTCATCCAAGTAAACAATCAGGAATTTATCCAGGTACTCACGGAAGATGTCATGCATAAAGGATTGAAACACTGATGGAGCATTGGCAAGTCCGAACGGCATCACTAGATACTCAAAATGACCCTCGGGCGTATTGAATGCAGTTTTCCATTCATCTCCTTGCCTGATTCTCACCAGATTATACGCACCACGAAGATCTATCTTAGTGAACCAACTAGCCCCCTTAATCCGAGCAAACAAGTCAGATAACAATGGCAAGGGATACTGAAATTTAACAGTGATCTTATTAAGAAGGCGGTAATCAATACACGGTCTCAGCGAACCATCCTTCTTAGCTACAAAGAAGAACCCTGCTCCCAGTGGTGATGACGATGGACGAATATGTCCCTTCTCTAGGGATTCCTTCACATAACTGCGCATAGCGGCATGTTCGGGCACAGATAAATTAAATAATCGACCTTTAGGGAATTTACTACCAGGAATCAAATTGATAGCACAATCACAATCCCTATGCGGAGGTAGGGCATCGGACTTGGGCTCTTCAAATACATCCTGATAATCAGACAAGAACTCTGGGACCTCAGAAGGGGTGGATGACGAAATCGACAAAAATGGAACATCACCATGTACCCCCTGACAACCCCAGCTGGATACCGACATGGAATTCCAATCCAATACTGGATTATGGGTTTGTAGCCATGGCAACCCCAACACGACCACATCATGCAGATTATGCAACACCAGAAAGCGAATAACTTCCTGATGTGCAGGAGCCATGCACATGGTCAGCTGGGCCCAGTACTGAGGTTTATTCTTGGCCAAAGGTGTAGCATCAATTCCTCTCAATGGAATAGGACACCGCAAAGGCTCCAAGAAAAACCCACAACGTTTAGCATAATCCAAATCCATCAGATTTAGGGCAGCGCCTGAATCCACAAACGCCATGACAGAAAACGACGACAAAGAGCATATCAAGGTAATGGACAGAAGGAATTTGGACTGTACAGTACCAATGACGGCAGACCTAGCGGACCGCTTAGTGCGCTTAGGACAATCAGAAATAGCATGAGTGGAATCACCACAGTAGAAACATAGCCCATTCAGACGTCAGTATTCCTGCCGTTCCACTCTGGTCATAGTCCTATCGCACTGCATAGGCTCAGGTTTAACCTCAGGCAATACCGCCAAATGGTGCACAGATTTACGCTCGCGCAAGCGTCTACCGATCTGAATGGCTAAAGACAAAGACTCATTCAAACCAGCAGGCATAGGAAATCCCACCATGACATCCTTAAGAGCCTCAGAGAGACCCTTTCTGAACAAAGCTGCCAGCGCAGATTCATTCCACTGAGTGAGTACTGACCATTTCCTAAATTTCTGACAATATACTTCTATATCATCCTGACCCTGGCACAAAGCCAGCAAATTTTTCTCAGCCTGATCCACTGAATTAGGCTCATCGTACAGTAATCCGAGTGCCAGGAAAAACGCATCGACACTACTCAATGCAGGGTCTCCTGGCGCAAGAGAAAATGCCCAGTCTTGAGGGTCGCCGCGCAAAAAAGAAATAATAATCAAAACCTGTTGAATAGGATTACCAGAAGAATGAGGTTTCAAGGCCAGAAATAGCTTACAATTATTTTTGAAACTTGGAAACTTAGTTCTATCTCCAAAAAACAAATCAGGAATAGGAATTCTTGGTTCTAACATAGATTTCTGATCAATAGTATCTTGAATCTTTTGTACATTTATAACGAGATTATCCATTGAAGAGCACAGACCCTGAAAATCCATGTCCACACCTGTGTCCAGAAACACCCAAATGTCTAGGGGAAAAAAAAAAAAAGTGAACACAGAGCAGAGAAAAAAAAAAAAAAATGATGTCAGAACTTTTTCTTTCCCTCTATTGAGAATCATTAGTTGGCTCCTAGTACTGTTATGTCTGCTAATGAAAGGTGTAATGAAGGCAATCCAGAGACACAGTGTGCCTAGCGATCAGAGCGCACACAGTGATCTGACAAATACCCAAAAACAAAAGAACGAGCTCTGAGACGTGGAAACTCTGTAGACTGCACACCTGATCCTATCCTAAACACAACTAAAAGTGGCTGTGGATTGCGCCTAACCACTACCTATGCAACTCGGCACAGCCTAAGAAACTAGCTAGCCTGAAGGTAGAAAAATAGGCCTGACTTGCCCCCAGAGAAATACCCCAAAGGAAAAGGCAGCCCCCCACATATAATTACTGTGAGTAAGATGAAAAGACAAAACGTAGGGATGAAATAGATTCAGCAAAGTGGGGCCCGATATTCTTAGACAGAGCGAGGACAGTAAAGCGAACTTTGCAGTCTACAAAAAACCCTAAAGCAAAACCCACGCAAAGGGGGAAAAAAAGACCCACCGTGCCGGACTAACGGCACGGCGGTACACCCTTTGCGTCTCAGAGCTTCCAGCAAAACAAAAGACAAGCTGGACAGAAAAAAGGCAACAAAATAGCAAAAAAGCACTTAGCTATACAGAGCAGCAGGTCACAGGAACAATCAGGAGAAGCTCAGATCCAACACTGGAACATTGACTAGGAGCAAGGATAGCAGCATCAGGTGGAGTTAAGTAACGAAGCAGCTAATGAGCTCACCAGAACACCTGAGGAAGGAAGCTCAGAAGCTGCAGTACCACTTGTGACCACAGGAGTGAATTCAGCCACAGAATTCACAACAGAATGCAGACTTAGATGGATTGGTCTGCAGGCGTCACGTTGCATTTGCAGAGCCCCTGACGTACCCAAACAGTACAAACCCCCCACAAGTGACCTCATATTGGAAACTAGACCTCCCACAGAACTTATCTAGATGTGTTGTGAAAACTTTGAACCCCCAAGTGTTTCACTACAGTTTACAACGCAGAGCCGTGAAAATAAAAAATCCTTTTTTTTCCCACAAAAATGATTTTTAGCCCCCGAAATTTTTATTTTCCCAAGGATAACAAGAGAACTTGGACCCAAAAAGTTGTTGTCCAATTTGTCTCGAGTACGATGATATCCCATATGTTGGGGTAAACCCCTGTTTGGGCGCACGGGAGAGCTCGGAAGTGAAGTAGCACTGTTTTACTTTTTCAATGCAGAATTGGCTGGAATTGAGATCGGACGCCATGTCACGTTTGGAGAGCCCCTGATGTGCCTCAACAGTGGAAACCCCCCAATTATAAATGAAACCCTAATCCAAACGCACCCCTAACCCTAATCCCAACTGTAACCCTAACCACACACCTAACCCTGACACACCCCTAATTCTAATCCCAACCCTAATCCCAACCGTAAATGTAATCCAAACCCTAACCCTAACCCTAGCCCTAACCCTAACCCTAGCCCTAACCCTAATGGGAAAATGGAAATAAATACATTTTTTTTTATTTTATTATTTTTCCCTAAGGCTAGGTTCACATTGCGTTAGGGAAATCCGTTTAGTGCTAGCGGATTGCGCTAACGCAATGTCTTTTTAGGTGTCGTGTTTAGTGGTCGCGTTAACGTCCCCGCTCTGGAAGATCGGGGATCGGACCTCGGGCGCGCCGCGGACGCTGCAAGCAGCGTCCGAGGCGCGCCACAAAAGAACGGCACCTTGCTAGCGCGAGCCGAAAATGGCACGCTCTAGCGATGCGCTACACCCGAAAATCACATTGCTGTCAATGAGTGTGCTAACGGACCCGTTGCACGGCGTTAATTGTGACATTTTCGCTGTGCAACGCTGTCCGTTAGCGTTAACCCATTAACGCAATGTGAACCTAGCCTAACTAAGGGGGTGATGAAGGGGGGTTAGATTTACTTTTATAGCGTTTTTTATATCGGATTTTTATGATTGGCAGCCGTCACACACTAAAAGACGCTTTTTATAGCAAAAAAGTTTTTGCGTCTCCACATTTTGAGACCTATAATTTTTCCATATTTTGGTCCACAGAGTCATGTGAGGTCTTGTTTTTTGCGGGACGAGTTGACGTTTTTATCGGTTACATTTTCGGACACGTGACAGTTTTTGATCGCTTTTTATTCCGATTTTTTGTGAGGCAAAATGACCAAAAACCAGCTATTCATGAATTTCTTTTGGGTGAGGTGTTTATACCGTTCCGCGTTTGGTAAAATTGATGAAGCAGTTTTATTCTTCGGGTCAGTACGATTACAGCGATACCTCATTTATATCATTTTTTTTATGTTTTGGCGCTTTTATACAATAAAAGCTATTTTATAGAAAAAATAATTATTTTGGCATCGCTTTATTCTGAGGACTATAACTTTTTTATTTTTTTGGTTATGATGCTATATGGTGGCTCGTTTTTTGCGGGACAAGATGACGCTTTCAGCGGTACCATGGTTATTTATATCCGTCTTTTTGATCGCGTGTTATTCCACTTTTTGTTCAGCGTTATGATAATAAAGCGTTGTTTTTTGGCTCGTTTTTTTTTTTTTCTTACGGTGTTCACTGAAGGGGTTAACTAGTGGGCCAGTTTTATAGGTCGGGTCGTTACGGACGCGGCGATACTAAATGTGTACTTTTATTGTTTTTTTGTTTTTTTTTAGACAAAGAAATGTATTTATGGGAATAATATTTTTTTTTTCTTCTTTATTTAGGAATTTTTATTTTTTTTATTTTTTTATTTACACGTGTGGAAATTTTTTTTTTTACTTTTTCACTTTGTCCCAGGGGGGGACATCACAGATCACCGATCTGACAGTGTGCACAGCACTCTGTCAGATCAGTGATCTGACATACAGCCGGGCAGGATTAGAGCTGCAGCTGCAGCCTGATCCTGACCCGGAAGTGCTCCCTGCAGGACCCGGATGCAGCCCCGCGGCCATTTTGGATCCGGGGACTGCAGGGAGAAGACGTCTCAGGGAAGCCCGCAGGGAGCCCCCTCCCTGCGCGATGCTTCCCTGCACCGCCGGCACACCGCGATCATCTTTGATCGTGGTGTGCCGGGGGTTAATGTGCCGGGAGCGGTCCGTGACCGCTCCTGGCACATAGTGCCGGATGTCAGCTGCGATAGGCAGCTGACACCCGGCCGCGATCGGCCGCGCTCCCCCCGTGAGCGCGGCCAATCGCATATGACGTACTATCCCGTCACTGGGAATTAAGTCCCAGGTCACCTGGACGGGATAGTACGTCATATGGGATTAAGGGGTTAAATGCAATCTGTCAGCAGGATTTCACACCACCAACTATTTATATGCTTATTTTGCTCTTTCAAAGACAAGTCCAGAAATACCCTTAGATGGCCAGTCTGCTCTTCTGTTAGTGAGAAATCAGCATTTGAATTGAAATGCATATGAGGCTGAAGAACTATTTGTAGATCTGAAGCCTCTGTCACTCCAGCTCTACTGCCCGCCCAGTGCCGCCTTCTCCTGCGTGACTGATGATTTCTTAGTCTGAAGTTACACAACATAAAAGCAGTCAGGCAAGCAATAGGAGGCAGCTCAGGGAAGGGCCTAGAGCTGGAGTGACAGAGGTTTCAGATCTACATTTCTTAGTAATTACTAAAACGGAATAGAAACACATTTAAAAATTGGCTCGGCTGCTGGTAAGACGTGTCTTGCTGCAATATTCTTAAAAGGTTATTTATTGTCCACTATGCATTTCAATGCCGTACTGGCATCTTTATCAAGTGTAAAAAAAGCCAAACTGTTTTTATCCTGTTTTAGTCATTTCCATCTGAAGATCTTTTCCCAGCCACAAGGCAATGGCAGCTGGCTATGTCAACCTTTATAGCGGTTGTGTCTTCATAACCAAGGTGAGCAAACCGACTATTTTTACTGTCTCCTATATTAGGGTTTTGCCCCATTATGCGCTTCTCCCTTCACAGTCAGTCACTGTTTACTCAATTTCTCAGTAATGGAAGAATGGACTTGCCAGGTAAAGGTATCGCTGGACTTGTCTTTGAAAGAGCTACATGCGCGTATAATTTGCATTAGTGGAATTGAATATTTACAAAAGTTAAATGATACTTGTTGAAAATGAAGATTCAGTACTGGATTGCTTAGGGACTGAAAGATGAACCCACATCCAAGAGGGAAGATGCAGGCTGAGGCACATTAGGGGTTCGCCCCCAAAAATAAATTGTCATTGTTGAGTGGTTTGGGTGTTTTTTTGGCACAATGACACATTAGGGCATATGTACATGTTTTGTTCCCCCATTGAAAATGTTTTGTATATTAGATCTACAATTAAGCAACTAGTGACCGAGTATCAAAGCATCTATATACTAGAAAGGTAAGTACAGTTGTGTTAAAAAGTGTTTGTCCCCTTGCTGATTTCCTATTCATTTGCATGTTTGTCACACTTAAATATTTCAGATCACCAAACAAATTTAAATATTAGACAAAGATAACACAAAATGCACTTTTTAAATGAAGGTCTTTGTTATTAACCCATTATCTTTCAATGTCTTTTTTTTGGGACGCCTAATCTTTAGCCTCTAGCAACTAAGATTTTATAGTTGTTATAATTAGGTGGTCCAATTTTTTGTGTTGTGTTTCTAAAATGAATGTTTTCAAAATAGAAAATCATGTCATTGTCATTTTTAATTGAATATTGGGACGCCCTTTTCTGAAAAATCCGTACTTGTAAAAATTTTAATTTGGCAAGTAATGGGTTAAGGGAAAAAGAAATCCAAACCTACAGGGCCCTGTGTGAAAAAGTGATTGCCCCCTAAACCTAATTATTGGTTGGACCATCCTTAGCAGCAACAACTGCAATCAAGCATTTGTGATAACAACGCTGTGGAGGAATTTTGGCTCACTCATCTTTGCAGAATTGTTGTAATTCAGCCACATTGGAGGGTTTCCGAGCATGAATCGCCTTTTTAAGGTCATGCCACAGCATCTCCATTGGAATAAGGTGAGGACTTTGACTAGGCCACTCCAAAGTCTTAATTTTGCTTTTCTAAAGCCATTCAGAGTTGGACGTGCTATTGTGCTTTGGATCATTGTCCTGCTGCATAACCCAAGTACGCTTCAGCTTGAGGTCACGAACAGATGGCCGGACATTCTCCTTCAGGATTTTTTGGTAGACCGCAGAATTCATGGTTCCATTTATCTCAGAAATTCTTCCAGGTCCTTAAACAGCAAAACAGCCCCAGACCATCACACTGCCACCACATTTTACTCTTGGTATGATGTTCCTTTTCTGAAAGGCCGTGTTACTTACACTAGATGTAATTGGACATGCACCTTCCAAAAAGTTCAACTTTTGATTCGTTATTCCACAGAGTATTCTACCAAAAGTCTTGGGGATCATCAATATGTTTTCTGGAAGAACTGAGATGAGTCTTTATGTTGTTATTGCTCAGCAGTGGTTTTCATCTTGGAACTCTACCATGCAGGCCATTTTTGTCCAGTTTCTTTCTTATGGTGGCGTCATGAACACTGACCTTAACTGAGCCAAGTAATGCCTGCAGTTCTTTGGATGCTGTTGTGGGGTCTTTTGTGACCTCTTGGATGAGTCGTCACTGCTTTTGTGGGGTATTTTTGGTCTGCCCGCCAGTCTGGGGAAGGTTCACCACTGTTCCATTTTTTCACTATTTTTGGATAATGGCTTTCACTGTGGTTTGTTGGAGTGCCAAAGCATTAGTAATGGCTATATAACCTTTTCCAGACTGATAGATTTCAAATACTTTGTTTCTCATTTGTTACAAAATTTCTTTGGATTGCGGCATTATGTCTAGCTTTTGAGGATCTTTTGGTCCGCTTCACTTTGTCAGGCAGATTCTATTTAAGTGATTTCTTGATTGAGAACAGGTGTGGCAGCAATCAGGCCTTGGTGTGGCTAGGGAATTTGAACTCAGCTTTCCAAAGATGTGATAAGCCACAGTTAATTTATGTTTTATGGGGGGGCAATCCATTTTTCCTTCAGGGCCCTGTAGGCTTGGATATTTTTCCCTTAATAATAAAAACCATCATTAAAACATGCATTTTCTATTTACTTGTGTTATCTTTGTCTTATATTTAAATCTGGTGACCTGAAACATTTAAGTGCGCCAAAAAACGCAAAAGAATAGGGAATCAGTAAGGGGGCAAAAACTTTTTCACACAACTGTATGTGCCAAAATTATTACAAGGAATGAATACCAGCAGTTGATTTGGTAACCTCATAGTTAATATGGTTTTCTGGGATCTTCCATGGCTGTTAACCATGGGCTGTTGTTGGTATTGCGGCTTAACCACTTTTGCTTTAAATGGAACTTGTCATGTAAAATTCTGCTATTAACCTGCAGATATGGGGTTAATCTACAGGTTTATCGTGTTGTGGCACTGTGGGGCACCCGCACTGAGAGACCCGCTGCCAGGAGGAAAAAACTTTATTCCTCTCATCAGGATCGCTCTTTCAGTCATAGAGGTGACATCAGCAACGCTGCAGTCACCGCTCTATGCATATGTAAGGGGCTTTAAAGGGCCACTGTCACCCCCCTCCAGCCGTTATAAACTAAAAGAGCCACCTTGTGCAGCAGTAATGCTGCATTCTAACAAGGTGGCTCTTTTAGGTTCAAGTATACCCCAAATAAAGCGTTTTTATACATAGCCACAATTCCAGTCTCTAGCCAGGGAGGCGGGTCCTCACTCCCCAGCTCTAACCGCTCCTCTGCCATCACTCCAATCTTCCTGCTTTATTTGGGGTATACTTGAACCTAAAACTAAAAGAGCCACCTTGTTAGAATGCAGCATTACTGCTGCACAAGGTGGCTCTTTTAGTTTATAACGGCTGGACGGGGGTGACAGTGGCCCTTTAAGGACTGGTACTTGCCCCTACCCCATTAACCCCTTTCTGACATGGGACGTACTATCCCGTCGAGGTGGGGTGGGCCCCCATGACCACGGACGGGATAGTACGTCCAGTGCGATCGGTGGCGCTCACGGGGGGAGCGCCGCCGATCGCGGCCGGGTGTCAGCTGTTTATCGCAGCTGACATCCGGCACTATGTGCCAGGAGCGGTCACGGACCGCCCCCGGCACATTAACCCCTGGCACACCGCGATCAAAGATGATCGCGATGTGCCGGCGGTATAGGGAAGCTTCCCGCAGGGAGGGGGCTCCCTGCGGGCTTCCCTGAGCCCCCCGCAGCAACGCGATGTGATCGCGTTGCTGCGAGGGTCTCACCTCCCTCCCGGCTTCCTCCAGCCCCGGATCCAAGATGGCCTCCTGCAGGGAGGGAGGTGGCTTCACAGAGCCTGCTCAGAGCAGGCACTGTGAAGGCTGCAGCGCTGCATGTCAGATCAGTGATCTGACAGAGTGCTGTGCACACTGTCAGATCACTGATCTGTGATGTCCCCCCCTGGGACAATGTAAAAAAGTAAAAAAAAAAATTTCAAAATGTGTAAAAAAAAAATAAAAAAAAATATTCCTAAATAATGAAAAAAAATATATATATATTATTCCCCTAAATACATTTCTTTATCTAAATAAAAAAAAAAACAATAAAAGTACATATATTTAGTATCGCCGCGTCCGTAACGGCCCGACCTATAAAACTGGCCCACTAGTTAACCCCTTCAGTAAACACCGTAAGAAAAAAAAAAAAAAAACGAGGCAAAAAACAACGCTTTATTATCATACCGCCGAACAAAAAGTGGAATAACACGCGATCAAAAGGACAGATATAAATAACCATGATACCGCTGAAAGCGTCATCTTGTCCCGCAAAAAACGAGCCACCATACAGCATCATCAGCAAAAAAAAAAAAAAGTTATAGTCCTGAGAATAAAGCGATGCAAAAATAATTATTTTTTCTATAAAATAGTTTTTATCGTATAAAAGCGCCAAAACATAAAAAAATGATATAAATGAGGTGTCGCTGTAATCGTACTGACCCGAAGAATAAAACAGCTTTATCAATTTTACCAAACGCGGAACGGTATAAACGCCTCCCCCAAAAGAAATTCATGAATAGCTGGTTTTTGGTCATTCTGCCTCGCAAAAATCGGAATAAAAAGCGATCAAAAAATGTAACGTGCCCGAACATGTTACCAATAAAAACGTCAACTCGTCCCGCAAAAAACAAGACCTCACATGACTCTGAACCAAAATATGGAAAAATTATAGCTCTCAAAATGTGGTAACGCAAAAAATATTTTTTGCAATAAAAAGCGTCTTTCAGTGTGTGACGGCTGCCAATCATAAAAATCTGCTAAAAAACCCGCTATAAAAGTAAATCAAACCCCCCTTCATCACCCCCTTAGTTAGGGAAAAATTAAAAAAATGTATTTATTTCCATTTTTCCATTAGGGCTAGGGTTAGGGCTAGGGTTAGGGCTAGGGTTAGGTCTAGGGTTAGGGCTAGGGTTAGGGTTAGGGCTAGGGTTAGGGCTATGGTTAGGGCTAGGGTTAAGGCTATGGTTAGGGTTGGGGCTAAAGTTAGGGTTAGGGCTATGGTTAGGGCTAGGGTTAGGGCTACAGTTTGGGTTGGGGCTAAAGTTAGGGTTGGGGCTAGGGTTAAGGCTACAGTTAGGGTTGGGGCTAAAGTTACAGTTAGGGTTTAGATTACATTTACAGTTGGGAATAGGGTTGGGATTAGGGTTAGGTGTGTGTCAGGGTTAGAGGTGTGGTTAGGGTTACCGTTGGGATTAGGGTTAGAGGTGTGGTTAGGGTTACTGTTGGGATTAGGGTTAGGGGTGTGTTTGGATTAGGGTTTCAGTTATAATTGGGGGGTTTCCACTGTTTAGGCACATCAGGGGCTCTCCAAACGCGACATGGCGTCCGATCTCAATTCCAGCCAATTCTGCGTTGAAAAAGTAAAACAGTGCTCCTTCCCTTCCGAGCTCTCCCGTGTGCCCAAACAGGGGTTTACCCCAACATATGGGGTATCAGCGTACTCAGGACAAATAGGACAACAACTTTTGGGGTCCAATTTCTCCTGTTACCCTTGGGAAAATACAAAACTGGGGGCTAAAAAATAATTTTTGTGGGAAAAAAAAGATTTTTTATTTTCACGGCTCTGCGTTATAAACTGTAGTGAAACACTTGGGGGTTCAAAGTTCTCACAACACATCTAGATAAGTTCCATGGGGGTCTAGTTTCCAATATGGGGTCACTTGTGGGGGATTTCTACTGTTTAGGTACATTAGGGGTTCTGCAAACGCAATGTGACGCCTGCAGACCATTCCATCTAAGTCTGCATTCCAAATGGCACTCCTTCCCTTCCGAGCCCTCCCATGTGCCCAAACGGTGGTTCCCCCCAACATATGGGGTATCAGCGTACTCAGGACAAATTAGACAACAACTTTTGGGGTCAAATTTCTCCTCTTACCCTCGGGAAAATACAAAACTGGGGGCTAAAAAATAATTTTTGTGGGAAAAAATTTTTGTTTTATTTTTACGGCTCTCCATTATAAACTTCTGTGAAGCCCTTGGTGGGTCAAAGTGCTCACCACACATGTAGATAAGTTCCTTAGGGGGTCTACTTTCCAAAATGGTGTCACTTGTGGGGGGTTTCTACTGTTTAGGTACATTAGGGGCTCTGCAAACGCAATGTGACACCTGCAGACCATTCCATCTAAGTCTGCATTCAAATGGCACTCCTTCCCTTCCGAACCCTCCCATGCGCCCAAACAGTGGTTCCCCCCACATATGGTGTATCATCGCACTCAGGACAAATTGGGCAACAAATTTTGGGGTCCACTTTCTCCTGTTACCCTCGGGAAAATACAAAACTGGGGGCTAAAAAAATAATTTTTGTGGGAAAAATTTTTTGTTTTATTTTTACGGCTCTGCATTATAAACTTCTGTGAAGCACTTGGTGGGTCAAAGTGCTCACCACACATCTAGATAAGTTCCTTAAGGGGTCTACTTTCCAAAATGGTGTCACTTGTGGGGGGTTTCAATGTTTAGGCACATCAGGGGCTCTCCAAACGCAACATGGTGTCCCATCTCAATTCCTGTCAATTTTGCATTGAAAAGTCAAATGGCGCTCCTTCCCTTCCGAGCTCTCCTATCCGCCCAAACAGTGGTTTACCCCCATATATGGGGTATCAGCGTACTCAGGACAAATTGTATAACAACTTTTGGGGTCCAATTTCTTCTCTTACCCTTGGGAAAATAAAAAATTGGGGGCGGAAAATTAATTTTTGTGAAAAAATATGATTTTTTATTTTTACGGTTCTACATTATAAATTTCTGTGAAGCACTTGGTGGGTCAAAGTGCTCACCACACATCTAGATAAGTTCCTTAAGGGGTCTACTTTCCAAAATGGTGTCACTTGTGGGGGGTTTCAATGTTTAGGCACATCAGGGGCTCTCCAAACGCAACATGGCGTCCCATCTCAATTCCTGTCAATTTTGCATTGAAAAGTCAAATGGCGCTCCTTCCCTTCCGAGCTCTCCTATCCGCCCAAACAGTGGTTTACCCCCACATATGGGGTATCAGCGTACTCAGGACAAATTGTATAACAACTTTTGGGGTCCAATTTCTTCTCTTACCCTTGGGAAAATAAAAAATTGGGGGCGGAAATTTAATTTTTGTGAAAAAATATGATTTTTTATTTTTACGGTTCTACATTATAAACTTCTGTGAAGCACTTGGTGGGTCAAAGTGCTCACCACACATCTAGATAAGTTCCTTAAGGGGTCTACTTTCCAAAATGGTGTCACTTGTGGGGGGTTTCAATGTTTAGGCACATCAGGGGCTCTCCAAACGAAACATGGCGTCCCATCTCAATTCCAGTCAATTTTGCATTGAAAAGTCAAATGGCGTTCCTTCGCTTCCGAGCTCTGCCATGCGCCCAAACAGTGGTTTACCCCCACATGTGGGGTATTGTCGTGCTCAGGACAAATTGTACAACAATGTTTGGGGTCTATTTTCTCCTGTCACCCTTGGTAAAATTAAACAAATTGGAGCTGAATTAAATTTTTTGTGAAAAAAAGTTAAATGTTCATTTTTATTTAAACATTCAAAAAATTCCTGTGAAGCACCAGAAGGGTTAATAAACTTCTTGAATATGGTTTTGAGCACCTTGAGGGGTGTAGTTTTTAGAATGGTGTCACACTTGGGTATTTTCTATCATATAGACCCCTCAAAATGACTTCAAATGAGATGTAGTCCCTAAAATAAAATGGTGTTGTAGAAATGAGAAATTGCTGGTCAACTTTTAACCCTTATAACTCCCTAACAAAAAAAAATTTTGGTTCCAAAATTGTGCTGATGTAAAGTAGACATGTGGGAAATGTTACTTATTAAGTATTTTGTGTGACATATCTCTGTGATTTAATTGCATAAAAATTCAAAGTTGGAAAATTGCGAAATTTTCATAATTTTCGCCAAATTTCCGTTTTTTTCACAAATAAACGCAGGTACTATCAAAGAATTTTTACCACTGTCATGAAGTACAATATGTCACGAGAAAACAATGTCAGAATCACTGGGATCCGTTGAAGCGTTCCAGAGTTATAACCTCACAAAGGGACAGTGGTCAGAATTGTAAAAATTGGCCCGGTCATTAACGTGCAAACCACCCTTGGGGGTAAAGGGGTTAAGAACCGACCCAGTTCTCATTGTAGAATATGGAGGCTATATATATCATTATAATTGTTGTTATGTACCTTTTTGCTGCTATGTTACCAGATTTACTAAGCCATTTTGTGTGCTGCTCACAATGTATACTACTTTATTATAGGGAAAGTGCAGTGCCTCAGTTGGGACACTAGATGGGGCACCATAGTGTACATAGTTAACTATAGGAGGAGCTAGCTGTGGGTAAAAGTAAAAGAGAAAAATGTTCCAGCTTCTTGATAAAATGTAAAACTTTAATCCATCATATAAAATAGTAGAAGACACACTCCTGGGACAATGCCATGTCACAAGTGAAGAAAGCTACGTGTTTTGACCATACGGTCTTTGTCACAGCTGATCTACTCAGCAGTCCATCCAGTATAAGGCCGCCGTCACACATGCGAGTTTTACGGACGTAAGAGCGCAGAATCTACGTCCGTAAAACTCGCAAAAAATACGGCACAATTATTCTCTATGCCCCTGCTCCTATTTGCCGTATTTTACTGATCAGTATTATACGGCTTTCTACGGCCGTACAAAATCGCAGCATGCTGCGTTTGTCACCGTACTGCGCAAGAAATACGCCAATGAAAGTCTATGGAAGCGTGAAAAATACGGATTACACACGGACAAGCAGTGTGACTTGCGAGAAATACGCAGCGCTATTAGAGAGAAAAGCCGGTAATTCAGTGCGGTGTACAGTAAAATCACACTGACAGCTTACAGTAGAATAGGTAGAATAAATGTGTACACATAGAATAGGTATATATATATATATATATGTCAGTGAGACACATATATGTATATATATTAATATTTATTCCAGCGCTAGACAGCTTGAAAGCCGGTAATTCAATTACCGGCTTTTTCCTTCTCCTTCCTAAAACCCGACATGATTTGAGACATGGTTTACATACAGTAAACCATGTCTTCTCTCCATTTTTTTTGCAGATTCCACACTACTAATGTCAGTAGTGTGTATCTGCAAAATTTGGCCGTTCTAGCTCTTAAAATAAAGGGTTAAATGGCGGAAAAAATTGGCGTGGGCTCCCGCGCAATTTTCTCCGCCAGAGTAGTAAAGCCAGTGACTGAGGGCAGATATTAATAGCCTGGAGAGGGTCCACGGTTATTGGCCCCCCCCTGGCTAAAAATATCTGCCCCCAGCCACCCCAGAAAAGGCACATCTGGAAGATGCGCCTATTCTGGCACTTGGCCACTCTCTTCCCATTCCCGTGTAGCGGTGGGATATGGGGTAATGAAGGGTTAATGCCACCTTGCTATTGTAAGGTGACATTAAGCCTAATTAATAATGGAGAGGCGTCAATTATGACACCTATCCATTATTAATCCAATACTAGTAAAGGGTTAAATAAAACACAAACACATTTTTTAAAATTATTTTAATGAAATAAAAACAATGGTTGTTGCAGTATTTTATTCAACGCCCAATCTAGTCACTGAAGACCCTCGTTCTGTGAGTAAAAAAACATAATAAACCAACAATATACTTACCCTCCGCAGATCTGTAACGTCCAACGATGTAAATCCTTCTGAAGGGGTTAAAACATTTTGCAGCAAGGAGCTGTGCTAATGCAGGCTGCTCCTCGCTGCAAAACCCCAGGGAATGAGGCTAAAAATAGATCAATGATCTATATTTAGCTTCATTTGCGGTGAGGCGCCCTCTGCTGGCTGTTCATAGATCGTGGGAAATTACCTAGAAAGCCAGGGAGCTTTCTAGGTAATTTCCCACGATCTATGAACAGCCAGCAGAGGGCGCCTCACCGCAAATGAAGCTAAATATAGATCATTGATCTATTTTTAGCCTCATTCCCTGGGGTTTTGCAGCGAGGAGCAGCCTGCATTAGCACAGCTCCTTGCTGCAAAATGTTTTAACCCCTTCAGAAGGATTTACATCGTTGGACGTTACAGATCTGCGGAGGGTAAGTATATTGTTGGTTTATTATGTTTTTTTACTCACAGAACGAGGGTCTTCAGTGACTGGATTGGGCGTTGAATAAAATACTGCAACAACCATTGTTTTTATTTCATTAAAATAATTTTAAAAAATGTGTTTGTGTTTTATTTAACCCTTTACTAGTATTGGATTAATAATGGATAGGTGTCATAATTGACGCCTCTCCATTATTAATTAGGCTTAATGTCACCTTACAATAGCAAGGTGGCATTAACCCTTCATTACCCCATATCCCACCGCTACACGGGAATGGGAAGGGAATGGGAAGAGAGTGGCCAAGTGCCAGAATAGGCGCATCTTCCAGATGTGCCTTTTCTGGGGTGGCTGGGGGCAGATATTTTTAGCCAGGGGGGGGCCAATAACCGTGGACCCTCTCCAGGCTATTAATATCTGCCCTCAGTCACTGGCTTTACTACTCTGGCGGAGAAAATTGCGCGGGAGCCCACGCCAATTTTTTCCGCCATTTAACCCTTTATTTTAAGAGCTAGAACGGCCAAATTTTGCAGATACACACTACTGACATTAGTAGTGTGGAATCTGCAAAAAAAATGGAGAGAAGACATGGTTTACTGTATGTAAACCATGTCTCAAATCATGTCGGGTTTTAGGAAGGAGAAGGAAAAAGCCGGTAATTGAATTACCGGCTTTCAAGCTGTCTAGCGCTGGAATAAATATTAATATATATACATATATGTGTCTCACTGACATATATATATATATATATACCTATTCTATGTGTACACATTTATTCTACCTATTCTACTGTAAGCTGTCAGTGTGATTTTACTGTACACCGCACTGAATTACCGGCTTTTCTCTCTAATATATGTGTCTACTGACATATATATATATATATATATATATATATATATATATATATATAGACAGTATATATATATTTTCTTTTCTTTTTGGGACACATGGATCACTTCTATAGCGGTATGTTGGTTTTGCTAGCCTGCGAGAAAACCACGCAGTACGGATGCCATACGGATTACATACGGAGGATGCCATGCGCAAAAAACGCTGACACACCCTGCCTACGGAGGAGCTACGGACCACTTTTTTCGGGACTTTTCAGCGTATTACGGCCGTAATATACGGACCGTATTGTTTTACGCTGTGTATGACGCCGGCCTAAGAAGGACTGACCTACCAATGGAAAGGTAAAAGAAAAAAAAAAAAAAAGGGGGCTCACCTGACCAAGAGTACTTATAATCACAAAAACATATAAACCATTGCCAGATATTCCAAAAAATATAAACAATATACATATATATACAATGGTAAGATACAATATATCCCATATATATGAAAATACAAAAAAAGAGACAGAAAAAAACAAAAAAAAAACAAAAAAAAAAGGCTAAAAAACATGCAATATATAAATACATGAATCTGTGCCTGCACTGCAATTTACCATATCTAATAGTGAAACATAAGTTCACTCTTTTTATTCAAACCATGCGGAAATCTAGTACCCAAATTAAACATCCAAAAGGCTTCCCGTGTGAGTAAAGACCTATGCATGTCTCCTCCCCGCGGAGGTTTTTTTATTTTTTCAATGCCCGTTACTCTTAAAGAATCAGTGCTGCGTGAATGCATTTCAATGAAATGTCTCGCTGCTGAGGAAACGGTACGATTGCTGTTAGTTGTACATTTGATATCGTACAAATGTTCAGAGATGCGGTTTTTTAGTTTTCTAATTGTGCAACCGATGTATGATTTGTCGCAGGAAATGCAATCTATTTTGTATACTACAAATCGTGTGTTACAATTAATAAAAGTTTTAATTTTATATTTCTTTTCCATACCCCTGGTACCAAAAAATGTTGTAACTATTAAATGCTTACAGGTAGTACAAGTAGTGATATTGCATTTATAGCAACCCGTACAACTAAGCCAGGTGCTATTAGGTTGTTTGGACATAAAGCAATTAGGGGATAATATGTTGCCTAGCGTAGGTGCCCTTCTTGCTACAACGTTGCAACCATTATTCAACAATACAGCAAGAGTGGCATCTTCAAAAAGAATTGGAATAGCCCGATTAATAATTGTGCATGCGGTTTCCAGAATTTCATTTCTTGATTTGGAATTGACAGGGATTCCAGGTGAGTTGGTATCTACACGTACGTTTACAAAGCCAATGGCAGGGAATACGGTGCTCCATGCCAAAAGTAGCCATCCTAGGCATACAATCAAAGCCATCCCCGTGGGGGAATTTACAAGATTGAAGCGGAATTGCAACAACAATAGCAATTTTAATAATGATTTACTTCAAGCAGGAAATAAATTCAGAAAGCGGGGGTACCCTAACTGGATGCTCAATAGAGCATTAAATGTTGCCAAACAGAAGAATCAGTCAGATCTTTTAGATGTGGAATCTAGTCATAAGAAAAATAAAAACAAAAATGACAATCATAAAAATGTGGCAACCAAGCCATATGTCTGTATACAATTCAGCCCGCAATTTAATGAGATTAAAACAATTATTAATCGGGCTATTCCAATTCTTTTTGAAGATGCCACTCTTGCTGTATTGTTGAATAATGGTTGCAACGTTGTAGCAAGAAGGGCACCTACGCTAGGCAACATATTATCCCCTAATTGCTTTATGTCCAAACAACCTAATAGCACCTGGCTTAGTTGTACGGGTTGCTATAAATGCAATATCACTACTTGTACTACCTGTAAGCATTTAATAGTTACAACATTTTTTGGTACCAGGGGTATGGAAAATAAATATAAAATTAAAACTTTTATTAATTGTAACACACGATTTGTAGTATACAAAATAGATTGCATTTCCTGCGACAAATCATACATCGGTTGCACAATTAGAAAACTAAAAAACCGCATCTCTGAACATTTGTACGATATCAAATGTACAACTAACAGCAATCATACCGTTTCCTCAGCAGCGAGACATTTCATTGAAATGCATTCACGCAGCACTGATTCTGTAAGAGTAACGGGCATTGAAAAAATAAAAAAACCTCCGCGGGGAGGAGACATGCATAGGTCTTTACTCACACGGGAAGCCGTTTGGATGTTTAATTTGGGTACTAGATTTCCGCATGGTTTGAATAAAAAGAGTGAACTTATGTTCCACTATTAGATATGGTAAATTGCAGTGCAGGCACAGATTCATGTATTTATATATTGCATGTTTTTTAGCCTTTTTTTTTTTTGTGTGTGTTTTTTTCTGTCTCTTTTTTGTATTTTCATATATATGGGATTTATTGTATCTTACCATTGTATATATATGTATATTGTTTATATTTTTTGGAATATCTGGCAATGGTTTATATGTTTTTGTGATTATAAGTACTCTTGGTCAGGTGAGCCCCCTTTTTTTTTTTTTTTTTTTTTCTTTAACCTTTCCATTGGTAGGTCAGTCCTTCTTATACCGAATGGACTGCTGAGTAGATCAGCTGTGACAAAGACCGTATGGTCGAAACGCGTAGCTTTCTTCACTTGTCATATGGCATTGTCCCAGGAGTGTGTCTTCTACTATTTTATATGATGGATTAAAGTTTTACATTTTATCAAGAAGCTGGAACATTTTTCTCTTTTACTTGGATCTGCACTACGTCGAGTCAGGACGAAGTTCCGAGCTCCTTGCACATATCGGGTGAGCTGGCTTTTTTCTTTCTTTGTACTTTAGCTGTGGGTAAGACAGGAATATTTCCTGATTCTAGTTCAGTGAAGACAGGGAGGTGGTACAGCTCAGATAGGCCAGGGAGCCCGAGGCGTCCCGAAGGGCTTAAGAGCCCAGGACAGAGCAGCGGCACTGCAATGTTTGATGGAAAGGGCCCAGTCATCCAGTGCCAGTGGGTCAGAGAGTTACAGCCTAGGAATTGCAGCAGGATAAAGGATAAAGGTAGCTCCAAAATGTGGCAGCTTTCTACGTGGGCACAAGCCCTTCTCCTAAGAGTAGTCATGCTGAATAGGGAGGACGGGTCGGTATGTCCCGGGGAAACCCTGGGAGGAATATGTGAAGACACAGGGAAAGGAAAGAATGTGAATGAAGTCATACTCTGTGTTGATGCAGTAACTAATTTGGATGTGCTGCATTTGGAAACAAGTAAAGTTCCTTGTTTAAAGTTTGAAATGGGCTCTGTCTCTTTCTGCTCAACAACATCAGCAGCCGAATTTCAGCTGCCCCTATGCAACGCTGATGGTGCAGAGGGTGCAGCAGAAGGTATGCAAGAAAAGGGACATTGTTTATATGTGTCGGGAGGCCAGGGGGCACATAACCCGATATACTCAGCCACGACTACAGCCCTGGCTCTGCCCCTCACACATAGAGAGTGACAGCTCTTACCGCGACCCCCTGCACTGACTGACAGTTTCTGGCACCATTGCCATGACTAAAAGATTGAGCCTGCCGGGAGGAATAAAGTTCATTTCCTGCAGGCAGCGGGGCTCTCAGTGTGGGCGCTACGTGGTGTCAGAACACTATGAACCTGCGAATTAACCCAATATCTGCAGGTTAATAGCATTATGTTACATGACAGGTTCCCTTTAAAGGCAATGGGATACAGTAACATATAGCCCATGGGCAAAAATCATGATGTTTCTGAATAAAATCTAGACCCATTATTCTAATAATAAAGTCATTCCTTACTAATTCTTCAACTAAACTGTTCATCTTTAATTGTTTAATCTGTTTATTGATAAGGGACCATTAGTATAGCTTTTCTTTATGACATTCAGCCAAAATTACGTCAGATGGGATTCAGACACAAGCGATATGGGCACGCCCTGTGAAAACCAATTTCCATTGTAGACTTTGCCATAGAAGGTTATTGACTTGTAGGTTTGCATTATGTTTGTAGTCTTTATGTAGAAGGATGACAGACTTTGTATGTTCCACAACGTGGGGCATCGTGGGGCAGAATTGGGTTTATTACATGTTCCTTGTACTATAATAAAATTTAGCCAATGAAAATACAATATTGCTTTAATTTCCACCACCCCCCTGCAAAATTGACTGATAATGTTCAGCCTGACCAAACCAATTTGCCACATTACTGCCTAGCAGCTGTTGCAGATTTCCATTACTGCTTACACTGCACATATTACATTATATTGTCGGCAGCTGTCATAATGCACAAACATTCGCTTTCCTGGTTTCCTAATCTAATTAACTCATTTTCTGCCAGACAGTCTGTGTCTCAATTCACTGTAAAACCTACTAGCTGAAAATGGACAATAACCAATATGTCAGAAGAATAGTCATAATTAGTCCTTAGAATAAATATTTCTAATGTAGCCACATTGTCTATTTAGTTGCCTAGATCTAGGAGCATAAGATACATGTAGTGAGAAGGAGGCTATACAAATTATGATTGTTATGAAAGTATCTAGATAGAACTGATATTCTTTATAATCATATATTATACATTATCTTCTATTATACCCCAATAGTAGCTTACATTATATCCTACATTCTAAGACATTATATATTTTCTATTTCCTGCAGGGTTGGAACTAACAGTGTAGCAGTTTCAGCAGATGATTAGGACCACCCCCAAGGAGCTCCAGAGGACACTGGAAGTGGGGTCTAAAACATGTGATAGGACTATAATTAAATAATAATGGAGAGTGTGAATTGCTACGTGCTTAGGACTTTTAAAAGTGTCCCATCACCCCTGAAATTAAAAGAAACTGTCAGTAGGGTCAACCCTCCTAAGCCATCTATATGGACATCTATAATATAACGCTGGGAGCGTCACTCTGTCCGAAGCCTTTATAGACTGCGCAAGCGCAAGCGCCGGCGCAGTCTGGGCCTCACAGAGTGACGCTCCCGGGAGATCGCGGTATGCGTTAACACTGAACGCACACCGCGATCTCCAACAGAGAAGCAGGGACCGCCAGGAGGGTGAGTATCAGCTATATTTACCTGTCCTCCGTTCCACCGCTGTGCGCCGCCATCTTCCCGGTCCTCGGCCTGTGACCTTCAGTTCACAGGGCGCGATGACGCGCTTAATGCGCGCCGGAGCCGCCCTCTGACTGACCAGTCACAGCCAGAGGACCGGGAAGATGGCGGCGCACAGCCAGTGGAACGGAGGACAGGTGAATATAGTAAGTGCTGGGGGGCCTGAGCCGGCGGCGATACCGGCACCTGACCCCAACAGCGCGCCGGTGTCCCCGCCTGCTCAGGCCCCCCAGCACTCGGCGCCGAGCGGGTCAGAGGCAGCGGGGCTGAGCAGGTCAGAGGCAGTGGAGCCGAGCGGATCAGAGCAGAGTGTGGCAGATGTAGCAGAGCTGAGTGTGGCAGGATGGGAGCAGCCCATGTCAGAATGGGGGCGCAGGATGGGAGCAGCACATGACAGGATGGGGACGCAGGATGGGAGCAGCACATGACAGGATGGGGACGCAGGATGGGAGCAGCGCATGACAGGATGGGGACGCAGGATGGAGCAGCACATGACAGGATGGGGACGCAGGATTGAGCAGCACATGACAGGATGGGGACGCAGGATGGAGCAGCACATGACAGGATGGGGACGCAGGATGGAGCAGCACATGACAGGATGGGGACGCAGGATGGGAGCAGCACATGACAGGATGGGGATGCAGGATGGGAGCAGCACATGACAGGATGGGGACGCAGGATGGAGCAGCACATAACAGGATGGGGACAGAGGATGGAGCAGCACATGACAGGATGGGGACGCAGGATGGGAGCAGCGCATGACAGGATGGGGACGCAGGATGGGAGCAGCGCATGACAGGATGGGGACGCAGGATGGGAGCAGCACATGACAGGATGGGGACGCAGGATGGGAGCAGCACATGACAGGATGGGGACGCAGGATGGGAGCAGCACATGACAGGATGGAGACGCAGGATGGAGCAGCACATGACAGGATGGGGGCGCAGGATGGAGCAGCACATGACAGGATGGGGACGCAGGATGGGAGCAGCGCATGACAGGATGGGGACGCAGGATGGGAGCAGCGCATGATAGGATGGGGACGCAGGATGGGAGCAGCGCATGACAGGACGGGGAGGCAGGATGGGAGCAGCGCATGACAGGATGGGGACGCAGGATGGGAGCAGCGCATGACAGGATGGGGACACAGGATGGGAGCAGCGCATGACAGGATGGGGACGCAGGATGGGAGCAGCACATGACAGGATGGGGATGCAGGATGGGAGCAGCACATGACAGGATGGGGACGCAGGATGGGAGTAGCACATGACAGGATGGGGGCGCAGGATGGAGCAGCACATGACAGGATGGGGGCGCAGGATGGAGCAGCACATGACAGGATGGGGGCGCAGGATGGAGCAGCACATACCAGGATGGAGACCATATACCAATATAAATGCTCGCCACCGGGGCGTAGAACGGGTTCAATAGCTAGTTTAGGTATAATCACACACAGCTCTGCAGTGAGATAAGGAGAGCAGAGAGCGGACATTACACTTTAATCACACTGTTAACATCCACTTTTATTTAAAATAAGCTTTGGAGACAGATTACCATGTAGATCTACAGTATTTCCAGCCCATAGCCCAGAACAATTCATTTACATATAAGAAAAATGTGGATTTCTCGGGAATAAGATATTGGACCATCAATATCAAGGTATCATTTTATTTGGCTTCCTTTGAGCTGCGTGCCTGTAGGAGGGTTGATCCTACTGACAGTTTCCCTTTAAATATGACTATACATTACATACCTAACACTTGCTTCTGCTGCCACTTGTTCCTTATGTAAGATTGCTGGACTGTTCTACAAAATGACCACTGCAGAGGCATGGGGAACTCAGTGGAAAGTCTAAAGTGCATCTCTTCCACAGGATGGACAGAACATCGTCATCATTGGCAATGGTCCATTCCCCACAAATGGAAATGCAAAGGAGATGTGGTACAGATTTTCCATATAGCGCTCCATGCATGAGAGTAACTATTGCCATAGCAGACATATCAGCTGTTATGGAACCCAGAAGTTGAGTAGGCCCACTGAGGTGGAAAAAAATGGTAATAACCTTGTCACATGTCCTAGGATAGAAACCCAAACCAGAAAAGACTTTCCTTTGCTGACAACTGTTTCAGGGATTTTGCCTTTAGTCAGTGTGAGTAGTAACTTGATGGCTGCTTTCCTAAGTTAGTAGTAGCTTATGCCTCCGCTATCTATGTTGCTGGCTTATCCCAGTCATCTTGAATGGGCAACAGGCAACACAAATAGCATAAACATCCTACCCTACTGCAGAAGTGTGATACAGCTGTCATATTGGCTGTCACTTTTCAATATTATTTCTCAAAGGTTTCAGTAGTTCATATTGATTCAGTGTAGGTTCCTTTGCTTGAGTGCCATCTCTTCAATCCATATTACTGTACATTATCAACTATGGTGGGGCTCAAAGCTGCTAGACCAGACTGATGTGACGACTGGGGCATGACTGACTGATACATCAAAGCATTCATTCAGAATCATGACAAAAGCCATTTAAAGGCAGAAACACTGCAGCCAATGATATCTATTCTCTATGTATCTATCTATCCTATATCTATCTGTCTACCTACCTGTCTACCTATGTATGTATCTATATGTCTATCTGTCTATCTATCTATCTATCCCATATTTCTCTATCAATCCCATATCTATCTATCTATCTATCTATCTATTATCTATCTATTATCTATCTATCTATTATTATCTATCTATTATCTATCTATCTATTATTATCTATCTATCTATTATCTATCTATCTATCTATCTCATATCTATCTATTATCTATCTATCTATCTCATATCTATCTATTATCTATCTATCTATCTCATATCTATCTATTATCTATCTATCTGCCTGTCTCTGTGGGGTGTACACATAGCATGCACTGTTATACATAAATAAGTGAAAGAAAGTGTTTGTAAATGTACACCTACCAGCTCTCACCCTTGACACGTGGCACTGGTAGTGGTAGTTGTCCCATTTTTTCTTCAGAATATTATTTTGTCTGTGATTGGAAACTATTAGAGGAAAAGCCAAATAATCTACAGTGTTCATCCTTTTTCAATCACAGGTAAGAAGTGAGCAGCTGATTCGTCCGGTAGCATCACATAACTATTCTTGGAGGGGTTACTATGGCAACCTGTATAGTGACATCAATGATGAGGGCCATAGCTGGCAGGAAAAATTGCACAGTACAGTACATGTAATGGGGTTTGTGCAGAAAAGAAAAATTACATCAACTATAGGCTATAGAAAGCAAAGAACGACATGTGCAGAAAGTGGAAGGACAATCAATTACTATTCCAAACTGTATCAGAAATGTCCAATGTCATAACTGCATAGTGTACCAGCCCATGACATACTACAATATAATGTTATAATGGCTTTTTTTCGTAGAAAGAGCCTTAAAGAAGTGTTAGCAGACAATGCTATTTTATTATAGCTTGTGCCCTTTAACCCCTTTACCCCCCAAGGGTGGTTTGCACGTTAATGACCGTGCCAATTTTTACAATTCTGACCACTGTCCCTTTATGAGGTTATAACTCTGGAACGCTTCAACGGGTCCCGGTGATTCTGACAATATTTTCTCAACACATATTGTACTTCATGATAGTGGCAACATTTCTTTGATATTACCTGCGTTTCTTTGTGAAAAAATGGAAATTTGGCGAAAATTTTGAAAATTTCGCGATTTTCCAACTTTAAATTTTAATGCAATTAAATCACAAAGATATGTCACACAAAATACTTAACAAGTAACATTTCCCACATGTCTACTTTACATCAGCACAATTTTGGAACCAAATTTTTTTTTTAGCGATTTATAAGGGTTAAAAGTTGACCAGCAATTTCTCATTTCTACAACACAAATTTTTTTTAGGGACCACATCTCATTTGAAGTCATTTTGTGGGTTCTATATGATAGAAAATACCCAAGTGTGACACCATTCTAAAAACTGCACCCCTTAAGGTATTCAAAACCACATTCAAGAAGTCTATTAACCCTTCAGGTGTTTCACAGGAATTTTTGGAATGTTTAAATAAAAATGAACATTTAACTTTTTTTCGCAAAAAATGTAATTCAGCTCCAATTTGTTTTATTTTACCAAGGGTAACAGGAGAAAATGGACCCCAAAAGTTGTTGTACAATTTATCCTGAGTACGCCGATACCCCATATGTGGGGGTAAACCACTGTTTGTGCGCATGGCAGAGCTCGGAAGCGAAGGAGCGCCATTTGACTTTTCAATGCAAAATTGACTGGAATTGAGATGGGACGCCATGTTGCGTTTGGAGAGCCCCTGATGTGCCTAAACATTGAAACCCCCCACAAGTGACACCATTTTGGAGAGTAGACCCCCAAGGAACTTATCTAGATGTGTGGTGAGCACTTTGACCCATTAAGTGATTCACAGAAGTTTATAATGCAGAGCCGTAAAAATAAAAAATCATATTTTTTCACAAAAATGATCTTTTTGCCCCCAATTTTTTTATTGTCCCAAGGGTAAGAGAAGAAATTGGACCAACAAAGTTGTTGTACAATTTGTCCTGAGTACGCTGATACCCCATATGTGGGGGTAAACCATTGTTTGGACGCATGGGAGAGCTTGGAAGGGAAGGAGCGCCATTTGACTTTTCAATGCAAACTTGACAGGAATTGAGATGGGACGCCATGTTGCGTTTGGAGAGCCACTGATGTGCCTAAACATTGAAACCCCCCACAAATGACACCATTTTGGAAAGTAGACCCCCTAAGGAACTTGTCTAGATGTGTGGTGAGCACTTTGACCCACCAAGTGCTTTACAGAAGTTTATAATTCAGAGCCGTAAAAATAAAAAATCATATTTTTTCACAAAAATGATTTTTTCGCCCCCAATTTTTTATTTTTCCAAGGGGAAGATAACAAATTGGACCCCAAAAGTTGTTGTACAATTTGTCCTGAGTATGCTGATACCCCATATGTGGGGGTAAACCACTGTTTGGGTGCATGGCAGAGCTCGAAAGGGAAGGAGCGCCATTTGACTTTTCAATGCAAAATTTACTGGAATTGAGATGAGACACCATGTTACGTTTAGAGAGCCACTGATGTGCCTAAACATTGAAACCCCCACAAGTGACACAATTTTTGAAAGCAGACCCCCTAAGGAACTCATCTAGATGTGAAGTGAGAACTTTGAACCCCCCAAGTGTTTCACTACAGTTTATAACGCAGAGCCGTGAATGCAGACTTAGATGGATTGGTCTACAGGCGTCACATTGCGTTTGCAGAGCCCCTAATGTACCTAAACAGAAACCCCTCCACAAGTGACTCCATATTGGAAACTAGACCCCCCAAGGAACTTATCTAGATGTGTTGTGAGAACTTTGAACCCCCAAGTATTTCACTACAGTTTATAACGCAGAGCCGTGAAAATAAAAAATCCTTTTTTTTCCACAAAAAATATTTTTTAGCCCCCAGTTTTGTATTTTTCCAAGGGTAACAGTTGAATTTGGACCCCAAAAGTTATTGTCCAATTTATCCTGAGTATGCTGATACCCCATATGTGGGGTGAACAACCGTTTGGGCGCATGTGAGGGCTCGGAAGGGAAGGAGCGCCATTTGGATTGCAGACTTAGATGGAATGGTCTGCAGGTGCCACATAGCGTTTGCAGAGCCCCTAATGTACCTAAACAGTAGAAAAACCCCATAATTGACCCCATATTGGAAACTAGACCACCCAAGGAACTTATCTAGATGTGTTGTGAGAACTTTAAATCCCCAAGTGTTTCACTACAGTTTATAACGCAGAGCCGTGAAAATAAAAAATCCTTTTTTTCCACAAAAATTATTTTTTAGCCCCCAGTTTTGTATTTTTCCAAGGGTAACAGTTGAAATTGGACCCCAAAAGTTGTTGTCCAATGTGTGCTGAGCACGCGATACCCCATATGTTGAGGTAATCCCGTTTAGGCGCACGGGAGAGCTTGGAAGGGAAGTAGCACTGTTTTACTTTTTCAACGCAGAATTGGCTGGAATGGAGATTGGACGCCATGTCGCATTTAGAGAGCCCCTGATGTGCCTAAACAGTGGAAACCCCCCAATTATAACTGAAACCCTAATCCAAACACACCGCTAACCCTAATCCCAACGGTAACCCTAACCACACCCCTAACCCTGACACACCCCTAACCCTAATCGCAACCCTATTCCCAACCGTAAATGTAATCCAAACCCTAGCCCTAACTTTAGCCCCAACACTAACCCTAACTTTAGCCCCAACCCTAACTGTAGCCTTAACCCTAGCCCCAACCCTAACCCTAGCCCTAACCCTAGACCTAACCCTAGCCCTAGCCCTAACCCTAACCCTAGCCCTAACCCTAATGGGAAAATGGAAAAAAATACATTTCTTAATTTTTGTATTTTTCCCTAACTAAGGGGGTGATGAAGGGGGGTTTGATTTACTTTCATAGTGTTTTTTTAGCGGATTTTTATGATTGGCAGCCGTCACACACTGAAAGACGCTTTTTATTGCAAAAAATATTTTTTTCATTACCACATTTTGAGAGCTGTAATGTTTCCATATTTGGGTCCACAGAGTCATGTGAGGTCTTGTTTTTTGCGGGACGAGTTGACGTTTTTATAGGTCCCATTTTCGGGCACTTGACATTTTTTGATCGGTTTTTATTCCGATTTTTGTGAGGCAGAATGACCAAAAACCAGCTATTCATGAATTTCTTTTGGGGGAGGCGTTTATACCGTTCCGCGTTTGGTAAAATGTATAAAGCAGTTTTATTCTTCAGGTCAGTACGATTACAGTGATACCTCATTTATATTTTCTTTATGTTTTGGCGCTTTTATACGATAAAAACTATTTAATAGAAAAAATAATTATTTTGCATCGCTTTATTCTGAGGACTATAACTTTTTTATTTTTTCTTTGATGACGCTGTGTGGTGGCTCATTTTTTGCAGGACAAGATGACATTTTCAGCGGTACCATGGTTATTTATATCCGTCTTTTTGATCGCGTGTTATTCCACTTTTTGTTTGGCGGTATGATAATAAAGCATTGTTTTTTGCCTTGTTTTTTTGTTGTTGTTTTTTACAGTGTTCACTGAAGAGGTTAACTAGTGGGACAGTTTTATAGGTTGGTCGTTACAGACGTGGCAATACTAAATATGTGCACTTTTATTGTTTTTTTAATTCAGATAAAGAAATGTATTTATAGGAACAATATATATAGTTTTTTTTAGGATTTTTTTTTTTACACATGTAAATATATATTTTTTTACACTATAACATTGCCCCAGGGGGGGTGGCATCATGTTATAGTGTAAGGTCGCTGATCTGACACTTTGCTGTGCACTGTGTCAGATCAGCGATCTGACGTGCACATCTGGAGGCTTCCCGGCGCCTGCTCTGAGCAGACGCTGTGAAGCCACCTCCCTGCAGGACCTGGATGCAGCCCCGCGGATCTGGGCCTGTTGCAGGGAGGATGAGGTAAGAGACCCTCGCAGCAACGCGATAACATCGCGTTGCTCCGGGGGTCTCAGGGAAGCACGCAGGGAGAACCCTCCCTGCGTGATGCTTTCCTATACCACCGGAACACTGCGATCATGTTTGATTGCAGTGTGCCAGTGGTTAATGTGCCGGGGGCGGTCCGTGACTGCTCCTGGCACATACTGCCGGATGTCAGCTGCAATAGTCAGTTGACATCCGGCCGCGATCGGCCACGCTCCCCCCATGAGCGCAGCCGATCGCTATGACGTACTATCCCATCGGTGGGCATACGGGCCCACCCCACCTCGACGGGATAGTACATCTAATGTCAGAAAGGGGTTAAAGGTACTGTCCACTACCATTCAGCCTATTATTAATAATACAAAGGTGCTGCAAAAATGTAAACAAAATCCATTTTAATTCTCAGGCCGGCACTGCCTCCTGCTCTCAGCCCTGCGTCCCCTGCCGGTCTCCTGATGTGAATAATGTCATATGACCGATACAGACAATCGGCAGTCACTGATCAGCTACAGCCATCCCTACGCCATCGGAGTGGAGGAACAGTTTCTCTCGTACAGGATCTCATCTGCAGTACTGTACTGTTCAGCTCCATTCTATGATTACATCCGGCTGCAGGTGGTACTAAGAAGAAGTGATTAGTGGGGTACCAGATTTCGGACCTGCACCAATCCTTACCTAAATTCAACATATTTAACCTCTTCACCACCTTGCAATTTTCCGCTTTAATTTCTTGCTCCCCTTTTTCCTCCCAGTCAGTCATAACTTTTTTATTTTTTCATCAATATGGCCATGTGAGGGCTTGTTTTTTGCTAAATGAGTTGTACTTTTGAACTTTTGAACTACTTCATTGGTTTTACCATATCGTGTACTGGAAAACGGGAAAAAATTCTAAGTGAGGTGAAATTTCAAAAAAGTGCAATCCCACAATTGTTTTTTGAGGTATTTTATTTACCATGTTCACTAAATGCTAAAACTGACTTGCCATTATGAATCTCCAGGTCATTACGAGTATGTAGATATCAAACATGTATAGGTTCTTTTTTAGTTAAGTGGTGAAAAAAAAATCTGAAATTTGTAAGAAAAAAAATGTTGCCACAGTGTCTCCATTTTACGGGATCTGGGGCTGGATGATGGATTATTTTTTGCTCGCCAAGCTGACGTTTTTATTGATACCATTTTGGGGTAGATACAATTTTTGATTGTCTGTTATCGCATTTTATTGCAACATTGCGGCTGTGTTTCTCTGTTTTTCTCGTTGTGTCATTTACAGATTAATTAACTTATATTTTGATGGATCGGAAATTTATGAAAGCAGCGATAGCAAATATGTATATTTTTTATTGTTTTATTTTAGATGGGGTAAAAGCAGGGGTGTTTTGAACTTTAGTTTTTTTGTTTTTTTGTTCAACTTTTTACTGGCTTTAATAGTCTCCTTAAGAGACTTGAAGCTGTGATCATCCGATCACCTGTGTGGCATAAATTAAAAATGTCGGCCAAGGACTGGCGCTCATAGGAGATTTACAATGACAAGCATGGGGGTCTTCTGAAGACCCCCGTCTGTCATGACAACCCACCGGCGCCCCACGATCACATGATGGGTGCCGATGGGCGGGGATAGTGATGTGCTTCTGCCTAGCGCGTGTTAAATGCTGTTGTCAGAAATTGACCATAGTATTAACATTAACAGTTGCATATTGATTTTCGGATCCACCCGTGGCTGTTAGATGCACATGACTGGTAAACAGATCAGCTTTCATGTGCAGGGAAAGATGTGGGCTTCAGAGCAGGGAGACGACCTCGGACGTACCTATATGTCCAAGGTCGTGAAGGGGTTAATGGCATATTTGAGTTGGTTAAATTCTGTTGAGGGGACCACAAGCATTCAGTAAACGGTGGTCCATACACAAACGGTGAATGTTGGATGCGTAAATGCAGCCTAAGGGCTCATTCCCACTTGTGATGAAATCAAACGAATGCAATCCGATAAAAAATCGGATTGAATTCGGACCAATGTTATTCTATGATTGTGTCTTAATCTGTGTTTTTTTTTCCAGCTTGTATCCGATCACGATCAGACTGGAAAAAATTTGCAGCATGCTGCGATTGTAATCAAAATTCGGATCGCATCCCGCAATAGAAGTCACTGGGTGTGACAAAAAAACATCACACTGACAGATTAGAAGAATAGAATAGATAGAATAGATATATACACATAGAATACATATATATAAATATAGATGTCAGTGACACAGATATATATATCTGCTGTGAAGATACTGTGCTTGAACTGCGGTGACCTCATCACTGGCATTTTTCCACGGTCCAGAGATCATCCCAGTTCAGTACGGCTGGGAGCGGAGCCTCAGTAACATCACTGAAGCTGCACTCCCAGCAGCTCATTCACCAGTGGTTTTCAGCTGGGACAGTCGCACCTTGGCACCGTCCTGGTTGAAAACTAATTATCCCCCAGACATGGATTACAGCGTGGGACATAACGACGGACAGGTATGGTATATTGTTGCTTTTTTATTTTACTTTTATTACAGGAGATCGAGGGCTTTGCAGGTATTAGGTGAGTTCGTAACTATGGTTTAATTAAGAATAATAAAGGAGTCAGTGTGTTTCTTTCAAATAAAGGACTTTATTCTGGCTGTGTCTTTATTTACCAAACAACTATTGGATTAGTAATGGATAGGTGTTTTATAACCCCCCCCCCCAAGTATTACCCCACTTCTCACCGCTACAGCGCAAGTGGGAAGAGCAAGGCTAAGTGCCAGAATTGGTGCATCTTCATCTTAGAGATGTGCCTTTTCTGGGGTGGCTGAGAGCTAATGTTTTTAGCCAGGGGGGCAGTATCCATAACCCCTTCATAGGCTATTAATATCAGCCTGAAGCTAGCTGCATAGCCTTTGCTGGTTAATAATTATGGGGGGACCCCACATCATTTTTGGGGGGGGCCCTCCAGTAAAGGCTAAGTATACAGTTGTGAGCAAATATTAATAGCCTGGGAAGCTCCATGGGTAATAGCCTGGGAAGCTCCGTGGGTATTACCCCCTTCCCAGGCTATAAACATTTGCCCCCAGTCGCTGGCTTTCCCGCTTCTGGTTTTGCAAATTGAGCGAGAGACCACACCATTTTTTCCCAAAGAAAAACCTTTAAATAAATACATGTACAGTAATTTGCAGACACACTGTACTAATTGTATTTATCACTGACATCTATATATCTACCGATTCTACATGTATTTACTGTATGTTATCCATCTATTCTATCCTGTCGGCTCCTGCAGTGATTTTACAAAAGCCGACAAATGAATTATAAGCTTTTCTGCTATCTATATATCTATATATATGTGTGTGTGTCACTGACATCTATATATATATATATATACTAGCTATTGAACCCGTTCTACGCCCGGGTGGCGAACATTTATATTGGTATATGGTCTCCATCCTGGTATGTGCTGCTCCATCCTGCGTCCCCATCCTGTCATGTGCTGCTCCATCCTGCACCCCCATCCTGTCATGTGCTGCACCCATCCTGCGCCCCCATTCTGACATGTGCTGCTCCATCATGCGTCCCCATCCTGTCATGTGCTGCTCCATCCTGCGCCCCCATCCTGTCATGTGCTGCACCCATCCTGCGCCCCCATTCTGACATGTGCTGCTCCATCCTGCGCCCCCATTCTGTCGTGTGCTGTTCCCATTAGCGCCCCCGTTCTGTCATGTGCTGCTCCCATCCTGCGCCTCCATTCTGTCATTTGCTGCTCCCATCCTGCGCCCCCATCCTGTCATGTGCTGCTCCCATCCTGCGCCCCCGTTCTGTCATGTGCTGCTCTCATCCTTCTCCCCCGTTCTGTCATGTGCTGCTCCCATCCTGCGCCCCCGTTCTGTCATGTGCTGCTTCCATCCTGCACCCCCGTTCTGTCATGTGCTGCTGCCATCCTGCACCCCTGTTCTGTCATGTGCTGCCCTATTCTGTCATGTGCTGCTCCCATCCTGCGCCCCCGTTCTGTCATGTGCTGCTCCCATCCTGCGCCACTGTTCTTTAAATTGCTGCTCCCATCCATATGCCCCATACGCTGCTCCATAAGATGCTCCATAGTATATGCCCCGAATCAGGTGGCGTAAGTAACAAATAGCTGTGGCATGAAGTGCCACAGCCTCATGCCACAGCAATTTGTTACTTGCGCCACCTGATTCCTTTCCGCCATTTTCTTGGTCCTCCTGCTGGCGGAATCGGCGCCTGCGCAGTCCGCGCTTTCCGGAGCCATTTTCTTGAAGACACACTGCAGTCTTCAAGAAAATGGCGCCGGAAAGCGCGGACTGCGCAGGCGCCGATTCCGGCAGCAGGACCAAGAAAATGGCGGCGGAAAGGAATCAGGTGGTGTAAGTAACAAATTGCTGTGGCATGAAGTGCCACAGCTTCATGCCACAGCAATTTGTTACTTACGCCATTCCTTTCCGCCCATTTTCTTCGTCCTCCTGCTGCCGGAATCGGCACCTGCGAAGTCCGCGCTTTCCGGCGCCATTTTCTAGAAGACACACTGCAGTGTGCAGGCGCCGATTCCGGCAGCAGGACAAAGGAATCAGGTGGTGTAAGTAACAAATTGCTGTGGCATGAAGTGCCACAGCTTCATGCCACAGCAATTTGTTAATCACGCCATTCCTTTTTGCCCATTTTCTTCGTCCTCCTGCTGCCGTAATAGGCGCCTGCACAGTCCGCGCTTTCCGGCGCCATTTTCTTGAAGACACACCTGCAGTGTGTCTTCAGGAAAATGGCGCCGGAAAGCGCGGACTGCGCAGGTGCCGATTCCGGCAGCAGAAGGACGAACAAAATGGGCGGAAAGGAATGGCGTAAGTAACAAATTGCTGTGGCATGAAGTGCCACAGCATAATCAGGGTGCAAATATGTGCACGGTGTCCCCCTGCTCCCGACCCCTTGCCTTCCGGCGCCATTTTTTTTTCCTGCCACTCTATAATGTAACGCTAGGAGCGTCGTGCCTGCGCAGTCTATAAAGGCTTCGGACAGAGTGACGCTCCCAGCGTTATATTATAGATATATACAGTATATGTATTCTATGTGTATATATCTATTCTATTGTAACCTGTCATTGTGATTTTACTGCACCCGCATATGAATTGCCGGCTTTTCTTTTATCTATCTATCTATCTATCTATCTATCTATCTATCTATCTATCTATCTATCTATCTATCTATGTTTTGAAGAATATTTCCTTTGAAATCTACTATATAATTGTCTAAGGGTCTCTTCCGTCTGTCTGTCTTTCTGTCTCTTACGGATATTCATTGGTCGCAGCCCCTGTCTGCGATGGAAATCCAAGCCGCTGATTGGTCTCGCCAGCTGCCTGTCATGGCTGCCGTGACCAATCAGCGACGGCCACAGTCCGATTAGTCCCTCCCTACTCCCTGCAGTTAGTGCCCGCTCCATACTCCCCTCCAGTCACCGCTCACACAGGGTTAATGCCAGCGGTAATGGACCGCGTTATGCCAAGGGTAACTCACTCCGTTACCGCCGCTATTAACCCTGTGTGACCAACTTTTTACTATTGATGATGCGTATGCAGCATCAATAGTGAAAAGATCTAATGATACAAATAATAATAATAAAAAATATATATGTTATTCTCACCCTCCGCAATCGCACCCCTCTCCTCGGTAGTGCAAGCGGCAGGCTCCGGTGCCAAGGATGCTAAGCGAGAAGGACCTTCCATGACGTCACGGTCATGTGACCGCAACGTCATCACAGGTCCTGCGCTCATACCAACCCTGGGACCGGAAGATGCCGCGTGCACCGCATACAGGCGACAGGACTACAAGGGGCTCTCGGATGGTGAGTATATGTTTATTTTTTAACCTGTTACATACGTGGCTGGGGAATATACTACCTAGCTGGGCAATATACTACGTGACTGGCCAATATACTACATGGCTGGGCAATATACTACGTGACTGTGCTGTATACTACGTGGCTCTGTGCTGTATACTTTGTCGCTGCGCAATATACTACGTGTTTGGGCAATATACTACGTGGCTTGGCAATATACCATGTCACTGGGAAATATACTACGTAACTGGGCAATATACTACGTGACTGGGCAATATACTATGTAGCTGGCCAATATACTATGTGACTACGCAGTATACTACGTGTCTGTGCTGTATACTACGTCGCTGTGCAATATACTACGTGGCTGGGCAATATACTATGTGGCTGGGCAATATACTACGTCACTGGGCAATATACTATGTGGCTGGGCAATATATTATGTGGCTGGGCAATATACTACGTGGCTGGGCAATATACTACGTGACTGGGCAATATACTACGTAGCTGGGCAATATACTACGTGACTGGGCAATATACTACGTGGCTGGGCAATATACTACGTGGCTGGGCAATATACTACGTGGCTGAGCAATATACTACGTCACTCACTGGGCAATATACTACATGGCTGGGCAATATACTATGTGGCTGGGCAATGTACTACGTGGCTGGGCAATATACTACGTCACTGGGCAATATACTACGTAGCTGAGCATTATACTACGTAGCTGGGCAATATACTACGTGGCTGGGCAATATACTCTGTGGCTGGGCAATATACTACGTGGCTGGGCAATATACTACGTGGCTGGGCAATATACTACGTGGCTGGGCAATATACTACGTCACTGGGCAATATACTACGTGGTTGGGCAATATACTACGTGGCTGGCCAATATATTACATGGGCTGGGCAATATACTATGTGGACATGCATATTCTAGAATACCCAATGTGTTAGAATTGGGCCACCATCTAGTGGATGTATAAATGACTAAGAGAATTTATGTAAATGCTCATGTTAAAATCGCATTGCAGTCCGATAGCAATCGCACTGCATTCGGATGGAAATCGGATGCTAGATGTGACAAATTGGATTGTACTTGCATAAAAAAATGCATGACACTCACATGACACTTGCATTACACTCGTCCGACTCTCCTGCATCAAAATGGGACCGATTTTAAAATCGCTAGTGTGTCTCCAGCCTAAAGCCTCATTCAGATGTCCATAATTTTAATCAAATGTAAAAACACAAACTTCTGTTTTGGATCAGATTTTTATCAATGTTAGGTCTGTGTGTCGGTTTTTACCTTCAGTGCTTTATTAATGATTTTAACACACACATATATATATATATATATATATATATATATATATATATATATATATATATATATTGCAAATGAGTCCCCAGGGCCTTGGGGTACTCGTACTAAGTCCGGTACTTAAAGGGGATGTCACAGTGGCTGCGACCCGGTCCGTGGCCCTGGGCACCCAAATAATGGGAAAGGTCTTTTAAGGGATTAATAAAGTTTGTGTTCGTGACGCCACCTCTCAGTGGGGATCGACGCTGCTTAAAGGGGTCCTCTGTGGTGATGTTATGGCAGCTAAGATGGTATAACTTCCCACAGGTGAAGTAGGTCCCTAGGGCTCCCGTTGTGTAGAGGAGGATGGTGAGAGGTGCAGTAAAGAACGGAGGACACAGGTTTGCACTCTCTTTAACTGGTTTTCTGGAGACTTCAGGCAAGTGCAGTCCAGGGCACCAGATCACAGGTACAGGCAGGGTCCTGCCGGCTTAGAAGCAAATTCAGAGTCCCCTTTACCAGGTGTAGTTAGAAGCCTTCCTATTAGCGCAGTGATGTTGTAGTCCCTTACTGCCTATGGTTTCTGGCAAGGTCTTCACAGTTCACTCATCCTCCATGAAGGTTAGGGTACAAATTCGTATGACAGGTGACTCGAGCCTTTTTATAGGGTCTCTATCACGACCCGGGCTCTATGTGCCACTGTGCCTCCTGGGTATTAGGGCAGACAGGTTACTTGTAGTCCAGTTGTCCTGCCGGTTTCTGCTGTGCCTCCTATTGTAATCCAGCTGTCCTGCTGGTTTCTGCTGTGCCTGCTAGAATCCGACACAACCTTGGTCTTCCGGCTACAAGGATCTGCGTTCAGCCAGGAAGGTAGCCCAAATGTTGTTGTGCTCCCGTGGTGTCACTCTCCTGCGCTTCACTCTCCTGCATGATCACTAAACACTGTTCTTCCTTTGGTATATCACTATCCAGGAGCTGCAGCACCTATGGCTGCATGGCCCCTCAAACTGCTCTGTGCATCAGACTGGTCCATTCTGATGTCTGGCACTCACTCTCTGACACTGACTGTCTTTCCCTCCAGACTAGAATATATACAGACCAAAAGTTTGGACACACCTTCTCATTTAAAGATTTTTCTGTATTTTCATGACTATGAAAATTATACATTCACACTGAAGGCATCAAAACTATGAATTAACACATGTGGAATCATACACTTAACAAAAAAGTGTGAAACAACTGAAATTATGTCTTATATTCTAGGTTCTTCAAAGTAGCCACCTTTTGCTTTGATGACTGCTTCGCACACTCTTGGCCTTCTCTTGATGAGCTTCAAGAGGTAGTCACCGGGAATGGTTTGCACCCCCACACCATCACACCTCCTCCTCCATGCTTCACGGTAGGAACCAGGCATGTACAGTCCATCCGTTCACCTTTTCTGCGTCGCACAAAGACAAGGTGGTTGGAACCAAAGATCTCAAATTTGGACTCATCAGACAAAAGCACAGATTTCCACAGGTCTAATGTCCATTCCTTGTGTTCTTTAGCTCAAACAAGTCTCTTCTGCTTGTTGCCTGTCCTTAGCAGTGGATTAATAGCAGCTATTTTACCATGAAGGCCTGCTGCACAAAGTCTCCTCTTAACAGTTGTTGTAGAGACAAGTCTACTGCTAGAACTCTGTGTGGCATTGACCTGGTCTCTAATCTGAGTTGCTGTTAACCTGCGATTTCTGAGGCTGGTAACTCGGATAAACTTATCCTCAGAAGCAGAGGTGACTATTGGTCTTCCTTTTCCTGGGGCGGTCCTCATGTGAGCCAGTTTCTTTGTAGCACTTGATGGTTTTTGCCACTGCACTTGGGGACACTTTAAAAGTTTTCCCAATTTTTCAGACTGACTGACCTTCATTTCTTAAAGTAATGATGGCCACTCATTTTTTCTTTACCTAGCTGCTTTTTTTCTTGCCATAATACAAATTCTAACAGTCTATTCAGTTGGATTATCAGCTGTGTATCCACCAGACTTCTGCACAACACAACTGATGGTCCCAACCCCATTTATAAGGCAAGAAATCCCAATTATAAAACCTGACAGGGGACCTGTGAAGTGAAAACCATTCCCGGTGACTACCTCTTGAAGCTCATTAAGAGAAGGCCAAGAGTGTGCAAAGCAGTCATCAAAGCAAAAGGTGGATACTTTGAAGGACCTAGAATATAAGACATAATTTCAGTTTTTTCACACTTTTTTGTCAAGAATATAATTCCACATGTGTTAATTCATAGTTTTGATGCCTTCAGTGTGAATGTACAATTTTCATGGTCATGAAAATACAGAAAAATCTTTAAATGAGAAGGCATGTCCAAACTTTTGGTCTGTACTGTATATATATAGGGAAGTTCCCCTTAATCCGGGTTCAGAGCTCCCCCTTCTGGTCTGGAGTGTGAACATGTTGTGTGCTTTGTGGTTACCAGATGAAAGAGATCTTCCTTCGCTTCCAAGCGTGACACCACTCTCCCCGTGAGGAAAGGAATGCCACTGTGATAACCAGGAGCGTGGGGTGTCACACAAATCTTCTTCTATTCATTGCACACATATTATACACTGATGCCATTCGTGTGTGTCACGAACCCTAAACCTGTGTGGGTAATTTTGATGTCACAACAATTTTTGAGGACCACTCGGTCTGTAAAAAACATGGACATTTGATAAGCCACATTCACTATAATGGGTGTTCTACTCATAAAAAAACATAGATACAAGGTGTATATCACTCACGGATGTCTGAATGAACCCTTACATTGGGACATTTTGTAGTGCTACTGAGTTTAACCATCTAGGCAATACAAGATTGCAGACAACTCAGTGTATTCATTTGGACTGCAGCTGTAGCTTAGTGGTTAAAACCAATAAGTAGCGCTACAAAATCTCAGTGTATTCCAGGCTTCCATCATTTTGTCTCATTAATAATTTATTTGTCATTGTTTTGTTGGTGTAAATTATTTAAAACTCAAATTATATTCACCTGCATGGATTTATAGGGGTTGATTGTATTTGATTAGCTGCTGGGATGTCTTAAGGATGAGCTCCACACAGTGGGTGACTGTGCTAAACAAATATCTAAGGAAAAGTAAACAAGCTGCGATCAACTTCTCGGATTTGATCGGCGCATGTGGTGAACAATTTATTGGTCCATGTAAAAGAACCCTTCCTGCCTTCTGCACCTTCTTCTTGCTGTCCTATTGATCAGACTATACAGGTTTCTTTAGAGTATGTAAGGCTACGTTCACATTAGCGTTCTGCCGGGCTGCGTCGGGCGCAGCCGCGGCGACGCATGCTCCATGCGCCCCTATATTTAACATGGGGGCGCATGGACATGCGTTTTGCGATGCATGCGTCTTTTTTGCCGCAAGCGTTAGGGCGCAGAGGACGCAGCAAGATGCATTTTTTTTGCGTCCAAAATCCGGCAAAAAAAGGACGCATGCGTCGCAAAACTATGTGTTTTGGCATGCGTTCTTGTTTGCGTTGTGCGTTGCATCGCCGACCCAGCAGCGCACAACGCAAATGTGAACGTAGCCTAAGAGTAGATTTAGAGTAGCGTATAAAGTTTCATCCAGAAAATTCAAAAGATTTTTTTCTCACTTGTCATCCGTGTGCAGTCTGTGTACTATTCGTTTTTTTACAACAGCTGCTATTAATAATTTACAGGACTAATTACAGTTGCATAAATGCCAGAGGAACCCCGACTCTGCACGAAGATACGCCGCCCCACAGCACAGAGGGGAGTGCACACTATTTAAGACAGCCCACGGCATTATGCTGTATGCTTGAAAAAGGCCGGATGTGCGGCCGAAACGTTGCTATCGTACCATGACTGGAATAAAGTTCTTTTCTATTGGATAACACCCGTTTGGAGCGCTGTTCTTCCTATTTTGCTCCACAGCACAGAGCCCCGACGCTGCACGAAGAGGAGCCGCCGCCCCACAGCACAGCACCCACGCGGCACAAAGAGGAGCAGCCACCACCGCTCCCAGCACAGAGACCCCACGCTGCAGCTACAATGAGGTAATAGGGGGATATTCCACTCATTCTTTCCTGTGAGATGCCCCCTCTTCGTCATCGGGACCACTCCCCCCCAAAAGGCACATTAGTCACCGGCCCTATAAGAGATGACACATGGCATATAAGAAGACCCCCGACTTTTAGGCTGCCGTCACACTAGCAGTATTTGGTCAGTATTTTACATCAGTATTTGTAAGCCAAAACCAGGAGTGGAACAATTAGAGGAAAAGTATAATAGACACATACAGTGCCTACAAGTAGTATTCAACCCCCTGCAGATTTAGCAGGTTTAATAAGATGCAAATAAGTTAGAGCCTTCAAACTTCAAACAAGAGCAGGATTTATTAACAGATGCATAAATCTTACAAACCAAAAAGTTTTGTTGCTCAGTTAAATTTTTATAAATTTTAAACATAAAAGTGTGGGTCAATTATTATTCAACCCCTAGGTTTAATATTTTGTGGAATAACCTTTGTTTGCAATTACAGCTAATAATCATCTTTTATAAGACCTGATCAGGCCGGCACAGGTCTCTGGAGTTATCTTGGCCCACTCCTCCATGCAGATCTTCTCCAAGTTATCTAGGTTCTTTGGGTGTCTCATGTGGACTTTAATCTTGAGCTCCTTCCACAAGTTTTCAATTGGGTTAAGGTCAGGAGACTGACTAGGCCACTGCAACACCTTGATTTTTTGCCTCTTGAACCAGGCCTTGGTTTTCTTGGCTGTGTGCTTTGGGTCGTTGTCTTGTTGGAAGATGAAATGATGACCCATCTTAAGATCCTTGATGGAGGAGCGGAGGTTCTTGGCCAAAATCTCCAGGTAGGCCGTGCTATCCATCTTCCCATGGATGCGGACCAGATGGCCAGGCCCCTTGGCTGAGAAACAGCCCCACAGCATGATGCTGCCACCACCATACTTGACTGTAGGGATGGTATTCTTGGGGTCGTATGCAGTGCCATCCAGTCTCCAAACGTCACGTGTGTGGTTGGCACCAAAGATCTCGATCTTGGTCTCATCAGACTAGAGAACCTTGAACCAGTCAGTCTCAGAGTCCTCCAAGTGATCATGAGCAAACTGTAGACGAGCCTTGACATGACGCTTTGAAAGTAAAGGTACCTTACAGGCTCGTCTGGAACGGAGACCATTGCGGTGGAGTACGTTACTTATGGTATTGACTGAAACCAATGTCCCCACTGCCATGAGATCTTCCCGGAGCTCCTTCCTTGTTGTCCTTGGGTTAGCCTTGACTCTTCGGACAAGCCTGGCCTCTGCACGGGAGGAAACTTTCAAAGGCTGTCCAGGCCATGGAAGGCTAACAGTAGTTCCATAAGCCTTCCACTTCCGGATGATGCTCCCAACAGTGGAGACAGGTAGGCCCAACTCCTTGGAAAGGCTTTGTACCCCTTGCCAGCCTTGTGACCCTCCACAATCTTGTCTCTGATGGCCTTGGAATGCTCCTTTGTCTGTCCCATGTTGACCATGTATGAGTGCTGTTCACAAGTTTGGGGAGGGTCTTAAATAGTCAGAAAAGGCTGGAAAAAGAGATAATTAATCCAAACATGTGAAGCTCATTGTTCTTTGTGCCTGAACTACTTCTTAATACTTTAGGGGAACCAAACAGAATTCTGGTGGGTAGAGGGGTTGAATAATAAATTACCCCCTGAAAAGACTTTTCACAATTTAAAAAAAAAATAAACAAAGAAATAACATTATTTTTTGCTGCAGTGCATTTCACACTTCCAGGCTGATCTACAGTCCAAATGTCACAATGCCAAGTTAATTCCAAATGTGTAAACCAGCTAAATCTGCAGGGGGTTGAATACTACTTGTAGGCACTGTATGCACCACTTCTGTATTTATCACCCACTCCTGGTTTTGGCTTACAAATACTGATGTAAAATACTGACCAAATACTGCTAGTGTGACGGCAGCCTTAAGAAGATTTTATATTTTAACTGGAAAAGTTGAGGGGTCGTCTTATACGCCCAGTCGTCTTATACGCAGGAAAATACAGTAATTTTTAAGCTGTGGCTTTTGCTTCTTTTTTGTATGTTATGTTTTAAATGAAGCTGCTTTGTTTTTGATGCTTCCTGGTATTTGGCTCTGATAAAACTTTATTCATATAGTCATGCCAGGACCACACACGGAAACATATTAAAAACGCACAGTTTTTACTTGGCGATTTTACAAATCTAATGCAAAATCTGTAGGAAACCTCTGCACATAAAACTCAGCAAGATAACTGTTAATGTGGATTTTAACCCCTTTAACCCCAAGGGTGGTTTGCACATTAATGACCAGGCCAATTTTTACAATTCTGACCACTGTCCCTTTATGAGGTTATAACTCTGGAACGCTTCAACGGATCCCAGTGATTCTGACACTGTTTTCTCGTGACATATTGTTCTTCATGAAAATGGTAAAAATTCTTTGATAGTACCTACGTTTATTTGTTAAAAAAAATGGAAATTTGGCGAAAATTATGAAAATTTCGCAATTTTCCAACTTTGAATTTTTATGCAATTAAATCACAGAGATATGTCACACAAAATACTTAATAAGTAACATTTCCCACATGTCTACTTTACATCAGCACAATTTTGGAACCAAAATTTTTTTTTTGTTAGGGAGTTATAAGGGTTAAAAGTTGACCAGCAATTTCTCATTTTTACAACACCATTTTTTTTTTAGGGACCACATCTCATTTGAAGTCATTTTGAGGGGTCTATATGATAGAAAATACCCAAGTGTGACACCATTCTAAAAACTACACCCCTCAAGGTGCTCAAAATCATATTCAAGAAGTTTATTAACCCTTCTGGTGCTTCACAGGAATTTTTTGAATGTTTAAATAAAAATGAACATTTAACTTTTTTTCACAAAAAATTTAATTCAGCTCCAATTTGTTTTATTTTACCAAGGGTAACAGGAGAAAATGGACCCCAAACATTGTTGTACAATTTGTCCTGAGTACGCCGATACCCCACATGTGGGGGTAAACCACTGTTTGGGAGCATGGCAGAGCTCGGAAGCGAAGGAGCGCCATTTGACTTTTCAATGCAAAATTGACTGGAATTGAGATGGGACGCCATGTTTCGTTTGGAGAGCCCCTGATGTGCCTAAACATTGAAACCCCCCACAAGTGACACCATTTTGGAAAGTAGACCCCCTAAGGAACTTATCTAGAGGTGTGGTGAGCACTTTGACCCACCAAGTGCTTCACAGAAGTTTATAATGTAGAACCGTAAAAATAAAAAATCATATTTTTTCACAAAAATTATTTTTTCGCCCCCAATTTTTTATTTTCCCAAGGGTAAGAGAAGAAATTGGACCCCAAAAGTTGTTGTACAATTTGTCCTGAGTACGCTGATACCCCATATGTGGGGGTAAACCACTGTTTGGGCGGATGGGAGAGCTCGGAAGGGAAGGAGCGTCGTTTGACTTTTCAATGCAAAATTGACAGGAATTGAGATGGGATGCCATGTTGCGTTTGGAGAGCCACTGATGTGCCTAAACATTGAATCCCCCAACAATTGACACCATTTTGGAAAGTAGACCCCCTAAGGAACTTATCTAGAGGTGTGGTGAGCACTTTGACCCACCAAGTGCTTCACAGAAGTTTATAATGCAGAGCCGTAAAAATAAAACAAAAATTTTTTCCCACAAAAATTATTTTTTTAGCCCCCAGTTTTGTATTTTCCCGAGGGTAACAGGAGAAATTGGACCCCAAAATTTGTTGCCCAATTTTTCCTGAGTGCGATGATACACCATATCTGGGGGGAACCACTGTTTGGGCGCATGGGAGGGCTCGGAAGAGAAGGAGTGCCATTTGAATGCAGGTTTAGATGGAATGGTCTGCAGGTGTCACATTGCATTTGCAGAGCCTCTAATGTACCTAAACAGTAGAAACCCCCCACAAGTGACACCATTTTGGAAAGTAGACCCCCTAAGTTTATAATGGAGAGCCGTGAAAATAAAACAAAAATTTTTTCCCACAAAAATTATTTTTTAGCCCCCAGTTTTGTATTTTCCCGAGGGTAACAGGAGAAATTGGACCCCAAAATTTGTTGTCCATTTTGTCCTGAGTGCGCTGATACCCTATATGTGGGGGGGGGAACCACTGTTTGGGCGCATGGCAGAGCTCGGAAGGGAAGGCTCTCCATTTGGAATGCAGACTTAGATGGAATGGTCTGGAGGTGTCACATTGCGTTTGCAGAACCCCTAATGTACCTAAACAGTAGAAACCCCCCACAAGTGACACCATTTTGGAAACTAGACCGCCTAAGGAACTCATATAGATATGTTGTGAGAGCTTTGAACCCCCAAGTGTTTCACTACAGTTTGTAACGCAGAGCCGTGAAAATTAAAAAAAAAACTTTCCCCCCAAAATTATTTTTTAGCCCCCAGTTTTGTATTTTCCCGAGGGTAAGAGGAGAAATTCGACCACAAAAGTTGTTGTCCAATTTATCCTGAGTATGCTGATGCCCCATATGTGGGGGGGAACCACCGTTTGGGCGCATGGGAGGGCTCGGAATGGAAGGAGTGCCATTTGGAATGCAGACTTAGATGTAATGGTCTGCAGGCGTCACATTGCGTTTGCAGAACCCCTAATGTACCTAAACAGTAGAAACCCCCCACAAGTGACCCCATATTGGAAACTAGACCCCCCAGGGAACTTATCTAGATGTGTTGTGAGAACTTTGAACCCCCAAGTGTTTCACTACAGTTTATAACCCAGAGCCGTGAAAATAAAAAATCTTTTTTGTCCCCACAAAAATAATTTTTTAGCCCCCAGTTTTGTATTTTCCCAAGGGTAACAGGAGAAATTGGACCCCAAAAGTTGTTGTCCTATTTGTCCTGAGTACGCTGATACCCCATATGCTGGGGTAAACCCCTATTTGGGCACACGGGAGAGCTCGGAAGGGAAGAAGCACTGTTTTACTTTTTCAACGCAGAATTGGCTGGAATTGAGATCGGACGCCATGTCGCGTTTGGAGAGCCCCTGATGTGCCTAAACAGTGGAAACCCCCCAATTAAAACTGAAACCGTAATCCAAACACACCACTAACCCTAATCCCAATAGTAACCCTAACCACACCTCTAACCCTGACACACCCCTAACCCTAATCCCAACCCTATTCCCAACTGTAAATGTAATCTAAACCCTAACTGTAACTTTAGCCCCAACCCTAACTTTAGCCCCAACCCAAACTGTAGCCCTAACCCTAGGCCTAACCCTAGCCCTAACCCTAACCCTAGCCCTAGCCCTAATGGGAAAATGGAAATAAATACATTTTTTAAATTTTTCCCTAACTAAGGGGGTGATGAAGGGGGGTGTTAGGGCTAGCGGAACGCACCAAATAATAAGACTGATAGTGTACGGTGCGTTCGTAGCCCGGGGTCCACCGTGCAGAGATGGAACCTGCTGCTGAGTAATGACGGACTATATGGCGTTACTCATAAGTATACTCGCGTGGGTTAAACTTCACCCAACGTGAAGGAAGCGATCCTGTTGCGTCACAGGATCGCGGTACCGCACATAGAAGGCGAGCAAGCAGTCAGCGAACTTAACCCCAACTAGGATTGAAGTCCGATTAGACCACTTGCTGGCACAACACCGCAACAGGATGTGTTAGGCAACTCTTATAATTAGAGCACCGAAGTGCGAACTGTGCCGTGCTGGCAGGCACCACTAAGCACCCAGACGTGGGTCAGGAAGCGCACTACTGGCGCGTGGCGCCGCACTGGCGGTCACAGCAATAGACGCTGATACGTGTGTGACACGTTGAGTGATTTGTCGGGCGCTAGATAGCAGCCATACTCCATACGCGAACAGTCATACAATAGGGTAGGGGTATTTAATGAACGACTTGCACTCACAACAAACACACGTATTCAATTGTACACTAGCGCATGGCCGTGCGGTCATGCACAGTTTATATAATTGCAGGACAGGAAGTGGCCACAGAAACTTTGCCCTTCCAGGGCCTGCCAAGAGGACCAATGGAATGCGCTGCAGAGCCAGAGCTCATGACCCTCGATCTCCAACGGGAGATCTTGCTCTGGGCATGCTCAGTGTGCGCAAACAAGGACTTAGTCCCATGGAAGTCCGCTCGCCGCTGACCAGCACTGACTTTAATGGCAGGAGCTGAAGAAGCAGCAGTAACTCTCTGTACAAGACACTGGGAGCGACGTCCCTGCTGAGCAGACTCCACTGTGGCTGGAGGAGAATGGGAGACCGCAGCGGAGACGGATCGAGATTCCCCCTGTGCAGCAGAGGAAACTCGACTCCTAACATTACCCCCCCTCCTAGGGCCCCCCCTCCTTGGGCCTCGCTACGCTCGAAGGCAGCAATGAGCTGTGGGGCCCGAATGTTTTCAGCAGGCTCCCAAGACCTGTCCTCTGGACCATAACCCTTCCAATCCACCAAATAAAACTTTTTGCCGCGTACCACCTTGCACCCCAAAATAGCGTTCACCTCGTAATCGTCCGTAGACGAACCCGATGTCCCGACAGATGACTCGGAAAACCGGGACATGTATACGGGTTTCAAGAGGGACACATGAAAGGTGTCGGTGATACCCAAGCGTGGAGGAAGAGCCAGGCGGTAGACCACAGGATTAACCTGTTCGAGAACCTTGAAGGGACCCAACTAGCGAGGAGCAAACTTAGTGGACTCAACTCGCAGCCTGATGTTACGGGCGGAGAGCCACACCAAGTCGCCAGGGGCAAAAGTCGGAGCGGGGCGCCGATGAACATCGGCGGAGGACCTCATTCTCTCCTTGGAGGCCCGAATGGCATTCTGCGTGCGATCCCAATTGTCCCGTGCCTCCACAGCCCAGTCTGCCACCCTGGGATCAGCGGAAGACACAGGCATGGGCACAGGAACACGCGGATGCTGGCCGTAATTTAAGAGGAATGGAGTCTGACCGGTGGAGTCGGCTACGGCATTGTTAAGTGCAAACTCTGCCCATGGTAGCAAGGATGCCCAGTCATCCTGTCTGGCAGAAACAAAATGTCGCAGATATGTGACCAAGGTCTGGTTGGCCCTTTCTACCAACCCATTCGTCTCGGGATGATATACCGAAGAGAGTTTTAACTCAATACTGAGTAGACGACATAGCTCCCTCCAGAATCGAGACGCAAACTGGGGACCCCGGTCACTAACAATTTTGTCTGGCATACCGTGTAAGCGAAAGATATGCTTAATAAACAAGACAGCCAACGCCCGTGCAGATGGTAGCCGTGGAAGAGGCACCAAATGCACCATTTTGGAAAAATGATCGGTGATCACCCAGATAATGGTGCAATTACGAGACTTGGGTAAGCCAACCACAAAGTCCATCCCGACCATCTCCCAGGGCCTGTCAGCCACGGGCAGAGGATATAGCAAACCAGCTGGCCGTTGCCGAGGAGTCTTGTTCCTGGCGCAAGAGACACACGCCCGAACGTACTCCGCGACATCACGAGCCATATGCGGCCACCAGTATGTCCTCGCCAGTAACTCTGATGTCCTTTTAGTACCAAAATGTCCACCCACCCTGGACGAGTGCGCCCAAGAGAGAACCTCCGGTCGCAAACTAGATGGAACAAAAGTCTTGCCCGGGGGCACAGACTCCAGCGAAACCGGGGCCACGGTTCTCAAACTCTCGGTGGGGACAATAAGCCGAGGCTCCTCCTCCGCAGATGACAACGGAGCGAGAGAGAGCATCGGCCCGAATGTTCTTCTCCCCAGAAAGGAAATGGAGGGTGAAATGAAACCGGGAGAAGAACAAGGACCATCTGGCCTGGCGAGAATTCAACCGCTGAGCTGTCTGCAGATACACCAAATTTTTGTGATCTGTGAAGACTTGGAAGGGAAAACGTGCTCCCTCCAAGAGATATCTCCACTCCGAGAAAGCCAACTTCATGGCTAGCAACTCCCTGTCCCCGATGGAATAATTCCTCTCTGCTGGTGCGAAGGTCTTGGAGAAAAAGAAGCAAGGATGCTTCCGACCTTGAGCATCCTTTTGGAAGAGGACTGCTCCAGCACCAACAGAAGAGGCATCCACCTCCATGATAAATGGCTTATCAACATCGGGGCGATGAAGAATGGGAGCGCTAGCGAAGTGTGACTTTATAGAGATAAAAGCCTTGGAGACCTCCTCAGACCACAATTTGGGATACGCCCCCTTCTTGGTGAGGGCAACCAAGGGAGCTACCAAATTTGAGAAATGCGGGATGAACTGGCGATAATAATTGATGAACCCCATAAAGCGCTGCACCGCTTTAAGAGAATGGGGTTCCTGCCAGTCCATCACAGCCTGTAGTTTGGCAGGATCCATAGCCAATCCCTGGGCTGAGATGATGTAGCCTAGGAAAGGTAAGGACTCCTGCTCAAACATACACTTCTCCAACTTGGCATAGAGGGAGTTTGCCCGTAGGAGGTCGAAGACTTTGCAAACATCTCTCCGGTGGGAGCCAATATCTGGAGAGTAGATGAGAATATCATCCAGATAGACTATGACCGAGGTGGAAAGCATATCCCGGAAGATATCGTTCACAAAGTCTTGGAAAACGGCTGGGGCATTACAGAGCCCAAAGGGCATCACCAGATATTCATAGTGCCCATCCCTGGTGTTAAAAGCCGTCTTCCATTCGTCCCCCTCACGGATGCGAATCAGGTTGTAAGCACCCCGCAGATCTAATTTAGTAAATACCCTTGCTCCCCGAAGCCTATCAAACAGTTCAGATATCAAAGGCAACGGGTATTTATTCTTAACGGTGATGGCGTTAAGACCCCTGTAGTCTATGCATGGACGCAATTCCCCACTCTTCTTCTGCACGAAGAAGAACCCTGCCCCAGCAGGTGACACTGACTTCCTGATGAACCCTCTTGCCAGATTTTCCTGGATGTACTGTGACATTGCCTCCGTCTCCGGGAGAGATAGCGGATAGACTCGACCCCGGGGAGGCTCAGCACCAGGCAAGAGGTCAATAGGACAGTCATAGGGGCGATGGGGCGGAAGGGTCTCCGCCGCCTTTTTGGAGAATACGTCTGCATACGACCAATACTGCTTGGGGAGAGAGGAAAGATCTGCGGGTACCTCAGTTGTAGCTACCTGAACGCACTCCCTCTGACACCTACCCTCACAAGATTCACCCCATCCCAGAATTCTGCCTGAGGACCACTCGATATGAGGAGAGTGGTACCGTAGCCAAGGTATTCCCAACAGGACTTCATCAATTCCCTCTGGAATGACGAGCAGAGAAATAATCTCCTGATGAGATGGCGACATGGACAGAGTAAAAGGGATGGTCTGGTGAGTTATCTGTGAGGGCAGAGTCGACCCATTCACCACTCGTACCGTTACAGGTTGAGCTAGCATAACCAGAGGTATTGCGTGGCGTTGGGCGAAGGCAGAAGACATAAAATTGCCCTCCGCCCCAGAATCCACGCAGAGCTCTACCGAGTGGGAGAATGAGCCTAAAGTAATTGTCCCCTTAAAGGACAATTTAGAGGCAAACGTCGCCGTGTCTAGTGTACCTCCACCTACGACCACTAGACGCTGACGTTTCCTCGACCGCTGAGGACATCTGGTGGCTAAATGTCCAGACTGCTGGCAAACATGACAGACCCTGAGTGCACAAGCGGTCCGGGACTTAGGTCCCGCTTGTGACACTTCCCTGGCCTCATGTGACTCAGGAACCAGGACCGGAGATTCCAGAGGTTTGGCGAAAGTAGGAGCCAGCCGAAACCTCTGCCTACACTGGGCTCGCTCTAACCTCCGCTCGTTAAAACGGAGGTCAATTTGAGTGGAGACTGTTATTAACTCCTCCAGTGTGGCAGGAATCTCCCTAGTGGCCAGAGCGTCCTTTACATGGTCAGCCAAGCCCCTCCAAAATATGGGGATAAGAGCTTTATCCGACCATTCCAGCTCAGATGCTAAAGTGCGGAATTGGACGGCAAAATGACTGACCAAGGACTCACCCTGAGTTAATGCCAGCAGTTGGAGCGCAGTGTCATGGGTGACTTGAGGTCCTAAAAAGACCTGTTTTAAAGTGCTCAAAAACAGAGGAGCACTCTGCACCACATGATCGCCACGCTCCCACAGCGGCGTAGCCCATTCCAACGCCCTGTCCGACAATAGAGACACAATAAATCCCACCTTAGCCCGCTCTGTGGGGAAACGTGCAGCCAGAAGCTCGAGATGAATAGAGCACTGACTCACGAATCCCCTACAAAATTTGCTATTACCAGAAAATTTTTCTGGCAGCGGGAGGCGAGAAAATGTCGGAACAGGGGTGGCAATGGACAAAGTTGCTGCAGCCACGCTGGCAGCCTGTACAGCAACTGCGGTAACATCCACAGCTGGGGTTGCGCTCTCGAGAGCCGCCAACCTACCCTCCAGCTGCTGTATATACCGCAGGGATTGCTGTTTGTCCGTCATCACTAGCCAGACCCTGGCGCTAGTGTAATGTTAGGGCTAGCGGAACGCACCAAATAATAAGACTGATAGTGTACGGTGCGTTCGTAGCCCGGGGTCCACCGTGCAGAGATGGAACCTGCTGCTGAGTAATGATGGACTATATGGCGGTACTCATAAGTATACTCGCGTGGGTTAAACTTCACCCAACGTGAAGGAAGCGATCCTGTTGCGTCACAGGATCGCGGTACCGCACATAGAAGGCGAGCAAGCAGTCAGCGAACTTAACCCCAACTAGGATTGAAGTCCGATTAGACCACTTGCTGGCACAACACCGCAACAGGGTGTGTTAGGCAACTCTTATAATTAGAGCACCGAAGTGCGAACTGTGCCGTGCTGGCAGGCACCACTAAGCACCCAGACGTGGGTCAGGAAGCACACTACTGGCGCGTGGCGCCGCACTGGCGGTCACAGCAATAGACGCTGATACGTGTGTGACACGTTGAGTGATTTGTCGGGCGCTAGATAGCAGCCATACTCCATACGCGAACAGTCATACAATAGGGTAGGGGTATTTAATGAACGACTTGCACTCACAACAAACACACGTATTCAATTGTACACTAGCGCATGGCCGTGCGGTCATGCACAGTTTATATAATTGCAGGACAGGAAGTGGCCACAGAAACTTTGCCCTTCCAGGGCCTGCCAAGAGGACCAATGGAATGCGCTGCAGAGCCAGAGCACATGACCCTCGATCTCCAACGGGAGATCTTGCTCTGGGCATGCTCAGTGTGCGCAAACAAGGACTTAGTCCCATGGAAGTCCGCTCGCCGCTGACCAGCACTGACTTTAATGGCAGGAGCTGAAGAAGCAGCAGTAACTCTCTGTACAGAGTGAGAGCGAGCAAGACACTGGGAGCGACGTCCCTGCTGAGCAGACTCCACTGCGGCTGGAGGAGAATGGGAGATCGCAGCGGAGGAAACTCGACTCCTAACAGGGGGTTTGATTTTCTTTTATAGCGGGTTTTTTAGCGGATTTTTATGATTGGCAGCCGTCACACACTGAAAGACGCTTTTTATTGCAAAAAATATTTTTTGCGTTACCACATTTTGAGAGCTATAATTTTTCCATATTTTGGTCCACAGAGTCATGTGAGGTCTTGTTTTTTGCGGGACGAGTTGATGTTTTTATTGGTAACATTTTCGGGCACGTGACATTTTTTGATCGCTTTTTATTCCGATTTTTGTGAGGCAGAATGACCAAAAACCAGCTATTCATGAATTTATTTTGGGGGAGGCGTTTATACCGTTTCGCGTTTGGTAAAATTGATAAAGCAGTTTTATTCTTCGGGTCAGTACGATTACAGCGACACCTCATTTATATCATTTTTGTATGTTTTGGCACTTTTATACGATAAAAACTATTTTATAGAAAAAATAATTATTTTTGCATCGCTTTATTCTCAGGACTATAACTTTTTTATTTTTTTGCTGATGATACTGTATGGTGGCTCGTTTTTTGCGGGACAAGATGACGTTTTCAGCGGTACCATGGTTATTTATATCTGTCTTTTTGATCGCGTGTTATTATTTTTTTTACACATTTGGAAAATTTTTTTTTTACTTTTTTACTTTGCCCCAGGGGGGGACATCACAGATCAATGATCTGACAGTTTGCATAGCACTCTGTCAGATCACTGATCTTACTTACAGGGCTGCAGGCTTCACAGTGCCTGCTCTGAGCAGGCTCTGTGAAGCCACCTCCCTCCCTGCAGGACCCGGATCCGCGGCCATCTTGGATCCGGGCCTGGAGCAGGGAGGGAGGTGAGCAGACCCTCGCAGCAACGCGATCACATCGCGTTGCTGCGGGGGGCTCAGGGAAGCACGCAGGGAGCCCCCTCCCTGCGCGATGCTTCCCTGCACCACCGGCACATCGCGATCATGTTTGATCGCGGTGTGCCAGGGGTTAATGTGCCGGGAGCGGTCCGTGACCACTCCTGGCACACAGTGCCGGATGTCAGCTGCGATAGGCAGCTGACACCCGGCCGCGATCGGCTGCGCTCCCCCCGTGAGCGCCGCCGATCGCGCTGGACGTACTATCCCATCGATGGTCATAGGGACCCACCCCACCTCGATGGGATAGTACATCCGATGTCAGAAAGGGGTTAAACATGCACTGCTTGTCAGTTTAGCATCAGGGTTCTATAAATCCCAACCACTTTGCTGGAACTTTTAGACGCAGTGTTTTTCTTGCGCAGTGTAAATATGCAGCTTTAAAAACTCATCAAAAATTCAACATGTGAACTTAACCTATGAGTAGGCAAACTTGTACTTTTTTTAAAATCAAATAATTTTTCAATCCTTTGAAGAAAGCATATTATTTCTTAATACACTGTTTGGATGGTCTCCTTATTAAAATACAGTACTTTGATACGCTTTTAATTATTGTTACTATTATTATTTAGCGGAGTAAAGAAGAAATAATATGCTTTATGTAGCTAATTACATTTTACATCATATAAAACCTATGTCTTCAGTCTGGTAATCTGATTTTTGTGGCAGCTATTGGAAATCAGTAAATGTTTTCATGCAATTCCAAGAGTGGCTTGCTGTGTTTAAAACACTTATTTTTAGCTCCTCTTCTTGCAGCTGCTCTTGTTGAGACATCACAGCATTGTAAAAGCCAAAAATCCAGTTAGTATAAACTGTAGTAATGCTAGCAAGATCCAGAAAGCTGGATGCTGAGAAATGTTCTAGCGAGAGCCTTCTACCATATGCCGTTACCTTTATTTCTTCCGCCTTATTTTATTATGTCTAATAACTTTACTCCTGCACAGCATTTACAGGGCACACGATGTACCATGGAATAGGAAAGCAGTGTATTATATACCCAGCGAGGTGCCAGCTTTCTTCTAGACATAATAAAAATCTTTTATTATTTTTATGACATCCACCTTTTGTTTACAGCGCTGGGTCCAATAGTCACTATTAAACAGAAATTTTGTAGATAAGAAAACATGACTTTTGGACATGGGATGGACCCCCATTCCACCTTAAAACAATCATAACTACAGTAAACCTAGACAATGCAATAAATACAGAAAATACAGCCCTGGCAAAAATTAAGAGACTACTGCTAAATGTTCAGTTTCTGTATTTTCATGAGTATCAAAAATTGTACATTCACACTGAAGGCATCAAAACTATGAATTAACACATGTGGAATTATATTGTGAAGGACTAAAATTAAGAAAGAGTAAAGCGGGCTTCATTTTGTGCTTTTTGACTCCATTTTGTTGTTTACGAGATAAATTCTGTTATTTACCGTATATACTCGAGTATAAGCCGAGATTTTCAGCCCAAATTTTTGGGCTGAAAGTGCCCCTCTCGGCTTATACTCGAGTCAATGTGGGTGGCAGGGTCGGCGGGTGAGGGGGTGAGGGCGCTGAGGTATACTTACCTAGTCCCAGCGATCCTCGCGCTGTCCCTGCCTTCCTCCCCGTCTTCTGTGCTGCAGCTTCTTCCTCTCTTCAGCGGTCACGTGGGACCGCTCATTAGAGATATGAATAAGCGGCTCCACCTCCCATAGGGGCGGAGCCGCCTATTCATTCCTCTAATCGGCGGTGCCGGTGACCGCTGACAGGAAGAGCTGCGGCACCGAAGACCAGGCAGAGGGACAGCGCGAGGATCGCCAGGACTAGGTGAGTATGTCATATTCACCTGTCCTCGTTCCAGCCGCCGGGCGTCGCTCCATCTTCCCGGCCGGCGCCTCCATCTTCCCGACGTCTGCGCTCTGACTGTTCAGGCAGAGGGCGCGATGACGCATATAGTGTGCGCGGCGCCCTCTGCCTGATCAGTCAGAGCAGAGACGCCGGGAAGATGGAGGCGCCGGAACGAGACGCCGGGAGCTGCAATCAAGGGAGGTGAGTATGTGTTTTTTTTTTTTATTGCAGCAGCGGCGGCGGCGGCAGAGATTTCTATGGGGCACAATGAACGGTGCAGGGAGCAGAGCTGTGTATATATGTGGGACATGCAGGGAGCAGAGCTGTGTATATATGTGGGACATGCAGGGAGCAGAGCTGTGTATATATGTGGGACATGCAGGGAGCAGAGCTGTGTATATATGTGGGACATGCAGGCGGCAGAGCTGTGTATATATGTGGGACATGCAGGGAGCAGAGCTGTGTATATATGTGGGACATGCAGGGAGCAGAGCTGTGTATATATGAGGGACATGCAGGCGGCAGAGCTGTGTATATATGTGAGACATGCAGGCGGCAGAGCTGTGTATATATGTGGGACATGCAGGGAGCATATGGCACCGTATATGGCACAGCAATGGGGCACAATGAACGGTGCAGAGCACCGTATATGGCACAGCAATGGGGCACAATGAACGGTGCAGAGCACCGTATATGGCACAGCAATGGGGCACAATGAACGGTGCAGAGCACCGTATATGGGCACAGCAATGGGGCACAATGAACGGTGCAGAGCACTATATGGGGCACAGCTATGGGGAAATAATGAACGGTGCAGAGCACTATATGGCACAGCTATGGGGAAATAATGATCTATTTTTATTTTTGAAATTCACCGGTAAATGCTGCATTTCCACCCTAGGCTTATACTCGAGTCAATAAGTTTTCCCAGTTTTTTGTGGCAAAATTAGGGGGGTCGGCTTATACTCAGGTCGGCTTATACTCGAGTATATACGGTAACCAGTTAAAAGTTCATAGTTGTTGAGGGCCAGATTGTTCCAGCCTGAATAAGATGTGAGACAGGGTGTATTGTTCTGCGAGACCTTGACGCACAAGCTGCTATGTTTTTTTCCTATGCCACGTAGACCCGGCCATATATGTAGTTTCCGCTTTTCCTGCATTTTTATACGTTAAGTGCTGCAAGGGTGATTTTATACGATTGGTTGAAGTATAACTTGCTAAATACTACAAAAGTTACATAATAAATGGGGCTTAGAGATCTGCTCGATCCTCCCAAACAGAGACACGTCTCCGTCTGGTCATTCTCAGTTGCCGGCAATGCCCTGTGGATTAATTCGGAAATCACTTGGTCAACCGTGAAGGATCACTTCAGATCCTCCCCCAACAGCTTGGTGCCCAACATGATACCCCCAAATAGGGACGCTTCTGCCCCCCAGAGAACAACAAGACAAAGGGCCCTCAGACCGGACACAGGCACTGGAAAAATTGGGACTGATCATCCCCCACGACAACCACGGTAAGTTGACAGTTATACTGCTCAGACTGACCGTTTGGTGTGGTTTTCCTGTGTTTGTTGCTGCAAAGAGGATCTGAGGTTTGTCCCCGATGGTGGGGTGATTGTTGGGTGGAATCATATAGAGGTGTAGTTCCGTTGGGGGCCCAGTGTTCGAACCGTACCTCATAAGGGACGGACACCCCGGATTGACCAGTGATGTAATTCTTTTTTTAGTCAAAATATCCTGAAATCCTGATCACTGTTAGAATCAGGAGTGGTGAGGTGATCGAAGATTGGGTAGGATACCTAACTCAGGAATATATGGATATATATATAACCAGAGGTGTCCGGAGGGATATTCTAAGACTCCCTCCTCTTTTCATTGAGTACCACGTTGGAATTTTGGGTTGTCCCAGTGGGGGACAGACCCAGTGGAACAGACTGAACGCTCGCTCCAGTACTGTGCACAACTGAAGTAAGGATATTTAGCTCTAAAGGAGAATCATGTTTCTGTGGAAGAAAAAGAAGAGTTTGGATTTGTGTGATGGATCTGATACTGTTAGTCTTATGATTCAAAAACGGGGAAAGAAATCTGTCAGGAATGCAGGAAAAATATTCTCAATCATGGGTTTTCCTAAGGGCGGGAGGCTACAGTCTACGTTATGGGACAAGCGTATCAGAAAGAACAAGGGAAGGTTAACTGATAATGGTTTGCTTAAAGACACAAAAGAGGAATTCCGTGGTCTGGCACATGAATTGTGTGATGAAGGTTATGTGGAAGTAGAAGAGGAAGTGAATTCTGGTTGTTTCTGTTATTGTTACGTTGAAAAAAGGAAAGCTGTCTATTACTATGACAAAGACTGGATGTTTTGTGGTGCAAGAAGGTGAGAAAGTGACTGAGGGTAATGTGCCAGAAAGATAAACAACTAAAAATGATGATCTGGGACAGGGGGTCTCCCTGTTAGATAATATGGTCCCTCCCCAGGAAATCAGGCCTCTCCTCCCGACCGTAGGCTCCGTGCCTCTCAACCCCAAAGCACCAATATATCCTGGGTTGCCAAAACTCCATGCGCCCCCACCCTATGATCCTGCCGGGTGGATTTGTGATGTATGCGGAGTTACTAATTCTCAGTGGAGAGAGGTCTGTTACCATTGTGGAGCAAGAAGACCCAGAGTTGTAGCCCCCACCTTTTCCTTGCTAAACGCTGACAGCACTTATTATCAGCCACTGCCAGCACCAGTCCCTGCTATGCCTAGTATTGCTAGTGGTTATGAATATCCACCCCTTCCTACTTTAGTCACCCGGTCAAGGACAGGATACACAGAGGAGATAGGAGATTTCCAGAAAATGTATTCCAATGTTATTCCTGGACCCCACCATCATGATGTGCCCTTTAGGATAGGGACAGGGGATCTTACGAAACAGCACATTGGGGCCATAGTAAATGCCACAAATAATCAACTCCACCATGCTGGAGGACTGGCCGCAACAATTTCACAGAGAGGCGGACCCATGATACAGGAAGAATCTAATTCATATATACAAACGTATGGCTAGGTAGAAACAGGACAGGTCGCAGCAACCAGAGCAGGACAGCTGCCGTGTCAATATGTAATACATGTAGTGGGACCACGATATGATCCTACCAACATTCCTAGGTCCCAAAAATTACTTACCGAGGCCGTCCAGAACGCAATTCTGTATGCCTCCTCTGTCCCCCCGGTACGATGCCTCAACGTACAATGGCCATACCATTAATCTCTGCCGATATTTTTTAATATTCCAGGAAGGATGCCACCATGGTCATAGTATCAGCAATAGAGCGATGTATACAGGAAAACCCCATCAAATTGGAGGAGGTCCGATTTGTCCTTGATAGCAGCCTAACAGCCCATCAGGCAATACAATCTTTAACTGTAACAGAGCTTCCTGCCCCGCTTCCGCAGCAGATGCCTCTTGTGCCCGTACTACCGCCACCTCCTCCCGCCCCCGAGTCAGTAATATCAGAATTTGAAGAAGATGATGTGAAAGCTACTCCTGACAGGCCAAAGTATACTCCCTTTTCCCCATACCAAATAAACACCCTTTGCAACCAGTTACCCGATCCAGAAACCTCCCCCATGGCATTTTACAGACAAATGGCAGCGAATTGAGAGATTTATTCCACTCCCCAGAGAGATCTATTACACTTGGGCCGAGTGAAGGCTGGGGAGGGGTATTTTCCAATTATTGAGGGTGGCATAACGTATAATGTGAATTTGGACGGGGGAACATATGAGAGTGGTGTTGATTTCTGTAATGCTTTAAATGTTTGGGTACAAGATAGACTAGCGGACCAAGCTACCTCCCACACAGATGTCACACAGGACAAGGGGGAGACTGCCGAGAAGTTTTATGGGCGTCTTATGGTAGTGTTTAAAGATTTGGGGTTTTAACTGTATAATAAAGCCCATTCACACCTTTTTGTGACAGCTTTGATGTCTGGCCTTAAACCTGAATTAAAGAGGCAATAATGTCAGTCAAACCTGATATCGAGACTTTCACTCCGGATGATGCATTGAAAATAGTAAAAAGTTTTCAGAAGAACTTAGCTCACCCTGCATCAGCAGGGAAATCAATGGTTAAACCAGCAGCTGCTGCGATTCCTGCTCCAACCCCAGCCCCTACCCCAGCTGCAAGCACACAGCTCCTTCCTTATCAGTGGTCCACACAACAAACTCCAGTTTCTGCCCTCCCACCTTACACAATCCAGTGGGAAAGTTGAGAGGCTGAACTGAAGGGTCAATTGACCAAAATGATGCAGGAGACTATGGCTCCAAGCCAGAGCTCCTACCCATTGTACTGTACCACATTCATACTACCCCTATTGCAATACATGGCCTGCCCCCATATGACATAGTGTTTGGTACCAGGCCCCCAGTTGCAAATTTCCAGTCTCAGCAGTTATCAGAAGAAACTGACTGTGCTGTTCAATATGTTATTCAGCTTAGTAAAAATCTTGCTAACACCCATGCTCTAGTTTCTTCTTCCCTTTCAGATTCAGCAAAAACCAACACTTGACACAACTTGAAGCCTGGTGATTTTGTGGTCGTGAAAAGGCATGTCAGAAAACACAGACTGGAACCCTTGTATGACAGTTCTTATCAAGTCCTCCTCATCACTCCTATGTCAGTAAAGCTGGGAGGGAGACCGACATGGATCCACGCATCGCCCTGCAAGCTGGTCAAACAGACTAGTAGCAAATAAGGGGACATAATGTTTTGTTTCTTCGCATTTTCCATATTATTATTGGTAACCGCATGGGACAGCCTAAATTCCCCAACGTCCTTGAATAATAAGTTTATACAATATCATGAAAGATTACTGAGAGATTTGTTGGATAATTCCCAGTCCAAAACCAACTTATCATAGTCACTAATCAACATACTATAGTACTGGATTACTTAACAGCAGCACAGGGTGGTATGTGTCAGGTTATTGGACCCGCTTGCATGTCATTATATAGATACCAATAGCACTGTGAAGTTAAAGTTAAAGTTAGAAGACATTCAAAGACTCAGAGATCATATAATAAAGACAATGATTGTAATAAGGACAGTTGGTGGGCAGACACCTTCTCCTTTCTTAATCCAGCCAGTTGGTTCAAAGGAATTGGGGGCTGGATAGCTGGAATCTTGCAAAGTTTGTTACACATTGCTGCCTTTATTCTTGTCATGTATGTAATACTAAAACTTGTTCTCTGGTGTATTTCTGTATGTATTAGGAAATTCTGCACTAGGACAGCTAATGATGATACCAAAAGTGTTGCCACCCCTGCTCTTCTCTACACCGATTTCACGAAGTTACCTGATGAAGATGATGAAGCCAAACGCATGGCTACCTTCAAAGGATCCCCACCACTGTCATCAAAAATTGTTATTTGTAAATTCTAGCATACAGGGGGGACGGGTACGCCGCAACAGCCATGGCTGGTAACATGGCACCAGTCATATGAAGACTAGTACCCCTCAAGCTTATAGCTTGGGATCGAACCTCTGATGTTGGACATTAGTTAACAAAATTTATCTAGGAGGGATTGTGAAGGACTAAAATTAAGAAAGAGTAAAGCGGGCTTCATTTTGTGCTTTTTAACTCCATCTCGTTGTTTACGAGATAAATTCTGTTATTTAACTAGGTAAAAGTTCATAGTTGTTGTGGGGCCAGATTGTTCCAGCCTGAATAAGATATGAGACTGAGGGTGTATTGTTCTGCAAGACCTTGACGCACAAGCTGTTGTGTTTTTTTCCTATGCCACGTAGACACGGCCATATATGTAGTTTCCTGTTTTCCTGCATTTTTATAGGTTAAGTGCTGCAAGGGTGATTTTATACTATTGGTTGAAGTATAACTAGCTAAATACTACAAAAAAGTTACATAATAAATGGGGCTTAGAGATCTGCTCGATCCTCCCAAACAGAGACACATTTCCTACACATAACCAAAATCCACTAGTGGGCTTGCCACCTCCAAAGACAATACTTATCAACAACCACCATACTCATTTGCTGGTGAAAAAGAGGCATAAGCAAATATAAAACCATATACACTTTATTTAGACGATAATAAAAAACAAGACAAGGATATTCATAAAATACTGACGGCAAGCAGGACAGAGCATTAAGCTTATGAACTGTTTAAAGCCACAAAACGCACCCCATTTTAATAGTGCAAAAAAGTATATAAGAACTGCATAATGACCTGTATACTTGGTCTACCTCTGCAGGATATTAAGTTATTAAGTTATAAGGACACACTCAATTCAGGGAAAAGTCTGATAACTTTTCCTAAGAAACCCATACAAATTCTATAGGTATATAGACTATCACATCCTTATAATTCCCTAACCCGTATAACCTGGTCTGAAAAAGTGTCCTGTGCAAAAGAAATGGCGGTGCCACCTAACACAGCCTAAATAGCCGGCAAGCAAACTCACTGATATCAACTATGTCATGCGCAACTCTAGTCGCTAGTGCAGCCTGCATAAATGACAAGTAAATACGCTGATGTCAGCTATATCATAAGCGGCTCTAGTCGCTAGTACAGCCTGCATAAATGGCAAGCACACTCGCTGATATCAGCTATATTATAAGCGGCTCAAGTCCTATACAACTTACAATAATACGCTTCCTGTCCTGCACGCACATCAGTCACCCCGACAGCGCCGTTTCGCCTCTGTGGCTTCCTCAAAATGGGGGAATGCAAGTTGTATAGGACTTGAGCCGCTTATGATATAGCTGATATCAGCGAGTGTTCTTGCCATTTATGCAGGCTGTACTAGCGACTAGAGCCGCTTATGATATAGCTGACATCAGCGTATTTACTTGTCATTTATGCAGGCTGCACTAGCGACTAGAGTTGCGCATGACATAGTTGATATCAGTGAGTTTGCTTGCCGGCTATTTAGGCTGTGTTAGGTGGCACCGCCATTTCTTTTGCACAGGACACTTTTTCAGACCAGGTTATACGGGTTAGGGAATTATAAGGCTGTGATAGTCTATATACCTATAGAATTTGTATGGGTTTCTTAGGAAAAGTTATCAGACTTTTCCCTGAATTGAGTGTGTCCTTATAACTTAATAACTTAATATCCTGCAGAGGTAGACCAAGTATACAGGTCATTATGCAGTTCTTATATACTTTTTTGCACTATTAAAATGGGGTGCGTTTTGTGGCTTTAAACAGTTCATAAGCTTAATGCTCTGTCCTGCTTGCCGTCAGTATTTTATGAATATCCTTGTCTTGTTTTTTATTATCGTCTAAATAAAGTATATATGGTTTTATATTTGCTTATGCCTCTTTTTCACCAGCAAATGAGTATGGTGGTTGTTGATAAGTATTGTCTTTGGAGGTGGCAAGCCCACTAGTGGATTTTGGTTATGTGTAGGAAATGTGTCTCTGTTTGGGAGGATCGAGCAGATCTCTAAGCTCCATTTATTATGTAACTTTTTTGTAGTATTTAGCTAGTTATATTTGCTTATGCCTCTTTTTCACCTGCAAATGAGTATGGTGGTTGTTGATAAGTAGAGACACATTTCCGTCTGGCCATTCTCAGTTGCCGGCAAAGCCCTGTGGATTAATTCGGAAATCACTTGGTCAACCGCAAAGGGTCACTTCAGATCCTCCCCCAACAATATACTTAACAAAAAAGTGTGAAACAAATGAAATTATGTCTTTGCTTTGATGACTGCTTTGCACACTCTTGGCATTCTCTTGATGAGCTTCAAGAGGTAGTAACCGGGAATGGTTTTCACTTTACAGGTGTGCCCTGTCAGGTTTAATAAGTGGGATTTCTTGCCTTATAAATGGGGTTGGGACCATCAGTTGTGTTATGCAGAAGTCTGGTGGATACACAGCTGATAGTCCTACTGAATAGACTGTTAGAATTTGTATTATGGCAAGAAAAAAGCAGCTAAGTAAAGAAAAACAAGTGGCCATCATTACTTTAAGAAATGAAGGTCAGTCAGTCTGAAAAATTGGGAAAACTTTTAAAGTGTCCCCAAGTGCAGTGGCAAAAACCATCAAGCGCTACAAAGAAACTGGCTCACATGGGGACCGCCCCAGGAAAGGAAGACAAAAAGACAAAGAGTCACCTCTGCTACTGAGGATAAGTTTATCTGAGTCACCAGCCTCAGAAATCGCAGGTTAACAGCAGCTCAGATTAGAGACCAGGTCAATACCACACAGAGTTCTTGCAGCAGACATATCTCTACAACAACTGTTAAGAGGAGACTTTGTGCAGCAGGCCTTCATGGTAAAATAGCTGCTAGGAAACCACTGCTAAGGACAGGCAACAAGCAGAAGAGACTTGTTTGGAATAAAGAACACAAGAAATGGACAATAGACCAGTGGAAATCTGTGCTTTGGTCTGATGAGTCCCAATTTGAGATCTTTGGTTCCAACCACCGTGTCTTTGTGCGATTCAGAAAAGGTGAACGGATGGACTCTACATGCCTGCTTCCCACCGTGAAGCATGGAGGAGGAGGTGTGATGGGGTGGGGGTGCTTTGCTGGTGACACTGTTGGGCATACTGAACCAGCATGGCTACCACAGCATCTTGCAGTGGCATGCTATTCCATCCGATTTGCGTTTAGCTGGATCATCATTTATTTTTCAACAGGACAATGACCCCAAACAAACCTCCAGGCTGTGTAAGGGCTATTTGACCAAGAAGGAGAGTGATGGGGTGCTACGCCAGATGACCTGGCCTCCACAGTCACCAGACCTGAACCCAATCGAGATGGTTTAGGGTGAGCTGGACCGCAAAGTGAAGACAAAAGGGCCAACAAGTGCTAAGCATCTCTGGGAACTCCTTCAAGATTGTTGGAAGACCATTCCAGTGACTACCTCTTGAAGCTCATCAAGAGAATGCCAAGAGTGTGCAAAGCAGTCATCAAAGCAAAAGGTGGCTACTGTGAAGAACCTAGAATATAAGACATAATTTCAGTTGTTTCACACTTTTTGTTAAGTATATAATTCCACGTGTTAATTCATAGTTTTGATGCCTTCAGTGTGAATGTACAATTTTCATAGTCATGAAAATACAGAAAAATCTTTAAATCAGAAGGTGTGTCAAAACTTTTGGTCTGTACTGTATATTTTTGAGTAACATGTAAATTGTTCTTTTATTCTATAAACTACTGACAACGTCTCTAAATTTCCAAGCAATAAATTTTGCATTTTTTTCTGACAAAGAAAAATAGTCAAAATTAAAAAAAAAACAGAGCTTTCAGATCTCAAATAATGCAAAGAAAACAAGTTCAGAATCATTTAGAAACAACAATACTAATGTTTTAACTCAGGAAGAGATCAGAAATCAATATTTTCTGGAATAACCATGATTTTTAATCACAGCTTTCATGCGTCTTGGCATGCTTTCCACCAGTCTTTCACACTGCTTCTGGTGCAAAAATGTAAGCAGTTCTTCTTTGTTTGATGGCTTGTGACTATCCATCATCCTCTTGATTACATTCCAGAGGTTTTCAATGGGGTTCAGGTCTGGAGAATGGGCTGCGCATGACAGGGTTTTGATGTGGTGGTCTCTTAATTTTTGCCAGAGCTGTATATTATTTTTGCTGTCAAAATGACCACACATTTCTTAAAATCACATAATTAAAACAATCACAAGTAGGAGTCAGGTGAAGTGCTAGTACATTGGGATTCACAAGCACTGCGATATCCCCAGCTGTCATCATACAGAACCAAGACAGACAGCCATAACGTGTTGGCACGCACTGGCTTGCCATTCAAGCAGTGCCAGTAAACTTTCAGGGCACCGCTGAGCCACAACTGATACACCTTTCCTTTTGGTGTTTTAGTTCTGTTATCTTTGTTTCTATCGGTTTTGGGTAAGAGGTGTTTTTAATTTACTCTGTTTGTCTGCCCTATCACCTTTCAGGTGCAGCTCTATACAGTATACCTTCCCCTACTAATGTTTCTCGCTGGTGATAGGCTTTGTTGGTGTCACAAATCATTAAAGGATTCGTGGTAGCTTTGGATCTGCTGGAATTTAAATGTCGATTTTTTTTACTTTGGTCGAGCAAGAGTTAATGTCAGGCTCTTGCTGGCAGCTTCTTTTATGCTGGTCAGCTGATGTTGACTGGCAACCTTCTCCCACATCCCTCTAACTAGTGTCATCAGCTGATCGTCAGTGATAGAGTTACTTCTATGCAGACCAGCTAGGTGTGTGGAGTACTCCTTTGGCTGTGGTATTGCCGCTGTTGGAGTCATGTTTACCTGGTACTGTTTACTTTGCTGCTGTGGACTGTAGCAGCAGATTCTGAGCTAAATTATTCTTTCTGTCCATCCCTTGTTTGTCTCTTTCCCTGTGGAATATTACCTGCAGTGGCAAGGCTAGCGTCCACACCGGACAGTACAATAGCCAGGGTTAGTAGAGATGACAGCAAGGGAGTAGGCACGTGATGGCGGCGAGGGGGGGACCCGCATAGGGCATTAAGGGAGCTTAGGGACAGGCACAGGTTGGTGTCAGGAGGTGTTCTATCACCCTCTCCATACCATTAGGGCCTTCCTTTCCCTTTATCATCCTGTTGTACGTATATGTTGTGTAGCACCAATAGAGAACAACCGAAGGATCAGTCAATCAAGGTATATAAAATATAACAAATTTTATTTAGAAAAGATATAATACATAGTAACAGCACATAAAAATAAAAATAGGAATAGGACTATACGAGCGTATTTGGAACCAGTCAGCATAGACCAACTGCAGCAGAAATTCCATGACACACAACATCAAAATAATAACATCAGTTAATTTATAGTAACTTTAGATGTGTCCATGGAATAGCCCAGCACGATGAACACTATGACAGAGTATTAGAAAATGGCTACAGTATATGTAGGGCCATAAGTACATCAATAAGTAACACGGTCAAAAACTGATGGATTAGCCCTACAACAGCATTGAGCTATAATCACATTATAAAAAGTAACCCATATAAGAGGAACAAATTATACGTCATTACAAGGGCAAGTTCTCATGTTGCCACAGCCATAGCTTACACATTAATTACCTGTGTCCATGGCAGAGGGATAGATGGCTGCTGTGACCGCACCTCGACGTGCGTTTCACTGCCCATTGCAGTTTCATCAAGAGATGGAGTAGCATACCATGTGCATGCTTAAATAGTAGTATGTAGATGACCCGATTAACTAGGCCTGTGTTCCGGCGCAACGCCACCATGTTGCGGCGTCACGGAGGGGGCGGCGCTCAGGGAGCGCATCACCCAGTCACATGATCCGGTCATGTGACCAGAACTGTAGCCAAGGCGACTGGTTCCCTAAGTTATCACCTCAACACCGAGACACCACAGCGCACGTGCAGCCATGGCACCACAGGTACACTGTGAAGATGGTCAAAACCCATCAGTTTTATCTAAACAGAGCAGTCTCAGTTCCTATGTAGACTGTCACCGCCATTGTATGGAGAGTCTGCACTATAGAAGTAAGTATAGCAAGCCCAGCCATGAGCATTGCAAACAGTAACCAACATACTATCATGGCAACTATAATATACCGGTGGCTGCATACATAGCTTAACGGACCGAGATTAGTAAAACACATTATACATGATCCCCAAAGCAAAGTGCCTAGTGCTTAGTTATGGGTTTAAAAGGTCACAAAGACCCTAACAAAATATTAATAAATAAATAAATATATACACACTATGACATAATTGATACTTCAATGCCATGAATAAATATCTGTATAAAGTGTATACAATAAAGGGTGATAAATAATACAAATAATTTATATAATATTGTGAAAAATACAACTATACAAAGATTATATATACATAACGACTAATAAGTGAACTAAATCCAAAAATACTAATTTTTGACATGTAATTCAATAAATGGGGAGGTCCTCATGACAGAAAACTCGATCCATGTTTAGTAATGCCCTTCAGAGAATCAGATAGGTTGTCCCAGCGGTACGTCACATCCTGGAACCCTCAGCTTGTAGTTAACTACTATAAAAAGACAGACAGATAAGTAAGTACTAAACAACATAAATAAAAAAGGTTAAAAACATTTATTTCCAAAGGTTAATAAAATTTGCGCTACTCAAGAAAAAGTTTGAAACTCAAAAATTCATTTAGACCCTTGGAGGCAACAGTATCCAGAACCACCACCCACTTAGTTTCTCTTTTTAACAGTTCTCTCATATAGTCAGCTCCGCCGGTACCCAGTTGTACTCGGACTATATCCCTCACTTTGAAATAATTGGGGTTACTGTTATGGTAAATCCTACAATGTTTGGACAAGAAAAAAAGAAAAGAATACCACCGCACTGCTGCTATATGCCTGACCCTAAAGTCTTCAACCCAGATGATGCTACTGTGTTAGATGCCACTAGAATAAATCCCCTCTGATACCATTGGGGGTGCAGCTTCAAAAAAATCCATACCATGCAATAGAGAAAGAAAAAGAAGCGCACTTACCCCGGTACGGTGGTCACAACTTTATTTGGACATGTGTTAAAACAATAGCAGGGAGGAAAGTGAACTATAAACGGACTACGGCCGTTTCGTGCTATACAGCACTTCAAGGACCCGTTGAAGTGCTGTATAGCACGAAACGGCTGTAGTTCGTTTATAGTTCACTTTCCTCCCTGCTATTGTTTTAACACATGTCCAAATAAAGTTGTGACCACCGTACCGGGGTAAGTGCGCTTCTTTTTCTTTCTCTATTGCATGCCTACAATGTTTGGGGATGGTTTTTAGACTTTCAACTCCTTTTCCAAATTCGCATTACTGATATCACGCACATGTTCAAGAATGCGTGTAAGCATCTGGTGGGTAGTCAACCCGATATAAATGAGGTTGTAGGGTCAGCGTTCATAGTATATATTATTTTCCGTTTTACAAATAATATTGTGAGTGATGGAAAAAGTCCTATTGCCATAGCTGTTCACCAAGTCAGTAGTTCTCTCTACAAACCTGCACGCCGAACAGTCCCCACATTGAAAAGAACCCCATTTAGGGCCAGCCTTATCCAAAAAAATGATTTTTGAGGTGCCACATACCCTGTTTCCCTGAAAATAAGACACCGTCTTGTATTCATTTTTGCTCCGAAAGTTGCACCATGTCTTATTTTCAGGGGGGGGGGAAGTCTTATTTTGCAGCCCCAAATATTATTCCCTGCAGGGACCGTGCCAGGATTAGGTGAGTATAATTAGACAGCCCCCGCTCCCCCTCCCCTGATGACCCCTGGGTATGACTCGAGTATAAGCTGAGAGGGGGACTATCAGCCAAAAATGGGCTGAAAATCTTGGCTTATCCTCGTATACAGTGGGGCAAAAAAGTATTTAGTCAGTCAGCAATAGTGCAGGTTCCACCACTTAAAAAGATGAGAGGCGTCTGTAATTTACATCATAGGTAGACCTCAACTATGGGAGACAAACTGAGAAAAAAAAATCCAGAAAATCACATTGTCTGGTTTTTTTTCATTTTTTTTTTGCATATTATGGTGGAAAATAAGTATTTGGTCAGAAACAAACAATCAAGATTTCTGGCTCTCACAGACCTGTAACTTCTTCTTTAAGAGTCTCCTCTTTCCTCCACTCATTACCTGTAGTAATTGCACCTGTTTAAACTTGTTATCAGTATAAAAAGACACCTGTGCACACCCTCAAACAGTCTGACTCCAAACTCCACTATGGTGAAGACCAAAGAGCTGTCAAAGGACACCAGAAACAAAATTGTAGCCCTGCACCAGGCTGGGAAGACTGAATCTGCAATAGCCAACCAGCTTGGAGTGAAGAAATCAACAGTGGGAGCAATAATTAGAAAATGGAAGATATACAAGACCACTGATAATCTCCCTCGATCTGGGGCTCCACGCAAAATCCCACCCCGTGGGTTCAGAATGATCACAAGAACGGTGAGCAAAAATCCCAGAACCACGCGGGGGGACCTAGTGAATGAACTGCAGAGAGCTGGGACCAATGTAACAAGGCCTACCATAAGTAACACACTACGCCACCATGGACTCAGATCCTGCAGTGCCAGACGTGTCCCACTGCTTAAGCCAGTACATGTCCGGGCCCGTCTGAAGTTTGCTAGAGAGCATTTGGATGATCCAGAGGAGTTTTGGGAGAATGTCCTATGGTCTGATGAAACCAAACTGGAACTGTTTGGTAGAAACACAACTTGTCGTGTTTGGAGGAAAAAGAATACTGAGTTGCATCCATCAAACACCATACCTACTGTAAAGCATGGTGGTGGAAACATCATGCTTTGGGGCTGTTTCTCTGCAAAGGGGCCAGAACGACTGATCCGGGTACATGAAAGAATGAATGGGGCCATGTATCGTGAGATTTTGAGTTCAAACCTCCTTCCATCAGCAAGGGCATTGAAGATGAAACGTGGCTAGGTCTTTCAACATGACAATGATCCAAAGCACACCGCCAGGGCAACGAAGGAGTGGCTTCGTAAGAAGCATTTCAAGGTCCTGGAGTGGCCTAGCCAGTCTCCAGATCTCAACCCTATAGAAAACCTTTGGAGGGAGTTGAAAGTCCGTGTTGTCAAGCGAAAAGCCAAAAACATCACTGCTCTAGAGGAGATCTGCATGGAGGAATGGGCCAACATACCAACAACAGTGTGTGGCAACCTTGTGAAGACTTACAGAAAACGTTTGACCTCTGTCATTGCCAACAAAGGATATATTACAAAGTATTGAGATGAAATTTTGTTTCTGACCAAATACTTATTTTCCACCATAATATGCAAATAAAATGTTAAAAAACAGACAATGTGATTTTCTGGATTTTTTTTTCTCAGTTTGTCTCCCATAGTTGAGGTCTACCTATGATGTAAATTACAGACGCCTCTCATCTTTTTAAGTGGTGGAACTTGCACTATTGCTGACTGACTAAATACTTTTTTGCCCCACTGTATATGGTAGGCCTTATTTTCGGGGGGTGCCTTATATTAGCAGGCACAGTGCTCCCCCTAGCATGCCTTACATTCGGGGGGCGCCCTATTTACGGGGAAACACAGTAGTAACTACTTGTAATTAGATCTTTTACATTTTTCAATCTTCTCCATGTTACTGCTGGATGACCCGGTATAAACTGTTTTAAATCATCATCCGCCAGCAACACTGACCAATGTTTACCAAGACTAGCCATGATTGCCCTATGTTATTTAGTCTGCCGGACATACCCGTGTCCGTTCATGACTGTAACAACTCTGCTGGCATCACGGCATGGCCTCTCATCTCTCACACTATCTTACCCACTGCTCCAGGCCATGATGTGGTTTCTGTTTCTTGCCAGCTCCATGTTCTGTTCCTCTGATCTCTGCATGCTTCCTGGCTGTGTGCACAGGGGGGCGGCACCTGAACTCTCTGGTTCTTATAGATATCAGGTGCACCTGTCTAATCTGTTCCTGACCAATTACCAAGAGGCCTCCAGTAATTAGTGCAGCTCCACCCAGTGGACTGGGCCTGTGCAATGTGTTAGCTCGGTTTGTGTTTAGCTTCTGAGTTTGCCAGGCCTTGCTCTGTGTTACTCCCTCTCTAGAGGCTTTTCTCTGTGTTTTTTCCTTGATCTTGTTGTCCGCCCTCCAGGAGGCAGAATATCCTGGTCCCTGTGTCTTTGTCCCTGTGTCTTGTTCCATTGCCTTGTCTGTACTTTGTCCTACCTATGTCTCCTTGTCTGTGGCTTCCTTCCCTGTTGGGTCTTTCCTTGTATTCTCATTCTGCTTATTCTCCGCACTCTTGCAGCTCTGCCTGCTCTGTACCTTTCTGGCTTTACCTCTGCTCCGCACTCCTGCGGTACATAGTAACATAGTAACATAGTTAGTAAGGCCGAAAAAAGACATTTGTCCATCCAGTTCAGCCTATATTCCATCATAATAAATCCCCAGATCTACGTCCTTCTACAGAACCTAATTGTATGATACAATATTGTTCTGCTCCAGGAAGACATCCAGGCCTCTCTTGAACCCCTCGACTGAGTTCGCCATCACCACCTCCTCAGGCAAGCAATTCCAGGTTCTGCTCTGTTCTACTCTGCTTAGCTTCTGCTGCTGCAGTATTCTCTTGCTGCAGCTTCTCTCCGCATTCCTTGCGGTTCTGCTCTGCTTTGCTGCTGCAGAAACCTCTTGCTGCAGCTCCTCTCCACATTCCTTGTGGCTCCGCTCTGCTTAGCTTCTGCTGCTGCAGTTATCCCTTGCTGCAGCTCCTCTCCACACTCCTTGTGGCTCTGCTCTGCTTAGCTTCTGCATAAATCTCTTGCTGCAGCTCCTCTCCGCATTCCTTGCAGTTCTGCCCTATTTAGCTTTTGTTGCTACACTATCTCTTGCTGCTCTTCCGCTCCTATCTGCAGCCTTGCACTTCTCTTTTTGTTCACAACCTGTTCCTTCATTCTCCTTTCCTTCAGGCTTGTTTCCGTACCTGCATCTCCTGTGTGAACAGGTTCCAACTTGTTCCTTCATTCTCCTTTCCTTCTGGCTTGTTTCCGTACCTGCATCTCCTGTGTGAACAGGTCCCAACTTGTTCCTTTATACTTCATTCCTTTCTGCTTGTTTTCTTATCTGCACCTCCAGTGTGAACAGGTCCCTACCTGTTTCTTCTTACTACATATGCATACCTGCACCTCCTGTGTGAACAGGTCCCAACCTGTTCCTTCATACACCACACCAACCAGTCCTGTGTGCCTGCCAGCCCTGTGTTCTCTGCCGTGCCTGCCAGCCCTGTGTTCTCTGCCGTGCCTGCCAGCCCTGTGTTCTCTGCTGTGCCTGCCAGCCCTGTGTTCTCTGCCGTGCCTGCCAGCCCTGTGTTCTCTGCCATGTCTCTGCCAGCCCTGTGTCTCAGCCGTGCCAGCCTACTTGTCTGAGTTTCAGCTATGCTCTTCTGCCAGTCCTGCCTGATGCCCGCACCTATCCTACTGTTCCTGTTCTCCAAGTGGGATCAGCAGCCACAGCCAGACACCACCCTGGAGTAGCACCTGGCAGCTGCCTGCTGCACAAGCCTGACCTCACCATCAGAGGCTCCAGTGAAAACCCAGGCACCTGTCATAGTCACGCCCCTTCCAGGGTAGTCTGGTTTGTGGCTCAGTGGGGCCACAAACCCCCAAGCTCATGCCCACCAGTCAATGAGCAGACTGAACGTGTTAACCATAATCTTGAGACTTAACTTAGGTGTTTTGTCTCTGAGAATCAGGAGGATTGGGTAACCTACTTACCTCTAGCTGAATTTGTGGTAAATCATCGTTAAGGGCAAACGGGTTTCATTCTCAGTTCTGCTCTATTAATAGGAATTGTTCTTCAAAAATACCTGAAGAATGGCTTTCATCATCAATTACATCTGTGTGGCAAGGGGTTCTTCATAATTTGAGGAAGATGGGGTCCAAATATAAGAGTGTGGCTGATCGGAGATGCTTGGTGGGTCCGGACTTGTGTCTTGGTGACTTGGTGTGGTTATCGAGCATATTTTAGGTAGTCACGGGGTGTCCATGATCCATATTACTGGGCATGTCCTTTGTGGTTTTTCAGAACTGTTTTAAATGTTTTTAAATTGTTGTGCTTGTAGTGTCATGATTTTTTTCTACAATAAATTGAGTGTTTAACTTGTTTGGGTGTTCCGTACGTATATGGGCATTCTTTTTCTTGTGTCATGGTGTGGTTATCTGTCATAGTCTGCTGAGTTTCTGGGATTAGGCTGGATGGCCTCACTCTGGGATTCTGGGAGGCTTCTTAAAGCCTCATTGTGGGGCCATTCCCGGTTGCTTATAATGTCAGGAACACCGCACTGCACTTGCTCACTGAACCAGTGCGCGTGTCCTGAGTAAAACAAACTGTGCCCAAAGATACCTGTGGAGCGGGGCAGCAGCGGTGAAGATGTGTGCTTCAGACAAACAGGACCTGAAGCATGTGACTGCTGGGGGAGTGGCCTAAGCTCCAGAGAGCTAGGAGCTGAAGGAAAACTCCTAGAAAGGTATCTACGGGACTAATTTACCAAGGGGTTAGACAGAACGGATAGTCAGGACGTTGCCAAGGGGTCATACACAGAGAGGGCAGCGCAGTACAAGAGAAGCTGGCAGAGGTTAGTCAGGAAGTAGCCAAGGGGTCATACACAGAGAGGGCAGCACTGTACAAAAAGGGCAGGCAAAACTTGTAACAGGGACATAACCAAATCAGAATCAGACAGACGTAACGTAGCACAGGCATAAAGCACAACAGGGTAAAAAACACCAGGCCAAGGGTCAGAAGCCTCCCAGAATCCCAGAGTGAGGCCATCCAAAATCTCCTATCTATAATAATGTGGGCTGTGGCTTACTGATAGAGAAACAGCCTGCGAACACGGATATGAAAGTTTGTGTCCTGGGGAGCAGGGCTGCCACTAGGAATTTCGGGGTCCCATACTGCCAAAATTTTCAGGGCCCCCTTGAGACTCCGCCCAGGCTCCATCCCAGCTCTGCCTCCACCCCTCAAACTGTCCACAGCCCTACCGCTCTTTCTTGGAAAAACTCCACTTCTCACCAATCACACATTAACAGTTCCCATGTTGTGAATTCCGCTCTTGGGCTCCCTCCGGAGGTTGTAAGTGGCATTTTTGTGAGTTCTGCTCTTGTGCTCCCTCTTGTGGTTTATAGTGGTATGGCTGCTCCTTGGAGTTAGCTGTCATCAGCTGCCTCCACTTATTGTCCGCTATTTAAGTCTGGCTCTTTCTTCAGCCTGTGCCACTTGTCAATGTTCCTGGCTGGATTCACATCTCTGCTTGGATTCTCCTGGTTTCCTAACCAGTTCTGCAAAGATAAGTTCTGGCTTTGCTCATTTCAGTCCACATGTTGCGGACTTATTGTTCTGTGCATTCTATATTTGTCCAGCTTGTCAGTATGGATTTTTTCTGTTAGCTGGAAGCTCTGGGAAGCAGATTTACCCTCCACACCTTTAGTCAGGTGTGGAGATTTTGTAAACTCTGTGTGGATTGTTTTGTAGTTTTTATACTGACCGCACAGTATCCTTTCCTGTCCTATCTATCAAGCTAGACTGGCCTCCTATGCTAAAATCTGATTTCATTTCTGCGTATGTTATTTTCCCCTCCTCTCACCGGCAATATTTGTGGGGGGCTATCTTTCCTTTGGGGATTTTCTCTGAGGCAAGATAGGTTTCCTGTTTCCATCTTTAGGGGAAGTTAGATCTTAGGCTGTGCCGAGGGGTCTAGGGAGCGTCAGGTACCCCCCACGGCTATTTTTAGTTGCGCTGCTAGGTTCAGGATTTGCGGTCAGTACAGTTACCACTTCCTTCAGAGCTTGTCTCATGTTGTTCCTAAACCACCAGATCATAACATCCCATCACCAGATCACACATATAACCAGCAGCCTTTGTTTTGGCCAAAAGATTTTTTAAGCCGCCACCACAACACGGTAGACTCTTTAGGCCGGGCTCCAAAGCCAATAATATTACACACAAGGGACAAATCCCACCGTACCATGACCAGACACCATATTATCACCACATAGTGACCTATAATACCACATACAAAGAACAAATACCGCCATACCATGTCCAGACCACATATTAAAACCACAGTGACCGAATAATATCACATACAAGGGACAAATACCGCCACACCATGACCAGACCACATATTACCACCACATGGTGACCAATAATACCACATACAAGGAACAAATACCACGACACCATGGCCGGACAACATATTACCTTCACATAGTGTCTGAACAGTACAATACTGATCAGTAATAAAAAAAAACACAATACTAATATCACCATATGTGTCATTGTACACAGGAGATCTGTACTTAGTATGCAGTGTCAGTGTAAAGGTAATATAGTGATCACTAGTGACATTGTACACAGGACCCCTGCATATAAAATACAGTGTATAGTATCAGTGCATAGGTAACACACTGACTCACCAGTAAAGTCTCTAGGTGAAGTCTTTCATCTTCATCCAGCACAGAATGACGTCACTTCTTCCAGCCAGGGCTCGTCTCTGCAGGAAATAACACAGTTATCTAGAGCACAGCTTGCAGAACACATTACTTATTTTTATCCCAACTTCTACACAACAAATGAAGAAAAAAAGGCAGCATAGTATCACTGTGCACAGTAACAGGACTGACCCCCCATTTAAAACAGTATTCTCAAAAAAGAAAATAAGTACATCACTTCAGTAAAAATATCCCTTAATTAGCCCCTATGGTAATAATATCCCCCATTCTGGCCCCCTTGTATCTCATTCCTGGCTCCAGCCATATGTTCTCCCATCCTGCCCTCATGAGTATCTATTCTGTCGATATGATCTCCCAATCCTGCCCCATCTGTCCCATGATCCTGCTACAACTGTTCCATGATCCTGCCCCATCTGTCCCCTTATCCTGACCCATCTTTCCCATGATCCTGCCCCATCTGTCCCATGATCCTGCCCCATCTATCCCATGATCCTGTCCCATGAACCTGCACCACCTGTGTCCATCCTGCCCCATGATCCTGCCACATCTTTCTTCATCCTGCCCATCTGTCTCCATCCTGTTCCATATGTCTCCATCGCGCACCATGTCTCCAATCATGCTCCCTGTGTCTCCAATCCTGCCCCCATATCTTTCATCCAGCCACCATGTCTCCAATCCTGCCTCATGTCTCCAATCCTGTCACCATGTCTCCCATCCTGCCCCTGTGTCTCCAATCCTTCCAAGTCTCCAATCCTGCCCCCATATCTTTCATCCTGCCACCATGTCTCCAATCCTGTCCCCATATCTTTCATCCTGCCACCATGTCTCCAATCCTGCCACCATGTCTCCAATCCTGCCACCATGTCTCCAATCTTGCCACCATGTCTCCAATCCTGCCACCATGTCTCCAATCCTGCCCCCATGTCTCCAATCCAGCCCCCATATCTCCAATCCTGCCCCCTGTGTCTCCAATCATGCCCCGTGTCTCCAATCATGCCCCCTGTGTCTCCAATGATGCCCTCAGTGTCTCCAATCATACCTACTGTGTCTCCAATCCTACCCCATGTCTCCAATCATGCCCCTATATATTTCAACCTGCCCACGTGTCTCCAATCCTGCCTCCTGTGTCTCCAGTCATGCCCCCTGTGTCTCCAATCCTGCCCGTGTCTCTAATCCTGCCCGTGTCTTCAGTCCTGCCCCGTGTCTCCATTCTTCCCCCTGTGTCTCCAATCATGCTCCCTGTGTCTCCATTCTGCCCCCTGTGCCTCCAATTATGCCCCCATATCTTTCATCCTGCCCCCTGTGTCTCCATTCTGCCCCCTGTGTCTCCAATCCTGCCCCCTGTGTCTTCAATCATGCTTTTGGTGTCTCCAATCATGCCCCCTGTGTCTCCAATCATGCCCTCTGTTTCCATTCTGCCTCGTCTCTATTCTGCCCCTGGCAGGATGGACACTTGTCTCCATCCTGCCGGCTTGCCGCTTTCGATAAAAATATAAAAAATACTTAAAAAAACCTGCGGCGAGTGATGTTCCCTGAAAGTGCGCACTCGCAGGCTAATGACAATGACGTCTCCAATCCTGCCCCCATATCTCCAATACTGCCCCCATATATTTCATCCTGCCACCATGTCTGTTTAAAGTAAATATAACCGGGTAGTAATTGTATATATGTAATCATGAATTACCCTTAAAAATCACAAATTTTATTAAATATATCTCTAAAAAGCCAACAACCAATGGCTCACCCAAAAAAACGAAAAACAACACACCGTGAACAAACTAAAGTGGGGAGAATAGTCAGCCCTACTGAAACATCTATGCTGAATGGCTGCCTATCTGCGGGGGTAGGCACCCTAGGGGAAGCATTATGGCGCACCCGCTCCGCGATGGCTGGCAGGGTTGTAAGTCAGATCGGTGATCTGACAGAGTGCTGTGCAAACTGTCAGATCACCGATCTGTGATGTCCCCCCTGGGACAAAGTAAAAAAGTTAAAAAAATTTTTTTGCAAAAGTGTAAAAAAAAAAAAAAAAAAAAATCCTAAATAATGAAAAAAAAAATATTATTCCCATAAATACATTTCTTTATCTAAATAAAAAAACAAACAATAAAAGTACACATATTTAGTATCGCCGCGTCCGTAACGACCCAACCTATAAAACTGTCCCACTAGTTAACCCCTTCAGTAAACACCGTAAGAAAAAAAAAAAACGAGGCAAAAAACAACGCTTTATTATCATACTGCCGAACAAAAAGTGGAATAACACGCGATCAAAAAGACAGATATAAATAATCATGTTACCACTGAAAGCATCATCTTGTCCTGCAAAAAACGAGCCACCATACAGCATCATTAGCGAAAAAATAAAAAAGTTATAGTCCGCAGAATAAAGCGATGCAAAAATAATTATTTTTTCTATAAAATAGTTTTTATCTTTTAAAAGCGCCACAACATAAAAAAATGATATAAATGAGGTATCGCTGTAATCGTACTGACCCGAAGAATAAAATTGCTTTATCCATTTTACCAAATGCGGAACGGTATAAACGCCTCCCCCAAAAGAAATTCATGAATAGCTGTTTTTTGGTCATTCTGCCTCACAAAAATCGGAATAAAAAGCGATCAAAAAAGTCATGTGCCCGAAAATGTTACCAATAAAAACGTCAACTCGTCCCGCAAAAAACAAGACCTCACATGACTCTGTGGACCAAAATATGGAAAAATTATAGCTCTCAAAATGTGGTAACGCAAAAAATATTTTTTGCAATAAAAAGCGTCTTTTAGTGTGTGACGGCTGCTAATCATAAAAATCCGCTAAAAAAACGCTATAAAAGTAAATCAAACCCCCCTTCATCACCCCCTTAGTTAGGGAAAAATTAAAAAAATGTATTTATTTCCATTTTCCCATTAGGGTTAGGGCTAAGGTTAGGGCTAGGGTTGGGGCTAGGGTTAGGGTTAGGGCTGGGGCTAGCGTTGGGGCTAGGGTTAGGGTTGGGGCTAGGGTTAAGGCTACAGTTAGGATTGGGGCTAAAGTTAGGGTTAGGGTTTGGATTACATTTACGGTTGGGAATAGGGTTGGGATTAGGGTTAGGGGTGTGTCTGGGTTAGAGGTGTGGTTAGGGTTACCGTTGGGATTAGCGTTAGGAGTGTGTTTGGATTAGGGTTTCAGTTATAATTGGGGGGTTTCCACTGTTTAGACACATCAGTGGCTCTCCAAACGTGACATGACGTCCGATCTCAATTCCAGTCAATTCTGCGTTGAAAAAGTAAAACAGTGCTCCTTCCCTTCCGAGCTCTCCCGTGTGCCCAAACAGGGGTTTACCCCAACATATGGGGTATCAGCGTACTCAGGACAAATTGGACAACAACTTTTAGGGTCCAATTTCTCCTGTTACCCTTGGGAAAATACAAAACTGGGGGCTAAAACATAATTTTTGTTGGGAAAAAAAAGGATTTTTTATTTTCACGGCTCTGCGTAATAAACTGTAGTGAAACACTTGGGGATTCAAAGTTCTCACAACACATCTAGATAAGTTCCTTGGGGGTCTAGTTTCCAATATGGGGTCACTTGTGGGGGGTTTCTACTGTTTAGGTACATTAGGGGCTCTGCAAACGCAATGTGATGCCTGCAGACCATTCCATCTAAGTCTGCATTCCAAATGGCGCTCCTTCCCTTCCGAGCCCTCCCATGCACCCAAACGGTGGTTCCCCCCCACATATGGGGTATCAGCGCACTCAGGACAAATTGGACAACAACTTTTGGGGTCCAATTTCTCCTGTTAACCTCGGAAAAATATAAAACTGGGGGCTAAAAAATAATTTTTGTGGGATAAAATTTTTGTTTTATTTTTACGGCTCTGCATTATAAACTTCTGTGAAACCCTTGGTGGGTCAAAGTGCTCACCACACATCTAGATAAGTTCCTTACGGGGTCTACTTTCCCCTCAAAATGACTTCAAATGAGATGTGGTCCCTAAAAAAAAATGGTGTTGTAAAAATGAGAAATTGCTGGTCAACTTTTAACCCTTATAACTCCCTAACAAAAAAAAATTTGGGTTCCAAAATTGTGCTGAAGTAAAGTAGACATGTGGGAAATGTTACTTATTAAGTATTTTGTGTGACATATCTCTGTGACTTAATTGCATAAAAATTCAAAGTTGGAAAATTGCAAAATTTTCTACATTTTTGCCAAATCTCCATTTTTTTTTTTACAAATAAACGCAGGTAATATCAAAGAAATTTTACCACTATCATGAAGTACAATATGTCACGAGAAAACAGTGTCAGAATCACCGGGATCCGTTGAAGCGTTCCAGAGTTATAACCTCATAAAGGGACAGTGGTCAGAATTGTAAAAATTGGCCCGGTCCATAACGTGCAAACCACCTTTGGGGGTAAAGGGGTTAAGTTGGATGGGTTATAATGGCCTTATTATGATGTTAGTGAATGCGTTATGTTAGCCTCTTCTCTACGGCACCACAAACATATCTCCCATAAATATCGAATTGATGCAAACTCCAATATTCATCATTGACCACTAACTCCAAAGTGTCTCAGACAAGCCCTTTCAACAGAGACTGCCTATATCTTCCAAACCATAACCGTTATATAATGATATATGGTCACTGCTGAAGGTCCCTACTTCAGTGGAGGTTGGAGTGTCATCTCTCTCAGTCCCCCAGTTATAATTAATCCCATATGTTCAATGTGATGGTGACATGTCCCCTCTCTGGAAAAGTGTTTAATTTTTCTCTACATGTAGGTTTGGACAATGTTAGTCTAAGGTTCCATTCAGACATTAGTGATTTTTCTTGTATGCAAAAATGGTTGAATTTTCAACAGTGTTTTGGATCAGATTTTCATCAGTGTTTGGTCAGTGTTTCACATTTGACCATCAGTGATTTTGTGATAGGAAAAGAAAAATGTTTCTACCATTACAATATCAGAAAACGGGCAGCTCGTGAACAGTAATGTGTGAGGTGTTTGTTGACAGACCCCGAGGCTTGTTTAGGTGATTTTGCTTTTTAACTCAGATTAAAATCAAACACGTCTGTGTGAATTTTTCTTTTGCAGAGACACGGCCCACAAAAAAGACATGGACATGTGAATAGTAGTGATGAGCGAATATACTCGCTACTCGAGATTTCTCGAGCACGCTCGGGGGACCTCCGAGTATTTTTTAGTGCTCGGAGATTTAGTTTTCATCGCTGCAGCTGAATGATTTACATCTGTTAGGCAGCATAAGTACATGTGGGGGTTGCCTGGTTGCTAAGGAATCCCCACATGTAATCAAGCAGGCTAGTAGCTGTATATCATCCAGCTGGGGCAAAGAAAACTAAATCTCCGAGCACTAACAAATACTCGGATGACCCCTGAGCGTGCTCGAGAAATCTCGAGTAACGAGTATATTTGCTCATCACTAGTGAACAGCTCCATAGACTGTAACAGGTGTATGTTTTTTCCGTGAATAATGAACAACTGCTAATGTGTATGGTGACCCCATTGTTGCTCTTTCTTGCTAATTAAGGGCATATCGTAACTGCCTGTATTAATAGTGGACCTGCTAGTGACAGGTTTGCTTTAAATAAGGCAATAATATGTTACCTTGCTTTACAAGCCAGCAGACATGGCCATAAATATCAGGCAGGGTCTGCTGTGATTGGTGGCACATGAATCTACTTTCATACAACATTTTACAGATACTTGCATTGTGACTAGGGATGAATGCCAGGGAGAATGGGTGGGCTGTGTGCACAGTACATAAGATGGAATAACATCACATAACTGGCCCAGTTTTTTTCCTCCTTATTGGTTGAGCATGTATGACTGCAGGATAGATACAGTGGGGCAAAAAAGTATTTAGTCAGTCAGCAATAGTGCAAGTTCCACCACTTAAAAAGATGTGAGGCGTCTGTAATTTACATCATAGGTAGACCTCAACTATGGGAGACAAACTGAGAAAAAAAAATCCAGAAAATCACATTGTCTGTTTTTTTATCATTTTTTTTGCATTTTATGGTGGAAAATAAGTATTTGGTCAGAAACAAACAATCAAGATTTCTGGCTCTCACAGACCTGTAACTTCTTCTTTAAGAGTCTCCTCTTTCCTCCACTCATTACCTGTAGTAATGGCACCTGTTTAAACTTGTTATCAGTATAAAAAGACACTTGTGCACACCCTCAAACAGTCTGACTCCAAACTCCACTATGGTGAAGACCAAAGAGCTGTCAAAGGACACCAGAAACAAAATTGTAGCCCTGCACCAGGCTGGGAAGACTGAATCTGCAATAGCCAACCAGCTTGGAGTGAAGAAATCAACAGTGGGAGCAATAATTAGAAAATGGAAGACATACAAGACCACTGATAATCTCCCTCGATCTGGGGCTCCACGCAAAATCCCACCCCGTGGGGTCAGAATGATCACAAGAACGGTGAGCAAAAATCCCAGAACCACGCGGGGGGACCTAGTGAATGAACTGCAGAGAGCTGGGACCAATGTAACAAGGCCTACCATAAGTAACACACTACGCCACCATGGACTCAGATCCTGCAGTGCCAGACGTGTCCCACTGCTTAAGCCAGTACATGTCCGGGCCCGTCTGAAGTTTGCTAGAGAGCATTTGGATGATCCAGAGGAGTTTTGGGAGAATGTCCTATGGTCTGATGAAACCAAACTGGAACTGTTTGGTAGAAACACAACTTGTCGTGTTTGGAGGAAAAAGAATACTGAGTTGCATCCATCAAACACCATACCTACTGTAAAGCATGGTGGTGGAAACATCATACTTTGGGACTGTTTCTCTGCAAAGGGGCCAGGACGACTGATCCGGGTACATGAAAGAATGAATGGGGCCATGTATCGTGAGATTTTGAGTGCAAACCTCCTTCCATCAGCAAGGGCATTGAATATGAAACGTGGCTGGGTCTTTCAACATGACAATGATCCAAAGCACACCGCCAGGGCAACGAAGGAGTGACTTCGTAAGAAGCATTTCAAGATCCTGGAGTGGCCTAGCCAGTCTCCAGATCTCAACCCTATAGAAAACCTTTGGAGGGAGTTGAAAGTCCGTGTTGTCAAGCGAAAAGCCAAAAACATCACTGCTCTAGAGGAGATCTGCATGGAGGAATGGGCCAACATATCAACAACAGTGTGTGGCAACCTTGTGAAGACTTACAGAAAACGTTTGACCTCTGTCATTGCCAACAAAGGATATATTACAAAGTATTGAGATGAAATTTTGTTTCTGACCAAATACTTATTTTCCACCATAATATGCAGATAAAATGTTAAAAAAACAGACAATGTGATTTTCTGGATTTTTTTTCCTCAGTTTGTCTCCCATAGTTGAGGTCTACCTATGATGTAAATTACAGACGCCTCTCATCTTTTTAAGTGGTGGAACTTGCACTATTGCTGACTGACTAAATACTTTTTTGCCCCACTGTAAATATCACACTTGTCAGAAATCCACAGTTGAATCAGCCTGACCCAGCTACGTCCGCGTGGAGACATGAGAAATGCGATCACAAGGTATAAAATATCATAAAGGATTTCCACGCCTTACATGTAATGATAAAGGCACAAAGGCCATATGAACAACCTTTGTTAACGTTTGGGGAATGTGCGTAAAAATCTGTTAAAGGGCCAGTACACCTAACATAAAGATAGGTCTAATTTTTTATTTCCACCATTATTATAATAATCTGATTTCTTCCTTTACAAAGACCATAAGCTGATCAGTTTTTGCGTACAGCTCTTGACCCCAAACAACTTTCACACTAACATGTCGCAGTGACAGACACAGACATGGCAAAGTTAAAGAGTTATCTCCAAGCTTAACATTTTTAGCAAATTTAAAGGCTGTGACACCCCCCCTTCCCCAAGAAAAGGGTCCAGTTGTGCTCTGCTAGGGAACGGAGGAGTGGTCGGGCATGTGCAGCTCTCTCCATTCAGTTATATGGTAGTTCAGAAAAATAACAAGCAAGCAAGCTCTGCAGTTTTCGGTACTCCCATACAAATGATTTCATTGAAAAAGGCACACCCGACTCCGTTCTCAAACTAGAGGGAGATCAACAGGTCACTCTGCAGTTTTATTATTTTTCAGCCATGTTAGGATGATTTATGGAAAAAAAGGACTGAAAAACCCATGCAAAGTCCAATGCCTGCATCACTTACAAATGTAATGCATAAGAGTCGTCACTAAGCATAATAGCGAGTGCACTCACTGCAACTAAGAAATACACAAAGCATAATATAGCAATATTAATAACTAGAATGACCAGCTATTTCACTGATCATAACATTTCATGACTAAGTCACTTTCTTTCTTTTTTTCTTCCCCTTCTTTCAAGAGCCATAACTTGAAAAATTGTAAATTTGTCTTTTTGATTTTTTTCTTTTCGTACTTTACCATAAGATTTAAGTTATTTTATATATTCGTAGATTTGACTTTATTTCTTAGATTTTTTTTTATAACAAAACATGGTTTTACTTTGACATTATTTTTAGTCCCCCCTAAAGGACTTGAACTTGTGATTGTTTGAATACTTGTACTGTAAAATGCAATTCTAGAGTACATGGGGAAAAGAACAGTCTATTATGAAGCCAAGCCTCATGGGAGTACAAAGATGGCTAACCCCTGGCTGGTGTGGCATACCACTGGCACTTCAAGAATGTGTAGCTGGTAGATTGTGGGTAATGGGCGCCCAAAGTCTGACAGCACCTTTTAAATGCCATTGTTAGTGAATGGCAGCGGCATTTGTCACTGCTGTCAGAGGCAGGTGACGACTGTAAAGCACAGTATGGAGCTATTGAGCTACTGAGCATGCTCCAGAATGAGCCCATACCCAAGATAGGTTGTACTGGTTTATACTACCTCAGGAAGAGGTTAAAGGTGACCTATCAGCTGATTCATGTAGCCCGAACCACAGGCAGCTTGTGAATAACAGAGTATCTCCTGCTTTCGAAATATCTACAAAGCAAGGGACAATGCGACTAGTCCAAGAGGCAGGTATATGTCGGCTTCTCCCTGCCCATTCAGCTAGACTGACAGGTCTCACCATATACAGTATATGTTTAGGGAAAGACATATCAATCTACCTGAGCAGGTGAGAAGAAGCTGGCGGGGACCCCTCGGACTAGTCCCTATGTCTCTGGATAGGCTTTCACTTACATTTTTTTCAGGAACTCCACAGCATTATAGAGTAAAACATAGAGGTTCAGAATGCAGAAGGCAGACTATGATTCACATGCTAAAATACAAAGAAAAAACACAAAAATTGAGGTGGTTTAAGTTGGTATACATGCAGAATATAAACACATGTTCACTTTGGCAACAAAGCATAAAAACCTACAAGAAGCAAAATAAGCATAAACCCTGCTGTAACTAAATAAATAAATAAAATGCATTTAAATAACACAGAATTCTTAGTAATACTGCTTTTTCTCAAAAATAGTATAAAAGCCATCTCAGTGTTGACAAGTTGACCTTGATCGGTATGGTCCTACGCTGTCTAATATTAAAAACCTTACCATGTGTCAGCGTTGACCTCAGTGTGTGAATAAGGGCAGACAAAAGGACTGGATTCCAACCTGTGGACATCAGTCTAGGGAAGGTCTTAGGCTACGTTCAGATTTGCGTTGTGCGCCGCTGCGTCGGCGACGCAACGCACAACGCAAATAAAAACGCACCAAAACGCACGCAAAAACGCTGCGTTTTGCGACGCATGCGTCCTTTTTTGCCGAAATTTGGACGCAAGAAAAATGCAACTTGTTGCATTTTCTGCGCCCAACGCTTGCGGCCAAAAAAACGCATGCGTCGCACAATGCAGCACAACGTATGTCCATGCGCCCCCCATGTTAAATATAGGGGCGCATGACGCATGCGTTGCCGCAGCGTTTCCCGACGCAGCGTCGGGAAACGCTAATGTGAACGTTGCCTAAAAAGTAGTTTCCAGCTCAAGGGAGGGAGGCCACACCTCAGCTTGTACAGAATGCAAAAATACAAAGAAAAAATTCAAAAGTTGAGCTTGGTTTAAGTTGGTATACATGCAGCACATAAACGCATGTTCACTTTGGCCACAAAGCATAAAAAACCTGCAAGAAGCAAAATAAGCATAAACCCTGCTGTAACACCGCAGCATTATAGAGTAAAACATAGAGGTTCAGAATGCAGAAGGCAGACTATGATTCACATGCTGTCTGTGGTTGGGGCAACATGAATCTTGTGGCACGTTCCATGTAACTGTTCTTACATATGTTTTTCTATTTTGGTCTACAGGAGTGTCCATCACAGAATATTAAAAAGCACATAAAATTCTTGTTCTGAGTGTTGATCAATACTGATCGATACTCAGGATATGGAGTGAAAAAATTACAACCCCTTAAACAAGGAGTACATGTTTTTAAATAGTGCTTACGCACCTGTTCTATAGAGCAAAGAACATAACTTAGGATGATCATCTAACTGATTTTAGAAGCCACCGTTACTATTAGTTGCCAAAGGTGTAACGTTTCTCCTTGTGGAGAATGACATGCCTGACATTCCAGTGTAACGAAACTTTTAGGCTCCTCTGGGAAATTAAATATGCAAATTGAGTATTCAGAGAAGAAGAGCCACCTATTGTACGTTGCAATCTTAAAAGCCAATATTGACCCTTTAACAAGCCTTGCCACATGATGTAGGATTAAAGCCAAACCAGAATCTCAATTTGCAGAGTAAAGGCCCCGTCACACATAGCGACGCTGCAGCGATACCGACAACGATCCGGATCGCTGCAGCGTCGCTGTTTGATCGCTGGAGAGCTGTCACACAGACAGCTCTCCAGCGACCAACGATCCCGAGGTCCCCGGTAACCAGGGTAAACATCGGGTAACTAAGCGCAGGGCCGCGCTTAGTAACCCGATGTTTACCCTGGTTACCATCGTTAAAGTAAAAAAAACAAACGCTACATACTTACCTACAGCCGTCTGTCCTCCAGCGCTGTGCTCTGCACTCCTCCTGTACTGGCTGTGAGCACAGCGGCCGGAAAGCAGAGCGGTGACGTCACCGCTCTGCTTTCCGGCTGCCCGGCGCTCACAGCCAGACCAGAGAAGCAGAGCGCCGGGGACAGACAGCGGTAGGTAAGTATGTAGCGTTTGTTTTTTTTTACTTTAACGATGGTAACCAGGGTAAACATCGGGTTACTAAGCGCGGCCCTGCGCTTAGTTACCCGATGTTTACCCTGGTTACCAGCGAAGACATCGCTGAATCGGCGTCACACACGCCGATTCAGCGATGTCAGCGGGACCTCAACGATCAAAAAATGGCCCAGGCCATTCCGACACGACCAGCGATCTCACAGCAGGGGCCTGATCGCTGGTACGTGTCACACATAGCGAGATCGCTACTGAGATCGCTGTTGCGTCACAAAACTTGTGACTCAGCAGCGATCTCGCTAGCGATCTCGCTATGTGTGACGGGGCCTTAAGTCATGTGGGAAAGCTCATTAAAGGGACGATATTAACTTTTAGGATTGCTACTTCCAATAGGTGATGATAGAGTTCAAGTTCTCCTCCTCCCTGAAGAGTCAATAACTTGCCATGCAACACCCTACATTATTGAAGCATTTTGCAGATTATTCTGGCAATGCTGCCAAACACCTCATGGCAGCCCAGTATTCTTAGCCCAAATGTCTCGAGCCACTAATGCGAATACCCTTGAACAGTATAAAATAATAGTACCCACAACAGCGTGACCCCACACTGGGGCAACATAGCACCTATAATGTAGTTCGCCAGGTAGCTATTTCTATCTACCATTTAAAAAGTAGTAGGATTTGTGCCTCATGGCAGCGATGGTATGGGGCTAAGAAGACTGGAAAAACGCATTGCATATAATGGGTTCTTTTACCACAATGTGGCCACCCTAGTAAGGCTGGTTTCACATTTGCGTTTTTTTGGGTGCGTTTTTGCGGTAAAAAACGCATGGTGAAAAAACGCATGTAAACGCGTGCAAACGCTGCGTTTTTTTGACGCATGCGTTTTTGCATGTGGTGAAAAAAACGCGGCGTTTTGACGCGTTTACATGCGTTTTTTCATGCGTTTGCGTTTTTTAAACACCTGCTGAGAAATGTGTGACACCTGCCAATCATCAAAATAAAGTAAAAAACCCACTATAAACAGAAATAGTTAGGGTTAGGGGTAGGGTTAGGGGTAAGGATCATAACCCTAACCCTAAAGGGATCCTAACCCTAACCCTACCGCTAACCCTAAAGGGATCCTAACCCTACCTCTAACCCTAAGGGATCCTAACCCTAACTCTACCCCTAACCCTACCCCTAACCCTAAAGGGATTAGGGTTAGGGGTAGGGTTATGGTTAGGATCCCTTAGGGTTAGGGGTAGGGTTAGGATCCCCTAGGGTTAGGTTTATGATCCCTTAGGCTTAACGCAAAAAACGCATGCGTCCCCATTGACTCCAATGTATTTTTTGACCCCAAAAAAACGCATGAAAACGCATGCGTTTTTTGGTCCAAAAAACGCCTCTCAAAAATACTACAAGTTGCATTTCTGAAAATGAACGCATGCAGTAAAAAAACGCATGCGTTGCAAAACGCGACCAAACGCGTACAAACAAAAACGCATGCGTTTTCAATGTTAAATATAGGGAAAAAAAACGCTGCAGACAAAAACGCAAGTGTGAAACCACCCTACTAGAGAACAGAAGAGATGGATATTAAGGCTACTTTTTGTTATCACCAGATATTCTCCCTTCCCCTCATAAATTTGCATACTGATTTGAGAAGTCATAAAAATCCAATGAGCAGGGGTCTGACTGCTGGGACCACCAATGTCAGGAAAGTAGTATTCATTTCCTGCCATGAAGTAGATCTATGAATGCACAAGGCATCCTATTAAAAATCCATAATGCTTTCATTAGGATGTCCCCTTTAATTCAAGACATTTTCTCAAGTGCCTGAGGGAAGATGTCAGAGGATTGAAAGTTAGGCTACAGCTTCAAAGCGACTTTGTCCACGAGACCTGCCACATCGCAATGCAATGCACATTATTGCTGTACCATCAGGGTCGCAATGCCACCCCCACTTGTATTGCTCTGTGATGTAGCAGCAGCACTGAGGGAATCTTTGTCGCGCAGCAGGTGTCGAGGATGAAGACGCTGTGTGGCCGCAGTCATAGGCCTCATTCAGATGTCTTATGTTCTAACTTATGAGATAAACGGACTGATTATTTTGTTTAGAGTTTGGTCTGATAGTCATCAGTTTTTCTCATACAGAGAGAATAAAGAAGTTTCTCCACCTTCTCTTATGTGACAGTCTGTGAAAATTTGACTGAATGGCATCAACGTGCAATCTGATTTTTTCACGGATCCATACACTTGACTTGCCGATTTCGATCTGGCCCTTGGATCAAAATTTGACATGTCTCCACAAAGTTACACAAACCGCACAACCGGGTGTCTAAATGAGGCCTTAGGCACGTGCATGTCGTAACAGTTTTTTTCATGTATACAACACTAAACCATTATAGTCTATGGTGTTATTCACAGGTAAGTGTCTATTTTTTTTCTAGCAGCATGGTTGAATAGGGCCAATACAAGACTATGAGTCAGTGAAAAACATGTACAGCACACGGATGGCATCAGTGTACAATCTGTATGAGGTCCGTATTTAACCCCTTAAGGACCAGGCCACTTTGTAGGTTAACGACCAGGCATTAATTTGAAATCTGACCACAGTCAATTTATGTGGTTGTAACTCTGGAACGCTTCAACGGATCCCACTGATTGTTTTTTCATAACATATTGTACTTTATAATGGTAACATTTTTTCTAAATTTCTTGTGTTTATTTGCTAAAAATATGTAAATTTGGCAAATTTTGACACTGTTCCGAGAGGTGTACTGTTTTCCCTCCCTGTAGATCTCACATTTTATGAGGGACAGCAGGTTCTCTATGGGGTTGAGATCAGGTGAACAAGGGGGCCATGTCATTATTTTTTCTTCTTTGAGACCTTTACTGGCCAGCCACGCTTTGGAGTAGTTGGAGGCATGTGATGGAGCATTGTCCTGCATGAAAATCATGTTTTTCTTGAACGATACCGACTTCTTCCTGTACCACTGCTTGAAGAAGTTGTCTTCCAGAAACTGGCAGTAGGTTTGGGAGTTGGGCTTCACTCCATCCTCAACCTGAAAAGGTCCCACAAGTTCATCTTTGATGATACCAGCCCATACCAGTACCCCACCTCCACCTTGCTGGCTTCTGAGTCGGAGTGGAGCTCTCTGCCCTTTACTGATCCAGCCTCTGGCCCATCCATCTGGCCCATCAAGAGTCACTCTCATTTCATCAGTCCATAAAACTTTTGAGAAGTCAGTCTTAAGATATTTCTTGGCCCAGTCTTGACATTTTATCTTATGTTTCTTGTTCAAAGGTGGTCGTTTTTCAGCCTTCCTTACCTTGGCCATGTCCCTGAGTATCGCCCACTTTGTGCTTTGTTACTTCAGTAACGTCGCAGCTCTGAAATATAGCAAAACTGGTGGCAAATGGCATATTGGCAGCTTCACGCTTGATTTTCCTCAATTCATGGGCAGTTATTTTGCGCCTTTTTTGCCCAACACGCTTCTTGCGACCCTGTTGGCTATTTGCCATGAAATGCTTGATTGTTCGGTGATCACGCTTCAAAGGTTTGGCAACTTCAAGACTGCTGCATCCCTCTGCAAGACATCTCACAATTTTGGACTTTTCAGAGCCCGTCAAATCTCTCTTCTGACCCATTTTGCCAAAGGAAAGGAAGTTGCCTAATAATTAAGCACACCTTATATAGGGTTTTGATGTCATTAGACAACACCCCTCATTACAGAGATGCACATTACCTGATTTACTTACTTGGTAGTTGGCTCTCAAGCCTGAACAGCTTGGAATAGGACAACATGTATAAAAAGTATCATGTGATCAAAATACAACTTGCCTAATAATTCTGCACACAATGTATGTGGTTTATTCACACTGCGGGACTCAGAAGGGAGGGGGGCATTTGGATTTGAGAGTGCAGAATTTACTGAATTTCTTTTGTTGGGTGAGGAACCATTTCACTTTTCCAGAGCCTTTGTACTATCAGTAACGTGGAAGCCCCTTATATTTCCATTGACAGATAACGGACCTGAGTGGGGACTTGCTTTTTTGTGGACTGAGTTGAAGCTTTTATTGGTAACGTTTTACATAATGTTGGGGATCACATTTATTTATCCAGTGCTCTACTCTGACCACTTACTTAGGGGTTTCCATCTAAATCTGAGTGACATAACAGATGAAACCCCCAAGGGATACATTCACTATAATGAGTCAGCAGAGTTATTCTGGACTCCGTCTGCCTCTGTTCAGGGGTGTCCTTCTTTTCAGAAGTGCACTTAACTGTGGCCGATGGCACTTTTATGCAATCCTAAAAGGACAGACACTGCCGGATCACAGGTCCTATGGCGCCCCCAGTTTCTCCATCTGCCTCATTATAGGGAATCTTCCGCCAGAGGTTCCGTCTGAATCACGTATTTCAGAGATTTACACTGAAACCCCGATGCAAGCACCGCACAGTGCGCGAGATAAATGTGCACCGAGCCTTACTGCAATCTTTGGGAGGCAGAATGAAAAAATCAACAGCATGTGAAAAATTGGTTTTATTTTTTACGCTGCTCCTTGTACGGTATAAGTGACTAGGCGACTTTATTCTTTATCTTTATATCGGGTTTGGCAGCTGTCACACACTAAAAGACGCTTTTTATTGCAACAAATAGTTTTGCCATCACCATATTTTGAGAGCTATGTTTTCCATATTTTGGCCGACAGAGTCATGTGAGGGCTTGTTTTTTGCAGGACAAGTTGATGTTTTTATTGGTACCATTTTCGGGAACACAATATTTTTTGATCGCTTTCTATTCTTATGTTTGGGAGGCAGAATAAACAAAACACAGCAATTCAGGAATTTTGTTTGGGAGGGTTTATGCCGTTCCGTGTGTGGTAAAATTGATAAAGCAGTTTTATTATTCGAGTCAATACGATTACAGCGATACCACATTTATATAGTTTTTTATGTTTTGCCACTTTTACACAATAAAAACTATTTTATAGAAAGAATAATTATTTTTGCAACCCTTTATTCTGACAGCTATAACTTTTTTATTTTCCCGCTGATGGATCTGTATGGCGGCTCGATTTTTGAGGGACAAGATGACATTTTCAGCTCTACCAAGCTTATTTATATTCTTCATTTTGATTGCGTTTTATTCCTCTTTTTGTTTGGCGGTATGATGATAAAGCGTTGTTTTTTGCCTTGTTTTCTTTTTTATGGTGTTCAATAAAGGGGTTAACTAGTGTGACAGTTTTATAGGTCGGCTTGTTGCAGAAGCGGCGATACCAAATATGTGTACTTTTATTGTTTATATTATTTTCATACAAATATTTATCGGTACAATATCTTTAGATTTTTTATTATTTTACTTCTTTTTAAATATTTTTACAATTATTTAAAAACTTTTTTTTAACTTTTTTACTTTGTCTCACTATGGGACAATCATTTTTCACAGGCCAATAGCTTGTACAGCATGGGGATGCAGCAGCAACCCCATGCTGTACAAACTCAGCTCTGCACTTACAGAGAAAGTTAATGATGATGCACAGCGCATGGTCAAGCAACTTTCCTAGCTCTGGTTACCCGGATGTCGTCATGACATCATTGAATCACAATGGCAACGATTAGGACTCAGCGTCACGTCACTGGGTTTACGATCCAAGGGCAGAGGAGCTGTCCTCCCGCAGCATTTAGGGGGTTAAAGTACCAGAAACGGTGCATGACCGCTAATGGCACTTAGCGTCAGCTCTCAGAATCAGCTGACACCTGGTGGCGATCGCCAGCGCACAACCCATGTGCACGGGCAATCGCGATGACGTAATAATCCGTCCCTGGTCAATAATCCCCAGGGCACAGGGACATGTTATTACGACACATAATAGAAAGGGGTTAAATGTAAAATTTAATAGTACTGTTCCTTTTGTTCTGTTATCCGCGCCCCAAAGCCATATAAGCTACCAGAAATCAGGCGTCCAGTTAGCCTGTAAAACGACTGGTGGTGGCAGCCAATAATGTTTCTTGGTTCATCCTGGAGTTCGCAGTGACTGTATTGGGGGTATATACATATATCCCATGCGTTGGAATCAGAGGTGTATATGCCACATGCTCACTGTTAGTTTCCTGATAACCGGCCAATTAGTGGAACCACCCAGCGGCATCCTCCGCTAATCGTTGGTTATTTATGCAACTGCCCGGACGAAAGGGGGCAGCAGAACGCTGTTTGCTCCAAGGATAACAGTGGGTAGATCTGAAATACGCTCACCCCACCGCAATCTTTGTGTCTGACAACAAAAAAAATATAACATGTCAGGGGTGAATATCACTATTTATCCTTTGTAATGTGTAAATGGTCCACAAACAATGAAACCTCCTAGGGGAGTACATCACGTTTACTACTTTCTGGGTGGATAAAGGTGTGTGTGGGGGGGTACTTTAGGGGTCCCTTGACCTTGGTCTCTGACCAATTCCTCTACCTTGGTGCTGAGGATTCATCGGGGTAGGGGCTGTCAGCTTTATCTGCCTAGCGCACCAAAATACCTTGTCCCAGTCTTGGTGGGGGTCTATCAGGTACCACCAGTGGAGGTGATCGCACCCATGGCACCGCTGTTACCCCCACCTTACAGAAGGTGTGAGCAGACCCTAAGGCTTCTTTCACTCTTGCGTCGGTATGGGTCCGTCAGCGCGACGTACTGATGCACGTTGTGAAAATTTGGCTCAACATGGGCAGCGGATGCAGTTTTTCAACACATCCGCTGCCCATTCTAAAGTCCCGGGGAGGAGGGGGCGGAGTTCCGGCCACGCATGCGCGGTAGGAAATGGTGCACCCGACGTACGAAAAAACGTTCCCTTGAACGCTTTTTCGTGCCGACGGTCCGCCAAAACACGACGGACGCGACGTATAGCCATATATGTAAGTCTATGGGCAAAAAACGCATCCTGCGGGAACATTTGCAGGATCCGTTTTTTCCCCAAAACGACACATTGCGATGGACGTCACACGACGTAAGTGTGAACGTAGCCTAATATGCTTTTGGGGTCCACCAATGTGTCACAGTACCGGCAGGCGCTGCCCCAGCCCACCGTGCCCGGTGAGGGGCCCCTTGGCAGCCCCCGGTGACCTTGTGGCCGGATGCAGAGGGCAGCAGAGGTCACTGTGCGGATGCACGGCAGACACATGACGGCGGGCGCACACCGCGCTGGCATCAGCTGCCATCCCGGGAGTCCGCCTACCACCGGCGAGGACGAGGAGGGCGGGTCACAGGCAGCAGGCCGCCCGGCTCGGGTGTCGTGCTTAGGGCGGGTCACAGGCCGCGGGTATGTCGGACTATGAGATCTCGGTGCAAGCTCTCAATGAGCTCCTGGCTAACGATGGCGGCTTCTACAGCCTCCCCTCCCAGCATTTCAACGAGGTCTTCCCCCGGATCTACGTGGGCAACGCGTGAGTTACTGCTGCCCGGAGCGGGAGTGTCTGGGCGCCGAGTGTTGTGCATGGCACCTGCTGCTGCAGCCCGTATATACGTGTACGTGGTGTGCAGGCTGCGGTGTGGGGCGTTATATGTGGCGTGTGTGTATATGGCTGTATATAGAACTCGGGTGTTAGTTACAACATTTGGGCGGAGCTTTCCAATTAACCAATGAAATCATCGCTTCTATTTTGTAACCTGTATTAGAAATTGAAAGCACGAAGCTGATTGGTTCCTAAGGGTAAGCTGCCCTTTTTCTCTTGGCCTACACTAGATGGTCTATGGGGGAGGTGATTGCTGTAGGTCCTTGTACACACATGTCCACGTTTGTTTTCTGTTGTAAAGTAGCTTTATGGCGGGATCCCACATGTAAAACACCACTGACCGTGTTCTCCTACATCAGCATAATTTCATGTTTTTTTTTTTTGTATAGTGCGTCCAAAGTTTGGAGTGAGTGACAGCAGGAGACATACGAGGCACGTTGTCATGGCAACAGTGCCACTGCAGAAGTCTGTTACTTATAGTTCCCATTGATCACAATGGAAACTGTGCAGGAGAAACTTTTGTAAGTCACGTGGTTGCCTTGGTAACTGTGTGGTTATGGCCTAAAGTGCGGACCCCGTCTCTGATGTCGGACAGAAGGATCAAAGAAGGGGACCTGGGGAATATGGCTGGGCTATCCTGAGGAAAGGCGCTGCTGTGTGACTTTTTTTGTCAGGCCGCGCTCCCACTGAAGCCGCCATTTCTCCGTTGTTTACCTGGGCACGGTGGCTTCCTGTGCTGACAGCTCTGCAGCTCGTCCAATGGGAGCACTGAGACCCCATAACTCTGTTCATCCCAGATATTGAACCCCCACAACTCATTGGGCGGCACGGCGGCTCAGTGGTTAGCACTGTTCCTTGCAGCGCTAGAGTCCTGCGTTCAACTCCCACCAAGAACAACATCTGCAAGGAGTTTGTATGTTCTCCCTGTGTTTGTGTGGGTTTCCTCCGGGTACTCCGGTTTCCTCCCACACTAAAAAGACTGATAGGAAATTAGACTGTGAGCCCCATTGGGGACAGTGATGATAAGGTCTGTAAAGCGCTGCGGAATATGATAGTGCTATATAAACAATGCATAATAATAAAAATGATAAATAATTAATGGCCCATCATGCAGAATCCTTTAATATTTAAAGAAAGCCAGAATATTGAATATTTTACAAACCAGGAAGACAGATTCCACCCATAAGATGATGGACAGCATGATGAAAACCCCACAGACTCCATTAGCCCACGTTCACAGAGTCAGTATTTGGTCAGTATTTTACCTCACTATTTATTAGGCTGCCATCACACTAGCAGTATTTGGTCAGTATTTTACATCAGTATTTGTAAGCCAAAACCAGGAGTGGGTGATAAATACAGAAGTGGTGCATATGTTTCTATTATACTTTTCCTCTGATTGTTCCACTCCTGGTTTTGGCTACAAATACTGATGTAAAATACTGACCAAATACTGATAGTGTGACGGCAGTCTAAGTCAAAACCAGGAGAGGAAGAAGAGGACAAGTATAATAGAAACACGTCACCACTTCTGTATTTATCACCCACTCCTGACTTTGTCTTACAGATACTGAGGTAAAATAGTGAACGTGTGAATGTGGCCTAAAGGAAAACTAAACACTAAAAATGCACAAAAAAAATAAGGCCACATGTACATGAGTGTTCGGTGAGTTTTTTACCTCCGTATTTGTAAGCCAAAAGTCAGAGGGAAAGTATAATAGAACCACGTCACCACTTCTGTATTTATCACCCATTCCTGGTTTTGGCTGAGAAATACTGAGGTAAAATACTGACCAAGTACTGAACGTATGACTATGGCCTAATAGTCAAAGCAGTCATGTGGCGCCGCTCTTCTCTGTCATGTTCTGAATCCATCCCTACCTCAGTGCACACGCAGGTCTAGTCTAACAAACTGAGTAAGGCCGGATTAACACTTCTGCGAAACACGGCGTGGCCTCACATCTGGAGACTCAGCCTGAAAGCACGGTTTCCCTGCCTGAGCGAACTGCTTTATTATCACACGTGAAGCAGCTAGCTCCGGTCGGGAGACTCAGCATTGGGATCCGCTCTCTCCATGTGAGGCTAAAGTTCACACAGGGTGTTTTTGCTGAGTTTTTTTTTATGCTAATTTTCAGCTGCTTTTTACAGTACCAGCAAAACATATGAGACTACAGAAATCTCATGCACACACCTTGTATTTTTTGTCATAAGTATTTTGGGCTTTGCATGGTTTTTTTTGCACAACAGAGCTTGTCTCTTCTTTCAGTGTTTTTCACCCATTGACTGGAATGGGTGCTGAAAAAACACACCAAAAACACAGGTGTCATTTTTCTGTAGTGTTTTTTTTGCCAAAACCTTATTCTACAGAATAAGACTTTTTTTTTTAACCCCTTAATCCCATATGACGTACTATCCCGTCCAGGTGACCTGGGACTTAATTCCCAGTGACGGGATAGTACGTCATATGCGATCGGCCGCGCTCACGGGGGGAGCGCGGCCGATCGCGGCCGGGTGTCAGCTGCCTATCGCAGCTGACATCCGGCACTATGTGCCAGGAGCGGTCACGGACCGCTCCCGGCACATTAACCCCCGGCACACCGCGATCAAAGATGATCGCGGTGTGGCGGCAGTGCAGGGAAGCATCGCGCAGGGAGGGGGCTCCCTGCGTGCTTCCCTGAGACGATCGGTACACGGTGATGTACTCCCCGTGTACCGAGCGTCTTCTCCCTGCAGTCCCCGGATCCAAAATGGCCGCGGGGCTGCATCCGGGTCCTGCAGGGAGCACTTCCGGGTCAGGATCAGGCTGCAGCTGCAGCTCTAATCCTGCCCGGCTGTATGTAAGATCACCGATCTGACAGAGTGCTGTGCACACTGTCAGATCGGTGATCTGTGATGTCCCCCCCTGGGACAAAGTGAAAAAGTAAAAAAAAAAAAATTTCCACACGTGTAAAAAAAAAAAAAAAAAATTCCTAAATAAAGAAGAAAAAAAAAAAATATTATTCCCATAAATACATTTCTTTATCTAAAAAAAACCCAAAAAAACAATAAAAGTACACATATTTAGTATCGCCGCGTCCGTAACGACCCGACCTATAAAACTGGCCCACTAGTTAACCCCTTCAGTGAACACCGTAAGAAAAAAAAAAAAAAAAAAAACGAGCCAAAAAACAACGCTTTATTATCATAACGCTGAACAAAAAGTGGAATAACACACGATCAAAAAGACGGATATAAATAACCATGGTACCGCTGAAAGCGTCATCTTGTCCCGCAAAAAACGAGCCGCCATATAGCATCATAACCAAAAAAATAAAAAAGTTATAGTCCTCAGAATAAAGCGATGCCAAAATAATTATTTTTTCTATAAAATAGCTTTTATCGTATAAAAGCGCCAAAACATAAAAAAAATGATATAAATGAGGTATCGCTGTAATCGTACTGACCCGAAGAATAAAACTGCTTCATCAATTTTACCAAACGCGGAACGGTATAAACGCCTCCCCCAAAAGAAATTCATGAATAGCTGGTTTTTGGTCATTCTGCCTCACAAAAAATCGGAATAAAAAGCGATCAAAAACTGTCACGTGTCCGAAAATGTAACCGATAAAAACGTCAACTCGTCCCGCAAAAAACAAGACCTCACATGACTCTGTGGACCAAAATATGGAAAAATTATAGGTCTCAAAATGTGGAGACGCAAAAACTTTTTTGCTATAAAAAAAGCGTATTTTAGTGTGTGACGGCTGCCAATCATAAAAATCCGATATTAAAAACGCTATAAAAGTAAATCAAACCCCCTTCATCACCCCCTTAGTTAGGCTAGGTTCACATTGCGTTAATGGGTTTACGCTAACGGACAGCGTTGCACGGCGAAAATGTCACAATTAACGCCGTGCAACGGGTCCGTTAGCACACCCATTGACAGCAATGTGATTTTCGGGTGTAGCGCATCGCTAGAGCGTGCCATTTTCGGCTCGCGCTAGCAAGGTGCCGTTCTTTTGTGGCGCACCTTGGACGCTGCTTGCAGCGTCCGCGGCGCGCCCGAGGTCCGATCCCCGATCTTCCAGAGCGGGGACGTTAACGCGACCACTAAACACGACACCTAAAAAGACATTGCGTTAGCGCAATCCGCTAGCGCTAAACGGATTTCCCTAACGCAATGTGAACCTAGCCTTAGGGAAAAATAATAAAATTTAAAAAAATGTATTTATTTCCATTTTCCCATTAGGGTTAGAGCTAGGGTTAGGGCTAGGGTTAGGGTTTGGATTACATTTACGGTTGGGATTAGGGTTGGGATTAGAATTAGGGGTGTGTCGGGGTTAGGTGTGTGGTTAGGGTTACAGTTGGGATTAGGGTTAGGGGTGCGTGTGTGGTTAGGGTTACAGTTGGGATTAGGGGTGCGTTTGGATTAGGGTTTCAGTTATAATTGGGGAGTTTCCACTGTTCAGGCACATCAGGGGCTCTCCAAACGTGACATGGCGTCCGATCTCAATTCCAGCCAATTCTGCATTGAATAAGTAAAACAGTGCTCCTTCACTTCCGAGCTCTCCCGTGCGCCCCAACAGGGGTTTACCCCAACATATGGGGTATCATCGTACTCGAGACAAATTGGACAACAACTTTTTGGGTCCAAGTTCTCTTGTTATCCTTGGGAAAATAAAAATTTGGGGGGCTAAAAATCATTTTTGTGGGAAAAAAAAAGGATTTTTTATTTTCACGGCTCTGCGTTGTAAACTGTAGTGAAACACTTGGGGGTTCAAAGTTTTCACAACACATCTAGATAAGTTCCGTGGGAGGTCTAGTTTCCAATATGAGGTCACTTGTGGAGGGTTTCTACTGTTTGGGTACATCAGGGGCTCTGCAAATGCAACGTGACGCCTGCAGACCAATCCATCTAAGTCTGCATTCCAAATGGCGCTCCTTCCCTTCCGAGCTCTGCCATGCGCCCAAACAGTGGTTCCCCCCCACATATTGGGTATCAGCGTACTCAGGACAAATTGGACAACAACTTTTGGGGTCCAATTTATTCTGTTACCCTTGTAAAAATACAAAGCTGGGGGCTAAAAAATCATTTTTGTGAAAAAAAAAAAAGAATTTTTATTTTCACGGCTCTGCGTTATAAACTGTAGTGAAACACTTAGGGGTTCAAAGTTCTCACAGCACATCTAGATAAGTTCCTTGGGAGGTCTAGTTTCTAGTATGGGGTCACTTGTGAGGGGTTTGTACTGTTTGGGTACATCAGGGGCTCTGCAAATGCAACGTGACTCCTGCAGACCAATCCATCTAAGTCTGCATTCCAAATGGCGCTCCTTCCCTTCCGAGCTCTGCCATGCGCCCAAACAGTGGTTCCCCCCCACATATTGGGTATCAGCGTACTCAGGACAAATTGGACAACAACTTTTGGGGTCCAATTTATTCTGTTACCCTTGTGAAAATACAAAACTGGGGGCTAAAAAATAATTTTTGCGGAAAAAAAAAAAATTATTTTAATGGCTCTGCGTTATAAACTGTAGTGAAACACTTGGGGGTTCAAAGCTCTCAAAACACATCTAGATAAGTTCCTTAGGGGGTCTAGTTTCCAAAATGGTGTCACTTGTGGGGGGTTTTAATGTTTAGGCACATCAGGGGCTCTCCAAACCAACATGGCGTCCCATCTTAATTCCAGTCAATTTTGCATTGAAAAGTCAAATGGCGCTCTTTCCCTTCCGAGCTCTGCTATGCGCCCAAAAAGTGGTTTACCCCCACATATGGGGTATCGTCGCACTCAGGACAAATTGCAACTTTTGTGGTCTAATTTCTTCTCTTACCCTTGGGAAAATAAAAAATTGGGTGCAAAAAGATCATTTTTGTGAAAAAATAAGATTTTTTATTTTTACGGCTCTGCATTATAAACTTCTGTGAAGCACTTGTTGGGTCAAAGTGCTCACCACACATCTAGATAAGTTCCTTAAGGGGTCTACTTTTCAAAATGGTGTCACTTGTGGGGATTTCAATGTTTAGGCACATCAGGGGCTCTCCAAACGCAACATGGCATCCCATCTCAATTCCAGTCAATTTTGCATTGAAAAGTAAAATGGCGCTCCTTCCCTTCCGAGCTCTGCCATACGCCCAAACAATGGTTTACACCCATATATGGGGTATCAGCGTACTCAGGACAAATTGGACAACAATTTTTGAGGTCCAATTTCTTCTCTTACTCTTGGGAAAATAAAAAATTGGGGTCGAAAAGATCATTTTTGTGAAAAAATATGATTTTTTATTTTTACGGCTCTGCATTATAAACTTCTGTGAAGCAATTGGTCCGTCAAAGTGGTCACCACACATCTAGATAAGTTCCTTAGGGTGTCTACTTTCCAAAATGGTGTCACTTGTGGGGGGTTTCAATGTTTAGGCACATGAGGGGCTCTCCAAACGCAACATGGCGTCTCATCTCAATTCCTGTCAATTTTGCATTGAAAAGTCTAATGGCGCTCCTTTCCTTCCGAGCTCTGCCATGCGCCCAAACAGTGGTTTACCCCCACATATGGGGTATCAGCGTACTCAGTACAGATTGTACAACAACGTTTGGCATCCATTTTATCCTGTTACCCTTGGTAAAATAAAACAAATTGGAGCTGAAATAAATTTTGTGTGAAAAAAAGTTAAATATTCATTTTTATTTAAACATTCCAAAAATTCCTGTGAAACCCCTGAAGGGTTAATAAACTTCTTGAATGTGGTTTTGAGCACCTTGAGGGGTGCAGTTTTTAGAATGGTGTCACACTTGGGTATTTTCTATCATATAGACCCCTCAAAATTACTTCAAATGAGATGTGGTCCCTAAAAAAAAATGGTGTTGTAAAAATGAGAAATTGCTGGTCAACTTTTAACCCTTATAACTCCCTAACAAAAAAAAATTTTGGTTCCAAAATTGTGCTGATGTAAAGTAGACATGTGGGAAATGTTACTTATTAAGTATTTTGCGTGAGATATCTCTGTGATTTAAGGGCATAAAAATTTAAAGTTGGAAAATTGCGAAATTTTCTAAATTTTCGCCAAATTTCCGTTTTTTTCACAAATAAACGCAAGTTATATCGAATAAATGTTACTAAAATGAAGTACAATATGTCACGAGAAAACAATGTCAGAATCGCCAAGATCCGTTGAAGCGTTCCAGAGTTATAACCTCATAGAGGGACAGTGGTCAGAATTGTAAAAATTGGCCCGGTCATTAACGTGCAAACCACCCTCGGGGCTTAAGGGGTTAAATACTAAACTTTACCAGCATGCACAGGAGACAAATATAGCATGCCAAAACCGCCTAAAAAACGCTTCAAAAACTTAGGAAAAATCAAGGAAAACCTGCTTTTTTCTCCAGCTTCTTTCCTGCCAAGAGATCAGGTTTTGCTGCAGAAAAAGTGCTGAAAAAACGCCTAGTGTGAACTTACCCTTAGAACGGTCCATGTTTCACAGAGGTATGAACCCAACCTTACTTTGTGAATAGTTTCCCTGTTTTGTACTTTTTACAGCTGCATGTTGTCGTCTTTTCTGTTCACAACCGACTCGAGAGAAGATTTGTCCTAAGTGCGTGAGCTCTGTTTACTTCATTGCCATCGGTCTCCTGTATCACTCGGGGTTATCGCATTGTATGTGGACCGCTGTTGTTTTTGGCAGTGGGCCATAAGGACACATTAGCACCTTAGGGTAAAGATACCGTTACACGGGCCGATCGCTGCAGCGTCGCTGTTTAGGTCGCTAGGAGACGTCAAACACGGCAACACCAGAACGATGCAGGAGCCATCCAGTGACGTACTTATCGTTCTCGCTGGTTGTTAGCTCCATGAAAAAACATTGCTGGCATCTTTGCTTTTGCTGTCAAACATGACGAATCATGCCGACCTGACGACCAAATAAAGTTCTGGACTTTCAGCTACGACCAGCGATGGCACAGCGGGATCCAGATCGCTGCTGCATATTTCCCATAAGGGATGGGGGCAGTGTTCTGGAATCACTGCGTTGAGAAACACGTGATGGTGTCTCCTCGGTGTTGGATGTTTTGGTCTCCCCGAGGCCAATCATCTGTGCCTTTATAGCCTTTTTACTAGGCACTGCTCCTAATAGCCAGATTCCTACTCCACACTGATGAGGGGCAAAAACCCCGAAACAGCTGTCTGTGGATGGATACCATGCTTGGCATAGGTGGCTTTCCTTCATAGGATGCTGCCCTTCCCGTGGTTGTTCCTTCCCGGGGAAAGGCCTGGCTATTCACTGCTTGCGTCGAGAAACACGTGATGGTGTCTCCGCAGCTTCTTTACTTGCATCTGCATATTTCCCATAAGGGATGGGGGCAGTGTTCTGGAATCACTGCGTTGAGAAACACGTGATGGTGTCTCCGCGGTGTTGGATGTTTTGGTCTCCCCGAGGCCAATCATCTGTGCCTTCAAACACAACGAGATCGCTATCCAGGACGCTGCAACGTCACGGATCGCTGTCGTTCTCGTTCTAAAGTTGCTCAGTGTGAAGGTACCTTTAGTTCACACAGGGCGTTTTTGCTGCTTTTTTTTCTGCAGCACAACCTGATCTTGGCAGGAAAGAAGCTGCGTCAAAAACGCAGGTTTAGGTGCATTTTTTGTTGCGTATTTGGTGCGTTTTTTTTCTCTTTGTCCAGGCTAATGTCCTTGGATTTTCAGCAGCAAAAACGCAGCAAAAAATGATACCTGCGTTTTTGCTGTGTTTTTTTCAACACCCTTTCAAGTCAATGGGTGAAAAAACACAGCAAAAACGCTGAAAGAAGTGACATGCTCTATGTCAAAAAAATGCAGCAAAGCACAAAATACTGATCAAACAAAAAAGCAATGTGTGTGCATGAGATTTCTGAAATCTCATAGGCTTTGCTGGAACTGTAAAAAGCAGCTGAAAATTAGCATAAAAAAACGCAGCAAAAAATACTCAGCAAAAACGTCCTGTGTAAACTTACCCTTAGTGCGTGTGTTGGGAGCTTTTTCAGAGTTTGCAGCAAACGTACCGTACCTCACAGACGGCCATTGCTTGTGTAACAGTTATCTGATTTCCCACCATGCAGTGCCCACAGAATTTTAATCTTGCTTTTTATCTGAACTGAGAATATAAGGTTATATCATCTACATTTAGGACTAACAAATTATTTGCAGAAATGTCATCATTATATCATGTGTATAGAAATCATCAGTGGGAAGCACATTTAAACTAGTGGTTCAATTAAAGGTGTAGTCTTAGGCTGCCGTCACACTCGCAGTATTTGGTCAGTATTTTACATCAGTATTTGTAAGCCAAAACCAGGAGTGGGTGATAAATACAGAAGTGGTGCATATGTTTCTATTATACTTTTCCTCTATTTGTTCCACTCCTGGTTTTGGCTTACAAATACTGAGGTAAAATACTGACCAAATACTGCTAGTGTGACGGCAGTCTTAAAGGGACACTGTCACCTGAATTTCACATTTCAGTGACCCTATTACAGTTTACCAAGCTCTGCTGTTCAGCTCCATACACTGTATACCTCAGGGTGCTGCTGAAAAAAGTTTGATGACAGCTGATCAATAGGGGTGTCAAGTGTCATACTCCTACTGATCTGCTGTTGGAGACTCCTAAGGGCACACTCAGATGACTCTATAAATTGGACTGAGAAACGCAAGGTTCTGACTGGTGGGTGGCCAATACATGCAACGGTCACGCTCTGGTCGGGAGAGCCGCCGTCCAGTCCATGCACTGCGTTCCGATCCCACTCCAATTTATATGACCGTCTGTCTCTGCCCTTAGGATATCAGTATCACAGTAGTGGAAAATGCCTTTAATTAAAATGGATGGGTACCCCAAAAGGGGCACATTTTTGTAGCTCACAAGGGAAAGTATGGCGTGTCATGTGTCCTATTGAATGCAATGTCAATGTGAACTTTCATGTATATCTAGATTACATCCACTTACAGTGAGTGGTGTGAGCAGCTCAGAGTCCAGACAAGGCTGTCCATGAAGCAGAGCTCTCTCCCCTTCTCAAGCAGGAAGTCCCAGAATAATCCTTGCCTGATCCCAAGCTCCAATTATCTGCTAAATTTCATTCAGCAGCTTGTAAATAAATCTTTGTCTCTAAAGCTTAGGAAACTCTAAAGAAATTTTGAAACCTTTAGTGGATGGATGAGAAATAGTGATCATTGGGGGCTCCGCTGCAGAGTGGGGGCCCCGAGCCCCATCGTTTTGTGAGGTCTAAATGGAGCAGTAATCTACTATGTTCCTGCCTCTAACCCACGTACATGTCGAACACCATGCCTATTCCCCCTTCCACCATGACCTCGCTTTTTCCCACTCATGTATGTAGCCTTCCCCTTTTATAACCTTAGGCCCACAGCTGTCAGTCACCTGTCACTAAATGAACTATCAATATTTATTTTCCTAGACTGTGTAAAGATTTTTAAGTGGAAATCTGGCCTTCGGATTTGCCCCTGAAACAGTTTTATCAGAAACAATTTGGAGTAGCTAATTGACCCTCTAGGCTGCAACCCTACGCGACTGATGGTAAAAGCTTGTATGCTGAGAAAAGATACAAACAACATCCTAATCTCTCATCTTGCATTGATTTGGGAACTGTTTGTATTATGATTTAATACTGGATTGGAAAAACGCCATGAGCCATCTAGTCCGTGCACCAGCTAATGTCATCTAATTTTCTGGCTTTCTATTTTTTATCTAATCCCAGCCATACACAATAAATGGCCATAGGCCAAAAGATGTTTCAGCCCTCAGCCATCTCAGCCTACTCACTCATCTGAGGGCTACTGTGTCTATGAAACAATCACCGACTGTCAGGTTGGCCTATGGCTTATCACCAGGGCTGTGGAGTCAGTAAGCCAAACCTCCGACGCCTCAATTTCCATGATACCGACTCCAACACCTCCAAAATGGGCTTCGACTCCGACTCCACAGCCCTGCTTATCACCAAGAGAAAAATGCGATCAGTAGTCCAAAATCAGACTTGGCCGATCAGCATCTCTCCCTCCCACCAGTCGCTCATCGCCCCCATACACATTACACCATTGGCTGAACCTGTCGATATCAGGTTCGTCCAACATTAGTCTAATGTGCTTGGGGGTCTCTAGCTGGCCCGGCACATCAGATAGTTGAGGGCCAAATTCTCATTCCGCTGAAAGCTATATTTCCTAATTCCCATACACATGGACACTCGGCTCGGACAAGCGTGCATGTACTTTTAGAGAGAAGAATGTGACAGTCAGACACTTCTGGTGGTGGCTTATCTCCAGGGTTATAAGTGTTAAAGTGTTCCCTGTTGGTTGCCCATCCCTCTTCACCTTTTTATACCCAGGGAACAGGCCTTTTATATATTTACAGTTAAAGCCGCCATCTCGGAAGGCAATGAATGTGGAGTGGTGATTTACATGTCATTACCATTGCTATTTAAGTAGAAGGTGTTGGTTGGTCGCTGAAGGTGCAGTTTGACTCGAGTGCTCCTCTTTAGTGCAATCACCCAGTGATAAATTTTCTCAACCGGCTCACGTGTTGCTCTCCTGTTATCGATTTGCCCATGAAGTGCTTCCAACATATTGATTCAGCCGGACATTAATCTCAGCTAATTAATTCACTTTCTGTTGGCTCTCCACCAGGCGCAGTTTCTGAACTGTCAGTGATATACAATAGGTTAGGCCGGGTAAACCGGTTGGTTTTGAGAACGTGGTATTTTCTCTATTTAACCTGTTTCTGTTTTTGAAAATATCCTCAGAGCACAATTTTATAAGGGTTCCCATGAAGCCCATGAATATAGCTGTAGATGTGCTTTCTGTTGCACTGTTATATTCTTTGTTAATCCTTTAGGGTATGTGCACACGCTGCAGATTTTGCTGCGGGTCCGGAGCGGTTTCCCATGTGTTTACAGTATAATTTGAACCTATGGGAAACAAAATCCACAGTGCAGATGCTGCGGAAAAAACCACGTGGCGACGCAGCGGTTTACATTCCGCAGCATGTCAATTCTTTGTGCGGATTCCGCTGTGGGTTTACACCTGCTCCAATAGAAAACTGCAGGTGTAAACCCGCAGCGGAATCCGCAGTAGAAACCGCAATAAATCTACAGGAAAAACCGCAGCGGTTTTGCACTGCGGATTTATCAAATCCGCTGCGGAAAAATCCGCAGCCCTCACAGATACGTGTGCACATACCATTGCAGGGAGTGTATTAGAAAATGACCTATTTTTTAAACCCTTAACCCCCAAGGGTGGTTTGCATGTTAATGACTGGGCCAATTTTTACAATTCTGACCACTGTCCCTTTATGAGGTTATAATTCTAGAACGCTTGCATGGATCCCGGTGATTCTGACAATGTTTTCTCGTGACATATTGTTCTTCATGTTATTGGTAACATTTCTTTGATATTACCTGCGTTTATTTGTGGGAAAAAAAACCAAAACGGAAATTTGCCAAAAATTTCGCAATTTTCCAAATTTGAATTTTCATGGACTTAAATCACACAAAATACTTAATAAGTAACATTTCCCACATGTCCACTTTACATCAGCACAATTTTGGAACCCAATTTTTTTTTTGTTAGGGAGTTATAAGGGTTAAAAGTTGACCAGCAATTTCTCATTTTTACAACACCATTTTTTTTAAGGACCACATCACATTTGAAGTCACTTTGAGGGGTCTATATGATAGAAAATACCCAAGTGTGACAGCATTCTAAAAACTGCACCCCTTAAAGGTGTTTAAAATCACATTCAAGAAGTTTATCAACCCTTCATGTGTTTCACAGGAATTTTTGGAATGTTTTAAAAAAAAAAAAAAACATTTAACTTTTTTCACAAAAATTTACTTCAGATCCAATTTGTTTTATTTTACCAAGGGTAACAGGGGAAATTGCACCCCAAAAGTTGTTCAATTTTTCCTGAGTACGCAGATACCCCATATGTGGGGAGGAACCACTGTTTGGGTGCATGGCAGAGCTCGGAAGGGAAGGAGCGCCGTTTGACTTTTCAATGCAAAATTGATTGGAGTTGAGATAGGACCCTATGTCGCGTTTGGAGAGCCCCTGATGTGCCTAAACAGTGGCAACCCCCCACAAGTGACACCATTTTGGAAAGTAAACCCCCTGTCCAACTTGTCCTGAGTACGCTGATACCCCATATATGGGGGGGGGGCAACCACCGTTTGGGCGCATGGCAGAGCTTGGAAGGGAAGGAGCGCCGTTTGGAATGCAGACTTAGATGGAATGGTCTGCGGGCGTCACGTGCATTTGCAGAGCCCCTGATGTACCTAAACAGTAGAAACCCCCCACAAGTGACCCCATATTGAAAACTAGACCCCCCAAGGAACTTATCTAGATGTGATGTGAGAGATTTGAACCTCCAAGTGTTTCACTACAGTTTATAACGCAGAGCCGTGAAAATAAAAAATCTTTTTTTCTACAAAAATTATTTTTTAGCCCCCAGTTTTGTATTTTCCCAAGGGTAACAGGAGAAATTGGACCCCAAAAGTTGTTGCCCAATTTGTCTACGCTGATACCCCATATGTGGGGGTAAACCCCTGTTTGGGCATACATGAGAGCTCAGAAGGGAAGTAGCACTGTTTTCCTTTTTCCAACGCAGAATTGGCTGGAATTGAGATTGGATGCCATGTCGCATTTGGAGAGCTCCTGATGTGCCTAAACAGTGGCAGCCCCCCAATTCTAACTCCAACCTTAACCCCAACACACCCCTAACCCCAACCCTAGTCATAACCCTAAACACACCCCTAACCCTAATCCCTACCCTTACACCCCTAACCCCAATACACCCCTAATCCTAATCCCAACCATAACCCTGACACACCCCTAACCCTAATCCCAACCGTAAATGTAATCCAAACCCTAACTTTAGCCCTAACCCTAACTTTAGCCCTAACCCTAATGGGAAAATAGAAATAAATACATTTTTTTTATTTATTTATTTTTCCCTAACTAAGGGGGTGATAAAGGGGGGTTTGATTTAATATTTATAGCCGTTTTTTATAGCGGGTTTTTATGATTGGCAGCCGTCACACACTAAAAGACCCTTTTTATTTCACAAAATAGTTTTTGCGTTACCACATTTTGAGAGCTATAATTTTTCCATATTTTGGTTCACAGTCATGTGAGGTCTCGTTTTCTGTGGGACGAGTTGACTTTTTTTTGGTAACATTTTTGGGCACGTGACATTTTTTGATCCCTTTTTATTCCGATTTTTGTTAGGCAGAGGGAACCAAAACCAGCAATTCATGAATTTCTTTTGGGGTGGGGCGTTTATATCGTTCCGCATGTGGTAAAATTGATAAAGCAGTTTTATTCTTCGGGTCAGTACGATTACAGCGATACCTCAGTTATATATTTTTTTATGCTTTGGCGCTTTTATACAATAAAAACTTTTATAGAAAAAATAATTATTTTTGCATCGCTTTATTCTGAGGGCTATAACTTTTTTATTTTTCTGCTGATGATGCTGTATGGCGGCTCATTTTTTGCGGGACAAGATGAAGTTTTCAGCGGTACCATGGTTATTTATATCTATCTTTGTAATCGCGTGTTATTCCACTTTTTATTCGGCGGCATGATGATAAAGCATTGTTTTTTTTCCTCGTTTTTTTTTTACGGTGTTCACTGAAGGGGTTAATTAGTGGGACAGTTTTATAGGTCGGGTCGTTACGGAAGCGGTGATACCAAATATGTGTACTTTTATTGTTTTTTTTTTTACATAAAGAAATGTATTTATCGTTACGACTACCAACAACTAGCTAACTACCTAGCTATCTAACTCTCACTGTAGTCGTGGATATCTAAGCTACTGTTGTGCCCTGCATGGGGAAAGAGGCATAGCGAATCAGAAGAACTATACTACATTGATAATTGGAGGTATTTGCTAATATTATTATTACACCTGCTACATATTGGGATTGGAGCTTGGAGATGAGAATACCCTTTTAACCCCTTACTGACATCGGATGTACTAATACGCCTATGTCAGTATTCCCCGCTTTGATGTGGGCTTAGGCGGTGAGTCCACCTCAAAGCCGGGACATGTCAGCTGTTTTGAACAGCTGACATGTGCCTGCAATAGCCGCTGCTGGAATCCCGATCTGCCCGTGTCTATTAACTAGTTAAATGCCGCTGTCAAACTCTGAAAGTGGCATTTAAATCGCGCTTCAGGCCATCGGCCCGGAAATACGCAAAGCGGTGACCCCCTTCACATGCAATCAATAAGGAAAAGTCGTGGAATTCTCAATCACAGGATGGATTGACATGCTAATGGTATGCAAATGATGAAAAAATGGAAAGAAAAATATTTAAAACATCTTGACTTATTCTGGATCCAGTGCTATGCACAGAAATGTACACACACCCATTGCTGCTATCAGTGAGATTATTAATAGTTGATTGAGGAATGTTCCGCCACACTAAAGACACTTAAGCGCGCAAATCATCAAGATCTGCTGGCAGTTCCCTTTACAATTGCCTAACGATGACGTCCCTGATGTGATCAATATCCTGAGACGCTGCAGCCAATGTTACCATGTTTAGGCCGTGCAGTTTGCTCACAGTCCCTCAAGCAATATGTGGCCTGGTGTTGTCGTATTGACTAGTGGCTCCTAAGATACTTTGAAGATATGGTCGTACCACTGGTCTCACATCCAAATCAAGCTCCAAGCTGTTAGTGTCTCTGGGATGAACACTAAAGAGGTCCGACTTCCGTACATTATGCCACTGACACCATAATTCTGGGAGTAGGACCAGTGTGATGTTCCTTACGGTACGTACCCATATGTGAGAAAAACGGACGAGTGCAATCCGATAAAAAATCAGATTGCACTCTGACCAATGTTATTCAATGGGTTACAAGTGATGTCCGTTTTTTACGCACCGATAAAAAATCAGATTGCACTCTGACCAATGTTATTCAATGGGTTACAAGTGATGTCCGTTTTTTATGCACCGTTGTCCTTTGAAAAGCTGGTAATTCATGTGCTGCATACAGTAAAATCACACTGACAGGTTACAATAGAAAAGATAGAATAGAAATATACTTGTAGAATACATATATATACATGTCAGTAACACACACATATACAATGTAAATTGTTCTTTTAGTTTATAAACTTCTGACAACATGTCTCCGAATTTCCAAGCAATAAATTTAGTATTTTTTTCTGACATAGAAAAAATAATAAAAATTAAAAAAAAACCAATGCTTTCAAATCTCAAATAATGCAAAGAAAGCGGGTTCATAATCATTTAGAGACAACAATACTAATGTTTTAACTCGGAAAGAATTCAGAAATCAATAGTTTGTGGAATACCCATGATTTTTAATCACAGCTTTCATGTGTCTTGGCATGCTTTCCACCAGTCTTTCACACTGCTTCTGGTGCAAAAATGTAAGCAATTCGTCTTTGTTTGTTGGCTTGTGGGTGAGGTAATAGTCTTTTATACCCTGGCATGCTACATGAAAATGGGAATTCTGGCTCGGTTTGTGGGCTTCGTCTATGAGGGAACTTTGCCCTTGCATGCCTCATGATGCCGGTGACTTCGGCTGACCCAGACCAGGCATTGAGAGGTTGAATAAGGGAGACCGCCAACCAACCAATAATAAACCGCTTTTTTCTGAACAGGAACTATGTTCAATAGATTGCAAGTGCATAACTTTACCATTGTTTCTTTAACAACATGGAGCAGCTTCACACACCGGATCTCTACCTCTTCCAGGCTCACTTGTTTTTGTCCCCAAGTTCCTGTCTTCACCACATCCCATCACAGTACAACAGTCCAGTAAATGAGAGTCCTAGTCTCAACTCGCTGTTTCATGTCCTCTTTCCCCCTAAGAAAGCTAATATGCCACTACGACCAATTCCTAGCTTCCCTGCTTGCTGCTGTCTTGGAATTCCCACCCTAGGCACTCTCTTCCTCTCACATTCACTGTTCTGTTTTGGGCCATTACCTCTCTGACATGCAAACTCAGGGCTGTACTGCTAGGCAATTGTCCTATCTCAGGACCCATCTCCACTCTCACTTTAACTGTCAACTGCCTTTGTCTCCACTCACAACAGGGACACCCATGTCAGGCAGCCCTGCTTACTGATCAAACTGTAGGTCTGCTTCTAGTACAGGCAGAGTCCCTATCTGATATTCTGACTGGAAACTGGCTCTGTCCCTTCACCCTGACCCCTCCCACTCTGTGCTAGTCCCAATCATTAATTCTAACTTTATCTACTGTCCGTTAAAGTACAAAGCCGCCAGTAATAACGCGGGTCACAAGTCACATTACACTTTGCAACACTGCGAGCGTCTTCAAAGGGAAACGTGAGCAGTATCTCCATCTCCTTATATTTCCCCTTCTTTAACGATGTCCGTCTTCGGCCATCCCAAACCTGGAAGACAAGACACCACTCATTATCACACAACAAATTTTAAATAGTGCAGGGCCCTCTTTTCCTCATAGAGTATCACCGACCTGGTCCTACTCAGTTAGGACCCCAGAACTGCAACCATCCAAGTTCTCTTAACCCGACACATTGGGTTGATTTGGCCCTTCTTAGCAAGGGCCCTGGAACAAGTAAATGGCAAAGTATGTCTCTTTGCAAGCATCCCACGTGGCAGGGCATAGTTGATTGTCTCCCCATCAGTCCTTAGAACTTGGACACAGTCCAAACAGGTAAGTGGATGCAACTGCGCAGAGACTGAGGAGACAGTTGTACTTAACCGGCAACTATTTATTTGAGTAACACAAATGAACATTTTCTTAATGCTCATGGCACAGTATCAAAGGTAAAAGTGAACAGTGTCAATACAGTAAATGAGTGTTCCCCAAGTCCGGTCCTCAAGAGCCACCAACAGGTCATGTTTTCAGGATTTCCTTAGTATTGCATAGGTCATTGAATGCTTGCCTGTCCAGGTGATGCAATTATCACCTGTGTAATACTAAGGCAATCTCTGTTACTCCCCGTTAAGTGTCCCATATTGATGAGTTAGTTGGCACACCCGATACACTGGCTGCCTCTTTTCTGAAGTACAGCCCCAACCTGCCCTCTATACCATATGTTTGCATTAGGGGTTGGAGCTCACACGAATGTCTCTCCCGATTCTGGCCTTCCTCACACTACTTGGATCTTCCGACTGTCATCTATGGGTGTTCGCTTGGGTCTTCCCTCGGGTCTGGTTTCTTGGGTCTGGATGCTCTGGTTTTTACTTGAGCCTGGTCTCTCGTAATTGCTGCTATAAGCCAACTCTGCTGCTCAGACATCCGTTCTGCTACACAACCAGGCATCGACTTTTCCCCTTCTCTGCTTTCCTGGGCCTTTTATCATTACTATTAACTGCACCACAGCTGTCACATCACACCTCACGAGGTGTCTCCTGTAATACAGAGCTGATTGATAAAAGGATAATAACCTCATTAATAGCATGCCATTGCGCGTAACAGTGTATGCTGAATAAATCGAGATGTATTGAAAAATTGTGAATTTGTGCAGCATTAGCAGGTTTGCCTTTTATATGATTTCGATAACTCCCACTCCTTTTCCTTCTTACTAATTAAATTTCAGTATTGAGAAGTGTAGATGAAAAGTGTCATGCTTCTGGGTTTGAACCCTTGATCGTGTACTTTGTTGCCAGCATCTCTATCTGCTGAGCTACAGCAGTTACAGCTTTTCTACTGGTTTTTATTTTCTGTTATCCTTGTTTCAGTCTTTTTAGGTTAACAGGTGTTTTTATTAATTTGTCTGCTCTATCACCTTTCGGGTGCTGCTATATATACAGTACTTTCCCCTTGGTATTTTTTGCTGGTGATGTTCTCATTTGGAGCCATACTGCTCTTGTTTATGCCAGTCAGTGAAAGACCAGCTATGGTTTATCTCTTTGTTGATTATGCTTTTCACCTTGTACCTATCTTATGTTTCTTGTTTAGGAGAGCTAGCAGTAAGTACCTGATCTACTCATTTTGCATTTCATGATTTGTTTTAACTCATTTTAACGCATTCTGGGATCTCTTTCTATCTCCGCACACCTTCCCTTCTGTACATTGCACTCTGCTCTGCCCTCCTGTTTCTTAGGAGGGATGTGAAGCGACCTTTCAGGCAGCATTGGTCCTTGCTCCCATAGCTTATTCTGTTGTTAGGGCTGTTCCAGCCCACTTGGGATTCATTAGTGACTGCGTGGTCAGACTCGCTAGTCTGTACAGGAACCGGCTGGGTCAGTTGCAGTTTCTAGTGTTTTACCTATTTTCCCATTTGAGTTGTAAGACAATCATATAAAAAAAGAATCCTGAATCTTCGCAGTTTTCATTCTAGCTGCTACACTTCATATTACACTGACATTGCATGTTCTGTACAGATCACTTTTCAGTTGTCATCCCAAGATCATCACCAGCAGGATTACAATGACAGATAACACAGGACCTTCTATGTACAGTTAGCTTTGCACAGATAATAGAGCATGCCCAGAACATTGCTTTCTTTTGGGGGTCGGTGCAAGAGAAAAAAAATTGTCAACTATATGAGTGCTCGATAGTGACCCAAATGATCACCAATGCGACCAACGGTTTTCAAAGTCACGCTACCAAACTGTTCTCTTGAAAAAACAAAAAGCCTAGATCACCCAACAAATGCACAGTGCGCTATGCTGTTAGCCATTTTAGGTACTTTAAATGGAAAACATATACCATATATTTTTTATTTTATTTTTTAGTCTATGAAATTTATTGCTGCTTCTCTCTTCTTTTGCCACCTTGATAGCGCTATGTAGTTAATAGAAGCATTGGCAATGCCAGTGTTTCTGTTGGACCATAACACATGATAGCCAAATGTCTGCCCAGTAAAACATAGCTGCTGGATCTGAGCAGACCCACATCAGCTCTGCCAGCGACTTGTTTCTCTAAAGCAATGTTTTTCTTATTGTTTAGTTTTTGTGACCTCTTGGATGACACAATATAAAACAAATATGAATATGCATGAAATCAAATTCCTCATTAAAAGAAAGATAATACAAAAATGTGATTATTTAGAAAGATATATCTAATTGCACATAGTTTACATAAATAAAAAAACCCCTGTGCATAAGTATCAACCATATCGTAATAACTTGAAGAATTAATTTAACCGGTTAGTTAGTATGGAAAATGAATAGTTATGAAAATAAAATACTTGACGTTAATTACTGCAATAATCCTTGTATACTTACCATTCCTGAATCCTGCTAAAAGGCCACATGTGTTTTTAATCCCAGAACCACAACCCCTCCACAGAGAGATAGATTGTAGTCTAAGAGAGGATTCATATTCCCATACAGATGAAGACTTTATTCTAGGAGAGGAAAGGCATTGCTAGGTCTTGGAAATGAGAAACGCCTTAACGCGGCTTCCAGGTACAAGTATTTTTTAGTGCTCAGAGTTTGTTTTGACCGCCGCAGCTGAATGTTTTACTTTCTGTTAGCCAGCATAAGTACATGTGGGGGTTGCCTGTTTGCTAGGCAACCCCCACATGCACTTATGCTGGCTAACAGATGTAAATCATTCAGCTGCAGCACTAAAAACTAAATTTCCGAGCACTAAAAAATACTCGGAGGACCCCCGAGCGTGCTCGAGAAATCTCGAGTAATGAGTGTATTCGCTCATCACTATTCAGCACCTGTTCACACTTATTCTATGTTTGGATGTGACCGTAAGTTTTTTTTTTTTTTAAATTTGATGAGGATGGGCTGCTGTTCGAATTAAGTGACAGGGGTAATTTTTTTTTTTTACATTCTTACGGAACCTCTTTTAAGAGGCCTTTGTAACACAAAGGAATTAACCCAAAGAAGGCAACACTTAAATAAAATATCCCTTTATACATGGAACATGCATACTTTTTTTTAAAGTCAATGTTTACAGCACAAGACAGAAATGACTTTGTGTCCCTTTAACATGTTAATATAAAAACATCCTAATTTAGGCACACTTTTATTGTATCGTAGCCAGTAATAACTAACTAAGCATGTAAAGGGTTATGCTTCCTTAATAGGAAAATATCAAACGTTCTTAGACGTAATTGCACTAACAAGGGTAGAAGATAGCCAGAAGCCCAACAATGAGACATAGTACCGAATTATCTTCAAACTTTTTACATGGAGAATAAAATGGCTAAATCTGTAAGACGAGCAGCAAATCTTATTTTCTAAATTATAAGATTTCTGTAGATTCATATCAGACCTTACCATCATAAAAATAGATTTTCCAGTAGTTGCGTAACTTCCAGGATACTTTTTGACTTACTCATAAAGACTCTAAAAATATCCTAATGAGGCATGAAGATGTAGTATTAGGCTAGCATATGGAAATAAGCAAAATCCAGATGCCGCTGATACTTTTACAAGTCTAACATAGGATGAAGTTATTTCTTATTCCATTAACAGCAAAAACACAGCCTCCATCTATGCTGATTGGTACATGGCAGCGATTCTAATTGTCAACTTGCCTCTCTACTATGCGCACTATATATATACACACACACAGTATGTTATCTATATATATAATTGTCTAAGGGGTACTTCCGTCTGACTGTCTGTAACGGAAATTCCGCGTCGCGGCCGTGACCAATCAGCGATGGGCACAGTCCGGCCGAGAATTACTCCCTCCCTACTTCCGTCCAGTCAGTGCCCGGCGCCCGCTCCATACTCCCCTCCGGTCAGTGCTGACACAGGGTTAATGGCAGCGTTAACGGACCGCGTTATGCCGCGGGTAACACACTCCGTTAACGCTGCTATTAACCCTGTGTGACCAACTTTTACTATTGATGCTGCCTATGCAGCATCAATAGTGAAAAGATCTAATGTTAAAAATAACAAAAAAACAAAAAAAACTGCTATTCTCACCTTCCGTCGTCCACCGATGCACGTGGCTGCCGCCAGCTTCCGTTCCCATAGATGCATTGTAAAATTACCCAGAAGACTTAGCGGTCTCGCGAGACTGCTAAGTCATCTGGGTAATTTCACAATGCATCGCTGGGAACGGAATCTGGCGGCAGCAGCGTGCGCATCGGGATCGCTTCGCTGGACGCCGGCGGGTGAGTATATAACTATTTTTTATTTTAATAATTTTTTTTAACAGGGATATGGTGCCCACACTGCTATACACTGTGTTCCAAATTATTATGCAAATTGAATTTAAGTGTCATAAAGATTTAATTGTTTTGTTTTTCAAATAAACTTGTGGATGGTATTGTGTCTCAGGGCTCAATAGATAACTGAAATCAATCTTAAACACATGTGATAATTAGATTTCCAGGTGATTCTAATTAAAGGAATACTACTTAAAAATGATGTTCCACATTATTAAGCAGGCCAAAGGTTTCAAGTGATATGAGAAACAAAAAGGATCTCTCTGCTGCTGAAAAGCGTTAAATAGTGCAATGCCTTGGACAAGGTATGAAAAAATTAGATACTTCACAAAAACTTTGTGATCATCATACTGTGAAGAGATTTGTGACTGAAATAGAGCACAAACAGAGTTCATGCAGATAAAGGCATAATGAGGAAGGTTTCTGCCAGACAAATTCATTGGATTAAGAGAGCAGCTGCCAAAATACCATTACAAAGCAGCAAACAGTTATTTGAAGCTGCTGGTGCCTCTGGAGTCCCTCGAACCTCAAGGTGTATGATCCTTCAAAGGCTTGCTTTGGTGCATAAACCTACTATTCGGCCACCCCCAAACAGTGTTCATGAGCAGAAACGGTTGCAGTGGGCCCAGACGTACATGAAGACTAATTTTCAAACAGTCTTGTTTACTGATGAGTGTCGGGCAACCCTGGATGGTCCAGATGGATGGAGTAGTGGATGGTTGGTGGATGGCCACCATGTCGCAAGAAGGCTGCGACGTCAGCAAGGAGGTGGAGAAATCATGTTTTGGGCCGGAATCATGGGGAAACAGCTGGTGGGGCCCTTCAAGGTTCCTGAAGATGTGAAAATGACCTCTGTAAAGTAAATAGCGTTTCTGACTGACAACTTTCTTCCATGGTCTAAAAGCAGAAACGTGCCTTCAGGAGCAAAATCATCTTCATGCATGACAATGCCCCATCTCATGCTGCAAATAATACCTCTGAGTCATTGGCTGCTATGGGCATAAAAGGAGATAAACTCATGGTGTGGCCACCATCTTCCACTGACCTCAACCCTATAGAGAACCTTTGGAGTATCATCAAGCAAAAGATCTATGAGGATGGGAGGCAGTTCACATCAAAACAGCAGCTCTGGGAAGCTATTCTGACTTCATGCAAAGACGTACAAGCAGAAACTCTCCAAAAACTCACAAGTTCAATGGATGCAAGAATTGTGAAGGTGATATCAAAGAAGGGGTCTTATGTTAACATGTAACTTGGCCTGTTAGGATGTTTTGTAGTTAAATAGCTTTTTGTTCAGTGAATGTGACCTCCTAATGCTGCAAATTCCACAAATGAGCATTTTCAGTTCTTTAAAACATATCAAATGTTTAGAAATTCTACTGTGCCTAATAATTTGGAACAGTGCATTTTGAGTTTTTATTCATTTTGGAGATTATACTGTTATCATTGGGAGGTTTCTTCAATAAAATACGATGTATACTCTAACGGGTGATGACTTTTATTAGACTGACTGTCATTACACCGACCATTTAGGAAAATCCGAGAAAAATGTCATCTGCGTAATAATTTGGAACACAGTGTATGCTACGTGGGCTGTGTTGTATACTGCGTGGCTGCTATATACTATGTGGCCAGTGTTATATACTGTGTGGGCTGTGTTATATACTATGTGGGCTGTGTTATATACTGCGTGGGCTGTATTATATACTGCGTGGCCTGTGTTATATACTGCGTGGCCTGTGTTATATACTGTGGGCTGTGTTATATACTGCGTGGCTTGTATTATATACTGCATGGGCTGTGTTATATACTGCGTGGCCTGTGTTATATACTGCTTGGGCTGTTATATACTGCTTGGCCTGTGTTATGTACTGCGTGGCCTGTGTTATGCACTGAGTGGCCTGTGTTATATACTGCGTGGCCTGTGTTATAAACTGCGTGGCCTGTGTTATATACTGCGTGGCCTGTGTTATATACTGTGTGGGCTGTGCTATATACTGCGTGGGCTGCTATATACTGCGTGGGCTGTTATATACTTCGTGGGCTGTGCTATATACTGCGTGGGCTGTGCTATATACTGCGTGGGCTGTGCTATATACTATGTGGGCTGTGTTATATACTGCGTGGGCTGTGCTATATATTACGTGGGCTGTATTATATACTGCGTGGCTGCTATATACTACATGGGCAGTGTTATATAGTACGTGGGCAGTGTTATATACTGCGTGGCCACTGTTATATACTGCGTGGCCTGTGTTATATACTGCGTGGGCTGTGTTATATACTGCATGGGCTGTGCTATATACTGCATGGGCTGTGTTATATACTATGTGGGCTGTGTTATATACTGCGTGGCCTCTGTTATATACTGCGTGGGCTGTGCTATATATTATGTGGGCTGTGTTATAGACTACGGGCCACCATCTAGTATGTATATATTCGCCTTTTAACCAATATATTATGTGTGGGTAAAGTTACTGAAAATCTCAACTTTTCATGAAAACTCTATATTCTGTATCCATCTATAAGATGATTACTGGAGCCTGTGAGACAAACTAATACATTCATATTATGGATATAATATGGACATATGAATTTTATCATCAAAACATAATATAAATATTCATATTATTATAATCATTATATTATGGTGGCACTGTTGGGATTGGACAACATAAAGTAAATTGTAAAAGCCATGTAGACTACTTATGAAGTCACTAAAGTGGCTCAGCAGTAGAAATTCTTAGGAGGATTTAACCAGAATTGCTCAAAATACAGTACTTTTGGCATATTTCCCACTTGCTCCTGTGAGTTCTCCAGCTACTAAAGTATATATTTTAGAACAATGGGATTTTGGGACTAAATTTATCGTAACAGCAAAGAAGACTCAGTAAAGTAAATATCCTAAGAAGCAAAATGAGTCAATATGCTGGATAAAGTTGATAAAAAGCTTAGAATTTGATTGAATCAATTGAGGTTAGCAGAATGAGCTAAAAAAAGAAAAAGGTGCCCACACTCAGTGGGTACATGGAATATAATAAAACTACCGGTAGTAATTAGATAGTACGGTCATGGAGCCAAAAAAAAAAAATTGACAGCTCTGGCAAAATTTAAGAGACCACCACATCCAAACCCTGTCATGGGCAGCCCAATCTCCAGACCTGAACCCCATTGAAAACCTCTGGAATGTAATCAAGAGGATGATGGATAGTCACAAGCCATCAACAAAGAAGAACTACCGTACTTAAATGTTTGAGCCAGAAGCAGTGTGAAAGACTGGTGGAAAGCATGCCAAGACGCATGAAAGCTGTGATTAAAAATCATGGTTGGTTATTCCACAAAATATTGATTTCTGAACTCTTCCTGACTTAAAACATTAGTATTGTTGTTTCTAAATTACTATGAACTTGTTTTCTTTGAATTATTTGAGGTCTGAAAGCCCTGGGTTTTGTTTGTAATTTTGACCATTTCTCCTTTTCAGAAAATAAATACAAAATTTATTACTTGGAACTTCAGAGACATGATGTCAGAAGTTTATAGAATAAAAGAACAATTTACATTTCACTCAAAAATATACCAAGAAAGAGAAAAATCAGACAAACTGAAACTTTTGCAGTGGTCTCTTAATTTTTTCCAGAGCTGCATATATGCATATGCAGATAAAATAACACTAACTGCATTTGTGTGTCTGTGTGTAGTCAGCACTTTATACAGTCATGAAAGCTATAGTGATACCAGTGTAACTGTGCCTATCACACAAAACAGCAAGTACACATGGATAATGACATGAAAAGGCAAACGCAGACTGGACCTATAGTTAACCCCTTCCCGACCCATGACGCCACGTAGGCATCATGAAAGTCGGTGCCAATCCGACCCATGACGCCTATGTGGCGTCATGGAAAGATCGCGTCCCTGCAGATCGGGTGAAAGGGTTAACTCCCATTTCACCCGATCTGCAGGGACAGGGGGAGTGGTAGTTTAGCCCAGGGGGGGTGGCTTCACCCCCTCGTGGCTACGATCGCTCTGATTGGCTGTTGAAAGTGAAACTGCCAATCAGAGCGATTTGTAATATTTCACCTATTATAACGGGTGAAATATTACAATCCAGCCATGGCCGATGCTGAAATATCATCGGCCATGGCTGGAAATACTAATGTGCCCCCACCCCACCCCACCGATCGCCCCCCCAGCCCCCCGATCTGGCCGGTACACTGCTCCGGCTCCCCTCCGTCCAGTGCTCCGCTCCCCCCCGTGCTCTTGTCCGCTCCCCCCGTGCTCCAATCACCCCCCCGTGCTCCAATCACCCCCTGCACTCCGATCCACCCCCCCCCCGGTGCTCCGTTCCACCCCCCCGTGCTCCATTCCAGCCCCCCGTGCTCCGTTCCACGCCCCCCGTGCTCCGTTCCACCCCTCCCGCGCTCCCGATTCCCCCCCGTGCTCCGATTCCCCCCCCCCCGTGGTCCCCCCCACCCCATCATACTTACCGATCCAGCCGGGGTCCCGTCCGTCTTCTCCCTGGGCGCCGCCATCTTCCAAAATGGCGGGCGCATGCGCAGTGCGCCCGCCGAATCTGCCGGCCGGCAGATTCGTTCCAAAGTGCATTTTGATCACTGAGATAGATTATATCTCAGTGATCAAAATAAAAAAAATAATAAATGACCCCCCCCTCCCTTTGTCACCCCCATAGGTAGGGACAATAAAAAAATAAAGAAATTTTTTTTTTCCACTAATGTTAGAATAGGGTTAGGGGTAGGGGTAGAGGTAGGGTTAGGGTTAGGGCTAGGGTTAGGGTTAGGGCTAGGGTTAGGGTTTCGGTATGTGCACACATATTCTGGTCCTCTGCGGATTTTTCCGCTGCGGATTTGATAAATCCGCAGTGCTAAACCGCTGCGGATTTATGGCGGATTTACCGCGGTTTTTCTGCGCATTTCAATGCGGTTTTACAACTGCGATTTTCTATTGGAGCAGTTGTAAAACCGCTGCGGAATCCGCACAAAGAAGTGACATGCTGCGGAATGTAAACCGCTGCGTTTCCGTGCAGTTTTTCCGCAGCATGTGTACAGCGATTTTTGTTTCCCGTAGGTTTACATTGAACTGTAAACTCATGGGAAACTGCTGCGGATCCGCAGCGTTTTCCGCAGCGTGTGCACATACCTTTAGAATTAGGCTATGTGCACACGGTGCGGATTTGGCTGCGGATCCGCAGCGGATTGGCCGCTGCGGATTCGCAGCAGTGTTCCATCAGGTTTACAGTACCATGTAAACATATGAAAAACCAAATCCGCTGTGCCCATGGTGCGGAAAATACCGCGCGGAAACGCTGCGTTGTATTTTCCGCAGCATGTCAATTCTTTGTGCGGATTCCGCAGCGTTTTACACCTGTTCCTCAATAGGAATCCGCAGGTGAAATCCGCACAAAAAACACTGGAAATCCGCGGAAAATCCGCAGGTAAAACGCAGTGCCTTTTACCCGCGGATTTTTCAAAAATGGTGCAGAAATATCTCACACGAATCCGCAACGTGGGCACATAGCCTTAGGGTTAGGGTTGGAATTAGGGTTGTGGTTAGGGTTGTGATTAGGGTTATGGCTACAGTTGGGATTAGGGTTAGGGGTGTGGGGGGGTTAGTGTTGGAGTTAGAATTGAGGGGTTACCACTGTTTAGGCACATCAGGGGTCTCCAAACGCAACATGGCGCCACCATTGATTCCAGCCAATCTCGTATTCAAAAAGTCAAATGGTGCTCCCTCACTTCCGAGCCCTGACGTGTGCCCAAACAGTGGTTTACCCCCACATATGGGGTATCAGTGTACTCAGGATAAACTGCGCAACAATTACTGGGGTCCAATATTTCCTGATACCCTTGTGAATCTAAAAAAATGCTTGCTAAAACATAATTTTTGAGGAAAGAAAAATGATTTTTTATTTTCACGGCTCTGCGTTGTAAACGTCTGTGAAGCACTTGGGGGTTCAAAGTGCTCACCACATATCTAGATAAGTTCCTTGGGGGGTCTAGTTTCTAAAATGGGGTCACTTGTGGGGGTTTCTACTGTTTAGGCACACCAGGGGCTCTGCAAACGCAACGTGACACCCGCAGACCATTCCATCAAAGTCTGCATTACAAAAGTCACTACTTCCCTTCTGAGCCCCGACGTGTGCCCAAACAGTGGTTTACCCCCACACATGGGGTATCAGCGTACTCAGGAGAAACTGGACAACAACGTTTGGGGTCCAATTTCTCCTGTAACCCTTGGGAAAATAAAAAATTCTGGGCTAAATAATTATTTTTGAGGAAAGAAAACGTATTTATTATTTTCACGGCTCTGCATTATAAACTTCTATGAAGCACTTGGGGGTTCAAAGTGCTCACCACACATCTAGATAAGTTCCTTTTGGGGTCTAGTTTCCAAAATGGGGTCACTTGTGGGGGGTTTCTACTGTTTAGGCACATCAGGGGCTCTGCAAACGCAACGTGACGCCCGCAGAGCATTCCATCAAAGTCTGCATTTCAAAACGTCACTACTTCAATTCCAAGCCCCGGCATGTGCCCAAACAGTAGTTTACCCCCACATATGGGGTATCACCATACTCAGGAGAAACTGGACAACAAATATTGGGGTCAAATTTCTCCTGTTACCCTTGGGAAAATTAAAAAATTCTGGGCTAAATAATTATTTTTGAGGAAAGAAAACGTATTTATTATTTTCACGGCTCTGCATTATAAACTTCTATGAAGCGCTTGGGGGTTCAAAGTGCTCACCACACATCTAGATAAGTTCCTTTCGGGGTCTAGTTTCCAAAATGGGGTCACTTGTGGGGGGTTTCTACTGTTAAGCCACATCAGGGGCTCTGCAAACGCAACGTGACGCCCACAGAGCATTCCATCAAAGTCTGCATTTCAAAACGTCACTACTTCACTTCCGAGCCCCGGCATGTGCCCAAACAGTGATTTACCCCCACATATGGGGTATCAGCGTACTTAGGAGAAACTGGACAACAAATGTTGGGGTCAAATTTCTCCTGTTTCCCTTGGGAAAATAAAAAATTGCAGGCTAAAAGATCATTTTTGAGAAAATAATTTTTTATTTTTATTTTCATGGCTCTGCGTTATAAACTTCTGTGAAGCACTTGGGGGTTCAAAGTCCTCACCACACATCTAGATTAGTTCCTTTGGGGGTCTAGTTTCCAAAAAGGTGTCATTCCTGGGGGATCTCCAATGTTTAGGCACACAGGGGCTCTCCAAACGTGACATGGTGTCCGCTAATGATTGGAGCTAATTTTCCATTTAAAAAGCCAAATGGCGTGCCATCCCTTCCGAGCCCTGCCGTGCGCCCAAACAGTGGTTTACCCCCACATATGGGGTATCAGCGTACTCAGGACAAACTGGACAACAATATTTGGGGTCCAATTTCTCCTATTATCCTTGGCAAAATAGGAAATTCCAGGCTAAAAAATCATTTTTGAGGAAAGAAAAATTATTTTTTATATTCATGGCTCTGCGTTATAAACTTCTGTGAAGCACCTGGGGGTTTAAAGTGCTCAATATGCATCTAGATAAGTTCCTTGGGGGGTCTAGTTTCCAAAATAGGGTCACTTGTGGGGGAGCGCCAATGTTTAGGCACACAGGAGCTATCCAAACGCGACATGGTGTCCGCTAACGATGGAAATAATTTTTCATTCAAAAAGTCAAATGGCGCTCCTTCCCTTCCGAGCTTTACCATGTGCCCAAACAGTGGTTTACCCCCACATGTGAGGTATTGGTGTACTCAGGAGAAATTGCCCAACACATTTTAGGATCCATTTTATCCTGTTGCCCATGTGAAAATGAAAAAATTGAGGCTAAAAGAATTTTTTTGTGAAAAAAAAGTACTTTTTCATTTTTACGGATCAATTTGTGAAGCACCTGGGGGTTCAAAGTGCTCACTATGCATCTAGATAAGTTCCTTGGGGCGTCTAGTTTCCAAAATGGGGTCACTTGTGGGGGAGCTCCAATTTTTAGGCACACGGGGGCTCTCCAAACGTGACATGGTGTCCGCTAAAGAGTGGAGCCAATTTTTGATTCAAAAATTCAAATGGCGCTCCTTCCCTTCCAAGCCCTGCCGTGCGCCCAAACAGTGGTTTACCCCCACATATGAGGTATCAGCGTACTCAGGACAAATTGGACAACAACTTTCGTGGTTCAGTTTCTCCTTTTACCATTGGGAAAATAAAAAAATTGTTGCTAAAAGTTAATTTTTGTGACTAAAAAGTTAAATGTTCATTTTTTCCTTCCATGTTGCTTCTGCTGCTGTGAAGCACCTGAAGGGTTAATAAACTTTTTGAATGTGGTTTTGAGTACCTTGAGGGGTGCAGTTTTTAGAATGGTGTCACTTTTGGGTATTTTCAGCTATATAGACCCCTCAAACTGACTTCAAATGTGAGGTGGTCCCTAAAAAAAATGGTTTTGTAAATTTCGTTGTAAAAATGACAAATCGCTGGTCAAATTTTAACCCTTATAACTTCCTAACAAAAAAAAATTTTGTTTCCAAAATTGTGCTGATGTAAAGTAAACATGTGGGAAATGTTATTTATTAACTATTTTGTGTCACATATCTCTCTGGTTTAACAGAATAAAAATTCAAAATGTGAAAATTGCGAAATTTTCAAAATTTTCGCCAAATTTCCGTTTTTATCACACATAAACGCAGAATTTATTGACCTAAATTTACCACTAACATGAAGCCCAATATGTCACGAAAAAACAATCTCAGAACCGCTAGGATCCGTTGAAGCGTTCCTGAGTTATTACCTCATAAAGGGACACTGGTCAGAATTGCAAAAAACGGCAAGGTCTTTAAGGTCAAAATAGGCTGGGTCATGAAGGGGTTAAAAGAATCGTATCTTACCCATGTCCAACGGGGTAGACCCCAATGCCCCATCTATTGACTCTATATGGCAGCACATGGATATGCCGAATACAAGTAATGCACTTAGCACAATTGTATCCATATGTTTTTTTTTATCAACTTTTTGGAGCTACAGTACAGACCAAAAGTTTGGAGACACCTTCTCATTTAAAGATTTATTTGTATTTTCATGACTATGAATATTGTACATTCACACTGAAGGCATCAAAACTATGAATTAACACATGTGGAATTATATACTTAACAAAAAAGTGTGACTGGGTGTCCTAGGACCTCCAACTCCTGCTCCCTCCCTATACCCATTATCACATGACCGCTTAGGCTACGTTCACATTAGCGTTGCGCCGCCGTGCGTCGGCGGCGCGACGCACGCTAAAACGCGCGCAAAAACGCGCGCGTTTTGCGACGCGTGCGTCGTTTTCCGACGAAAATCGGACGCACAGAAAATGCTACAAGTAGCGTTTTCTTGCGTCCGACGCTAGCGTCGGAAACGACGCACGTGGCGAAAAACGCCACCAAAACGACGCACACGTCCCCTATGTTAAACATAGGGGCGCGTCGCCGCTGCGTCGCCGGCGCGTCGCCGGCGCAACAGCGACGCACATTGGCGGAACGCCAATGTGAACGTAGCCTTAGTCTGTAGAAGGAGCCACAGTCAGTACTTCTGTTTACACGCACCTTAGTTTAGCTTGTGCATACAATGATTAAGAAGTCAGACATCATGCTAAATCATATCTGCCCTCTTTGTGGGGAGTCTGGCTGTGTCTGATAGCCAGCTCCCCACCCCCAAAGCTGCACAATCTCCTGCCAACTGCACACTATTCAGTGACATTTTAGAACACATGTGCAGATTAATGTGTGATCTGCTCGGATGTTTATAGTCTACTAGATGGTGGCCCGATTCTAACGTATCGGGTATTCTAGAATATGTAGGTATAGAACCAGAAACACATGGGTTTACTTGCACATTGAACAAGTCTGTAGGAACCTGTTCACACCACCAAAAAACTTGAAGACACAAAAGCGCACATTCCATCCTGCATGTCCACATGGATATTCCTTCTCTGAACCCTGCTTATACAGGTACTATACAGATGATCAGGTTTTAAATACATCAGATAGGGATTATATACATTAGATAGGACTGCTCTATAAGGGTATACCTTGATGATTGGTGGAGCAGCTTGGTATACATTTTTTTGCAAAAAAAACGTATCAACTAAATACCCTGTTTTTTTTTCCATCTTTTGACAAGCACTTGCTTATTACTGTGATTTTTTTTTTTTACAACAGAGTATTTTTTACTTCACTCTGCGCTTTTGTGTCTTTTAGAATATGTAGGTAGTATACTGCACGGGCTACGTACTATATTGCACAGTGACGTAGTATATAACACAAACAACGTAGTATCTAACATAGCTACATAGTATGTAATACAGTGTACGTAGTATATAGCAGAGCTACGTAATATATAACATAGCCACGTAGTGTATTGCACAGGTATGTAGTATATTGGTCAGCCACGTAGTATATAGCAGAGCCACGTAGTCATCATCTCGCGAGACCGCAATACACGGACCAGTCACCGGAGCGTCACGAGGAGCGGGATAGGCCTAGGCTGGATCTGGAATGTGAGTATATAATGATTTTTAATTTTTTTAATTATTTTTAACATTAGATCCCGCGCAAATGTCGCAGATTGGTCGCGCCCAGCCGTCGTGACCAATCAGCGAAGCGTGATTTAAATACCGCGCCAATGTCGCTGATTGGTTGCAACCAGCCGGCGTGACCAATCAGCGAAGCGGTGGCACCGGAGCTGCAGGAAAAGCTGCTACGGAGGCGACGGAAGGTGAGAATATCACGATTTTTTTTAACATTATATCTTTTTACTATTGATGCTGCATGGGCAGCATCAATAATAAAAAGTTGGTCACACAGGGTTAATAGCAGCGTTAACAGAGTGCGTTACACCGCGGCATAACGCGGTCCGTTAATGCTGCCATTAACCCTGTGTGAGCGCTGACTGGAGGGGAGTATGGAGCGGGCACTGACTGCGGGGAGTAAGGAGTGGCCATTTTGCCGCCGGACTGTGCCCGTCGCTGATTGGTCGCGGCAAAACAGCCACGACCAATCAGCGACTTGGGATTTCCGTTACGGACAGACAGACAGACAGACAGAAATATGGAAGTGACCCTTAGACAATTATATAGTAGATGGGCTGCGCAGAAATAATTATAAAGAGAAGCTAAGAATTTCATACTTGAAAAACAGATTCAGCAAGGATTGTAATAATTGTGTAAAACCGTTCTTATAAAAAGGAGGTGAGCATTATAGGGTGCTCCTTCACTCTTTGGTAAGAGTCAAAAACTGCTATTTTTTTTAGAGCTCTCTAATGGCTTGTGTGTCCTAGTACTACATGGGTTCCCATTTGTCAAAAGACTATTCACATCATTGACTGTTATGGTATTGTCACGCTCCACTAAGGAGACGATGGATGGGAAGGAAAGCACCGAAACTAGGAAAAGATTAAAGGGGCACCCCTGAATCTTGCCCTGTGCAACCCTGAGCTCCCTGACGTACATAGACTGGTGCTGTTACCCCATGAGGCGATCATGTTCCTATCCCTGTCTTGTCCCGGTGGGTGTGTGGGGCAGCAGGAACGTTAGTCCTGCTCTATAGTACAGACACAAAGGGAACAGACAAGAATAAAGAAAGCAGAGCACCCAGACTAAGGAACGGAATATAACGGGAGAGGAAGAGTGAGACAAGCCAAAAATGGAGAGAAGGAGAAAGAACACACCAGACTAACTTCCAAACCGCAATTTCCAAAGACGAGTCCTAAACGGCTTTTATTGCCACGGATCACAGCTCCCAAACCAACGCCAAGGTATAGCAAACTGTTTAACCCTTGCAACACCAGAACAAGGGAAATCTACACAGCAACGCAGATCCATCCAGTGCAGGTGCACGTGTAGCCACAGACCGCGATCTTCGGAGCCCTCTCTGTCCCGGTATCCCTGTTACACATGCCCTAATATTGTATGTTATAACATACTGATGAGGGGGCATCCTATCTTGGCATTGGGACTCATCATTTTGGTCAGAGTCAGTCCAGTAGTTGGTTCCTATGACAGTGGTGGGTTTTAATGACTACATTGCCAACACTTTCTTTGGTAGGAAAAGCGCTTTAATTCCATTTAATACATTTCTTTTTGTGACCCAGAACTTTCCACACGGTGATCTCAGCTAATCGCCGGCACTTTCTAATCTTCACTCGTCAGCGGACTGTTGGGGTAACTTCCTTTTCTGTAGGGTTTCCATTCTTTTACATTGAAAAGCGAAATAATTGTAATTTTAGATTAGCTCAACCACATAGTGTAGTAAATCCTATAATAAAGTAAAATCATCAGTTGTCGGTAGCAACACCGCTAATTAAATGAAGATACTTAACTGATTTATGGCGCCCTGTAGTGTCGTATTTATCACCTAGCAAGTAATGGCTAAAAGAACAAAATGGCTGACCGTTTTACTTTTTACTTTCACGCAAAGCATGGGTGATTACAATGAGGAATTACAGAGCAGCATTTATCTCCAAAAATGAATAATTTAGCCCCTATCGATTCTCACATTCCTAATGATAATGACCGAATGCCCGCAACAGTATGACATTGATTTTCTGTTCTGGCAGTGGCGGCTGTTAATATGCCAGGCGTAGAGGTTAAGTGATTTTTTTTTTTCTTTAGTAGCCCTGATAATGTGTTTTTAATTAATGTGTTGGGATCATTCCTCACACATAAACCCTCAGGAAGTGTATAGATTATTTCACTATGTGATTTATCGGTTGTGTAGGAGATCTTATTCAGGTGAGATTGCACGTGGATTTTCATGGAAGGCTCGAGGTTAGGTACAGGGATGGTGATTTTATGTATAACCTTGCGGTGTCGGGAAGAGCTTGCTAAGGCAAATGTCTGGCAAATCACTGGTGCAGACTGCAGTTTTACTGTATAATGAGGCATCCTTTCCATTGAAGGTTGTTTATAGAAGGTTTTTTTTTTTTGCCGCTTTTCTCTTGCTCGTCAGCATCAGATGCTCCAGTTCTTAAAAATAAAATTGTGTATATGAAAAGGTTTGTTCATAAAAATGAAAAATGTTTTATTTCCAAATAATATAGAATATAAGGACCACTTGAATGTTTCTTTAAAGTTATCCAGGACTTTTTCTATATTTCACTGATGGGGCTAAGCTGTTATCAGCAGGTAGTTGCTATTTACCTACCTGCCTTTTCTGTCCTGCAACGATCTCTTCCCGCTCAGAAAGGTCACAGACCACTCCAGACAAAAATTCTTCCTTTGACATCAGATCAACAGAGCAGCTCCTTCTCTTATACGCTGCTTGGTCAACAGGGCACCTCCTTCCATTTCATGTAGATTGATAGCCGGCTTCCCTCTATGTGTGGCTGAGCAGTCAATCAACATGACGTCGGCAGTCAAGCCCCATTGACAGAGCAGAAGAGAAGGAACTGCTCTATCAATGTGACGTTACAGTAAGCATTAGTCGCAAAGCAGGAACAGTAGTGACCTCTCTGAGTCTGGAGAAGTCATTGGAGCGCAGGCAGATAATTAGCAACTAGCCCCATAGGGGAAGGAAAAAGCCCTGTATAATCTCTTTAGCTGAAGAGGTTCATTGATTAGTAAAGGGAAAGGGAGTCTTTTTTCCCAACAACTGTGCTACTCTTGTCTCTTTGTTGTGTCATATAGCACAGATCAGTCTCATTCTCATCCATGCAGATTATCAAGGAAGAAAATATCCAGGAAAAGAGCGGCCCTCACCACTGGTATATGAATAAACAGCACTTTATTGAGGTCAGAAGCGTAGGATACGCAAAACAGCTGTCGCTCCAGATCTCAATAAAGTGGCAGTTAGTCACACATCATTGGTGAGTGCCACTCTTTTCCTGGATAGTTTCTACCTTGAAACCTACATTTATGAGACTTTACTTGTGGGCTGAGCACCACCATATCTGGCTGACCGTTACAAGATTTTGCTATATTATGCTTCCTAATTTACTGATTTCACATGTTCAGTGGCAGTGCGAGCATTCAGTGCTCTTTTTTTCATTCTCATCCGTACAAAACTGTAGAGAGAACTTGCCATAAATAAATTTGCCTGATGTAAATGCCGAAGATCCCTTTAATCTGGCATTTTTTTCCTGTGCCTCTCCGTTCTTGAGTATTTTTTTTTTACTACAATATAAAAACAAACCTTTACAAGTTTGGTATCTCCATAATCATATTACTGACATTAAGAATCATGATGGTGTGCAGTACTGAAATTGCCTTGGATCTGGTGTTATTATTGCACTCCAACAATTTCAGACAGTTCATTGCAGTGCTTACACACTCCACAATAAATAGCCTTTAAGCACTGTGCATGTCATCTACCCCTGCTGAAAATCCGTGGTGCCCGATAACCTAGGCAAAGAGCAGTAAATAATAAAAAATGCAATTTTCATTAACTGGTTAAGGAAATTTAATAAACAGAGCTTATTTAGATGTTTGGGTTTCACATACAAGTTCTATAAGGAAAAATATTCACCCTTAGATCCTTACTCGAAGACCTCTCATACAGTCAGATTAGAGCTTCTGCTTTGCACTGAAGAGGGGCAAGCACCCCGAAGCACATGTCCGTAAATGGAGTTTCTGGTTTGGCTACTTATCCTAAGTCATGTGGCAAGGCTCGTTAAATGGTAGATATGGACTTTTTGGAGTGCTACAGGATTCAATAGGTGGCGCCAGAGTTAAAGTCCTCTTTTTTTTTGAAGATGATATTTGCATATTTAAATTATCAGAACCATTGCATTGGCCATAAGTCTCCATACGCCAGCTTGGTGCTCTCCACAAGGAGAAACATCCTCCCCTTACCAGTCCTGATTTTGGCTTCCAAATACTAATGGAAAATCTTGACCAAATTTTGTACTTGGAAACGTGGCCTTAATCTGTGTGGATGTTCACATGTCTGAGATATCTTGTGGGCCAAATGGTCTGCAAAAAGAAACAGATTTGCCCATTTTTTATGAAATACTAGCTGTATCCAAGTGCTGTCCAGTGGAGAATCTTCTCATTGGCTTGGTGCACACAGTTTTTCGAGGCGCTTTAGCAGTAGAAACTGAGAGGAAACTTTTCAAGTCTTTCTCAAAAATGCAAAACGCCAACTTGGACGTTCTGCTCCGTTTTTTCTAAAATAAAACTCAACAAAAAGACTCCATGTGCACAAAGCACATATAAAAAAAAACCTGATGAAGCGCTGATTGTAAAATCTGACACACTTACCAAATACTGATAAAAACCCAATCCACAACACTGATGAAAATCCTTGTTTTTTTTTACGTACAAGAAAAGTCATTGACTTCTGAATCAGACCTAATGTCACAACTCTGTTGTCGGAATACCCGCAGCCAGTGGATCCTTCCCTGTCCCTAAAGCTAGGGGTGCCCTAGCCATCCCTGCTTTCCTGATAACTTCTAATGGTGAAGACAGTGGGGCCACGTACATTATTGAACTCCTGATTCAACCATATATCTGTTCCTCTAGGGAAGTGGGTAGTAATAGTGTATGCATATAGACAAGCCAGACTAACAAGGGAAGATGTACAGGGATAAATGAAAATGCCAAACGTTCAAATATGCACTCACAGACAACAGAGAGGAACACCAGAAATAAAAAGAAGGAAAAACAAATAGGAGAGGAAGAGTATTTTTCACACAGCCGAAACACCAAGCAAGAGTCACAGATCCACACTCCAAACATTTCTACCAATAACACCCCCGCTCCACATCAGACAGGTTAATGACCTATGGTTTAAATAAAGTTTTTGTGCTAACTTTATTTTTAAAACATTTTTGGCAATCTTTTTTTTTTCTCAGATCACAATCTTTATTATCTAAATTATTAATCTTAGGGTGATTTCACGGTGCGCTTTTCTGCACGTTTGTGGGTCCTGTTGGGGCTTGCATCCAAACTCACGCTCTCCCCCGCAGCAGCCCCAGAAATCCCACATGTAATACAGGCAGGAACAAATCAACCATAGAAAAGTCTGAAAGTAGGAAGTGGTTGCAAACTCCGAATTAGTTGAGGGAGTAGGGCTAAGGATGAAAATTTACATGATGGATTGAAAATCGGAGAGTGCACTTTTTTCTTGTTATAGAGGCACTCACATGAGCTTTGTTTTCCCCCTAATCCTGTGGATATGTGTATGTAGTGTAATGTGAATGTGATAATATTCTCCTCCTTTCATCTTCTCTGGGATCCAGAGATTCTGCTACTCTTTTGATTGATGTCACCGCACTTCAGACTGCCTAGAGCACTCTATACGTGAGCCGGAAGTTTTGTTCTGACGCTCCATATGATTACATTGTAAAAGTCACCTCTCTTCACGCAGCGCTCTGCTTGATCCGAGCAGTATGAAGCGCGGTGACAACAATCAGAAAAGGGAGCAGAACGGCGCTGGATCCTGTAGAAAATGGATGGTAGGTGCGTATATTAACAAACACTACACTGCATCCATATATACTAAGGTTTAAGATGAAAAAAGTTAATGGTAGTGCTATTTTTAATTAACGATAACCACTTAAACGGAATCAGTCACTAGGTTTTTACTACCCCATCTGAGAGCGTCATATTGTAGAGGCAGAGAGCTTGATTTGCAGATCTAGCAGTTCTTGAGGGTTGAACTCTGTATAACCCCGCTCACACCACTGATTGGCAGCTTTCTGCTTATGCAGAGTGTACACATAAAGCTACCAATCAGTGGTGGGAGTGGGGATACACAGAGCTCATGAATATGGAAGGCTACATGGTAGCAGGTTTACTAGTTCTCAGTGATTTTATCAAATGTACATAAAGCAGCCCAGTAAGTGACACAGCTCTGGAATCTGGGTTACTGTCTCTACAATAAATAGTAACATAGTCATTAAGGTTGAAGGAAGACTATAAGTCCATCTAGTTCAACCCGTAGCCTAACCTAACATGTTGATCCAGAGGAAGGAAAAAAAAAACCCATGTGGCAAACAGTAAGCTCTACTTTGGGGAAAAAAATTCTTTCCCGACTCCACATACGGCAATCAGACTAGTTCCCTGGATCAACGCCCTATCAAGGAATCTAGTGTATATACCCTGAAACATTATACTTTTCAAGAAAGGCATCCAGTCCCCTCTTAAATTTTAGTAATGAATCACTCATTACAGCATCATACGGCAGCAAGTTCCATAGTCTCACTGCTCTTACAGTAAAGAATCCGCGTCTGTTATTATGCTTAAACCTTCTTTCCTCCAGATGTAGAGGATGCCCCCTTGTCCCTGTCTCAGGTCTATGAGGGAAAAGATCATCAGAAAGGTCTTTGTACTGTCCCCTCATATATTTATACATTAAAATAAGATCACCCCTTAGGGTATGTGTCCACGTTCAGGATTGCATCAGGATTTGGTCAGGATTTTATGCAGGTAAAATCCTGACCAAATCTGCACCTGAGGTCACTGGCAGGTCACCTGCGTTGTCCTTGCGTTTTTTCTGCAATGTAAGGACATGCTGCGTTCTTAAAAGACGCGCCGCATGTGCGTTTTCGCGGGTCTGCCACATGCGTCTTTTAATGCATAGTTGAGGCGGGATTTCATGAAATCCCCTCCACTATGCTGTAACATCTGGATGCTGCGTTTTTGATGCTGCGGCTCAACGCAGCATCAAAAACGCAGGGTTTCCTGAACGTGGAAACATACCCTTAGCCTTCGTTTTTCCAAACTAAATAGCCCCAAGTGTAATAACCTATCTTGGTATTGCAGACCCCCCAGTCCTCTAATAACCTTGGTTGCTCTTCTCTGCACCTGCTCTAGTTCAGCTATGTCTTTCTTATACACCGGAGACCAGAACTGTACACAGTATTCTAAGTGTGGTCGTGACTTGTATAGAGGTAAAATTATGTTCTCCTCATGAGCATCTATGCCTCTTTTAATGCATCCCATTATTTTATTTGCCTTTGTAGCAGCTGCCTGACACTGGCCACTGAATATGAGTTTGGCATCCACCCATACACCCAGGTCTTTTTCATTGACGGTTTTGCCCAGAGTTTTAGAATTAAGCACATAGTTATACATCTTATTACTTCTACCCAAGTGCATGACCTTACATTTATCCCCATTAAAGCTCATTTGCCATTTATCAGCCCAAGCTTCTAGTTTACATAAATCATCCTGTAATATAAAATTGTCCTCCTCTGTATTGATTACCCTGCAGAGTTTAGTGCCATCTGCAAATATTGAAATTCTACTCTGAATGCCCCCTACAAGGTCATTAATAAATATGTTAAAAAGAAGAGGGCCCAATACTGACCCCTGTGGTACCCCACTGCTAACCGCTACCCAGTCCGAGTGTGCTCCATTAATAACCACCCTTTGTTTCCTATCCCTGAGCCAGCTCTTAACCCACTTACACATATTTTCCCCTATCACCATTATTCTCATTTTATGTATCAACCTTTTGTGTGGCACTGTATCAAAAGCTTTTGAAAAGTCCATATACACTACATCCACTGGGTTCCCTTGGTCCAGTCCGGAACTTACCTCTTCATAGAAGCTGATCAGATTAGTCTGACATGAACGGTCCCTAGTAAACCCGTGCTGATACTGGGTCATGAGGTTATTCCTCTTCAGATACTCCAGTATAGCGTCCCTTAGAATGCCCTCCAGGATTTTACCCACAGTAGAGGTTAAGCTTACTGGCCTATAATTTCCGAGTTCAGTTTTTGTCCCCTTTTCGAATATTGGCACCACATTTGCTATACGCCAGTCCTGTGGTACAGACCCTGTTATTATGGAGTCTTTAAAGATTAAAAATAATGGTCTATCAATGACTGTACTTAGTTCCTGCAGTACTCGGGGGTGTATCCCATCCGGGCCCGGAGATTTGTCAATTTTAGTGATTTTTAATCACCGATGTACTTCCTGCTGGGTTAAGCAGGAGACATATAATGGGGAATTTTTTTTTGTCACTGATCATATTGTCTGTCATGGAATTTTCATTACATTATGCTGCTCTCCGATTAGGTGGCAAAAACCTGGTGACAGATTCCCTTTATCATGTAATTATATCACAGATGGTCATTGCCTTTTACTATCTGTTATCTTGATTCTTTCTTTTTGATTTGTCTATGTTGAGTTATCAGTAAAGAATATGACTGCTGCTCCTTCATACAGTTCTGAATATGACATGAAAGCCTAGGAAGGTGCGAGTACATGGTATTCCCGCATCTTGGCTTGGAAGACAAGAACGTTTGTCAGTTTTGATGTAAATTAGTTTTCATTAGTTTTGTGTCTTTTGTTTGCTTTACATGGAACATGAAAATAATAGTAGTGGACTTGATGACTGGTTTGCCTTCAGGTTCGATCAATATCCTCATATTCAGCTTTCTATCCAAAAGTACAATGCTATTGAAACTTTCTTCTACCTTCGAAATTTGAGCTCTTAAGATCTGAAAAGTTTTTCTTAAGGTACCGTCACATTTAGCGACGCTGCAGCGATCTAGACAACGATGCCGATCGCTGCAGCGTCGCTGTTTGGTCGCTGGAGAGCTGTCACAGAGACAGCTCTCCAGCGACCAACGATCCCGAAGTCCCCGGGTAACCAGGGTAAACATCGGGTTACTAAGCGATGTTTACCCTGGTTACCATTGTAAATGTAAAAAAAACAAACACTACATACTTACATTCCGGTGTCTGGTCACGTCCCTCGCCTTCAGCTTCCCGCACTGACTGAGCGCCGGCTGTAAAGCACAGCGGTGACGTCACCGCTGTGCTCTGCTTTATGGCCGCCGGCGCTCACAGTCAGTGCGGGAAGCTGAAGGCGAGGAACGTGACTAGACACCGGAATGTAAGTATGTAGCGTTTGGTTTTTTTACATTTACAATGGTAACCAGGGTAAACATCGGGTTACTAAGCGCGGCCCTGCGCTTAGTAACCCGATGTTTACCCTGGTTACCAGTGAAGACATTGCTGAATCGGCGTCACACACGCCGATTCAGCGATGTCAGCGGATGATCCAGCGACGAAATAAAGTCCTGGACTTTCCCCAGCGACCAACGATCTCCCAGCAGGGGCCTGATCGTTGGTCGCTGTCACACATAACGATTTTGTTAACGATATCGTTGCTACGTCACAAAATGCAACGATATCATTAACGATATCGTTATGTGTGACGGTACCTTTAGGTTTAGACTGTATGTATCTTCAAAATGAAAGTATTCTTTATTATACGAAAATACATTCCAGTATATGGCAGTAGAACAATATTTTGTGCTACTTCTTCAAGCAATCTACTCTCACAATGCAGAATGTTTTCAAGATGCCCTAAACAGCTGATTCACCCTTCTTGCAGACAGCAAAACCTGCTCGTCACAGACCTCTTTTAGCACGTGCCATCTGGAAGCTTAAAATCGGAAAAATTCATAGCACAATGAAGAATAGAAATTCGATCCCAACATTGAGGGTCTCAGATGACTTTACGCCAAGTCAAACTCATTTCCACTTGCTTTGTCCTCACACAACTCCAAGAGCGGGCAGAGAAATGTGATTAGGACGTTAGATTGGTTCTGAGGTTATAATGTAAATTTTGCTAGACGTGGTCTCTTAACAATACTCATCAAATGAGACATGGATTTAGCAGAAAAAGCTTGTTCTCCTGATTAGCCACTAATACAGGAGCGCTGGGTTAGTGGAAAGCGCAAGATCTCTCTTTATCACGGTGAGAAAAGCCACAAAGGGTTGTGGGATCCCGCTCTTGATTCCAAAATCCCACAACCAAGATGTTCAGGCCCAATTTTATTAAAATGATGGTCTCGTTCAGGGGGACACTGGGAACTCTTTTGATACTAACCTATATTTTCTATATCAATGTAGGGTTGCCCACTCTTTTATTTTATTAAAGGGAATCTGTCAGGATCAATCTACCAAAGCCATTTATATAGGCTTGCAGGTCATAGAAAGTTGAATAAAATAATACCTTGATATCTGCGATTTGTTGTCTTATTGCAGAGAAATATATACCGTATTTTTCTTCTATGTAAATGAGCTCTTCAAGGCTATAGGCTGGACATAGATCTTCCTGAGAATATGCATTGATAGCTTATGTTAAATAAAAGGGGGCATTACCAGTGTGAGACAAGCAGATTAGGAGAGAAGACTGTCAGTCATAACATGTCTCACACTGGTAATGCCCCCTTTTATTAAAAATAATTTTTCTCGAGTTCTGTAGTTTCTTTGCTAATGTATGGGGGTTAAGCTATATCAGTAAGTACTTCCACTGAAAGTTACTAGTACCACCCAAATAATTTGGATCAGTAATGATAATGAGACTGCTGAAAAGTCATCTGTACACAACAGGGAGTGTCAATCTAGTAAAAGGTGCAGTGACCAGTGTAAGATTGCAGTATTTAAAATGTATTTTTTTAATGTTGACAGTGATATTGAAAATTGAAAACATTTCTACAAAAAATACATTTAAAGGGAACCTGTCACCCCGTTTTTTCAGTATGAGATAAAAATACTGTTAAATAGGGCCTGAGCTGTGTGTTACTATAGTGTATTTTGTGTACCCTGATTCTCCACCTATGCTGCCGAAATAACTTACCAAAGTCGCCGTTTTCGCCTGTCAATCAGGCTGGTCAGGTCAGATGGGCGTGGTGACATCGCTGTTTCTTCCCCCAGATCTTGCATATCTTTCCGTTGGTGGCGTAGTGGTTTGCGCATGCCCAACTTCTGAATCCAGTGTGCAGGCGAAGAAAAAACGCGCGATCGGCGCTATTTCCCTGGTGATCGGTGGGGGCGGCCATCTTCCTGAGGCCGCGCGTGCGCATATGGAGTCCTCTGCTGCCCGGGGCTTCAGGAAAATGGCCGCCACAATCTCCACCTGCGCACGCGTGGCATCCCGCGGCCATTTTCCTGAAGCCCCGGGCAGCAGAGGACTCCATATGCGCACGCACGGCCTCAGGATGATGGCCGCCCCCACTGATCACCAGGGAAATAGCGCCGATCGCGCATTTTTTCTTCGCCTGCGCAGTGGATTCAGAAGTTTGGCATGCGCAAACCACTACGCCACCAACGGAAAGATATGCAAGATCTGGGGGAAAAAACAGCGATGTCGCCATGCCCATCTGACCAGACCAGCCTGATTGACAGGCGAAAACGGCGACTTTGGTAAGTTATTTCGGCAGCATAGGTGGGGAATCAGGGTACAGAGAATACACTAGTAACGCACAGCTCAGGCCCTATTTAACGGTATTTTTATCTCATACTGAAAAAACGGGGTGACAGGTTCCCTATAACAGAAAAACCATATCTAAAGAGTAGGTAATTTTTAGATGGCACATTCTCTTTAAATTGCAATTTACTTAGCACAAGCTTTCATTCAGCCCGTCTCCATTTTAATTGCCATGCGACACCCCTGTGGTGGGGATTACATCACTGAACTTATCAAGCTCGGTGATATATGTCTCCCCTCAAGGAAGTGTCCTGCTGCTATCTTACAACCCATACAAGTCATCCTAGTGCAGTCTAATATACAGTACAGACCAACAGTTTGGACAGACCTTCTCATTTAAAGATTTTTCTGTATTTTCATGACTATGAAAATTGTACATTCACACTGAAGGCATGAAAACTATGAATTAACACATGTGGAATTATATACTTAACAAAAAAGTGTGAAACAACTGAAATTATGTTTTATATTCTAGGTTCTTTAACCCCCTAGCGACCGCCGATACGCCTTTTAACGGTGGCCGCTAAGGGTACTTAAACCACAGCGCCGTTAATTAACGGCGCTGTGGAAAAAGTCCATAGCGCCCCCCAGAGGCCGATTTTCTCCGGGGTCTTGGCTGCCGAGGGTAGTCGAGACCCCAGAGAACATGATTCGGGGGTTTTTTAACCCTCCCCGCATTTGCGATCGCCGGTAATTAACCGTTTACCGGCGATCGCAAAAAAAAAAAAAAAAAAAAGCGATCTCTTTTTAATTTCTCTGTCCTCCGATGTGATCGCACATCGGAGGACAGAGAAAAGGGGTCCCAGGTGGCCCCCCAATACTCACCTAGCTCCCCCGATGCTCCTCGTGTCTCCCGGTGGGCGCCGCCATCTTCAAAATGGCGGGCGCATGCGCAGTGCGCCCGCCGGCCGACACCGGGAGAATCTTTGGGGTCTCGGCTGCCGGGGGTAGCCGAGACCCCAAAGAGCATGATCGGGGTCGGTATTACCGACCCCTGTTTTGCGATCGCCGGTAATTAACTGTTTACCGGCGACCGCAAAAAAAAAAAGTAAAGTGTAATTCTCTGTCCTCTGATGTGATCGCACATCAGAGGACAGAGAAATAGGGGGATTCGGGGACCCTTGCATACTTACCTAGGTCCCTGGATCCTCTTGCTGCTCCTCCTGGCCGCCGGCAGAAGAACATGGCGGACGCATGCCCAGTGCGCCCGCCATCTGTCTCCATCTGCCGGCCGGCAGGAGAACAGCAGTTGGGGCTAAAATTAGGGTTAGGGGTAGGGTTAGGGTTAGGGGTAGGGGTCGGGGTAGGGTTAGGGGTAGGGCTAGGGTTAGGGTTAGGGCTAGGGTTGGGGCTAAATTTAGGGTTAGGGTTGGGGCTAAATTTAGGGTTAGGGTTGGGGCTAAATTTAGGGTTAGGCTTCTTTCACACTTACGTCGGTACGGGGCCGTCGCAATGCGTCGGCCCGACATACCGACGCACGTTGTGAAAATTGTGCACAACGTGGGCAGCAGCTGTAGTTTTTCAACGCATCCGCTGCCCAATCTATGTCCTGGGGAGGAGGGGGCGGAGTTACGGCCACGCATGCGCGGTCAGAAATGGCGGATGCGACGTACAAAAAAACGTTTCATTGAACGTTTTTTTGTGCCGACGCTCCGCCAAAACACAACTGATCCAGTGCACGACGGACGCGACGTGTGGCCATCCGTCACGATCCGTCGGCAATACAAGTCTATGGGCAAAAAACGCATCCTGCGGGCACATTTGCAGGATCCGTTTCTTGTCCAAAACGATTGCGACGGAATGCCAAACGACGCAAGTGTGAAAGTAGCCTTAGGGCTAGGGTTAGGGTTGGGGCTAAAGTTAGGGCTAGGGTTGGGGCTAAAGTTAGGGTTAGAGCTGGGATTAGGGTTAGGGTTTGGATTAGGGTTGGTATTAGGGTTAGGGTTGGCATTAGGGTTACGCTTGGGATTAGGGTTAGGTTTGGGATTAGGGTTAGGGTTGTGATTGGGGGTGTATTGGGATTAGGGTTAGGTTTGAGGTTAGGGTTGAGATTAGGATTAGGGGTGTGTTGGATTTAGGGTTTTGATTAGGGTTATGGTTAGGGTTGACATTAGGGTTGTTTTGGGGTAAGGGTTGTGATTATGGTTAGGGTTAGTGATTATGATTATGGATCAGGTTGGGATTAGGGTTAGGGGTGTGTTGGGGTTAGGGTTGGAGCTAGAATTGGGGGGTTTCCACTGTTTAGGTACATCAGGGGGTCTCCAAACACGACAGCCAATTTTGCGCTCAAAAAGTCAAATGGTGCTCCCTCCCTTCTGAGCTCTGCCGTGCGCCCAAACAGTGGGTTACCCCCACATATGGGGCATCAGCGTACTCGGGATAAATTGGACAACAACTTCTGGGGTCCAATTTCTCTTGTTACCCTTGTGAAAATAAAAACTTGGGGGCTACAAAATCTTTTTTGTGAAAAAAAAAATATTTTTTATTTTCACGACTCTGCATTCTAAACTTCTGTGAAGCAATTGGGCATTCAAAGTTCTCACCACACATCTAGATAAGTTCCTTGGGGGGTCTAGTTTCCAAAATGGGGTCACTTGTGGGGGGTTACTACAGTTTAGGTACATCAGGGGCTCTGCAATCGCAACATAATGCCCACAGACCATTGTATCAAAGTCTGCATTCCAAAAAGGCGCTCCTTCCCTTCCGAGCTCTGCCGTGCGCCCAAACAGTGGTTTACCCCCACATATGGGGCATCAGCATACTCAGGACCAATTGGACAACAACTTTTGGGGTCCAATTTCTCTTGTTACCCTAGTGAAAATAAAAACTTGGGGGCTAAAAAATCTTTTTTTTGGAAAAAAAAAATATTTTTTATTTTCACGGCTCTGCATTATAAACTTCTGTGAAGCACTTGGGCATTCAAGGTTCTCACCACACATCTAGATAAGTTCCATGGGGGGTCTAGTTTCCAAAATGAGGTCACTTGTGGGGGATTTCTACTGTTTAGGCACATCAGGGGCTCTCCAAACGCGACATGGCGTCCGATCTCAATTCCAGCCAATTCTACATTGAAAAAGTAAAACGGCACTCTTTCTCTTCCAAGCTCTGCGCTGCGCCCAAACAGTGGTTTATCCCCACATATTGGGTATCCATGTACTCAGGAGAAATTGCACAACAACTTTAGTGGTCTAATTTCTCCTGTTACCCTTGTGAAAATAAAAATTTGTGGGCAAAAAGATAATTTTTGTAGAAAAAATGCAATTTTTTTTTTTCACGGCTCTACGTTATAAACTTCTGTGAAGCACATGGGGGTTCAAAGTGTTCGCCACACATCTAGATAAGTTCCTTAAGGGGTCTAGTTTCCAAAATGGTGTCACTTGTGGGGGGTTTCCACTGTTTAGGCACATCAGGGGCTCTCCAAACGCGACATGGCGTCCAATCTCAATTCCAGCCAATTCAACATTGAAAAAGTAAAACGGCGCTCCTTCACTTCCAAGCTCTGCGGTGCGCCCAAACAGTGGTTTACCCTCACATATGGGGTATCGACGTATTCAGGAGAAATCGCACAACAACTTTTGTGGTCTAATTTCTCCTGTTACCCTTGTGAAAATAAGAGTTTGTGGGCGAAAAGATCATTTTTGTGTAAACAAAAGCGATTTTTTATTTTCACGGCTCTACGTTATAAACTTCTGTGAAGCACTTGGGGGTTCAAAGTGCTCACCACACATCTAGATAAGTTCCTTAAGGGATCTAGTTTCCAAAATGGTGTCACTTGTGGGGAGTTTCCACTGTTTAGGCACATCAGGGGCTCTCTAAACGTGACATGGCGTCCGATCTCAATTCCAGCCAATTCTGCATTGAAAAAGTCAAACGGCGCTCCTTCACTTCTAAGTTCTGCGGTGCGCCCAAAAAGTGGTTTACCCCCACATATGGGGTATTGGCGTATTCAGGAGAAATTGCATAACAAAATTTATGGTTACATTTCTGTTTTTACACTTGTGAAAATAAAAAAAATGGTTCTGAATTAAGATGTTTGCAAAAAAAAGTTATATGTTCATTTTTTCCTTCCACATTGTTTCAGTTCCTGTGAAGCACGTAAAGGGTTAATAAACTTCTTGAATGTGGTTTTGAGAACCTTGAGGGGTGTAGTTTTTAGAATGGTGTCACACTTCATTATTTTCTATCATATAGACCCCTCAAAATGACTTCAAATGTGATGTGGTCCCTAAAAAAAAATGGTGTTGTAAAAATGAGAAATTGCTGGTCAACTTTTAACCCTTATAACTCCCTAACAAAAAAAAAATTTTGTTTCCAAAATTGTGCTGATGTAAAGTAGACATGTGGGAAATGTTATTTATTAACTATTTTTCGTGACATATCTCTCTGATTTAAGGGCATAAAAATACAAAGTTTGAAAATTGCAAAATTTTAAAAATTTTCGCCATATTTCCGTTTTTTTCATAAATAATCGCAAGTAATATCGAAGAAATGTTACCACTAACATGAAGTACAATATGTCCCGAAAAAACAATCTCAGAATCAGCGGGATCCGTTGAAGCGTTCCAGAGTTATAACCTCATAAAGTGACAGTGGTCAGAATTGTAAAAATTGGCCTGGTCATTAAGTACCAAATTGGCTCTGTCACTAAGGGGTTAAAGTAGCCAACTTTTGCTTTGATGACTGCTTTGCACACTCTTGGTATTCTCTTGATGAGCTTCAAGAGGTAGTCTCCGGGAATGGTCTTCCAACAATCTAGAAGGAGTTCCCAGAGATGCTTAGCACTTGTTGGCCCTTTTGCCTTAACTCTGCTGTCCAGCTCACCCCAAACCATCTCGATTGGGTTCAGGTCTGGTGACTGTGGAGGCCAGTTCATCTGGCGTAGCACCCCATCACTCTCCTTCATGGTCAAATAGCCCGTTTTTCTTTACTTAGCTGCTTTTTTCTTGCCATAATACAAATTCTAACAGTCTATTCAGTAGGACTATCAGCTGTGTATCCACCAGACTTCTGCACAACACAACTGATGGTCCCAACACCATTTATAAAGGTACCTTCACACATAACGATATTGTTAACGATATCGTTGCTTTTTGTGACGTAGCAACGATATCGTTAATGAAATCGTTATGTGTGACAGCGACCAACGATCAGGCCCCTGCTGGGAGATCGATGGTCGCTGAATAAAGTCCAGAACTTTATTTCGTCGCTGGACTCCTGCTGACATCGCTGGATCGGCGTGTGTGACACCGATCCAGCGATGTCTTCACTGGTAACCAGGGTAAACATCGGGTAACTAAGCGCAGGGCCGTGCTTAGTAACCCGATGTTTACCCTGGTTACCATCCTAAAAGTAAAAAAAAACAAACACTACATACTTACCTACAGCCGTCTGTCCTCCAGCGCTGTGCTCTGCACTCCTCCTGTACTGGCTGTGAGCACAGCGGCTGGAAAGCAGAGTGGTGACGTCACCGCTCTGCTTTCCGGCTGACCGACGTTCACAGCCAGTACAGGAGGAGTGCAGAGCACAGCGCTGGAGGACAGACGGCTGTAGGTAAGTATGCAGTGTTTGTTTTTTTTTTACTTTTAGGATGGTAACCAGGGTAAACATCGGGTTACTAAGCGCGGCCCTGCGCTTAGTTACCCGATGTTTACCCTGGTTACCGGCATCGTTGGTCGCTGGAGAGCTGTCTGTGTGACAGCTCTCCAGCGACCAAACAGCGACGCTGCAGCGATCCGGATCGTTGTCGGTATCGCTGCAGCGTCGCTTAATGTGAAGGGGCCTTAAGGCAAGAAACCCCACTTATTAAACCTGGCAGGGCACACCTGTGAAGTGAAAACCATTCCCGGTGACTACCTCTTGAAGCTCATCAAGAGAATACCAAGAGTGTGCAAAGCAGTCATCAAAGCAAAAGGTGGCTACTTTGAAGAACCTAGAATATAAGGCCATGTTCACACAGTGCGTTTTTTACTGCGGAACCGCAGCGTTTTTGCCGCTGCGGTTCCGCAGCTGGTTTCCATGCAGGGTACAGTACAATGTACCCTATGGAAAACAGGAACCGCTGTGCACATGTTCCTGAATTTCAAAAAAAAAGCCGCGCTGAATAGCTGCGGGAAAAAAGAAGTACCATGTCACTTCTTTTTTCGGAGCCGCAGCGGTTCTGCACCCATAGACCTCCATTGCGAGGTCAAACCCGCAGTAAAACCCGCAGATCAAAAATATATCTGCGGGTTTTATTGCGGTTTGTGGTGCCGAACCGCTGCAGCAGGAAGTGCGGGGAAGCGGGCGGAAGTGCGTGGGCGGAGTGTGGCTGCCCCGATCCCACCCCCCATGCTCCGATGCCCCCCCCCGTGCTCCGATGCCCCTCCCTCGTGCTCCGATGGCCCCCCCGTGCTCCGATGCCCCCCCCGTGCCCTAATCTCCCCCCCTTATACTTACCCGGCCTCCCGATGTCCGTCCGGCCGTCTTCTCCCTGGGCGCCGCCATCTTGCAAAATGGCGGGCGCATGCGCAGTGCGCCCGCCGAATCTGCCGGCCGGCAGATTCGTTCCAAAGTGCATTTTGATCACTGAGATATAACCTATCTCAGTGATCAAAATAGAAAATATAGTAAATGACACCCCCCCCCCTTTGTCACCCCCATAGGTAGGGACAATAAAAAAAATTAAGAATTTTTTTTTTTTTTTCCCACTAAGGTTAGGGTTAGGGGTTAGGGGTAGGGTTAGGGTATTTTCAGCCATTTTAACCCTAAAAAACTTCCTAGAAAACACACACACACTCTGCATAGAAAACTGCATAAAAAAAAGGATCAAAAAACGCATCAAAAAACGCACCAAAAAAGCACAAAAAAAGGACCAAAAAAAGGACCTGCGTTTTCTGCCAAGAGCTGCGGTTTCAGTCCTGAAAAAAAAAGGATGGAAATCAGGAACGTGTGAACATACCCTAAGACATATTTTCAGTTGTTTCACACTTTTTTGTTAAGCATATAATTCCACATGTGTTAATTCACAGTTTTGATGCCTCCAGTGTGAATTTACAATTTTCATAGTCATGAAAATACTGAAAAATGTTTAAATGAGAAGGTGTGTCCAAACGTTTGGTTTGTACTGTATGTGCACAGAGGCGGTGGAGAAGATAGAGAAATTAAGTTCTCTGTCTTCTGCACCCATGCTGTGATTTTTCTCATGTGGGAGAATTGAATATCACTTAGGCCTCTTTCACATTTCCGTCTTTCAATTTCCATCATAATGCGTCGTTTTGTGAAAAAAAACGGATCCTGCGAATTTCCCCCCAGGATGCGTTTTTTTCTCATGGACTTGTATTAGCGATGGATTGCGACGCATGGCCACACGTTTCATCCGTCGTGCACTGGATCCGTCTGAATTTGTCGACACATCGCCTGGAAAAAACGTACAAAGAAACGTTTTTTGTCTGCGTCGTAAAAACGTGCCACGACTGATCCTGCGTCGTTGGCTAGAATGGAAGCCTATGGACGCCGGATACGTCGTGGTACGTCACATGACGGAATCCAGCTCTGGATTCCGTTTTTTTACACTGAGCATGCTCCAAATCAGTATTTAGCAGCCAATTGGCCAGACAGCCCCAAATCTATATAAACCTGCCATGTGGCTTCATTCCTCAATGTGCCAGCAAGAAGCATACAAGCAAGAAGCCTGCCAGCAACCTGCCTGATAGATAGATGCATAGATGGTCACAATATTTGCTAGAACTCCTTCCATTTCTGCCACTTGCTCTAAACTCTCTCAAAGATGGGGTGCTAAAACACTCAATATATAGCTTTCCACTATTTTCCAGTAGCCAATCACATTTGGGAGCCTCAAATTTGGAGGTATGGAAAACGGATCCGTAAAAAAAAGGATGAAAAAAAAATAGATAATCTAGCGGATCCGTTGAAAAACTGGATCCATTACATCAGTTTTACACTATTTTTGACGCATCAGTCGATGCGTTGCGCTGACGGATTGTGACGGCCGCCAGATGACGGAAGTGTGAAAGAGGCCTAAGATGACCGCGTTTGAGCCCAGAGTCATTAGCATGATCGGCTCGATCCTCTCACATGAGAGAATCGAAGGTCGTCTGACCCTGGCCTTATTGTGATACTCCGTCATAGATGGTATCAATGGGAATTATTATTAGAGTGAGATTGTAAGCTACGATAAATAATATTTATGCTGCAGGTGTTCTCCTGCAAGTATTTGAGGCTGCTGTGCTCAGGTCAGGAGACCTGTGGTCCGCATTGAAATCATTAATTTTCTGAAGCGTGAAACTGGCCTGCATGTATGTATGAATATGCAGGCCGCTGCAGTGAAAATGATGCCATAATGCTGGGCGATAAGTTACATGGCTGCACAATCTGATTTAATTGAAATACAATGTTGTATGTTAACGGCACAAATGACGTGAAGAAAAGCGTGAACTGTACAGTATTGTTTCATGTCTGAAGATTTCAGTGACTGATGAACAATGATTAATAAGTCATTGTGTATTAAAATGTACCTATAGTTGACCTGAAGGTCCACTTTTGGAGCCACTTTAAAAGCGTTGTCCAGGCTCGGACCTCTAAAGTAGAGGTCCCCAACGCCAGTCCTCAAGGCCCACCAACAGGTCATGTTTTCAGGATTTCCTTAGTCTTGCCCAGGTAATAATTGCATCACCTGTGCAATGCAAAGGAAATCCTGAAAACATGACCTGTTGGTGGGCCTTGAGGACTGGAGTTGGGGACCTCTGCTCTAAAGTCACTCTATGTGACTGCAGACTTAAGAATCCTCACAAGTCCTGTGAATCCTGCGCCGTCATGATTCTCTGGCAAGTATGCTATTTGTATACTTGCTGCCACATGCCAACTAGACGTGACCTCTCTCAATTCACTTGTAATGAGCGAGGCTGCGTACATCTAGTTGGTGTTATGGTTTCAGAGGCAGGTACGAGAGTGGACCCTCTGGACCGTGGAAGACCCCCTCGTGGGCGAGCAGACCCGGTGTTAACCAACCCCTATACAGGGACTGTTTAGGAGCAGGCCCAGAGGTTACCTATCCACGGTAGCAGATACCAGAAGGGACGGCTCAAGTAGAGGGGAAGCTGAAGAGTGGACCAAACAGAGAACCAGAATCGAGGGCGGAGAATCCAGAGGCAGAAGACACGGGAGAAGGAAGGCAGGAACGGGCTGAAGGACACCAGAGACGGAGACGGAACTAAACAAGGAAGAGAGAAAACAAACACAGTAAATACTAGCACAGAAGCGCAGAACCAGTACGGAGGTACAGAGTACGGAGACAAGACGGCCAGAAACTAAAGCAAACGCTTAAGACACTCAGGCACCTCCTAGCAGGGGAGGTGGCCTGATATACCGTGCACTCCACAGGGATTGGCTGCAGAAGCACCACATCCGGTGCCAGAGGATCCGGAACAGAGAGACTGCATCTATCGCCGAAACCTGCGCGCCTGCGCAGAAGCGGACATCCCACGACTAGGAGGAGGAACGCGCCGCATACCGGAAGCAGGAGCTCAGGGACGAGCGATGACGGAAGAAGGCGGCGCAGCCCGAGAGGAGGAAAGGATGACGCGCCGGGACCCGAAAGAAGAACGAGCGAGGGGAGCGGAAGCATGCCGAGGACCAGGAGCAGAGCGGTGAGCAGCAACCGTAACAGTACCCCCCTCTTTAAAATCCCCCCTCCTAAGACTAGAGAGGAATTTGCTAAGTAGACGAGGTGCATTGATATTCTCTCGAGGTTCCCAGGATCTCTCCTCAGGCCCAAAACCCTTCCAATCCACCAGAAAAAACTCTCTCCCACGAACCCTCTTCTTGGCTAGAATATCCCTCACCTCAAAGATATTATCGGCATGGACAGGCTGAGGAGAGGTACAGGAAGAAGGATGGAAGCGATTAAGGACAACAGGTTTGAGCAGAGACACATGAAAAGTGTTGGGAATCTGGAGCAAGGCGGGCAACTTCAGCTTGTAGGCAACTTCGTTGACTCGACTCAGAATCTCGAAGGGACCGATGAAACGAGGACCAAGTTTATAGGATGGTATCTTGAGCCTAATGTAACGAGAGGCAAGCCAAACCTTATCGCCAGGTAAGAATGGAGAAGAATCTAGGCGCCTCTTGTCGGCATGTCTCTTCATCTTAACAGATGTCTTCTCGAGAGCCTCTTTAACCTCACCCCATATTGCAGAGAAATTTAAAGTCAAAGAGTCTGCTGCTGGAACTCCAGTAATGGAAGAAATTGGAAGAGGCATATTCGGATGTTGCCCGAAGATGACAAAAAAAGGAGACTTAGCTGAGGATTCATTAGAATGATTGTTATAGGCGAATTCGGCCCAAGGCAGAAGGCTTACCCAATCATCTTGGTGGGAATTGGTGAAATGACGAAGATAGGCAGCCACAATCTGATTCGTTCGTTCAGCTTGACCATTAGTCTGAGGGTGATAAGCCGATGAAAAATCTAGTGATACCTTCAAAAGCTTGCATAACGCTCTCCAAAAACGTGATGTAAACTGGACTCCTCGGTCTGACACGATGTTTTGAGGGAAACCATGAAGTTTGAAGATATTGGAAATAAAGATCTTCGCCAATTCTGGAGCTGAGGGAAGTCCAGGCAAGGGAACAAAATGGGCCATCTTGGAGAACCGATCTACTACCGTAAGGATGACTGTACAACTAGAGGATCTCGGTAAATCGGTAATGAAGTCCATGGCGATGTGTTGCCACGGACTAGAAGGCACAGGAAGAGGAAGCAAACCTCCACGAGGTAACTGTCTAGGCACTTTGCACTTGGCACAGCAGGGACAGGAGGCGACAAACTCTTCGACATCAAGACGTAACGAAGGCCACCAATAGTAGCGGGAGATGAGAAGGGAGATTTTCTTTATCCCGGCGTGGCCTGCCAATTTGGAGGAATGTCCCCAACGCAGCACTGTCTCTCTGTCTTTCTCAGTGACAAAAGTCTTACCCGGAGGTGGACAGATTATACTTAAAGGAGCCACAGTAACGATTTTACCGGGATCCACGATATGCGCTGGTTCTTAGTCGAAGTCCTCAGGCTGCGATAGTCTGGACAGAGCATCTGCTTTGACGTTCTTGTCACCAGGCCGAAAACGAAGCTCGAAGTCGAAGCGGGCAAAAATCAGGGACCATCGAGCCTGCCGTGGATTAAGTCTGTGCGCGGTTTGAAGATAGGCCAAATTCTTGTGGTCAGAAAAAATTACAAAAGGATGAACGGCTCCTTCTAGAAGATGCCTCCACTCCCCTAGAGCCAGCTTTATGGCTAAGAGCTCTCGGTCCCCAATGGTATAATTACGTTCCGAAGCTGAGAACGTCTTGGAAAAGAAGCCGCAGGGAACCAGTCGACCCATAGAAGACCTTTGGGAGAGCACGGCTCCGGCACCTGAGGACGAGGCATCCACTTCGAGAATGAATGGTCTATTGATCTCTGGATGGTGTAATACTGGAGCGGAGGAAAAGGATTGCTTCAGAAGCTCAAAGGCTTTTTCGGCCTCTGGGGTCCAAGTCTTCGGATTGGAACCTTTATGAGTGAGAGCAGTAAGAGGCCGAACTACTGAGGAGAAATGTGAAATAAATTGCCTGTAGTAGTTGGCAAACCCCAGAAACCGCTGGATGGCTTTTGTTCCATAGGGACGTGGCCAATTGAGAATGGTTCTCAGCTTTTCAGGATCCATCTTGAGACCAGTATCCGAAATGATGTATCCAAGAAAAGGCAGTGAAGTTTGTTCGAAGAGACACTTCTCATACTTGGCATAAAGACGATTCTCTCTCAGGTGTTGCAAAACCAAACGGACGCTTCTTCTGTGAGACGGTGGGTCAGCCGAAAAAATTAGAATGTCGTCTAGATACACCACAACACAAGAGTAAAGAAGGTCTCGGAAGATGTCATTGACGAACTCTTGGAAGACTGCGGGAGCATTGCAGAGACCGAACGGCATGACCAGGTATTCGTAATGCCCGTCCCGAGTATTGAAAGCAGTTTTCCATTCATCGCCAGCGCGGATTCGAACAAGATTATAAGCACCTCGAAGATCTAGCTTCGTAAAGATTCGCGCCCCTCTTAGTCGATCGAAGAGCTCAGGAATGAGAGGCAGAGGGTACTTGTTCTTGATAGTAATATTGTTCAAACCCCTGTAATCAATGCAGGGTCGAAGAGATCCGTCCTTTTTCTTGACGAAGAAGAATCCCGCACCTGCAGGGGAAGAAGACTTTCGGATGAATCCTCTAGACAAATTCTCCTGGACGTATTCAGTCATAGCTTTGGTCTCAGCAGGAGATAGAGGGTAAATCCTCCCTCTAGGTGGAGTGGAACCAGGAAGAAGTTCTATCGGGCAATCGTAGACTCGATGCGGAGGAAGACTCTCTGCTTCTTTCTTATCAAAAACATCAATGTAGGACCAGTATGGAGTAGGTAGTCCGGAAGGAACGGAATCAGTTGGAAGCGGAACTACAGGGCAAACGGGCAGAAGACATTGTTTTTGACACGTAGATCCCCAACGGAGCACGTCACCCGAACGCCAGTCCAGAGTAGGCTCATGCATACGGAGCCAAGGTAAACCTAGGAGCAGAGCATGGGTTAGATTAGGCAAGACATAGAGAGTAATCTTCTCACGATGAAGAGCCCCGATACACAGGTCTATCTCCTCCGTAATCAAGCTGACGGCGTCTTGCAAGGGCCTCCCATCCACGGAAGCAATTTGACGAGGAGAATCCAAAGAGAGAACTGGAACGCGAAGCCTCCAAACTGCCTCAAGACTGATAAAGTTGCCCGCCGCGCCCGAATCCACATACGCGACCTCAGAAAAACGCTTCTGATTGAGAACTAGCAAAACTGACAGAAACAAGGGTTGAGAGGAATCAGAAACACCTAGGGAGGCCTCTCTTACCTGTCCTAGGTGGAGGAGTTTTCCGGTCTCTCAGGACATGCTCGTAGTAAATGTGAGGCGCTACCGCAGTAAAAGCAGAGTCCCTGGGAACGTCTCTCCTGACGGCGTTGCTCTGCCAACTTGACCCGATCTACTTGCATAGGCTCTGGCAAGGAAGCTGTAGTAGACGACAAGGACCGCGGACTCCCTGACCTGCGGATGGATGGTAGAGAACGAACAGACCTCCTTTCTCTAGTGGTCTCACGTGTTCGTTCTTGAAAGCATAGGTCTATGCGCGTGGACAAGGATATGAGGTCATCTAAAGATGTTGGGGTATCCCGTCTAGCCAACTCATCCTTTATTCGACTGGACAGACCTCGCCAGAAGGCGCTAACCAGGGCCTCGTTGTTCCACCCTAACTCAGAGGCTAAAGTACGAAAGCGTATGGCGTATTGGCCAACGGATAGAGAACCTTGCTGGAGGTTGAAAAGCGACTCAGTTGTGGAAGCTAAGCGCCCGGGCTCATCAAAAACCCTACGGAAAGTCTCTAAGAAAGAAGTTAGTTGGGTGACAACAGGATCATCCCGCTCCCACAGAGGATTAATCCAGGCCAAAGCCTCCCCCTCTAAATGAGACACTATAAAAGCCACCTTGGCCCGGTCGGAAGGATACTGTTGGGGAAGGAGCTCAAAGTGGAGACGGCACTGGTTCAGAAATCCCCTACAGAGCTTGGGATCCCCGCTAAACCTTGGGGGTTTGCCGAGGCGAGGGGGCGGATGGGACGAGGGAGTCAAGTTAGAATCCTGCGAAACCTGAGCGAAAACCGTGGAGAGAGACTGCAAATTAAATAAACGGTCATCAATGGAAGCCATATAGGACAGCATACGCGCCTGCGTATAGCGCTGTTGGGAGAGTTCCTGCTGCAAACCCGCAATTTGATTAGCATTAACTGGATTGGCGGTTTGTAAAGAGGTCAGACGAGACTCCATGTTTTTCATGAAGGACATGATGTGCTGCTGATTGTCGCGCAAGTGCGCCAATTCATTCTGAGCAGAGAACGCGGCACCCGCGGGGTCCATGGCCTGAGTGTACTGTTATGGTTTCAGAGGCAGGTACGAGAGTGGACCCTCTGGACCGTGGAAGACCCCCTCGTGGGCGAGCAGACCCGGTGTTAACCAACCCCTATACAGGGACTGTTTAGGAGCAGGCCCAGAGGTTACCTATACACGGTAGCGGATACCAGAAGGGACGGCTCAAGTAGAGGGGAAGCTGAAGAGTGGACCAAACAGAGAACCAGAATCGAGGGCAGAGAATCCAGAGGCAGAAGACACGGGAGAAGGAAGGCAGGAACGGGCTGAAGGACACCAGAGACGAAGACGGAACTAAACAAGGAAGAGAGAAAACAAACACAGTAAATACTAGCGCAGAACCAGTACGGAGGTACAGAGTACGGAGACAAGACGGCCAGAGACTAAAGCAAACGCTAAAGACACTCAGGCACCTCCTAGCAGGGGAGGTGGCCTGATATACCGTGCACTCCACAGGGATTGGCTGCAGAAGCACCACATCCGGTGCCAGAGGATCCGGAACAGAGAGACTGCATCTATCGCCGAAACCTGCGCGCCTGCGCAGAAGCGGACATCCCACGACTAGGAGGAGGAACGCGCCGCAGGAGCGCAGGGACGAGAGATGACGGAAGAAGGCGGCGCAGCCCGAGAGGAGGAAAGGACGACGTGCGGGACCCGAAAGAAGAACGAGCGAGGGGAGCGGAAGCATGCCGAGGACCAGGAGGAGAGCGGTGAGCAGCAACCGTAACAGTTGGCATGTGACCAAATGTATGCAAATCGCCATAATTTTGAACAGAAGCACTTAGTTTTTTCTGTTTTATTCCATTGTAAATCCAACATAAACATATTGTTTATTCTGAATGTGCTATATTAAAGAACATTTTGCCCTGTAGCATAAAGCTGCAGGCACTCTGTTCTCACAGCTGAATGAGCCCCAAATGTTGTAGGCGCCAGACTCTTTGTAGTAAAATTTAAATTACAATTCTCTAATCTAATAACAAATCCTTATCAATTTTTCTTATTATGGGTCCCTTGCAAATCCGTCAGCAGGTAGCTGTTTTAGGCGGCCTGTAGTCTGTCGATGGATTCTTGAAGCTGTATCTACTCAAACATCTGCACTCCTTAAAGGAAGCATTTCTGGTAAATAATGCCACACTAGGGAATTAGTACACGATGCATTATGACGTCTCAAGCAGACATTCTGTCCAACATGATTATCAGCTTTTGTCTTTTCTGGCATTGTTTTATGCATGCTTACCTGCGGTATGACTTCCTGCTCAGCGGGTAATAATGTCTCCCTGCTCCATCTGCTTCATTACTATTTCTTTCTGATGCTTTCCTTTCAGCTGCCACACAGCGCACGCTTCTAAGTCATATTTGTATGCAGTTTTGCTTATCGGGGAAACATTTATTTCTAAGCAGCAAAAGAATTCACGCCAGATAAATAAAGCATCTTCACAGCCGTGTTATGGTGGCCATGCACTTTCAATGGCTAAACAATCTCCCCGTACACAAGCAGTCTCGGTTCAGCCATGTATAATGTGTTTTCAGTGAGAAGAGGGAAATAAGCTGCTGCCGAATACCTCTTCCATTGACTTATCAACTTTGAGATTAAAGGGCTCTTTTAATCCAACCTATCTAGTCCACCATCACCCTGATATATGCTGAATGGGCATCAGGTGAACATGTCATGCATATAAGTCAGTCACGCCTGCAGAAATCGTCATATTTGTCCAGTGTAAGTCGTTAGGCACATTCATATACTCTTTTCCATTTTTGCCCATCAAACATAGCTACATTTTATCTATTGTGACACTCCTTTGGATTCATTTGGCGCCGCTTTTTAATGCGTTTTGATCTTTTCTTATCTGTTTTTAAAGTCTGAAGGAGGTAAACTGATTGAAGTTTTTCCATTGTCACTTAGTAATGGATTAGTTAAATCTAATGGAAAATGGATGGCTTCTGTTTTAGTGGATTCCCATGAATTTTATAGCCACGTCTGATCCTCTAAATCTAGCAAGAATAGGACTTGCACTGAGCTTATAGGTAACCTTTCAGGTCCTATAATTCTATTTATCTGGATATGTAAAGGTAATCTGCAGGTTAGTAGTGTTATGGGTGGGCCCAGCCACTGTACTGAAAATGTGGCAGAAAGGAGAAAATTGACTATTTTCCCGGGAGCAGCTCTGTTTTATCTTCGTATTTTGGCTTTCTGCAGTACAGATGTTAGCAAAGTATTTGGCACTTAATGAGTTAACGTTTGTTACCTCAATCAGTGGGAGTTATCAGACAGCTTTCACTGGGGTGTGTGTTGTGATAGGCAATTCAGTATCAAAATGGACATAGCGGTCAGAGCACATACAGTGATCTGACAATAACCCAAAATAATAGAACGAGCTCTGAGACGTGGGAACTCTGCAGACCGCAATCCCTAATCCTCTCCAAACAACACTAGAGGCAGCCGTGGATTGCGCCTAACTCTGCCTATGCATCTAGGCACAGCCTGAGAAACTAACTAGCCTGAAGATAGAAAATAATCCTACCTTGCCTCAGAGAAATACCCCAAAGGAAAAGGCAGCCCCCCACATATAATGACTGTGAGTTAAGATGAAATGACAAACGTAGGGATGAAATAGATTCAGCAAATTGAGGCCCGACTTTCTTAACAGAGCGAGGATAGGAAAGATAACTTTGCGGTCTACACAAAACCCTAAAGAAAACCACGCAAAGGGGGCAAAAAGACCCTCCGTACCGAACTAACGGCACGGAAGTACACCCTTTGCGTCCCAGAGCTTCCAGCAAAACAAATAGACAAGCTGGACAGAAAAAATAGCAAACAAATAGCAAAGAAGAACTTAGCTATGCAGAGCAGCAGGCCAAAGGAATGATCCAGGGAAAAACAAGTCCAACACTGGAACATTGACAGGAAGTATGGATCAAAGCACTAGGTGGAGTTAAGTAGAGAAGCACCTAACGACCTCACCAGATCACCTGAGGGAGGAAACTCAGAAGCCGCAGTACCACTTTCCTCCACAAACGGAAGCTCCCAGAGAGAATCAGCCGAAGTACCACTTGTGACCACAGGAGGGAGCTCTGCCACAGAATTCACAACAGTACCCCCCCTTGAGGAGGGGTCACCGAACCCTCACCAGAGCCCCCAGGCCGACCAGGATGAGCCACATGAAAGGCACGAACAAGATCGGGAGCATGGACATCAGAGGCAAAAACCCAGGAATTATCTTCCTGAGCATAACCCTTCCATTTAACCAGATACTGGAGTTTCCGTCTTGAAACACGAGAATCCAAAATCTTCTCCACAATATACTCCAATTCCCCCTCCACCAAAACCGGGGCAGGAGGGTCAACAGATGGAACCATAGGTGCCACGTATCTCCGCAACAATGACCTATGGAATACGCTATGCATGGAAAAAGAATCTGGGAGGGTCAGACGAAAAGACACAGGATTAAGAACCTCAGAAATCCTATACGGACCAATGAAACGAGGTTTAAACTTAGGAGAGGAAACCTTCATAGGAACATGACGAGAAGATAACAAAACCAGATCCCCAACACGAAGTCGGGGACCCACACGGCGTCTGCGATTAGCGAAACGTTGAGCCTTCTCCTGGTACAAGGTCAAATTGTCCACTACATGAGTCCAAATCTGCTGCAACCTGTCCACCACAGTATCCACACCAGGACAGTCCGAAGACTCAACCTGTCCTGAAGAGTAACGAGGATGGAACCCAGAATTGCAGAAAAATGGCGAAACCAAGGTAGCCGAGCTGGCCCGATTATTAAGGGCGAACTCAGCCAAAGGCAAAAAGGACACCCAGTCATCCTGATCGGCAGAAACAAAGCATCTCAGATAGGTTTCCAAGGTCTGATTGGTTCGTTCGGTCTGGCCATTAGTCTGAGGATGGAAAGCCGAGGAAAAAGACAAGTCAATGCCCATCCTACCACAAAAAGCTCGCCAAAACCTCGAAACAAACTGGGAACCTCTGTCAGAAACGATATTCTCTGGAATGCCATGCAAACGAACCACATGCTGGAAGAACAATGGCACCAAATCAGAGGAGGAAGGCAATTTAGACAAGGGTACCAGATGGACCATCTTAGAAAAGTGATCACATTCCACCCAAATGACTGACATCTTTTGAGAAACGGGAAGATCTGAAATAAAATCCATAGAGATATGTGTCCAAGGCCTCTTCGGGACCGGCAAGGGCAAAAGCAACCCACTGGCACGAGAACAGCAGGGCTTAGCCCGAGCACAAATCCCACAGGACTGCACAAAAGTACGCACATCCCGCGACAGAGATGGCCACCAAAAGGATCTAGCCACTAACTCTCTGGTACCAAAGATTCCAGGATGACCAGCCAACACCGAACAATGAACCTCAGAGATAACTTTATTCGTCCACCTATCCGGGACAAACAGTTTCTCCGCTGGACAACGATCAGGTTTATTAGCCTGAAATTTTTGCAGCACCCGCTGCAAATCAGGGGAGATGGCAGACACAATTACTCCTTCCTTGAGGATACCCGCCGGCTCAGATAAACCCGGAGAGTCGGGCACAAAACTCCTAGACAGAGCATCCGCCTTCACATTTTTAGAGCCCGGAAGGTACGAAATCACAAAGTCAAAACGGGCAAAAAACAGCGACCAACGAGCCTGTCTAGGATTCAAACGCTTAGCAGACTCGAGATAAGTCAAGTTCTTATGATCAGTCAATACTACCACGCGATGCTTAGCTCCCTCAAGCCAATGACGCCACTCCTCGAATGCCCACTTCATGGCCAGCAACTCTCGGTTGCCCACATCATAATTTCGCTCAGCAGGCGAAAACTTCCTGGAAAAAAAAGCGCATGGTTTCATCACTGAGCAAACAGAACCTCTCTGTGACAAAACAGCCCCTGCTCCAATCTCAGAAGCATCAACCTCGACCTGGAACGGAAGAGAAACATCTGGTTGACACAACACAGGGGCAGAAGAAAAATGACGCTTCAACTCTTGAAAAGCTTCCACAGCAGCAGAAGACAAATTGACCAAATCAGCACCCTTCTTGGTCAAATCGGTCAATGGTTTGGCAATACTAGAAAAATTGCAGATGAAGCGACGATAAAAATTAGCAAAGCCCAGGAACTTTTGCAGACTTTTCAGAGATGTCGGCTGAGTCCAATCATGGATGGCTTGGACCTTAACAGGATCCATCTCGATAGTAGAAGGGGAAAAGATGAACCCCAAAAATGAAACCTTCTGCACACCAAAGAGACACTTTGATCCCTTCACAAACAAAGAATTAGCACGCAGGACCTGAAAAACCGTTCTGACCTGCTTCACATGAGACTCCCAATCATCCGAGAAGATCAAAATGTCATCCAAGTACACAATCAGGAATTTATCCAGGTACTCTCGGAAGATGTCATGCATAAAGGACTGAAACACTGATGGAGCATTGGCAAGTCCGAATGGCATCACTAGATACTCAAAATGACCCTCGGGAGGGCAGCACGGTGGCGCAGTGGTTAGCACTGCAGCCTTGCAGCGCTGGAGTCCTGGGTTCTAATCCCACCCAGGACAACATCTGCAAAGAGTTTGTATGTTCTCTCCGTGTTTGCGTGGGTTTCCTCCGGGTACTCCGGTTTCCTCCCACATTCCAAAGACATACTGATAGGGAATTTAGATTGTGAGCCCCATTGGGGACAGTGATGATAATGTGTGCAACCTGTAAAGCGCTGCGGAATATGTTAGCGCTATATATAAAAAAAAATAAAGATTATTAAATGCAGTTTTCCATTCATCGCCTCGCCTGATTCGCACCAGATTATACGCACCACGAAGATCTATCTTGGTGAACCAACTAGCCCCCTTAATCCGAGCAAACAAATCAGATAACAATGGCAAGGGGTACTGAAATTTAACAGTGATCTTATTAAGAAGGCGGTAATCTATACAAGGTCTCAGCGAACCATCCTTCTTGGCTACAAAAAAGAACCCTGCTCCTAATGGCGACGATGACGGGCGAATATGCCCCTTCTCCAGGGATTCCTTCACATAACTGCGCATAGCGGTGTGCTCAGGCACGGATAAATTAAACAGTCGACCTTTTGGGAATTTACTACCAGGAATCAAATTGATAGCACAATCACAATCCCTATGCGGAGGTAGGGCATCGGACTTGGGCTCATCAAATACATCCCGGTAATCAGACAAGAACTCTGGAACCTCAGAAGGGGTGGATGACGAAATTGACAGAAATGGAACATCAACATGTACCCCCTGACAACCCCAGCTGGACACCGACATGGATTTCCAATCCAATACTGGATTATGGGCTTGTAGCCATGGCAACCCCAACACGACCACATCATGCAGATTATGCAACACCAGAAAGCGAATAACCTCCTGATGTGCAGGAGCCATGCACATGGTCAGCTGGGTCCAGTATTGAGGCTTATTCTTGGCCAAAGGCGTAGCATCAATTCCTCTCAATGGAATAGGACACTGCAAGGGCTCCAAGAAAAACCCACAACGCTTAGCATACTCCAAGTCCATCAAATTCAGGGCAGCGCCTGAATCCACAAACGCCATGACAGAATACGATGACAAAGAGCAGATCAAGGTAACGGACAGAAGATATTTTGACTGTACTGTACCAATGGTGGCAGACCTAGCGAACCGCTTAGTGCGCTTAGGACAATCAGAGATAGCATGAGTGGAATCACCACAGTAGAAACACAGCCCATTCAGACGTCTGTGTTCTTGCCGTTCAACTCTGGTCATAGTCCTATCGCACTGCATAGGCTCAGGTTTAATCTCAGGTAATACCACCAAATGGTGCACAGATTTACGCTCACGCAAGCGTCGACCGATCTGAATGGCCAAAGACATAGACTCATTCAAACCAGCAGGCATAGGAAATCCTTAAGGGCTTCAGAGAGACCCTTTCTGAATATAGCTGCCAGCGCAGATTCATTCCATTGAGTGAGCACAGACCACTTTCTAAATTTCTGGCAATATACCTCTATCTCATCCTGAGCCTGACAAAGAGCCAGCAAATTTTTTTCTGCCTGATCCACTGAATTAGGCTCATCGTACAGCAATCCAAGCGCCAGGAAAAACGCATCGATATTACTTAATGCAGGATCTCCTGACGCAAGAGAAAATGCCCAGTCCTGAGGGTCACCACGCAAAAAAGAAATGACGATCCTAACCTGTTGAACTGGGTCACCAGAGGAGCGAGGTTTCAAAGCCAGAAATAGTTTACAATTATTTTTGAAACTCAGAAATTTAGTTCTATCTCCAAAAAACAAATCTGGAATAGGAATTCTCGGTTCTAACAAAGAATTCTGAACCACAAAATCTTGAATATTTTGAACTCTTGCCGTGAGCTGATCCACACATGAAGACAGACCTTTAATGTCCATTGCTACACCTGTCCTGAACCACCCAAATGTCTAGGGGAAAAAAAAAGGCAAAACACAGTGCAAAGAAAAAAAAATGGTCTCAGAACTTCTTTTTTCCCTCTATTGAGAATCATTAGCACTTTTGGCTTCCTGTACTGTTGTGATAGGCAATTCAGTATCAAAATGGACAAAATGACCCTAGTCATAAGCACGGTGTATTCACAGGAGTATACCTTATGTTAGCAGATTAATGTACTACAGAGACAATCTTATGCCAACATGTCAAACACTAGCACCTCTCAAATAATGAAACAATGGTCAAAAATCAAGGATGTACTCATCCATATGCTGCCGCCCATCCCGACGCGTTTCCCCCCAGGTAAATACACAGGGCAGCCCTTCACTGAGAGCGGTCATTCCGGGTCGCAGCTCACTGTAGTTGCCCTGGACTTGCTGAGCGGTTACTTCGGGACGCAGCTTATTATAGCTTCCTCGGTCCGCTAGAGGCCCCACTCCTTCCCCTGATGAACCCTGATGGAGCTTCACTCCATCCTCAACCCAAAAAGGTCCACAAGTTCATCTTTGATGATACCAGCTCATACCAGTACCCCACCTCCACCTTGCTGGCATCTGAGTCGGAGTGGAGCTCTCTGCCCTTTACTGATCCAGCCTCTGGCCCATCAAGAGTCACTCTCATTTCATCAGTCCATAACACCTTTGAAAAGTCAGTCTTAAGATATTCCTTGGCCCAGTCTTGACGTTTTATCTAATGTTTCTTGTTCAAAGGTGGTCGTTTTTCAGCCTTCCTTACCGTGGCCATGTCCCTGAGTATCGCACACCTTGTGCTCTTTGTTACTCCAGTAATGTTGCAGCTCTGAATTATGGCAAAACTGGTGGCAAATGGCATCTTGGCTGCTTCACGCTTGATTTTCCTCAATTCATGGACAGTTATTTTGCACCTTTTTTGCCAAACACGCTTCTTGCGACCCTGTTGGCTGTTTTCCATGAAACGCTTGATTGTTCGGTGATCACGCTTCAAAAGTTTGGCAATTTCAAGACTGCTGCATCCCTCTGCGAGACATCTCACAATTTTGGACTTTTCGGAGCTCGTCAAATCTCTCTTCTGGCCCATTTTGCGAAAGGAAAGGAAGTTGCCTAGTAAGTAAGCACACCTTATATAGGGTTTTGATGTCATTAGACAACACCTCTGCTCATTACAGAGATGCACATCACCTGATTAACTTACTTGGTAGCTGGCTCTCAAGCCTGAACAGCTTGGAGTAGGACAACATGTCTAAAAAGTATCATGTGATCAAAATACAACTTGCCTAATAATTCTGCACACAGTGTAATGATACAGCCCTAACCTCCTAGTGTTACCCCCTGCATGATTAGAAATACCGATGACTAACAACTTTCAGATAAGGTTTCTGTGGGGGTAGCAGAGCTGAGTTTAGCTTTGTCACATTACAAACTGTTTTATCAACTCTACTCTTCTCCTAGCCTTGTCACCATTTCTGTACTGCCCCTACCCCACATTTTCTGTACAGAAATATCCGTAATTACACTTATGTCTGCAGTGCTCAGAATAAGCTGTGCTCGCTCTGTAGTGACATCTCTCACAGGAGTAGCCCAGAACAGACTCATCCTTTGTGAGATATAATGACAGCCCTAATCTCACTGCAGAGCAAGCTCAAGTTGCTTGAGCACAGCAGAGATAGGTGTGATTACATCTCACACACTGAGAAACCTGCTCTTAGCTATGGTGGGGGCATGTTCTTTCTTCAGTGTTTTGCTGCTTTCTTATGATTGGTCAATATCATGGGGAGGGGGAGGGAAAGTATACGCCCCTAGCAAAATCTATTTGTTCATGCTCACTTTGACATATCAAGCGTTAACACAATAGATGCCAAATACGTTGATTGCCATTATCTCTGGTATGGAGAGTCAAAATAAAGAAAACTCTTACCTCGTGTGTACAGTTCAATATGAAAAATTTGGTGAAAGATTTTCTTTTGTAACGTGACCTCTGACATTTTATATCCTGGAACATCCTCCTTTTCACATTACTTTAGTATATTGATGTTCTTCTGATATAATAAACTTTATGAATATCGCTAAAATATTAAAGAATTTGTTCAAACTAACATATTGATGACCTAACATTTGGAGTTGTTCCTATAAGGGTATGTGTACACGATCAGTATACGCTGCATAGCGTCCAACCCGCAGCGTCTAGATGTTACAGCAGAGTGGATGGGATTTTAAGAAATTCCATGTCCACAGATGCCCGCACCTCACCTGCAGAGACGGATATGCGGTGCGTCTCTCCAGACCGCAGCATGTCTATTTATCTTGCGATGAATCCGCACGCTTCAGTGAACACATGCGGATTCACCTGCATTCAATAGACGGCAGCGCTTTGTACACATGCGGACATGTGCTGCATCCAAAACGTTGCCAATTCCAGATTGTCTGCACATTCACTTAGAGATTCTTTTTTATGGGTTGATACACAAGTAACCTATAGAATCTCCTTGTACGCTAGCATTTAGCTATCTGTGTATCCATAGGCGTTACTGCCATGCTTCACTGTCCGCAATAGACGCTGTCATGTAATCCTCTCGGTCTCCATTTGTCTATATGCTAGAGCCCTCCATGTCGTACAGTATCCGTAGCCTCATTTTTTTTCCCCTCTTGCAATTTTGAGGAATTGCTTTGAGTTCATTATTCTTCTTTTGAGACCATATGTTACAAGTCTACGCCAGATTGTGAGGGGTCTGCTTGGGCCCTATAGGTTTCTGCAAATGCTGATGTCATTCTGGTTTGGATTTCTAATGGGATTCCACTTTCATTTGTTTTGCACGTGTACTGGAGCCGATCCAATATTTCTGAGAAGCTTTTCATATACTTCAATAATCCTTTTTTCTCTTTTGTTTTTTAGCTTCATTGCACAGAACATCATGAGACTGCAGCGCCTCGGGATAACACACATCCTCAATGCTGCCGAGGGGAATTCCTTCATGCACGTGAACACAAATACTGCCTTCTACAACGGCACAGGGATTACCTACCATGGTATTAAAGCCAACGACAGACCAAATTTTGACCTGAGCTCTTACTTTGAGGAAGCCTCCGACTTTATTGATAAAGCATTGTCACAAAAAGATGGTGAGTAGATAACAAAAGGTAATTTAAAAATAATCTATATCCAGGGCATGGCATATAAGAAACCAATCATGTAAAATAAAAAAGAAAATACACGGCACCACTGCTGCCAAAAATCCCAATAGTACCATAGCTATGTGCCGCCGCTGTGCTGTATATGCCTTTAACAGACAACTCGGGTGCACTGAATCCAGTAATGTATTGAAGTCCAAATGAAGAAAAAACGAGAGTGCACTCACCGGTCTTGAAAACTTCGATCCTTTATTTACAACATGTGCAGGCAACCAAAGGGAGAACGTGGACAGAAAGGACGACGGCCGTTTCGCACTACTGCGCTTCTACGGGTCCTGTAAATACCAGAAAATTCACCTGAACCCCTTTTGCGTTTCCCTTTTTTGCTCCCCTTCTTCCCACGGCCAAAACTTTTTTTTATTTTTCTGTCAATATGGTCATGTGAGTTCTTGATATTTTGCGGGACAAGTTGTACTTTTGAATGGCACCATTGATTTTACCATATCATGTACTGGAAAACGGGGAAAAAATCAAAATGTGGTGAAATTGCAAAAAAAAAGTGCAATTCCACAGTTGTTTATTGGATTTTTTTTACCATGTTGTCTAAATTCTAAACTGACCTGCCATTATGATTCTCCAGGTCATTTCAAGTTCACGGACACCAAACATTTCTAGGTTCTTTTTTATTTAAGTTGCCATTTTCCGATACTCGTTGTATCTCCATTTTTCGTGATCTGCTGTTGGTTGAGGGCTTATTTTTTTTGCGCGCCGATCTGACGTTTTTATTGATACCATTTTGGTGTAGATACGTTCTTTTGATCACCCGTTATTGCATTTTATTGCAATATTGCAGCAACCCAAAAAATGTAATTCTGGCATTTAGATTTTTTTTTCTTGCTACGCTGTTTAGTTGTTCTTCTGAAATCAGCATTTGAAGTGTAAAAGCAGTGACCTAACATTTAAAAGCCAGAGGCAGGCGAAGTGGATGGGGAATCACGGAATCAATCTGGGAGCATTCTTACCTATATTGGGACAGGTATGGAGTCAGGGATTGTGCCACCAAACCACATTTCTAATGATTGGGCACAAAGCTCATAAGTGGTTTCCTCTTGCTAAGGCTACGTTCACATTAGCGTTTTGCGTGTTTGCGTCGGGCGACGCAGCGGCGACGCATGCGTCATGCACCCCTATATTTAACATGGGGGACGCATGGACATGCGTTGTGCTGCACTGTGCGACGCATGCGATTTTTTTGGCCCCAAGCGTCGGGCGCAGAAAACGCAACAAGTTGCATTTTTCTTACGTCCAAATTTCGGCAAAAAAGGACTCATGCGTCACAAAACGCAGCGTTTTTGCATGCGTTTTTATTTGCGTTGTGCGTTGCGTCGCCGACGCAGCGGCGCACAACGCAAATGTGAACGTAGCCTAAAAGGTGCGTCTTATAAGTCCACAAATTTACTGTAGATTGTACTATCTGAATTGTAATTGTTTATAATCAAAAACTGTCAGGACCAGATTATAGGGATTACATCACCACTTTGAGGGAATATGGACTTCCACTAAAACACCGTTCTTAAAGGGATTGTCCAGTTGTGTTTTTTTTAATCACGTAAATGCAAATATCTGAGGCTGAAACTATTTTTTCAGTTGGGGTGAATTAAAGATTTTGTATTGTTTGCCATGTTATAGCTTCTTTGTTTCTCTGCACATTCAAGTTTGAAGTGGTATATTTATTTGTTTTACTCACCTATATAGCATCATTAATTCTACAGTGTTTTAAAGACCTAATCATCACTTTCTTCATTGGGGCTCACAATCTAAATTCCCTATCGGTGTATCTTTGGAATGTGAGTTTAAACTGCCGTACCTAGAGTACCCCAGCACCGCAAGACTACAGTAGTATCCACTGAGCCACCGTTCTGCCCATAATTTGTGCTCATGATGTCACGGATGTGTCAGAGGCTGCAGATAGTTGCACTGCATCTAGCTGCAGAAAATCTCAGGGGTTGGCTTTGCAGACTTCTTCCTAGTCCTTCTGACTTTAGGACACAGTGGCATCCTCCCCCGGCTCTAGTTGACATACCTGAACTGGGGGGTCTATAACTCCCAACTTGCTGCTGGAAGTTGCAGTTGATATTTCTATTTCCATTTCCCTGTTGAGGCTTGGAGCCATAGCAGTTTGCTCTCTTCCTTCTTGGTGTTGCTGGAGGACGTCTGTGTTTCTCTCTGAGCCTACTGAAGCGAAGTGTTCCCCCTTGTTTGTGTATCCCACCTGTCTTTAGTGGTAGTGGAGATTAACTAGAGCTCATTTTGTTCTCCCCTATGCAGGGCCTATCACCATGGTCAGGCAGGGATTAGGTATCCTGCTCGGCGATAGGTGCGGAACCTATATAGGGATGATAGGGCAAACAGGGTGACGTTCGATCTGCCTAGGGGTCTCCCATCCCTAGTGTTTGGTTCCCTTATCCCTCTGTGTTGCACTTAGCCTTTCCTACACTGTGCGTGACACATGAAGCTTAGTATGTCATTGTATATATTGTAAGGTTGCATCCGGACGAGTTCTGAATGGAGTGCATGTATCACCAATGTGCTTGGCCTTGGTAATATGAGACCTGGAACGCAGGCTTCAGCACAGATAGTGCTTAGAGGTTTGTGTAATGGGGCAACATGGCTCCAGGTTTCAGGAATGTCTGGTAGAAATAGGTTTGAACAGTCAGTCCCATTCTCTAATCCAACAGGTGAAGCTGATTTAGAATAGCAGTTGAACTGCTCACAAGTGTCTGGATGCAGTGGGGAAAACACCTTTGGGAGTTGTCTGTGAGTGAGAGGTGGTTAGACCTTTTGGTGTTATTCTCTCTGACAGGACCTGAGAGATTGAGACCGAAGTGTACTGTTAAGTGGGTGAACCCATATTGCTATTACATGAAATGGCTATTTTCTTCTTTTTGCCTTCATGTTTTTCATTTTGGGCTGAAAGTGTATGAAGTTTAATATACTTTCCTTTTTGAGCCAAGAAACCGCTTGCCTGTGTGAATGCAGCTGACTGCCAAAGAGTTGATTCCCTACAAGTATGTAGTGGTATTCTGTGTAAAGTATATACGGTAATATGATGTTTACATCTACAGTGGGGGAAAATAAGTACTTGATAAACTGCTGATTTTTGCAAGTTTTCCCGCCTACAAAGAATGGAGAGATCTTCAATGCTCTTACTGAGGGTTGGAGGTTGTTGGAAAACTTCAAATGAGTCTGGACATGTGCCGCCGTGAGCTGGAGGACCTTGCATGCACTGCAGGATTTTAATTCATGACTGTGTTACTAACGGTAATGTTTGAGACTGGGGTTCCAGCTCTCTTCAGGTGATTAACCAGGTCTGGGCTGATTCCACAGAATCATCCTTACCCCACAAGGCGAGACCTTTCGTGGAGCCCCAGACCGAGGAAGATTGACAGTCATCTTGTGTTTCTTCCATTTTCTAATAATTGTGCCAAGAGTTGTTGCCTTCTCGCCAAGATGCTTGCCTATTGTCCTGTAGCCCATCTCAGCTTTATGCAGGTCTACAATTTTATCGCTGGTTTCCTTAGACTGCTCTTTGGTCTTGGCCATGTTGGAGTGTGAATAATTGAGAGTGTAGTCAGGTGTCTTTTATACAGATAACGAGTTCAAACAGCTGCAGTTAACACACTTAATGAGTGCAGAGTAGGATGGCTTCTAAAGGATATATCCAGGACTTTATAATTGCAAGTTGCCTGCCTGTTGTGCATGGCTCCGTTCTTTCCCAGCATAGTGCGGTCACACACTGCTCCTGCCGGGGATTCAGTTGCCTCTGCTGATGCGACGGGGCGTGACTTCCGATATTCTGACTGAGACGGCTACCCCAGTTAGCCAGCATGGACTTGGCTGTCAATCAGAATGATGTTTGAAGTTCTGCTCCAATGACAAAGCAGAGCGGAAAAGAAGCTTCCGCTCTGTAGATGTGACGTCAGCAGAGGCTCCTGAAACCCTGGCAAGAGCAGTCTGTGACCGCTCTGTGCCGGGGAAGAACGGCAACGTGCACAACAGATCTGTGAGAGCCAGAATTCTTGCTGGTTGGTAGATGATCAAATACTTATTTAATGCAATAAAATGCAATTTAATTATTTAAAAATCATACAATGTGATTTTCTGTTTTTTATTTTTAGATTCTGCCTCTCACAGTTGAAGTGTACCTATGATAAAAATTAAAGACTTCTCCATTCTTTGTAGATGGGAAAACTTGCTAAATCGGCAGTGCATCAAATACTTATTTTCCCCACTATTATTTGTAGATAAGGTATATAGTGGCAGTATTTGCACGTACAATACATATTCTGTACTAAAGTGAAAAAATCCTATTCTAACAATACACAGAACATTTTCTGAGTAGATTTTGGAGCAGAAATTACGTGGAAACTCTTTAAGCCCTCATTAAAAACTTGTAGTTGTCGCACCAAAAACTCAGCAAAAAGACTCCAAGTGCACATGACCTTATTTCTCCTTCCCCCATGATGGCACCACGGAGAGAGGGGATCCGCCCTTCAAGGACAGAAAACCTACAGATAAAAAGGCAGTATCTCTTTCCCACATCAGTTAGTTTCCTGTCCTTGACAGGGGACCTACAGTCAATGTACCTGCAAAGGAGAAGAGATCGTCGTGGGATGCCAGACCGATCCAGGCATCAGCGATTCCCTGTCTCGGCTGGCGCGGTGTCTTGAGATAGCAGAGAAGAGGCATCGCTTGGTATGCTACCTCTCCTAGAATCCTTATCACCTGCTCTGCAGGCAGCCTGGGCTGGCGTGTAGGAAAAGACGTGCGCTCCGGTACTTCCGATGTCTAATGCACACTCGCAGAGATGCAGGTGTGCCCTTATGATGTGGAGCGCAAGGTATGACTTTGGAAATCCAGTCGGCGCATGCGCGTCTTCGCCGGCAGTGTATGTGCCCAATACTGTCTGTCTGTGCGCCGCACCCCACCCCTCCCTGAGGGCGGCCCTTTGGAGAGTGAACGGGCATCTAGGATGACACGCTGAAACAGCAGGTGTGCTAGGTGCAGGGGAAGTGTTAGGGCTTACTTAAATCCAGAAAGCACTAACGTCAGTGTTTTTGATAGAGCTCTGACAGTCTTCCCCCCAGTCATGAGCGAACAGGTGCACCAGGAGATGCAGATTCTGAATGTCTAGTCACCACTCCAGCAGCAGCAGCGGTGGCGACAGCCGCAGCAGCTGTCGAAGTCACAACAGCGACAGCAGAAGAAAAAACAAGCGGAACATCAAGAGGACCCTTCCCATCATCACGAGCATTGTTATGATTAGGTAATTCAGTACCACAATGGACATAGAAGTCAGAGCACATACAGTGACCTGACAATAACCCAAAAACATAGAACGAGCTCTGAGACGTGGGAACTCTGCTGACCGCAATCCCTAATCCTCTCCAACCACACTAGAGGCAGCCGTGGATTGCGCCTAACGCTCCCTATGCAACTCGGCACAGCCTGAGAAACTAGCTAGCCTGAAGATAGAAAATAAGCCTACCTTGCCTCAGAGAAATACCCCAAAGGAAAAGGCAGCCCCCACATATAATGACTGTGAGTAAGATGAAAAGACAAACGTAGAGATGAAATAGATTTAGCAAAGTGAGGCCCGACTTTCTGAACAGAGCGAGGATAGGAAAGGTAACTTTGCGGTCAACACAAAACCCTACAAACAACCACGCAAAGGGGGCAAAAAGACCCTCTGTACCGACTAACGGCACGGAGTTACACCCTCTGCGTCCCAGAGCTTCCAGCAAGCAAGAAAAACCAAAAAAGCAAGCTGGACAGAAAAAAACAGCAAACAAAATAACAAAAGCGGAACTTAGCTATGCAGAGCAGCAGGCCACAGGAACGATCCAGGAGGAAGCAAGTCCAATACTAGAACATTGACTGGAGGCCAGGATCAAAGCACTAGGTGGAGTTAAATAGAGCAGCACCTAACGACTTCACCACATCACCTGAGGAAGGAAACTCAGAAGCCGCTGTACCACTCTCCTCCACCAACGGAAGCTCATAGAGAGAATCAGCCGAAGTACCACTTGTGACCACAGGAAGGAGCTCTGCCACAGAATTCACAACAGAGCATTGTAACAGTGGGAGTGGGCTTTCTGGCAGATCGTTCCAGCGTAGCTAGGACTCCAGTGTGGCGTTGAGTGCAACAGAGAACCCATCTGCAAGAATGGTTCCCCCCTCCTACCTCTGTACCCCTTCTTCTGTCAGAATAATACATGATCTACTTCAAAGTCCACCTTATAATTAGGGTCCCCCCTGTTTCTCTTCTCTTCTTCAGGAAATGAAAAGTGCGGGCAAGACCAAACACAGGACCTGTGCGCTTTGCACGAAGGAGTTACCCACTGTGTGGGAAAAAAGACTATGCAGCTATTGTATAGAACAGTCAATCTGTGGAAAGACCCCGAAGTTTGTGTCCGATCTTAGGTCCTTAATAAAGTCACAGGTAGAAAATACCTTTAGGATAAGGAGAAAAAAATGGCAAAAGTCCAGAGACAGGTCCCCAGAATCTGGGTCTAAAAGTTCAGAGGATGAAGAGGGGGACTCGGATACGTCCGATTCATCATCATCTTCATCCGGGGCATGGGCGGTCTTATCTGTTTTACCCTAGAGGAAACAGCCTCATCAAAGCAGTCAGGGCCATCATGTGGCTGGTAGACCCTCTTCCAAAATGATCAGTTTAAGACAGAACAAAAAAAGAGATCTTTTCCCCTAAATGAGAAAATCAAATCCCTAATTAAAAAGAGTGGAAGATACTAGAGAGAAAGGGCCTGTTATCCCTAAAGAGGAAATATCCATTCGATGACCCGGCATGTTTATTTTAGGAGAAGGCACCAAAATTAGACATGGCAATTGCCAAGGCTTCCAAAAAGTTTTTGCATACCCTTCAAGGACATGGGGGTAAGTCCTTTATTTGTAAAAGAAAAACTAAAAAAAAAAACCACTCCATTATCTTGTAAAAAGATACCCTCTTTTACCCATTTATTACCATAAAAAAAAACAATACAAAGGTTCCTCTGAAGTCAAAAAGAGGTCCCACGTTGAGAGAACTGCAGGTGTAGCCGCTGCCAATTCTCACGCTGTGTAGTGTGAAAACCCAGCTGCTGTGACGAGCGGTGCTGTCAGTAAGGATTGCTCTCGTTCGATTTATACGCAGATGAGTATGAGCCCATAGTTGTGAATAGATCCTAGTCCAAAGATCTCCAATACCTAATGCACAAATGTACATATAGGAAACATTTGGATGAATAAACAGCAGTCACTTTTTACTGTTCCTCCATCTGCTCATAGTTAATTAGCAGGGGTTATATGAGTACAGAACTGCAAACCCAGCAGAATCCTGAGCAGGTAAATTGCGTATTTAGAGCGAAAAACATTTAATGCTTACTGTGTTTCAGGGAATGTAAAGCTTCAAATGGTTGTATGGGTTAGAAAAACTCATTTCCAGTTATAGCTGGACTTGTAAAATGGTCTTGCAAAAAATACTTACTAAAGATTACACGGCTATTAGGTTACTGATTTTCAAAGTAAATATAACAGCCTCATCTGGTGTTAGAAAACTATTATTGTATACAGTTTGTATTGTGAAATCGGGAGACAGATCGGCTTTAAACAGCTGGGCATCATTTTTCAAACTTATTATTAAAGGAAATCTGCCACCATGTGCAATGTAATCTGAGAGCAGCATGATTTAGTCAGATACCTAGTCCTGTAATGATAATCCCATGCTGATAAAACAGTGATTTTATTGAAACAACAACACATAGTCCAGTAAGTGTCACATCACTGGAATGGGGGTCTCAGCCACTACATCATGCTGCTGTCAGATTAGGTAGCAAAAACCTGTAAACATCAATATAGGCAGTCCATAAACTCAATAATAGAAAACTTAAAATTAAGGAAAAGACCTCCAAAAAGGCATACAACCTCTATTTATAGAAGTAATATTTTCTTTCCTACAGGGCACCCCAAACCCATAGACCATACTGTACTTAAATATCATATTTGTCATACATGGCGGTTAGTGGGCAATAAGTTGGTATCTTCTTAGTATGACCCTTGACCATAACTGCTTTAAAGTATATTGGATGTGGTCTTTATTATGTAAGAAATGTTACCAGTATAAATGGAGGATGTACGGTATACCTTTTTGGATGACCTCTTTCATGGTTTGAATAACTTATTGTTTAGAATAACGTACTTTGACATTTGGGGTTTACACTTAAAAGGGTTTGTCATGGGAAAACACTATCACCTATCCACGAGATACAAGATACATTATGAACTGTATGTACTACATGTGATCTCTATGGTGCCACCAAACACCGTGGTATTCTCTCCAAGAAACAATTTTGAAACGTGCATAAAATCTGAGCATTACAGTGGCTGATATGGATTCCTAGATTTCTTGAATATCTCATTCTCCTGTGTCACGCTTACAAGGCTCCGGAAAGCAGAGATCTAAGTTGTTGTTTGGTGGGGTCTTTACCTGGACCTGCCTTTTATATGGCAAAGAACTGCATTTACAAGTTTCATCACATCACATTATGTCAAATTATTGTTTAACCCATTACTTGCCAAATTAAAATTTTTACAAGTACGGATTTTTCAGAAAAGGGCGTCCCAATATTCAATTAAAAATGACAATGACATGATTTCCTATTTTGAAAACATTCATTTTACAAACACAACACAAAAAATTGGACCTAATTATAAAAATTATAAAATCTTAGTTGCTAGAAGCTAAAGATTAGGCGTCCCAAAAAAAGGACATTGGTAGATAATGGGTTAATAAAGGCTTGAAGAATTAATCATTTCTTAATTTAAAACTGAAGTGCACTCATGGACCACAGAGTTCCCAGCCTGTTCTTGTGAACGGGGCTGAACTGCGTTACCAGTCAAACCAGTTTAGCCTCATGGTTGCTGTCTCAGGCCTATGATGTTTCAGTACATTAGTTCTGGTTCTGAGTGGAAATTCCGGTTTTATGACCCCCGATCCATATTTACGGGCTTGCCTAAGAATTTGACGTTCGTTGAATTGGCTGATGTCTTAGTATTGCATTTTGTCATCTTATCACGAAAGGCCTTTCTAGTTTTACAATATCCATGTAAAGTTTATCCTTATTACTTTTTCTCTGAAAGGCTCAACTTGTCCGACAGATTTCTAGTAATTTTTAGCCCTATTCCTGTCCTTGTCAACTGTGAGCTTTCATTTATCACTTCCTTTGGCTACTACTTCACTGGATGAAGGCTTCTATCTCCTCCATCTGCCTGGCCATCTGTACATGTTTGTAATGTGCAATTGTGATAAAAATGAATTGTTGTGCCAGCACAATATATAACATTGCTGTAATGAATGGGCAGCTAAGTGCCGTGTCCGGTCAGATGGTTGCTAGAAGATGACAGTGAGCAATTGCGTAGTTTGCGGAGAGTGCCATCAGCTCCAGATGTTTAGCACATAGGAAACTGGGCATGTATGAATCATAGGACTGGCCAAGAAGGGGGTGGTGAATATTCGGAAATCTAGATATCTAAGTTCTAGTAAAAGGACTATTGCCCATTCTGATTTGCATGTCATCTGTCAGGCTGCTGCAGTGCAGTACAGCGCAACCTCCACCAGTGGGAGCTTGAGAGGAAAGTGAGATTGCACTCACAGGGCAGCAGAACAGACGCCACCAAGTGGCAAGAGAGTGGTCAGACAAACATAGTTAAGAGCACGAGCTAGCACGACAGTATAAAAAGATTAGACAGACGGATAATCAGGACGTAGCAGGAAATCAGTAAACCAGAACGAGCAATATACGGTACAATAGTGACAAACAATAACTAAGTCAATAGCAAAGCCAGGAGGTCAGAACCGGAGAATCAAGCTGATGAACAGACAAACAGAGAAACGCTGGGAAAAGGGCAGACAGAGGGAGTTAACAGACACAAGACAAGTCAGGGTTCACAGCAGGACAAATCAAGAGCTACCAGCACGGTCAGGTTCACACGCCGAAGGCAGAACTATAGCTGACGCTGCCAGCAAGATTCATGGGAGCTAAATAGCAAACCTAAACCCAGAATGAGGGCAGAGCAAGTTAACCCTTGACATTATCCATCCAAAAAAGGGCAGACAGTAATAAACCCTGGGACGGATCATGACATCATCGTCAAATGTAGTTTGTTTTTAAAAACCAAGTCCATGCTTGTAAAATTGGCTCTGGTTGAATTTAAGATGTTTGATTGAAATGCTCTAGACAGGTTTTCAAATATCAAGTTATTAAGTTCGTCTCTCTCTTTCTGGAGGATCAGCACATCCGTGCATTATATGGACAGTCCGTTGCTTTCATTAGGCACCATATAATGTATCCTGCAGGGCTAATGGTCACATTTATTTTTCACATCAGTCAAAAAAAAAAGAAAAGCTTGCTGGGGCCATTTGCACCAAATTTATGAAACAACATTTCATTTATTAAATTTTGCGCATTTAAAGAGACCCTCCAATCTATTCCTAAAAAAGTGACTATTGCATTTTGGATGTATAGTCACTTTCTCCACTGCCTCCTTCTAGGGTCCCAGAGGTCTTGTTCTCGTCAGTCCAGCATGACTGCGGAGACCCGTGTGTCGTTAGTAGTGCCTTCCCCCCTCCCACCGATTCTGTATTGAAAACACAGGCCTAGATGGGTTAAACAGGTCGGTCACAGTTTATTAATTACATATGCAGAGAAGGGCAATTACATTTCATAACTGGCTCATCGCCGAAGGCCCTGTCTGCGACCGACAGGTGAGCGGGCCAATGAGCAGTTACGAACCTTTGCCCCTCTCTACACTTCTGTTGTGACTTAATAACAATAGGATTATTATTAATATATATATATATATACATATATATATATATATATATATATATATATATTAATTTATTTACATTTATCCTATCAGCACAAAACATCAATTAATATATAAGGGAGGGAGGATAGGACAACGGGTTCCAGAGGTCAGCCGGGGGAGAAAGAGAAAGTCGCTGACTCCGGTTTCCTGCATGTAACCCATGTGGGTGTGGCCGGATGCCCCTTCCCCTTTATTCCCATTGGTCAGTTGGGCTCACCTATTAGTGCATCACCTGGGGGGGCTGTGGGAGGGGGGAATTGAGCACTGAATAGTGTTTCCTTCTATTTTTAACCCTATGGGCTCCACAGTCAGAGGCACGTTCCTTAATCAGGACCGTGCCTGCCAAACATAATGGCAGGGCTTTGTCCATTCCTCAGCAGACAGAAGACTGGGGAGGGGTGCTTTAGATTTACCACTGTTCTTCCCACTTGACTTCATGGCTATGTTAGATGGAAGAGGACTGGGGGCAAAGGGGGAGGCAGCTGAAGAAGAACGGATGTCAGTAGAGAAAGTGATGATATATGCAGAATGTATGGTCACTCAGCAGAAAAAGTGATATATGCAGAATGTATTATCACTCAGCAGAGAAAGTGATATATGCAGAATGTATTATCACTCAGCAGAGAAAGTGATATATGCAGAATGTATTATCACTCAGCAGAGAAAGTGATGATATGCAGAATGTATTATCACTCAGCAGAGAAAGTGATGATATTTGCAGAATGTATGGTCACTGAGCAGAGAAAGTGATGATATTTGCAGAATGTATGATCACTCAGCAGAGAAAGTGATGATATTTGCAGAATGTATGGTCACTGAGCAGAGAAAGTGATGATATATGCAGAATGTATGGTCACTCAGCAGAGAAAGTGATATTTGCAGAATGTATGATCACTCAGCAGAGAAAGTGATGATATATGCAGAATGTATGATCACTCAGCAGAGAAAGTGATGATATTTGCAGGATGTATGGTCACTCAGCAGAGAAAGTGATGATATATGCAGAATGTATCGTCACTCAGCAGAGAAAGTGATGATATGCAGAATGTATGATCACTCAGCAGAGACAGTGATGATATGCAGAATGTATGATCACTCAGCAGAGAAAGTGATGATATTTGCAGAATGTATGATCACTCAGCAGAGAAAGTGATGATATTTGCAGAATGTATGATCACTCAGCAGAGAAAGTGATGATATTTGCAGGATGTATGGTCACTCAGCAGAGAAAGTGATGATATATGCAGAATGTATGATCACTCAGCAGAGAAAGTGATGATATTTGCAGAATGTATGATCACTCAGCAGAGAAAGTGATGATATGCAGAATGTATGATCACTCAGCAGAGAAAGTGATGATATTTGCAGAATGTATGATCACTCAGCAGAGAAAGTGATGATATTTGCAGAATGTATGATCACTCAGCAGAGAAAGTGATGATATGCAGAATGTATGATCACTCAGCAGAGACAGTGATGATATGCAGAATGTATGATCACTCAGCAGAGAAAGCGATGATATTTGCAGAATGTATAGTCACAATTTAGTGACAGTGGGTTGCTTTGAAACTTGTCTAAAAGTTTGAAAAGAAAATCCATGCCTGCATTTAGGCAGTATATTAAAAAATAGTATTTACTGCCTTTAGATTAAAGCTAGTAATGAATTCACTAATATGTCTGATTGTTACATGTATGAGAAAAATGGACTGATTTTTTTTTTTTATCAGAATGTGGTCTGGGTGTCACCAGATTTTCTCGTATGTGGAGAAAAAAAAGAAAACCTTTCTCCACCTTCTCCTTTCTACCAGTTTGTGAAAATCAGATGCCGTCCCAGTGTTTCTGACTGTTTTCGATGGACCCATTGACTTGCATTGACAATTTTTATCCGACCTTCAGATCCAAAGGGGACATGTCTCCGCAAAAAATCGCTGACATGTGAATTATCCCATAGACCATCACAGGTACGTGTGAAATCCGTGAAGACCACGAATCGCACTTGTACGCAAAAATCGGACTTCCGAATAAGGCCTTATTGGTCGCACCCACTCCTTGATAACCACTCCTAATATTTTGACAATATTGTAATCTAACTGGCAAATGGCATGAAAAAGTAGCAACATTTTGCCCACATTGCGACATGTGCTTTTAGTCTTTATTTTGGAAGGGCTTTTTGGCTGTCTCAGCACAATGAGATAAAATGTAAAGCGCCATGGAATAAATGGCGAAATAACAATAAATAATAATAATAAAACTGAACCGACATGAATCTAATCTAATGTGCATGAAGAAAAATTTGGTTCTCAGGAAAAAAGCTGCCTCATTATGTCGCATTGGCACCAAGGAGATTTCAGCGGGATCCTGGATAATTTGCAGAACAGGCGTACTTTAGTAGCATTTACACGACTGAGCATTTGCATTTTCCACACTTTCTTCCTGTCGCTGCCTTTGACTCTTGTTAGAATCCCATTATACAGTTGAGTCTTCAGTTTGCAGCTGATATCCAGTGTAGCCCGGCTCCATTTCATAGCGAGCAGCCTCTTTTTAAATGGAGTAATTTTGAGTTTTATCAGTGCGGCAGAACATTGGCTGCATATAAATGATAGTGGAGCATTCTGTGATGTACTCACTAGAAAGTACAGCTGTAATAGTGTGGCTTGGGAATTATCTTCTGTGAAATACAAGCTCTACAAAAATAATGAACAGTGGACTTCGCTTCAAAGTGACACATAAAAGAGTCAACTGGAAGATAGTAGTCACCAACTTCACTTCACACAGTGGTTCTCATCTAGAAAAGGCAGATAAATGCCCGCAGTAAGGTTAGCCTTAGCGGTGCCAAGACCATTTTGTTTAGTAACAGAGAATCAAAAAAGAAGCAGATTCAGGAATTAGTAAGACAAGCCTGTATATGATCAATTTCAGCACTTGGACATAAGTGACACTTGTAACCACTTTGTTTTGACCAGGATTTAAGTCGCTAACTTTGACCCCCAGATCAGACCCCAAAATTAATTCACACGTTTAAACCTAAAGCATTGGTTATGGTTGGTCGTATCTTCATAAAGTATTCCTCATGTGGTTCAGGCACTGTTTATACCTGGGTATTTGTTGACCCCCTCTTCTTTGATGTGTTATGAAGCTCATATTACACTGCTCAAAAAAAATAAAGGGAACACTTAAACAACAGAATATAACTCCAAGTAAATCAAACTTCTGTGAAATCAAACTGTCCACTTAGGAAGCAACACTGTTTGACAATCAATTTCACATGCTGATGTGCAAATGGAAAAGACAACAGATGGGAATTATTGGCAATTATCAAGACACACTCAATAAAGGAGTGGTTCTGCAGGTGGGGACCACAGACCACATCTTAGTACCAATGCTTTCTGACTGATGTTTTGATCACTTTTGAATGTTGGTTGTGCTTTCACACTCGTGGTAGCATGAGACAGACTCTACAACCCACACAAGTGGCTCAGGTAGTGCAGCTCATCCCGGATGGCACATCAATGCGAGCTGTGGTAAGAAGGTTTGCTGTGTCTGTCAGCGTAGTGTCCAGAGGTTGGAGGCGCCAACAGGAGACAGGCCAGTACACCAGGAGACGTGGAGGGGGCCGTAGGAGGGCAAAAACCCAGCAATAGGACCGCTACCTCAGCCTTTGCAAGGATGAACAGGGGGAGCACTGCCAGAGCCCTGCAAAATGACCTCCAGCAGGCCACAAATGTGCATGTGTCTGCACAAATGGTTTGAAACGGACTCCATGAGGATGGTCTGAGTGCCCGACGTCCACAGATGGGGGGTGTGCTCACAGCCCAACACCGTGCAGGACGCTTGGCATTTGGCACAGAACACCAGGATTGGCAAATTTGCTACTGATGCCCTGTGCTCTTCACAGATGAAAGCAGGTTCACACTGAGCACATGTGACAGACGTGACCGAGTCTGGAGACGCCGTGGAGAGCGATCTGCTGCCTGCAATATCCTTCAGCATGACCAGTTTGGCAGTGGGTCAGTAATGGTGTGAGGTGGCATTTCTTTGGAGGGCCGCACAGCCCTCCATGTGCTCGCCAGAGGAAGCCTGACTTCCATTAGGTACCGAGATGAGATCCTAAGACCCCTTGTGAGACCATATGCTGGTGCAGATGGCCCTAGGCTCCTCCTAATGCAGGACAATGCCAGGCCTCATGTGGCTGGAGTGTGTCACCAGTTATTGCAAGATGAAGGCATTGAAGCTATGGACTGGTCCGCCCGTTCCCCAGACCTGAATCCAATTGAACACATCTGGGACATCATGTCTCGCATCATCCACCAAAGTCACTTTGCATCACAGACTGTCCAGGAGTTGGTGGATGCTTTAGTCCAGGTCTGTGAGGAGATCCCTCAGTAGACCATCTGCCGCCTCATCAGGAGCATGCCCAGGCGTTGTAGGGAGATTATACAGGCACGTGGAGGTCTTACAAACTACTGAGCATTATTTCCTTGTCTTGAGGCATTTCCACTGAAGTTGGATCAGCCTGTAACTTCATTTTCCACTTTGATTTTGAGCATCATTCCAACTCCAGACCTCCGTGGGATATTAGTTGTGATTTACGTTGATCATTTTTAGGTTTTATTGTTCTCAACACATTCCACTATGTAATGAATAGAAATTTACAACTGGAATATTTCATTCAGTGATATCTGGGATGTGGGATTTTAGTGTTCCCTTTATTTTTTTGAGCAGTGTATATGCTGCTGCTGTTTCCTCCACAGCTGTCCCCTGTTATGGCCTATTTTGGTATTTCAGAGACTTTGTATAATGGGGTACCTGAGAAGATGCCTAGAGACACACACACATGCATTGTGATACAAAGGGACAGCATCCATTATCCTGATATAGATGTGAAGAGGCTAGGAACATTGAATGAGATAGTAGAGAGGAAGGCAAAGGGAGGAGGACAGAATATTGTCTTGAGGCCAAGCTGGATCTGATCCAGGTATGTTGAACATATTTCGGGGTCCCATAAATTCCAGGTTGGGAAATGTCGATCTACACTAATTCACTTAGGAAAGGTCAGAATGGGCAGTGTATGAAGAGTCTCAAGTCTTTGAAACCACCTGACTATGAACACTACAAAGTTCTGATCTTCAACTTGTGGCTTTTCAGCTGATGCAAAGCTGGAAATCTCAACCTTGACAACCTGCGGGAGCGCTGCTGTTATAGTATAGTCCAAATGTTACTGTCCTTTTTATTGTACAATATCTATGAGATCAAAATCGGGCTCCTGAGCCACCACAAAATGCAGTAATTTTTATGTGACTGTCTGCCAATGAGGGAACTTTATAGGCCATATTTAACTATTGGATCAGCAATCAAAAGTCTTTCTTTGCTATACAGAAATCACTAGGCATCCTAAGGAGGGTTGGAACATCTACAGAGGTGCATGATACACCTTTATGATTCAGCCTGTCTGTCCTTTTTTATTGCTTTTATCCCACAGCAAATTAAGAGAGAAATTCATTTATAATATCAACTAAATTATCCCAGCAAGTCCTTTTCCAGTCGTAAATTAATTCCATTTAATCTTCATGGTTTTTTTTGCTATATGGCAACAACTATTGTTTATGGACTTGCCAAATATCAGTGTGGGCGCTGTTCTGGGCCTCTGAAATGGAAACGTAATTGTCACATTAAATAAACATTAACCAAATGCCAACATTACATCAAACACACAATTCAGCCATAGAGGCGGCCACACGCAGTCATCTTCATTACCGAAATACTGACGTGCCCGATATGTTTTTATTCTATACTTGTATTCTTTCCTGTGCAACGTGTGAATATCAGCAATAATTAAATTCCAAGTCTGACAGGTCAATTTACTCTGTTTATTGCTGCTGTTGCAAGTGGCGGGCACATAACGGCTATGTTTTCAGTTTGTGAGCTGACTTGGGAGTGCAAATTCATTTTCTGATATCAGGACGAGTTATAACTTGCAGAGCCAGTTCAGTTTATTGAAATTCTGGTGATGAATTGTAGAAGGCATCATTTTTATTGCAAGGTCAGTATATATTTCTTGTGTTTATTGGCAACAGTATGAACCAAAATGGGCGACTTAGGAGATCAAGATAAATTTCTATCCGATGAATATAGAATAAAAAAAACTACACATGTATTTGAAAACCTAGGAGCATTAAATGGAGCTAACAATGTATCAATCATAGTAAATGGTCAGCTGCTTGTCTGTCTCTAAGGGTATGTGCACACGATGCGGATTTTGCTGCGGATCCACAGCGTTTCCGCAGCTGCAGGTCTGCAGCAGTTTCCCATGAGTTTACAGTTCATTGTAAACCTATGGGAAACCAAAAATGCTGTGCACATGCTGCGGAAAAAAACGCGCGGAAACACAGCGGTATACATTCCGTGGCATGTCACTTCTTTCTGCAAATTCTGCAGCGGTTTTACAGCTGCCCCTATGGAAAACTGCAGTTGTAAAACCGCAGTGAAAACTGCAGAAAAACTGCAGTAAATCCGCGATAAATCTGCAGCAAAAACGCAGCGTTTCTGCCCTGCAGATTTATCAAATCCGCTGCGGAAAAATCCGCAGTGGCCAAGAATACGTGTGCACATACCCTAACCCTACAAATGTTAATATGAACAGGATTATTATTACATAATTACTGTCAATGAACACCCTGCTGGACTTCTTGCATTTATAGCCCCCACATACATAATACTACCATAGGAAGAACCCATCTATATTGTCAAGTCTAATGTGTATGGGGTCCGCTGACAGCTGACTATTGAGTAGTTAAGGATCCGACATGTTTGATTTTGGACTGACGATCCTTTTGTTCTCTAGAGATATGCCACCACCAATGAGATGTCTGGCAACTGCTTTTTTTCATAGAGAACACGGGAGCGCTAGGCCCAACAAGTTTTCCTCTGTGTATGGGAGAGTGGGGGGAGATAGATGTCAGCTGGACCATATTTTTTTTTTACGGCAATCTCCTATCTCTAGGGGGATTTAGAAGCAGGAAGATTCATTATTTTTAAAAAAGTGAGTGAAGCATTGTGTGGAGGAAGCAGAATATCGGACCTGAAGGTCCCGTAATGGGCACTTCACTCATACTGCATCAGAACTTATTAATATGCCATGATTGACAAGGGAGGAAGTAAAGAATCTTAAATACAAATATCAAGTCACAAGCTCATGTGCACTGGCCCCATTGAATAACATTGATCCGAGTGCGGTCAGTGTGCAAATACATTATGTGACCGAGCTCTTAGACTAAATTTAGTATCAGGATTTCTTAGCTAATGTGTAATTCTTTACTGTAGTGTTTGAAGAAAGTCATCCTAGGGCCTCATTCAGACATCTGCTTTTTTTTTTTTGTATGTGAAAAGCATGTCCTTTTTTATGATCAATGATCTTCTTGTCTTGTATGGCAAAAAAATTGCAAAGCCTCTCCTACTGATTGCAAATCTAAAATACAAGATTTGCACACTGATGCCATCCATGGTCTGTACGTGATTTTGATTGCGCCATAGTTTGTGTCATGGGACATGTAGCTAAACCCCCCCTGTCTTCTTTAAGAAAACAAAGCTGTAAAGTTGACACGAACCCTTTGTGTGTTCTCCGATGCTTCAATCAAAGCGATTGCAACGGTAGCTTATTTGAAGACGATAGACACCAGTGGACAATGCCATGTAGGGTTTGTCATGAGCAGAGCAAAACTAACACCACTCTGTGAACACACCATACCACCCCTGGAACTTTGTGCTTCTGTGTTAGCAGTCGAGTTGGCAGCACTCATCACTATGGAAATGAACCTAGAGATTAAAGATGTTGAGTAGTGATGAGCGAGTATACTCGTTGCTCGGGTGACCTCTGAGTATTTGTTATTGCTCGGAGATATAGTTTTCATCGCCTCAGTTGCATGATTTACGGCTTTCAGATAAGCTGAATACTTGTGGGAATTCCCTAACAAACAGGCAATCCCCACATGTATTCAGCGTATCTGAAAGCCGTAAATCATGCAACTGAGGCGATGAAAACTATATCTCCGAGCAATAACAAATACTCAGAGGTCACCCGAGCAACAAGTATACTCGCTCCTCACTAATGTTGAGTACTACACTGACAGCAAGATAGTACTAGAGTACATTCATAATGAAGTGAGACGCTTCTATGTCTACGTTAGCAACAGAGTGCTCAGAATCAAAAGGTTTGCCTCACCTGAACAATGGAAACACGTGTAACCTTTTATTGATTGTAGATGTGACAGGAAAGGGTGAAACTGTAAGGCTACGTTCACATTTGTGTTGTTGGGCGCTGCGTTGTCGACGCATACCGACGCATGCGTCATGCGCCCCTGTCTTTAACATGGGGGGCGCATGGACATGCGCCGGTATGCGTTGTATTGCGTTTTACGATGCATGCATCAGTTTGACGCACCAGACAGGGCGCGGAGAACGCTACTTGTAGCGTTTTCCCTGCGCCAAAATTCAGGAACATTACTAGTTTATGGCAACGCATGCGTCAAAAAACGCAGTGTTAGGATCTAATGATTTAACATGCACACTCCACTACCTTTGTAATCTTTGGTACGACAGTGTTTTGCAACTATTTGTATTCCATGGTATAATTAATGATGATAATGCAAATGTGTGCAATGTTTGTTTATTCTGAACCATTAAACGAATTAAAAAAAAAACAAAAAACGCAGTGTTGTGTTTTGCGTTGTTGGTTGCGTCGACGACGCTGCGCCCAACAACGCAAATGTGAACGTAGCCTAAGATGCAGTAAGGCTATGTGCACACGTTGCGGTTTTTACTGCGGATCCGCAGCAGTTTTCCATGCGGTGTACAGTACCATGTGAACCTATGGAAAACAAAAAACGCTGTGCCATGCAGCGGAAAAAAACGCGCGGAAACGCTGCGGTTTATTTTCTGCAGCATGTCAATTCTTTTTGCGGAATCCGCAGCGGTTTATCACCTGCTCCATATTAAAAAAACGCAGTAGAATCCACACAAAAACTGCAGAAAATCCGCAGGAAAAACGCAGTGTTTTTTCCCTGCGGATTTATCAAAATCAATGCGGAAAAATCCGCACACCAGTCCGCAGCATGTGCACATAGCCTTACAGGAGCATTTCAGAATATGTGACTGTACAGTGCATAAAATATTGATAGTCTGCAATACACAGTTACAAGAGGTAATATGATGATTACCTATTCAATACATCAAATTCACTGTAAGACCACAATGCAACAGGAAAAATCCCACAATGCTCTAGGAACTTCCCATAATACAAACTGAACTAGAATGCATACATTAAACCGCACGCAGATGGGGCTGTTACCTTACAATATAAAAATATAGGAAGGGTTAATAATATACACAGAAAATACAATGTATTTTGTATGAGATACAAAAATGACAAGACTTTTTGACAGCAATTATACTACTAGGACAGAACACATAGACTTTTAGAGATGATTTTGATCCCAGATTTTGATAAAAAACAAAAAAAAATGTGAACAGCACCATAGAATATAATGGGTACATGTTCTATATGAAAAACACGGACAGAACACATACATGAAAAACAGGCACCTGAATGATCTTGACCTTGCTGTCATCTGTGTACTGTCTTATGCTTCCTCCTTTGGTCTAGTGCTGTGGTATGTTCAAACCAGGAATTGGAGCAACTTTGCATGGTCCAACACAGCAAATAACACAGTACATAGTAGGGACATATTTATAATATTATCTCAGCACGGGAAAAAGAATAACACATCCTATTGTGGAACTTGTTATTATTCCAACATCTAATCATAAAAAGTGTACTTTGTTCATGGGACAACCGCTTTAAGGTTGGCTATTGTTAAAATCAGACCTGCAGCACCATGTATTCTTTCAAATTGCTAATGGCTATAGTTCCTGCATTCTATTACATGCAGTAATCTGGTCCCTAAAACGGACTAAACTAATGATATAGACCACATTTCTGGAGTATTTTCCCCTTGCATTTGGACTTCACTTGAAATGCTGCAGTTTTCTTTTCTGTTCAATTAAACAAAATAATCCAGCTTGCCCTTTCCAAAATAAACCAGTCAGTGTGAAAGCACGGCACTGCATGGCTTTTTGGGTAGATATGTCCAAGAAAGGTAAAGGCTCCAGCTTCCAGAATATACAAAAAGCATCAAATCTTATCTAATCCATTCAAAAAGTGAATAAGTATACATACTTTGCAAAAGGTTAAAGTAAATGCCAAGGCTAATAATGCTGCAGTATTTTAGTTTTGGGTTTAAACATTGGTGTGGCTAATGGTATCTTTTTGGATGTTCTAGCAACATAACGTTGAGTGGAATCGCTATGATTCTAAGTAGAGTGGATTCAATTACTCAACGATTGTCACAAGTCCTTTTTTTCTGCTATGGAAGATCTTTAGTCCCCATTCTAAACACATCTCCAGCCTGTCCATTAAATTCAAGAGTCAAAATAATAATGTAGAACAGGTGGTCATTAGAGTTGGGTCAAATCGATCCTATTCCATTGGCCATACAGTTATCAGTAACCAGTGGATGGGAGATGGAGTACCATCTCTTACCTGGCAACGTCCGTTGTTCATTTTGATTTGTTATCCTGGTGCAATTTCATATACGAGTGCTGCCACAAGCAAGTGCAGGCAGGTATGACTGATAAACAGGCTGGCACGGCAGGAGCAGGCTGGTATAGAGACTGGCATAGCAGGTACAGCTGGTATACAGACTGGCAAAGCATGTGCTGGCAGGCACGGCTGATATACAGGCAGGCAGGTGCTGGCAGGCACAACTGATATATTGGCAGGCAGGTGCTGGCGTGCACAACTGATATATTGGCAGGCAAGTGCTGGCGGGCACAACTGATATACAGGCAGGTGCTGGCAGGCACGGCTGGAATACAGGGACACAAAGCAAGTATAGGCAGACAGGTACAACACGGGAACTGGCGGGTACTGGGGACCTGACAACTACCAAGCGTGCAGGCAACTAACTTTACAAGTTGCTCAGGCACCTCCCATCAGGTGGAGGTGCCTTAAATAGTAAGTGTATCCCATCCATTGGCTGGGGACACTGTTATGGCTGGCAATCAGGCAACACAGCATGCAGTAATCAGCGCACATACAGAGATCTGGCAATAACCAAAAACAATAGGACGAGCTCTGAGACGTGGAATCTCTGTAGACTGCAGTACCTGATCTATCCTCACACAACTATAAGCAGCAGTGGATTGCGCCTATAACTACCTATGCAACTCGGCACTGCCTGAGGAGCTGACTAGCCTGAAGATAGAAATACAAGCCTGACTTACCTCAGAGAAATACCCCAAAGGAATAGGCAGCCCCCCACATATAATGACTGTTAGCAAGATGAAAAGACAAACGTAGGAATGAAATAGATTCAGCAAAGTGAGGCCCGATATTCTAGACAGAGCGAGGATAGCAAAGAGAACTATGCAGTCTACAAAAAACCCTAAAACGAAAACCACGCAAAGGGGCAAAAAGACCCACCGTGCCGAACTAACAGCACGGCGGTGCACCCCTTTGCTTCTCAGAGCTTCCAGCAAAAGTTAATAGCAAGCTGGACAGAAAAAACAGAAAACAAACTAGAAGCACTTATCTAGCAGAGCAGCAGGCCCAAGGAAAGATGCAGTAGCTCAGATCCAACACTGGAACATTGACAAGGAGCAAGGAAGACAGACTCAGGTGGAGCTAAATAGCAAGGCAGCCAACGAGCTCACCAAAACACCTGAGGGAGGAAGCCCAGAGACTGCAATACCACTTGTGACCACAGAAGTGAACTCAGCCACAGAATTCACAACAGTACCCCCCCCTTGAGGAGGGGTCACCGAACCCTCACCAGAACCCCCAGGCCGACCAGGATGAGCCACATGAAAGGCACGAACAAGATCTGGGGCATGGACATCAGAGGCAAAAACCCAGGAATTATCTTCCTGAGCATAACCCTTCCATTTGACCAGATACTGGAGTTTCCGTCTAGAGACACGAGAATCCAAAATCTTCTCCACAATATACTCCAATTCCCCCTCCACCAAAACAGGGGCAGGAGGCTCCACAGATGGAACCATAGGTGCCACGTATCTCCTCAACAACGACCTATGGAATACATTATGTATGGAAAAGGAGTCTGGGAGGGTCAGACGAAAAGACACCGGATTGAGAATCTCAGAAATCCTATACGGACCAATAAAACGAGGTTTAAATTTCGGAGAGGAAACCTTCATAGGAATATGACGAGAAGATAACCAAACCAGATCCCCAACACGAAGTCGGGGTCCCACACGGCGTCTGCGATTAGCGAAAAGCTGAGCCTTCTCCTGGGACAAGGTCAAATTGTCCACCACCTGAGTCCAGATCTGCTGCAACCTGTCCACCACAGAATCCACACCAGGACAGTCCGAAGACTCAACCTGTCCTGAAGAGAAACGAGGATGGAACCCAGAATTGCAGAAAAATGGAGAGACCAAGGTAGCCGAGCTGGCCCGATTATTAAGGGCGAACTCAGCCAACGGCAAAAATGACACCCAATCATCCTGGTCAGCGGAAACAAAACATCTCAGATATGTTTCCAAGGTCTGATTGGTTCGTTCGGTCTGGCCATTAGTCTGAGGATGGAAGGCCGAGGAGAAAGATAGGTCAATGCCCATCCTACCACAAAAGGCTCGCCAGAACCTCGAGACAAACTGGGAACCTCTGTCAGAAACAATATTCTCAGGAATGCCATGTAAACGAACCACATGCTGGAAGAACAAAGGCACCAAATCAGAGGAGGAAGGCAATTTAACCAAGGGCACCAGATGGACCATTTTAGAAAAGCGATCACAGACCACCCAAATGACCGACATTTTTTGAGAAACGGGAAGGTCAGAAATGAAATCCATCGAAATGTGTCCAAGGCCTCTTCGGGACCGGCAAGGGCAAAAGCAACCCACTGGCACGTGAACAGCAGGGCTTAGCCCTAGCACAAATTCCACAGGACTGCACAAAAGCACGCACATCCCGTGACAGAGATGGCCACCAGAAGGATCTAGCAACCAACTCCCTGGTACCAAAGATTCCTGGATGACCGGCCAGCACCGAACAATGAAGTTCAGAGATAACTTTACTAGTCCACCTATCAGGGACGAACAGTTTCTCGGCCGGACAACGATCAGGTTTATTAGCCTGAAATTTCTGCAACACTCTCCGCAAATCAGGGGAGATGGCAGACACAATGACTCCTTCCTTGAGGATACTCGCCGGCTCAGATAACCCCGGAGAGTCGGGCACAAAACTCCTAGACAGAGCATCCGCCTTCACATTTTTAGAGCCCGGAAGGTATGAAATCACAAAATCAAAACGAGCAAAAAATAACGACCAACGGGCCTGTCTAGGATTCAAGCGCTTGGCAGACTCAAGATAAGTAAGGTTCTTATGATCAGTCAAAACCACCACGCGATGCTTAGCACCCTCAAGCCAATGACGCCACTCCTCGAATGCCCACTTCATGGCCAGCAACTCTCGGTTGCCCACATCATAATTACGCTCAGCAGCAGAAAATTTCCTGGAAAAGAAAGCACATGGTTTGAACACTGAGCAACCAGAACCTCTCTGTGACAAAACCGCCCCTGCACCAATCTCAGAAGCATCAACCTCGACCTGGAACGGAAGAGAAACATCAGGTTGACACAACACAGGGGCACAGCAAAAACGACGCTTCAACTCCTGAAAAGCTTCCACGGCAGCAGAAGACCAATTAACCAAATCAGCACCCTTCTTGGTCAAATCGGTCAATGGTCTGGCAATGCTAGAAAAATTACAGATGAAGCGACGATAAAAATTAGCAAAGCCCAGGAATTTCTGCAGACTTTTTAGAGATGTCGGCTGAGTCCAATCCTGGATGGCCTGAACCTTAACCGGATCCATCTCGATAGTAGAAGGGGAAAAGATGAACCCCAAAAATGAAACTTTCTGCACACCGAAGAGACACTTTGATCCCTTCACGAACAAGGAATTAGCACGCAGTACCTGGAAAACCATTCTGACTTGCTTCACATGAGACTCCCAATCATCTGAGAAGATCAAAATGTCATCCAAGTAAACAATCAAGAATTTATCCAGATACTCACGGAAAATGTCATGCATAAAAGACTGAAAAACAGATGGAGCATTGGCAAGTCCGAACGGCATCACCAGATACTCAAAATGACCCTCGGGCGTATTAAATGCCGTTTTCCATTCATCTCCCTGCCTGATTCTCACCAGATTATACGCACCACGAAGATCTATCTTGGTGAACCAACTAGCCCCCTTAATCCGAGCAAACAAGTCAGAAATCAATGGCAAGGGATACTGAAACTTAACAGTGATCTTATTAAGAAGGCGGTAATCAATACACGTTCTTAGCGAACCATCCTTCTTGGCTACAAAAAAGAACCCTGCTCCCAATGGTGACGACGATGGGCGAATATGTCCCTTCTCCAGGGACTCCTTCACATAACTGCGCATAGCGGTGTGTTCAGGTACGGACAAATTAAATAAGCGACCCTTAGGGAATTTACTACCAGGAATCAAATCGATAGCACAATCACAATTCCTATGCGGAGGTAGGGCATCAGACTTGGACTCTTCAAATACATCCTGAAAGTCCGACAAGAACTCTGGGATGTCAGAAGGAATGGATGACGAAATAGACAAAAATGGAACATCACCATGTACTCCCTGACAACCCCAGCTGGTTACCGACATAGAGTTCCAATCCAATACTGGATTATGGGTTTGTAGCCATGGCAACCCCAACACGACCACATCATGCAAATTATGCAGTACCAGAAAGCGAATAACTTCCTGATGTGCAGGAGCCATGCACATGGTCAGCTGGGCCCAGTACTGAGGCTTATTCTTGGCCAAAGGTGTAGCATCAATTCCTCTCAACGGAATAGGACACCGCAAAGGCTCCAAGAAAAATCCACAACGTTTAGCATAATCCAAATCCATCAGATTCAGGGCAGCGCCTGAATCCACAAATGCCATGACAGAATACGATGACAAAGAGCACATTAAGGTAATGGACAAAAGGAATTTGGACTGTACAGTACCAATAACGGCAGAGCTATCGAACCGCCTAGTGCGTTTAGGACAATTAGAAATAGCATGAGTAGAATCACCACAATAGAAACACAGTCTGTTCAGACGTCTGTGTTCTTGCCGTTCTACTTTAGTCATAGTCCTGTCGCACTGCATAGGCTCAGGTTTACTCTCAGACAATACCGCCAGATGGTGCACAGATTTACGCTCGCGCAAGCGACGACCGATCTGAATGGCCAAGGACATAGACTCATTCAAACCAGCAGGCATAGGAAATCCCACCATTACATCCTTAAGAGCTTCAGAGAGACCCTTTCTGAACAAAGCCGCTAGTGCAGATTCATTCCACAGAGTGAGTACTGACCACTTTCTAAATTTCTGACAATATACTTCTACATCATCCTGACCCTGGCATAAAGCCAGCAGATTTTTCTCAGCCTGATCCACTGAATTAGGCTCATCGTAAAGCAATCCCAGCGCCTGGAAAAATGCATCAACATTACTCAATGCAGAATCTCCTGGTGCAAGAGAAAACGCCCAGTCCTGTGGGTCGCCGCGCAAAAAAGAAATAATAATCAAAACCTGTTGAATAGGATTACCAGAAGAATGAGGTTTCAAGGCCAAAAATAGCTTACAATTATTTCTGAAGCTCAGGAACTTAGTTCTGTCACCAAAAAACAAATCAGGAATCGGAATTCATGGTTCTAGCATCGATTTCTGATCAATAGTATCTTGAATCTTTTGTACATTTACAACGAGATTATCCATTGAGGAGCACAGAGCCTGAATATCCATGTCCACAGCTGTGTCCTGAAGCACTCTAATATCTAGGGGAAAAAAAAGACTGAAGACAGAACTAAGAAAAAAAAATGATGTCAGGATTTCTTTTTTCCCTCTATTGGGAATCATTGGTGTGGCTCCTTGTACTGTTATGGCTGGCAATCAGGCAACACAGCGTGCAGTAATCAGCGCACATACAGAGATCTGGCAATAACCAAAAACAATAGGACGAGCTCTGAGACGTGGAATCTCTGTAGACTGCAGTACCTGATCTATCCTCACACAACTATAAGCAGCAGTGGATTGCGCCTATAACTACCTATGCAACTCGGCACTGCCTGAGGAGCTGACTAGCCTGAAGATAGAAATACAAGCCTGACTTACCTCAGAGAAATACCCCAAAGGAATAGGCAGCCCCCCACATATAATGACTGTTAGCAAGATGAAAAGACAAACGTAGGAATGAAATAGATTCAGCAAAGTGAGGCCCGATATTCTAGACAGAGCGAGGATAGCAAAGAGAACTATGCAGTCTACAAAAAACCCTAAAACGAAAACCACGCAAAGGGGCAAAAAGACCCACCGTGCCGAACTAACAGCACGGCGGTGCACCCCTTTGCTTCTCAGAGCTTCCAGCAAAAGTTAATAGCAAGCTGGACAGAAAAAACAGAAAACAAACTAGAAGCACTTATCTAGCAGAGCAGCAGGCCCAAGGAAAGATGCAGTAGCTCAGATCCAACACTGGAACATTGACAAGGAGCAAGGAAGACAGACTCAGGTGGAGCTAAATAGCAAGGCAGCCAACGAGCTCACCAAAACACCTGAGGGAGGAAGCCCAGAGACTGCAATACCACTTGTGACCACAGAAGTGAACTCAGCCACAGAATTCACAACAGGACACTTTAGGATGTCGCGCACTATCTCTTTTAAGAATGAGGAAGTGCGCACACACGCATCCTAGTCACAGTTCCTGGGATCTGCGAGCCAAGGGCAGACCCCAAGCAGCAGCCCGGGGAGAAGGTAGTGTGGGACGGTGCCACGGCTGTAAGTGAGCTGGCATCCCTGCCGGGGAGGGGAGAAGCATGCGAAGCGTGCAGCGACACCAGCGCTACACTGTAGTAATGTTTTCTTCCTTCAACTGACCAAAACCAATTGAAACAATAACATTTGATATACATCACCAATTTACTTCATTGATACATAAAAAAAAAGTTTTAAAAAAACAGATTATTGTGGAATCAAGCATCTCGTTCTACTGAAGTTAATTGGGTGTTTTAATATTTTTTTTTTTTTTTTTACAAAAACCATGTAAGGCTCATGCATGGGGTCACAAATGGGTTATGTGCCTTATTATAGATGGAGTATGCCACGAGTTTTTGTTGGATTTGTATGAAGTATGACATAATTAAATTTTGCAGTAAAACTGAAAATACGTGGAGGCACATTAGAGGCTCTGTGTACTTCTATATTTATGAAAAGCATAAAATGAGGATGATGCCCTTGGTAGTATGCTGAAGGTGAAGAGCCTTCACTATACTGAAGATAACAAGGACCTGTTCACCTTACAAAAGCGATATACTTTTGGGAAGAACGAAGAGATCCCATAGTAAAAACCAAATCTTTATTAATATTATTAAAAATTCACAGAATAAAAAAGCAAAATTACCATAGGGGACACCAAAAGACAAGGCAAAATATCAATAATTCATACTCAGTAGCACTTAGATAGTATCCGTGGATATTTAACTCCAAAACAATGGTAAAGGGTAATTAGCACAGTGGCTTAATATATCAAATATATATGGTGGTTACAGATCCCCATCTACCCACCATGGGGCAACATAAATATAACTCACACAGTGGGTTAGTTGTTATGATCCGGTGACCTTGGAGCCGCATGAATAACTTTCACTGGAGTAGGTGGTAACTGTACTGACCGCAAATCCTGATCTGACACCGCAACTAGAAGTAGTCGTGGGGTGTGCCTAACAAACCCTAGACACCTCGTCACAGCCGGAGAACTAAATACCCCTATAGATGGAAATAGGAATACTATCTTGCCTCAGAGTAGAACCCCAAAGGATAGGCAGCCCCCCACGAATATTGACTGTGAGTAGGAGAGAAAAGACACACGTAGGCAGAAAACAGGATTTAGCAAAAGAGGCCACTCTAGCTAAAATAGGAAAGGATAGGACAGAATACTGTGCGGTCAGTATAAAACCCTTCCAAAAATATCCACAGCAGATTATACAAAAAATTCCTTCATCTAACTAAAGACGTGGAACGTATATCTGCAACTCCAGAGAATCCTACACACAGAGCAGAAATACAATAAAAAATCCAGCACACAGCATGTGTGCCATAGAAAAAAACCAGACACTTATGTTTGCTGAATTGGCAGCTAAGCAGGAGAAACCAGACAGAGGTCCAACACCTCCCAAGAACCATTGACAACTGGCAAGGACTAATGAATGCTGCAAACCTAAATACCCCAGTCAGAATTGCAATCAGCAGATACACCTGACCATGACTGCAGCCCTGGGACAACTGCATTACCACCTATAACCACCGGAGTGAGCCCAAAAGCAGAATTCACAATAGTTAGTATACAATTACAATAGTTGCAGGAGATCCTGGACTAACCACACTGGAGCAACCTGACTGACCACTAAATCCATAAACCGGTAGAGAGATGGTGTTACCTAGTGCTGATGGCGTCCCCTCACCCCAACGTGCGTTTCGCCTCCTGCTTCTTCCGGGGGCGTGCCGAGGTGAGGGGCAACCATGCTCTTTATAGGAGAGGTGAGTATCCGGAACACTGGCAGCTGGCGGCGCATCGTGCGTTGCTCCACCCCCATAATGACGCGCTTCCCGTCGACGCTCAATGAGACGCAAGCACCAGCTATGCGTGTCAGTGTATGAGCGTTTCAGGGAGCGACAGAGGGCTGAAGTCACTGCGCATGCGCACATGCCTGGTGTGGAGCGGTGAAGGAATAATACAGCCGTGTGGCGCAAGAGGAAGAAACCGAAGGAGTAATGACTTATATAATACTAAAATATAACGGAATGTGGCCAAATACATGAGAGAACCTAGAAAAAAGACCAAGTATAAGGCCATGTTCACACAGTGCGTTTTTTACCGCGGAACCGCGGCGGTTTTGCCGCTGCGGTTCCGCAGCTGTTTTCCATGCAGGGTACAGTACACTGTACCCTATGGAAAACAGGACACACTGTGCACATGGTCCGGAAATTGTAAAAAAAAAGCCGCGCTGAATAGCTCCCGGAAAAAAGAAGGAGCATGTCAATTCTTCTTCCTGAACCGCAGCGGTTCTGCACCCATAGACCTCCATTGTGAGGTCAAAATCGCAGTAAAACCCGCAGATCAAAAATATATCTGCGGGTTTTACTGCGATTTGATGTGCAGAACCGCTGCAGCAGGAAGTGCGGGGGAGCGGGCGGAAGTGCGTGGGCGGAGTGTGGCTGCCCCCCCCCCGTGCTCCGATCCCGCCCCCCCGTGCTCCGATGCCCCCCCCGTGCTCCGATGCCCCCCCCCCAGTGCTCCGATGCCCCCCCCGTGCCCTAATCTCCCCCCCTTATACTTACCCGGCGTCCCGGTGTCCGTCCGGCCGTCTTCTCCCTGGGCGCCGCCATCTTGCAAAATGGCGGGCGCATGCGCAGTGCGCCCGCCGAATCTGCCGGCCGGCAGATTCGCTCCAAAGTGCATTTTGATCACTGAGATATAACCTATCTCAGTGATCAAAATAAAAAAATAGTAAATGACACCCCCCCACTTTGTCACCCCCATTGGTAGGGACAATAAAAAAATTAAGAATTTTTTTTTTTTTTTCACTAAGGTTAGAATAGGGTTAGGGTTAGGGGTAGGGGTAGGGGTAGGGTTAGGGGTAGGGTTAGGGGTAGGGGTAGGGTTAGGGGTAGGGTTAGGGTATTTTCAGCCATTTTAGCCCTAAAAAGCTTCCTAGGAAACACACAGTAAAAAAAGGATAAAAAAACGCATCAAAAAACGCATCAAAAAACGCATCAAAAACGCATCAAAAAAGGACAAAAAAAGGACCTGCGTTTTCTGCCAAGAGCTGCAGTTTTTTAAAAAAACTGTCCTGAAAAAAAAAGGATGGAAATCCTGAACGTGTGAACATACCCTAAAAGTGATTTGCCGATAAGTGCTGGTGACAGTGCGATTGAATAAATGAATAAACCAATGAATAAAGTTGCGGTGTTTATTGAATAAATACTAATAGGAGTGCAATAAAATAGAATAAATGAAGTGAAATGAATGAATGAACCCACACAGAACAGTCTTGCCCATTTTATGTACCGATGCACCAAACTAATGATAGTACAATATAATTCTATAATTAGTGACCGAAGTGCAGTGAACTGAAAGACAATTAAATGAACCTACATATAGCAGTCTTATCCATTCTATATAAACAGGGTATCTAACTAATGCCAGTACAAATATCTTGTGCCCTAAACAACACCAAATACATATAAATGAATCAAAGCTAACCAGTTTTAATCCCTATCCATTGCTACATATAAATACCTAAGTGTGTCCCCCCTATTATGGTACCCGTACTGGACCCTGCAGTGCTTTTGTAGCGTACAATATATGAACTTCAAAAAACATGCCCGTATTCTATAAAGTGCTCATAATATATATTATACTTAGACTGTATAGACATACTAAATACATTATTCCACCCAGTACCCCCTATAATATAATCTATATATAATAGAATGTATATAAATATAAAGTACTCCCGTTTAACCACCCATATATAAAAACATATTAGTTGCTAAAAAAAACCTTTAAATGGTATAAGACCTGAAATACACATAAAAATTATTATAATTGATGGTCTTCCTCTTTAATTCTCCATAAATCTTCCTCTTATCTCCGCTGAGTCTCCTGAACCGCACACTCCATGGGAAAGAAAGGTTTCATAGATAGATCAAACAATTGGAGCCTCTCATATACTAAAAAAGACGCAGAAACAAAAACAATTAGAAGATGCAATGACATGGACATGTGTACATACAGTTAGGGCCAGAAATATTTGGACAGTGACACAATTTTCGCGAGTTGGGCTCTGCATGCCACCACATTGGATTTAAAATGAAACCTCTACAACAGAATTCAAGTGCAGATTGTAACGTTTAATTTGAAGGGTTGATCAAAAATATCTGATAGAAAATGTAGAAATTGTACACATTTCTTTACAAACACTCCACATTTTAGGAGGTCAAAAGTAATTGGACAAATAAACATAACCCAAACAAAATATTTTTATTTTCAATATTTTGTTGCAAATCCTTTGGAGGCAATCACTGCCTTAAGTCTGGAACCCATGGACATCACCAAACGCTGGGTTTCCTCCTTCTTAATGCTTTGCCAGGCCTTTACAGCCGCAGCCTTCAGGTCTTGCTTGTTTGTGGGTCTTTCCGTCTTAAGTCTGGATTTGAGCAAGTGAAATGCATGCTCAATTGGGTTTAGATCTGGAGATTGACTTGGCCATTGCAGAATGTTCCACTTTTTGGCACTCATGAACTCCTGGGTAGCTTTGGCTGTATGCTTGGGGTCATTGTCCATCTGTACTATGAAGCGCCGTCCAATCAACTTTGCAGCATTTGGCTGAATCTGGGCTGAAAGTATATCCCGGTACACTTCAGAATTCATCCGGCTACTCTTGTCTGCTCTTATGTCATCAATAAACACAAGTGACCCAGTGCCATTGAAAGCCATGCATGCCCATGCCATCACGTTGCCTCCACCATGTTTTACAGAGGATGTGGTGTGCCTTGGATCATGTGCCGTTCCCTTTCTTCTCCAAACTTTTTTCTTCCCATCATTCTGGTACAGGTTGATCTTTGTCTCATTTGTCCATAGAATACTTTTCCAGAACTGAGCTGGCTTCTTGAGGTGTTTTTCTGCAAATTTAACTCTGGCCTGTCTATTTTTGGTATTGATGAATGGTTTGCATCTAGATGTGAACCCTTTGTATTTACTGTCATGGAGTCTTCTCTTTACTGTTGACTTAGAGACAGATACACCTACTTCACTGAGAGTGTTCTGGACTTCAGTTGATGTTGTGAATGGGTTCTTCTTCACCAAATTAAGTATGCGGCGATCATCCACCACTGTTGTCATCCGTGGACGCCCAGGCCTTTTTGAGTTCCCAAGCTCACCAGTCAATTCCTTTTTTCTCAGAATGTACCCAACTGTTGATTTTGCTACTCCAAGCATGTCTGCTATCTCTCTGATGGATTTTTTCTTTTTTTTCAGCCTCAGGATGTTCTGCTTCACCTCAATTGAGAGTTCCTTTGACCGCATGTTGTCTGCTCACAGCAACAGCTTCCAAATGCAAAACCACACACCTGGAATCCACCCCTGACCTTTTAACTACATCATTGATTACAGGTTAACGAGGGAGACGCCTTCAGAGTTAATTGCAGCCCTTAGAGTCCATTGTCCAATTACTTTTGGTCCCTTGAAAAAGAGGACGCTATGCATTACAGAGCTATGATTCCTAAACCCTTTCTCCGATTTGGATGTGGAAACTATCATATTGAAGCTGGGAGTGTGCACTTTCAGCCCATATTATATATATAATTGTATTTCTGAACATGTTTTTGTAAACAGCTAAAATAACAAAACTTGTGTCACTGTCCAAATATTTCTGGCCCTAACTGTAATAAACAATAAAAAACAAATACAGATACAGTAATATATACCCCTCAACCCCTAAAAGGATGCCAATTACAGAAATGCAGAGAATCCAATATTCTCATTCAAACCTACAGGGCTCAAAGCACCTGGACGAAAAATCCAACGGCATTCCAATTGTGCCAACATCTTGCTTGTATCACCCCCTCTGACTCCCAAATCTAGTCTGTCAATGGCTTTGAATCTTAGGCCCCGAGATTTACAGTTGTGATATCTCCTGAAGTGTCGTGGTAAAGTTTTTAGCAATGTGTCGTCCCCAACACTTGCCGCCTTTTCAATATCCAGAATGTGTTCTCTCACCCTTAATTTGAATTCTCTGGTGGTCAGGCCAATATACATTTTCCCGCACGGGCATGTTGCCTGATGGATAATTTCTTTAGATGAACAGGTAAGATACTTGCGAATGTCGTATCTTCATGTGCCATCCGCGTTAAAGAAATGTTTAGACTTATCCAAATTTAAACAAGCTTTGCATAGCCCATATGGGAAGAAGCCAGGGGATAATTTACTACAAGTAGAGGGTCATTTTGGGTTGTAGTGACTATGTACCAGCAAATCCTTGACATTAGCCGAGCGTCGGGCCACACATTGTGGGGCCAGAGGTAACACTTGTTTTAGGATGGGGTCCGTTAACAAAACATTCCAATGTCTATTGATTAGATCCCTCAAATTATTCCATTGTCCATTGTAAGTGGAAATGAAACGGACCTGCTTATCATCCTTCTTCTCTCTGACCTTGTTGGTGTACAATAATTCATTTCTTGTAGTGGCTTTAGCCCTTCTATAACCCCTCCTAATCATTCGCCAACTATACTCTCTGTCCTCAAATCTTCTAGTCAGTTCCTCGCACTGTTTCTCAAACTAAATGTAATTAGAACATATCCGTTTGCCGCGTAGGAACTGACCTTTTGGGATGTGTTGTGCATTCTGTGGCTGAGTTCACTTCTGTGGTCACAAGTGGTATTGCAGTCTCTGGGCTTCCTCCCTCAGGTGTTTTGGTGAGCTCGTTGGCTGCCTTGCTATTTAGCTCCACCTGAGTCTGTCTTCCTTGCTCCTTGTCAATGTTCCAGTGTTGGATCTGAGCTACTGCATCTTTCCTTGGGCCTGCTGCTCTGCTAGATAAGTGCTTCTAGTTTGTTTTCTGTTTTTTTTCTGTCCAGCTTGCTATTGTCTTTTGCTGGAAGCTGTGAGAAGCAGAGGGGTGCACCGCCGTGCTGTTAGTTCGGCACGGTGGGTCTTTTTGCCCCTTTGCGTGGTTTTCGTTTTAGGGTTTTTTGTAGACTGCATAGTTCTCTTTGCTATCCTCGCTCTGTCTAGAATATCGGGCCTCACTTTGCTGAATCTATTTCATTCCTACGTTTGTCTTTTCATCTTGCTAACAGTCATTATATGTGGGGGGCTGCCTATTCCTTTGGGGTATTTCTCTGAGGTAAGTCAGGCTTGTATTTCTATCTTCAGGCTAGTCAGCTCCTCAGGCAGTGCCGAGTTGCATAGGTAGTTGTTAGGCGCAATCCACTGCTGCTTATAGTTGTGTGAGGATAGATCAGGTACTGCAGTCTACAGAGATTCCACGTCTCAGAGCTCGTCCTATTGTTTTTGGTTATTGCCAGATCTCTGTATGTGCGCTGATTACTGCACGCTGTGTTGCCTGATTGCCAGCCATAACAGTACAAGGAGCCCACACCAATGATTCCCAATAGAGGGAAAAAAGAAATCCTGACATCATTTTTTTTTCTTAGCTCTGTCTTCAGTCTTTTTTTTCCCCTAGACATTAGAGTGCTTCAGGACACAGCTGTGGACATGGATATTCAGGCTCTGTGCTCCTCAATGGATAATCTCGTTGTAAATGTACAAAAGATTCAAGATACTATTGATCAGAAATCGATGCTAGAACCAAGAATTCCGATTCCTGATTTGTTTTTTGGTGACAGAACTAAGTTCCTGAGCTTCAGAAATAATTGTAAGCTATTTTTGGCCTTGAAACCTCATTCTTCTGGTAATCCTATTCAACAGGTTTTGATTATTATTTCTTTTTTGCGCGGCGACCCACAGGACTGGGCGTTTTCTCTTGCACCAGGAGATTCTGCATTGAGTAATGTTGATGCATTTTTCCTGGCGCTCGGATTGCTTTACGATGAGCCTAATTCAGTGGATCAGGCTGAGAAAAATCTGCTGGCTTTATGCCAGGGTCAGGATGATGTAGAAGTATATTGTCAGAAATTTAGGAAATGGTCAGTACTCACTCTGTGGAATGAATCTGCACTAGCGGCTTTGTTCAGAAAGGGTCTCTCTGAAGCTCTTAAGGATGTAATGGTGGGATTTCCTATGCCTGCTGGTTTGAATGAGTCTATGTCCTTGGCCATTCAGATCGGTCGTCGCTTGCGCGAGCGTAAATCTGTGCACCATCTGGCGGTACTGCCTGAGAGTAAACCTGAGCCTATGCAGTGCGACAGGACTATGACTAAAGTAGAACGGCAAGAACACAGACGTCTGAACAGACTGTGTTTCTATTGTGGTGATTCTACTCATGCTATTTCTAATTGTCCTAAACGCACTAGGCGGTTCGATAGCTCTGCCGTTATTGGTACTGTACAGTCCAAATTCCTTTTGTCCATTACCTTAATGTGCTCTTTGTCATCGTATTCTGTCATGGCGTTTGTGGATTCAGGCGCTGCCCTGAATCTGATGGATTTGGATTATGCTAAACGTTGTGGATTTTTCTTGGAGCCTTTGCGGTGTCCTATTCCGTTGAGAGGAATTGATGCTACACCTTTGGCCAAGAATAAGCCTCAGTACTGGGCCCAGCTGACCATGTGCATGGCTCCTGCACATCAGGAAGTTATTCGCTTTCTGGTACTGCATAATTTGCATGATGTGGTCGTGTTGGGGTTGCCATGGCTACAAACCCATAATCCAGTATTGGATTGGAACTCTATGTCGGTAACCAGCTGGGGTTGTCAGGGAGTACATGGTGATGTTCCATTTTTGTCTATTTCGTCATCCATTCCTTCTGACATCCCAGAGTTCTTGTCGGACTTTCAGGATGTATTTGAAGAGTCCAAGTCTGATGCCCTACCTCCGCATAGGAATTGTGATTGTGCTATCGATTTGATTCCTGGTAGTAAATTCCCTAAGGGTCGTTTATTTAATTTGTCCGTACCTGAACACACCGCTATGCGCAGTTATGTGAAGGAGTCCCTGGAGAAGGGACATATTCGCCCATCGTCGTCACCATTGGGAGCAGGGTTCTTTTTTGTAGCCAAGAAGGATGGTTCGCTAAGACCGTGTATTGATTACCGCCTTCTTAATAAGATCACTGTTAAGTTTCAGTATCCCTTGCCATTGATTTCTGACTTGTTTGCTCGGATTAAGGGGGCTAGTTGGTTTACTAAGATTGATCTTCGTGGTGCGTATAATCTGGTGAGAATCAGGCAGGGAGATGAATGGAAAACGGCATTTAATACGCCCGAGGGTCATTTTGAGTATCTGGTGATGCCGTTCGGACTTGCCAATGCTCCATCTGTTTTTCAGTCTTTTATGCATGACATTTTCCGTGAGTATCTGGATAAATTCTTGATTGTTTACTTGGATGACATTTTGATCTTCTCAGATGATTGGGAGTCTCATGTGAAGCAAGTCAGAATGGTTTTCCAGGTACTGCGTGCTAATTCCTTGTTCGTGAAGGGATCAAAGTGTCTCTTCGGTGTGCAGAAAGTTTCATTTTTGGGGTTCATCTTTTCCCCTTCTACTATCGAGATGGATCCGGTTAAGGTTCAGGCCATCCAGGATTGGACTCAGCCGACATCTCTAAAAAGTCTGCAGAAATTCCTGGGCTTTGCTAATTTTTATCGTCGCTTCATCTGTAATTTTTCTAGCATTGCCAGACCATTGACCGATTTGACCAAGAAGGGTGCTGATTTGGTTAATTGGTCTTCTGCTGCCGTGGAAGCTTTTCAGGAGTTGAAGCGTCGTTTTTGCTGTGCCCCTGTGTTGTGTCAACCTGATGTTTCTCTTCCGTTCCAGGTCGAGGTTGATGCTTCTGAGATTGGTGCAGGGGCGGTTTTGTCACAGAGAGGTTATGGTTGCTCAGTGTTCAAACCATGTGCTTTCTTTTCCAGGAAATTTTCTGCTGCTGAGCGTAATTATGATGTGGGCAACCGAGAGTTGCTAGCCATGAAGTGGGCATTCGAGGAGTGGCGTCATTGGCTTGAGGGTGCTAAGCATCGCGTGGTGGTATTGACTGATCATAAGAACTTGACTTATCTCGAGTCTGCCAAGCGCTTGAATCCTAGACAGGCCCGTTGGTCGTTATTTTTTGCTCGTTTTGATTTTGTGATTTCATACCTTCCGGGCTCTAAAAATGTGAAGGCGGATGCTCTGTCTAGGAGTTTTGTGCCCGACTCTCCGGGGTTATCTGAGCCGGCGAGTATCCTCAAGGAAGGAGTCATTGTGTCTGCCATCTCCCCTGATTTGCGGAGAGTGTTGCAGAAATTTCAGGCTAATAAACCTGATCGTTGTCCGGCCGAGAAACTGTTCGTCCCTGATAGGTGGACTAGTAAAGTTATCTCTGAACTTCATTGTTCGGTGCTGGCCGGTCATCCAGGAATCTTTGGTACCAGGGAGTTGGTTGCTAGATCCTTCTGGTGGCCATCTCTGTCACGGGATGTGCGTGCTTTTGTGCAGTCCTGTGGAATTTGTGCTAGGGCTAAGCCCTGCTGTTCACGTGCCAGTGGGTTGCTTTTGCCCTTGCCGGTCCCGAAGAGGCCTTGGACACATATTTCGATGGATTTCATTTCTGACCTTCCCGTTTCTCAAAAAATGTCGGTCATTTGGGTGGTCTGTGATCGCTTTTCTAAAATGGTCCATCTGGTGCCCTTGGTTAAATTGCCTTCCTCCTCTGATTTGGTGCCTTTGTTCTTCCAGCATGTGGTTCGTTTACATGGCATTCCTGAGAATATTGTTTCTGACAGAGGTTCCCAGTTTGTCTCGAGGTTCTGGCGAGCCTTTTGTGGTAGGATGGGCATTGACCTATCTTTCTCTTCGGCCTTCCATCCTCAGACTAATGGCCAGACCGAACGAACCAATCAGACCTTGGAAACATATCTGAGATGTTTTGTTTCCGCTGACCAGGATGATTGGGTGTCATTTTTGCCGTTGGCTGAGTTCGCCCTTAATAATCGGGCCAGCTCGGCTACCTTGGTCTCTCCATTTTTCTGCAATTCTGGGTTCCATCCTCGTTTCTCTTCAGGACAGGTTGAGTCTTCGGACTGTCCTGGTGTGGATTCTGTGGTGGACAGGTTGCAGCAGATCTGGACTCAGGTAGTGGACAATTTGACCTTGTCCCAGGAGAAGGCTCAGCTTTTCGCTAATCGCAGACGCCGTGTGGGACCCCGACTTCGTGTTGGGGATTTGGTTTGGTTATCTTCTCGTCATATTCCTATGAAGGTTTCCTCTCCTAAATTTAAACCTCGTTTTATTGGTCCGTATAGGATTTCTGAGATTCTCAATCCGGTGTCTTTTCGTCTGACCCTCCCAGACTCCTTTTCCATACATAATGTATTCCATAGGTCGTTGTTGAGGAGATACGTGGCACCTATGGTTCCATCTGTGGAGCCTCCTGCCCCTGTTTTGGTGGAGGGGGAATTGGAGTATATTGTGGAGAAGATTTTGGATTCTCGTGTCTCTAGACGGAAACTCCAGTATCTGGTCAAATGGAAGGGTTATGCTCAGGAAGATAATTCCTGGGTTTTTGCCTCTGATGTCCATGCCCCAGATCTTGTTCGTGCCTTTCATGTGGCTCATCCTGGTCGGCCTGGGGGTTCTGGTGAGGGTTCGGTGACCCCTCCTCAAGGGGGGGGTACTGTTGTGAATTCTGTGGCTGAGTTCACTTCTGTGGTCACAAGTGGTATTGCAGTCTCTGGGCTTCCTCCCTCAGGTGTTTTGGTGAGCTCGTTGGCTGCCTTGCTATTTAGCTCCACCTGAGTCTGTCTTCCTTGCTCCTTGTCAATGTTCCAGTGTTGGATCTGAGCTACTGCATCTTTCCTTGGGCCTGCTGCTCTGCTAGTTAAGTGCTTCTAGTTTGTTTTCTGTTTTTTTCTGTCCAGCTTGCTATTGTCTTTTGCTGGAAGCTCTGAGAAGCAGAGGGGTGCACCGCCGTGCTGTTAGTTCGGCACGGTGGGTCTTTTTGCCCCTTTGCGTGGTTTTCGTTTTAGGGTTTTTTGTAGACTGCATAGTTCTCTTTGCTATCCTCGCTCTGTCTAGAATATCGGGCCTCACTTTGCTGAATCTATTTCATTCCTACGTTTGTCTTTTCATCTTGCTAACAGTCATTATATGTGGGGGGCTGCCTATTCCTTTGGGGTATTTCTCTGAGGTAAGTCAGGCTTGTATTTCTATCTTCAGGCTAGTCAGCTCCTCAGGCAGTGCCGAGTTGCATAGGTAGTTGTTAGGCGCAATCCGCTGCTGCTTATAGTTGTGTGAGGATAGATCAGGTACTGCAGTCTACAGAGATTCCACGTCTCAGAGCTCGTCCTATTGTTTTTGGTTATTGCCAGATCTCTATATGTGCGCTGATTACTGCACGCTGTGTTGCCTGATTGCCAGCCATAACAGGGATGCCTCTGATTGTGCTCACTGGATGAGAAGATTCCATGTGCAGGTATGAGTTGGTGGATGTAGGTTTTCTGAGATCCACCAATCAGTGAAACCCCAACTAAGTGAAAAATATTTTACTTTGCAGCTTTTTTTGATAAATCTTCTCATCTAGCTATCCAGTAGCACCTACAGGGTGTCTTTTCCATAACATAGCACAATATACATGTATGGCAGCCGTGCCGTGCACATGGGCCCTCAGGGTATGTCCTCATGCAATGGATGGACACTTTCTTGTCGATATGTCATAAGCCTCCCAAATAAGAGGATTTCTTCAAGAGTTGCCTAGAACAAACGACTCACTTTGTTCTCTTCTGCTTACAGGTCGGGTGTTTGTCCACTGCCGGGAGGGTTACAGCCGTTCACCTACGTTGGTCATAGCTTACCTCATGCTGCGTCACAAGATGGATGTAAAAACCGCAGTTGCCACAGTGCGGCAAAAAAGGGAGATTGGCCCCAACGATGGTTTCCTGAAGCAGCTTTGTCAGCTCAATGAAAAACTGGTGTCGGAGGGCAAAATCAAGTGTTGATTATAGCAAATAGCTACAAGTACAATGTGTTCCCACAGCAGGGATTTCAACATGGAACCATCCTCTAGACTATGTGTAGGCAGCCATTTCTGTTACTTTTTTGTTAGTTTGGAAACCGTTGTGAGCCATGAGGCACATGTTCACCTCACGGCTCATGGTGTTACTAATGTCTTGTGCGCTAATTGGGTACTTTTTTGGCTTATCAAATGGATGCCTTCACTGAGTGTAGGAGGTGGGTTCCCTTCAAAAAGCAGGAAGGGATCTCCCAATGGTTCAGTGTTGTCCTGACGTAGTTGAGTTGCCAAATATTTTTGGCTTTACTTTTTTAGAGTTTAAAGGAACCATTTTAATTTGGTTTATTTTTTAAATTGTGATATTTGCTATAACCGAAAATGTATACAAACCACCCCTATGCCTGAGGGGTGACCCATCTTCTCTCTGTGTCATTGTGATCAGCATGGCCCATTGCCTTCTATTATTGATTTTGCTCACTGTCATTTATCAAGCTAAACCTTTTCAGTTTTTCTAGTAAAGTTTTGCTATGATGTTTTTGGGTCTATGTATCAAAACCGTTTATAATGTTCTGTTTCAGATGTATATTAAATCTGCTTTAACGTGTAAAAAAAAAATACATATATACGGTGTATCAGTGCTTAAAGTTACAGGTCACTTGCAGTCATTTTTGCCATCGAAACAGCAAAGCTCTAACTGTTTGGCCATATTTTACGTCAGCTACTATAGCACACGGAGGGAGATTACAACTCTTCATGTCAGGGTGATCACAAAAAATAGTCTACTATCGCTGGTATGATTTTCTTAAAATTGTTTTCAGTGTTTGTTTTATGGGTGTACATGTATTACCTCTTTATTTTACTTTGTGAATATAAAATACTGTATTATATGTTAAAACATACAGTGAAATCCTGTGAAAAAAAAGTTTATTATTTTAGTTTTTAAGAGATTTCTCCATACAATTAATAAATTACATAAGCCATGAAAGGAACATTCACACTTCCCAATAATCATCATCGTTCACTAATTGTTGAGCAATTGTAAGAATTGGAGCTTTTTGGGAAGTGATATAACACATTGTGCTATACCAGTGAATGGATACTGTCACCATACAGTAATTGAGTAACACCACCATACCATAACAATAATAATAATCTTTACTAAATAACACCACCATAGCATAATAACATTGTCATACATTAAGTTAATACCACCACCAAACCATAACAAATTAACACTGCCCTATCATAACTAAATACCACCGTCATACCACAACTAAATAACACAATAAACCGCTATATGAAAACTAAATAGCACCATCATACCACTATTAAGTAACACCGCCATTCCATAATTAAAACTGCCATACCATAATTAAATAAGTCATACCATAACTAAATAACACTGCCATACCATAAGTAAATAACACAGTAATGCCATAACTAAATAACACCGCCATATTATAACTAAATAATACCACTATAGCATATCTGGATATCCATAACGTTGATGAATTTAAAAAAAAAACTCTACAGGAATACTAAATCTAGAACAACACAAAAACTGAAACCAGTGATAGTTTTGTAGTCTTATACTGATACTTATCAGACACAGTTAAGACAGAACAAAGCATTAAATCCAGTGACTCACAGCCAATGCCTGATTGCAGTAATTCACTTTAATCATTTTCTCCATTAGGGAGAAGCCATCATGACAGCTCCTTGTCTCTGCACAGTTTGTAATACAGACATTTTGGCTCCATGTTTCCCAGCACATCCTCACCCTTGTCACAAGCTTGACATTTTGCTACCTCTTTTAATCTCGCCATCTAGATGCTACACCTATTAAAGTGTCTACTGTGCTCATCAGTACCACAAATGCTATACAAGAGAATTAACACTGCTATAACTACATTAACCTACAAACTAGTAGTGCTTCCAAAAATTTATAGGATCTTTCAGACTATAGAGCTCCATTCACGTAGTGCCCCTCTTAAAGTGCCTCATAGTAAAACGTTCCATACTCGTACAATGCCCCCAAAGTGTTCCATAGTAAATAGCACTATAATACATTCTAAGTAGCGTAGTGTTTATCTTAGTGCCTAATATGAAGCTAAGCTATATATTTAGCGCCCTATATTAAATTATGCCCAGAAAAGTGCCCTATGTAAAGTTATGTCCCATGTTTAAACTTCCCTAAATAAAATCCTGGCTTTCTTTATTGCCTTGTGTAAATGTTTCTGCCCCTCCTCCCACACATCCAACTACACGCCCGCTTCCCCCTCACCCCCCAAACAGTGCACAAAATAAAAATTATAGCCCCCACACCACTCTAAAACCTCATATAAAATTGTTCTCTCACTATGATATTGACCAATACTCACTCACTTACTATTTTTGATCTTGAAAAGAGTCCACTGTCGTCTGCTCTTCAGCACTGATGGTTCTGTTGCAACATCACACTGACAGGCAGACTACTGTCATTGGCTGGCGAGTGTGTGCCAGGCAGCGGCACTGTGTGCACTGTAGGATGAGAAAAGAATGGAGTTGTTCCCTGCTCTCACACCTATTACTCCACATGGCCCACTCACATTTACTGCTCCCTATGAGTCACCCCCTATGTCTGGTCCACATGGCCCACTCACATTTACTGCTCCCTACGAGTCACCCTCTATGTCTGCACCACAAGGCCCTCACATTTACTGCTCCCTATGAGTTACCCCCTATGTCTGCTCCACATGGACCACTCACATTTACTGCTCTGTTATGGCTGGCAATCAGGCAACACAGCGTGCAGTAATCAGCGCACATACAGAGATCTGGCAATAACCAAAAACAATAGGACGAGCTCTGAGACGTGGAATCTCTGTAGACTGCAGTACCTGATCTATCCTCACACAACTATAAGCAGCAGTGGATTGCGCCTATCAACTACCTATGCAACTCGGCACTGCCTGAGGAGCTGACTAGCCTGAAGATAGAAATACAAGCCTGACTTACCTCAGAGAAATACCCCAAAGGAATAGGCAGCCCCCCACATATAATGACTGTTAGCAAGATGAAAAGACAAACGTAGGAATGAAATAGATTCAGCAAAGTGAGGCCCGATATTCTAGACAGAGCGAGGATAGCAAAGAGAACTATGCAGTCTACAAAAAACCCTAAAACGAAAACCACGCAAAGGGGCAAAAAGACCCACCGTGCCGAACTAACAGCACGGCGGTGCACCCCTTTGCTTCTCAGAGCTTCCAGCAAAAGTTAATAGCAAGCTGGACAGAAAAACAGAAAACAAACTAGAAGCACTTATCTAGCAGAGCAGCAGGCCCAAGGAAAGATGCAGTAGCTCAGATCCAACACTGGAACATTGACAAGGAGCAAGGAAGACAGACTCAGGTGGAGCTAAATAGCAAGGCAGCCAACGAGCTCACCAAAACACCTGAGGGAGGAAGCCCAGAGACTGCAATACCACTTGTGACCACAGAAGTGAACTCAGCCACAGAATTCACAACAGTACCCCCCCCTTGAGGAGGGGTCACCGAACCCTCACCAGAACCCCCAGGCCGACCAGGATGAGCCACATGAAAGGCACGAACAAGATCTGGGGCATGGACATCAGAGGCAAAAACCCAGGAATTATCTTCCTGAGCATAACCCTTCCATTTGACCAGATACTGGAGTTTCCGTCTAGAGACACGAGAATCCAAAATCTTCTCCACAATATACTCCAATTCCCCCTCCACCAAAACAGGGGCAGGAGGCTCCACAGATGGAACCATAGGTGCCACGTATCTCCTCAACAACGACCTATGGAATACATTATGTATGGAAAAGGAGTCTGGGAGGGTCAGACGAAAAGACACCGGATTGAGAATCTCAGAAATCCTATACGGACCAATAAAACGAGGTTTAAATTTAGGAGAGGAAACCTTCATAGGTATATGACGAGAAGATAACCAAACCAGATCCCCAACACGAAGTCGGGGTCCCACACGGCGTCTGCGATTAGCGAAAAGCTGAGCCTTCTCCTGGGACAAGGTCAAATTGTCCACTACCTGAGTCCAGATCTGCTGCAACCTGTCCACCACATAATCCACACCAGGACAGTCCGAAGACTCAACCTGTCCTGAAGAGAAACGAGGATGGAACCCAGAATTGCAGAAAAATGGAGAGACCAAGGTAGCCGAGCTGGCCCGATTATTAAGGGCGAACTCAGCCAACGGCAAAAATGACACCCAATCATCCTGGTCAGCGGAAACAAAACATCTCAGATATGTTTCCAAGGTCTGATTGGTTCGTTCGGTCTGGCCATTAGTCTGAGGATGGAAGGCTGAGGAAAAAGATAGGTCAATGCCCATCCTACCACAAAAGGCTCGCCAGAACCTCGAGACAAACTGGGAACCTCTGTCAGAAACAATATTCTCAGGAATGCCATGTAAACGAACCACATGCTGGAAGAACAAAGGCACCAAATCAGAGGAGGAAGGCAATTTAACCAAGGGCACCAGATGGACCATTTTAGAAAAGCGATCACAGACCACCCAAATGACCGACATTTTTTGAGAAACGGGAAGGTCAGAAATGAAATCCATCGAAATATGTGTCCAAGGCCTCTTCGGGACCGGCAAGGGCAAAAGCAACCCACTGGCACGTGAACAGCAGGGCTTAGCCCTAGCACAAATTCCACAGGACTGCACAAAAGCACGCACATCCCGTGACAGAGATGGCCTCCAGAAGGATCTAGCAACCAACTCCCTGGTACCAAAGATTCCTGGATGACCGGCCAGCACCGAACAATGAAGTTCAGAGATAACTTTACTAGTCCACCTATCAGGGACGAACAGTTTCTCGGCCGGACAACGATCAGGTTTATTAGCCTGAAATTTCTGCAACACTCTCCGCAAATCAGGGGAGATGGCAGACACAATGACTCCTTCCTTGAGGATACTCGCCGGCTCAGATAACCCCGGAGAGTCGGGCACAAAACTCCTAGACAGAGCATCCGCCTTCACATTTTTAGAGCCCGGAAGGTATGAAATCACAAAATCAAAACGAGCAAAAAATAACGACCAACGGGCCTGTCTAGGATTCAAGCGCTTGGCAGACTCAAGATAAGTAAGGTTCTTATGATCAGTCAAAACCACCACGCGATGCTTAGCACCCTCAAGCCAATGACGCCACTCCTCGAATGCCCACTTCATGGCCAGCAACTCTCGGTTGCCCACATCATAATTACGCTCAGCAGCAGAAAATTTCCTGGAAAAGAAAGCACATGGTTTGAACACTGAGCAACCAGAACCTCTCTGTGACAAAACCGCCCCTGCACCAATCTCAGAAGCATCAACCTCGACCTGGAACGGAAGAGAAACATCAGGTTGACACAACACAGGGGCACAGCAAAAACGACGCTTCAACTCCTGAAAAGCTTCCACGGCAGCAGAAGACCAATTAACCAAATCAGCACCCTTCTTGGTCAAATCGGTCAATGGTCTGGCAATGCTAGAAAAATTACAGATGAAGCGACGATAAAAATTAGCAAAGCCCAGGAATTTCTGCAGACTTTTTAGAGATGTCGGCTGAGTCCAATCCTGGATGGCCTGAACCTTAACCGGATCCATCTCGATAGTAGAAGGGGAAAAGATGAACCCCAAAAATGAAACTTTCTGCACACCGAAGAGACACTTTGATCCCTTCACGAACAAGGAATTAGCACGCAGTACCTGGAAAACCATTCTGACTTGCTTCACATGAGACTCCCAATCATCTGAGAAGATCAAAATGTCATCCAAGTAAACAATCAAGAATTTATCCAGATACTCACGGAAAATGTCATGCATAAAAGACTGAAAAACAGATGGAGCATTGGCAAGTCCGAACGGCATCACCAGATACTCAAAATGACCCTCGGGCGTATTAAATGCCGTTTTCCATTCATCTCCCTGCCTGATTCTCACCAGATTATACGCACCACGAAGATCAATCTTAGTAAACCAACTAGCCCCCTTAATCCGAGCAAACAAATCAGAAATCAATGGCAAGGGATACTGAAACTTAACAGTGATCTTATTAAGAAGGTGGTAATCAATACACGGTCTTAGCGAACCATCCTTCTTGGCTACAAAAAAGAACCCTGCTCCCAATGGTGACGACGATGGGCGAATATGTCCCTTCTCCAGGGACTCCTTCACATAACTGCGCATAGCGGTGTGTTCAGGTACGGACAAATTAAATAAACGACCCTTAGGGAATTTACTACCAGGAATCAAATTGATAGCACAATCACAATTCCTATGCGGAGGTAGGGCATCAGACTTGGACTCTTCAAATACATCCTGAAAGTCCGACAAGAACTCTGGGATGTCAGAAGGAATGGATGACGAAATAGACAAAAATGGAACATCACCATGTACTCCCTGACAACCCCAGCTGGTTACCGACATAGAGTTCCAATCCAATACTGGATTATGGGTTTGTAGCCATGGCAACCCCAACACGACCACATCATGCAAATTATGCAGTACCAAAAAGCGAATAACTTCCTGATGTGCAGGAGCCATGCACATGGTCAGCTGGGCCCAGTACTGAGGCTTATTCTTGGCCAAAGGTGTAGCATCAATTCCTCTCAACGGAATAGGACACCGCAAAGGCTCCAAGAAAAATCCACAACGTTTAGCATAATCCAAATCCATCAGATTCAGGGCAGCGCCTGAATCCACAAACGCCATGACAGAATATGATGACAAAGAGCACATTAAGGTAATGGACAAAAGGAATTTGGACTGTACAGTACCAATAACGGCAGAGCTATCGAACCGCCTAGTGCGTTTAGGACAATTAGAAATAGCATGAGTAGAATCACCACAATAGAAACACAGTCTGTTCAGACGTCTGTGTTCGTGCCGTTCTACTTTAGTCATAGTCCTGTCGCACTGCATAGGCTCAGGCTTACTCTCAGACAATACCGCCAGATGGTGCACAGATTTACGCTCGCGCAAGCGACGACCGATCTGAATGGCCAAGGACATAGACTCATTCAAACCAGCAGGCATAGGAAATCCCACCATTACATCCTTAAGAGCTTCAGAGAGACCCTTTCTGAACAAAGCCGCTAGTGCAGATTCATTCCACAGAGTGAGTACTGACCATTTCCTAAATTTCTGACAATATACTTCTACATCATCCTGACCCTGGCATAAAGCCAGCAGATTTTTCTCAGCTTGATCCACTGAATTAGGCTCATCGTAAAGCAATCCCAGCGCCTGGAAAAATGCATCAACATTACTCAATGCAGAATCTCCTGGTGCAAGAGAAAACGCCCAGTCCTGTGGGTCGCCGCGCAAAAAAGAAATAATAATCAAAACCTGTTGAATAGGATTACCAGAAGAATGAGGTTTCAAGGCCAAAAATAGCTTACAATTATTTCTGAAGCTCAGGAACTTAGTTCTGTCACCAAAAAACAAATCAGGAATCGGAATTCTTGGTTCTAGCATCGATTTCTGATCAATAGTATCTTGAATCTTTTGTACATTTACAACGAGATTATCCATTGAGGAGCACAGAGCCTGAATATCCATGTCCACAGCTGTGTCCTGAAGCACTCTAATGTCTAGGGGAAAAAAAAGACTGAAGACAGAGCTAAGAAAAAAAAATGATGTCAGGATTTCTTTTTTCCCTCTATTGGAAATCATTGAAAGGCTCCTTGTACTGTTATGGCTGGCAATCAGGCAACACAGCGTGCAGTAATCAGCGCACATACAGAGATCTGGCAATAACCAAAAACAATAGGACGAGCTCTGAGACGTGGAATCTCTGTAGACTGCAGTACCTGATCTATCCTCACACAACTATAAGCAGCAGTGGATTGCGCCTATCAACTACCTATGCAACTCGGCACTGCCTCAGGAGCTGACTAGCCTGAAGATAGAAATACAAGCCTGACTTACCTCAGAGAAATACCCCAAAGGAATAGGCAGCCCCCCACATATAATGACTGTTAGCAAGATGAAAAGACAAACGTAGGAATGAAATAGATTCAGCAAAGTGAGGCCCGATATTCTAGACAGAGCGAGGATAGCAAAGAGAACTATGCAGTCTACAAAAAACCCTAAAACGAAAACCACGCAAAGGGGCAAAAAGACCCACCGTGCCGAACTAACAGCACGGCGGTGCACCCCTTTGCTTCTCAGAGCTTCCAGCAAAAGTTAATAGCAAGCTGGACAGAAAAAACAGAAAACAAACTAGAAGCACTTATCTAGCAGAGCAGCAGGCCCAAGGAAAGATGCAGTAGCTCAGATCCAACACTGGAACATTGACAAGGAGCAAGGAAGACAGACTCAGGTGGAGCTAAATAGCAAGGCAGCCAACGAGCTCACCAAAACACCTGAGGGAGGAAGCCCAGAGACTGCAATACCACTTGTGACCACAGAAGTGAACTCAGCCACAGAATTCACAACACTGCTCCCTATGAGTCACCCTCTATGTCTGCTCCACATGGCTGACTCACATTTACTGCTCCCTATGAGTCACCCTCTATGTCTGCTCCACATGGCCCACTCACATTTATTGCTCCCTATGAGTCACCCTCTGTCTGCTCCACATGGCCCACTCACATTTACTGCTCCCTATGAGTCACCCTCTGTCTGCTCCACATGGCCCACTCACATTTACTGCTCCCTATGAGTCACCCTCTGTCTGCTCCACATGGCCCACTCACATTTACTGCTCCCTATGAGTCACCCTCTATGTCTGCTCCACATGGCCCACTCACATTTATTGCTCCCTATGAGTCACCCTCTGTCTGCTCCACATGGCCCACTCACATTTACTGCTCCCTATGAGTCACCCTCTATGTCTGCTCCACATGGACCACTCACATTTATTGCTCCCTATGAGTCACCCTCTGTCTGCTCCACATGGCCCACTCACATTTACTGCTCCCTATGAGTCACCCTCTGTCTGCTCCACATGGCCCACTCACATTTACTGGTCCCTATGAGTCACCCTCTGTCTGCTCCACATGGCCCACTCACATTTACTGCTCCCTATGAGTCACCCTCTATGTCTGCTCCACATGGCCCACTCACATTTATTGCTCCCTATGAGTCACCCACTGTCTGCTCCACATGGCCCACTCACATTTATTGCTCCCTATGAGTCACCCTCTGTCTGCTCCACAAGGCCCACTCACATTTACTGCTCCCTATGAGTCACCCTCTGTCTGCTCCACATGGCCCACTCACATTTACTGCTCCCTATGAGTCACCCTCTATGTCTGCTGCACATGGACCACTCACATTTACTGCCCCCTATGAGTCACCCTCTATGTCTGCTGCACATGGCCCACTCACATTTACTGCTCCCTATGAGTCACCCTCTGTCTGCTCCACATGGCCCACTCACATTTACTGCTCCCTATGAGTCACCCTCTATGTCTGCTGCACATGGCCCACTCACATTTACTGCTCCCTATGAGTCACCCTCTGTCTGCTCCACATGGACCACTCACATTTACTGCCCCCTATGAGTCACCCTCTATGTCTGCTCCACGTGGCCCACTCACATTTACTGCTCCCTATGAGTCACCCTCTATGTCTGCTGCACATGGCCCACTCACATTTACTGCTCCCTATGAGTCACCCTCTGTCTGCTCCACATGGCCCACTCACATTTACTGCTCCCTATGAGTCACCCTCTATGTCTGCTGCACATGGCCCACTCACATTTACTGCTCCCTATGAGTCACCCTCTGTCTGCTCCACATGGCCCACTCACATTTACTGCTCCCTATGAGTCACCCTCTATGTCTGCTGCACATGGCCCACTCACATTTACTGCTCCCTATGAGTCACCCTCTATCTGCTCCACATGGCCCACTCACATTTACTGCTCCCTATGAGTCACCCTCTGTCTGCTCCACATGGCCCACTCACATTTACTGCTCCCTATGAGTCACCCTCTATGTCTGCTCCACATGGCCCACTTACATTTACTGCTCCCAATGAGTCACCCTCTATATCTTCTTCATTGGGTCCCCTCACACCGACTCAGTTCCCTGAAACCACCCCTCTCTCACACACACTGTGCTACATGGTTCCTTCATCTAATCACACAAACTGCACCTCTTGGTTCCCTGATATACCTCATGCTCAGGTCACACCGATTGCTCTACCTGGTTCCTCCATCCCTTAACACAGTTTTCTCTTCATGATTATCTTCCCTTCTCTAACACAGACCACGCTCCCCTCTCTGGCACAGACCACGCTCCCCTCTCTGGCACAGACCACGCTCCCTTCTCTGGCACAGACCACACTCCCCTCCCTGGCACAGACCACGCTCCCCTCTCTGGCACAAACCACGATCCCATCGCTCAACTCAGACCAGAAATCAATATGAGGTGGATGTGTAGTACCCGACCACACCACTATCAGTAGACTGTGCAGCTCTGTAACTGAGCACTTTTGTCCACCACCGGCACCAAGAACTGCTAATCGGTGGGGGTGCCGAGTGTCGTGCACCCATAGATCAGACATTGATTACCTATCCTGATGAAGCCTCATCAATGTTAAAGTAGTGCACAACAACCTCATTAAATAATGATGAGAGAAAATTAACCAATCATAATTTTGAATTTTTGAAACAAATACCAGACAAGGTCTACTGATACAGTACTTATGGGGTCGCATGCTTGATCAGCGAGTATCGAGTACTTGGGAGAACAGTCTTTGTGTATGGTGATTCCATTTTCCCATTTTGTAATTGGTAAAACCATTCTTTAATTTCCAGAATCTAACACTCCATCCAATGATTGGACCCATCACTTGTTATTAGTTCTCTCTTGGTTATTAAATTTTTTCTGCTGCTAGTCCCAGGTCCAAAGAATTAAAAGAAGTTGTCACAACAAAATAATAACTTTAAAGGGATTATCTATCTTACTGCAACACTTTGAATGTCATAGATGTAGTATGGAGAGCAACAAGCATCTCACTATGCATTGCATGACCATCTAGTTGAATAGCTCATGCCAGCTCTTTTGCTCTGGAAATCAGGAATAGCATGAGCTCATGGAGTATATTACCTTTCGATGCACATCTATGACATGTCTGAATTCAGTAGCTCGTCAGTTTTCAAATTTCATAGTGTGGCTCATTCTCCAGTGACACAGTATAGAAATAGGTCCCACTTATTGTGAGGGATGGTGGAACCTTAGACTAATACTGTATATGATAACATGACATCCATGCTCTTCCGTCCCACCAGTATCATTGCAGCTGCTCTCACATCAGTCACCTGAAACTTTTCTAAATGGGTGGCATGAGATTAAAATGGATAAAAGTGTGCATATTGTTTTTTTCTCTTTTTAAACACTCTTGCTCATGGTTTGTGTCTGGTATTGTAGTTCAACCTTATTTAGTTTTAACCCCACAGCTGAGTTGCAGAACCAGCCTCAGCCAATGAGATGTGATCTTCTTTAATGAAAAATAACACACTAATTTTTCTATTTATCATACAACGCCACGATAAACTGCGCAGTATATACATTATACAAAAGAACACAAGGAGTTCAAAAACACCAATATAAAATATCTTAAAGGGAACCTGTCACCCCGAAAATCGCGGGTGAGGTAAGCCCACCGGCATCAGGGGCTTATCTACAGCATTCTGTAATGCTGTAGATAAGCCCCCGATGTTACCTGAAAGAGGAGAAAAAGACGTTAAATTATACTCACCCAGGGGCGGTCCCGCTGCTGGTCCGGTCAGATGGGTGTCTCTGGTCCGCTGCGGCACCTCCCATTTTCATTCCATGACGTCCTCTTCTGATCTTCAGCCACGGCTCCGGCGCAGGCGTACTTTGTCTGCCCTGTTGTACTGCAGTGCGCAGGCGCCGGGCCTCTCTGACCTTTCCGGCGCCTGCGCACTGCAGTACTTTGTTCTGCCCTTAACAGGGCAGACAAAGTACGCCTGCGCCGGAGCCGTGGCTGAAGATCAGAAGAGGATGGGCTTACCTCACCCGTGATTTTCGGGGTGACAGGTTCCCTTTAAATATTTTATTAATTGCTCATATAAAATACCAAATTCAAAATATTACTACAAAAAATTATATGGACAACAATTATCACAGTGAAGAACACAAACAATGAAAGATCTGACACTAATACACATGTATAAGGAGTGGGAGTTCAGAGACCAGACCATAAAAATCTCCATAATTCAATATTATTATAGAGATATATCAATATAGCAGCACTGTCACAGTACTAGAAAATCAATATAACGCTATGGTAGCAATACGTTTCAATTTACCCTAGTCACACCCACAGCGTTATATTGATTTTCTAGTACTGTGACAGTGCTGCTATATTGATATATCTATATAATAATATTGCATTATGGGGATTTTTATGGACTCTGAACTCCCGGTCCTTATACATGTGTATTAGTGTAGGATCTTTAATTGTTTGTGTTCTTCACTGTGATAATTGTTGTCCATATATTTTTTTTGTAGTAATATTTTGAATTTGGTATTTTATGTGAGCAATTAATAAAATAAAATATTTAAGTTTTTTTATGGGTGTTTTTGTACTCCTTGTGTTCTTTTGTATATACCGTAGTTATATTTTGGAGTATATCGGTTTTAAACAGTGGTGATTTTGTCTACTTTATTTGTTAAAATAACAGTTTCTGGATCCTCATCCTGTTGACAGTGAAGAAAGGTTAGAAAGAGCCCTGCTCACTACGGAGAACCTGTTTTGACCAGCATTACACATACATTTCATTGACTTGAGTAGGTTCCATGTAATGCTTCATTTTGCCATATGGTGACCCTGTAGTAAAAGTGAACACTTACTGCCAAGTTCATCTCTGGGAGTCCCAGCAATGGGATACTTTGTGTTCAGTCCAATGTATCACAATCGCTTTAACAGGTAGACACTGATTAGTGGACGTACCCTTTAGGCTAGGTGCAGTTGACTCTCATCCAAGAGAATTGGGACGATTGTGCAAATCACACCCTGATCAGAGTTTGATCTGAGAATGATCATAGTGTGATCTGATTCTCTCAGATGAGGAGGTGATGGAGAAAAAAATATTCATCCTCTCCATTCTGTCAGTCCATGGAAATAGGGCTGCACTGAGATGTCATCTACATGCAGTCCAATGTTTTCCATGGACTCATGGATCCAAATATCCAATCTCGAGTATGTACCAATTTTTTTCTCCTCGGACTGGCTCAGCCTAAGGAAAGAATCTAATATGTGCACTGCCCCATAAAATAGCATTAGTCCCAGTTCTATCCAAAGTTTTGTCAGGTCACACTAGGACTGAAAGTACGGCCAATTGTTTGAGCCTCTACATGGAGTCATTTTTAATGAAGCTCAGGTGAAGTAACACTGAGTCCATGGACAAGAGTGACATTGTTCTTTTAAGAAAGAAGCCATATTTTTCTTCATCTCATGCAACTCCTTTAATTGGACCCTTTTCCCGCTATTGGGTGTGATCTCTCTAACCTGAAAGCAGCACAAGTCTTTTCACAAGAAAACAAGACGTATTGCGCCTTATTGTACCCAGACATTCCTTAGTATGACAGCCGTTGACTAAAAGCTAAAACTTGATTGGTTGCAAAAAGTTATCATTGCTTATTTCTCCGTTACTTGTCAATCCCCACAGTACGAAATGGCTGTCATTGTAGTTTTGCACAATATATTACCTCAATTCAGTGTTTGCACCATGCAAGTCTATAATCAACCACTCACCGCCTGGAACATGATGAAGTGGCCAGATGGCCTGGAAGCTTCAATCCATATTGTTTTGATGCATAGACTTATTTACCTTTTTTAATAATTCTATTCATTTTATATTTGTCTATTTTGATGGTTATAACGTGATTTGTTCTTTTTTTAAACTGTGTTTAATTTTCAAAATCGGGTGCCTACAGATTTTCAGCATATATAGGTAAAGGTGAACACAATGGTTTATATGCAAATTGAAATATCTCACACCTGCCTGTGTATGTCCACCTAAGTGTTTTGTGTGAATAAATAACTACTGCAGACAAATTGTGGCTGTACTTTCTTTATAACGTGTTTATTATGTTGTTAAAGTTGTCAATGTGGCTGACAGAATGAAAAACGCTATCATAGGCCACAATGCATCAAGAGTCGCGTTGTTCGCATCAGTCTGGACATCTGAGGAAGCGTACTGGAGTCAGGTGCCACATTTACTAATGCTGTATAGACATATATGTATACAGTATATACAGTGGGGCAAAAAAGTATTTAGTCAGTCAGCAATAGTGCAAGTCCCACCACTTAAAAAGATGAGAGGCGTCTGTAATTTACATCATAGGTAGACCTCAACTATGGGAGACAAACTGAGAAAAAAAAATCCAGAAAATCACATTGTCTGTTTTTTTTAACATTTTATTTGCATATTATGGTGGAAAATAAGTATTTGGTCAGAAACAAAATTTCATCTCAATACTTTGTAATATATCCTTCGTTGGCAATGACAGAGGTCAAACGTTTTCTGTAAGTCTTCACAAGGTTGCCACACACTGTTGTTGGTATGTTGGCCCATTCCTCCATGCAGATCTCCTCTAGAGTAGTGATGTTTTTGGCTTTTCGCTTGGCAACACGGACTTTCAACTCCCTCCAAAGGTTTTCTATAGGGTTGAGATCTGGAGACTGGCTAGGCCACTCCAGGACCTTGAAATGCTTATTACGAAGCCATTCCTTCGTTGCCCTAGTGGTGTGCTTTGGATCATTGTCATGTTGAAAGACCCAGCCACGTTTCATCTTCAATGCCCTTGCTGATGGAAGGAGGTTTGCACTCAAAATCTCACGATACATGGCCCCATTCATTCTTTCATGTACCTGGATCAGTCGTCCTGGCCCCTTTGCAGAGAAACAGCCCCAAAGCATGATGTTTCCACCACCATGCTTTACAGTAGGTATGGTGTTTGATGGATGCAACTCAGTATTCTTTTTCCTCCAAACACGACAAGTTGTGTTTCTACCAAACAGTTCCAGTTTGGTTTCATCAGACCATAGGACATTCTCCCAAAACTCCTCTGGATCATCCAAATGCTCTCTAGCAAACTTCAGACGGGCCTGGACATGTACTGGCTTAAGCAGTGGGACACGTCTGACACTGCAGGATCTGAGTCCATGGTGGCATAGTGTGTTACTTATGGTAGGCCTTGTTACATTGGTCCCAGCTCTCTGCAGTTCATTCACTAGGTCCCCCCGCGTGGTTCTGGGATTTTTGCTCACCGTTCTTGTGATCATTCTGACCCCACGGGGTGGGATTTTGCGTGGAGCCCCAGATCGAGGGAGATTATCAGTGGTCTTGTATGTCTTCCATTTTCTAATTATTGCTCCCACTGTTGATTTCTTCACTCCAAGCTGGTTGGCTATTGCAGATTCAGTCTTCCTAGCCTGGTGCAGGGCTACAATTTTGTTTCTGGTGTCCTTTGACAGCTCTTTGGTCTTCACCATAGTGGAGTTTGGAGTCAGACTGTTTGAGGGTGTGCACAGGTGTCTTTTTATACTGATAACAAGTTTAAACAGGTGCCATTACTACAGGTAATGAGTGGAGGAAAGAGGAGACTCTTAAAGAAGAAGTTACAGGTCTGTGAGAGGCAGAAATCTTGATTGTTTGTTTCTGACCAAATACTTATTTTCCACCATAATATGCAAAAAAAATGATAAAAAAACAGACAATGTGATTTTCTGGATTTTTTTTTCTCAGTTTGTCTCCCATAGTTGAGGTCTACCTATTATGTAAATTACAGACACCTCTCATCTTTTTAAGTGGTGGAACTTGCACTATTGCTGACTGACTAAATACTTTTTTGCCCCACTGTAACTCATACACGCATGTAGGCAGAGATCTGTCCATTTAAGACAGTGGGTGGGCAGAAGCCACGAGGGACCTACCTTTCCAACTACTTTATTGAGTGGTCTTGGCCCCCAGCAGCTTTTAAGGTATGTTCTTCTCTGGAACGCTACACATTTCATAGTCAAACATACATGGAAGAGTTCATACAGTCCGTCCCTCATCCATGCTGTCCATGGATTGGGAAAAATATATCAGGTGTTAAGTTCTCTTTAAAAGTGGTGAGGGCCTCAAAGCACATCTCAGATCCTACTCAATGCACAGACCCTACTCTAGTCGCAGAGTAAGATTTGTGACATGAGTTACTACATAACTCTTCATGAATTAGACAAGTGGGCATCAACAGACCCCATCCTGCCACAGCTTTGCCCCTTTTGGCGAAGCAGGCTGACGCTAGAATGAAAACACCAAAAGTCGCTATATTTTTATTGCACCTCTCGTTGTGCAGAACGTGCAACTTTTCAAAGTAGTTTATGCTAAGCATTTGGTGTAATTACAGCACTTTGGTTCGTGCACATGATCCCAAAAGATTAAATGGGTTTTCTCACAATATTCACTTCTCACCTGTCTATGTGATACGTGTTTGAACACTTGGGATCCCAACATGGGGACCTCCACTGATCGCAAGAAGGGAAGTCTCAAGGGCCTATTTGAAATGAACAGAAGTTTCAAATGTAGAGTTCCACTCTTTTCAAACGGGGACTCAGGACAAATATGTTCATTTTTTGGGGGGTTCCAGCAGTCTTACCCTTACCTATCCTATACTTATTGCATATCCTGTGGGTACGTAATAAGCTGAGAAATTGGACAACCCTTTTAAGGACATGCATCTGCTATAGATAGGGAAGGAATTGTGCTGACAACATCAGGTAGGTTTATTACTGTACAAACGTGGGATAATCATATAGAAAGTATATGCTAATTATTTATGAAAAAAAATACTTCTACTGTTAACCTTCTTTACAGCCATATGTGTAAGCACCATAAATGGACTACTTAGCAACAGGACAATAGACTTGGATGTAAAAAATGAAACAAATTCTTTCCTTTTTTAGAAATTTGCAAGCAGTTACTAACTGGAAACCAAAGATATGGATGGGTGGAAGAAATCAAGGTATTGTCATGGTGTACAAGAAATAAGATGATTTTCCCCCCATTTACAAATTATTATGTTCTAAGAATTTTCAGTGAATATAATGCTGCCATAAAGACACTATCTGCAGTGGTTTTTCTACTGTGAGAATAAAACAATCAGACATTCTATTTCAACTTGTCTAATCCTTCTTCAACATCAGCTGTTGGGGGGAGTTGGGAGTAAGGGCACCTTAAGGCCTCATTCATCCATTCCTTATGCTCATATGCGGGAAAACGGAGACATTATTTTGATACGACTGTGATCAGAGTGTTATCAATTTTTCTCATACTTGGAATAAAAAAAGGTACCATGTTTCTATCTTCTCCTATGTGACAGTCTGTGAAAATGAGAGCGCACTCAGATGTCATCCATGTGCGGTACGACTTTTTTTTTCACCGACCCGATGACTTTCATTGCCAATTTTCATCTGAAGCTCAGATCTAAATCGGAGATTTTCAGCTTGGTCCCGATAAATCACGAACATGTGAATGGCCCCAAAGACTTTCACAGGAGAAGAAAACACGGATAGCAATTATACAAGAAAAGCAGACATATGAATGAGCCCTTACGCTTATTCAGCTGACAATCCTCTTATGGGCACAGACGGCCGTATATCTTTTGTGAGGATCACATCGCCGTGCACACACTGGCCGTAGGCTCTTCTGACCTGAACGTGACAGCGTGATATATTTCTATGCAACTGTCACGCTCCGGTTAGGAGAGCCGACGGTCAGTCCGAGAATTGCAATGTGATCCTCACATGAGAAATATGGCAGTCCATCTGCACACTAAAGAGTGAAATTGGAGTTATATGAAACTTCTGTTTAGAGACGGCCAAAAATACTATGCGGCAAAGTTCAGGTTGCTGCCGTAGAGTGTATTTAAATAGCAGATGATTGCAACATTTTTGGTAGAGGGCAGTATAATATCCTCCTCAATATATAACTAGGTTGTCATCTGATAAGCCAGTGAGTGTTAATTCGTAAAGCTTTACACACATGCCTGACTTTTATAGCAGTCTCATTTATACATTACTAGATGGCAGCCCGATTCTAAAGAATCGGGAGTCTAGAATCCATATATACTTTATTTATTCAAATGTAAGAATAATACAATTAATAAATAATAGTAAGAAAGAACAAAAAATGGCTGCACTCACCAGCTCTTGACAATTCTTGTTATTTAAGGTACAGTTACACAGGATCCATGAACATGCTTATGAGGGGAGGGATGAAAGACATCAGACGACAACTTTGTGTGTTGTGGCAAATGCCACAACAACGGTTCTTTGCTTAAGAACAATAATGTAAATAATAAATAATATGTATCAATAACTATGTATATTGGTATGTTCTATGACATTTTAAAATATTTCATTATTATGTGGAAAGGCTCTTAGTACCCATACTGGCGCATACTTGTGTGCCCATCAGGTATTTTCACAGTAATTTTACATCTGATGGGTTGGTATGAAACGTTTTTAATCATCTCTTGGGCTTAGCTAAGCCTTCATTTTAAATAATTCTAATAGGTACAACAGAAATAAAAGCCTTTTTGTGTACCCAAGTTTTTTGTGTTTATTTTTACAGAAGTGTAAAATTTAAGAAATCAACGTTCAAAGTACACCGATGGGCTAATATAAGCATGCCCATCAACCACATCACGGTAGCCTTTGAACTGATGGGTCCTAACTAACTGATTCCTATTTCTTAATACTCAGACCTCTTTCACATCTGCATGTTTCTGATATTTGCAGAAGTAATGTTAAAAACAATGCAACTTCCACACTTGGCACCAAAGAACTGACCTACAACACACTTTCAGCAAGTGCCATGCAATGTAGATGAAGCTTGGAGTTTACTTGCAGTAAATGCAGCAAACGCGGCTTCGGCAATTGCATTAAATGCAGCCACAACAAAAACACTGGTAAGTGGAGATTTTGTGGCGAAAACAGCAGAAACCACATGTGCCGCACCTGCCGCAAGTGAAGTACAAATTCCGTATACATTGCATGCAACTTACAGCAAGAGTGGCGTGGGTCAGCCCTTAGGCAGGACGTGCAGAAATAGCCTTTTTTCCACCATAAATTCTCCAAATAGCAGAAAAATGTTGATGTGAAAGCAAAATCTCTATTCTTTCCCTATCTATCTAAAAATGTACCTATCTATATATCTATTTCTATGTACAGAACACACCTGAAGATAGAGATGTGTGTGAACAGCCATCCCACCCGTCTCTTACCTGTTCACAAAAACCTCACCCTTTTTAAAAACAAAATGAAATCTCTCAGCAGCTATACTGCTGGAGCTTCAAATACAGGTTCCTATCACCAAATACAGGCATTTGAATGATACACATCTTACATCTTGTACTTAATGTGTGTTCTACTTACCTATAAAAATATGTATTGATATATCATATTTCTAAATTTATGTAGATATGATATAGAGTTATTAACCCTATATGCTAATGAGTACGTATGTTATATACGTATTTCCTACATAAGTACTTAAAATCTATATGTCTATGGCTACACTAATTTTTTTTTTTATTTTTTTATTTTTTCCTTATCTCTACACATAGAATTTGCCTATTGCTGTCTATGTTATTAGAAAAACTGAATAATGAAAAAAATGAAAATTAAGTTTAAACTAAAATATTTTTGTACACAATATTACGTGTGAAGACTTTAGTACTATCAGCCAATAATTGTCCTTGAAGTGGTGTATTAACCACTTTAACCCTCACATTGCAACATTGCTTCACCCTGGAAAAAGCAACATACAATTGACCATGGGCAAAAGCAGGTTCTGGTAGATAAATGCCAACTCGATGGAGGGTCTGGCCTTGAGATTTATTTATGGTCATTGCAAATGCGGGCTTGATGGGAAATTGTCTCCGTCTTAATTTAAAAGGTAATCCAGTCTCTGATGGACACAAATCAATTCGTGGAATGAATACCACATTTCCTGCTGCTGACCCACTAATTACTTTAGCCAGTATGATATTGGCATGTAAGGCAGTGACAATGAGCCGCGTACCATTGCAGAGACCTTTGTTCGTGTTCACATTACGTAATAACATGACAATGGTGCCAATTTTAAGTTTCAGCCGATGTGAAGGCATACCAGTTGGTGTTAGTGAATTCAAAAACTCAAGTGGGTATTGATCGAGGTCATCAGCTTCATCAGGATCGATGGAATCATCACTGATATATTCAGTATAGTCACCTATCAATAAATCCATGACTTGGGAATTGACTTTCTCAACGTCCTCATTTTTTGGACATAAAATTGCATGAGATGCAGCTGTATTTATACTTTCGGTGTCATTCACATCAATACAAAGATTATCTCCAAAAGTTTCAATTATTAAAGAGCCAGTACATACCATGTCTGGAGGAATTTCAATTACATCATCTCCAAGGTTATGTTCATTAGATAGTTCACCATTTCCCAGTTGAAGCAACCAACTGCTGTAGTGAGGATCAATGGAGTGCATGTTGTTAATAAGTGGCAGGCGAGTAAAATGTTGCCAGTGTTGTGAATATTTTATACAGCTCTCTACAACATCAGTTCTTGTCACATGAGGGATGACAGGAAGACATTGTCTAAAGTCGCCTCCAAAAACAATCACTTTACCTCCAAACGGTGTTTTTTCTTTGTGAGCTACATTTGTTGTCATGACATCACGTAAAACTCTATCAATGACATGCAATGCATATTTGGATAGCATTGTGCACTCATCAATAATAAAAAGTTTAGTGCTGTGCAAATCTTTTGCTGCATCGGTATCATTCTTAATCCTGGAAACAGATGTTTCATTCACAGGAATTGGAATCCCATAAAGAGAATGAATGGTTCGTCCACCTTGTAGCAAGTTGGCGGCAATTCCAGTAGTGGCAGCAGGTGACACAATGTCTCCTTGTCCTCTTAGCTGATGTAGGAGTAGATGATATAGGTACGTTTTTCCGCTGCCACCAGGACCATCAAGGAAAAAACACTTTGCTGTAGAATTAGTGTCTTCTAAAGCTTGAGTGATAGCATCAAAAGCAAAAAGTTGGTCCTCATTTAGAGTAGCTTTCATTTCAGCAGCTGCTGATAACTCATAATCTTTATCATACTGTGGGAGGAGGTGTTGTTTCTTGACTGGACGTGGCAAATTAAAATAAATATAAGTTTTGCCATGAGCTTTAAGAACATGTTGGACATCTGTCATAGCATAGCCTTCACAATTGACACACTCCAGAGTGTCGGAGTGGTATGCATGGCAGTAGTCTTCTACAAAGTGTTCCTTAAATTCATCCCATAAGTCCCGAGGTTTAGCTGGAGGACCAAAAATACAAATGTAGGCAAACATGTCACGTAGCTCTGCTGGCATGTTGAGAATACTGGCATCAAGTAATGTATTTCTCCACAGACTATCATCAAATAGTAAGCCAAGAGCTAATGCCGCATCTTTGAAGGTTTCATGTGTGACTCCGTGTACAGTTTTTATGCTGTCAAAACTGGTTGCACCTTTGACATGTAACAATAACAATCTTAAATAGTAGCGTTCTTGGTCTTTCACACTGACAGTATACATTCGTCCAATCACTGAACCACCTGCTCGCTTTCTAACTTCCCAAGAACCTTCTTTCCAAACATAGTTTTTGGGAATTTCACGGTATAAATAAATATGAGCATGATGGTCGTTCTGATTAAGCTTGAAGTAGGCCATAAGTGTAGAATTTTGATGGAGCTTTTGTTTGATGTTTCCAATAGAGTCATCCTCATGAAAATAGAGTGGCTGAGAATGCGGTAGATGTACAGCAAGGCGAATGATGCTATGAGATTGTTTATGCATTGGATATGAGAATATTCGCCAAGCTGCCTCTGGTGCACTGACATATCTTGAATCCAGGAATTGGTGTGTTTCATCATGTTGGATGTTAGTCTGGCAGATTTCAAGATTGGCTTTATCATGTCCTTTGTAGACGTATTTAAATAAATATTTCACAGCCTGAATGGAACCACAAACTTCGACATTTATATGGCACTTGTATTTTAATAGCAGGAACGGATTATATGGAACCACCCACGAATTATCAATCATGTTAGAATGGTGTTGAAAAGATGGGCCAAAGTGTCTGCGGTAAGTAGGATAGGCGTCCTTAGCTATGATGGTTCTTGGTTGCAAATCTTTAGGGAAACCTTTTGTACACTTCCCCAGATCCATACAGGGAGAATTTGGGTTGTGTTCTCCACACGGACCATGAATCATATATTGGAGAACAATTTTATGGAGCTGAGGGTAGTGGGTAGGATTGGCAATTTCAGCCCACACTGTATTGTCTATGTCCTCCTCAGTCCTTAATTTGGAGTTGCTGTCCAGAATAATCAAAATGTGAGCGTGTGGAAGGCCACGTTTTTGAAATTCAATTACATGAACCATAGCGCAAACTTTCCCAAATAATCCATTGTTAATGTCTTTTAAGAGTGCTTCCAGTTTTATTTTGAAAACACGTGCCACCAAATCAGGTCTATGTTCCACACGCTGCCAAGGTTCCAAATTCTCAGTAATCTCATTCCATTTCGGATTACAGGTCATGGTGATGAATAGATCAGGACGACCATATTTAGTCACAATAGCCATGGCATCCTGGTACCGCTGCTGCATATTCCTGGGACTGCCTTCAAACGAAGATGGTAAAATGACCGTTTTTCCAATGGGGATGCCCTTCTCAATGGATTTTTTCTGGAGATGTTCCTGGAGTACACAATAATCCTCTACTTTCAAATCCTTTTGGTGTTGACGGATATAATTTAGGCGATTTGCCTCGATTTTCACATAAGCATCCACTAAGTACTGCTGAGTGAGTTTGCCACCATTCAGGAGTGGATTAAACTGATTACGGACAGACAGCACATAGCAGTAATATTGCAGTTGTGTAACTCTGCGTGGACTTTGCCCTTGTTGCTTGAGGCCATCATGCCAGCCCTGGTCTCCGTAAGGGAAAAATAAAGGATAGAGTAAAGCATCTAAATTACTGTGTAGAATGCTGACCTGTTGTGTTCTTGGCGCCAAAGGATTTTTGGGGTCCGGTTGTAAATGTATTAAAATATCACGATTAAATGGTGGCTCTCCATTGTCATTTTCAAATACGACAGCAACTTCATTGACAGTTGGATTATTATATCGGCGAGGGTCTTGATTCCGATCTTGTTTAAGGGCCATGATGATATTTGGCATGAGAGTGCCATTAGCTTCAGCTTTAAGATGTTCTTCATGTTCCACATCTCGTAACATTTTGTAGGCAGCAACAAAGGGATTCACATTGTCTAACTGAAGAGCAATTATACTCATCAAAGTGGGATGACATTTTTGATTTTGTTCACAGTTTAAACGTTGTTCATTCGCGGTAGCGGTATCCAAAATATACAGATGGGCATAAGCTGGAACTTGATCATCACTGGGATGTAGAGTTCCAGTACGATGATATATTTGTCCATGTATACGGAAACAGTAGGGGCCATGTCCAGGTGGAGGGGATATATTGGCACCCATGGAGGCGAAAGCAAATGAGCTGTTAATACTACGAATATTTTCCATGAGATTCTTACTGAACTCACTCTCCCCTGTCAGCAATCGTTTAAAGACCTCGGGATATTGGGGTATAGGTATATGCACTTTAATCTTGTGACAACACAGAGTAAAATTTTTATCTGCTGGTATCTCAGCATTAAAATGTAATGCTTGACAATGTTCACATAAATAGTTCATAGGACCACAGGAGTGTTCTACTATGGTACTGTCATCATTAGTAAAACCTGTAGGATGTTGAGGTACAGGTTGTGATAACGGAGCATTGGAATGTTTCTGTAAGCCAACATATATAAAGCGTGGACCTGGTAGAGGATCTTCACTGTCCACAAATTCAATCACTGAGGAGTTGGAAGGTGTATCGTGGTCAGAGTTTATTAATATGGAGGTGCAAGCGGTTTTTTTTGCGCCATTCACGGCGTGCACCAGCTGCATTTGGTAATGGTTTGTTTGTTGCCTTAGAAGAGTCAGGTGTGAAGCATGTCTTATAAGCAGACTTAACAGTGTGCAGGCGACGGCGTTTATCATTTGGAGTGTAAGTAGGACAGTGTTTGCGCTTACGTGCAGATTTACCAACGGTTAAAGGAGCTTCAAGCTGCACACATTCTATGAATGGAGACAAAGAAGCTGTATTGTGGGCAGAATCTATGACTGAGGACGTGGAAATATTATGTTTGCAACGTTGAGAGCGTGCAGCAGCAGCTTTATTACTTAATCGATTAGTTTTGTCCTCAAAAGACTCATTAGTAATGCGTTTATTGCAAGCAGCATTAACAGTGTCCAGGCGCTTATGTCTGTCCTCTGTAGTCTCGTTAGCATGCTGTTTGTGCTTACGTGCGGCATCGGCGGCTTTTCGCTCAGCGTCATTGGTATTCTTATTATCAGACCTGATGTTACGTGCGCCATCAGCAGCTTTGGGCTCTGTCATTAGTATACTTAACAGTGTCCAGGCGCTTGCATCTCTCCTCTGTACTCTTGTTAGCACGCTGTTTGCGCTTACGTGCGGCATCGGCGGCTTTTCGCTCTGCATCATTACCATACTTTATATCAGACCTGATCTTACGTGCGCCATCAGCAGCTTTGGGCTCTGTGTCATTAGTATACTTAACAGTATCCAGGCACTTGCATCTATCCTCTGTACTCTTGTTAACACGCTGTTTGCGCTTACGTCCGGCATCGGCGGCTTTTCGCTCTGCATCATTACCATACTTTATATCAGACCTGATCTTACGTGCGCCATCATAATCTTTGGACTCTGTGTCATTAGTATACTTAACAGTGTCCATGCGCTTGCATCTATCCTCTGTACTCTTGTTAGCACGCTGTTTGCGCTTACGTGCGGCATCGGCGTCTTTTTGCTCTGCATTATTAGTATACTTTCTATCAGACCTAATCTTACGTGCGCCATCAGCAGCTTTGGGCTCTGTGTCATTAGTATCCTTACTATTAGAGCTCATGTTGGCTAAGCTAAACAGCTTTAAGCGTGGTGGTGGCAAACAACAGGTTAATAAGAGGCAGAGTCAGGTAGTAGGAAAATAGCCAGTTAATAATAGGCAATAGTTCTTTGCAGGAATGCAGATATTAATAAATAGGCAGTTTATATTGCAGAGAAATTGCTGGGCAATAATGGACAATGTCCTTATGTGGCAAATAATAGAGCAATATACCCAATGTGGCAAAGAAGAGGTTAATAAACGGCAGTCTCTCAGTATAACAGTCAGTGAATAATAGGCAGTATATGGAGAAAACACCAAACAAAAGTTCAAAATTGGTGTGAAAATGTCACTGAACCACTTCACAACTAAATATATATAGTTTTGGTAAATGGTGGTATCATTTTTTTGACGAAATTCGGCAGGAGCTTGAAGAGCAACGTCACTGGGCCCGCCTCCACGCAGTAGAAACTTGCTGAGGTAAAAATTCAAAAATCACACCAAAATGGCGGGCGGAGTGTGTCACAGTACGGCACGTTTCTGATTGGTCGCTCGCAGCAGGCGGCAACCAATCAGACACTGGACACTGTTGACGTCACTTATCTCCGGACATTAGCTCCGGACATTAGCTCCGGACAAAGCCACGGAAGTTGGCACAAATTGCAGGAAGTAGTATTCTAGGCAATTAATCTCCGGACATTAGCTCCGGACATTAGCTCCGGAAGTTGGCACAAATTGCAGGAAGTAGTATTCTAGGCAATTATATATTAGATTCTGTTAAAAGGATCACCCATGGAGGTGAGGTATTCATATATGTACCATGGTTTTAGTGAACTTGCAGGGGTTATTCTGCATTAAGGCGCTGTGTGGTAATGGTAAGGCTTAGATGACAGTGATTATTCCCTTGCTCCTACATACATTTTAGGCTGATTTGGAAATTGTTGAGGGAAGTGTAAAAAGTGTGTAATATTATTCTAAAACATCCATCTATTCTGGGACAGCTCCATGTGTAGACTATGCTAAATCCATTGTATTGCGTGCGGAAGAATGGATTAAGTTCATTATACTGGAAACATGGGGCTGTGTCACAAGAGAATGAAAAGGACACGGTCATCGATGCAATCACTGCTTAATGTCCTAATAACTTGAGACAAGACATTTGTATATTGGTAGAACATTAGCATGCACACTGCTAGGCAGTAACATAGTGGGCAGATTTTGTGTTCCCCCGTGCGTGCATGCCCTAATTAGTATGATATGTTTTCTAAACAGATGGATTGCCTATATCAGCTGTTAAATGCACATTGACTCATCTGTAAGTAAAACACCTCCATTAAAATGTCATACGCGCCGTCTACCAAGATTCTGGAAGCTACACAAGTACACATCTTTATTTGCTAATAATGTAAAAAATGATTAGGTATCACATCAGTAAATTTACAATATTGTTCTTTAATTCTGCTATTCTGAATATATAGCAGGTATGTGGGGAATGATCCATTTTCAGCGCCAAATCACAAATACATCTTGAGGCTTTTGGTGAACGTGTCAGCAGAATTTTGCTAAGTAAATTACAGACACTGTTAGGTTGCCGCTGTTATACTCATTAAAATGATAAATGGGGTAAAGTAATCTGTCTTGTGGTTCTTGTGTAATCAGTGTTAGAAGTTTTCAGTTGATGATATACCCGTACTCCAGGGTGGGACTGTAGGCAGTCTTATCTTCTTGCTCTATGCCAAAGAAACCAAGGCCAGACCTGCCCACAGTTCACCCCGAAGCACAAACAGTCTTCTATGATGAGGAACATTTTTGTGCTTCGGGGCAGCTGTAGGAAGGTCTCTCCTTGGTTTCTCTCTTGCTTAGAGTAGGAAGATAAGACTCTGCCTACAGTCCTGCCCTGGATCACGATCATATCATTAACTGCAAACTTCTAACACTGATTAGACAAGAACCCCAAGACGTATTTCTTCACCTAAGGTATCATATTAACACTGCCAACCTGACACTGACTGTAGGTTACTTTAAATACAGTAGGGGGCTCAGAGGTTATCTCTAGCCCTGGTGACGCAATGACATCTCATCCAAATAGGAGGATACCAGTGATATAACTATAACTTTAGCTTTGGGGTGGGTGGTCTGAAAATTTTGCATTGTTGATCCAGTTTCTATTTGTGCCTACAAAGCTCATAACTGTGGTGTTGGTTTACTGACACTAAATACAGTAGATTCGTCTTTTTAGTAAATGGATAAAGGTGATCATCGGTTTTGCTGGCTTACAAAAAGGGCATGGGCATAGTGGTTGTTTGATGCCCCCTCATACTATACTTCCTACTGTTGTCCACCTTAGACATTCCATTTGTGATAGAAGATTCATCCAAACCTGAAGAAATCAGTTGTAACGTGGAATCTTAAATACCATCACAGGAATAATGAACTATGACAATATGCCCATCCAAATCTGCTATTATCTAATAGATGAGTGTTCCAATTGGAACTCAATAGTAGTTTATTTGAAAATGGGTATTGTAAGCTAGACAATCACTCTAATTTCTGGGAAACTATTGCGCTAACTAGTACAATATAAATTCTCATTCATTTTTGTAATGCAAGAAAATTACTTGAAGTAATTGGTGAAGTAATGAAATATCATGTTAACCACTGTGTATGGAACCCTTCAGATAGCTAAGCAAACAATCACACTCTTGTTGTAAAAGTTCAAAATTTATTATGCATCCAAAAGAAACAATAACTGAAACAGGTTTACATACATAAAAATAAACTCTTCATGTCAGATATGGTCGCTAATACATAAATCAAGGTTTTCTCAATAAACTTTTCAGGTTCAGTTCAAATAATAGCCATTAACTTTTCAAAGTAATTTCTTCAGACGTTTTAATCCCAGGCTGAACTTCCACCCAGTCTTGCAGTCACAGAGCACACTGTTCTGGTCCTGCTGCTGATTTCACACAGGACGTAGACTAGCTCATGGAACTTAACACCAACACATTTTCACAGTGTTGCCACTTAGAAGAGAGTTTCCCGCATTCTCCACCATGTGTGAATGGAACCCTTCAATTAGCCAAGCAAACAGGCACACGCTGGTAGTACAAGTTCAAATGTCCAGTATTTATTATGTGCATTGAAAAGAAACAGTTACTGAAACAGGCTTATTTCAATAGCAAAACAGAAAGATAAGTGTTCTTGATGTCAAATATGGCACTTCTACATAAATCAAGTTTTTTTTTCTCCAAATTTTCCTTGTTCAATTCAAACAATATTCCTTTCGCTTTCCATAGTGATCTCTTCAGACCTTGTAAATGGAATCTGTCACCAGGGTTTTGCTATGTAATTTGACAGCATCATGATGAAGGGGGACATACCCTGATTCCAGTCATGTGTCACTTGCTAAGCTGTATTTTGTGGTTTCAAAATGTTATGGATAATATTTTATATCTTCCTTTGATCATCATTTAATTTATATACAGTTGTGCTCAAAAGTTTACATACACCGGCAGAATTTTTGCTTTCTTGGCCTTTTTTCAGCGAATATGAATGATAGCACTAAAACTTTCTCTCCATTCATGGTTAGTGGTTGGATGAAGCCATTTATTGTCAAACTACTGTGTTTTCTCTTATTAAATCAAAACGAAAAAAAGGGAAGGCCGATAGAAGGCATTTAGTGGGTCCTGTTTTTAAAATTAGGGATAAGGTTTGGTTGTTATCTGGGAACATTAAACTTAGTGTCGTCAGCGAAGTTGGACCCAAAGTTTATTGTGATCCTAAAGGTGCTTAATCCTGTGGCACTTAGATTAAAGCTTCCTCCATCCCTTTGCATCCCTAATGTGTTCCATAAATCCCTTTTAAAGGAGTTTGTCCCACTGCATTGTCTCACTCATCACCGCCTACAATAGTTTCAGTAGACTGTGGCCTGGATTATGAGGTTCAGAGGGTTGTGGATTCTCGCAGGGTCCTTAATTTCCTCCAATACTTCATCCACTGGAGGGGATACCGACCAGAGGAGAGATCCTGGGTCCCTACTCGAGATGTGAATGCCGGTTGGTTAGTCAGAGCCTTCCATCTAAAATTTCCTGGAGAGCCTGGAGGTCCAGTGACCCCTCTAGAAGAGTGGGTCCTGTCACGGTTCCACATCTCAGTGTGTCTGGGATGCAGTTATTGACAGCTCAGCTATTCAATCTGATACAAGGGCGTGCTGAACTTGTCGGTACTTTGACAGCTCAGACATCCAATCTGGTACAAGGGTGTGCTGAGCTGTCAGGGTGCTGATTGACCGCTCAACTATCCAATCTGAGACTGGGAGGCACTGGCGGTGTCCATGTGTTTATTATCCCAGGTGATTGCTATTTTACTTAACTGATCTGTTTTCCCAGACCCCTACCAGGTGTACATTCAGCTTGTGTGGTTTGTACTCTCTGTGCCTTGAGTTCTGTATGTTTGATCTTTCGTTGCCTGACCTTAGACCTCGTGCAGACCATCCATCTGTTTAACTCCTTCTGCTCTGATCTGTTATCCCCCTGGTATTCTGACCTGGGAACGTTACCTGACCATGCTTTTGTCTCTTCCTTCTCTTTATGACGTACCCTCCTGGCTTCTGACCTTGGACTCCATGAGTGCTCTGATTCATGGCTTGGCCGTGAGAAGGAACTAGCGTCACATATAAATTTCCAAATATATCTTTAATAACTTGTATTATCTTTATAAGTGTTATTCATAAAAACAATGTCACAGAGTGTTATTTTTATTTAAAAGTTGCTGAAGACTGTGAGAGCTGGATAAATCTAGTTTGAAAGAATTCAGCAGAATCCATGATTTATGGGCCTTTATCACTTACATATCTTTTAGGTAACGTACTAAGTAGTGATGAGCGAATTTGATCGGAAAACGATTGTCAAACATAAATTTTTTCATGAATATGTCACATTCGGATTCGTGATTAGAAACACGAGCAAAATGTTATAAAATCTGGAAAAAAATCGGTAATATTCGGTAAAAAGTGAGGGAAAATATTTGTGTTGCCGCAAAAGTATTTTCAGCACTTTTTCAACAATAATGGTGTATCATGAGCGTTTGGCATGTGTTTGATGAGGGGAGGGGGATTGCACAGCTCAGAGGCACGGCGTTCTTGTAAACAGTAATTTTTTTTCTTTCTAACTATATGTGTGCACGTTGCAGCTAGCCAATCAGGGCACAGGAAACATCCACAATGCCCTGACACAATGGCTTGTGTCATTTGCTGCTGAAATCACAAGAGCGGACATCTTGTTTTAGCGCCATTTTGACACTATAACAGTGCAGAGAGGCTGCTCCTGAAGCTGGCATTGTTAGAAGCTATATTTTACCTACGTAGTTAGCTAGGCTGTTGTTTCTTACTCAGATAGTTTAGCTAGAACGTGTCCTGTGTGGCTGTCAAATCGACTTAACAATTTTTTTTTTGTCACTACAGAGGTCCACAGACAAAGACAGCAGGGCACATGTCGAACAATAAGACAGTAAGGCTGCCATCACACTATCAGTATTTGGTCAGTATTTTACCTCAGTATTTGTAAGCCAAAACCAGGAGTGGGTGATAAATACAGAACTGGTGCATATGTTTCTATTATACTTTTCCTCTATTTGTTCCACTCCCGGCTTTGGCTTACAGATACTGATGTAAAATACTGACCAAATACTGCGAGTGTGATGGCAGCCTAATAATGATGCTGATGACTGCATTCTCACCGCTAACCATCTTAGTAGCCATTAACCCCTTCAGGACCTTGCCTTTTTGCGTTCTCGTTTTTCGCTTCCCTCCTTCCCAGAGCCATAGCTTTTTTATTTTTCCGTCAATATGGCCATGTGAGGGCTTGTTTTTTGCGGGACGAGTTGTACTTTTGAACGACATCATGGGTTTTACCATGTCATGTACTAGAAAACGGGAACAAAATTCCAAGTGCTGTGAAATTGCAAAAAAAAAGCGCAATTTCACACTTGTTTTTTGTTTAGCTTTTTTGCTAGGTTCACTAAATGGTAAAACTGACTTGCTATTATGATTCTCCAGGTCATTACGAGTTCATAGACACTAAACATGTCTAGGTTACGTTTTATCTAAATGGTAAAAAAAAATTCCAAACTTTGCTTAAAAAAAAAAAGTAGCGTCTCCATTTTTTGTGATCTGGGATCAGGTGAGGGCTTATTTTTTGTGTGACGTTTTGAATTATACCGTATATACTCGAGTATAAGCCGAGATTTTCAGCCCAAATTTTTGGGCTGAAAGTGCCCCTCTCGGCTTATACTCGAGTCACGGTGGGTGGCAGGGTCCGCGGGTGAGGGGGAGAGGGCGCTGAGGCATACATACCTAGTCCCGGCGGTCCCTCTGCCGTCCCACGGTCTTCGGGTGCTGCAGCTCTTCCCCTCTTCAGCGGTCACGTGGGACCGCTCATTAGAAAAATGAATATGGACTCCACTCCCATAGGGGTAGAGCCGCATATTCATTTCTCTAATAAGCAGTAACGGTGACCGCTGATAGAGGAAGAGGCTGCGGCACCGAAGACTGTGACAGACAGGGGCAGCGTCAGGAGCGCCGGGACTAGGTAAGTATCTCATATTTACCTGTCCACGATCCACACGCCGGGCGCCGCTCCATCTTCCCGGCGCAGCTCCATCTTCCCGGCGTCTCTCCACTCTGACTGTTCAGGTCAGAGGGCGCGATGACGCATAAAGTGTGCGCGGCGCCCTCTGCCTGATCAGTCAGTGCGGAGAGACGCTGGGAGCTGCAAGCAAGAGAGGTGAGTATGTTTTTTTTTTTTTATTGCAGCAGCAGCAGCAGCAATGGCACAGCTTTCTATGGTACATCTATGGGGCAATAATGAACGGTGCAGAGCACTATATGGCACAGCTATGGGACAATAATAAACGGTGCAGAGCACTATATGGCACAGCTATGGGACAATAATAAACGGTGCAGAGCACTATATGGCACAGCTATGGGGCAACAATGAACGGTGCAGAGCACTATATGGCACAGCTATGGGGCAATAATGAACGGTGCAGAGCACTATATGGCACAGCTATGGGACAATAATAAACGGTGCAGAGCACTATATGGTACAGCTATGGGGCAACAATGAACGGTGCAGAGCACTATATGGCACAGCTATGGGGCAACAATGAACGGTGCAGAGCACTATATGGCACAGCTATGGGGCAACAATGAACGGCGCAGAGCACTATATGGCACAGCTATGGGGCAATAATGAACGGCGCAGAGCACTATGTGGCACAGCTATGGGACAATAATGAATGGTGCAGAGCACTATATGGCACAGTTATGGGGCAATAATGAACGGCGCAGAGCACTATATGGCACAGCTATGGGGCAATAATGAACGGCGCAGAGCACTATGTGGCACAGCTATGGGACAATAATGAATGGTGCAGAGCACTATATGGCACAGTTATGGGGCAATAATGAACGGTGCAGAGCACTATATGGCACAGCTATGGGACAATAATAAATGGTGCAGAGCACTATATGCCACTGTTATGGGGCAACAATGAACGGTGCAGAGCACTATATGGCACAGCTTTCTATGGGGCAATAATGAACGGTGCAGAGCACTATATGGTACATCAATGGGGCAACAATGAACCGTGCAGAGCACTATATGGCACAGCTATGGGGGAACAATGAACGGTGCAGAGCACTATATGGCACAGCTATGGGGCAATAATGGACGGTGCAGGGCACTATATGGCACAGCTATGGGACAATAATAAACGGTGCAGAGCACTATATGGCACAGCTATGGGGCAACAATGAACGGTGCAGAGCACTATATGGCACAGCTATGGGGCAATAATGAACGGTGCAGAGCACTATATGGCACAGCTATGGGGCAATAATGAACAGTGCAGAGCACTATATGGCACAGCTATGGGACAATAATGAATGGTGCAGAGCACTATATGGCACAGCTATAGGGCAATAATGAACGGTGCAGAGCACTATATGGAACAGCTATGGGACAATAATAAACGGTGCAGAGCACTATATGGCACAGTTATGGGGCAACAATGAACGGTGCAGAGCACTATATGGCACAGCTTTCTATGGGGCAATAATGAACGGTGCAGAGCACTATATGGCACAGCTATGGGGCAATAATGAACGGTGCAGAGCACTATATGGCACAGCTATGGGGCAATAATGAACGGTGCAGAGCACTATATGGCACAGCTATGGGACAAAAATGAACGGTGCAGAGCACTATATGGCACAGCTATGGGACAATAATAAACGGTGCAGAGCACTATATGGCACAGCTATGGGGCAACAATGAACGGTGCAGAGCACTATATGGTACAGCTATGGGGCAATAATGAACGGTGCAGAGCACTATATGGCACAGCTATGGGGCAATAATGAACGGTGCAGAGCACTATATGGCACAGCTATGGGACAATAATGAACGGTGCAGAGCACTATATGGCACAGCTATGGGACAATAATGAACGGTACAGAGCACTATATGGCACAGCTATGGGACAATAATGAACGGTGCAGAGCATTGTATATGGGGCACAGCTTTATATGGAGCATCTATGGGGCAATAATGAACTGTATGGAGCATTATATGGGGCTCCTGATTCAATATGGATATTCAAAAACACTTAACCTACTGATGTCTCAATTAATTTTACTTTTATTGGTATCTATTTTTATTTTTGACATTAACCGGTAGCTGCTCCATTTTCCACCCTAGGCTTATACTCGAGTCAATAAGTTTTCCCAGTTTTTTGTGGCAAAATTAGGGGGGTCGGCTTATACTCGGGTCGGCTTATACTCGAGTATATACGGTACCATTTTGTTGCAGATACATTCTTTTGATCGCCCATTATTGCATTTTAATGCAATGTCGCGGCAACCAAAAAAATGTAATTCTGGCATTTCTAATTTTTTTTCTCGCTACGCTGTTTAGCGATCAGGTTAATGCTTTTTTTTATTGATAGATCGGGCGATTCTGAATGCGGCGATACCAAATATGTGTAGGTTTGATTTTTTTTTTGTTTTAATTTGAATGGGGCTAAAGGAGGGTGATTTAAACTTTTATATTTTTTTTATTATTTTCATATTTTTTTAAACTTTTTTTTTTTTTTAACTTTTGCCATGCTTCAATAGGCAATAGCATCAGATCGCTCCTAAGTAGCTGAATTACAGGCTTGCTATGGGCGCCGACCACAGGGTGGCGCTCACAGCAAGGCAGCATCAGCAGCCATAGAGATCTCAAGGAGACCTCTGGTTGCTATGCCAACGCTTCGCTGACCCCGATCATGTGATGGGGGGGTCGGCGATGCGCTCATTTCCGGCCCGATGGCTGGAAGCGCCGGTTAAATGCCGCTGTCAGCATTTGACAGTGGCATTTAACTAGTTAAAAGCGGCGGGTGAATCGCGATTTCACCCGCCGCTATTGCGGGCACATGTCAGGTGTTCAAAACAGCTGACATGTCCCAGCTTTGATGCGGGCTCACCGCCGGAACCCACATCAAAGCAGGGTATCCGACCTCCGCAGTAATAGTACGGCGGAGGTCGGTAGGGGGTTAACAAAACATGCAGAAGGGTACAGAGGTCCTTCATCTGTGTCCACTACGCAAGTGTGAATTGCACCACGTACTGAGTTGTGCCAGGCTATGAAAAATGTCATACTGCACCAGGTGTCGGTGCTGCTGCCAGTGTCACTGCAACATGTGCAGAGTTTTATTCCACGGTGTGGTCATATCACATATCAACTGGTTAACTAGGGGGTAAACAATTGGAGGTTCAGAGGCCAAAGACCAGTGTGACAACACTGGCCATGGTGAGGGAGGAGGAAGAATCAGAAGATACAGATGATGGAGTGGACGGTGGTTGGCGAGTCCCACTAGTCTGCATTTTAATACAGTGACATTCCTCGATTAATGCATTTTTGACAACGCGCATCTCAGTTCCTGCATGTAGTACTCAAATAATTTAATTTTTTTAACCCTACTATGTCGTTTGTTAAAAAACTGAGTTGGGCGGTTGGAGAGTTGTGACATGGGGGAAAACAAGGATAATTGGGGTTCCACCGCTGAGGACTGTACTGTGTGTGATGGTAAGGTGGAGGATGAGGAGCAGAGGCCACTTGATGCAGTGCTTGCCGTCTACTGGAGCACATGTTCTTTCTGGCCCTCATCTTCAAAGAGTACCGCTGTATGGCTGTCAAAGAAAGGGAGTGGAGTAGCCATCCAGTAACAGAAGTTATAAAAATGCTGCAATTGCTCACTGCAGCAAAACAAACTGACTTTTCATTCCTCATTTCATACCTGTCTCACAACCCTAAACAGCTAGTCAGTACTTTCATTTCTCTCCTCCATCCACCAGTTCCTTTACCCTCTCATCTCAGCTGAAAGCTTTGCCTCACCACGTGTGAACTTGACACAATAACATCCCACCACATTCCAAACCTTACAACAGTCTTCATTCCAAGAAACCAAGGAGAGAAATCTACCCCAATAATGATACAAATTTCAAGTAGATACACAAACCTATAACCGAAAAAAAACTACTTGAGAAAGTATACTGAAACAAAAGTAATATAAAACCAAATATTTTATTATTATTATAAGACACTAGACAAAACTGAACACAGAAATTTGGAGGAGGCACATAATACAAGTACCAGAAGCACTGGTGGTGACTGTAGTGCCTGTAAATATATGGTCAAGGCAGAAACATTCAGCAACTCCCGAAGACACTTGATTTCAAAATTGTCCATCCAATTAACTGTAAAACCACATCAGTTATATACTATCTGACATGCCCATGGGGGCTTATTTATGTGGGCCTCACGTCAAGATAACTCCGAGTACGAATATTAGAGCATGTGAGGGACATTAGATCAGCAAGACTCTTGAACTCAGAAAACTCCCAGAGGGAAGATTTCGTTAAATTGAAGACAATACCTGCCCACTATCGGGAATTTCATCCATTCGGACCAATAGAACTTCAAGTAAAAGGTATTGATGTGGTGCACTTGGGTATTCGTGGTGGGAATATTATGAATAGATTGGCCCAAAAGGAATGCCGCTGGATTACTAACCTTAGAACAATAAAACCACATGGTCTTAATGACCAGGGGGGATTCTCTAGTTTTCTGTAATTTATCCTTTTTGGGTTTCGGATCTCATTGCCGTCGCCTGTCTGACATAGTTTTTTAATATTTTGTTGTTTTAATTGTACCTGTAAATGTTTTTAATCTTTTTTCTTTATTTTAGTGTTTGTCCTTGTGAATTTTGTCATGCGGAGGTCAATGTGGTGTATCCCTCTCACTTAATTGGAGCTGAAGATTATCTGATTTAATGGATTTTTTCTCTTATTTATACATAGGGTTCTTATGGGTCTTTTGGATATGGATATTTCTTTATGAAGACTCATGTGTATCGAATGGACATGAATATACTATCCTAGGAGGGAAATCTGGACTTCTTTTGCACTTGAAGGACACTTGTGCACTTTATATCCTAATATGCGTTTGATTTGTGCATCTTGTTCATTTATTTTTTCTTTTATAAATTGTATATTTATTTGATGTATTAATGAACACTTTCTCACATTTATGTATTGAAATTCCTTTATTTATTTATATTGGTTGTTTGTTCAATTTTATATATCATATTATATATTATATTATATATTCTTTCACAATTCATTCACATTTGTAGTCCAGGATTTTTCACCTTTTTAATTGATTTTTTTCGCTCCAAATCGTGATTTGCTGCTATTTGCCCTTATACTTGCCCTGATCCAAGATGACTGATGTGATGCCAGTGCGCATCTCCTGCTTCCGCTGCGTGCGTGCTCCGCTGTGTCTCTTGCTTGTGATGCCGCGGACGGTGCTGGTGCGCCTTCCTGTGACGTCACCGCAGAACATGCACCGGGGTCGCTATTATCGTGGCAGCATGCGATGCGCTGTGTGGTAATCACATCTGTGATTAACATCAAGTATCGCCTCTTCTGCCTTAATTATGGGTGGCTGCTATTTGCCCTTACATTTGCCCAAATCCAATATGGCGGACATGGTACTGGTGCGCATCCACTGCTCTCAGTGTGGGCGGGCCTTGTCACGTGATCCATCTGTGATGTCGTGGATGGCGCTGGTGCGCCTTTCTATGATGTGGCCGCGGGACATGTGCCGGGGACGCCGGCACTGTAGCAACATGTGATGCGCCGCCTCTAGTGCCATGATTGGCTCAGGATGTGTATGGCTATTATATAAATGGCAGGCATTGCCCCCCCCCATGTATCACTCCCTGAAGAAGCAATGTGTGAAACGCGCGTTGGAGTGTGGGGTTGAGGCACGGAACGCCAGCATGAGCACCGGTAAGAATTTTCATATGCACTCTGCACCTTATACTATTTAATATTGGCAGGGACTGCTATATGTACTATGCACTTTGTATACTTGGCAAACCTATAAGGGCTTATATATAATCCACTTATTTGGATAAACTGATAGCATTAATTATGCCTTTTTTTTCCTTATCGTTGCTCATGCATGTATTAACAATTTAACTGGAAGCAAGGGTATAACCATAATTATAAATTAAAATTGTTACATTTGCCCTTCTATAAGTGCTTCTGGTACTTGTATTATGTGCCTCCTCCAAATTTCTGTGTTCAGTTTTGTCTAGTGTCTTATAATAATAAAATATTTGGTTTTATATTACTTGTGTTTCAGTATACTTTCTCAAGTAGTTTTTTTCGGTTATAGTCTTCATCCCAAGCCTAACCTACCTCTTCAACCTGTCACTAACAACTGGTGTCTTCCCTCCTGATTGAAATGTACCTCAATCACACCCATCCTCAAAAAGTCCTCCTATGATCCATCCTCTGTGTCTAGTTATCGCCCCATATCATTTTTCTCCTTTGCCTCCAAACTACTGGAACAACACGTCCATTTTGAACTGTCCTTCCACTTCTCCTCTTGCTCCCTCTTTGACCGCTTACAATATGGCTTCTGACCGCACCATTCCACTGAAATTGCCCTGACTAAAGTCACCAACGACCTACTAACCGCCAAATGAAAGCAACAAAAGTTTGTCTTCCTTCTCCTGGACCTGGCATCTTCCTTTGACACAGTGGACCACTCCTTACTACAGACTTTCTGATCTGTTGACATTACAGACTTGGCCCTTTCTTGGATCTCCTCATATCTAACAGACAGGATATTCAGTGTCTTCCACTCCCACACACCTCCTCATCTCGCCCCCTATGTGTCCGTGTCCCCCAAGGTTCAGTTGTATGCCCGGGCACTATGCATAGGGCGGATGTGTGCTCCCAACCTCTTAAAGGGACTGCCCACATCAACCTAAGGTATTCCCAGCCTATAGCTGGGCGGCGCCTTCTATTTAAGATTTCTCCTTCAATATGGAGGTGCCTGAGCTACATTGTTAGTTTGCCTTGCATGCTTGCTAGTTGTCAGATTCCCCAGGTCTGCCTGTCTGCTTGTCTACCCTGTACCCTTCTGCTCGTACTTGTTAGTGCTCATCTGACCATCAGCCAGTCCAGATCGTGCCTTCCAGGGCTCATCTGTCTAACACCCGGTCCAGCCCACACCTGACATTGCTTTTCTGTTCCTCAGCCGGTCCCATCTGCACCCGGGGTTCCAGTGTCCCTATGGTGCCTGCCTGCATTCTTCATTCCTCCTTTTGGCCATAGCAGCCTAAATGCTGTAGGGGGTCAGCTGCCATCTTCTTTAGGGCAGGCCTGGAGTTGCACCTGGTGGTGCCACCTCCTAGTCTCTCCTTGGGTCACAGTTTTCGCCTGCTGCCACTTATCCAAGATGGGATTTGGTAGGCCACCTAGTTATGCCCTTCCAGGCTTTCCGAGGTATACAGCACATTGGTTCCACCACCTTGCCCGTTACAATCTACATCTGGTTGGCTGTAGTGGAAGAAGTGTCGGTCCTCGCTATACTAGTTCTACTCTATTGCAATTGATGCCACTTTGTTGCTGTCTGCCACTAATTTTTGAAAATGTGTAGACTCCTGGTTGAGTCTCCTTCATGTGAGTTGCCTGTAGCAGTAAGCCTCTGAGACTGTCAGGCCTCCACTTCCTTGGAGTCAACTATCCGTGTTACTATCCTTACATATTTCTGGCAATAGTATTCTACAAAATTTGATGTTTATGCCATCTGAGGGAGGCTGAGCATGAAAGCAGGTTGAGTTGTTGCGTGTGGTATCAGGGCTCCCAGCACAGCAGGCCTACACCGATACCTCACCCACCTTGTCTTTGATGTTCAATAGAAATCTGTAAATGCTGGCCCAGACCCTGATACCTCATGCATGGCTGATTGCTGCTGTGCCATGCTACAATTTGTACTAAGAGTGAATTGAAGCAACTTTCCTGGTGTCTGTCCCTCATTTGATGTGCATTGAAGGTGTTGTGTTGTGCATGTATTTGTTTTTGCCTCCCTGTTGTGAATTCTGTTGTCGAACTCCCTCCTGTGGTCGTGAATGGTACTTCGGCGAGTTCTGTCTATGGGCTCCCTCTGGTGGCTATGAGTGAAGCTGCGGCTTCTGAGGTTCCTTACACAGGTGACGTGGTTTATCCTTTGGTTGGCTGCTCTATTTAAATCCTCTCAGATCGTTACTCCATGCCAGCTGTCAATGTTTTTGCATTTGTTCAGTTCGCTCCTGGATCTCTCTGGTGACCTGCCTTCTCCTGCAGAAGCTAAGTTCCTGATAGTCATTATTTGTTCACTGTTTTCTTGTCCAGCTGGTTATCATGATTTTGTCTTGCTAGCTGGAAGCTCTGGGATGCAGAGTGGCCCCTCCGCACCGTGAGTCGGTGCGGAGGTCTTTTTTGCACACTCTGCGTGGTCTTTTGTAGGTTTTTGTGCTGATCGCAAAGTTACCTTTCCTATCCTCTGTCTATTTAGTAAGTCTGGCCTCCCTTTGCTGAAACCTGTTTCATTTCTGCGTTTGTGACTTTCATCTTTACTCACAGTCAATATATGTGGGGGGCTTCCTTTACCTTTGGGGAATTTCTCTGAGGCAAGGTAGGCTTTATTTTCCATCTCTAGGGCTAGATAGTTCTTAGGCTGTGACGAGGCGCCTAGGTCTGGTCAGGAGCGCTCCACGGCTATTTCTAGTGTGTGTGATAGGATTAGGGCTTGCGGTCAGCAGAGTTCCCACATCCCAGAGCTCGTCCTGTATGAGGTTTAAAGGGACACTGTCACCTGGATTTGGAGGGACCAATCTTCAGCCATGGAGGCGGGGTTTTGGGGTTTTTGATTCACCCTTTCCTTACCCGCTGGCTGCATGCTGGCTGCAATATTGGTTTGAAGTTCATTCTCTGTCCTCCATAGTACATGCCTGCGCAAGGCAAGATTGCTTTGTGCAGGCATGTACTATGGAGGACAGAGAATGAACTTCAATCCAATATTGCAGCCAGCATGCAGCCAGCGGGTAAGGAAAGGGTGAATCAAAAACCCCGCCTTCATGGCTGAAGATTGTTCCCTCCAAATCCAGGTGACAGTGTCCCTTTAACTATCAGGTCATTCCGGGTGCTCCTAACCACCAGGTCATAACACCTCCCATTGCCTTGAATGGCGTTCGGTGAATATCCGACGAATAAATTGGTGAATATTGCAAATTCGGCGATTGTAATCCGAACCGAATATTGAAATATTCACTCATCTCTAGTACTAAGCCATTTCCCTTTTCTTCCTGTGGGTATAATAAAATACTTGTGGCTTGGGATCTGAGACCAGACAGGCCTAGTATACTGACAGATTCTAGCTGTGTGTTTTCTTGTCTCTGATGCATCATTATTAATTGGACCAACCTTGTCAGATCAGGAAATCCCTTGTATCTCACCCCAAATTAGCTCTCCCAGAATAGGGGTTTCCACAACACAAAACAATCAGAGAAAACTGATTTTATAACAGCTGCTGCATCCAGTAAACTAAATGATATATGGCTCGAATCAGGGTCTCTGTTCCTACATCATGCTGTTGTCAGATTACATAGCAAAAACCTGCTGACAGGTTCCCTTTAGTCGCAGGCAGAGCTTCCACTCATTTTAGCAGATAAGAGAACACTAGTCTGGAAGCTTTTAATTAATCACACTTCCACCTGTGAGTTCTAGTAAGGAGGAAAAGATGTGGAATGGAGTATGGAAGTAACCTAGACCCAAACTCCAGTTAAATACTCTACTCCGTGATATAGCATCACCAAAAATTTCAAGGATTTGCATCAAGAATCCACAGTGACACATACCTGTCATCCGCAATCTCACCTCCTGATTGTTTACAACACTTTCAATACTGTTCGGTTCAATGAAAATTTGGAATACTGGCAGTGTAAAATTCTGAGAAATAATTTTTTTTTCCTGAATAAACTTCTACTTTTTTTTAACACCTTCTGCATGATACAGAGCCATATGTAGGAGGCTCGATGCTGGCACGCAAAATCTACTTGACCCCATACCATGAACAATAGGCACTGCACATTATAGAGTATGGTGTTGTAGTTCACTTTGAATAGCTCTCTACCATGAAGGGGTGTGCCATGATGTTAATTAAATCAGTGGCATATGGTAATACAGTAGGATTCCGAGAGATTGTATAGAGCTCTAACATGCCTATGTGTATGAATCTTAAATATGGGAGAAATGTGGGTTTAATCCCTAATTTAATATAAGATGGAAATACTGTTCTGTAAACTTCTAATCCACTTTCCTTCATCTCATTCATTGTTGTGTAGGATGTCAGTATGAGTGCATTTAAGTGGTCAGGTGGCCCTGCATTGAGAATTACACATATTAGGGGAATATGGCAAAATAAAGTGGGCACTATGTATTAAAAATGAGGGTTTGGTGGAAAGTTGCAATTAAAGGAATAGCAGTCTTTTCAATAGCTATCCAGTGGCGTATCCGGGGGGGGGGCTGCCGGGGCATGTTCCCCAAGCGCAGCCGACAGGGGGGCGCCAGCAGGCCGCCTGATGCGGAGGTCCAAGCAGGAGGCTCCCCGTCGGCGGAATTCTGCCGCCCCCACACAGATTCTTCCGTTCTCTGAGCCGACTGTCAAATTGATAGCTGACTCAGAGAAAGAGCTGCGCGTCTGTTCCCAAGGATGTACTAGCGTCTTCTATGCCCTGACCGCCGCCGGGACTTCCGCATCAGTGAAGCGCCAGCAGCATGATACTACTATGTGGGCTGTGCTGTATACTACTATGCGGTCTATGTTATATACTACTATGTGGGCAGTGCTATATACTACTGTATGAGCAGTGCTGTATGCTACTATGTGGGCTGTGCTGTATACTACTATGTGGGAGGTGCTGTATACTACTGTGTGGGAGGTGCTGTATACTATGCGGGCTGTGTCATATACTACTATGTGGGCAGTGCTGTATACTACTATGTGGGCTGTGCTGTATACTACTATGTGGGAGGTGCTGTATACTACTATGTGGGCAGTGCTCTATACTACTATGCGGGCTGTGCTATATACTCCAATGTGGGAAGTGCTGTGTTGTGAATTCCGCTCTTGGGCTCCCTCCGGTGGTTTTAAGTGGAATGGCTGCTCCTTGGATTTAGCAGTCAGCAGCTGCTTCCACTGATTGTCTTTTCTGCTCAGCTATTTAGCCTGGCTCTTTCCTTCAGCTTGTGCCACTTGTCAATGGTTCCTGGTTGGATTCACATCTCTCTTGGATTTCCCTGATATCCTGTCCAGTTCAGCAAAGATAAGTCCTTTCTTTGCTCTTTTCTGTCCACATGTTGTGGACTTTTTCGTTCTGTGCATTCTATGTTTTGTCCAGCTTGGATTGATTCTGTTAAGCTGGAAACTCTGGGAAGCAGATTTACCCTCCACACCTTTAGTCAGGTGTGGAGATTTTTGTAAACTCTGTGGATTTTTGTAGTTTTTTAATACTGACCGCACAGTATTTCGTCCTGTCCTATCTATCTAGCTAGACTGGCCTCCTGTGCTACATCCTGGTTTCATTCTACGTATGTCTTTTCCCTCCACTCACAGTCATTACTTGTGGGGGGCTATCTATCCTTTGGGGATTTTCTCTGAGGCAAGATAGTTTTCCTGTTTCTATCTTTAGGGGTAGTTAGTTCTCAGGCTGTGACGAGGTGCCTAGGGAGTGACAGGAGCATCCCACGGCTACTTCTAGTGTTGTGTTGAGCTTAGGGACTGCGGTCAGTATAGGTACCACCTCCTTCAGAGCTCGTCCCATGTTGCTCCTAAACCACCAGTTCATAACAGTGCTGTATACTACTATGTGGGCTGTGCTATGTACTACTATGTGGGATGTGCTATATACTACTATGTAGGCAGTGCTGTATACTACTATGTGGGCTGTGCTATATACTACTATGTGGGCAGTGCTGTATACTACTATGCGGGCTGTGCTATATACTACTATATGGGCTCTGCTGTATACTATTGTGTGGGCAGTGCTGTATACTATGCAGGCTGTGCTATATACTACTATATGGGCTCTGCTGTATACTACTGTGTGAGCAGTGCTGTATACTATGCGGGCTGTGCTATATACTACTATGTGGGCAGTGCTGTATACTACTATGTGGGCTGTGCTGTATACTACTATGTGGGAGGTGCTGTATACTACTATGTGTGCAGTGCTGTATTCTACTGTGTGGGGTGTGCTATATACTACTATGTGGGCTGTGCTGTATACTACTATGTGGGCAGTGCTGTATACTACTATGTGGGCAGTGCTGTATACTACTATGTGGGCAATGCTGTATATTACTATGCGGGCTGTGCTGTATACTACTGTGTGGGAGGTGCTGTATACTACTATGTGGGCTGTGCTATATACCACTGTGTAGGCAGTGCTGTATACTACTATGTGGGCTGTGCTATATACTACTATGTGGGCAGTGCTGTATACTACTATGCGGGCTTTGCTATATACTACTATATGGGCTCTGCTGTATACTATTGTGTGGGCGGTGCTGTATACTATGCGGGCTGTGCTGTATACTACTATATGGGCTGTGCTGTATACTACTGTGTGGGCGGTGCTGTATGCTACTATGTGGGCTGTGCTACATACTATTATGTGGGCTCTGCTGTATACTACTATGGGCTGTGCTACATACTATTATGCGGGCTGTGCTGTATACTACTATATGGGCTGTGCTGAATACTACTGTGTGGGCGGTGCTGTATACTACTATGCGGGCTGTGCTATATACTACTATATTGGGCTGTGCTGTATACTACTGTGTGAACGGTGCTGTATACTATGCGCGCTGTGCTGTATACTACTATGTGGGCTGCGCTGTATACTACTGTGTGGGCGGTACTGTGTACTACTGTGCGGATTGTGCTACATACTACTATTTAGGCTGTGCTGCATACTACTATGCGGTCTATGCTATATTCTACTATGTGGGCTGTGCTGTATACTACTATGCGGGCTGTACTATATACTACTATGTGGGCTGTGCTATATACTATGTGGGCTGTGCTATATACTATGTGGGCTGTGCTATATACTACTATGTGCGCATTGCTGTATACTACTATGTGGGCTGTGCTGTATACTGCTATGTGGGCTGTGCTTTATACTGCTATGTGGGCTGTGCTGTATACTACTGTGTGGGAGGTGCTGTATACTACTATGTGTGCAGTGCTGTATTCTACTGTGTGGGGTGTGCTATATACTACTATGTGGGCTGTGCTGTATACTATGTGGGCAGTGCTGTATACTACTATGTGGGCTGTGCTATATACTACTATGTGGGCAATGCTGTATATTACTATGCGGGCTGTGCTATATACTGTGTGGGCTGTGCTATATACCACTTTGTAGGCAGTGCTGTATACTACTATGTGGGCTGTGCTATATACTACTATGTGGGCAGTGCTGTATACTACTATGCGGTCTGTGCTATATACTACTATATGGGCTCTGCTGTATACTATTGTGTGGGCAGTGTTGTATACTATGCGGGCTGTGCTATATACTACTATATGGGCTCTGCTGTATACTACTGTGTGAGCGGTGCTGTATACTATGCGGGCTGTGCTATTTACTACTATGTGGGCAGTGCTGTATACTACTATGTAGGCTGTGCTGTATACTACTATGTGGGAGGTGCTGTATACTACTATGTGTGCAGTGCTGTATTCTACTGTGTGGGGTGTGCTATATACTACTATGTGGGCTGTGCTGTATACTACTATGTGGGCAGTGCTGTATACTACTATGTGGGCTGTGCTATATACTACTATGTGGGCAATGCTGTATATTACTATGCGGGCTGTGCTGTATACTACTGTGTGAGCGGTGCTGTATACTATGCGGGCTGTGCTATATACTACTATGTGGGCAGTGCTGTATACTACTATGTGGGCTGTGCTGTATACTACTATGTGGGAGGTGCTGTATACTACTATGTGTGCAGTGCTGTATTCTACTGTGTGGGGTGTGCTATATACTACTATGTGGGCTGTGCTGTATACTACTATGTGGGCAGTGCTGTATACTACTGTGTGGGCTGTGCTATATACTACTATATGGGCAATGCTGTATATTACTATGTGGGCTGTGCTGTATACTACTGTGTGGGAGGCGCTGTATACTACTATGTGGGCTGTGCTATATACTAATATGTGGGCAGTGCTGTATACTACTATGCGGGCTGTGCTATATACTACTGTGTGGGCTGTGCTATATACCACTATGTAGGCAGTGCTGTATACTACTATGCGGGCTGTGCTATATACTACCATGTGGGCAGTGCTGTATACTACTATGCGGGCTTTGCTATATACTACTATATGGGCTCTGCTGTATACTATTGTGTGGGCGGTGCTTTATACTATGCGGGCTGTGCTGTATACTACTATATGGGCTGTGCTGTATACTACTGTGTGGGCGGTGCTGTATACTATTATGTGTGCTCTGCTGTATACTACTATGTGGGCTGTGCTACATACTATTATGCGGGCTGTGCTGTATACTACTATATGGGCTGTGCTGTATACTACTGTGTGGGCGGTGCTGTATACTACTATGCGGGCTGTGCTATATACTACTATATGGGCTGTGCTGTATACTACTGTGTGAGCCGTGCTGTATACTATGCGCGCTGTGCTGTATACTATGTGGGCTGTGCTGTATACTACTGTGTGGGCGGTGCTGTATACTACTGTGCGGACTGTGCTACATACTACTATTTGGGCTGTGCTGCATACTACTATGCGGTCTATGCTATATACTACTATGTGAGCAGTGCTGTATACTACTGTGTGGGCAGTGCTGTATACTACTATGCGGGTTGTGCTGTATACTGCTTTGTGGGCAGTGCTGTATACTACTATGTGGGCTGTGCTATATACTACTATGTGGGCTGTGCTGTATACTACTGTGTGGGCGGTGCTGTATACTACTGTGCGGACTGTGCTACATACTACTATTTGGGCTGTCCTGCATACTACTATGCGGTCTATGCTATATACTACTATGTGGGCAGTGCTGTATACTACTGTGTGGGCAGTGCTGTATACTACTATGCGGGTTGTGCTGTATACTGCTTTGTGGGCAGTGCTGTATACTACTATGTGGGCTGTGCTATATACTACTTTGTGGGCTGTGCTGTATACTACTATGCGGGCTATACTATATACTACTATGTGGGCTGTGCTATATACTATGTGGGCAGTGCTATATACTATGTGGGCTGTGCTATATACTACTATGTGCGCATTGCTGTATACTACTATGGGCTGTGCTGTATTCTGCTATGTGGGCTGTGCTGTATACTGCTATGTGGGCTGTGCTGTATACTACTGTGTGGGCTGTACTGTATACTACTGTGTAAGCTGTGCTGTATACTACTATGTGGGCTGTGCTGTATACTACTGTGTGGGTTCTACTATATACTACTATGTGGGCTGTGCTGTATACTACTGTGTGGGCAGTGCTATATACTACTGTGTGGGCTGTGCTATATACTACTATGTGGGCTGTACTGTATACTACTATGTGGGCTGTGCTATATACTACTATGTGGGCAATGCTGTATATTACTATGCGGGCTGTGCTGTATACTACTGTGTAGGACGCGCTGTTTACTACTATGTGGGCTGTGCTATATACTACTACGTGGGCAGTGCTGTATACTACTATGCAGGCTGTGCTATATACTACTGTGTGGGCTGTGCTATATACCACTATGTAGGCAGTGCTGTATACTACTATGCGGGCTGTGCTATATACTACTATGTGGTCAGTGCTCTATACTACTATGCGGGCTGTGCTATATACTACTATGGGCTCTGCTGTATACTATTTTGTGGGCGGTGCTGTATATGTTGTGACTTCTGTGGCAGAGCTCCCTCCTGTGGTCACAAGTGGTACTTCGGCTGGTTCTCTCTGTGAGCTTCCGTTGGTGGAGGAAAGTGGTACTGCGGCTTCTGAGTTTCCTTCCTCAGGTGATGTGGTGAAGTCGTTAGGTGCTGCTCTATTTAACTCCACCTAGTGCTTTGATCCTAGCCTCCAGTCAATGTTCTAGTATTGGACCTGTTTCCTCCTGGATCGTTCCTGTGGCCTGCTGCTCTGCATAGCTAAGTTCCTCTTTGCTATTTGTTTGCTGTTTTTTTCTGTCCAGCTTGTCAATTTGTTTTTTTCTGCTTGCTGGAAGCTCTGGGACGCAGAGGGTGTACCTCCGTGCCGTTAGTTCGGTACGGAGGGTCTTTTTGCCCCCTTTGCGTGGTTTTTGTAGGGTTTTGTGTTGACCGCAAGGTTACCTTTCCTATCCTCGCTCTGTTCAGGAAGTTGGGCCTCACTTTGCTAAATCTATTTCATCTCTACGTTTGTCTTTTCATCTTAACTCACAGTCATTATATGTGGGGGCTGCCTTTTCCTTTGGGGTATTTCTCTGAGGCAAGGTAGGCTTATTTTCTATCTTCAGGCTAGCTAGTTTCTCAGGCCGTGCCGAGTTGCATAGGGAGCGTTAGGCGCAATCCACGGCTGCCTTTAGTGTGGTTGGAGAGGATTAGGGATTGCGGTCAACAGAGTTCCCACGTCTCAGAGCTCGTTCTTGTTTTTTGGGTTATTGCCAGGTCACTGTATGTGCGCTGACCTCTATGTCCATTGTGGTACTGAATTACCTTTCATAACATGTATACTATGCGGGCTGTGCTGTATACTACTATATGGGCTGTGCTGTATACTACTGTGTGGGCGGTGCTGTATACTACTATGCGGGCTGTGCTACATACTACTATGTGGGCTGTGCTGTATACTACTGTGTGGGCGGTGCTGTAAACTACTGTGCGGGCTGTGTTATATACTACTTTATGGGCTGTGCTGTATACTACTGTGTGAGCGGTGCTGTATACTATTCGGGCTGTGCAGTATACTACTATGTGGGCTGTGCTGTATACTACTGTTTGGGCGGTGCTGTATACTACTATGCGGGTTGTGCTACATACTACTATGTGGGCTGTGCTGCATACTACTATGCGGTCTATGCTATATACTACTATGTGGGCAGTGCTGTATACTACTGTGTGGGCAGTGCTGTATACTACTATGCGGGCTGTGCTGTATACTGCTTTGTGGGCAGTGCTGTATACTACTATGTGGGCTGTGCTATATACTACTATGTGGGCTGTGCTGTATACTACTATGCGGGCTGTACTATATACTACTATGTGGGCTGTGCTATATACTATGTGGGCTGTGCTATATACTATGTGGGCTGTGCTGTATACTACTGTGTGGGCCTTGCTGTATACTACTATGTGGGCTGTGCTGTATACTGCTATGTGGGCTGTGCTGTATACTGCTATGTAGGCTGTGCGGTATACTACTGTGTGGGCTGTGCTGTATACTACTGTGTGGGATGTGCTGTATACTACTGTGTGGGCTGTGCTGTATTCTACTATGTGGGCTGTCTGTATACTACTGTGTGGGCTGTGCTATATACTACTATGTGGGCTGTGCTGTATACTACTGTGTGGGCAGTGCTATATACTACTGTGTGGGCTGTGCTGTATACTATTATGTGGGCTGTACTGTATACTGCTACGTGGGCTGTGCTGTATATTGCTACGTGAGCTGTGCTGTATACTGCTACGTGGGCTGTGCTGTCTACTACTACGTGTGCGGTGCTGTATACTACTGTGTGGGTGGTGCTGTATACTACTATACGGGCTGTGCTATATACTACTAAGCGGGCTGTGCTGTATACTACTCTGTGGGCAGTGCTGTATACTACTGTGCTCCTCAGATTTCTCCACCACATGCAACTGCACCCAGGAAGGGAGGGGATGGGGGCAGAAATCAGGACATTATGGGGGCAGAAGAAATCTGAGGACATTATGGGGGCAGAAATCTGAGGACATTATGGGGGCAGAAATCTGAGGACTTTATAGGGGGCAGAAATCTGAGGGGAGGAGGGGTGCCAAACTGATCCTTTGCCCCGGGTGCAGGAAGAGCTAGATACACCTCTAAGCTACTATCATGGTGATCTTCAAGGACCAAAGTTGGAGTTGCATTCTAAAACTATCAGTAGACTCCAGGAGAGTTTATTCTGAGTCTAATCTCATTTATCCAGTCACCAACTTTCTTTTGTGACACTTTACAGAAAGTGTGATTTTTCACTTTTCCTCCAGCCAATTATCCATTAATCAGTTTTTATATTCTGGGTTTCTCAAGGGCTATTGTACTCTAGCCTAATAGCAGTTTCATTATGGATGGCCCAAATGTAAAACTAATAGAGATGTAAATGTAATCAGAGGAAGATCGGCTACTGGCACATTACGTTGCATAATGCAGTCTCTGAATGGGAAAGTCACACAATAGCCATCATAATCTGATCAGTCAATTAAGAGCCAGGGTGAGATGTACCGATTCATATAAATGTGGAATAACAGCTCTGAAATATTATTGTGTCCTGAACTTACAATGCAGAGCTCATGAATAATGCATGCAACTTCTGTCACAAAATCTCCATGCATACTAAGTCCTCCATTTCTCTGTATTCATACCATTAATAATTTCTATCTCACACTTCCACTGATTGCACAGAGAAGGTTTTTGTCTAATAAAACTCAGAGCTCAATGTCAGTGATTCCCAGTATAATACTTTGCTTCAGTATTATTCCTATGTGCACAGACAGACTGGGGGCAAACATGTACAAAGTTGGAATGCAACAACATCCAATAAAGCAAACCTAAAAGGCCCAAAGTGTAGAGGACCTGTCTAATAATCATCACAACTCTTGATATCTGGTATGTAAGATAATTAATGATTGGTCTAGAGTATTTGAAATTGCATCTGAGAGTAAGTATTATTAACTTTCAAAAACTCTTACGGTAATTAAGCTTATTCCGCAGTATGTCAATTCTTTGTTCGGATTCCGCAGCGGTTTACACCTGCTTCATAATAGGAATCTGCAGGTGTAAAACCGCAGGTGGAATCCGCACAAAAACCGTGCTAAATCTGTGGTAATTTACCAAAATCAGTGCGGAAAAATCCGCACACCTTTCCGCAATGTGTGCACATACCCTTTGTGTGGCCAACTGATGAGATTTTGTAATATGGATTTTGGCATGCACCTGGGCAATCACATAGAAACATAAAATTAGAACGGGAAGTTATTGAATTTGATTTCATTCACGCTAATGTCTCTTTCTCTGATGAAGACACAAAAGGTGTGAAATATGGCAGGAGACAACCTTACTGTGTGATGAAGTTTTATTAGACACAGTATGCTAGGCAAAATCAATAATAAGAAAGCATTATGGTCTCCTGTCTTCTAAATTAGTTTATACATTGAAGCTATAGAATAGGCTAAAATTTCTGAAAATTGTTAATGTTAAAGGGAATCACCAAGTTTTTGCTATCTAATCTGAGAACAGCATAATCTATCACTTACTGGGCTGCTTGCTGTAGTTTTTATAAAATCACGGTTTTATCTATAGGATATTTTCGCTAGAGGACTACTTGGCCTCCTGCCAGGTAGACCAGCCACGCACCTTCTCCTATGGACTGGCAACTTTGTGCTTATGCACAGTGTACACGGAAAGCTGCCAATCAGTGATGTGGCCGGGGTTATACAGAGCTCAGTATTCAGAGAACCGCTAGATCTGCAACAGAGAAAACAGTTTTGAATCAAAACTGCAGCAAGCAGCCTAGTAAGTGTTACATTGCAGGAATCAGGTTGTTTGCCCATCCATCAAGCTGCTATCAGATAGCATAGTAAAAATCTGGTGTGGTGACAGATACCCTTTAATTATTCTAACTCTGCACGATTAAAAAAGGGAATAATCATAATGAAACGTTATTAATACATGTTACGTTTTAGTGGGATGTTAGTGAAGTGATGTCCTACAGGTGGGGCTTTTGACCCTTTTCATAATTTTTGTACACTGCTCTAAAAAATAAAGGGAACACTAAAATACCACATCCTAGATATCTCTGAATGAAATATTCCAGTTGCAAATTTTTATTCATTGCATAGTGGAATGTGTTCAGAACAATAAAACATAACAATTATCAGTCTAAATCAAAATGAATATCCCATGGATTTGAAATGATACTCAAAATCAAAGTGGAAAATCAAATTACAGGCTGATCCAACTTCAGTGGAAATGCCTCATGACAAGGAAAAGATGCTCAGTATTGTGTGTGGCCTCCACTTGCCTACTGTGCAACACCTGGGCATGCTCCTGATGAGGCGGCGGATGGTCTCTTCAGGGATCTCCTCCCAGACCTAGACTAAAGCATCCGCCAACTCCTGGACAGTCTGTGGTGCAACGTGACGTTGGTGGATGGAGCGCGACATGATGTCCCAGATGTGTTCAATCGGACTCAGGTCTGAGGAATGGGCTGGCCAGTCCATAGCTTCAATGCCTTCATCTTGCAGGAACTGCTGACACAGTCCATCCACATGAGGTCTGGCATTGTCCTGCATTAGGAAGAACCCAGGGCCAACCGCACCAGCATATGATCTCACAAGGGGTCTGAGGATCTCATCTCGGTACCTAATAGTAGTCAGACTACCTCTGGCGAGCACATGGGGGACTGTGCGGCCCTCCAAAGAAATGCCACCCTCCAAAGAAATGCCACCCCACACCATTACTGACCCACTGCCAAACCGGTCATGGTGAAGGATGTTGCAGGCAACAGATCACTCTCCACGGTGTCTCCAGACTCTGTCACGTCTGTCACATGTGCTCAGTGTGATCCTGCTTTCATCTGTGAAGAGCACAGGGCACCAGTGGTGGAATTTGCCAATCCTGGTGTTCTGTGGCAAATGCCAAGCGTCCTGCAAGGTGTTGAGCTGTGAGCACAACCCCCATCTGTGGATGTCAGACACTCATACCATCCTCATGGAGTCGGTTTCTAACCATTTGAGCAGACACATGCACATTTGTTGCCTGCTGGAGGTCATTTTGCAGGGCTCTGGCAGTGTTCCTCCTGTTTCTTTGCACAAAGGCAGAGGTAGCGGTCCTGCTGCTGAATTATTGCCCTCCTATGGCCCCCTCCACATCTTCTGGTGTACTGGCCTGTCTCCTGGTAGCGTGTCCAGCCTCTGGATACTACGCTGACAGACACAGCCTTCTTGCCACAGCTCGCATTGATGTGCCATCCTGGATGAGCTGCACTACCTGAGCCACTTGTGTGGATTGTAGAGTCCGTCTCATGCTACCATGAGTGTGAAAGCACAACCAACATTCAAAAGTGACCAAAACATCAGCCAGAAAGCATTGGTACTGAGATGTGGTCTGTGGTCCCCACCTGCAGAGCCACTCCTTTATTGAGGGTGTCTTGATAATTGCGAATAATTTCCATCTGTTGTCTATTCCATTTGCACAATAGCATGTGAAATTGATTGTCAATCAGTGTTGCTTCCTAAGTGGACAGTTTGATTTCACAGAAGTTTGATTTACTTGGAGTTATATTCTGTTAAGTGTTCCCTTTATTTTTTTGAGCAGTGTATAATCCCAAGACCCAGATTTTTCAGGACTCCACATTTCCATCTAACAGAAGTTTTAATTTCCAGCTTCTGATATTTCATATATTAAAACATAATAGGATGAATTTGTGTTAATCTTTCTTTGTTCCATTATTTGCTTCTTTATCATATTTAATTAGTCCCCACAGAACCATAAAAATGTTATTATGGGTAGTGTAAACAGCGCACTTCCTCTGGACCACCACCACTTAGATTGTGAGGGGGCTTCAATTATACCTCATTTCAGTGGGGAAACATCTTTGAGATTTCCGATAGAGTTTAGTTGATTTTGACTAAAGATATCCATGCATCTTCAATAGCTGACCAAACTTTTATTCCTCCTGACCTCCAAATACAATTCAGCCCACTGCATGTCTTTGGAATGATGAGAGTGGAGTAAGCCACTGACTTGAACAACATATTGGCTTTGGATTTGTACATACTCCATCCTTTTATTCTCCAACGTCATCTGTTGGGGGAGATATGAGAGACCATCATACATTTTAGACAATCTGCTGGTCCCACCCAAATTGTTGAGTTTGGTCAACCTTGCTGTAATCTGTAGAGGCACCTATTTTTTTACTTAATAAAAATGTTTTGCTATTTAAAAAAGTACCACAGAGAGGATTAGATTTGTAGATTCCATCTAAAACCCTCTCAAGTCAAATCCTTGACTCCAGGTTTTCTAGGAATTCAAGGGATGGTTACAGGATAAGAAATCTCCAAATGCTAATCATATTTTAGCTTTAAGCCTTTAAAGAACCTCTGTCTGTGATTAAGAATTCTTTTTGTGCTAGGAGATGAGGCAACGGAGGAGAAAAAAATACTGATTACTTTTTCAAGGAATGGTTTAGATCTTCTGATGAAATGAATTAGATCATATAAGTAGCACAAGAAAATTATATTAAACACCAAGTTGGATTGGGGTCCTATCATTACATAATACTGTTAGGGCTCATCCAGATGTCAGTGATTTTTTTTATACATAAAAAAATGGTTTCATCAGTGTTTGATCCAGGGTCTGATGAGTTGTTCTCATATAAAAAATGGATATTTCTTGAGCTTCTTCTAACAGTCAGAGAAAAACAGAGCCCAAAAGTGCTATTCGATTTTTTCACTGCCCCATAAACTTGTATTGGCGAATTTGACCTGTGACTCAGTTCAAAATTAGACATGTCTCTTTAGGAATATACAGTATCTGAACAGCCCCACAGACTATTTGTACACCGTCTGTCTGTGAAAAACATACGAAACTCATACGTGAAAAACCGACATCTGAATGAACCCTCAGAAGGGTAGCTATGGCTGTGCAGAGATTGTAGTCACGCCCTTGTCCTGATGCTTAAGGGGGCCGGAAGACTACTCTGCTCGTAGAAGGACACCAGTATTATAAATGGCATCTGGTAAGTGGCCTTGTTGCAAATTTTGAATTGGTGACTATTTTTAATTTAAGTCAAACGAAATTTTTATATATTTATAATGTAGAATGACTAGAAATCTTTCCCCTCCTGGTACAGTATGCTTTTGCTCCAATTCCAACCTGATCAATATTTATTTGATTTACATTGCATCTCATTTTCTTTCAAGTTTTTTGATAGTTTTTTTTTTTTACCCATCTAAGATCGGAATCTTTCTTCAGCTCAATGCATATCAGTGACTTGTAGATGAGTATCTGTCCTTCCTCGCTACCTTTCAAGTTTTCAGGCTGTTGATGTCAGATGTTCATTAATGGGAATTCCATGCTTAAGGCCGGTTTCACACGTCAGTGGCTCCGATACGTGAGGTGACAGTTTCCTCACGTACCGGAGCCACTGACACATTCAAATCAATGCATCTGTGCAGATGTCATTGATTTTTTGCGGACTGTGTCTCCGTGTGCCAAACACGGAGACATGTCAGTGTTCGTGGGAGCGCATGGATTACACGGACCCATTAAAGTCAATGGGTCCGTGTAAAACACGTACAGCACACGGACGTTGTCCATGTGCAGTCCGTGTGCCATGCAGGAGACAGCGCTACAGTAAGTGCTGTCCCCCACACATGGTGCTGAAGCCGCGATTCATATCTTCTCTGCAGCAGCGTTTGCTGTAAAGAAGATATGAATAATCCTTTTTTTTGTTGTTTCTCGTGTTTAAAATAAAGGTCCATGTCCCCACCCCCCTCCCACCCCCTGTGCGCCCGCCCGCTGTTCTTAAAATACTCACCCGGCTCCCACGCTGGCTGGCGCTGCTTCCTGTCCTGGCCGTACCTTCTACTGTATGAGCGGTCCTGTGGGGCCGCCGATTACAGTCATGAATATGTGGCTCCACCTCCCATAGGGGTGGAGCCGCATATTCATCACTGTAAATGAGCGACCCCACGTGACCGCTCATACAGTAGAAGGTGTGGCCAGGAATCCAGAGAGATAGATTAAAGAAATTACTATTACCCATTGGGGAGGGGACACAGTGGTACAAAAAGCAATGGATGCATAGGGATGTGTTGTGAATGATGATGGAGCACCTCAATTATAATGCACAGCCCTTCGTGTGAATTTCAAATTAACATTCTGTATTCAGATACATTCATTAAAAACTACCGTATTTTCCGGCGTATAAGATGACTGGTCGTATAAGACGACCCCCAACTTTTCCATTTAAAATATAGAGTTTGGGATATACTCGTCGTGTAAGTCGGGGGTCATCTTATACGCCGGGTGTCGTCTTATACGGCGTGTGCGGAGCTCTGAGGTCGCCGCATATGGTGGAGGGAGCGGTCCCGGATGGTTCCCAGGGTCTGGAGGAGAGGAGACTCTCCTTCAGACCCTGGGATCCATATTCATGTAAAAAATAGACATCATCTCAGGTCCTTCACCCAATGCATCCCTGGGAATGGAAGCCGCCGCGTGCACCGCTGAGAGCCGGGAGAACTCCAGGGGCCATCAGAAGGTAAGTGTATCCCTATTTTTTATTTTTATTATTTTTTTAACATGAATATGGATCCCAGGGACTGAAGGAGAGTCTCCTCTCCTCCAGACCCTGGGAACCAACCGGGACCGCTCCCTGCACAATATGCGGCGACCTCAGAAGTCCGCACACGCTGTACCCGGCATATAAGACGACCGCCGACTTTTGAGATTTTCAGGGGTTAAAAAGTCATCTTATACGCCGGAAAATATGGTAATAGTTTATGAAAATCAGAGAAAATATATATAACAACTAGTGATTGGCGAATATACTCGTTACTTGAGATTTCTCGAGCATGGTCGGGGGACCTCGGAGCATTTTTTATGCTCGGAAATTTAGTTTTTCTTGCCCCAGCTGAATGATTTACATCTGTTAGCCAGCTTGATTACATGTGGGGATTCCCTAGCAACCAGGCAACCCCCACATGTACTTATGCTGGCTAACAGATGTAAATCATTCAGCTGCGGCACTGGAAACTAAATCTCTGAGCACTAAAAAATACTCGGAGGACCCCCGAGCATACTCGAGAAATCTCGAGTAACGAGTATATTCGCTCATCACTTATAACAACCCTTTAAGCTACATCCATGGTCAGGGTGTTCAGTAGTTCTCACCTCAATATTGCTCAGTGCCTCCACCCAAATCTTACTGGGAAGTCTATAGATTGCAGGAGGATCTTTCTCTTCTGCCAGACATCAACTTGGGAAACCTCTGTCTAAAGGTACCGTCACACTTAGCGACGCTGCAGCGATACCGACAACGATCCGGATCGCTGCAGCGTCGCTGTTTGGTCGCTGGAGAGCTGTCACACAGACCGCTCTCCAGCGACCAACGATGCCGGTAACCAGGGTAAACATCGGGTAACTAAGCGCAGGGCCACGCTTAGTAACCCGATGTTTACCCTGGTTACCATCCTAAAATAAAAAAAAACAAACAGTACATACTTACCTACAGCCGTCTGTCCTCCAGTGCTGTGCTCTGCACTCCTCCTGTACTGTCTGTGTGAGCACAGCGGCTGGAAAGCAGAGCGGTGACGTCACCGCTCTGCTTTCCGGCTGACCGATGCTCACAGCCAGAGCAGGAGGAGTGCAGAGCACAGCGCTGGAGGACAGACGGCTGTAGGTAAGTATGTACTGTTTGTTTTTTTTACTTTTAGGATAGTAACCAGGGTAAACATCGGGTTACTAAGCGCGGCCCTGCGCTTAGTTACCCGATGTTTACCCTGGTTACCAGTGAAGACATCGCTGAATCGGTGTCACACACGCCGATTCAGCGATGTCTGCGGGGAGTCCAGCGACCAAATAAAGTTCTGGACTTTCTTCCCCGACCAGCGACAGCACAGCAGGATCCTGATCGCTGCTGCCTGTCACACTGGACGATATCGCTAGCGAGGACGCTGCAACGTCACGGATCGCTAGCGATATCGTCTAGTGTGACGGTACCTTAAGCTCCACAAGAGATGAGATTAAAACAATTTAACAGGTTTATTGTACAGAGGTCAAATGGTGTAAAAGGCAGGGAAATTAAGAAAGAACGGCAAATCATGTAATACAAAACAAGTGCCAGCAAGCAAACTCTTCTATCTAATAATAGCACATACCAAATAATCTGAAATGGCTAGTACAATACACAGTCCAATGATAGAAACCACTTTAAGCGGATGTTGGTGCGTTTACAGAAATTATTGGTGCATTCTAATATGACATTCCCAGCCACATCCCTTCAGTAAAAGTTCTCTCATTAACTACTTAGCACTTGAACCACAAGTCCTTGTAATATTCCCTCAGCAATATTTCTCACATGGATTGTTTAGTAGTAGAACCAGGAGACCATGCAGGAAGTACTCCTTAATGTATCAACTCTCTGGTCACACTGTGATCCAGCTTGGGACTACAGAGTTCAGATGCCTGGTAACACATGGAGTGGTCTCCAGACATGGTACAGCTCCTGGGTTGTCTCCTCACTGAACTGCATGGCTGTCAGCACTCACTCTGCGCCTCTGTTCTATGCTCTCCAATGTCAGGCTCTCACCATTATTAATTGTAATATCACAGGTCCCTGTGCCCAGCTACCTCCTTCCTTGTTCTCCAGCTTGCTTAGTGAATCAGTCTCTTTCTCTGCTACTCTTCTTCCTCCAAGATGTAAAGAGAAGCAAAGGCCACAGGGAATTGTAGTCCAGGGTAGTAAAGCTATAGAAGCATTAATGTCTGCTGCAGTGAATTATTATTATTATTTATTTCTATAGCACCATTGATTCCATGGTGCTGTACATGTGAAGGGGTTACATACAAATTACAGATATCACTTACAGTAAACAAACTAACAATTACAGACTGATACAGAGGGGCGAGGACCCTGCACTTGCGGGCTTACATTCTACAGGATTATGGGGAAGGAGACAATAGGTTGGGGGTTGCAGGAGCTCCGGTGTTGGTGAGGCGATAGCTTCAGTAGTGATGAGGAGGCAGCAGGGTCAGTGCAGGCTGTAGGCTTTCCTGAAGAGGTGGGTTTTCAGGTTCCGTCTGAAGGATCCGAATGCAATATATTCTCACAATATTAATATTTTTATAGTATTATTTTAGGGTGTGCTTTTTTAATACTAATGTTTTAGGTTTGGTTCCATTTACTTACTTATTTATGTATTTAATTTTAATTGCATTGGGTGGAGTCCATTCATGGGCTTCACCTATTTAGAGAATATACAGTGGAAATCTTATAGTAATTTTCTAGGAAGGTAAACAGGCAGTTTACAGGGATTTTTTAGGAATTTTTTAGAAATTGTATAAGATTTTTATAGCACATAATAAAAGTTTGTTTCACACACATTGATGATTGGTTTTAAAGTTTAGATTAAAATTTTGATGGTTTTAATTAATAATAAATTCTTATTTTAGACATGGAAGGCGAATACAGAAGTGGAAGTCTACCTCCAGCATTAGCATTTGGGCTAGAGCCATAGGAATTATTTGTGAGCGATACCAGGGTTCACAGGCTGGGGATTCACTATGTGTGACATTGTGGGCGTTCTGGAAATGGTAGGGTGGTTCATTGCTTTACACAGAGCTAGATAGTGTGGCTATATAACAGGCAGTATGAGCAGGGTGACCACACCTTGAGAAAGAGGGACGGTTCCCTCGAAACGCATTGGGGTTGGCCCCTTGTTAATCTCCGTCAGTTGGACAGGTGACGTCACCACGTTAGCCACGCCCACTGCACACCACGCTACTGCACGGCGGCGCCATCGGCCGAGGCTGCTTGCCGGCACATCCAGCAGCGTGCACGCAAGGGTCCTAGCAGACTGGGAGGACGCTCCCTTGCTCTTGTGGTCTGAAAAATGCCGCTTTCAACAGTGCAAAGGGCACGGTTACAACAACAGCCCACTTCCTTTATGGTGGACAAGTCAGTTACATTCACAAGGTAATACACCTTAGCTTTTACTGGTTGTATGTTTCACATTATAGTCACAGCTATTAGTATTTCCTTGTAGCACGGCATCCTATATTGGAGTTAGAGAGATGAATAGTCCGGCAGCAGAGTTATGGATAGGCTGGAGAGGTGCAAGGGTGTTAGCAGGGAGGCCACAGAAAAGGATGTTGCAGTAGTCAAGATGATGAGGGCATGCACAAGAATTTTAGTAGATTGAGGACTGAGGAAAGGATGGATTCTGGAGACTTTTTTTTGCTGGAGGCGAAAGGAGGTAGTGGAAAGAGCTTGGATGTGCAGTTTTAAGGACAGGGCAGAGTCGAGTGTTACTCTGAGGCAGCGGACTTCCGGTACGGGGGAAAGCGTGATGTCCTTTAATGCCATAGATAGGTCAGGTGAGGAAGATCTATGAGATGGAGGAAAGATGATGAGTTCAGATTTGTCTACATTGAGTTTGAAGAAGCGAGAGGAGAAGAAGGAGGGTATGGCTGATAGACACTCCGGGATTCTGGACAGCAGGGAGGTGACGTCTGGGCCAGAAACGTAGATCTGAGTGTCATCAGCATAAAAGTGGTACTGGAATCCATGAGACTTTGAGTTGTCCCAGGCCAAGTGTATAGATTGAGAAGAGTAGAGGTCCTAGAACATAGCCTTGGGGGACTCCAACAGAGGGAGGGTGGGATGAGGAGGTAGTGTGGGAGACGCTGAATGTGCGGTTGGAAAGGTATGAGGACATCCAGGATAGGGCGAGGTCTTTGATGCCAAAGGAGGAGAGGATCTGTAGTAGGAGGCAGTGGTCAACTGTGTCGAAAGCAGAGGACAGGTCTAGAAGGAGGAGTACAGAGTATTGTCCGTTAGCTTTGGCTGTAAGTAGGTCATTAGTGATTTTGGTCAGGGCTGTCTCAGTTGAGTGATGGGACGGAAACCAGATTGTAGATTGTCAAAGAGCAAGTTAGATGAGAGGTGGGAGGGTAATTCAGCATGGATGTGCTGCTCCAGGAGTTTGGAAGTGAATGGGAGCAACGATATTGGGCGATAGCTGGATATAGCTGTTGGATCGAGGGTTGGCTTTTTAAGGATAGGTGTGATTATGGCATGTTTGAAAGCAGAAGGGAAGGTTCCAGAAGATAGTGATAGGTTGAAGAGGTGGGTTAGGGATGGGATAAGAGTGGTGAGGTTGGGGAGGAAGTGGGATGGGGTCAAGCGCACAGGTGGTGAGGTTCGATTTGGAGAGGAGACAATTAAGCCCCCCTTCAGTGATGTTGGGTAGGGAGTTTATGGGGTTTGGGCATTGGTCTGGTATAAAAATGGGTTGTGATGGTTGAACAATGAAGACTTGCCTTGTTTGGTCGATCTTATTTTTAAAGTGTGTGGCAAAGTCCTCAGCAGAGATGAGGGAGGTTGGAGGAGGCAGTGGGGGGTGGAGGAGGGAGTTAAAGGTTTTGAATAACTGTTTGGGGTTGTAGGATAGTGAAGATACGAGGGTTGTGAAGTAGGCCTGTTAAGCAGAGGTGAGAGCAGATTTAAAAGTGAGTGTTGCCTGTTTGAATGCAGTGAAGTCATCTTGCGAATGTGTTTTCTTCCAATGCCGCTCTGCAACCCTGGATACTTGCCGGAGCTTTTTAGCGGTGCTATTGTGCCAGGGTTGTCTATTGATATGTCGCACTCTGCCATGAACGAGAGTGTCAATAGCTGATGCGAGAGTGGCATTGTAGAAAGCAGTGGCACTGTCTGTGTCTTGGAGTGAGGATATTGATGCCAGTAGTAGGATAGAGTCAGATAGCGTGTGGGTGTCTAGGTGTGCAAGGTTTCTGCGGGGGTGTGCATGTTGCTGGAAATGGGTGACCGGTGAGGAGGACAGGGATGAGAAGGTGAGCAGATGGTGATCGGATAGAGAGGGGAGGTGGTGAAGTTAGATAGAGAGCAGAGACGGTGAAGACCAGGTCTAGTGTATGTCCATCTGTGGGTGGCTGCGGAGGACCACTGAGTAAGTCCAAAAGATGAAGTAAGGGACAGAAGTTTGGAGGCTGTTGACTGAAGGGTATCAGCGGGTATGTTGAAGTCACCCATGATGATGGTGGGAATGTCAACAGAGAGAAAGTGAAGAAGCCAGGTGGAGAATTGGTCAATAAAGGCAGTGGTCGAGCCCGGAGGACGGTATATGATGGCCACTTGGAGGATGGAGGGAGAGTAGATGCGGACAGAGTGGACTTCAAAAGAGGGGAGGATAAGGGAGAGCAGAGGTGTGATTGGGTTAAAGGTGCATTTTGAAGAAGGGAGAAGACCCTCTCCTCCACCATGTCTGTTGCCGGGGCGAGGGGTGTGGGTGAAGTGGAGGCCGCCGTAACACAGCGCAGCAGGGGAGGCTGTGTCAGAGGGTGTTAGCCATGTTTCTTTGAGGCCGAGGAAGGGAAGATTGTGAGAGAGAAAAAGGCCATGAATCACATAAAGCTTATAGCAGATTGAGCGGGCATGCCAGAGTGCTCCAGAGAGAGGGAACAAGGGGTGGGCGTCAGGGGCACGGGTTTTATGTTGGAAAGATTGCGGTAGTTCATATTAGATCGGGAGCGGTTGGAGGGGGTAGTAATGGGAGGTATGAGCTGTGGGGGTCCAGGGTAGGGAAATATGTCGCCAGCAGTGAGGAGAAGCAGAGAAAAGGAGAGCAGGTGGGAGAAGGAGAGTGGCCGACTTGTTTTATTAGGATAGATTTGAGGTTGAGGAGCAGCTCAGCAGAGGAGGATAGGTGGGGAGGAAAGATGGAAGTGGAGATGATTATTTGGTAGAAGGTGCTGGGGTTTGTGGATAGCGAAGAAGAGTGAGGATTAGTGGAGCAAACACTGTAAGGGCATATGTAAACATGATGAAGGAGTAAGATGGGTTAATAGAAAGGCTAGATTCAAGTAATAAGAAGTGCTTACTCCGTAGACATACCCAAATGAGACAGCGACATAGTGTGGGGTCCTGACTCCTGCCGTGACTAACTGCCATTGAAATAACTGCGGTGTCTCTATGCTTAGTTGCGTGATGGTTTGCTGCAGGGATGCGCGTGCCTGACCCCACACACGTGCAGCCCTTAACCCCTTAGTGACAGAGCCAATTTGGTACTTAATGACCAGGCCAATTTTTGCAATTCTGACCACTGTCACTTTATGAGGTTATAACTCTGGAACGCTTCAACGGATCCCGCTGATTCTGAGATTGTTTTTTCGTGACATATTGTACTTCATGATAGTGGTAACATTTCTTCGATATTACTTGCGATTATTTATGAAAAAAACGGAAATATGGCGAAAATTTTTAAAATTTTGCAATTTTCAAACTTTGTATTTTTATGCCCTTAAATCAGAGAGATATGTCACGAAAAATAGTTAATAAATAACATTTCCCACATGTCTACTTTACATCAGCACAATTTTGGAAAAAAAAATTTTTTTGTTAGGGAGTTATAAGGGTTAAAAGTTGACCAGCAATTTCTCATTTTTACAACACCATTTTTTTTTAGGGACCACGTCACATTTGAAGTCATTTTGAGGGGTCTACATGATAGAAAATAATGAAGTGTGACACCATTCTAAAAACTACACCCCTCAAGGTTCTCAAAACCACATTCAAGAAGTTTATTAACCCTTTACGTGCTTCACAGGAACTGAAAAAATGTGGTAGGAAAAAATGAAAATTTAACTTTTTTTTGCAAACATCTTAATTCAGAACCATTTTTTTTATTTTCACAAGTGTAAAAACAGAAATGTAACCATAAATTTTGTTATGCAATTTCTCCTGAATACGCCAATACCCCATATGTGGGGGTAAACCACTTTTTGGGCGCACCGCAGAACTTAGAAGTGAGTGAAGGAGCGCCGTTTGACTTTTTCAATGCAGAATTGGCTGGAATTGAGATCGGACGCCATGTCACGTTTAGAGAGCCCCTGATGTGCCTAAACAGTGGAAACCCCTCAAGTGACACCATTTTGGAAACTAGACCCCTTAAGGAACTTATCTAGATGTGTGGTGAGCACTCTGAACCCCCAAGTGCTTCACAGAAGTTTATAACGTAGAGCCGTGAAAATAAAAAATCGCTTTTGTTTACACAAAAATGATTTTTCGCCCACAAATTCTTATTTTCACAAGGGTAACAGGAGAAATTAGACCACAAAAGTTGTTGTGCAATTTCTCCTGAGTACGCTGATACCCAATATGTGGGGGTAAACCACTGTTAGGGCGCACCGCAGAGCTTGGAAGAGAAGGAGTGCCGTTTTACTTTTTCAATGTAGAATTGGCTGGAATTGAGATTGGACGCCATGTCGCGTTTGGAGAGCCTCTGATGTGCCTAAACAGTGGAAACCCCCCACAAGTGACACCATTTTGGAAACTAGACCCCTTAAGGAACTTATCTAGATGTGTGGCGAGCACTTTGAACCCCCATGTGCTTCCCAGAAGTTTATAACGTAGAGCCGTGAAAAAAAAAAATTGCATTTTTTCAACAAAAATGATCTTTTTGCCCACAAATTTTTATTTTCACAAGGGTAACAGGAGAAATTAGACCACTAAAGTTGTTGTGCAATTTCTCCTGAGTATGTCGATACCCAATATGTGGGGGTAAACCACTGTTTGGGCGCACCGCAGAGCTTGGAAGAGAAAGAGTGCCGTTTTACTTTTTCACTGTAGAATTGGCTGGATTGAGATCGGACGCCATGTCGCGTTTGGAGAGCCCCTGATGTGCCAAAACAGTAGAAATCCCCCACAAGTGACCCCATTTTGGAAACTAGACCCCCCATGGAACTTATCTAGATGTGTGGTGAGAACCTTGAATGCCCAAGTGCTTCACAGAAGTTTATAATGCAGAGTCGTGAAAATAAAAAATATTTTTTTTTTCCACAAAAAAGATTTTTTAGCCCCCAAGTTTTTATTTTCACAAGGGTAAAAAGAGAAATTGGACACCAAAAGTTGTTGTCCAATTTGTCCTGAGTATGCTGGTACCCCATATGTGGGGGTAAACCACTGTTTGGGCGCATGGCAGAGCTCAGAAGGAAGGAGCGCCGTTTTGGAATGCAGACTTTGATAGAATGGTCTGCGGGTATTATGTTGCGTTTGCGGAGCCCCTGATGTACCTAACCAGTAGAAACCCTCCACAAGTGACCCCATTTTGGAAACTAGACCCCCAAGGAACTTATCTAGATGTGTGGTGAGAACTTTGAATGCCCAAGTGCTTCACAGAAGTTTAGAATGCAGAGTCGTGAAAATAAAAAAATATTTTTTTTTCCACAAAAAAGATATTGTAGCCCCCAAGTTTTTATTTTCACAAGGGTAACAGGAGAAATTGGACTGCAATAGTTGTTGTCCAATTTATCCCGAGTACGCTGATACGCCATATGTGGGGGTAAACCACTGTTTGGGCGCACGGCAGAGCTCGGAAGGGAAGGAGCGCCATTTTGGAATGCAGACTTAGATAGAATGGTCTGTGGTCATTATGTTGCGTTTGCAGAGCCCCTGATGTACCTAAACAGTAGTAACCCCCCACAAGTGACCCCGTTTTGGAAACTAGACGCCCCAAGGAACTTATATAGATGTGTGGTGAGAACTTTGAATGCCCAAGTGCTTCACAGAAGTTTATAATGCAGAGTCATAAAAAAAATATATATATATTTTTCCACAAAAAAGATTTTGTAGCCCCCAAGTTTTTATTTTCACAAGGGTAACAAGAGAAATTGGACCCCAGAAGTTGTTCAATTTATCCCGAGTACGCTGATGCCCCATATGTGGGGGTAACCCACTGTTTGGGCGCACGGCAGAGCTCAGAAGGGAGGGAGCACCATTTGACTTTTTGAGCGCAAAATTGGCTGTCGTGTTTGGAGACCCCCTGATGTACCTAAACAGTGGAAACCCCCCAATTCTAGCTCCAACCCTAACCCCAACACACCCCTAACCCTAATCCCAACCTGATCCATAATCCTAATCACTAACCCTAACCATAATCACAACCCTTACCCCGAAACAACCCTAATGTCAACCCTAACCATAACCCTAATCAAAACCCTAAATCCAACACACCCCTAATCCTAATCTCAACCCTAATCCCAAACCTAACCCTAATCCCAAGCGTAACCCTAATGCCAACCCTAACCCTAATACCAACCCTAATCCAACCCTAACCCTAATCCCAACTCTAACCCTAACTTTAGCCCCAACCCTAGCCCTAACTTTAGCCCCAACCCTAGCCCTAACTTTAGCCCCAACCCTAACCCTAGCCCTAAAGCTACCTTCACACTTGCATCGTTTGGCATCCGTCGCAATCCGTCGTTTTGGACAAGAAACGGATCCTGCAAATGTGCCCGCAGGATGCGTTTTTTGCCCATAGACTTGTATTGCCGACGGATCGTGGCGGATGGCCACACGTCGTGTCCGTCGTGCACTGGATCAGTTGTGTTTTGGCGGACCGTCGGCACAAAAAAACGTTCAATGAAATGTTTTTTTGTACGTCGCATCCGCCATTTCTGACCGCGCATGCGTGGCCGTAACTCCACCCCCTCCTCCCCAGGACATAGATTGGGCAGCAGATGCGTTGAAAAACTACAGCTGCTGCCCACGTTGTGCACAATTTTCACAACGTGCGTCGGTATGTCGGGCCGATGCATTGCGACGGCTGCGTACCGACGTAAGTGTGAAAAAAGCCTAACCCTAAATTTAGCCCCAACCCTAAATTTAGCCCCAACCCTAGCCCTAACCCTAGCCCTACCCCTAACCCTAACCATAGCCCTAACCCTACCCCTAACCCTAGCCCTACCCCTACCCCTAACCCTACCCCTAACCCTACCCCTAACCCTACCCCTAACCCTACCCCTAACCCTACTTTTAGCCACAACTGCTGTTCTCCTGCCGGCCGGCAGATGGAGACAGATGGCGGGCGCACTGCGCATGCGCCCGCCATTTTCTTCTGCCGGCGGCCAGGAGGAGCAGCAAGAGGATCCAGGGACACAGGTGAGTATTGTAGCGTCCCCGAATCCCCCTATTTCTCTGTCCTCTGATGTGCGATCACATCAGAGGACAGAGAATTACACTTTACTTTTTTTTTTTTTTTTGCGGTCGCCGGTAAACAGTTAATTACCGGCGATCGCAAAACAGGGGTCGGTAAAACGTCACCGCTGTGCTTTCCGGCCGGCGCTTACACAGTGCAGAGAAGCAGAGCGCCGGAGGACAGGCACTGCAATGTAAGTATGTGGTGTTTGTTTTTTTTTACGTTTACGCTGGTAACCAGGGTAAACATCGGGTTACTAAGTGCGGCCCTGCACTTAGTAACCCGATGTTTACCCTGGTTACCAGGGGACTTCGCATAGTTGGTCGCTAGAGAGCTGTCTGTGTGACAGCTCTCCAGTGACCACACAGCGATGCTGCTGCGATCGGGATTGTTGTCTAGATTGCTGCAGCATCGCTAAATGTGATGATACCTTAACACCTTGCACAAGATAATATCTCCTGTGACCCCAGCATGGATGTACAGCAGGAAGTATTTAATACAATACAACAAATGAATTTAGCAAACATTCAGCTCTACCATTAAAAGAATTGTTGCAGTATGATAGGCAGCATTTGACAGGAAGCAGTGAATATTTGCTTGTTCCCAGCTGTAGCAATCTGTCCACACAATACTCCCACTGAAGTGATTACATGTCTGTGTAATCCACTTACATCAGTTAACTGTTCATCCTATAAAATCCTAATTTTTAGTGGACCTATAATATGTATGTGGTCTCTGACCCCATTGTTGATATAAGATCTCTCATACATATTAGATGGCTGTCGACCGATACCTGGCTCTCCCATAAACAGGAGCGTTTGTTCGGTCGAAGACAAGACATGGTGGCACCTTATCTCCGGAACAGCAAAGCAATTTGAACCAAAATTGAACATGGCCGGATTCTTAACTTCCCTAATTGTCTGGAATCCCCAAACACATTAGACTGTCGGCCAAACCCATTCATATCAGCGGGTTCATCCAAAATTAATGTGTACGGGGTGGGGGGACATTATTTTCTTTGCTTTTTTCAGTTTTCTTACTGAAGTCTTCTGGTTTTGTAATTATTGTTTGTATTATACAGTGTATTTGATAAAGTGCAGATTTTGCAAGATTTCCCACCTACAAAGAATGAAAAGGTCTGGAATTTTTATTGTAGATACACGTCAACTGTGAGATACAGAATCTAAAAAAAATCCAGTAAAACACATTCTATGATTTTTAAATAATTAAATTGCATTAAATTGCATTTTATTGCATGAAATAAATATTTGATCGCCTATCATCCAGCAAGAATTGTGGCCCTCATAGACCTGTTAATTTTTCCTTAAGAAGCCCTCCTATTCTGCACTCATTACCTGTATTAATTGCACTTGTTTGAACTTGTTACCTGTATAAAAGACATCTGTCCACACACTTAATCACACACCATGGCTAAGACCAAAGAGCTGTCTAAGGACACTAGGGGCAAAAGGCTGCGCAAGGCTGGGATGGGATACAGGGCAATAGGCAAGCAGCTTGGTGAGAAGGCAACAACTGTTGGCACAATTATTAGAAAATGGAAGAAACACAAGATGACTGTCAATCTTCTTCTTCTGGGTCTCAATACAAGATCTTGCCTCGTGGGGTAACGATGATTATGAGAAAGTTCAGGTATCAGTCAAGAATTACATGGAAGGATCTGGTCAATGACCTGAAGAGAGCTGGGACCACAGTCTCAAACATTACCGTTAGTGACACACTACCCCGTCATGGATTAAAATCCTGCAGAGCACACACGGTCCCCCAGTTCATGCTGTCACATGTCCAGGCCCATCTGAAGTTCACCGACGAAGAAAGAGAGGGGTCATATGTCACGATATTTTGGACAACAATCTCCTTACCTCAGTAAGATCATTGAAGATGGGTTGTGGCTGGGTCTTTCAGCATGACAATGACTCGTAAACACACAGCCAGGGCATCTAAGGAGTGGCTCCGTAAGAACATTTCAAGTTCCTGGAGTGACCTAGCCAGTCTCCAGACCTGAACCAATAGAAAATCTTTGGAGGGAGCTGAAACTCAATGTTGCCTAGCGACGGCCCTGAAACCTGATAGATCTGGAGAAGATCTGTATGGAGGAATGGGCCAACATCCCTGCTGAAGTGTGTGCAAACTTAGCCAAGAACTACAGGGAACGTCTGACCTCTGTAATTACAAACAAAGGTTTCCGTACCAAATATTAAGTTCTGTTTTTTTATTGGATCAAATACTTATTTCATGCAATAAAATGTAAATTATGTAAAAAGCATACAATGTGATTTTCTGGGGTTTTTTTAAGACTGTTTCTCACAGTTAGTAACATAGTAACATAGTAAGGCCGAAAAAAGACATTTGTCCATCCAGTTCAGCCTATATTCCATCATAATAAATCCCCAGATCTACGTTCTTCTACAGAACCTAATAATTGTATGATACAATATTGATAGTAACATAGTTAGTAAAGCCGAAAAAAGACATAAGGCCGAAAAAAGTGTACCCCAATAAAAATTACAGACCTCTCCATTTTTTGTTGGTGGAAAAACTTTCAAAATCTTCAGTGTATCAAATGCTTATTTTCCCCACTGTATATAATCCTATATCAGGGGTCATTCTCTGAACTATACTTTTTGACAACCTAAAACTGGGAGACTTTGTAAAACTGGAAAAATCTCTATGATGGAAGGGTGAGGCCTCCTGCACCTTCATATGTGCTTATGTGGAGATTGTGGCTGGTTGGCCTGTGAGCACAGTACCAGGACAGTCTTGATTTTAAATATTGTGCTGACGTCTGCTTGATGCATCTGACAGAGAGGCAGCCGGGCTGCAGTATTTTAGATTATCAACTGTACATGTAATCCCACACACACCTGTCATCTCCCCATGATATCTGTAATTTATCCATCTCGTCTGTGTGTGTCACGTTTCATTATAAGACTATTCAACTAAGGATCTACAGTCGGCTTTATTGCCAAGCCTCATTATGTTGAGAACAAGTCCTTCTGCACTACCAGACCTTTCTCAGTTGATCAGAAGTCAAATATTGAAGGGAAAGCATTGCTGAGAAAGTCCTGTATGTTGTATTATGCTATTTTGATATTTAGGATTAGTTGTCTGTATATAACCTCTGCATGTAAAGGAGAAGTTTTGGGTATTGGTGCAACCAATGCCTCTACTGTCAGAGGAATCCCATTCTTATCTTGGTGATGATTTTGATCAGTGGTGTTTATTATTGCCAGTGATTGGCTGCAGTGGTCATTTGTAGGGTTGAGCGAAACGGATAAGACAAATTCAAAAATCGCCGACTTTCGACAAAGTTGAGTTTCATGAAACCCGACCCGATCCTAGTGTGGGATCGGCCATGAGGTCGGTGATCTTCGCGCCAAAGTCGCGTTTCATATGACGCTTTCAGCGCCATTTTTCAGCCAATGAAGGAGGACGCAGATTGTGGGCAGCGTGATGACATAGGTCTCGGTCCCCACCATCTTAGAGAAGGGCATGACAGTGATTGGCTTGCTTTCTGCGGCATCACAGGGGCTATAAAGGGGTGTGCAAGCTGACCGCCATCTTACTTCTGCCGATCGTAACACAGGGAGAGGTTGCCGCAGCTTCATCAGAAGAAGGGATATAGTTAGGGAGGGAAGATTAACCCCCAAACTGCTTGTGCTGTAGCGATTTCCACTGTCCAACACCACCTTTTCTTTGCAGCGACAGTGCAGTTTATATTTTTGTGCAAACCAACTGCTTTTTTAAAAGCAAATATTCTGTTGCTCCTTTCCGCACTGTTATCTTGTTTATTTGTCCACACTTATGTGTGCAGCAGTCCTTTTTATTGCTGCCATACTTATCCTGAGATCATTGTAGGGAGATTGAAATTGTACTACAGTCCTTGTATTTTTTCATATATCAGCCAGCCACTTTCTGCCACTTACATTGTGTTGTTTTATGCACAGGGCCTGAGGTTTGGTTTAGTCTCCCCCCAAAAAAAGTGAGATTCAAATTATCACAAAGTGGATATGTTGCAGTCCTGTTAGTTTGTGGTATATCAGCCAAACACTTTCTGCCACTTACATTGTGTTGTTTTATGCAGAGGGCCTGAGGTTTGGTTTAGTCTCCCCTCCCAAAAATGTGAGATTCAAATTATCACAAAGTGGATATATTTCAGTCCTGTTAGTTTGTGGTATATCAGCCAGCCACTTTCTGCCACTTAGATTGCGTTGTTATATACACTGGGCCTAAGTTGTGGTTCAGTCTCCCAAAAAAAAGGGGAGATTCAAATTCTCACAAAGTGGATATACTTCTGTCCTGTTAGTTTGTCGTATATCAGCCAGCCACTTTCAGCCACTTACATTGTGTTGTTTTTTTGCACAGGGCCTGATTTTTTGTTCAGTCTCCACCAAAAAAAGGGAGATTTAAAATCTCAACACGTTTATATACACCTTCTACCTTGTTTTACAGTACCATATAACGGTTATTATTTTGGTTAGATTTTCCAAAAAATGAGGAAGTCAGGTGGAAGAGGCCGTGGGCGGTGGCTGCGAGCTGGTACTGATGGTGATGGTGGTGCATCTGGTGGTAGTGGCAAAAGCACAATAGCACCTAAGGCTGGAGGTGTTGAGCCAGCGTCATCGTCTGGCTACACAAGGCCTCGAAGGCTCCCTTATCTGGGAGTAGGAAAACGGCTTTTAAAGCTGGAGCAGCAGGAAAAAGTTTTGGATTTCCTTGCTGACTCAGCCGCTAGCTCTTTCGCCTCCTCTTCAGAAAGTTCCAAATATAAAAGCAGCGAGTCATCAGTGCATGCTCCCGGTCAGGAACAAGATGTTTCCTTGGGTCCTTCACCCAAACCAAAAGTGAAGGATGCGTCAGGTGACACTACAGGTTACTCCATGGAGCTCTTTACGCATACCTTGCCTGGGTTAGAACGGGAAATTGTTAACTGCCCATTACAAGATGAATCGGACATGGAGTGCACTGATGCACAGCCACAGCTAGATTATAATGCTGTTCCATTGAGTCAGATCACTACATTGCCCTCGCAGTGTACTGAGCCAGAATCTGACCCTGATGAGACTATGGTGCCCCGTCTCGAACGCTATAGCACCTTACACGGTAACACAGAGGAAGGTCCACATGACATTGAAGAGGAGGTGATAGATGAGCCAGTTGTTGACCCAGATTGGCAGCCATTGGGGGAAGAGGGTGCCACTGCCAGTAGCTCAGAAGCGGAAGAGGATGATCCACACCAGCCATCTACATCGCAACAGCTGTCATCTGGCTGGCCCGCATCAGGCCAAAAACGTTTGTCAAAAACAAAAACAGTTTTAGGACAGCGTGGCCATCCGGTGAAAGTAGCACAGTGTGCAATGCCTGAAAAGGTATTCCATAGTAGGAAGAGTGCAGTGTGGCAATTTTTTAACCAAGATCCGAATGATCAGTGCAAAGTGATCTGTAAGAAATGCTCAAAGACCTTTAGCCGAGGGAAGAATCTTCAAAATTTAAATACAATGTGCATGCTTAGACATTTAACCAGCATGCACTTGCAAGCCTGGACTAACTACCAAACGTCCCGTACCGTTGGTGCACCTGCTCAGAATGAAGGTAGTCAGCAACGCTACATTGCTTCCCTCACTGTAAGCCCACCGGTTAGGACACCACCAGCAGCAAATGTGGAGGTATCGTCGCAAGGCCAAAGCAGTCAGGGAATCACAAGGTTATTGGTAGGAAACACTGTATGTAGGCCAACATCGAGAATACCATCACCAACCCTCTTTCAATCCGACATGTCCACCACCACCGCTAGTTCCACCATATGCACTTCTCCAGTCCAGCTCACCCTACAAGAGACTCTCATTAGGAAAAGAAAGTACTCATCCTGTCATCCGCGTACACAGGGTTTGAATGCCCACATTGCTAGACTAATCTCATTAGAGATGATTCCCTACCGGTTGGTTGAAAGCGATGCTTTCAAAGCCCTGATGGCCTACGCAGTACCACGCTATGACCTACCCAGTCGACACTTCTTTGCGAGTAAAGCCATCCCAGCCCTCCACCAGCATGTCAAAGACCACATTGTCCATGCTCTCAGGCATTCAGTCAGTAGAAAGGTGCACCTCACAACAGATACAAGGACCAGTAGGCATGGCCAGGGATATTACATGTATATCACGGCACAGTGGGTTAATGTGGTGGATGCAGGGTCCACAGGGAACAGCCATAGTGGGACAGTTCTGCCTAGCCCACAGTCTAGGAAACAGTTGGCTGTAGGCGTTCGCCACCCCTCCTCCTCCTTCTCCAGAAGCAAAAGCTTGTCCACAGAGCGCAGTCGCACGACCACTCCATCCGCAGCTGCCAGTGTTGCGCACGAGGTGTCCCATTATCGAACAGCTAGTGGTAAGTGTCAGCAGGCTGTGTTAGAAATGAAGTGTTTATGGTGACAACAGATACACCGCGGAAGTACTGGCCGAGTTCTTGCAGCAACAAACTCAGTCCTGGCTGGGCAGTGTACATCTTGAGGCAGGCAAGGTAGTCAGTGATAACAAAAGGAATTTTATGGCTGCCATAGACCTTTCAGAACTTAAAAACATACCTTGCCTGGCTCACACTTTCAACCTGTCAGTGCAGTGCTTCCTCAAAAATTATCCGGAGTTACCAGCCCTGCTCCTGAAGGTGCGAAGACTTTGCTCGCACATCCGCCGGTCGCCCGTACACTCCAGCCATATGCTGAATCATCAGTGATTGCTGAATCTTCCCCAGCACCGCCTAAAAATTGACGTTGCAACAAGGTGGAACTCCACACTGCACATGGTTCAGAGGCTGTGCGAACAGAGGCGTGCTGTAATTAATTTGTGGGAGGATACACATACACGGGCAGGCAGTTGGATGGCAGACATGGAGTTGTCTGGTATGCAGTGGTCAAAGCTCCAAGACCTCTGTCAAGTCCTTCAGTGTTTTGAGGAATGCACACGGCTGGTAAGTGCAGACGACGCCATCATAAGCATGGGCATCCCACTAATGCGTCCACTGATGCAAAGTTTGACGCACATTAAGGAGCTGGCATCTGCAGCCGAGGAGGAGGGAAGCCTTGATGACAGTCAGCCATTGTCTGCTCAGGAAACTCTCCTGGACGAGGTGGCGGACGAAGAGGAGGAGGATGATGATGGGGATGAATATTTATGGGAGGACGATGCCTTACAGGGGGCAATAGAAACTGGTGGCGTTGCAAGGTCAGGTCAGGGTTTTTGCGGGACACAAGTGATGTTGATTTACAAGAAAGTGCTCCTCAACCCAGCACAAGCAGTGAATTGACACCTGGAACATTGGCCCACATGGCTGAGTATGCCTTGCGTATCCTAAAATGGGACCCCCGCATTATAAAAATGATGACCGATGACGATTACTGTTTGGCCTGCCTCCTAGATCCACGATGTAAAGGAAAATTACAAAATATCATGCCACATGAGAACCTTGAGCAAATATTGGCTACCAAATAAGCAACTCTTGTAGACCGTTTGGTTCAGGCATTCCCAGCACACAGCAGCAGTGATGGTTCTCACACGAGCCATAGGGGGCAACATGGCAGAGGTGTTAGAGGTGCACAAATCCAAAGTGGCGTTGGACAGAGGGGTTTTATGACCAGGTTGTGGAGTGATTTCGCAATGACCGCTGACACGACAGGTACTGCTGCATCGATTCAAAGTGACAGGAGGCAGCATTTGTCCAGTATGGTTACGAACTACTTTTCCTCCCTTATCGATGTTCTCCCTCACATGTCATTCCCCTTTGATTACTGGGCATCTAAAATAGACACCTGGCCTGAATTGGCAGAATATGCATTACAGGAGCTCGCTTGCCCTGCTTCTAGTGTGCTATCAGAAAGAGTCTTCAGTGCTGCTGGTTCAATACTGACCGAAAAAAGGACACGTCTGGCTACCCAGAATGTTGATGATCTAACCTTCATTAAAATGAACCAATCATGGATTTCAAATTATTTTGCCCCACCTTCTCCTGCTGACATGTAGCTTGCCTGAAAAATGTCTTGCTTTTGGCCTCCTCTTACTGACTTCTCCACTTCCGCCATTTTCAGCTGCTGAATGTCCGCCATAGTCCATTTTTATACCTCCCTAAATGGGCTGACTCCCCCCACAGGGCCGTGGTCACCACCTGGCGCAAGCACCCGTGCGAGTGCCGTTTGCCTGGACAGGTGGGTGCGCCCACTCTTGGGCGACAGCACTGGCACAGGGTCCCTCATAGAACAATGAAGTGTCTCTGATGGTGGTGGTGCACAACCAACGTCAGACACACTGTCGTAATATGAGGGGCCCTGTGCCAGTACCGTCGCCCACGAGAGAGTGTTCCCCTCCAGCTCGATCAGTGCTCTACCACTTGCAATACTTACCTCTCCCTGCTCCACCACTGTGTAGTCTGTGCTGTTAAATCCTTCAATGGAACTGCCAATACAAATTTGTTGAAATGATAGATGATACTTAAAATATACAGGGGCCCTGGCCTCCATTTAGACCAGTTAATACTTTGCGCCTACTACCACTGTCTGCTGCTCAGCAGAGGAGCCCACCCCAGTACCTAGCTATGCCGCCTGTTTAGTCATGTTTCCAATTTTGAACTGCATTTAGCCTACTTTTGTATTTGGGCCTACTAACTGTGTCTGTGCCACTCATTACAGTTGTCCTCCACTGAACAAAGCTATGCCGCCTGTTGAGTCCTGTTACCAATTTTGAACTGCTTTTAGCCTACTTTTTTATTTTGTGCGTACTAACTGTGTCTGCGCCACTCATTACAGTTGTCCTCCACTGAACAAAGCTATGCCGCCTGTTTAGTCCTGTTACCAATTTTGAACTGCATTTAGCCTACTTTATTATTTGGGCCTATATCTGTGTTTCCTCCTCATCCTTCCCATTGCCCAGCCACAGCTAGATGAGTCTGCTCGTACATTGACCCAGACCACTACATTCCCCTTGCACTCTACACAGCCAGAATCTGACCCTGCTGAAAGTCAGGTTCCCCTTCCCACATACTATACCACCTTACACGGGGACAAAGAGGAAGGTGCAGATGAAAGTGCAGGTTCCTTCATTAGTTGGGGGGGCATACTCGTTGGCGACATCACCGGCACAGGGCCCCTCATAGTACGCAAAAGTGTCTCTGGCAGTGAGAGGTGCCACCCACCATCAAACACACCACCGTACTGTGAAGGGCCCTTGGGCCAGTGCCAAGTGTCAACAAGTGGGCTCCCCCTGCTTGCTCAGGATGACAGCACTTGCAAAGTTGAAATACTTACCTCTCCCTGCTCCACCGCCGTGAGGTATTCCGCGTTTCCTGGGCCCACGAAAATCTTGAGCCAGCCCTATCCCCCCACAACTTTAGCCAAATGACCCCCTGTTTTCAATGCCTAACTATTATTATAAAGTAAATTAAGATTGACAAGCTTAAGAAATAAGAATTGATGTTTTTGGCATTAAAATGGGCACTCTAGGTGTTTTCCTGTCCTCCACTCACTGCCGACTTTGATTCCCCATTGACTTGCATTGGGTTTCATGTTTCGGTCGGCCCCCAACTTTTCAAAATAATCGTCCAATTTCACCCGACCCGACTTTTGACAAAGTCGGGTTTTGCGAAACCCGACTCGATCCTAAAAAAGTAAACGTCGCTCAACTCTAGTGAAAAGATCTGGGACAACAGTCTCAAACATTACCGTTAGTAACACACTACGCCGTCATGGATTAAAATCTTGCAGAGCACGTAAGGTCCCCCTGTTCTTCCCAGCACATGTCCAGAGCCATTTTAAGTTCTCCATTGACCATCTGGATGATCTAGAGGGGGCATTGGAGAAGGAAGGTCATGTAGTCAGATTAGATAAAAATAGAGCTTTTTGGTATCAACTCCACTCGTCGTGTTTGGAGGAAAAAGAAGGATGAGTACAACTCTAAGAATACTGTCCCAACCATGAAGCATGGTGGGGAAACATCATACTTTAGGGGTGCTTTTCTGCAAAGGGGACATGAAGATTTAACCGCATTTTTGGGAGGATGGATGGGGTCATGTGTCGTAAGATTTTGGCTAACAACCTCCTTTCCTCAATAAGAGCATTGAAGATGGGTTGTGTCTGGCTCTTACAGCATGACAATGATCTGAAACACACAATCTGGGCAACTAAGGAGTGGCTCCGTAAGACGCATTCCAAGATCCTGGAGTGGCCCCCAGACATGAACCCAATAGAAAATCGTTGGAGTGTGCTGAATCTCAATGTTGTCCAGTGTCAGCCTTGAAACCTGAAAGATCTGGAGAAGATCTGTGTGGAGTTGTGGGCCAAATCCCTGCTGCAGTGTGTGCAAACTTGGAAAAAAACTACAGGAAACGTCTGACCTCTTTAATTGCAAACAAAGGTTTCTGTTCCAAATATTAAGTTATGTTTTTCTGTTGTATCAAATACTTATTTTAGGCAATAAAATTATACATTTACATGTAAAAATCATACAATGTGATTTTGTGGATTTTTTAAAGATTCTTTCTCTCACAGTTGAAGAGTACCTACAATAAAAATTACAGATCTCTCCATTCTTTGTAGGTGAGAAAACTCATCAGCAGTATATCAAATACTTATTTTATCCACTGTATGTGTGTATATATATATACAGTGGGGCAAAAAAGTATTTAGTCAGTCAGCAATAGTGCAAGTTCCACCACTTAAAAAGATGAGAGGCGTCTCTAATTTACATCATAGGTAGACCTCAACTATGGAAGACAAACTGAGAAAAAAAAATCCAGAAAATCACATTGTCTGTTTTTTTAACAATTTATTTGCATATTATGGTGGAAAATAAGTATTTGGTCCGAAACAAACAATCAAGATTTCTGGCTCTCACAGACCTGTAACTTCTTCTTTAAGAGTCTCCTCTTTCCTCCACTCATTACCTGTAGTAATGGCACCTGTTTAAACTTGTTATCAGTATAAAAAGACACCTGTGCACACCCTCAAATAGTCTGACTCCAAACTCCACTATGGCGAAGACCAAAGAGCTGTCAAAGGACACCAGAAACAAAATTGTAGCCCTGCACCAGGCTGGGAAGACTGAATCTGCAATAGCCAACCAGCTTGGAGTGAAGAAATCAACAGTGGGAGCAATAATTAGAAAATGGAAGACATACAAGACCACTGATAATCTCCCTCGATCTGGGGCTCCACGCAAAATCCCACCCCATGGGGTCAGAATGATCACAAGAACGGTGAGCAAAAATCCCAGAACCACGCGGGGGGACCTAGTGAATGAACTGCAGAGAGCTGGGACCAATGTAACAAGGCCTACCATAAGTAGCACACTACGCCACCATGGACTCAGATCCTGCAGTGCCAGACGTGTCCCACTGCTTAAGCCAGTACATGTCCGGGCCCGTCTGAAGTTTGCTAGAGAGCATTTGGATGATCCAGAGGAGTTTTGGGAGAATGTCCTATGGTCTGATGAAACCAAACTGGAACTGTTTGGTAGAAACACAACTTGTCGTGTTTGGAGGAAAAAGAATACTGAGTTGCATCCATCAAACACCATACCTACTGTAAAGCATGGTGGTGGAAACATCATGCTTTGGGGCTGTTTCTCTGCAAAGGAGCCAGGACGACTGATCCGGGTACATGAAAGAATGAATGGGGCCATGTATTGTGAGATTTTGAGTGTAAACCTCCTTCCATCAGCAAGGGCATTGAAGATGAAACGTGACTGGGTCTTTCAACATGACAATGATCCAAAGCACACTGCCAGGGCAACGAAGGAGTGGCTTCGTAAAAAGCATTTCAAGGTCCTGGAGTGGCCTAGCCAGTCTCCAGATCTCAACCCTATAGAAAACCTTTGTAGGGAGTTGAAAGTCCGTGTTGCCAAGCGAAAAGCCAAAAACATCACTGCTCTAGAGGAGATCTGCATGGAGGAATGGGCCAACATACCAACAACAGTGTGTGGCAACCTTGTGAAGACTTACAGAAAACGTTTGACCTCTGTCATTGGCAACAAAGGATATATTACAAAGTATTGAGATGAAATTTTATTTCTGACCAAATACTTATTTTCCACCATAATATGCAAATAAATTGTTAAAAAAACAGACAATGTGATTTTCTGGATTTTTTTTTCTCACTTTGTCTCCCATAGTTGAGGTCTACCTATGATGTAAATTACAGACGTCTCTCATCTTTTTAAGTGGTGGAACTTGCACTATTGCTGACTGACTAAATACTTTTTTGCCCCACTGTATATATATATATATATATATATATATATATATATATATATACGCTGCTCAAAAAAATAAAGGGAACACTAAAATCCCACATCCTATATATCGCTGAATGAAATATTCCAGTTGTAAATCTTTATTCATTACATAGTGGAATGTGCTTAGAACAATAAAACCTAAAGATGATCATTGTAAATCACAACAATATCCCGCGGAGGTCTGCAGCTGGAATGATGTTCAAAATCAAAGTGGAAAATGAAGTTACAGGCTGATCCAACTTCAGTGGAAATGCCTCAAGACAAGGAAATTATGCTCAGTAGTGTGTGTGGCCTCCACGTGCATGTATGATCTCCCTACAACGCTTGGGCATGCTCCTGATGAGGTGGCGGATGGTCTCCTGAGGGATCTCCTCCAAGATCTGGACTAAAGCATCCGCCAACTCCGGGACAGTCTGTGGTGCAACGTGACGTTGGTGGATGGTGCAAGACATGATGTCCAAGATGTGTTCAATCGGATTCAGGTCTGGGGAGCATGCATGCCACTCCATAGCTTCAATGCCTTCATCTTGCAGGAACTGCTGACACACCCCAGCCACATGAGGTCTGGAATTGTCCTGCATTAGGAGGAACCCAGGGCCAACCGCACCAGCATATGGTCTCCCAAGGGGTCTGAGGATCTCATCTCAGTACTTAATGGCAGTCAGGCTACCTCTGGCGAGCACATGGAGGGCTGTGCGGCCCTCCAAAGAAATGCCATCCTACACCATTGCTGACCCACTGCCAAACCGGTCATGCTGAAGGATGTTGCAGGCAGCAGATCGCTCTCCATGGCATCTCCAGACTCTGTCATGTCTGTCATATGTGCTCAGTGTGAACCTGCTTTCATCCATGAAGAGCACAGGGTGCCAGTGGCGAATTTGCCAATCCTGGTGTTCTGTGGCAAATGCCAAGCATCCTGCATGGTGTTGGCCTGCGAGCACAACTCCCATCTGTGGATGTTGGGCACTCAGACCATCCTCATGGAGTCGGTTTCTAACCGTTTGAGCAGACACATGCACATTTGTGGCCTGCCGGAGGTCATTTTGCAGGACTCTGGCAGTGCTCCTCCTCTTCCTCCTTGCACAAAGGCTGAGGTAGTGGTCCTGCTGCTTGGTTGTTGCCCTCCTACAGGACCATCATGTCTCCTGGTGTACTTGCCTGTCTCCTGGTAGCACCTCCAGCCTCTGGACACTACGCTGACAGGCACAGCAAATCTTCTTGCCACAGCTCACATTCATGTGCTATCCTGGATGAGCTGCACTACCTGAGCCACTTGTGTGGGTTGTAGAGTCCGTGTCATGCTGCCACAAGTGTGAAAGCACAACCAACATTCAAAAGTGACCAAAACATCAGCCATAATCAAAGTAAAACAACAAAGGCACACCCAAATGGAAGCAGAAATTATACAAGTATTTGCGATAAAGATAATAAAAAATGTAAAAAAAAATTACCATGGGTATTAAAAAAACGGACAATCGGAAGTTTGCCGAAATGAGAAGAAAAAAGAGAAAAACCGACCAAAAAATGTCCAGATATATTATATTTTATTAGTAACATACATAAAATTCAGAGCAATAACAATGAGACATAATTACAAAAGAGCAGTGAATGGGTGTGATAAAAATAGTACAGAAAAATTGATTAAAATCAATACAGAACAATAAATTAAATTAACCCCTTAGCGACCGCCGATACGCCTTTTAACGGCGGCCGCTAAGGGTACTCAAACCACAGCGCCGTTAATTAACGGCGCTGTGGAAAAAGTGAATAGCGCCCCCCAGAGTCAGATTTTCTCCGGGGTCTCGGCTGCCGAGGGTAGCCGAGACCCCAGAGAACATGATTCGGAGGTTTTTTTACCCACCCCGCAAAGAGCATGATCGGGGTCAGAGAAATAGGGGGATTCGGGGACCCTATCATACTTACCGGTGTCCCTGGGTCCTCCTGCAACTCCTCCTGGCCGCCGGCGTCTTCTGGGGAAAAGAAAATGGCGGGCGCATGCGCAGTGCGCCCGCCATCTGTCTCCATCTGCCGGCCGGCAGGAGAAGAGCAGTTGGGGCTAAAATTAAGGTTAGGGGTAGGGTTAGGGGTAGGGGTAGGGTTAGGGCTAGGGTTAGGGGTAGGGTTAGGGGTAGGGTTAGGGGTAGGGTTAGGGCCAGGGCTAGTGTTAGTGGTAGGGTTAGGGCTAGGGGTAGGGTTAGGGCTTGGATTAGGATTAGGGTTAGGGCTAAATTTAGGGTTAGGGTTGGGGCTAAACTTAGGGTTAGGGTTGGGGCTACATTTAGAGTTAGGGTTGGCGCTAAATTTAGGGTTAGGCTTCTTTCACACTTATGTCGGTACGGGGCTGTCGCAATGCGTCGGCCCGACATAACGACGCACGTTGTGAAAATTGTGCACAACGTGGGCAGCGGATGAAGTTTTTCAACGCATCTGCTGCCCAATCTATGTCCTGGGGAGGAGGGGGCGGAGTTACGGCCACGCATGCGCGGTCAGAAATGGCAGATGCGACGTACAAAAAAACATTACACTGAACGTTTTTTTGTGCCGTCGGTCCGCCAAAACACTGATCCAGTGCACGATGGACGCGACGTGTGGCCATCCGTCACGATCCATTGGCAAAACAAGTCTATGGGCAAAAAACGCATCCTGCGGGCACATTTGCAGGATCCGTTTCTTGTCCAAAATGACGGATTGCGACGGATGCCAAACGACGCAAGTGTGAAAGTAGCCTTAGGGCTAGGGTTAGGGTTGGGGCTAAAGTTAGGGCTAGGGTTGGGGCTAAAGTTAGGGTTAGAGTTGGGATTAGGGTTAGGGTTTGGATTAGGGTTGGTATTAGGGTTAGGGTTGGCATTAGGGTTACGCTTGGGATTAGGGTTAGGTTTGGGATTAGGGTTAAGGTTAGGGTTGTGATTAGGGGTGTATTGGGATTAGGGTTAGGTTTGAGGATAGGGTTGAGATTAGGATTAGGGGTGTGTTGGATTTAGGGTTTTGATTAGGGTTATGGTTAGGGTTGACATTAGGGTTGTTTTGGGGTAAGGGTTGTGATTATGGTTAGGGTTAGTGATTAGGATTATGGATCAGGTTGGGATTAGGGTTAGGGGTGTGTTGGGGTTAGGGTTGGAGCTAGAATTGGGGGGTTTCCACTGTTTAGGTACATCAGGGGGTCTCCAAACACGACAGCCAATTTTGCGCTCAAAAAGTCAAATGGTGCTCCCTCAGTTCTGAGCTCTGCCGTGCGCCCAAACAGTGGGTTACCCCCACATATGGGGCATCAGCATACTCGGGATAAATTGGAGAACAACTTCTGGGGTCCAATTTCTCTTGTTACCCTTGTGAAAATAAAAACTTGGGGGCTACAAAATCCTTGTGGAAAAATATATATATATTTTTTTTTATGACTCTGCATTATAAACTTCTGTGAAGCACTTGGGCATTCAAAGTTCTCACCACACATCTATATAAGTTCTTTGGGGGGTCTAGTTTCCAAAACGGGGTCACTTGTGGGGGGTTACTACTGTTTAGGTACATCAGGGGCTCTGCAAACGCAACATAACGCCCACAGACCATTCTATCTAAGTCTGCATTTCAAAACGGCGCTCCTTCCCTTCCGAGCTCTGCCGTGCGCCCAAACAGTGGTTTACCCCCACATATGGGGCATCAGCATACTCAGGATAAATTGGACAACAACTTTAGTGGTCCAATTTCTCCTGTTACCCTTGTGAAAATAAAAACTTGGGGGCTACAATATCTTTTTTGTGAAAAAAAAATATTTTTTATTTTCACGACTCTGCATTCTAAACTTCTGTGAAGCATTTGGGCATTCAAAGTTCTCACCACACATCTAGATAAGCTCCATGGGGGGTCTAGTTTCCAAAATGGGGTCACTTGTGGGGGATTTCTACTGTTTAGGCACATCAGGGGCTCTCCAAACGCGACATGGCGTCCGATCTCAATTCCAGCCAAGTCTACATTGAAAAAGTAAAACGGCACTCTTTCTCTTCCAAGCTCTGTGGTGCGCCCAAACAGTGGTTTACCCCCACATATTGGGTATCGACGTACTCAGGAGAAATTGCACAACAACTTTAGTGGTCTAATTTCTCCTGTTACCCTTGTGAAAATAAAAATTTGTGGGCAAAAATATCATTTTTGTAGAAAAAATGCGATTTTTTTTTTCACGGCTCTACGTTATAAACTTCTGTGAAGCACATGGGGGTTCAAAGTGCTCACCACACATCTAGATAAGTTCCTTAAGGGGTCTAGTTTCCAAAATGGGGTCACTTGTGGGGGGTTTCCACTGTTTAGGCACATCAGGGGCTCTCCAAACGCGACATGGCGTCCAATCTCAATTCCAGCCAATTCTACATTGAAAAAGTAAAACGGCGCTCCTTCACTTCCAAGCTCTGTGGTGCGCCCAAACAGTGGTTTACCCCCACATATGGGGTATCGACGTATTTAGCAGAAATCGCACAACAACTTTTGTGGTCTAATTTCTCCTGTTACCCTTGTGAAAATAAGAATTTGTGGGCGAAAAGATCATTTTTGTGTAAACAAAAGCGATTTTTTATTTTCACGGCTCTACGTTATAAACTTCTGTGAAGCACTTGGGGGTTCAAAGTGCTCACCACACATCTAGATAAGTTCCTTAAGGGGTCTAGTTTCCAAAATGGTGTCACTTGTGGGGAGTTTCCACTGTTTAGGTACATCAGGGGCTCTCTAAACGTGACATGGCGTCCGATCTCAATTCCAGCCAATTCTGCATTGAAAAAGTCAAACGGCGCTCCTTCACTTCTAAGTTCTGCGGTGCGCCCAAAAAGTGGTTTATCCCCACATATGGGGTATTGGCATATTCAGGATAAATTGCATAACAAAATTTATGGTTATATTTCTGTTTTTACACTTGTGAAAATTAAAAAAATGGTTCTGAATTAAGATGTTTGCAAAAAAAAGTTAAATGTTCATTTTTTCCTTCCACATTGTTTCAGTTCCTGTGAAGCACGTAAAGGGTTAATAAACTTATTGAATGTGGTTTTGAGAACCTTGAGGGGTGTAGTTTTTAGAATGGTGTCACACTTCATTATTTTCTATCATATAGACCCCTCAAAATGACTTCAAATGTGATGTGGTCCCTAAAAAAAAATGGTGTTGTAAAAATGAGAAATTGCTGGTCAACTTTTAACCCTTATAACTCCCTAACAAAAAAAAATTTGTTTCCAAAGTTGTGCTGATGTAAAGTAGACATGTGGGAAATGTTATTTATTAACTATTTTTCGTGACATCTCTCTGATTTAAGGGCATAAAAATACAAATTTTGAAAATTGCAAAATTTTAAAAATTTTCGCCATATTTACGTTTTTTTCATAAATAATCGCAAGTAATATCGAACAAATGTTACCACTAACATGAAGTACAATATGTCACGAAAAAACATTCTCAGAATCAGCGGGCTCCGTTGAAACGTTCCAGAGTTATAACCTCATAAAGTGACAGTGGTCAGAATTGCAAAAATGGGCTGGGTCATTAAGTAGCAAATTGGCTCTGTCACTAAGGGGTTAAGTAAAATACCAGGAACGCCAAACCACTCAGTAAATATCAGTATTCAGACCAAAATGCTGCAGTGAGTGGCGTTAAATGAATCAACAAGTATAGAAAAATTGGTAATACAGTGCACAATACATAAAGTGCTAATGCAGCAACAAGTGGATGATTAAATTATAAAACAATTGTTATAGAAAAACAAAGTAGAAAGTCAATGGTGTAAAGAAAGTGCTGGTGCAGTAAACAACAATCGCCTAGTGCAAGAGCAAAAAGGTAAGAATGTATACGGGGACTCACTAGATGGAAAATTCCATTCCCGGTAAGTGAAATATCAGCGGTCAGTAATATACTTACAATAACAAAATGGTCCCTGTTACACCGGTAGATAGCGTGCCAGCTCGATGCGCGTTTCGGCTTTTTGCTTTTTGTTATTCTATAACAATTGTTTTGTAATTTTATCATCCACTTGTTGCTGCATTAGCACTTTATGTATTGTGCACTGTATTACCAATTTTTCTACACTTGTTGAATCATTTAACGCCACTCACTGCAGCATTTTGGTCTGAATACTGATATTTACTGAGTGGTTTGGCGTCCCTGGTATTTTACTTAATTTAATTTATTGTTCTGCATTGATTTTAATCAATTTTTCTGTACTATTTTTATCACATCCTTTCACTGTTTTTTTGTAATGATGTCCCATTGTTATTGCTCTGAATTTTATGTATGTTACTAATAAAATATAATATATCTGGACATTTTTTGGTCGTTTTTTCTCTTTTTTCTTCTTATTTCCGCAAAACATCAGCCAGAAAGCCTTGGTACTCAGATGTGGTCTGTGGTCCCCACCTGCAGAACCATTTCTTTATTTAGTGTGTCTTGATAATTGCCAATAATTTCCATCTGCTGTCTATTCCATTTGCACAACAGCATGTGAAATTGATTGTCAAACAGTGCAGCTTCCTAAGAGGACAGTTTGATTTAGGCTGGTTTCACACGTCCTTTTTTTACCGGAAAAACGGTACCGGAGATATCCGTGTCCGTGTGTCCGTGTGCTCATGTGGCACATCAGTGTGGCACACGTGCGGCAGCCGTGTGCCGCCCGTGTGCTGCCTGAGGACCACACGGACCATGCAGCAGAGAGCGCTACAGTAAGCGCTGTTCCCCTGCGTGTGGTGCTGAAGGCGGCATTCATCTCTTCTCCCTGCAGTTCTGCCTGCTGGAGAGAAGGGATGAAAAAATCAAGTTTTTTTTGTTAAAAATAAAGTTTGGGGGTCACCTCCCGCCTCACACCCCTCCCCACCCCACGCATGCCCGCCCACTTGAAGAGAAATACTCACCCAGGTCCCACGATGCCTCCTCTCAGCGCCGGCAGCTTGTCCTGTGTGAGCGGTCATGTGGTACCGCTCATTACAGTGATGAATATGCACATATTCATCACTGTAATGTGCGGTACCATGTGCAGCGCCTCCAGGGAGAAGAGATGAATGCCACCTTCAGCACCACACGCAGGGGGGACAACGCTTACTGTAGCGCTGTCTCTCCTGCGGGTGGTACGTGCACACGGAGGAGAGTGCACACTGTTCTCCATGTGCACATGTGCAGGATGCTTTGCGGACCGTGCTGCCGGGGAAAAACAGACATGTCTCCGTGTTTTTAACACGGACACACGGTCCGTGAAAACACGGAGACATGTACATAGACCCATTCATTTGAATGGGTCTACGTGTCTCCGTGTCTCCGGTATGTGAGAAAACTCTCACTACACGTACCTGAGCCACTGACATATGAAAGAGGCCTTACTTGGAGTTATGTTCTGTTGTTTAAGTGTTCCCTTTATTTTTTTGAGCAGTGTATATATCTTTCGGGGGTGGCAGTAGCCCTGTCTCGAGCTGCCTCAAGAAGCCTCTGTCAGGCCCGTTCATTCCTCAAGAAGGGTTCATCCTGCTTCCGTCATTCTGTGATCACACTAACTGCATGCCCCTCAAGTCAAGTGTTCCATCTCTGCTTCCCAATAGTTGAACAAGATGCGACGATTGGTCTCAAACTCTTCCATTGCCCCCCTTCTTCACTGATGGTCATAAATAACCACCACCCCTGGGATACCAAGTCTTGGTACCTTGCTGCTAGAGGGCCCAATAACAGTTCTTCAGGCATGGTCCTGGCTTGCCTCCTTGTCACTTCCAACCAGCTTAGGCCCCGTAGTCCGCTCTCCAGTTCCTGGATCCTGGCTCTCCCGTCCACAGTCAGCAAGAACCCCAGCAGTAAAGGATGCAGTCTAGGTTCTGACCTTGGTAGTTCTGGGTATTTGGCTGGATCTGGACCACAGGCTCCTGCCACCTCTGCTTTTGCGCCAGCTTCCTCTGGATCGGATATTTCTCTGGTCACTCTCTTGGGAGTCTTGCATTGTTCTGCCATCTTTCTGGCCGATTAAGCAGGTAACACTGTATGGATTTTTTTTTGAGTGACAGATATCACATTAATGTACTTCAGAACATTGAATACCAGACCACAAAGAATTTAAACCAGCAACATTTTTTATTCTTCTTTTGAGTACAAAAATGTACCCCAAACCACAAAATACTGTATGGTGAGAAATTTAACCCACCAAAATTTTTATACGCTTTTTTTGGAGTGTTATACATCACAAAATGTACCCTAGACCATTGAATAGTAAATAGCTGAGAAATGTAACCCAGCAACATTTTTGAATGCTTTATTGGAGTTATAAATATCACATTAATGTACCCCAGACCATGGAATAATGTATGGGTGAGTAATTTAACCCAGAAAACTTTTACAAGCTTTTTGAAAGTGTTAGATGTCACAGAAATGTACCCCACACCACGGAATACTTTATGGGTAAGTAATTGAACCCAGAAGAAATTTAAAATATGTTTTTGTAATGTTAGAAATCACATAAATGTACTACTTCACCATGGAATACTATATGGCTGAGAAATTTAAAAAAAGCAAATTTTTATTATGCTTTTTTGAGTAGTATATATAGGAAAAATGTTCCCCAGACCACGGAATACTATATGGGTGAGAAATTTAACCCAAGAAAATGTTTAAATGCTTTTTTGTAGTGTTATATATCCCACAAAATGTACCCAAGACCATGGAACACTGTATGGCAGAGAATTGTAATCCAGGAAAATTTTTGAATGTTTTTTTGCAAATTAACCCAGAATTTGTTTTTAACTCTTTTTGGAATGATAAATTTCACAGTAATGTAACACAGACCACAGAATAATGTATGGCTGAGAATTTAACCCAGCAATATTTTTTAATGCTTTTTGGAGTGTTAGATATCACAAAAATGTACACCAGGCCACGGAATACTGAATGGGTGAGAAATTCAATCTAGAAAAAAATTCACCACTTTTTTGGAGTGATATGTAGCACAAAAATGTACCACAAAGCACGTAATACTTAATGGATCACACAATATATTATATTTTTTCACAAAAGAAAAAAAAAAGCCGCAACTATATATTTTTCAAGAGGCTGCACAGCCCTAACCCTGTCCACAGACTGTATTCTGTCACTATCCCTGCTCCTGCAACTCTCTCTCCGTCCCTAAACTAAATGCAAAATGCATGTGATACAAACAGCAAAGCAAAAGGCTGTTAGTATGATGGTTTAGCTTCAGTACCAGTATCAACACTACAAGCCTCTGATTCATTATACTGTGCACACACAGGCCTAGACAATCACTCTTTCCCTCCAATACGAAGTGTACCAGAGCTGTGCAATGTCGTCAGTATTTCGAGCTGGCCAGTACCTGTTATTTTATAACCCCTGATGATGTGACACAACCAGCCAATCAAATAATGCCAAAACCAAGATGGTTATTACAGTGACACGCAGGCAATCCATGCATGCTAAGTGGCTGTGTAACAGGTGACAATGACAAACATGCGGGGCGGGGATTATATTTACATCGAGCACCGCCCAATGCTCGCCGAGTAATGTGTACAATTGAGGACCCAGATACTCGAGTGACATCCGACTATGATCGAGCACGTTTGCTCTTCCCTAGTCATACCCTTTATGATCTCACAGTCATAAAGAGTTGTCACACATGGCTAATTTATGTACACAAAGCCTGAATGGTGGGATACAAAATCCCTACAGATAATTTCTATGTATGATGTATGGTGACTTGTGAAAAGTAATCACCCTCCTTGACATTTTTCATGTTTGGCTACCTCACAACCTTGAATCTCACTGCTTTTTTGTGAGGGTTTGCGTCAGTTCATGTAAAGAATATGCCTACAACTGTGAACATTTGTTATTCTTTTTATTGTGAAGCAAACAGCAAATAGGACAAAATCACTGAAAACTTCAGTGTGCATAACTATTCACCCTCAGTGTTTCATTAGTGTTTGGTCCGTGTGTCCATCTTTACCATCAGTGTCATCAGTCTTGTTCACGGATGGATAAATAACTAAATAAATTTCAAAGCTTCTCCTATACTTTGCAATGATAAATACGGACAGCACACGGATGGCATATGGATGCCATCTGTGATCTGTGTGCTGTACGTGTTTTTTATGGACTCAGACTAAGACGCCCTTCCGAACCATCACAAAATGGGTTCTCAGGCATATACGCAAATAGGTCCAGTGACTATAATGGAGATAGGGTCACAGTGAGCTCAGTCTTGCATCATTTTAGTTGAGGCAATTTGTTGACAACTTCAACTAAGCACGTACAGCTGAAAACGATACACAACAGAACTCACTGTGACCCTCTCGGTGTAATTATAGTCAATGGTTCCTTGAGAACATACAACCAAATCCCCACTTTGTGGCAGTTTAGACGTAAGCCCCAACAGAGCTACTGAGCATAGTGGCAACCACCCCTTCTAACATGTTAAATTCCACTATGTCAATTGACAGCAGCAGATAATGGAATAAATTGGTGCGACTGAAGCTAACTCAATTGTCTCCATACATGCAGTGTGAACATTCGCTCTACATGTACGCAAGATGTTACCAATGGAATCCTGGGCCAAGTTTGGACTTGGACCTGGACATGCTTCCTAGGACTCGTTGAAGCATGTGAGGTGCAAAACGACCATTGTGTTGCAGAGTGCGTCTTCTTGCAGTCACCGCTGTACTTAGGAGAGCTTCAATCAGCAAGATATCTTGAGTAAACAGTATTAACTTCATACTGGATAAACATGAGATACAATTCAGTGTCACACAGTCCGTGCACTGAAGACAACACATTCATGAAGAAAAACAAAACCGAAAGTAAGAAAACAAACAACCAACCAACCACTGAGAGCTTCCCTCCCCACATTACAGCAAGTATATAACTTTACACACTATCGCCATCTGCTGTCTGGTTAGTATAAAGTCCTCCTTTCACTTATAATAAGTCCCAATCTGTTGCATATGCGAACACCCTTTCTCAACAGTAAGGACTTATTCAATCAAACCCAACTTTTTTATTAGTCTCTGATGTTTATCAGCATTCAACGCCTTCGTGAAAATGTCTGCTGTCATTTCTTCAGTAGGACAGTACTCTAACTTCAAGACTCCTTGTTCCTGATGATCTCTCAAGAAATGATATTTCCCATCAATATGTTTGGTTCTTGGATTGACTCTTTCCATCTGAGCAAGAACAAGACATCCTTGATTGTCCTCTTTTAGTTTTGTTTGTGCCAACTGTGGTTGTCCTAATTCTGTCAACAATTGTCTTAACCACAGTATTTCTTGACTCGCGTGTGCTGCTGCAACATATTCTGCTTCTGTTGAAGATAGTGTTACAATTGACTGTTTCTTACTTGTCCAACTTATTGGTCCACCTGAGAGGAAAAAAATATGTCCACTGGTAGATCTTCTGTCAGTTGGATCTCTAGCCCAATCTGCATCAACATATCCTGTTAAAATGCAATCATCACTTGTGGGTAATTTCAGCTTAACATTGCTAGTTCCTTTCAAATAACGTATTACTCTCTTCACGGCATTCTAATCAGCTTTATTTGGTTTTGATACCTTTCTACTCAGGATTCCTACTGCTGCTGCGATGTCTGGTCTTGTAACGGTCGCTAGATACAGTAGTTTTCCTATTGCTGTTCTGTATTCTTCATTATTTGGTAGCATTGTTTGTTCACTGTTCATCTCTTTGAGATAATTAGTTTCCATTGGAGACTTTACTGTTTTTGCATCCTTTAATCCAAATTTTTCTGTTATGTCTTGAATCATGTGATTTTGATTCAGTAGGAAACTTCCATCTTCTTCTCTTTCTACTTGTATTCCTAGGTATTGTTTTACATTTCCCAAGTCTTTGATTTCGAAATGTTGCTTCAGGATTTTTAGAATGTTTTCGTTATCCCTTTCTTGTTCAAAACAAATCAAAATGTCGTCTACATATATGAGTATGTAAATCCATCTATTAATCAGCCTTTTTGTGTATAAGCATGGATCAGCTTTGCTTCTTTGAAATTTTTCATTTGTAAGTACTTCCGTGATTTTGTCATTCCACGCTTTAGCTGCTTGCTTTAAACCATATATGCTTTTCTGTAGTTTACAAACTTTGTTTGGATTTCTTTCATCTTTGAATCCTGGAGGTTGTTCCATATAAATGTCTTCTGTTAAATCTCCATTCAGAAAAGCTGTCTTTACATCCAGATGTCTCAGTTGCATCTGTTTCATTGCTGCAACTGTAAGTAAAGTTCTTATTGTAGTGTGTTTGACAACTGGAACAAATGTTTCATCATAGTCTTCTCCAACAGGCAGTTTAGATATTTCTTCCCAAGAAGTAGGCTCATAGATTTTTCTTGTGCTTGTCTTGTATGAGAGACGTTTTGGTGGTTTTCCTTTGTTCTCTCTCATTGAACGTCTTGGTTCTGTGTCTGTTTGTAGTTGTGATTCTTCACTTTCAGTATTTTGTTCTTCATTAACTTCTGCTTCTTTCTCATCAGATATTTCTTCAGTTGTGTCATTATTGGTTTTCTCATTTTTTGTTTCAACTGAAATCATAATATCTTCATTCAAATCTTCAATGAATGTCACACTGTTACTCACCGTAACTCTGTCTGTTTTGGGATCTAGGATTCTGTATCCTTTGCAATTTTCACTATATCCAACAAATATTCCTTCCATGGATCTGTTTTGAAGTTTGGAACGTTTTTCTGTTGGAATGAATATGAAAACTTTACATCCAAAAACTTTTAAATGATTGACACTTGGTTTCATACCTTGCCACAGTTCATATGGAGTTTTCGTCAGTTTTCTAGAAAAAAGTCTGTTCTGTAGATAAGTAGCTGTCATTGCTGCCTCACCCCAATATTTCTCTGGTAGTTTGGAATCCGTCAGCATACATCTTATCATCTCTGTTAGAGTTCTGTTTTTCCTTTCTGCTACTCCATTTTGTTCAGGTGTGTATGGAACCGTTTTCTGGTGTTCTATCCCATTTTGTCTTAAGTAGTCTTCTATTCTGTGACTTGTAAATTCACCTCCATTATCACTTCTGATGACAATTGGCTTCCTTTGAAATTTGTTACTTGATCTTGTTACATAGTCTACAAGTTTATCAAAAACTTCACTTTTGTTTTTAATTAAGTATGTGACTGTGTATCTTGAGTAATCGTCTATAAAAGTCAACATGTATCTATTGCCTCCTGATGTAGTCACTTTCATGGGTCCACATACGTCAGTATGCACCAAATCAAGTGGTCTTTCGCTTTTCATCTCACTTTCTTTTGGAATAGATATCCTTGTGGCTTTGGATTTTATACAACAATCACATCTTATGGTAATTGAGCAATCTGATATCTTTAAATCTTTTGTCAATTCTTTTCTCTGTAGTTCCCTTATACTGTCAGGGTGTCTATGTCCTAGATGTCTATGCCACATGTGAATACAGTTTTTGTGATCATGTGTACATACCTTCATCTGTTCCTTTGGTGTGTCAAAATGATATAATTGTTCATCTGCCTTGACTTTGGTTATCACCTTGTTTCCTGCAATAATTGCACACTCATTGTCTTTGAATTTCACTGTAAGTCCTTTTGCTGTTAAACGTTTCACAGATAATAATCCGCCTTCCAATTTTGGAACATACAACACATCTTGTACAAGTATCTTTGAATCTTGCCCGAACTTGTTTGAACAATTTAGCATACCTTGTCCGATACCTTCTGCGGTTATTTTGCTTCCATCTGCGAGATAAATGGCTTCTTTCTTATCTAAATCAAGATCAGTAAAGAAATTCTTGTCACTTGTCATATGACTCGTTGCTCCTGAATCAATAAACCAACCAAGTGATGATTTCTTGTCCAATTATTCTCACATGAATCGGAAATTGTGTTTTTTACTTTCTCTGTATGCTTTTTATGTTGTAATTTTTGTTGTTCTGCTTTCCATATGGTACAGTCTTTCTTTAAATGACCTTTTTTCTTACATCTGAAGCATTCTCTTGTCTCTTTATTATAGGGTTTTTGGAATTCTGTAGCTTTAAGAGCGTTTTCACTGTCCTTTTCAGTAGAAGAATAATTTCTTTGTTCTTTTCTTCTCTGATATTTATCTATTAGTCTTGTTTTCACAAAATCTAATGTAATGTCAGTTTCTGGTCTCGTCTCAAGGGCATTTATCAAAGCTGTATACGAATCTGGTAAACTGCACAACAATATAGCTGCTACATGACTTTCTTTAACATCTTCACCAATAGATCTTAGCTGTGATATCACTTCCATCATTGAGAATATGTGCTTCTGCATATCGTCATTTGCACTCAATCTCATACTGTACAGCTTTCTTAATAAAAATAACTTGTGATTCAAGCTAGGTCTTTCATACAGTTTTCTTAATGCTTCCCACATTCCCTTAGCTGTTTCTTCATTTCTTATATGTATTAATTGAGCATCATCCACTAATAAGCTAATGGTGGCTCTCGCTTGCATATCCTTCTTATCCCATGTCTGATTATCTTGATCTGGTCTTGCTGTAACAATTACTTCCCATAGATCATCCTTAGATAACAACATCTCTACTTTGAATTTCCATAACTGATCATTTTCACTATTCAGTTTAGCTACTGTAAATTTCAGTTCTGTGTTACTCATCATCTTTATATAGTCTTACTTGTTTAGAGAGTTGTACTGAAGATATTCTCCTGTATGTCCTGTGAATTCTCTGCAATTATATCCAGCTCCTGGGATGCTGAATTCCTCTGTCACTCTGTATCTGGATTTAGTTCCTTCTGTTTACAGAGCTTATCTGTGTGCTCCGTTATCTGGGCTATAAACCAGGATCCTTCTGCCTGAGCTTGTAGTGCAGACCTGTAGTGTCTGGGGTGCCTGGAGTGCCTGGGGTTATCTGGGGTGCCTGGGATGTCTGGGGTTATCTGGGGTTATCTGGGGTGCCTGGGCCCATAACCTGTTGCAGAGTGCGTCTTCTTGCAGTCACCGCTGTACTTAAGGCCCCGACACACATAGCGAGATCGCTAGCGAGATCGCTGCTGAGTCACAAGTTTTGTGACGCAACAGCGATCTCAGTAGCGATCTCGCTATGTGTGACACGTAGCAGCGATCAGGCCCCTGCTGTGAGATCGCTGGTCATGTCGGAATGGCCTGGGCCATTTTTTGATCATTGAGGTCCCGCTGACATCGCTGAATCGGCGTGTGTGACGCCGATTCAGCGATGTCTTCGCTGGTAACCAGGGTAAACATCGGGTTACTAAGCGCAGGGCCGCGCTTAGTAACCCGATGTTTACCCTGGTTACCATCCTAAAAGTAAAAAAACAACCGCTACATACTTACCTACCGCTGTCTGTCCTCGGCGCTCTGCTTCTCTGGTCTGGCTGTGAGCACAGCGGCCGGAAAGCAGAGCGGTGACGTCACCGCTCTGCTTTCCGGCTGCCCGGTGCTCACAGCCAGACCAGAGAAGCAGAGCGCCGAGGACAGACAGCGGTAGGTAAGTATGTAGCGGTTGTTTTTTTACTTTTACGATGGTAACAGGGTAAACATCGGGTTACTAAGCACGGCCCTGCGCTTAGTAACCCGATGTTTACCCTGGTTACCAGGGACCTCGGGATCGTTGGTCGCTGGAGAGCTGTCTGTGTGACAGCTCTCCAGCGACCAAACAGCGACGCTGCAGCGATCCGGATCGTTGTCGGTATCGCTGCAGCGTCGCTTAGTGTGACGGTACCCTTAGGAGAGCTTCAATCAGCAAGATATCTTGAGTAAACAGTATTTACTTCATACTGGATAAACATGAGATACAATTCAGTGTCACACAGTCCGTGCACTGAAGACAACACATTCATGAAGAAAAGCAAAACCGAAAGTAAGAAAACAAACAACCAACCACTGAGAGCTTCCCTCCCCACATTACAGCAAGTATATAACTTTACACACTATCGCCATCTGCTGTCTGGTTAGTATAAAGTCCTCCTTTCACTTATAATAAGTCCCAATCTGTTGCATATGCCAACACATTGTCCATGAAGTGTCCACTTCAATCTTTTGCATACCATGTTTTAACAACAATAAAGGACTTTAAAAGGGATGGTGAGTGCCACCTCTTCTTTTGGTTTTTGAACTGGAAACCTGGGCCATGTTAAGCCTGCAGTCTCAGTGGGTCCCCAGAACAGAGTTTGTTGTGTGCGGATACTGGCCCTGCTAAAGGGTGTCTTCACACATGGTCTTTGCAGTTTTTCTAAACTGTTCCAACCTGCATCAGTTTAGTGAAAATGAAGTAAAAAAGGTGAGAAAATGGCAAGAGTAAAATCTCGATTTTATTCTACCTTGTATATACTATCAAATATTGGATCATCAGTGTAATATTCACAAAAGTAGAATAACTGTAACTATATATTATCATTATAGTTCTTTTTATAGTATTATTTATCTTATAATAGCCAATTTTTTTCTACATCTTCAGTATTTTATGTATTTCCATTTCAGCTTACACTACAGGAATTGTACATATATTCATTTATTCTCCAGGTTCAGTTTCTAAACCAATAAATCTTCCTTTTCTTATGTGTCAATGCATAATTTATTACTGTAAGCAAAAAGCTTCTACTTGGTTTTGTACAAATGTTTTCAGGAATAATGTGCTTGCCTGTGGAAATATACATGTAGGCACATTCCTCTAGTACTTCCGAAATAAATCAATGCAAAAAATATTATACTAGACGATATAAATGTCTTTGATAAATCATTGCTGCATTTGTCAGCGGGATGTCTGTTACGGGAGCCAGTAATTAAATGTTCAATCATTTGTAAATAAAATCCCTGTCACTGCAGACTGAAACCAGCATAAATGTGATGAATGTGAACAGATGTTGGACTATGAGTAGTGGACGGACCAAAAGCTTCTCAGCAGAGAAGATACAAAATAGAAATGTGTTACAGGTGGTTGAAAATATCTTATTGATTAAGTGGAACAGGATTACATACACCAAGAAATGTAATAACGAACATCATTTATTTCATTTTACTTATAAAACATCAACATATTCCAATGTGATGTAGTGAGATTGTAACCATTCTCATTAGTCCATATCCCTGAACGGTCCAATTTCTTAAATTCTGACCAGTGTCCCTTTATGAGGTAATAAACTCTAGACGGCTTCAACGGCTCCTAGTGATTCTGAGAATGTTTTCTCATGAGATGTTGTACTTCATGATAGTGGTAAAATTGTTCGATGCGACTTGAATTTATTTGTAAAATAATTTGGTGAAAATTTTGAACATTTTTTGCCCTTAAATCAGAGAGTTATGTAAGACAAAATAGCTAAGAAATAACATTTCCCACATGTCAGCACAATTTTTAAAACAATTTTTATATTATTTGGATGTTATAATGGTTCAAAGTTGACCAGTGATTTCTAATTTTTACAACACAATTTACAAAATCGTTTTTTTTAGGAACCACAACACATTTGAAGTGATTTTGAGGAGCCTATAGGTCAGAAAATACACCAAATTAACACCTTTCTGAAAACTGCACCCCTCAAGGTGCTTAAAACCACATTCAAGAAATTTATTAAACCTTCATTTGCTTCGCAGGAATGTTTACAATGTGGAAGGAAAAAATGAACAGCAGAACCCCCAATAAGTGACCCAATTTTACAAACTACACCTCTCATTGGGCAGTGAGGAAAAAATAATTACATTTTTACCACCAATATTTTGTTTTATCCCCAAATTTTACATTTTCACACTGGGAAATGGGTAAAAATGGCACCAAAATGTGTGCCTCAATTTCTGCTGAATGTATAAATACCCATATGTGGCTGTTCAATACTGCTTAGCAATACGTCGAGACTCAGGAGTGGATGTTGCTGAGTGAAAATTGCAAACTGCCATTGTAGTTTCGAATAAGTTGTAGTCACCAGTATGTTGTAGTGTCCAGTAAGCTGTGGTGCCTATCTCTTGCTTCTGGAGACACACACCCGTAAATTAAGTGAGCTGTTATCGCTACAGAAATACCAAACATGTGAACGCTAAATGTGGTTTAGGCACACTGTGTGGCTCCGAAGAGGGGTGCATTTGGATTTGGGGTGCAGTATTTGCTGAATTTATTTTGGGGGGCAAGGATCCATTACGCTTTTCCAGAGCCTTTGTACGGGTCGTTGATCATATTGGCACCACAAGTGTGTCACAGTCTTTTATACCATTGGGCAGTGAAGAAAAAATAATTACATTTTTACCACTAAAATATCACACAGGGAAATGGATAATGTGGAAGCCCATTATGTTTCCCTTTTCAGATGATGGGCCTTAGTGGGGACTTGCTTTTTTTGTGGATTGAATTGATTCTTTTGTTGGGAACATTTTGCATAATGTTTGGGATCACATTTGTCCTTTGCTTTACGCTGAGTACTTTTATTGGGATTTCCATCTAAATCTCCGTGTGACGTGATTCAGATGAAACTCCCGATGGATCCATTCACTATAATGAGGCTACAGAGTTACTCTGGACTGGTCTGGCCTCTGTTCAGCCGTATCCTTCTATTCAGAAGTGCACAAAACTGTGGCGGACCGTGCTTCTATGCATGCCTAAAAAGATGGATTTACAACGGAACCACTTTGTAAGCACACAACGCAGAGCACAGGATCAATGTGAGTTGAGCCTTACTGCACTTACTTAAAAAGCCATCCCTGGACCAGAACTGCACTGCTAACTACAGACCTGTCTCTAACCTTTCTTTCATCTCTAAACTCCTGGAACGCTTGGTCCACTCCCGTCTAATCCGCTATCTCTCGGATAACTCTCTTCTCGACCCCTTACAATCTGTTTTCCGCTCTTTACACTCCACTGAAACTGCCCTCACTAAAGTCTCTAATGATCTAATAACAGCTAAATCCAAAGGCCATTGCTCTCTGTTGACTCTCCTGGATCTCTCTGCCGCATTTGACACTGTGGATCACCAGCTCCTTCTCACTATGCTCCGCTCCATAGGCCTCAAGGACACAGCCCTCTCCTGGTTCTCCTCCTACCTCTCTGACCGCTCCTTCACTGTATCTTTTGCCGGCTCCTCTTCCTCTCCTCGTCCCCTTACTATCGTGGTTCCGCAGGGCTTAGTCCTAGGCCCCCTCCTCTTCTCTCTATACACAGCCCCTATTGGACAAACAATCAGCAGATTTGGGTTCCAGTATCATCTCTATGCTGATGACATCCAATTATACACTTCTTCCCCTGACATCACCCCTACCCTAATTAAAAATACGAAGGATTGTCTGTCTGCTGTCTCTAACATCATGTCCTCCCTCTATCTGAAACTGAATCTCTCCAAAACGGAACCTCTTGTGTTTCTCCCTTCTTCTAGCCTCATTCTACCCAACATCGAAATTACCCTGGAGGGTTTAACCATAACTCCCAAGCAGCATGCCCGCTGTCTTGGGGTCATATTCGACACCGAACTTTCCTTTACTCCCTATATCCGATCACTCACTCGCTCCTGTCACCTGCATCTTAAAAACATCTCCAGAATCCAACCTTTGCTCACCTGTGAAACTGCTAAGGCTCTTACTGTCGCTCTTATTCATTCGTGTCTGGACTACTACAACTATCTTCTGATCGGTCTCCCTCTTACCAAACTTTCTCCTCTCCAATCCATCTTGAATGCGGCAGCCAGGGTCATATTTCTGTCCAGCTGCATCACCGATGCCTCCATCTTGTGCCAGTCATTACACTGGCTACCCATTCGCTACAGGGATCCAGTATACACTCATCTCTCTGTCTATTGCCCTTCACGTGCCCTCCGTTCTACAAATTACCTAAGACTAACATCCCCCGTATTCCGAACCTCCCACCTCCATTTCCAAGACTTCTCTCGTGCTGTGCCAGCTCTCTGGAATGCACTTCCCCAGACGATCAGAATGATACCTAGCCCCGACCTATTCAAGCGCTCTTTAAAAACCCATCTCTTCAAACAAGCCTACCACATCAACTACTCAGTAAACTAACTTTGCCCTGTTCCCTCTTTCCAAATATTATTTTGAATCTGCACCCTACTATTCATCTGTCTCCACACCCTCCATGCACACGATAACTGCACTTGATACTTGACTATTGCACTTAAACACACGGGCTGATAACCGGATCATGCAGCTTTATATGAAAATCCCTATTTATTATAATTGCCAGACCTGAACTAACAAGCACTTTTTTAACCTATTGTGTCCCTTCATTTCCTTGTAGATTGTAAGCTTGCGAGCAGGGACCTCACCCCTAATGTCACTGTTTAAATTGTCTTAACTTGTACTGAATTTATTGTCTGTACATGTCCCCGCTTAATTGTAAAGTGCTGCGGAATATGTTGGCGCTATATGATTAAAAAATTATTATTATTACTGCAATCTTTGGGAGGCAGGATAAACAAATCAACAACATATGAAGAATTTCTTGCATTTATTTTTTACACCATTCCTGTGGCGGTATAAGTGATTAGGCAACTTTATTCTTCCAGTCGATGCAATTGCAGCAATACCAGATTTATATGTTTTTTATGCTTTTGAATTCCTATATTTAGATGGTTATATATTTTCCATATTTTGTCTGACAGTCATGTGAGTGCTTGCGAATTGTGTGACAAGTTGATGTTTTTATTGGCACCATTTTAAGGCACATGACATTTTTGGTCATGATTTTTGGGAGGCGGAATGAGCAAAAACCATCAATTCAGGAATGTTTTTTTTTTATTCTGGTCCACGTGTAGTAAAATTAATAAGGCAGCTGTTCTCTTCTGGTCAGTACGATTACAGCAATACCTCACTTATGCCTTTTTTGTGTTTTGTGGTTTTACACAATAAAAACTATTTTATAGAAAAAAAATAGATTTTTGCATTGCTTTATTCTGAGAGCTATATATTTTTTATTTTTCCATTGATGTATTTGTATGGCAGCTTGCTTTTTGCAAGACAATTTACAATTGTCTTTTTGATTGTGTTTTATTCCAATTTTTGCTCTGCGGTATGATGATAAAGCATGGTTTCTTAGTTTTTTTTAACTGTGTTCACTGAATCAACTGGTGAGACAGTTTTATAGATTGGGTTGTTCCAATAGAAAATATGTGTAAAGTTTTTTAGTTTATTTTGTTTTTGCATAAATAAAGGTAATTATTGCATTAATGTTCTTTTTATTTATTTTTTGTTCTTTATTTAGTCAATATTTAAAAAAAATATTTTTACAAGTTTTAATATATTTTTTTTTTACTTTTTCACATTGACCCATGATGGGACATCAACTTTATACTGACAGAGCGCTTATCTAATACTGTTGAATGCTTCTGCATTGCAGGACATTAGATCGGCGACTCTCACACAGGGAAGAGGTTACCGTCCCTGGATGATCCTGGGGCCATCTTTCGGCATGGGATCACCATTGAGACCATTGGCAAAATGCGTTCGCAATCATGTTCTGCCGATGGGAGCAAAGCAGGAGCTTGCACCCATCGTGGGCATTGCTGTAGGGTGTCAGCTCTCATACAGAGCTGACACCCTCACTTGATCGCAGCAGTGCTCATAGTGAACCCATGCAATCATCACATTGTTTATATATGGTGGTTTGCGGGAACACAGCTCCCGCGGCGCTGTATACATACTGCGAATGTTGGGAAGTGGTTAAAGAGATTATTGGGGATTTTTATAATTTTGCATATTAAACTAAGAAATAACAGGAAGGTAGTTACTGACAAAACCTAAAACAGAAACAAAATCAGCATATACCCTGCTGTAAGTAAAAAGCTATAATGCATATAAATAACATAGGATACTTAATAAACATGTTTTTTTAATTAAAAAAAAAGCATAAAAGCCATCTGATGCTGTACCTCAATCCGCGAGGTCCAATCTTCTAATATTGAAACCTCACCTTTTGTCAGAGGATCTCGATGTAGAATGGGGAAGACCAGGACCTGAGCCCAACACTGCCCATGGGAAGCTATATAATTGAAATTCCTAGCTCATAAGAAGGGGAATACATGCAACATATAGAAGCATATTCACACTGTGGCCATTTAATACACAAAACCTAACACAGAAACAAAATGAGCATATACCATGCAATAAGTAAGTAAATAGTAATTGTACATGTAAATAACATAGGATATGTAGAAAACACTGATACTAATTGCCTACCTGTGCTACCTGGTGATCATTTCTGTCAGCTCATAGCTGTTACTGACCACTTCTGTTGGCGATTTCCCAGCTTCCACTGACATAATGTTGACAGAGCATTTTCTTCTATACTTCTCTGATATGTTGATGGGACGTCTCTGCCGGCATCATGCTGATTGACAGCCAGCTTCCTGCTACCTAACTGCGGGGAGCTAGCTGTCAATTAGTGTTACAGTGTCAACAGAGCAGAGCGAAACAGCAGAAGCTGCTCTGTTGAGTTGAGGTGGAATGAAGCAGCAGGGGAATCACTGGCTGAGCTTGTCCCTGTGCAGAACAGTTAGTTAGCAACCATCTGCCTGTTTTTTCTTAGCCCCCCTACACAACAATAAGAAAGGTCATATGTAACCCCTTTAACGATTTCTAATTTATAAGAGACACCTGCCCTTCCAAATTTGGAGCCTGCTTGTATGGATAAACATGTAAGACACCCTGTAATGTAGCATTCAAAGCCAGTAATCAAGTTTTTTTGAGGATGTCTTTAATTATGGATCCATGTTAAAATAAGAAAATTGATTGATCTGAACAACTTGCTATGAGGCATAATCATTAGTGCTAGATTAAGGCATGGCGAGTTTTTCCTAAACTGCCAACATTGTGAAGTTTACTTCAGCAACAGTGTCAAGAGGAAACCAAGAATGTTTTGATAATTAAAAAAATCCAATGCAAAAGGATGCAAATAACTCACCAATTAAATGAGGAGGTCTGCAATTGTTCTGAAGAACAGTCAAGTGAAGTGCTGCTCCATTCAAAGCTGCTGCTCCATCTACTGTGTGCAAGTGCACAAATTACCATCCTTCGCACAGAAGGCCAAGAACTGGAGAATGACCAGTTTGAGTGCCACTGTGGAATAAGGGTAACGGAAAGGCAAGACTCTTGTGGTTAAAGGAGTCCACAAATGGACTCACTGACCTGATGAGATGAATCTGTAGGTATTTATTTCATCTTGCTGGTATGAGGATTTACTTTTGGTGCAAACAGCCTGAATCAATGAACCTTTCCTGCCAGGCGTTAACAGTTCGGACTGGTGGAGTCGGCATAATGGTGTGGTAAATATTTTCTAGGCACACCCTAGTTTCTCTGATACTTGTGGATGGATGTTTGCACAGTAGGACTTATCTAAAAATTGTAGGTACCTATTAACACTGACCAAAAAATATCAACAGTATGGATGTTATATTATAATATTAAAGCATAATTTTCCCATAACAGCATAAATAACAAATGTAAAAAGCAATGTATCAGAGTAATGCTTTACACAGTCCATCCATGTGCTGCTTCAAAGAAATCTAGTTCAGTGAAGAAGTAGGGCAGGTACTGTAACACAATTGTCTGCAAGTCGTGTTGCAAGACTTGTTAAAGAGTATGCCGGTGAGTTTGAATGGATAGCTATCTCCAGTAGATGACACACAGGTGTACTGTTTTTGATCCAAAACCATAAGTGAAACTTGCAGCAAGGAGTAGTAGAAGTCCTCCCTCAATATTTCCACTAGTTTCGAAAACCACACTTTTCATAAGCTCAAAAAAGGCACCAAAAAGTGCCATAAAAACTGATAATAACTGACATTACTATTTGCAATTAATTTCCAGTTTCTAAACTGACTTTTAATTACTTAGCTGATGTGTGCAGAACTGAATTGACTAAATTCCCAGCAGAAACCTTCTAATTAACACTACTGCCTGATGTGTGTGGCATTTGCTAGGACTAAATTCATAAAGCAACTTTTGCTCAGACAACAATTTATTTCTCTATGGTCCACAAACTGCTGTCCCCTTATTTCACAGTAATATGTCAAGTGTGTGGTCTAATTATTCATATTTATTTATATAGCGTCACTAACTTTAGTAACGCTTTAGGTTTTCTTCATATCATGTTATGGGGATACACACAGTCAGTGCAAATGTCAAGGAAATTACCCGATTTATGCACTGAAGTGTGCTTCCATATACCAAACATTGCATACATTGGGGCATATTTATGAAGCTAAATGTGCCAGAGTTCTGGTATAATTTGTGTGAAAAAAATGGTCTTCGTGACTTGCACCATATTTTATGTGTTTTAGACACATTTCATAAATTGTCTTTCAAAAGGGTGTTGTTTTTTTTAAAGGGATGTAACCTAATATTTTACAGTATGTGTCAATTTTGTGATACAAATTTCTGGCACAAAGTAAGCCAACTCATAGGCGATTATGTCATCTTCTCCTCCCTTGTCAACGTTGCTGAGTCAGAGAGGTGACACCTGACCCTGCTGACAGGCGCTGGATCTAGTTGAGTATGTGACACAGTATATACAAGATATATTAGGAAGAAACATCTCATGGAAGGGTTGAACAATTATAGATATGTCAGGAGGAGGCATAACTGGAATACTGATTGGGGAATTCTTTAAGCCAGGAGATATGCTTGTCAGAAGTTTGAAGGTTTGTAAATTGTCAGATGGTATGAGGGGAAGCTTGAGAGAAGTCTTGTATAGGAGAATATAAGAGGTGATTACTGCAGTAGAGATGACCATGTGAGTTACCCGCCAGGGCCGTGGGGTACTCGGTACCAGGTCCGGTGTTCACAGGGGGATGTCACGGTGGCTGCGACCTCGACCGCAGCCTTGGGCGCCCATGTAAAAAGGGAAAGGTCTTTTAAGGGACTAAAGTTTATGTTCGTGACACCACCTGTGGTATTCGGTCAATGGGGATGACGCTGCTTTAAGGGCTCCTCTGGGGTGATGTTATGGCAGCTAGATGGTATAACTTCTCACAGGTGAAGTATGTCGCCAGGGCTTCCCATTGTGTAGATGGTGGAATGATGAGCTGTGCAGTAAGGAACGATGACACAGGTTTGCAGTCTCTTTACCTCGTTTACTGAAGACTTCAGCAGCCACAGCCCAGAGCATTGGATCACAGGAAGGTAGGGTCCGGTTGGTTTGGAGGCAAATCCAGTCCCCTTTTCCAGGTGGAAAATAGAAGCCTTCCTTTGCGCTGTAGTGGTGTAGTCCCTTACTGCTAGAAGCTTCACATAAAGTCCTCACAGATGTTATCTCTTTCTCTCAGTCCCCCGGATAGGATAGGACATAACCCGTATGACAAGTGACTTGAGCCTGTTTATAGGGTCTCTTAGATGACCCAGCTCTGTGGGGTGTCCCAGGCCTCCTGGGTGTGGGTGCGGACAGGTAACGTGCTATTAGCTATCCTGCCACTCTGATGTAAGGCGTGGAGGTCCTTACAACCTCGGTGTTCCAGCTACCAGAGTTCTGCGCCTCAGAAGGAGGCAGCCTGCTCGGGGCTGGTCCCCTTCTGGTATCCTCTCCTGTGCTTCTTCTCCTGCACGCTCACTGCAATCAATTCTGCCTTCTAAATGTCTCTTTCCGGGAGCTGCCACTCTGTGGCATGCACAGCTTCGTAAACCCTCTGTCCTCCTCAGTCTACTGTCTGGAACTCTCTATCTCTCCCTACAGACTACCAGAGATATATATATGTATGTATATATATATATATACTGTATATATATATATGAGTCACTTAGTAAATAGGAGCTTATATATATATATACAGTATATATATGAGTCACCTAGTAAATAGGATCAAAAGCTCCCCCTGGTGGTCTGGAGTATGAATGTGTTGCATGTCTGTGGTACCTGGTTACAGTTATCCTTTCTTGCCTCCAAATGTAGCATCACTCTCCCCGTGAGGAAAGCGACATTACTGTGATGACCAGGACCCTGGGGCGCCACACATGCATGATTCATTATTGCATATATGCTTTTTCTGCCTAGTTTTTGTTGTGTTGCACCGTCTTTTGTTTGTACCAAATTCATCTTTCTATTTGTGCCTTTTTTTAAGTGTATTCTATTTGTGTTCAGCTTTTTTTTTTTCAAATCTCCACTTTGTGGATTAAAGCTTTCAAATATTTACGCCTGATGCATCATTTTCAACTTTTTCTTTATCTCACCTTTGCACTAGGCACTTTATGCATATGTATGAGTATACCTGATACCCTGCTGTCATACTATTGGTGCTGCATTTGTGTTGCACCAGTGTCTCTTACCAGTATTCTGTCATAAACTGTTTGCTTATTTATGCTTGTGTAAAATCTCTGTGGAATTATTATTAATAAATACAGTGATTGAATTTTATTTGTGGATTGGCACTCCGTTTTTCTTTTTAAGTTGCGGCTCATATGAAAAAAACTAATACCTTTAAAAATACTTTTCATTAATAAATTCTTAAAAAAGGGAAAAATATCCCCAAACTCCACAGTGTGAAAAACCAAATGAAAAAAAATATATAAATGTTGCTGATCTGTTTAAGGTGTACCAGCATAGGTGAGAGCTATACCTACTTAACCATAATTAACCTTAGCTGGACCCTTCCTGACAGCGGAAGTTGGCACCCTCTTGAACGCAAATGGTGCCTCTACTCAATGGCTGTTAACCCTATAGTCCCTAAAAAAAAACATAGAATTGTTCAACCACAAATAAATGTACACTCACATCTCAATCCAATATCTCTGGCTTATTGTGGAATACTGGGGTAGACAAAGCAGACCCTTAGATGGGGGTTCAAAGAAGAAATCCTAATGCAATACCACATTATACAATCAAGCAGAGGTATCAAACCATAACTTAAAAAAACTAAATGTTTTTGGTTAGGTTAATAGCTAATATTTTTAGGGGAAGAGGAGAGGTAGGGTTAATTAGCTCGAAATCTGTCCTTGCATATAGGTGTGATATCCCACACAAATCACCACTCCATTGCACTATATCCCAATAGATAAACAATCTGACAACCACAATAAAGACTTTAGCTCAAACATGCTTGATCAGCTTTGTCCCTGCTCAATCAGCATCAGCCTCAACGCGTTTCCCTCCCATGAAATGAGTTCTTCAGGAGACATGTGGTATTTCAATGTTCACTCAGAACATCACAGATATAAGATAATGCCTGGTTGCAGGGGTGAGCCAGTGTGAATCTGGTCTCCTTATATACACAGCGGAACCTTTTAGACCAGGAGATAGGGCAACATCCGTCATATCAGTATATCCATTACTTGTCCCCATTCGCAGTACAGTGCATGTCACACAATATGTCTCGGTCAGTAGAGGAACTGACCCAAGCTAGTCTCACCGCTTCCGGGTTGCCATGCCACTGTTGCACAGCCCCACATGATTACAGAGTAGTAAGTAGGTGAGCGTCATCTCATTCAGTGGTAACCACACCACCTCTCACAGCGCTCCATCTCAATACGGCCGTGCCGTATGGCGCATGCGCATAGGGGACCACAATCACAGAACTCCTACACAGTGACAGAAACAATGTGCAGGCGCCCCACGGATGTATCTTTCACCATATTCCATGATCTGGAAGACAAATACTGCCTATCTCTTTCACTATTATAGGCATGTTAATACCACACATCCACTGGTGAATATATTGTAATGCAACTATTCCTATATGGGGATACCATGCCCTCATCTTTATCTGTGTGCAATTATTTCGGGTATCAGAGTTACATCATAAAGGTTTGATCTCAACAAAATACATCCTTTATCACCCTGATTAGTTCTCTCCTCCATATTTTTGCACAGCAATTGTTGCTTTTTATCCTTATTTCGTTACACACAAGACCCACACTTAATATAAGTTATGATTATCAGATATGGAAAAAACTAACTGTTAGGGTTAGTGGAACGCACCGAGTATATATATATGTATTATTAGGTGCGTTCGCAACCTGGGGTCCACCGTGCAGGAGAGGAAACTGCTGCTGGCAAATGGCGGCGCTATATGGCGGTATAAGCGAACTCTGTTAACTCCAGAGTCTTTAGGAACAAGATGCTGTCCCCTGTTAACCTCACAGAGGTACACAGCTACCAACCAGAGCAAACTGTGGTCATGCAGTCAGAGAAAACAGACAAACAACTCCTCACCGGAGATGCTGGTATTCTAGCGGCTTATTTCAGCCAAGGCCCTGAATAGACTCATACAAACTCCTCACCGGAAGTGCCGGTATTCTAGGGGCTTATTTCAGCCAAACCCCAAACCCTAACCGCATCGAAATATGACCACACTGGCGCTGAGCTCATAGACATTTGTTTGAAACTAGCGCATGGCCATGCGGCCATGCAAATCTTTTATAGCTGCAGCAACTTCAGGACCTTCCTAGAGGACCAATGGGAGCTGCTACAGTACCTGAGCATGTGACCCCCTGACCTCCAATGAGAGGTCTTACCCTGGGGATACTCAAAAAGGGAAAAGCATGACTTAGTCCCAGAGACGTCTGCTCACTGCTGACCAGTACCGGCTACAAAGGCAGAGCCTGGAAGAACAGTAGTAACCAGTCGCCCAGTATCAGCCTGAGTCAGACGTTGGGACCAACGTCTCCACTGCGGCTGGAGAAGAATGGGAGACCGCAGCGGAGGTAGTTCGAGATTCCCCCTGTGCGGAGGCGGGAACTCGACCCCTAACACTAACTAATAGTCACTATAGCTCTGGACTTGTATGTGATTCAAAACATGAACCATCTCATAGGCCCATGTGAGGTTAAATATGCTCTTCTGATTGGACCAAAGCTTAGTCTGTAAAAGTGAGGATCGGGCATCCTCCTACGAAACAGCCATACGTTAAACAATCATTGAGCCCCCTCGGGGCTACAGAGTCTATTTTAAAGATCCACTGGGTTTCCTTCTGCCAAATAAGTCTGTCCCAATCACCTTCTCTCCCACTTTGTCTAATTACCTCCAGAACACAAAAGGAGAGGACTTCCCCTTTACCTTGATGTGCTTCCCAAACATGTCGAGCCACTGGTGTATCCTTCTCATTTCTGATGTCCCCCAGGTGCTCACTAATCCTTTTCCTAAGTTTCCTTCTCGTTTTGCCCATGTAATTCTTTGGGCATGGGCATGTGGCCATATATACCACTCCTGTGGTTCTACAATTTGCAATATCTCTTAAGAAGAACTTCTTGCCATTAGAGGCACTCAAAAAACTCCTTCCTGATGCCACCAATCTACAGAATGAGCTATTCCCACATCTAAAAGTGCCACAGATTTTCCTATCTAGCCAAGTGCCCTCACGTTTTGGTCTTATGTAATGGCTATGTACTAATCGGTCTTTCAAGGAACGACCCTTACAAAAAGTGACTGCTGGTTTAGTGGTGACAACATCAGACAATGAATCATCCATCTGTAGGATACTCCAGTGTTTGTTAAGAATTCTGAATATCTGGTCTGTTTGATTGTCAAAAGTACCTATTATTCTCACAATGTCTGAATCCTTCTTAGTAGTATTGGGTTGCAATAGTGTCTGTCTGTCCCTCCCTAGTGCGTTTTTGAAGGCTGGATTCTAAATCTTTCCCTCAATTCAAAGGATTGAGTCCTAAATGTGTCAGACCCGGAGCAATTCCTCCTATCCCTAAGGTATTGGTCCTTCTTAAGAGGGACAGGGTGGTGACTTTCCCATCTCAGAAGGGCATTCGTGGCCATTGGCTTGCGATAAATGCTAGTTCCCAGCATACCTTGGGTATTTTTTGTTATTTTTACATCCAGGAATGCCAGCTCAGTCTCATTACATTCGTATGTGAAGCTCAATCCGATGGAATTCAGGTTGAGTTCCTTCACAAAGTTCTCAAATTCTTCCTTTGTCCCTATCCAAATAACAAAGACATCGTCTATATACCGATACCAGGCGGCTATCTTCGTTGACCACCAAATGTCTGAATCGGCAAAGACAATAGTTTCCTCCCACCAGCCCAGGAGGAGATTTGCATATGAAGGTATACAAGAGCAACCCATCGCGGTCCCCCTGAGCTGGTGGAAGTACTTTTCATTAAAGACAAAATAATTGTGAGTCAAGATGAAACTCATCAAGTCATGTACCAGCTGGTTATGTGCCCGATAGTATATAGCCCTTGTCCTAAGGTAGAAATACAATGATTTAAGACCCATTGCGTGTGGAATGCTACTATATAAGGCTTCAACGTCTATTGAGCCTAATAGTGCTTCCTTTTCAACAGTGACACCATCTATCTTTAACAATAAGTCAGAGGTGTCCCGTACATAGGACGGAAGTGCTGTCACAAAAGGGCGTAAAACCTTATCAAGGTATATGCCCGTGTTCTGACTTTGGGAGCCCATCCCTGATACGATGGGATGTCCTCTAATGGGGGTTAATCTCTTATGAACTTTAGTGAGGACATAGCATGTGGGGATGACAGGACAAGTAGGAGACATAAACTTATATTCATTTGAAGAGATGATTCTATCATTGAGACCTCTATCCAAAATGATCATTAGGGACCTTTCAAACTCACTGGTTGGATCGTTTTCCAGTTGCCCCTAACTGCTTTTATTATCAAGTATTGAGTTACACATTTCTGTATACCTTTTCTGGTTGAGGATGACCAAATTACCCTCCTTATCAGATGGCTTAATAATAATAGCGGAATTTTTTTCCAAGTTCTCAAGTGCCTCCATTTCCTCACAACTAAGTTTGGAAGGAACATTGGGATTATTACTACTCCATTTTTTAAGGTCATCCTCGACCACTTTTAAAAAGATATCAATGTTTGTATAATCACCAGGAGGGGCATATTCTTGCTCTTAAGTTTAACATCCATGTGTCGGCCTAGCCCCCGGTCCCTCTCATTTTCCCCCAACAAGTCAACCAAGGTGTTAACTCGTCAAGATCTAGCAATACCTAGTCTTAAAGATTGATCTCTATCATTCTGAGAGAACTTTTTCCTCTTTAACTTTCGACAAAAAAGATTAATATCCTTCACCCATGCAAAGGTATTGTGACGTGTTGTAGGAACAAATGAGAGGCCCTTTTCAAGAACCTCGATTTCCCCTGGTGATAAGGTATATCCACTCAAATTTATAATCTGATTCCCATCTGTGCTTATTGATTTCGTTTTCTCAAGTCGTAACCCACAGTGGCTCTCTGATCTAAAAAAAAGAAGAGGAGGTGATGAGGGTATTGATGTTGAAGAGCCTGAGGGTTGATCTCCTATTGTGGGACCCGAGTAACCTCGACCTTGCCCCCTGCCTCCATGGTAGCTGTGATGGGATGTACGGCAGAGCAGGAAGGGACAACAGGCCGAAGGACGATCCAACGAGATTTATTAAAGCAGGGAGCATACAACATCAAATATCCATAATGTCCTTCAAGTCCACGAGAAGTCCACAATAAGTCCAAGTAAAGAAACAGATCTGGAGGTGCTTTCCAGTAATCCTGCACCCGATAAACGAAACAATAGTCCTTCCACGAGTCCAAAAGATCCACCACAATCACACGGATACTGATTGCTTCCTCAGACAGCTTCGGTTCCTTCTCTTCCAGTATCCAACACACAACTGGCTAGATCACACATGGGTCTCTTGTCTGTGCTCCTGGGATCCGCCCATGAAGCGGGGTAGGGGTCACACCTTCTATTCAATGGTTGGGTCCACCAGAAGATTTTAGACTGGTCGGCTCTGCTTAGTCTATCTAGTATGTACATTTGACTACCCACCTGCTGTGAGGTAGAATGGCTATTCTTCACTAGTGGTGTTGACAAAGCTTAATTACATTATAGCTTAGGGCTGCAAGTATTGGGGAAAGGAGATATAGGGTATGTGCACACGTCAGGATTTCTTGCAGAAATTTTCCTGACAAAAACCGGACATTTCTGCCAGAAATCCGCATGCGTTTTTACAGCGATTTTACCGTGATTTTGACGCGTCTTTGGTGCGTTTTTCCCAAATGCATAGAATTACGGGAAAAACGTAGAAAATCCGCAAAAATAATGAACATGCTCATTTTTTTACCGCGATGCGTTTTTTTCACGGATAAAAACGCATCCATGTGCACAAAACATGCAGAATGCATTCTAAATGATAGAATGCATAATGTATGCGTTTTAAATGAGTTTTTATAGCGTTTTTAGCGCGAAAAAACGCGAAAAAAATGCGAAAAAACCTGAACGTGTGCACATGGCCATATTGTTACAGGTGAACTCCCAGCAAAAGAAAATACATAAATTACAGCTAATAGAAACCAGAGAACAGTTACATACATCAAATGGCATATTATTCATATACAGGACAGGGCAAAAGTACATATCATGACAATCCCTTCCCCTCCCAATTTGTGTACGTACTAGGGAGTGGGACCTCTACAGGTCGCTGGTTAAGTACACACAGGCAGAGCGTCACTTACATGTGGCTTCATGCAGCCACGAATTGGCATCGTAGCTCTCCCACATCATTGCCCAGGAGAACATCTGCAGGCAGACCACCCATCACCCCAACCACACATCGCCTGACCCCAAAACCAAAGTTCAGATCCACAGTGGCTGTGGGAATAGTCCTCCATTGTCCACCAGCCAGTTTAATGACAATCCCAGGTCCTCTATGAATTGCCTCAGGCCGAACCACTCGGGAATCAGACAGTGTGAGGAAAGCCCCTGAGTCACAAAATCCAATAAGTCTCTGTCCATCCAGCATGACCTCCTGCAAGTGCTTACCTCGATGAGCAGAAGTTGTCATAGCTGCAGGTCGCACACCATAAACTCCTAATGGTGCAACATGGGTGGGTGAGGCACTAGGCCAGTCCTCACGTAGTGGTGACACGTCTTCCTCCATGGCACTTGGCTGTACATAATTAATAATACGACTGGGTACAGGATCAATCCTCATTTGAACAGCTGGGCAGGAGGCTTGCAGATGCCCCGGCTGCCCACATTGATAGCATCTGTGCTGGGTCTCACTCCATCCAAGGCGTCCTCTTGGGCGAGGGGTAAGGGAACCTGGAGGCCGGCTCCCACCTGAAGGTGCTGCAGGGGTTTGAGGACGACTCCTCCATGGGCTGGCTGGGCATGAGGCCTGCAGATGCCCCAGATGCCCACAACCATAACACCTGCGCTCTGCTACTTCCTCTCCTCGTCGTATTCCAGAAAATGCAGTAGAAGCAACTGGAGGCACATTTACACGGGTATCAGCATGAGGTGGTGGCTTAGAGGAACAGGGAACGATGGGGACAGAAGAACTGAGGGCCAACGGTGTTGTGGAGCTGGTAGGCCTCTGTTATGACCTGGTGGTTAGGAGCACCCGACACAACCTGATAGTTAAACTCACACAGGACAAGCTCTGGGATGTGGGAGCTCTGCTGACCGCAGGCCCTAATCCTATCACAACAACTAGAAATAGCCGTGGAGCGTTCCTGACTCTCCCTAGACGCCTCTTCACAGCCTAAGAGCTAGCTAGCCCTAGAGATAGAAAATAAAGCCTACCTTGCCTCAGAGAAATTCCCCAAAGGAAAAGGCAGCCCCCCACATATATTGACTGTGAGTAAAGATGAAAGTCACAAACGCAGAAATGAAACAGGTTTCAGCAAAGGGAGGCCAGACTTACTAAACAGACAGAGGATAGGAAAGGTATCTTTGCGGTCAGCACAAAAAACTACAAAAGACCACGCAGAGTGTGCAAAAAGACCTCCGCACCGACTAACGGTGCGGAGATGCCACTCTGCATCCCAGAGCTTCCAGCTAGCAAGACAAAATCAAGATAACCAGCTGGACAAGGAAACAATGAACAAATAATAACTATCAGGAACTTAGCTTCTGCTGGAGAAGACAGGTCACCAGAAAGATCCAAGAGCGAACTGAACCAATGCAGGAACATTGACAGCTGGCATGGAGTAACGATCTGAGTGGAGTTAAATAGAGCAGCCAACCAAAGGATAAACCACGCCACCTGTGTAAGGAACCTCAGAAGCAGCAGCTTCACTCACAGCCACCAGAGGGAGTCCATGGACAGAACTCGCCGAAGTACCATTCACGACCACAGGAGGGAGTTCGACAACAGAATTCACAACAGTACCCCCCCCCCTTGAGGAGGGGTCACCGAACCCTCACCAGAGCCCCCAGGCTGATCAGGATGAGCCAAATGAAAGGCATGAACTAGATCGGCAGCATGAACATCAGAGGCAAAAACCCAGGAATTATCTTCCTGACCATAACCCTTCCACTTGACCAGGTACTGGAGTTTCCGTCTCGAAACACGAGAATCCAAAATCTTCTCCACCACATACTCCAACTCCCCCTTGACCAACACCGGGGCAGGAGGATCAACGGAGGGAACCATAGGCGCCACGTATCTCCGCAACAACGACCTATGGAACACATTATGGATGGCAAAAGAAGCTGGAAGGTCCAAACGAAATGACACAGGATTAAGAACTTCAGAAATCTTATATGGCCCAATGAAACGAGGCTTAAACTTAGGAGAGGAAACCTTCATAGGAACATGACGAGATGACAACCAAACCAAATCCCCAACACAATGTCGGGGACCAACACAGCGCCGGCGGTTAGCGAAACGTTGAGCCTTCTCCTGGGACAATGTCAAATTGTCCACCACATGAGTCCAAATCTGCTGCAACCTGTCCACCAGCGTATCCACACCAGGACAGTCCGAAGGCTCAACCTGCCCTGAAGAGAAACGAGGATGGAAACCAGAATTACAGAAAAAAGGAAAAACTAAAGTAGCTGAGCTGGCCCAATTATTAAGGGCGAACTTAGCCAAAGGCAAGAAGGACACCCAATCATCCTGATCAGCAGAAACAAAGCATCTCAGATATGTTTCCAAAGTCTGATTAGTTCGTTCGGTTTGGCCATTAGTCTGAGGATGGAAAGCCGAAGAAAAAGACAAATCAATGCCCATCTTAGCACAAAAGGACCGCCAAAACCTCGAAACAAACTGGGAACCTCTGTCCGAGACGATGTTCTCTGGAATGCCATGCAAACGAACCACATGCTGGAAAAACAATGGCACCAAATCAGAGGAGGAAGGCAATTTAGACAAGGGTACCAAATGGACCATCTTAGAGAAGCGATCACAAACCACCCAAATGACCAACATCCTTTGAGAAACAGGGAGATCAGAAATAAAATCCATGGAAATATGCGTCCAGGGCCTCTTCGGGACCGGCAAGGGCAAAAGCAACCCACTGGCACGAGAACAGCAGGGTTTAGCCCGAGCACAAGTCCCACAGGACTGCACAAAAGAACGCACATCCCGTGACAAAGAAGGCCACCAAAAGGATCTAGCCACCAAATCTCTGGTACCAAAGATTCCAGGATGACCAGCCAACACCGAACAATGAACCTCAGAGATAACTCTACTAGTCCATCTATCAGGGACAGTCTCTCCGCTGGACAATGGTCAGGTCTATCAGCCTGAAACTTCTGCAGCACACGCCGCAAATCAGGGGAGATGGCAGACAAAATTACCCCCTCTTTAAGAATACCCGCCGGCTCCGAAACACCCGGAGAGTCAGGCACAAAACTCCTTGACAGGGCATCAGCCTTCACATTCTTAGATCCCGGAAGGTATGAAATCACAAAATCAAAACGGGAGAAAAAGAGCGACCATCGAGCCTGTCTAGGATTCAACCGTTTGGCAGACTCGAGATAAGTCAAATTCTTGTGATCCGTCAAGACCACCACGCGATGTTTAGCTCCTTCAAGCCAATGTCGCCACTCCTCGAATGCCCACTTCATGGCCAACAACTCTCGATTGCCAACATCATAATTGCGCTCAGCAGGCGAGAATTTTCTAGAAAAGAAGGCACATGGTTTCATCACCGAGCCATCAGAACTTCTTTGCGACAAAACAGCCCCTGCTCCAATCTCAGAAGCATCAACCTCGACCTGAAATGGAAGTGAAACATCTGGCTGGCACAACACAGGGGCAGAAGAAAAACGACGCTTCAACTCCTGAAAAGCCTCTACAGCCGCAGAGGACCAATTGACCACATCAGCACCTTTCTTGGTCAAATCAGTCAACGGTTTAGCAATACTAGAAAAATTAGCGATGAAGCGACGGTAAAAATTAGCAAAGCCCAGGAACTTCTGCAGGCTCTTCACAGATGTCGGCTGAGTCCAATCATAAATGGCCTGAACTTTAACAGGGTCCATCTCGATAGTAGAAGGGGAAAAAATGAAACCCAAAAATGAAACCTTCTGAACTCCAAAGAGACACTTTGACCCCTTCACAAACAAGGAATTCGCACGAAGGACCTGGAACACCATTCTGACCTGTTTCACATGAGACTCCCAATCATCCGAAAAGACCTAAATGTCATCCAAATATACAATCATGAATCTATCCAGGTACTCTCGAAAGATGTCATGCATAAAGGACTGAAACACAGATGGAGCATTAGAAAGCCCGAATGGCATAACCAGGTACTCAAAATGGCCCTCGGGCGTATTAAATGCTGTTTTCCATTCATCGCCCTGTTTAATTCGCACAAGATTATACGCCCCTCGAAGATCTATCTTGGTGAACCAACTAGCCCCCTTAATCCGAGCAAACAAATCAGACAGCAGCGGCACAGGCTACTGAAATTTGACTGTGATCTTATTAAGAAGGCGGTAATCAATAGAAGGTCTCAAAGAGCCATCCTTCTTGGCCACAAAAAAGAACCCTGCTCCCAATGGTGACGACGACGGGCGAATATGACCCTTCTCCAAGGATTCCTTTATATAACTCCGCATAGCGGCGTGCTCTGGCACAGATAAATTAAACAGACGGCCCTTAGGAAACTTACTACCAGGAATCAAATTAATAGCACAATCGCAAACCCTATGAGGAGGTAGGGCACCGCCGGCTTTGGGCTCTTCAAATACATCCCGGTAATCTGATAAAAACTCAGGGACTTCAGAAGGAGTGGAAGGCGAAATTGACAACAATGGAACATCACCATGTACCCCCTGACAACCCCAGCCGGACACAGACATAGATTTCCAATCTAACACTGGATTATGGACCTGTAGCAATGGCAACCCTAAAACGACCACATCATGCAGATTATGCAACACCAAAAAGCGAATATCCTCCTGATGTGCAGGAGCCATGCACATGGTCAATTGAGTCCAGTACTGAGGCTTATTCTTGGCCAAAGGCGTAGCATCAATTCCTCTCGATGGAATAGGATACTGCAAGGGCTCCAAGGAAAAACCACAGCGCCTGGCAAACTCCAAGTCCATCAAATTCAGGGCAGCGCCTGAATCCACAAATGCCATAACAGAATAGGATGACAAAGAGCAAATCAGAGTAACGGACAAAAGAAATTTAGACTGTACCGTACCAATGGTGGCAGACCTAGCGAACCGCTTAGTGCGCTTAGGACAATCGGAGATAGCATGAGTGGATTCACCACAGTAAAAACACAGCCCATTCCGACGTCTGTGTTCTTCCCGTTCAGCTCTGGTCAAAGTCCTATCACACTGCATAGGCTCAGGCCTATGCTCAGAGAATACCACCAGATGGTGCACAGCTTTGCGCTCACGCAAGCGCCGATCGATCTGAATGGCCAAGGACATAGACTCATTCAGACCAGCAGGTGTGGGAAATCCCACCATGACATCCTTAAGGGCTTCAGAAAGACCCTTCCTGAAAATTGCCGCCAGGGCACACTCATTCCACTGAGTAAGCACAGACCACTTTCTAAACTTCTGACAGTACACCTCCGCTTCATCCTGACCCTGACACAAAGCCAGCAAGATTTTCTCTGCCTGATCCACTGAATTTGGTTCATCATAAAGTAATCCAAGCGCCAGAAAAAACGCATCAACATCACGCAATGCAGGATCTCCTGGCGCAAGGGAAAATGCCCAGTCTTGAGGGTCACCACGCAACAAAGAAATAATGATTTTTACTTGTTGAACGGGGTCACCAGAGGAGCGGGGTTTCAAAGCTAGAAACAGTTTACAATTATTCTTGAAATTCAGAAACCTAGATCTATCCCCAGAAAATAAATCAGGAATAGGAATTCTAGGCTCTAACATAGGATTCTGAACCACAAAATCTTGAATGTTTTGTACCCTTGCAGTGAGATGATCCACACAAGAGGACAGACCTTGAATGTCCATATCTACACCTGTGTCCTGAACCACCCAAAGGTTTAGGGGAAAAGAAAGACAAAACACAGTGCAAAGAAAAAAAAATGGTCTCAGAACTTCTCTTATCCCTGTATTGAGATGCATTAATACTTTGGGCCAGCTGTACTGTTATGACCTGGTGGTTAGGAGCACCCGACACGACCTGATTGTTAAACTCACACAGGACAAGCTCTGGGATGTGGGAGCTCTGCTGACCGCAGGCCCTAATCCTATCACAACAACTAGAAATAGCCGTGGAGCGTTCCTGACTCTCCCTAGATGCCTCTTCACAGCCTAAGAGCTAGCTAGCCCTAGAGATAGAAAATAAAGCCTACCTTGCTTCAGAGAAATTCCCCAAAGGAAAAGGCAGCCCCCCACATATATTGACTGTGAGTAAAGATGAAAGTCACAAACGCAGAAATGAAACAGGTTTCAGCAAAGGGAGGCCAGACTTACTAAACAGACAGAGGATAGGAAAGGTATCTTTGCGGTCAGCACAAAAAACTACAAAAGACCACGCAGAGTGTGCAAAAAGACCTCCGCACCGACTAACGGTGCGGAGATGCCACTCTGCATCCCAGAGCTTCCAGCTAGCAAGACAAAATCAAGATAACCAGCTGGACAAGGAAACAATGAACAAATAATAACTATCAGGAACTTAGCTTCTGCTGGAGAAGACAGGTCACCAGAAAGATCCAAGAGCGAACTGAACCAATGCAGGAACATTGACAGCTGGCATGGAGTAACGATCTGAGTGGAGTTAAATAGAGCAGCCAACCAAAGGATAAACCACGTCACCTGTGTAAGGAACCTCAGAAGCAGCAGCTTCACTCACAGCCACCAGAGGGAGTCCATGGACAGAACTCGCCGAAGTACCATTCACGACCACAGGAGGGAGTTCGACAACAGAATTCACAACAGGCCTCTCTCCATCCTCCAACAGAACCCTCCACTGAGGCTTGATGGTGAGAGCCTCATCAGCGAGAGATGCAGCTTCTTCCACTGTCGCTGGTCTCCTCTCACGCACCCATTCCCTGATCTCAACGGGGCACTGGGCAAAGAATTGTTCTTTTAGGATAACCTGGAGAAAGATGTTCCAGGTTAAGGCCTCCTCTGCCTCCAGCCAGAGATGACATATTTGTTTGAGTCTATGAGCATATATCTTAAAAGACACTTCCCCATCAAAGGCTAAAGTACGGAACTGAGTCCTGTAAGTGTCTGGCGTCACAGCATAATGTTCTAGAATAGTCTGTTTAATCTCCGCATACTCACAGTTCCCCCGAGGGTCCATAGCTCTATAGGCTTCAGCAGCTCCACCCTCTAAGAGCCCCACAAGATGTCAGACTCGCTCCCTTTCCGGGACTTCCATTAATCGACACTGATGCTCAAAGTCCTGGAAGAAGCCCTCAATGTCGCCTGCAGCCTCATGAAAGGGCTTAAAGTCTTTGCGGGACACTCTGGGGAGTTTCCTCATAGTGGGTGCTGAGGTTACAATCTGTCTGGAGCTTCTAGCTGCTTCCAAAGCGATCTGCCTCTCCAGCAATGCCATCTCCTGAGCTCTGTGAATGGCCTCCCTCTTATCGTCTATGGTGGCCTCTTCTCCCAGCAATGCCAACTCCTCCTCGTACCACACAACCCACTGACTTTTTTTGGTATTTACCTCCGGCTGCAGTCTTTCCTCCATTTGCTGTGAGGATCTGTTGTGAATTCTGTGGCAGAGCTCCCTCCTGTGGTCACAAGTGGTACTTCGGCTGATTCTCTCTATGAGCTTCCGTTGGTGGAGGAAAGTGGTACTGCGGCTTCTGAGTTTCCTTCCTCAGGTGATGTGGTGAAGTCGTTAGGTGCTGCTCTATTTAACTCCACCTAGTGCCTTGATCCTGGCCTCCAGTCAATGTTCTAGTATTGGACCTGTTTCCTCCTGGATCGTTCCTGTGGCCTGCTGCTCTGCATAGCTAAGTTCCGCTTTGCTATTTTGTTTGCTGTTTTTTTCTGTCCAGCTTGTCTATTTGTTTTTTTCTGCTTGCTGGAAGCTCTGGGACGCAGAGGGTGTACTTCCGTGCCGTTAGTTCGGTACGGAGGGTCTTTTTACCTTTACCTTTCCTATCCTCGCTCTGTTCAGAAAGTCGGGCCTCACTTTGCTAAATCTATTTCATCTCTACGTTTGTCTTTTCATCTTAACTCACAGTCATTACATGTGGGGGCTGCCTTTTCCTTTGGGGTATTTCTCTGAGGCAAGGTAGGCTTATTTTCTATCTTCAGGCTAGCTAGTTTCTCAGGCTGTGCCGAGTTGCATAGGGAGCGTTAGGCGCAATCCACGGCTGAGTCTAGTGTGATGGGGAGGATTAGGGATTGCGGTCAGCAGAGTTCCCACGTCTCAGAGCTCGTTCTATGTTTTTGGGTTATTGTCAGGTCACTGTATGTGCTCTGACCTCTATGTCCATTGTGGTACTGAATTACCTTATCATAACAAGGATCCTTCCTCAGCGTCATCTTGCAGGCGAACTCCTTGCAAAGCCTCAATTAGCTGCTCCTTGGAGAATCCTTTAAAACGGACTCCTACTTCACGGGCCTTTGATTGTAGGCTCCCCAAAGTCCAGTTCTTGTTCTCTGCGGTGCTTGTTCCCGATGTTTGGCCATTGTCCTCCATTCCTTCTGCTCTGATCCCACCGCTGCCAACCAGTTTGTGACGGGGTGTACGGCAGAGCAGGAAGGGACAACAGGCCGAAGGACGATCCAATGAGATTTATTAAAGCAGGGAGGATACAACATCAAATATCCATAATGTCCTTCAAGTCCATGAGAAGTCCACAATAAGTCCAAGTAAAGAAACAGATCTGGAGGTGCTTTCCAGTAATCCCGCACCCGATAAACGAACCAATAGTCCTTCCACGAGTCCAAAAGATCCACCACAATCACACGGATACCGATTGCTTCCTCAGACAGCTTCGGTTCCTTCTCTTCCAGTATACAACACACAACTGGCTAGATCACACATGGGTTTCTTGTCTGTGCTCCTGGGATCCGCCCATGAAGGGGGGGTAGGGGTCACACCTTCTATTCAATGGTTGGGTCCACCAGAAGATTCTAGACTCGAGATGCTGCAGGTGTTCATCCCAGGTGGAACTGAAGATGGCAATGTCATCCAAGTACGCCACTGCGTACTTCTCCAGTCCCTGAAGCAGGAGGTTGACTATCCACTGGGAAGTGGCAGGGGCATTCTTCATGCCGAAGGGCATGACCGTCAACTCGTACAGTCTGAAGGGTGTGATAAAAGCGGACTTCTCCTGAGCCTTGGGGCTCAGGGGAATCTGCCAGTATCCTCGACTCAGATCCATTATGGTTAGGTAATCTGCGCCAGCTAACCTTTCAAGCAGCTCCTCGATGTGCGGCATTTGGTGCGCATCAGAGGCTGTGATGGCGTTGAGCCCCCTGTAGTCCATACAGAACCAGGTGGTCCGGTCCTTCTTAGGCACGAGAACTATAGGTGAGGCCCACGCGCTCTTTGACTGTCGAATCACCCCCTGCTGTAACATCTCATCGATCTCCTGGCGCATAACCTGCTGCACCTGGTCAGAGATTCGATAGGGTGTAGTGGGGCATGATTCCCGGTGTCCACCTCGTGGACTGCTAACTCAGTTCTTCCAGGTTGGTTGCAGAACACGGCCCGGAAGGGTTCCAGCTTGGTCCGCAACTGCGACCGCTGGGGTTCGATTAGTGAGGCGCGTACCTCCACATCCTCGATGGACCCACCGGCCTTTGCATGGGCCAGCATGTCCAGGAGGGTGTCTTCCTCTCCATCTTCGGGCAGGCTACAGACCGGTAGAACGAAAGGTTCACGTTGGTGTTGAGCCTTCATCATGTTGACGTGAAAGGCCTGACCACGTAGGTGACTGGGTTGAGCTGTTGGTGGACGACGGACGGGCCCTCCCAGGCTGCCTGAAGCTTATCCTTTGGCACGGGGACCAGCACCGACACCTTTTGACCCACGTGGTAGGTCTGCTCCTGGGCATTCTGGTCGTACCAGTGCTTCTGGTCAGCCTGAGCCTGCGTCATGTTGTCATGCACCAACTGCATCAAGGTCTGCATCTTGTCACGGAAGCGCATGACATACTCTCTCTCTTTCTTAATATTGTTTTTTAAAATGCTTCAATAAATTTTAGATATTTTACTTACACTGGATGGACGTGCTGGATATTCCCTTTTCCTTTCTTCCACAGTAAGGATGCATTGCTTTACAGAGCTGCTGGAGACGGCCAGCGGGCCCACAATGTCCACCACGATCCTCTGGAAAGGCTCCTCTATCAGTGGCAAAGGGATCAGGGGAGCCTTAAGAGCAGGCCCCGCCTTCCCCACTCTTTGACCGGTGACACAGGAGTGGCAGTAGTTTGACACATCTGTCCCCATCTTAGGCAAACAGAAGTGTTGAGACAGCTGTGCCTTAGTTTTGCTGATCCCCAAGTGTCCAGCTAGCGGGATCTAATGGGCAATCCGTAACAACTCACCCCGGAATTGCTGCGGGACGACCAGCTGTCTTTCCCTTAACCACTCCTTTTGCGATTTTCTGGGTACTGTCTCCCGGTACAACCTTCCTTGTTCCCAGAACACCCTCTCCTTATCAGTCACGGAGGTGGGCATCTCGGCAAGTTTTCTCAAACTCTCTAGGCTCGCATCTGCACGCAGAGCAGCCTTTAACTCCTGGCTAGGGGAATCCAGAAGTGACATCAGGGTCCCTTCCCCACGGGAACCCTCTGGGACCTGTTCTGGGTCCACCTCTGGTTCAGTCACAATGATGACTGAGGAGGGTCCGGAAGGCAGACAGTTATCTGCGTTCCGGGCACTCTGACTGCGGCTACGTAGGCTGTCACCCCGGGGATTTCTACAGACCCATCAGCCGGCACTGCTATGGGCTCTACCTCCCCATCCACCCCCAACACTCCAGAGGCAGTGCTATTTATGGGCCAGTTACCTTCCTCGGTGGCACTGGTCATTTTCATGGTGTCACCTTCCTTATGGTTCCCATGCATCTCCCCATTTCCTTTAGCACCGACACTTGCCCCTGCTAGGGGTTCCTCAGCCGTCTTACTCCGCAGAGCGACGGGGCTGAGCATTCCTGTACCTATGGACACATCAACCTTCACAGAAAAATCATTATCAGGTTCAGTTGGCACAGGTACAACATTTTCGCCATCAATCCTAGGGAAAAAATGGTTATCAGATGCATCATTACAAGATAAAGCATGGTCAGGTAACACATGCAATTTCCCATCATCCTCATCAGGGTTAACGTTACCCATATTAGCAGATTGGGAAGGGGTGTCAGGAATGTAGTATGCAACCATCCTCCCCAAATCAGTCCCCAACAAAACATCAGTGGGCAAATTATCAGACAGCCACCTTCCTTCACCCCGCTCCCGACACCACAATCAATATACAGTGGGGCAAAAAAGTATTTAGTCAGTCAGCAATAGTGCAAGTTCCACCACTTAAAAAGATGAGAGGCGTCTGTAATTTACATCATAGGTAGACTTCAACTATGGGAGACAAACTGAGAAAAAAAAAATCCAGAAAATCACATTGTCTGTTTTTTTAACATTTTATTTGCTTATTATGGTGGAAAATAAGTATTTGGTCAGAAACAAAATTTTATCTCAATACTTTGTAATATATCCTTTGTTGGCAATGACAGAGGTCAAACGTTTTCTGTAAGTCTTCACAAGGTTGCCACACACTGTTGTTGGTATGTTGGCCCATTAATCCATGCAGATCTCCTCTAGAGCAGTGATGTTTTTGGCTTTTCACTTGGCAACACAGACTTTCAACTCCCTCCAAAGGTTTTCTATAGGGTTGAGATCTGGAGACTGGCTAGGCCACTCCAGGACCTTGAAATGCTTCTTACGAAGCCACTCCTTCGTTGCCCTGGCGGTGTGCTTTGGATCATTGTCATGTTGAAAGACCCAGCCACGTTTTATCTTCAATGCCCTTGCTGATGGAAGGAGGTTTGCACTCAAAATCTCACGATACATGGCCCCATTCATTCTTTCATGTACCCGGATCAGTCGTCCTGGCCCCTTTGCAGAGAAACAGCCCCAAAGCATGATGTTTCAACCACCATGCTTTACAGTAGGTATGGTGTTTGATGGATGCAACTCAGTATTCTTTTTCCTCCAAACACGACAAGTTGTGTTTCTACCAAACAGTTCCAGTTTGGTTTCATCAGACCATAGGACATTCTCCCAAAACTCCTCTGGATCATCCAAATGCTCTCTAGCAAACTTCAGACGGACCCGGACATGTACTGGCTTAAGCAGTGGGACACGTCTGGCACTGCAGGATCTTAGTCCATGGTGGCGTAGTGTGTTACTTATGGTAGGCCTTGTTACATTGGTCCCAGCTCTCTGCAGTTCATTCACTAGGTCCCCCCGCGTGGTTCTGGGATTTTTGCTCACCGTTCTTGTGATCATTCTGACCCCACGGGGTGGGATTTTGCGTGGAGCCCCAGATCGAGGGAGATTATCAGTGGTCTTGAATGTCTTCCATTTTCTAATTATTGCTCCCACTGTTGATTTCTTCACTCCAAGCTGGTTGGCTATTGCAGATTCAGTCTTCCCAGCCTGGTGCAGGGCTACAATTTTGTTTCTGGTGTCCTTTGACAGCTCTTTGGTCTTCACCATAGTGGAGTTTGGAGTCAGACTGTTTGAGGGTGTGCACAGGTGTCTTTTTATACTGATAACAAGTTTAAACAGGTGCCATTACTACAGGTAATGAGTGGAGGAAAGAGGAGACTCTTAAAGAAGAAGTTACAGGTCTGTGAGAGCCAGAAATCTTGATTGTTTGTTTCTGACCAAATACTTATTTTCCACCATAATATGCAAATAAATTGTTAAAAAAACAGACAATGTGATTTTCTGGATTTTTTTTTTCTCAGTTTGTCTCCCATAGTTGAGGTCTACCTATGATGTAAATTACAGACGCCTCTCATCTTTTTAAGTGGTGGAACTTGCACTATTGCTGACTGACTAAATACTTTTTTGCCCCACTGTATACCCGGACCATTGGCAAGCGACAGCTGATGCCCCCAATCCCAGTGACAGTTAGGGTTTTCCCCGGAATTATCTCTTCAGGGGCCGTCAGTTCGGGTCGAATGAGGGTCCGTTCAGCCCCGGTGTCCTTGAGGCCTGTAGCGACATGGCCTCCCACAGTGACGTGCTTTACGTTGTCACACACCCTCCCAGCCACCCCACCCACCAAAAGAACTGCGTTAGGCCCTGGGGCCATGGAAGGGGGGTTCTTCTGCTTGTCTGGACAGTCCGCTTGCAGAAGAAACACTGGCGAGGTTCGGTGGTAAGTCTGGTGCTGTTGGCCACCGGGACAGGACCTCTGGTGTGTTGGCTGGCAGGGGTACTGGCGCTGGTTGCAGGCTTACCCCCTCTCCAGCTGGTGGTGACTGGCTTACGCACTTCCAATCTACGGTTGGCCTCATAGGCATCGGCAATCTGCGCTGCTTTCATCACGTCTTTGGGTTCCCTGTCCATCACGAACCATCGCACCTCAGCTGGGCAAAGAGGTAAGAACTGGTCTTTGATCATCAGGTCTCCCAGCTGCTCAAAGGTGGTCACTGACGGTCCTGGGATCCACTGGATGAAGTGGGTCCTGAGTCCATGCACCACATCGCCGTAGCTGTCGTGTGGGCCACGTTGGAGATTCCGGAACTTTCTATGGTAAACCTCAGGTATAAGCTGGTACTTTGTTATCGGGGCCTGCTTGATGGCCTCATAGTCACCATCTTGTTCTTGAGGAAGAGCAGCAAACGCCTCCAGAGCTTTGCCTCTCAGCCTTGGGGTCAGGTATCATGCCCATTCTTCTGTAGGCAGCTGGTACTGTCTACAGGTTTTCTCAAAGGCCCGCAGAAAAGTGTCCAAGTTCCCATCATTTTCCATAACAGGAAAGTCATCGGGCCGGGGCTTCGGTATCTGAGCGCTGCTGGGCTCACGGCTCCGGGCGGTGGAGGGCATCCCCCCTGCCGGAGCATCTCCAGTTCGTGTTCTCGCTGGGCTTGGCGCTCGGCTCTCTCAGCCTCCCGCTCAGCTCTCTCAGCCTCCCGCTTGGCTGGCTTCTGGTATTGCTGTATCAGGTGCAGACGTCCATCACGGTCATCGGCGGGGAGTAGTTCCAAGACCGCCAGCAGGAGGGGGTCCAATTCGCCCTGATTGCTAATAGGGCCGGCATTCAGTGGTTGGACCCCTGCTGCAGCACCATGTTCGCTAGTGCTGGCTTCTGCGGCCACTGGGCTCTGTGGCCTGACTTGGTCTAGAGCGGCTTCCCATTGCACCAGATCTGAGACCAGTTGGGCTTTGTTTTTGCCTGCAAAGTCAATGTTCTGTGACCTGCATAAGGCAATAAGGGTGTCTCTGGTCTGCTGCTTATAAAAGGTTTCTCCCAGCACAACCATGGTTGCCAAATAAAAGATAGGACAGAAAAACAAAGAGAAGGGAAGGGGATAATTACCAGTACACACAATTGTCTCAGGACTAATAAACACTGAGTTCGTTCTCCAAACTTATTTGCGCAGAGTCCTCGCAAGAACTTTGCAAGTTTTTAGTGAGAGGAAACCACTAATGCTCTAAGATCCCACCGCGCTGCCACCAATTTGTCATGATTCACACCGTGACTGTCACTCCTACATCACGGATCGGGGTGACTTTAGGCCAACAGACGGCTATCACATGTGCAGGGGGCTTATCTTAGTTATCCCTCCACTACTACACTGTGATGAAAACATACACAAGGCTATTGGCCTATCAGTTTACAGCCGGGGTAGTTATCCCACTGCTCTTCAATATACCACGAACTGCAGGGATTTATGTATATCCCACTTTACAGTTCTGCTTGAACTTGCAGCTCTCTGGCGCCCCCTTACCCTCATGTCAGATTAGGTACTGCACCTAAGTTAATTAGTCACCAGAAAGGCTGCCTGCTTGGTACTGGCTATTGGGCATGCTGCAGCGAGGCGATATAACTACTCCCACTCAGGCAGGAACAATAATTATCAGCGCCGCCGTCGCTACAATGACTCCCAAAGGCACAGAGCAAGGTATGCTGCCACCAGCTTCGATTAAACGGGTCCGAACCTAACCCAAAACAGTAGCGTAATTCCCTTCAGAAGACTTAGGGTACGTTTTAGAACAGGAGAACAAAACTAGTAATTTATATATTTTACTCCATAAGATAAGGCAGTGTTTATAAAAAATATTACAAGGATGTTACAAAAGAGACAATTGAAAATATGTGCAAGGTAATTATAACATAATGGGATTAAATGATAAAAGGTAAAACTCACATGTTCTCAGATCATTGCAGGCAAACCTTGCTGGCAGGCAGAACCCCAAATGTCCCAGTGCATCAGGAGGTCTGGATAGGAACAGCTCCTCAGGTAAGACTGAAGGCTGGGGGACTTGCAGAAAACTTATAGCTCAGCCTGGTGACATCACTAAAAGGGTTGGTTTCCTCAGACCCTCCTATCTCTTCAGCTGTACAGTTTTCTCCAACAATTCTTATAATTCTTGTATTTTCGTTCCCGAATATGTCAGAATCATAACACACCCAGCATTCATCTTATTTTAAAATTGGTTTCTAATTAGATCAAATTTGTCCTAGTTGGGACACACAGCTCCGGAGAAATCCGTACTTTTTACCTGTTGGAATTAGAAGCTCGCGCTTACAATGGCTGACAGATCCGTCGATGGAGATTTGCAACATAGACTTATTATTTTCCTAGCCCAAATCAGTGGCCCAATATCTCACTATAACAGGGCAAAGAACTGCATGTCTTGAGAGGGATATAAGACCAGTTCTAGCTGGCACAACTGTCCACTGCAGCTATAGCGGACGTAAAAATTCTTTTGGGAGGGGCATGAGGGGTTTGGGATCTAAACATACACATCTGCACAAACAGAAACACACAGAGAAGGGTTTTTTTAGCCCACAGTATGGTGCTAATAGGCAAAGCTACAATATCATATTACATTTCATACAATATTGTGACAGGTGGGTCTTGAGGACTGGAGTTGAGAAACGCTGACATAGGGAATAAATTGCTGGCTACGTAATACATGGATAGACTATGCCCAAAGCCTCTGGTGACCAGAACATTATGTGCATAACAATTTTTAGTTAAGAGAGATTGCATGAGATTTAAAATGTATTTCTTTAGAAACTACAGTATGTCATCCACATCCATGAAACACAGCTCATAGTTAAGACTGGAAATGCTTTTAAGAAAAAAGCAGACCATAATCTCATGTATCACAGGGATCCTTGCGAACTCCATGATAAAATATTATCTGTTCACATAGTTTTACAAATTACATATTTGATACTAGGTATTCCGTTATTGATCTTTTCATCCCATGGATGAAGCCATATTTGTTCTGTGTTGTCAAATAACACGTTGCTGTTTTTCATCTTTTCAGAATTGACGTATACCAAATCTGAACAAATTGGGCTTTGTTGAGGGGCTCGTCTTTGTGAACTTCAGAAAACCTTTGGTATCAAAGAGAATGACAAATAACTACTTTGTACATATATCATATGCTAGATGAAAAGCCTTCATAGCCTTTAGGGAAATATTGTGAACAATACAAGGTGGCTTCAGTCATTTCACTTATGAGCATTGGTTTCGTAGTTCTGCTCGTCCCATAGACCTACTGGTCCACAAAGCATAATATCAACATACTGTATCTGGATATATACATGCTCTATGCTCTAAAAGCAGTGCACTCAAGAAACTAGAGAGTTTTTATGACCTGTAGAATATACTATAGACTAGCAAATGTTGCAGGCAGAATAATAGCTGTTGGGGTACATAGGTTGCAATGTTACATAGGTAGAATCCTTTGAAACATAAGAAACCAATATCAAAGTGGCATATGGTGGATTATGGGAATACTATTTTATCTAGGCTACCAGCATTCTCACAATTGTTATTTAGGGTCAGGAAATTACCGTATATACTCGAGTATAAGCTGAGATTTTCAGCCCAAAAAAATGGGCTGAAAGTGCCCCTCTCAGCTTATACTCGAGTCATGGTCGGCAGGTGACGGGGAGCGACGACTGTCAAATACTCACCTGCTCCCGGCGCTCCAGACGCGGTCCCTTCATGTCCAACGGTCTTCGAGACCTGCAGCTTTCTTCCCCTGTTCAGCGGCACTGCTCATTAAAGTAATAAATATCGACTCCACTCCCATAGGGAGAGCTGAGGACTTTCAAGGTTCTACTGTGGAGTTGTAATGTCTTACCACAAGCAGTGGGGTCCTCATTCGTCAGTTGGGAATTGTGAGTAGCTGTGTGCAACCGTAGTGTTATGCCTCAAACTGTGTATACCCCACAGAGGACATATAGTCTCCCATAATCATTTTCTGGTTTGTCATGACATACAAGAGTGTCATGTGCAAGAGAAATAAAATGTCAGACTCATTACATGTAACCCTGAAGTGAGCATGTCTGTTTAGTGCAAGAGAAACCTTTGTGAACAAATGTGCCTATTATCTGATATACATAGTTTTTATCAACTTCATGTTCAGTAAAAAGAATTTTATTTTTGCTCTTTGGTCTCCCACAATTCGTTCTCTAACATCTGGTGCTGGCCTGCCCAATATAGCAGCACTATGTAGTCTGCAGAGGCAAATTGCCCAGGCAACAAGAGCACACATAACCAGGACCACCATTTTTATTTAGTGTGCCAGGCAGTAGAAGATGAATACCTTGCCCACGGATGCCGCCCCACACGATTTTACACTTGGCGTAGTCGACAGGATCGAGTCTTGCTAATAAAATAGAATATAGAGTAGCGGGGAAGAATCAAGAAGCATGGAATATTGCAGAGCAAGTGCATATCAAGATGGCACTGAGTGCAGACTCTAACATGGCAGCTGATAGCACAGCACAGAAAGAAGGATCCTGTTTCAGCAGACGTGCTGGGAGCGGTGGCTGCAAGGCGTCACGGACCGCGATTTCCTCTGATGGCCGGTCCCCTGGCGAAGGTCTTTAAGGAGCAGTGTTCTCATGGATAGATAATCCGCTTTGATTGAAGGAGGGGGAATAGATTAATCCGTGGGCAGTGACGAGGTGTATGTCAACAGGCATATGTTAAAAGAATACTTACGTCGTAGGTATGTGATATCTTTCCTGGTTAACAGGTGACAGTCTTGAAGTTATCTAGATTCCACTCGTGATACTCTGTTGGGATGACTCGGTAGTGCGCAGCGGCTGAACTGGAAGATTGGAAATCAGAGAAGAAGCTGGAGAGAGCTAGCACCCATGAAAGAAGGGCATGAAAAAATGACAAAGTAGAGACCAGGACACACAGATAGCTGTGAGAAGTCTTGGGCTCTTTGAAATGGGAACAATATGGTTAGAGAAAAAAATTGTGATGCAAAGGGGAAGCCAGAAGCTGTCCAAAACTCTGCAGGGGTCTGTTGCAGTTCAAGTAACGCATGGGGCTGTAGCTTATCAAGGGCTTCGTACACAGCTGAGCCCAGATGTCTTGTGGACCAGCCTCTGGGACATTGGAACCCAGAAAGGGAACAAAGACTATACCCTATACATCCAGTAGAAGAGGAGGAAAAAGGACCAAAAAGAGATTCCTGAGAAAAATTAAAAGTGAGCCGTAAGCTGGGAGAGTTCATTTTGAACTCATTGCAGCCCACTTATGCCTGGAGTAGTTCAAGGCTCCAGAGTAGCAGAAAACCAGCGGATCTATGGTCCAATAATCTCGGACTCTGAAGAAGATAAAGAAGAGGACTGCATAACCTATGGCTGACTAAGCTTCCTGTTTATTAATTGAATTGGATTGTACGTGTTCTAGATGGCCAAAGACAGCCCCCAGTTTATAGTAACCTTTGGCTGAACAGTTTTTTTTGTTGTTGCACCTGTTGGAACCTTTCTCTGCAAGGACGGCCATCACGGTGGCGCAGGGGTTAGCACAGCAGCCTTGCAGCGCTGGAGTCCTGGGTTCAAACCCCACCAAGGACAACATCTGCAAAGAGTTTGTATGTTCTCTCTGTGCTTGCGTGGGTTTCCTCCGGGTACTCCAGTTTCCTCCCACATTCCAAAGACACCGATCGGGAATTTAGATTGTGAGCCCCAACGGGGACAGCGATGATAATGTGTGCAACCTGGGAAGCGCTGCGGAATATGTTAATGCTAATGTTAAAAATAAAGATTATTATTATTATTAAAGAAGGGGGAAATGTAAAGAAGTGGAGGTGCTGCCCACACCCTCCTTGAAGATATAATGTTGCTACATAATGCACTGAAATGTTTTAAATGTGATATTGTCTGTTTAGTAATTTGAATGCACTTAGCTGGGTACAGATAGAGTTAATAGTTGGGACTAGCCCATAATCAAAGGGACTATATGGGAAGACAGAATATGACTTCCTGATACTGAATTAGTTAGAGCCTAGAGTTCAGTGGAGAAAGACCTGACATCTGACAGTTGGCAGTTTGACATGTTCCAGTGTGTTATATGCAGAGGGAGGATCACAGTATATGAGATAATACGTCCTAATGTAACGTGGAGTGGGGCAACAGCTGTGGACAAGGTACTTGTCTTCCACTTCCCTGGCATGCTACATGAAAATGGGGGTCCTGGCTGCGTGTGTGGACTTGTGGCACTTTGGCAATATGCCTCTGCAGACCGCATGGTGCCACTTTATTCGGCTGGCCAGGACCAGGTATTAAGAATTTGCCTGAGGAAGACCACAGTTCAAAAATATAATTCTTTTACTGAATATTAACGTAGTAAGAACTATGTACATCACGTGGCTGGTACAAAACTTCCTAGATGTTTTTACGTATCTTTCTCCATAGGAAGAAGCATCCCAATACTTTATAGCGACTACTTGACTTCCTTTACTATAGACACTTAGTAGCTACAATGCTATGTGTATTCTCTTCCTCTTGCTTCCCTTTACGTTTGCCTTCAGTTAGCCCTCAGTTAAAACGCCATACCATCCTGATGGACTTCCTGGTCCAGGCCTCAGTCGTCTTTCTTTTCTTTCACTTCTTTTAGGCCTCCTGTCTGCAATTCGACTTCTCTTTGCTTCTTTTCTCTCCTCAGAATCTTACAATCTGGATCTTTAGTTTCCTTATTGGCACACGAATACCCATTAACATGCGGATCTGTCAACTATCAGACCTTAGGTCTGGCGCTGCTCGATACTGTACTCTATCTCACTCACTATCAGGAAGTTGTCTTCTGTCTTCATACATAGCTCCTACCATTCTGGGCTAGTCCCAACTGCTAACTATCTATTACCCAACTATGTGTGTGCAAATTACTAAACAGACAAAATCACATTTAATACAGTGCAATGCATTATATCACAACACATATCTTTAAGAGGGAAAGTGGGCAGCACCTCCACTTCCTTACACTAAGGACCAACGAGACATTTGCCAGATTGAAATCCAGGCCAAGATGGCCACCTAAACAGTATGGAACTTAACCCCAGGGGAAGAAGAAGGGTATTGAAAGCAGAGAAGGAATTGTATCAGAAGAACAAAGGCTCAATTGGAGAAGGAAGCAATGGTCACCCAACTGGGATTTAAATTCTACAGAGTAGTAAGAATTTGTAGCGACATACCTCAAGCAGCGGGGTCCTCATTAGTAAGTTGGGAACTGAGAGTAGCTGTGAGCAGCATTAGCATTATACATCAGCAAGTTCATCCCTCACTGGGGAAGATCAAGCTTCCCATAATCTTTTACTGGTTTGTCATGAGGCGCAAGAGTGTGAAGTGCAAGAGAAATGAAATGTCATTACATGTAACCAAAAAGTGCCTATGTATGCTTAATGAAAGAAAAACCTTTGTGAAGAAATGTGCCCATTATCTGATGTACATAGTTTTTATCAACTTCATGTTCAGTAAAAAATAAATTTATTTTGTTCTCCCTCGAGTCGTTCTCTAACATCTGGTCCTCACCTGCTCTATACAGTTTGCAGAGGTAACACGAGCATACACACACATAGCCAGGACCTCTATTTTCATGTTTCATGTCGGGGCATGACAGATGAGTACCCAGCTCACAGCTACTGCCCTGCGCCACATTACATTTCACTGTCAGACTGGGGTGGCAAGAGCCAACCAGTGACATTGACTCCAGGGGCTCACTTTTCAGCTACATGCAAATATTCTTTCTGTTATTTTTCATTCGGCTTCCAGGTGGAATCCACCTAAAGACAACATAGTAACATAGTAACATAGTTAGTAAGGCCGAAAAAAGACATTTGTCCATCCAGTTCAGCCTATATTCCATCATAATAAATCCCCAGATCTACGTCCTTCTACAGAACCTAATTGTATGATACAATATTGTTCTGCTCCAGGAAGACATCCAGGCCTCTCTTGAACCCCTCGACTGAGTTCGCCATCACCACCTCCTCAGGCAAGCAATTCCAGATTCTCACTGCCCTAACAGTAAAGAATCCTCTTCTATGTTGGTGGAAAAACCTTCTCTCCTCCAGACGCAAAGAATGCCCCCTTGTGCCCGTCACCTTCCTTGGTATAAACAGATCCTCAGCGAGATATTTGTATTGTCCCCTTATATACTTATACATGGTTATTAGATCGCCTCTCAGTCGTCTTTTTTCTAGACTAAATAATCCTAATTTCGCTAATCTATCTGGGTATTGTAGTTCTCCCATCCCCTTTATTAATTTTGTTGCCCTCCTTTGTACTCTCTCTAGTTCCATTATATCCTTCCTGAGCACCGGTGCCCAAAACTGGACACAGTACTCCATGTGTGGTCTAACTAGGGATTTGTACAGAGGCAGTATAATGCTCTCATCATGTGTATCCAGACCTCTTTTAATGCACCCCATGATCCTGTTTGCCTTGGCAGCTGCTGCCTGGCACTGGCTGCTCCAGGTAAGTTTATCATTAACTAGAATCCCCAAGTCCTTCTCCCTGTCAGATTTACCCAGTGGTTTCCCATTCAGTGTGTAATGGTGATATTGATTCCTTCTTCCCATGTGTATAACCTTACATTTATCATTGTTAACATGGTGTGCATATACACCGAATTACAGAAATGATTGCTGACTTTCCTGACTGGTGATTGGTGTATGCTGTAGGCAATTTATTTGCCGGTATAAAAGGACTCTTTGGCACTGTTCACACCTGTGCTTAGAGTTCTATTTTATGTGGAAAACAAAACCATTAAAAAACTGAAGCAGAATATTGACTATAATGAGTGGAACAAAAGAACAGTCTGTGGAACTTTTCGTTCTGTGTAGATGCAAAGATGGAACCAGATGGACTCCATTCTGCCTTAGTATGGATCTGTTTTGCAACAGATCCGTTTTTCTAATGAGTCTTATTTTTCTGTTCTTACATTGGAACAGAAAAATAGAATAAAAATGCAGGTAAAACCAGAGCATTATAACTTAGAGATGTTTTATCTCTCATTAGCAGTTTTTGTACATATTTGCTGAAATCTTCTTGTCATTGTGATGGAACAAACAATAACGTGCAATTACATTTGTACCTTATTATGTAATATTTGATTACATTTTCTGGTAAAATTTACTTACAGTTTATTTCTTCATCACTTGAGTGTAGTAAAAGCATAGTGATCACTGAAGTCATTATGCAAATCCCACAAGAAGCCAATTATCAGGAAAGGCACCTTTAGAAATTGAAAAATCAATGAAATTTTATAACAATGTAAAGTCATTTATTCTGCCTTGAGTCACTATGTGCTACATCCAGGGCCTCCATCAGGGCATTACTGCCCTGACTGGCATATGGGGCCCGGTGGGCAGGGGGGGCCCACATCGGGCCCCGTCTCATCTGCTCACCGGGCCCCTACCGGCAGGCTAAACTGGGCCCTTAGCGGCGCTGCGGCAACACTATTGACGTGCGGGCCCGCATGTCAATAGTTAACAGCCACCAGCCAATCGGAGACTGGCAGCTGACGTCAGTCACAGAGCGCATGTTGCCGGCGTCTGACGTCAGTGTCAGTTGCTGGCAAGTGCGCGCTTCAGCTGAGTGGAGGGGAGCTTCGCCTTTGCCGCAAGATTGCGGCCAGGTAAGAAGAACTTTTTTTATTATTATTATTAAGAGCGGCGATTCGGGGGACCCGGGGCAGAATGCTGGACACACTGGGGGTAGAATACTGGAGCACTGGAGGCAGAATGCTGGAGCACTGGGGCAGAAATGCTGGACACACTGGGGCAGAATGCTGAAGCACTGGGGGTAGAATGCTGGACACACTGGGGCAGGACTGGACTCACTGGGGGTAGAATGCTGGAGCACTGGGGGCAGAATGCTGGACACACTGTGGCAGAATGCTGGACACACTGGGGCGGAAAGCTGGAGCACTTGGGGTAGAATGCTGGACACACTGGGGCAGAATGCTGGACACACTGGGGCAGAATGCTGGAGCACTGGGGCAGAATGCTGGACACACTGGGGCAGAATGCTGGAGCACTGGGGGCAGAATGCTGGACACACTGGGGCAGAATGCTGCAGCACTGGGGACAGAATGCTGGATCACTGGGGGTAGAATGCTGGACACACTTGGGGTAGAATGCTGGAGCACTGACGGCAGAATGCTGGACACACTGGGGCAGAATGCTGGAGCACTGGGGGCAGAATGCTGGACACACTGGGGCAGAATGCTGGAGCACTGGGGGTAGAATGCTGGACACACTGGGGGTAGAATGCTGGAGCACCGGGGGCAGAATGCTGGACACACTGGGGCAGAATGCTGGAACACTGGGGGTGGAATGCTGGAGCACTGAGGCTAGAATGCTGGACACACTGGGGGCAGAATGCTGGAGCACTGGGGCAGAATGCTGGACACACTGGGGCAGAATGCTGGAGCACTGGGGGTAGAATGCTGAAGCACTGGGGGAAGAATGCTAGACACACTGGGGCAGAATGCTGGAGTATTGGGGGCAGAATGCTGGACACAGTGGGGCAGAATGCTGGAGCACTGGAGGTAGAATGCTGGAGACACTGGGGGCAGGACTGGAGACACTGGGGGCAGAATGCTGGAGACACTGGGGGCAGAATGCTGGACACACTGAGGCAGAATGCTGGATCACTGGGGGCAGGACTGGAGACACTGAGGCAGAATGCTGGAGCACTGGGGGCAGAATTCTGGAGACTCTGGGGGCAGAATGCTGGAGCACTGGGGGCAGAATGCTGGACACACTGGGGCAGAATGCTGGAGCACTGGGGGCAGAATGGTGGGCACACTGGGGCAGAATCCTGGAGCACTGGGGGTAGAATGCTGGACACACTGGGTGCAGAATGCTGGACACACTGGGGCAGAATGCTGGAGCACTGGGTGTAGAATGCTGGAACACTGGGGGTTGAATGCTGGACACACTGGGGCAGAATGCTGGAGCATTGGGGGCAGAATGCTAGACACACTGGGGCAGAATGCTGGAGCACTGGGGGTAGAATGCTGGAGACACTGTGGGCAGGACTGGAGACACTATGGGCAGGACTGGAGACACTGGGGGTAGGACAGGAGACACTGGGGGTAGGACAGGAGACACTGGGGGTAGGACAGGAGACACTGGGGGCAGAATGCTGGAGACACTGGGGGCAGAATGCTGGACACACTGGGGGCAGAATGCTGGACACACTGAGGCAGAATGCTGGAGCACTGGAGGCAGGACTGGAGACACTGAGGCAGAATGCTGGACACACTGGGGCAGAATGCTGGAGACACTGGGGCAGAATGCTGGACACACTGGGGCAGAATGCTGGAGCATTGGGGACATAATGCTGGACACACTGGGGCAGAATGCTGGAGCACTGGGTGTAGCATGCTGGAGCACTGGGGGTAGAATGCTGGAGACACTGTGGGCAGGACTGGAGACACTGGGGGTAGGACAGGAGACACTGGGGGTAGGACAGGAGACACTGGGGGCAGAATGCTGGAGACACGGGGCAGAATGCTGGACACACTGGGGGCAGAATACTGGACACACTGAGGCAGAATGCTGGAGCACTGGGGGCAGGACTGGAGACACTGAGGCAGAATGCTGGAGCACTGAGGGCAGAATCCTCGAGACACTGGAGCAGAATGCTGGAGACGCTGGGGGCAGAATGCTGGAGACACTGGGGGCAGAATGCTGGACACACTGGGGCAGAATGCTGGAGCATTGGGGACATAATGCTGGACACACTGGGGCAGAATGCTGGAGCACTGGGGCTAGCATGCTGGAGCACTGGGGGTAGAATGCTGGAGACACTGGGGGCAGAATGCTGGACACACTGAGGCAGAATGCTGGAGCACTGGGGCAGAATGCTGGAGACACTGGGGGCAGAATGCTGGAGACACTGGGGATAGAATGCTGGACACACTGGGGGCAGAATGCTGGAGCTCTGGGGGCAGGACTGGAGACACTGGGGCAGAATACTGGAGACACTGGGGTAGAATGCTGGAGCACTGGGGGTAGAATGCTGGAGACACTGGGGGTAGAATGCTGGAGACACTGGGGGCAGAATGCCGGACACACTGAGGCAGAATGCTGGACACACTGATGGCAGGACTGGAGACACTGGGGGAAGAATGGTGGACACACTGAGGTAGAATGCTGGACACACTGAAGCAGAATGTTGGAGCACTGGGGGCAGGACAGGAGACACTGGGGGCAGAATGCTGGACACACTGAGGCAGAATGCTGGAGCACTGGGGGCAGGAATGAAGACACTGGGGGCAGAATGCTGGACACACTGAGGCAGAATGCTGGAGCACTGGGGGCAGGACTGCACACACTGGGGGCAGAATTCTGGACACACTGAGGCAGAAAGCTGGAGCACTGGGGGCAGGAATGAAGACACGGGGCAGAATGCTGGACACACTGAGGCAGAATGCTGGAGCTCACAGGGCAGGGCTGGAGACACTGGGGCAGAATGCTGGACACACTGAAGCAGAATGTTGGAGCATTGGGGGCAGGACAGGAGACACTGGGGGCAGAATGCTGGACACACTGAGGCAGAATGCTGGAGCACTGGGGGCAGGGCTGGAGACACTGGGGGCAAAATGCTGGACACACTGAGACAGAATGCTGGACATACTGGGGGCAGGACTGGAGACACTGGGGGCAGAATGCTGAACACACTGAGGCTGAATGCTGGGCACACTGGGGGCAGAATGCTGGACACAATGGGGGCAGAATGCTGGACACAATGGGGGCAGAATGCTGGACACACTGGGGGCAGGACTGGAGACACTGGGGCAGAATGCTGGACACACTGGGGGCAGAATGCTGGACACACTGGGGCAGAATGCTGGACACACTGGGGGCAGAATGCTGGACACACTGGGGACAGAATACTGTGCTACCTATACACTGACACTATACACTGAATAGTATATACAGAGCTCCTGTGTATAATGTCACCAGTGATCACTGTATTACCTATACATTATATACAGAGCTCCTGTGTATAATGTCACTGGTGATCACTGTATTACCTGTACACAGACACTGAATACTAAGTACAGATCTCCTGTGTATAATGGCACTTATGGTGATAGTATTGTGTTTTTTTTAATTATTGATCAGTATTGTAGTATTCAGTCACTATGTGGTGGTAATATGTGGTCTGGACATGGTGTTGCGGTATTTGTCCCTTGTATGTGCTATTTGGTCACTTTGTGGTGGTAATATGTGGTCTGGTCATGGTGTTGTGGAATTTGTTCCCTGTATTTTATATTATTTGATCACTGTAGTGGTAATGTCTGATCATGGTGTAGCGGTATTTGTTCTTTGTATGTAATATTATTCAATCACTGTGGTGTTAATATGTGGTCTGGTCATGGTGTGGTGGTATTTGTTTGTTGTATGTGATATTATTGGTCATTTTACATAGAATGTATGTCCGCAAGGACAGGGTCCTCTCCCCCCTGTACCAGTCTGTCACTGTAATCCTGTTTACTGTAAACGATATCTATAACCCTGTATGTAACCCATTCTCAAGTACAGCACCATGGAAATAATGGTGCTATATAAATAAATAATACTTTTAAAAATTGAAAAATAAATAAAAATAAAAAAATATACCTAAATTGTATTGCATATTTTAACATATATTTAGTAGGTTACAGCAAAGTAGCGCCCGGCCAAAAGTGTCTACCGTGTTATAGTGGTGGCTTAAAAAAATCTTTTGGCCAAATGAAACGCTGCCGGCTATATGTGTGATCTGGTGATGGGAACTGTTAATGTGTGATAGGTGAGAAGTGGAGTTTTTCCAAGAGAGAGCGGTGGGATTGTGGACAGTTCGAGGGGTGGAGGCGGGGCTGGGGTGGAGCCTGGGTGAAGTCTCAAGGGGCCCCGAAAATTTTGCCAGTATGGGGCCCCGAAATTTCTAGTGGCAGCCCTGGCTACATCCATAACATGGATCCCAAAATCTTTAGCCGAGTTACACTATTTCAGTGCATCCTGACGTAAAACTACAGCCCTGTCACCCTGTGAAACCTTAACTATGGTGACCTGAAAGTACGATATATATACACTGTGTTTATATATACTGTATATACTGTACAAGTGCTTCTCACTAACTTGGAATATCTTCAATACAAAAAGTGAATCTCATTATTATATAGAGTCATTACAAACAGAGTGATCTATTTCAATTGTTTATTTCTGTTAATGTAGACGACTATGGCTTACAGCCAATGAAAACACAAAAGTCATTATCTCTGTAAATTAGAATAATTAAAAAAACACCTGCAAAGGTTTCCTAATCATTTAAAATGGTCCCTAAGTCTGTTTCAGTAGGCTTCACAAGCTGACTTGACAGATGTCCAGAAGGCAGTCATTGACACACTCCACAAGGAGTGTAAGCCACAAAAAGTCATTGCAAAAGAAGCTGGCTGTTCACAGAGTGCTGTAATCAAGCATATTAATGGAAAGTTGAGTGGAAGTAAAAAGTGTGATAGAGAAAGGTGCACAAGCAACCGGGATGACCGCAGCCTTGAAAGGATTGTTAAGAAAAGGCGATTCAAAAATTTGGGGAGATTCACAAGGAGTGGACTGCTGCTGGAGTCATTGCTTCAAGAGCCTTCACACACAGACATATCCAGGACATGGCTTACAAGTGTCGCATTCCTTATGTCAAGCCACTTATGACCAATAGACAACGCCAGAAGCGTCTTACCTAGGCCAAGGAGACAAAGAAGTGGACTGTTGCTCAGTGGTCCAAGGTTTTGTTTTCAGATAAAAGTAAATTTTGCATTTCATTTGGAAATCAAGGTCCCAGAGTCTGGAGGAAGAGTGGAGAGACAGACAATCCAAGCTGCTTGAGGTCTTTTGTGAAGTTTCCCCAATCAGTGATGGTTTGGGGAGCCATGTCATCTGTTGGTGTAGGTCCACTGTGTTTTATCAAGACCAAAGTCAGCGCAGCTGTCTACCAGGAAATTTTAGAGCACTTCATGCTTACAGTATCACTGTGCTTGATTGGCCAGCAAACTCCCCTGACCTTAACCCCATAGAGAGTCTATGGGTATTGTCAAGAGGAAGATGAGAGATACCAGACCCAGCAATGCAGACCAGCTGAAGGCTGCTATCAAAGCAACCTGGGCTTCTATAACACCTTAGCAGTGACAAAGGCTGATCACCTCCATACCACTGCCGTATTGATGCGGCAATTGATGCAAAAGGAGCCTCGACCAAGTATTGAGTGTATTTACTGAACATACATTTCAGTAGGCCAACGTTTCGGATTTTAAAATCATTTTTCAAGCTGGTGTTACAAAGTGTTCTAATTTACTGAGAAACTCATATTATATAGAGTCATTACAAACAGAGTGATCTATTTCAAGTGTTTATTTTTGTTAATGTTGATGATTATGGCTTACAGCCAATGAAAACCCAAAAGTCATTATATCAGTAAATTAGAATACTTTATAACATCAGCTTGAAAAATGATATTAAAATTCAAACTTATCAACTTAAACAAAGTGCTGTATGCCACTCTGAGCCTGAAATATACAACACATATGGGACACAGCCTGAGTTATACAGCAAACATGGGACAAACTGAGGTATACAGCACAAATGGGACACAGCCTAAGGTATACAGCAAGGGAATAAGAGAATGTGCACACTCAGCAAGGTAGGTGCTGCCTGACCAGGACTAAGTCCAACTAAATAGTAAGAGAAACAGCCGCACTCATAGGTGAATTAAAAATGTGCAAAATTTTATTTATAGCAAGCAATGTTTCGACCCAATCTTGAGTCTTTTTCAAGCATTGCTATTGTGGTAGGCAACCAGGGGTAAGTGCTATGGAAATCCTTCAATGCATTTGGATCTTGTGGCTCATTGCCAGGGGGCTGGGTAGAGGTTCCTGGTAGTGTAGCACTTACCACGTTGCTTGCTTTCTAGTGGTGAGCATTCTGATGCTGCAAATATCGGGTATCGGCCGATATTCGCAGTATCGGAATTCTGATACTGAGTTCCGATACTTTTGCAATATCGGATACCAGAATCAGAAGTTCCCATAATGCAATGAGCCAGTTTCATTTAATTCAGCCCATGAGGAATCATTAGAAGTGTGGGCACATCCTGTTCTGCATGTTAGGCATGTAACTACTGGCATGGCTGTGATTGGCTGCTGAAATTATGTCATGATGCACTATAAAAGCCTCCGACGCCATTTTGTGTTCACTCTGCTGTGAATTCAGTTAGGGACAGGACGCTGTTGTTCTGACTGAGGGATAGTTTGAGATAGCGATTTGCTTCATTGTGCTTTACCCAGGCGAATTTAGCAACCGCTGTGTGAGAACCTTGTTTTTGCCTTGCAGCGCTGTTCATGGCTGTCTGCAGGGTCTCTGTGTGAGTGCAGCTCACTGTAGCCTGTTCTGCAGCCACAGCTGGTTGTAGTCTGCTCAGGGTGCATCACTGCCTCATACTATTCCATTGTCCTTTTTTCCAGATTTATCCTATTAGTGGGTTTCCATCTGTATCCTGCTAGATTGTGGAAAAACACTATATAGGAGTACATAGAGGAGCCTTTCTGCAGCCTTGTGCCCTGCAGCCCCAGCCAGATTAGTAATAGCCTTTTTTTGAAGCCTCATCTATTGCATTGTAGGTTACCTTCCTGCATTGTAATAGCTACATAAAGTTTGTGATACTATCGGTTTTACATCTTTGGGCACATCCAGTGTCTTTTTGTGAAAAAAAAGTTAATAAAGTTCACCAAACACTCCACTTTACAGTTGTGTAGGCCACATTAGCTAATATTAAAGTCTAGTCCACACTTTCTAAAATTAGTGTTTCTTATACTTGTTAGCAGCTGTTCAGGAATAAGCACACTAAGCCCTTAGTACTTTTCTGCCTATCTTTATCAGTCTACCATGATGAAGAAGGCAGGGAGTAAGGCATGTGGTCGTGGGCGTGGAGTTTCTGTAGGGAGAGCACATGGGGATTCTGTGCCTGCCCATAATGCAATGAGCCAGTTTGATTTAATTCAGCCAATGAGGAATCCTAAGAAGTGTGGGCACATCCTGTTAGGCATGTTAGGCATGTAACTACTGGCATGGCTGTGATTGGCTGCTGAAATGATGTCTTGATGCACTATAAAAGCCGCAGCCGCCGCAAATTTTGGTTCACTCTTCTGTGAATTCAGTTAGGGATAGGATGCTGTGTTCTGACTGAGGGACAGTTTGAGATAGCAATTTGCTTCATTGTGCTTTACCCAGGCTACTGTAGCAACCGCTGTGTGAGAAGCTTTTTTATGCGCATGCCATGACGATTAGGGATCAGCTGATGCCGCACAGTCTGAAGAAGGTGGAGGGAGATGAGTGAGAGGTGAAGATATGCACTGCGCATGCCCATGAATCCCAGCCCCGCAGTGTGAATAAATCAGAAGACACTGGGGCGGGATCTCAGGCCGCACAGGCTCAGTCAGCCTGACAACAAATGATGTCAGAAGACGGGCAGCACTAACTACACATGCCCAAGGGATAACATAACAGCGCAGGCTCCGGGACAGATTCAAACAACGCTGAGGAGGCGGTGCCCGGTGGCAAGGGGGTAAGAATGACGGCTGTGCTACGTCTCATTAAGAAGGAAAGTCCCGCCTCTGGGACGGTTTCACGGTATGAAGGGGCACATTTTATAAGTGTTTCCTTCAGCGTGTGCAAGGAGCATTACTAAAAGAGCCACCTTTTCTTTGTGCAGCATTAGTGCTGCACAAGGTGGCTCTTTTAGTTACAAACACCTGGGGGGGTTACAGGTTCCCTTTCAACTTGCTCCAATTAGGCCTCAGCCTACACTCTGTTTCTCCTGTAATCCCTGGGCTCCAACACCGCCAGTTGCTGCTCAGAAGTGTCTGGCACGGGTACTCCCTCCTGCCCAGCCTGATTCCAGCACGCCAGCTGTTTCCAGGTAGTGTCTTGGTCACGTCGCCTCCAATACGTTGTCCTGTTGGGTTGTGGTTGGGTTAGCCAACTCTATGGTGCCTGCAGTTTAGGTGCTTCCTATGTGGGCTGCGGGAACTGGCAATCAAGGTTGGTTCCGTAGTGCCAATAGGACAAGCTCCCCTGTAGGACAGTGGGTTTTCGGTAACTCCGGCCGGCTCGCAGCCTAGCAATTTTTTTTTCCTGTGGACCTTCTGCTGCCTATCTGAGTTCCAGCACCATTAGCTGGTTCTTAGGATGAAAATCTTGAATAGGTCCCCCTGGTTCCAGTACCGTCAGCTGGTTCCAGGCAGAGCCTTTGGCTTAGGTCCCTCCCTCTAAATATCTGATTTCCACCAACGTCTGGTGGTCCTTGGTAATGCTTTCTGGTACGGGTACCTCCTGCTTAGTAACCGGGTTCCAGTACCGTCAGCTGGCCCTCGGTAATTCCATTGGCTCTTGTACCTTCTGCTCCGCATCCTGGTTCCAGTACCGTCAGCTGGTTCAAGGCAGAGCCTTTGGCTTAGATGCCTCCTTCTCGGTATCCGAGTTCCACCAACGTCTGGTTGTCCTTGGTAGTGCTTTCTGGCATGGGTACCTCCTGCTTAGTAACCGGGTTCCAGTACCATCAGCTGGTCCTCGGTAGTTCAATTGGATCTTGTACCTTTGGGTAGCCATCCGAGTTCCAGTACAGTCAGCTGGTTCTCGGCAGTTCCTCAGCCTTCTTGTACCTTCTGCTACATTTCCAAGTTCAAGCTTTTGGAAATGGTTTTTGCTAATCACTTTGGATCTCCCTGATGACGACCTTAAAGATGATGACCCTGAAGACCACCCCGAATAAGACGATGACCCCAGAGATGACGACTCCGGAGATGACAACCCTGGAGATGCCGGCCCTGAAGACCACCCTGAAGAAGACGACGACCGCGGAGATAACGACCCTGGAGACGACAACCCTGGAGATGACGACCCTGGTGATGACGACCCTGAAGACCACCACGAAGAAGACCAAGAAGCTGCAGAACAAAAAGCAGAAGAACATTAAGCATAAGACTAAAAATCAGAGCAAAGGATATTATCTAAATTATAAGCAGAAGAAGACTAAGCAGTACATGGGGGTGAGTCCGTTCCTCCTCGTGGTGCCCCTGGAAAAAAACTGCTGCTGCAGGCCAAACTGAACACGGACAAATCCTGTTGTAAATCTTTTGTGACAGGAAGAACGGAAGGTGCAATCTTCAAACTTTTATAGATAACAACTACAGGAATGCCTGTCACAAATAAGAATATGATGAAGAAGAAGAAGAAGAAGAAGTAGAATATGAAGAAGAATAATAGTTGATTAAAAAGAATATGAAGAATGTAAAAAAAAAAACAATAATAGGAAGAAGGTGAAGAAGAAGAAGATGAATAAGGTGAAGAAGAAGGTGATGAAAAAGATGCTGCTGCTGAGGATGATGAAGAAGAAAGTGTGGGAGAAGTAAAAAAGAATGTGAAGAGCATGGAAGTAGTGAAACAAATATCTGACAAAATATAAAAAATCTTAACATAGTCAATATCTTTGTAACTCCGAACGTCTTAAAAAAAATTAATTCCTGCTATTCCATTTGATTGGGCTAAACCTCTATGCCTTTAATGTCTCCTCCACCTCCCCCAATACATTATTCTTAGTTGTTTTCCTTCATGTAGAATTAACCTACAAGGAAAGAAAGGCTTTATTTTAATTCCGATATTTTTGTCCCATTGACTTGCATTGGTATCGGGTATCGGTATCAGCGATATCCGATATTTTTTGGATATCGGACGATCCAATCCGATACCGATATTTCCGAATATTGGAAGGTAACGCTCAACACTTTTGCTTTCTGATATCTACAGAATCATCTTTTTTTGTTACATTTATAGTGTGGTAACTACTGTAAATACAATTTTGTATTCACCTATGAGTGCAGCTGTTTCTCCTACTAAGGTATACAGCAAATATGGGGACACAGCCTGAGGTATACAGCACATATGGGACACAGTCTGAAATATACAGCACATGTGGGACAAATCCTGAAATATACAGCACATATGGGACAAATCCTGAGGTACAGCAAGTATGGGACACAAACTGAGTTATACAGCACATAAAGGACTCAGTCTGAAGTATACAGCACATATGGGACACAGCCTGAGGTATTCATGGTATACATCGCATATGAGACACAGCCTGAGGTATACAGCAGATACGGTACACAGCCTGAGGCTATGTGCTGTACACCTCATACTGTGTCCACTATGAGCTGTATGCCACAGACTGTGTCACATGTGCTGTATACCTCAGGCTGTGTCCCATATGTGCTTGCTGGACATTCCCCACTCTTGCCCTATTCTCTCACATACCCTCCAGTCCCTTTCCCCTGCTGTCGCCACTCACCTAACTAAAATATTTAATCTCTCCCTCTCATTTGGTAATTTTCCCTTCTCATTTAAACATGCCAGCATTAGTGTTGAGCGATACCTTCCGATATCCAGAAGTATCGTATCAGATTGGATCGGCCGATATCCACAAAATATCGGATATCGCCGATACCGATACCCAATGCAAGTCAATGCGACACAAATATTGGAATGTAAATAAGCCCTTTCTGTCCTTCTACATCCTGTTCCGGAGGGGGGAAGAGTGTGGGCGGACACTGTGCGTGTCTGTGTGTGCGGGGGGGGGTCTGTGCGGGCTGCTGGGGGTCTGTTCGGGCCTGCCAGGGGTCTGTGCGGGCTGCCGGGGGGTCTGTGTGGGCTGCCGGGGGTCAGTACTTGCCTGCCGGGGTCTGTACAGGCCTGCCGAGGGTCTCTACGGGCCTGCCAAGGGTCTGTGCGGGCTGCCAGGGGTCTGTGCGGGCCTGCCAGGGTTCAGTGCAGGCTGCTGGGGGTCTGTGCAGGCTCCCGGGGTCTGTGCGGGCCTGCCGAGGGTTTGTACGGACCTGCCGGGGGTCTGTGTGGGCTGCCGGGGGTCTGTGCGGGCCTGCTGGGGCTCTGTGCAGGCTGCCGGGGGACTAAAAGTCCCATCGGACGATGCCTGCTACAGTGACAGTGATTGACACATTAGCCAATGATGGGACAGTAGTAGTCCCATCATCATTACTATTATAAGGTGACATTAAGCCGGGTTAATAACAGAGAGGCGTCAATAAGACGCCTATCCATTATTAATCCAATAGTAATAAAGGGTTAATAAAACACACACATTAGGAAAAAAAGTATTTTAATATTCTTAATTTAACCATACTTACCATACTTCAGCGCCTGCAAAAAACATAAAATAATAAACCGTATACTACCTGTCCGCCATAGTCCAATTATTAAAGAGTGTCCCACGACGATCTCCCCTATAGAACAGTGACAATGGGTGATGTCACTGCTCTATAGGACCCTCAGTGACACACTGACAGAAGACAATGGCTCCTGCAGTGGCTCACTGAGGTTACTATAGTACAAAGTCTCACTTTATGGCAATTGCTGCATGGGAAAATTTCTCACACAGCAATGCCAAAAGTGATACTAGGGACTATTTTTTTACAGCGGCGGAGGAATACAGTGCGGAAGGATACCTTCCTCCCGTCATTGTGTTCCTGGAGCCCCTGGAGAGCGGCCGCATCAGCTGATGCTGCCGTTCTCCATGGTAGATCGTCGTGGGACACTCGTGGATTTCTGCGGATCAGGGAGTATATTGGTTGTTTGTTATTTTAATATTTTTTACAGGAGACACTGCAAAAAAACACCCTCTCGACCAGCAGAGGGCATACCTCTAGGCCTGAACATATAAACAGCATGTGGCTATAGGCCAATAATAAATGTCCAAAGGATCTAGTTATCTAATAATTTTAAGGTAGATTATAACCAGGAATCCACGCCAACAAATAGAGTTATCAAGAAGAATAATACAATTTATTAGAATATCAAATACATATCAAAAATAATACATACATAAAGTATACAGACACATAATGGGGAGTGGGGAGCAGCAACTAAAGAGCCTTCAGTATACGCAGATGGTAAGGGTAATACTGGGACAGGACACAAACAAATCCGAAAAAGAACCCTGCTGAAACAGCACGCTGGCAGATGCTAAGTGATCGTAATGGAATTGATCATTGCTAAATATAAATAATATAAGCAAAAAAGTGGAAAAGAGAATACATAAACAATCCATAGGGGTTTGGTTGATAGATAGGAAATGAAACCCTGGATCTTAGCCGAAAAAGACCAAAAGCATATGACAAGCCCAGGCGGCTACAATGAGTGTATACACCATTTATAATGATCCAAAGTTACATCGGGACATATTGTCCGGCGAGTTTTGAAAAAAACGGATCCGGTGAAAAAAACGGAACCTGCGGAAATAAATGGATCCGGTGTGAAAAAACGGATCCGGTGGAAAAAAACGGATCCGGCGGAAAAAAATGGATCCGTTTTTTTCAAAACTCGCCGGATTGTGCCTGATGGCAAAAACCTGATGTGTGAAAGCAGCCAGATAAATGGATAGATACATCTATGTATCTATAGATATATCTATCTATAAATATAGCTATAGATAGATATATCCATAGATATTGTAGGGATTCAACTCACTCAGGTGCGACGGCTGACACTCAGGAGGCACGTTCCTTTAAAAGTTCACAGGTTTTATTGCTTCATAAACCATGTGGCAAAACAACAGAAAGCAAATAGCCTTTGGTTCAGGAAAAGAAAAACAAGTGTCCAGTTCATCCAGCTCAGTCCTGAAGCTTTAACACACTCAGGAGGGTTTCACCTCCACACATATCTACTGTGTTAAGCATTAGCCTGACTTATATAGGACTAACCACACCCAGTAACCGATCACATGATTAGCCATGTGGTTTGACATCACCACAGGTCCTGAGACACATATATATATATATGGTTATGTGCAACAAAGAAATACTCCGGGCTACATTACAGTGACAAGGCACCTATGTGACACATACCTCCCGTCGACTACACACCCTTTAGCCATGCTACATACTTCCCAGATCTGCCTAAAGCCGTGGGGCTTGGCACTTTCCCCCACTAAACAAGGGATTCTTGATAGGGCATCCACATTACCATGCAGCTTTCCGGCCCTATGTTCCACATGGAAACTGAAGTCTTGCAGGGCTAAGAACCAACGAGTGACCCTAGCATTTCTACCCATTGTTTCCCTCATCCATCTAAGTGGGGCATGGTCAGATATTAGTCTGAATTTACGACCCAGCAGATAGTACCGTAACATGTCCACTGCCCACTTTATGGCCAAACACTCCTTCTCTACGACTGAGTAATTCCTTTCAGACGAGGACAGCTTCCTACTCAGATAGAGAATAGGATGCTCCTCCCCATGTAGCTCTTGAGAAAGGACTGCTTCTACCCTGTCTGAAGAATAAATTCTTTCTTGAAATCTGGGGCCATCAGAACGGGTTGCTTACATAGAGCCGCCTTCAATTCTTGGAAGGCTGACTCTGTCTCTTCGGACCATTTAACCATCACTGATTTTGTCCCCTTCAGTAGATCGTTCACAGGCGCAGCCACTGTGGTGAAGTTTGGGATGAACCTTCTGTAATATCCCACGATTCCCAGAAAGGTTTTCACTTGCATTTTGGAGAGTGGTTTTGGCCATGTTTGGATTGCCTCCACTTTCCTGATTTGGGGCTTTATTTCTCCACGACCCACTATATAGCCTAGGTATTTAGCTTCTTCCTTACCCAAGGCACGCTTCTTCGGGTTTATTGTAAACCCCACCTCTCTTAGAGCATCAAACACCGCTTGGACTTTCTCCAGATGACTCTCCCAGTCCGGGTTAAAGATGATGATATCATCCAGGTACGCAGCAGCGTATGGCTTTATGGGGCACAAGGACTCTATCCATAGCCCTCTGGAAGGTCGCCGGAGCTCCCTGTAGGCCAAACGGCATCTGGAGATACTGGAAGCATCCATCTGGTGTAGAAAACGCCGTCTTCTCCTTGGCTTCCTGTGCCATGGGAATCTGCCAATACCCCTTCGTCAAATCCAAGGTGGTTATATATCTGGCGTGCCCAAGCCTTTCGATGAGCTCATCAATGCAGCGCATTGGATAAGCGTCGAACTTGGAGACTTCATTCAACTTCCGATAGTCGTTGCAAAACCTCCACTCTCCATCAGGTTTTGGGACCAGGACAATTGGGCTCGACCAACCGCTCTTGGATTCCTCAATGACTCCAAGCTTCAACATACGCTCCACCTCCTTGGAGATTACTTCTTGACGAGCCTCAGGAATACGCTAGGGCTTTACGTTCACCCGCACATGTGGCTCTGTTAGAACCTCGTGTTCCATGACCTTCGTGTATCCCGGCAGCTCTGAAAACAGGTCCCTGTTTTTCTGGAGTAACTCCCAGCACTGCTGTTTCTGGGTCCTCGATAGCGTCTCCGCTATAGTAACCGCTCCAACCTCACCTTCTGGGTTCCTTAACAATGATGGAGTTACTGTTGGCTCTCTATTTTGCCATGGCTTGATGAGGTTGACACGGTAAACTTGGAATGGTTTCCGTCTTCCTGGTTGGTCAATTTTATAATTTACCTCACCAAGTTTCTCGACAACCTCATATGGCCTTTGCCATTTGGCCAAGAACTTGTTTTCCACCGTCGGAACTAACACAAGAACTCGGTCTCCTGGATTGAACTGCCTCACTCTTGCAGACCGGTTGTAGACCCTGGCCTGAGCTTCTTGTGCTTGGAGAAGGTGTTCTTTCACAATAGGCATCACCTTTGCAATCCTCTGCTGCATCTGGGCCACATGCTCAATGACGCTTCTGTGGGACGTGACTTCGGCTTCCCAGGTTTCCTTGGCTATATCCAGGAGTCCTCGTGGATGTCGGCCATATAGAAGCTCAAACGATGAGAACCCTGTGGAGGCCTGTGGAACTTCACAAATGGAAAACATCAGATAGGGTAAGAGACAATCCCAGTCTCTACCGTCTTTCTCTATAGCTTTTCTCAGCATGCTCTTCAGTGTCTTGTTAAATCTCTCAACAAGGCCATCTGACTGGGGATGGTACACCGAGGTCCTCAACTGGGAGATTTTCAGGGCTTTGCATAACTCCTTCATCACCTTGCTCATGAAAGGTGTCCCCTGGTCAGTCAGGATCTCCTTCTGCAGACCTGTCCGAGAAAAGACATGGACCAACTCGCGGGCTATACTCTTCGAGGAAGAATTTCTCAAGGGAATTGCCTCAGGATAGCGTGTGGCATAGTCCAGGATGACTAATATATACTGATGGCCCTGAGCTGATTTAACTAAGGGACCGACCAAGTCCATGGCAATTCTCTCGAACGGCACCTCAATAATGGGCTGTGGCGCAAAGGGGTTCCGGAAATGAGGAGTGGGAGCAGTTAGCTGACATGTAGGGCAGGACCTGCAATAGTTCACTATTTCCTGGTGACACCCAGGCCAATAGAACCTCTGCCCAACCCGTTCCTGCGTTTTTTCCGCCGCTAGGTGTCCACCCAAGATGTGTGAATGGGCCATGTCCAACACCTTCCGTCTATACGGACCCGGCACTACCAACTGCTCTACCAACTCCTCCCTTATTTTCGTGACCCGGTACAACAATTCCCCACTCATCAGAAAATAGGGAAATCTTGTGTCTGTCCCCGGCTCCTGTACCACCCCGTCAATAACTGTGACATTATTAAAGGCTTCCCTCAGAGTGGGGTCCCTATGTTGGGCAGTCCCAAAATTTTCACCGGTTACCTCTAACTCCAGAATGCCAGATGCAGGGGACACTTCCTCCTCATCCCCAACCAGAACACAAAAAGGAAACCTGTCTGACTCCGGGTGTGGCGACACCCTTCCAGGGTTCATTGGTTCCCTACTCTTGCTAGGGAGCTCAGAACCTTTTCCCCACAAATCCCAAAACAAACAGAAATCCCGGCCAATAATTATAGGGTGCAACAAGTCCTGAATGACGCCGACTATGTGGGACTCAGTGCCACATGCCGTTTCAATGTCCACCCTGGCCATAGGGTAGTCCTTTGCATCACCATGTATGCACCGTACTCCGACCTTCTTTCCCGGGAGCAGGTGGAGAGGAAAAGTGGCCCTCACCAGGGTCATTAGGCTCCGCAAGTCTAATAGTGCCGTTACTGCTCAACCGTTCACCTTTACGGGACACGCTTGAGGTCCCTCGTTGGGCGGAGAGTTCACACTGCAGGCTGGATACGCATAGTATGAACAACGGCGTCCCATGCTGCAGTCCATCTGCTCAGTGGTCTGGGAACAACGGGCAGCTATATGTCCTGGCCCTTGGCACCTCCAACAAATAATATCACCCGTAGGGACCTTGGGCACCACCTCCCCCGCCCTTTGTGACCTTGGATGCGCCACCCCTTTTTGGGACTCAGCTCCCTTCTGGGACCCCCAGTACGGCATGGGTTGCCTCCCAGAGGAGCCTTCCAACCCTTGGTATCTCTCAACCAGTCCGATCAGCTCGTCGGCATTCTGGGGATCACCCTGGGAAACCCAAGACTGTATAGGCCTCTGGAGGGAATGGACAAACCGATCCATCATCACCCGTTCTACCATTTGTGCAGGAGTAGATGACTCCGGCTGCAGCCATTACTGGACCAGGTGCAACAGATCAAACATTTGGGAGCGAGGTGGTTTGTCCCGGTGATAGGCCCAGCAGTGAACTTGCTGTGCCCTGACAGTCAGTGTCACCCCCAATCGTGCGAGAATCTCGGCCTTCAATTTGTGATACTCTTTGGCATCCTGCAAGGTCAAGTCATAGTGCGCCTTCTGGGGTTCTCCCGTCAGGTATGGCGCCAATACCTCTGCCCACTGCTCTGGCGGACGTTTTTCCCTCTCAGCGACCCTCTCAAACACCGTCAGGAAGGCCTCAACATCATCCCCGGGGGTCATTTTCTGCAATGCGCGTCTTACCATCTTCCGGATGTGGGCGTCAACAGCCAGACCTGGGGTTGGGGCACTCGTCTTGCCCTGGATGGCGGTTGCCAGAAGCTGCATCTGCTACCGTTGCTCCTGCTGGCTCTGTTGCATCTGCTTCATCAACAGCCTGTTGGTCTCTTGCTGCCTTTGTTCCTGCTGGCTCTGCAACTGGACCAAGTGTTTCAGCAGGTCCTCCATTTTCCCCGGTGACGCTTGCTGGCTTGCAACAGACTTGACCCAGGACATTAAACAATAGACTTACGTCTCTGCTGGGAACGCTGCCCGCATTCACCACCAATTGTAGGGATTCAACTCACTCAGGTGCGACAGCTGACACTCAGGAGGCACGTTCCTTTAAAAGTTCACAGGTTTTATTGCTTTATAAACCATGTGGCAAAACAACAGAAAGCAAATAGCCTTTGGTTCAGGAAAAGAAAAACACGTGTCCAGTTCATCCGGCTCAGTCCTGAAGCCTTAACACACTCAGGAGGGTTTCACCTCCACACATATCTACTGTGTTAAGCATTAGCCTGACTTATATAGGACTAACCACACCCAGTAACCCATCACCTGATTAGCCATGTGGTCTGACATCACCACAGGTCCTGAAACACATATATATATGGTTATGTGCAACAAAGAAATACTCCGGGCTACATTACAGCGACAAGGCACCTATGTGACACATACCTCCCGTTGACTACACACCCTTTAGCCATGCTACAATATATAATAGAAAGGCCGATGCTTCTAAGTCTACTTTCATACTTGTGTTTTTAGCAATCCGCCGCAATCTGTCGTTTTGGGAAAAAAACGGATCCTGCAAATGTGCTCGCAGTATGCGTTTTTTACCGGTAGACTTGTATTAGCGACGGATCGCGGCAGATGGCCACACGTCGCATTTGTCGTGCAACGGATCCGTCGTGTTTTGGTGGACCGTCGGCACGAAAAAACGTTCAAGTGAACATTTCCATTATTAATTCAATAGTAATAAAGGGTTAATAAAACACACACATTAGGAAAAAAGTATTTTAATATTCTTCATTTAACCATACTTACCATACTTCAGCGCCTGCAAAAAGCGTAAAATAATAAACCGTATACTACCTGTCCGCTGTAGTCCAATTAATAATGAGTGTCCCACGACGATCTCCCCTATAGAACAGTGACATCGGGTGATGTCACTGCTCTATAGGACCCTCAGTGACACACTGACAGGAGACAATGGCTCCTGCAGTGCATCACTGAGGTTACTATAGTTCAAAATCTCACTTTATGGCAATTGCTGAGTGGGAAAATTTCTCACACAGCAATGCCAAAAGTGATACTAGGGACTATTTTTTTACAGCGGCAGAGGAATACAGTGTGGAAGGATACCTTCCTCCCGTCATTGGATTCCTGGTGCCCCTGGAGAGCGGTCGCTTCAGCTGATTCTGCCGTTCTACATGGGAGATCATTGAGGGACGCTCGTGGATTTCTGTGCATCAGGGAGTATATTGGTTGTTTGTTATTTTAATATTTGTTACAGATGAACCTGGCTTCGGGGATAAAAATGACAAGTAATGGTGAGTATGTAATCTATGTTTAATGTACTGTATGTCTATATGTATGTATTGTATGTAATGTATGAATGTATTGTATGTAGTATGTATGTTGTATGTATGTAGTATGTATGTAGTATGTATGTAGTATGTATGTATGTATGTAGTATGTAGTATATATGTATTATGTATGAAGTATTTTTCAGTATGTATGTTTTATGTATATAGTATGTATGGATGTAGTATGTATGTAGTATGTATGTATGTAGTATGTATGTAGCATGTAGTATGTGTGTAGTATGTATGTATGTAGTATGTAGTATGTATGTAGTATGTATGTAGTATTTTTTTTTTTTTTTACATTCAACACATTAGCCGGATGATGGGACTATTACTATCCCATCATTGGCTAATGTGTCAATCACTGTCATTGTAGCAGGCATGATCCGATGGAACTTGTAGTCCCATCGGTCAATGCCTGCACACATGCACAGACCCCCGGCAGCCCTCACAGACCACCGGCAGCCCGCACAGACCCCCAGCAGCCTGCACAGACCCCCGGCAGCCCGCACAGAGCCTCGGCATCCCGCACAGAGCCCCGGAAGGCATGCACAGACCACCGACAGCCGGCGCACAGACCCCCAGCAGCCCACACTGTCCCCCAGCAGGCACGCACAGACCCCCGAAAGCCCGCACAGATCCCCAGCAGCCCGCACAGACCCCCGGCAGGCACGCACAGACCCCAAGAGGCCCGTTCAGACCCCCTGCAGGCCCGCACAGACCCCCCACGGTCACGCACAGACCCCGCCCACACACACACTCAGTCTCCACTCACGCACCACCCACACTCCATTATAGTGCATCATTGCACTATGGGAACTTCCGATTCTGGTATCCGATATCACAAAAGTATCAGAGCTCAGTATCGGAATTCCTATACAGCGAAGATCGGCCGATACCCAATATTTGCAGTATTGGAATGCTCAACACTAGCCAGCATACATCCATTACTTTAAAAAAATCCCTCGACCATCACTGCACTGATGACTACAGACCTGCCTCTAATCTTCCCCTCATCTCTAAACTCCTGGAACGCTTGGTCCACTCCCTTCTAATCCGCTATCTCACAGATAACTCTCTTCTTGACCCTTTACAATCTGGTTTACACTCTTTTCTGAAACTGCCCTCACTAAAGTCTCTAATGATCTACTAACAGCTAAATCTAATGATCACTACTCCATGTTGATTCTCTTGGATCTCTGTGCAGCATTCAACACTGTGGATCATCAGCTTCTTCTCACTATGCTCTGTTCTATCAGGCTCTAGGACACTACTCTCTCCTGGCTCTCCTCCTAACTCTCTGACAGCTCATTCACTGTGTCTTTTTCTTGTTCCTCTTCCGCTCCCCTTTACCTTACTGTCTTGGTTCCTCAAGGTTCTGATCTAGGCCCCCTCCTTTTCTCCTTATACACTGCCGCTATTGGACAAACAATCAGTAGATTCGATTTTCAGTACCATCTCTATGCTGATGACACCCAATTATATACCTCATCTCCTGACATTAACCCCGCATTACTACAAAATATCAGTGTTTGTCCACTGTCTATAACATTATGTTCTCCCTCTATCTAAAACTGAATTTGTCAAAAACTGAACTCCTCGTGTTTCCTCCGTCCACTAACCTATCTTTGCCTGAAATTGCCATTTCAGTGTGTGGCTCCACCAGAACTCCCCAGCAACATGTCCACTGTCTTAGAGTCATCTTTGATTCAGATCTTTTCTTCACTCCCCACATCTGATCACTCGCCCACTCATGTCACTTCAAAAACATCTCTAGAATTATACCTTTTCCTACCTTTGACTTGGCAAAAACTCTTACTATAGCTCTTATTCATTCTCGTCTGGAGTGCAGGGTTGAGTATGTCACCACGAAAGAGACAGACCAACTGTTGAGGGTAATTTATAAACAGGAGTAAGATTCTCCTTGCAGGGAGTAAACAAGGGGTTAATAGAGATAAAGCAAACAGTAAACAGTTAAGCGGAATCGAAACGGCTAACGAATGCTCTTGTAACTTATCAGTCCAGGGCGGTCCTGACTGGAGGGTCCTTATTCCAACGTGGGTACAGTCACCAGCAGAGCTTGAAGATCCTGAAGTCTTTCCTCTGTCTCCTGGGAACTGTAGACTCTGGGGTTAAGTCTTTGCAGTCTTTTCTCCCAGTGAAGCTGGAAGCAGGAAGCAACACAGCCACTCTGCTGCGAGTCTCTGTATATTAGGCTGGCAGTCTCTCTGCAGCAGCAATGCTACACACACTGAGCAGTTTACTTTGTCACACTCAGGCGTCCTGGCTTGTCAGTGCGGTAACCGGGGCTACGCGCTTAGGTCACTGTAAGGGGATACGTCTTCTCTGATTACGGAGGCTTCCAAGTCCAAGCTCTCTCTCTGGCACGCTGTCCCCTCTGTCCCACACGCTCTGCTCTTCCTCTTTTTTTTGACCACACCCCTCTCTTTTCCTTTTTGCCCCCAGCAGTCACATGGTCCCTTCTGTCCAGGGCAGAAAGTCTTCCCCCCAACAACCCATCTGTCTGACTAAGTGGTTCCAGGTAAGAAGCAGGGAAAGCAACCTCCTTACACAGCAGCCAAGATCATATTCCTTTCCAACCACTACACTGAAGCCTCTACCCTGTGCCAGTCGTTGCAGTGGTTACCCAACCGATGCAGAGTTCAATATAAACTTATCACGCTCACCCACAAAGCACTCCACGGTTCAGCACCACTCTACATCTCCTCCCTCGTCTCAAACTACCATCCTACCTACGCCCTCTGTTGTGCTAATGGCTTAAAACTAAAATCTGAACCTCCCATTTCCATTTCCAAGACTTTTTGTGTGCTGCGCCAATTCTTTGGAATGCACCACGCAGGACAATTCAATTCATCCCCAATACCCACAGTTTTAAGTGTGGCCTAAAACGCATTTCTTTAGACTGGCCTATCACCCCACCCCACTTATCTAACTATCCCCGCTTGGCCCATGCAAAATTTTCTTCAAGATCATTTCTTCAAGACCCCCTTAGCATGTGTTCACACCCTCAATGCACTTAATATCCCTCTGTGTTTGTATTGTACACATACTGGCTGTTATGTCATCAGTTTGTGCAGTGTTGTCTGCAGACCTAATTGGCTGTAATGTACATTATGAGCACATTTTACAATTTATCTTTCGTGTTTCCCCTATTTCCTCATAGATTGTAAGCTTGCGAGCGGGGCCCTCGTTCATTTTGATATGAGTCCTGCTTATTCTGTAATTTCTTTATTGTCTGAACAAGTCTCTTCTAAAATTGTGATGTGGGATATGTTGGTGCTATAAAAATAAAAATTATTATTGTTATTTCTACTTCTGCCTCAGCTCTTAGCTCCATTCTCTATAAGGGCTCGTACACATGTCCGATTTTCTCATATTTGTGGCATCCATGGTTTTTACGGATAGCACTCATACTGTACCTATGATATTCTATGGTGCTGGGCACATGTCCGATTTTTTCCACGAATCGAGTGGTCCTCAGAAAATATTGGAGATCTCTCCAATTTTGATCCAAGGGTTTGTTCAAAAGCAGCAATGGAAGTCTATGGGTCCGTGAAAAAAATGGATGACATCCAAATGCGGCCCGATTCTGACGGACTGATAGAATGGAGAAAACACTCGGACCAGACTCTGATCAAAGTGTGATCAGAATAGTTGGTCTATTTTTCTTGAACATGGAAAATATTGATGGCTGAATGAGCCCTAACACTGTCCTCCACTAGTTGAGTGACAAGATACAGAATGCTAACGGTCAATCAACTAGTGGAGAGTGCAATTAGGCCTCATTTGCATATTACTTCCAAAGTGTATTTCTTAGCAGTACATTAGCGCTTCTGTTTAATAAATGTACAGGGCTACTTGTATTTTCATAGTCTACATTAACAAGTCATCAGTTTGGAGAGTTGAATAGATTCAATTTAAGTGTATATGAGGTTAACAAATAATTTTGCAATTTATTTCTATTAAATGGAACCTGTCAGCAAGATTGTGCACAGTAACCTGTAGACAGTGTCAGGTTGGCACCGTTATACTAATTAAAATTATACTTGGGTGATGACATCCATCTTGTGGTTGTTGTTTAATCTTTATTTTCAGTTTTGAGTTAATGATATGCTCGTGTCCTGGGGCGACTGTGGGGGATCTTCATGTGGTGCTCTGATTAGGTATTCACCCGTATATGTCTTCTGACAGATCACTGAACCATCAGTGACCTGCCCCCTATTTTACATAATGAATATTATATATATATATATATATATATATATATATATATATATATATATATTTTATTTATTTTTTTTTTTTTCACCTTCTACAGGCAGGCACTGGTGGCGACACCTGCGCTGCAACATAATCACATGTATAATGTATTTAATTTTTTTATTTTTGGCATATATAAATTCATTTTTAAAAAATCAGTCTGAAAATGGCGCATGCGCAGTAGCAGCTGTCGGCGATCTGATAGATGCTACTCCATGTGAAGGTAGTGCCATATTAGAGGAGGCAATTTTTTTTTCTCTAGCAAGATGGTGCTGCTGACACCTGCTCAGCAGCACCTGTCGGATCGCTAATAGCTGCTACTGTGCAGTCTCGGCTGGCACCATTTTCAGACTGATTTTTTTTAAATGAATTTGTGTATACCATCAAATAAAAAAATTAAATGCACATTATACATGCGATTATGCTGCGGTGCAGACGTCTGACATCAATATATATTATAATATTCATTATGTAAACTGGGGCAGGTCATTGAGGGATCAGTGACCTGTCAGAAGCCATACTCTTGAATACCTAATCAGAGCACCACATGAAGACCCCCCACACAGGCCGCCCCGGGGCACGAGCATATCATTAACTGAAAACTGAAAATACAGATTGCACAACAACCACAAGACTGATTTCCTCAACCAAGGTATTATTTTAATCAGTATAATGGCGCCGACTAGTGATGAGCGAGTATTGGTGATCGGGTGATCTCCGAGTATTTCTGACTGCTCGGAGATTTAGTTTTCCTGGCATCAGCAGCATGATTTGCGACTGTTAGACAGCTTGATTACATGTGGGGATTCACTAGCAACCAGGCAACCCCCACATGTACTCAGCCTGGCTAGCAGCTGTAAATCATTCATCTGCGGCAAGGAAAACTAAATCTCCGAGCAGTCACAAATACTCGGAGATGACCCGAGCGTGCTTGGGAAAACCTGAGCAACGAGTACACTCACCCATCACTAGTGCCAACCTGACAGTGTGTGTAGGTTACTATGCACAATTCTGCTGACAGGTGCACTTTAAAACATTTTCCACTGATTTCCTTCTATAGGCTCTGTGTTCCTGTATTGCAAGGTGCAGAATGAGTTATCAGGTCATCTGTCAGTGAGCTTAATCTGATGAAGAGTTTGTTACTCTTTTAGCTGTCTTTTTCTGAGCTCCTCTCAGATTTATGATTACAGACCACATCAAAATTGAATGTCCAAGGAAACAAAAAGCCTGTAAAACACAATGGATCCGACTCATCATTTGCACTTTTTTCAGTCTCTTTTCTTTTTTTTCATTTTGTGATGTTAGCTGACATTTTATGTGCCAAATTCTTAAAACTATCTCAATTGGACTGCTCGCCAGGGCCATGGGGGATACTCAGTACTGAGTAGGTTCTTAAAGGGATGTGGTTCCACGGCAGCAGTGACCTCATCCGTGGCCCTGGGCGTCCAATAAAAGAGTCAATGAAAATGATGAAATGAAGGGGAAATAAAGTGTATAGTGGATTTGTTCGTGATACCACCTGTGGTATTCGGCAAGGGATAGCCAACGCTGCTTAAAGATACGGCTGGGGCTGATGGTGATGCGGCAGAGTTAGTATAGCTCTCCACAGGTAGAGCTAATTCCCAGGGCAAGTATAGGTGTTAAAGGTGATGATGGATGTTATGGTGCACGGCAGGTGAACCATGAATAATTCAGATAACACAGCAGGGTGCAGTTTTCTCACCGTTACTCACAGTTCTTAAATGCAGTCCCCAGCCGGGGTGCTGTGTCTTCCGGGTCTGTGATCCAGCCAGCTCTCAGGTAGTTTGAGTGCAGTTTGGTTGGACCCCGTTCTTATGTGCCTTTCCTGGCCGTCTTTCTGCGCTGGCTCTCTCCTCTCCTACCCTGCGCCTTCACACATTGTCCCAAGTCAGCAGCCTCTTATCTTATCAGTCAACTTCTGACTAGTCCCCTTGGTCCTATGTGGCTGCCTTCTCAGCGAATGCGTGTGGATGCGGCTGTGGCACATACAGATACCACAGCCTCCGGCTTGCTAGCTGAGGCTTGTAGTTCTCCACTTTTCTTGAGGGCCGGTTCCCCACTGCGACCTGGTCCCTCCACCTGGTGAAGGTCAGTGTGGATGCGGGCCCCACGGGTGGATTCCTCACTACCCATGCCCCTAGGACCCATTCTTTCTCTTCCTTCTGTAGCTTCACCTTTCTCTAGCTCCCTCCCTCTGGGAGCTCCTTTCTGCATGTCTCACTTCTTCTTCCTCTCATAATCTCTCACGTCTGCTCTGCTCTCCTCCTCCCCACAGACTGACTACACAATCCCCTCCAACTCCCACCACCCTTCTTGCCTGAGTGAGATCCCGCCCCTTTTTCTAGGGTCCGCCCATCTTGCCAGGCTAAAGTGATGTGATGTTGGATGCAAGTGTGTGGGTCCTGGGTAGTGCCCCTTCCTTACCTGAGAGCAGAGTCCGACACCTCTGGATGAGGTGCAGTACCTCTGTGGCGACCTGACCTCAGGGGCACCACACAATCTCTTTATAAAATTTGCCCAAGATCAAAAATGTTCCTTATTGTATTCTTTGGCCATTTTTGCAACTTTTTAGTGCACAATTCTCTCTTGTCAGTCTTCAGCTGCATCAAAATGCTACGAAAAAATTGCACATTTTAAAAAGTCTCTGTTTCATGAATCTGTCTAAAAAAATTTGGATATATAAATTTGTCGAGGAAAAATAAAAAAGAGAAAGACAATTTAAAAAATTATATAACATTACATTACATAAAACTTAAAAGGATGAAATGCACATATTAAAGCCATTAATAAAGAATAAATTACTCCAGAAACGTGGAGAAACTGCGATGATGAATCAGGCCCAAGCTGTGCAAATGTATTAATTAAACTCAATTGCAAAAACAATTTCTCAGTCCAAAATTCATGCATTTTAAGGCATTGACCATCGCTTTTTTTATTGATAGCCCATCCTTCGAAATAGCCATCAGCATCTGATCGGCACTGGTGCACCTTGCCAGCCACCTGTTACCTGCGGCGGCTGGAATTTTTTTGGACGCTGTGGAACACCACAGCTCCAATGCTTCTTTGGTGGCCGCGGCCAGGTACTACAGATTCACCCAATCTGCGGCACCCAGCCGCGACCACTGTAAGGCTAGGTTCACATTGCGTTAGGGCAGTCCGTTTAGCGCATAGCGCTAGGACTGCGCTAACGCAATGTCCCAAAAGGGATCGCGCTGCAAGCAGCGTCCGCGGTCCGTCCGAAACTAACGGGACATCGCTAGCGCGTGCCTGAAAATGGCATGTGCTAGCGATGCGCTAGAGATCCGTTACCACATTGCTGTCAATGTGTGCGCTAACGGATCCGTTGCATGGCGTTAATTGCGACAATTTCGCCATGTAAAGGAGTCTGCTAGCGTTAACCCATTAACGCAATGTGAACCGAGCCTAAGTTATGTTAGTGACAAACCTCTTTAAGTGAAAAAAATATGTCCCTAAAGGCAGGCAGCCCCCAATCAGGTAATTCTGGACGTTCTACTAGATGTAATTAATTCATAATGAAGACCTTTTTTGTAATCCAGTACACTACTCACAATTATTTTAAATACCATGAAATGTAAACATATTTACTGCATTTTCGAACCCCGATCATGGCACCGACTTATTAATATCCTACAGAGGGGTCATCCATGTAAAATGATGTGTAGGCTGGAACTGAGCTGCAGTTTCTCTGCCTGAACCCACAGGCTTAATCACACACGTGAGTGAAATAATATATATTTACTGCTTGACTATAACTCTCGTACCACAGCTGTTTAACAGAGAGCTGGAGACGGACAATTATGGCGCTTTAGGGACATCATTAAAGGGATTTACATCTGTTATTCAATTGTTTGCTTGCATGTAAATCTTGTGCAATGTTCAGGGACTGAAATCAGGTAATTTCATTCCAGAAATTGCTCTCTGCATTTCTCACTCTTTGCCTGACATTTGTTGGAAGGGGATAAAATGTTCCCGAAGAGGTGCCCATACACATTAAATAGAAATCAGCCTAACTGGAGTATAAAAACCTTGTTTTTCAGTTTCAGTTGTCTTTTGGATTGGTATGTGTTTGGGCATCATTTCTTCATTTCTACTCTTATGCTCACATTTTGGGAGGCCACTGACAGTGAGTGTAATATATTACATGCTATTATTTGGAGGGCTACTTCAGGGTCCATCAATTGCTGTGTGGGGGCCATTATACCGCTTAGATGCTATAGGGGGTCATTATAATGTGTACATGACATTATACACTGCAGAGGTTTGTGAGGGCCGCCATACTGTATGGGGGTCTACCCAGGGCTGCCACTAGAAATTTCGGGGCCCCATACTGGCAAAATTTTCGGGGCCCCCTTGAGACTCCGCCCAGGCTCCACCCCAGCCCCGCCTCCAGGCTCCACCCCTGCCCCGCCTCCAGGCTCCACCCCTCAAACTGTCCACAGTCCCACCGCTCTCTCTTGGAAAAACTCCACTTCTCACCAATCACACATTAACAGTTCCCATCACCAGATCACACATATAGCAGGCAGCTTTTGTTTTGGCCAAAAGATTTTTTAAGCCGCCACCATAACACGGTAGACACTTTTGGCCAGGCCCTACTCTGCTGTAACCTATTAAATATTTGTTAAAATATGCAATACAATTTAGGTATATTTTTATTTATATTTCAATTTTTAAAATGCCCAATAATATCACATAGAAGGAACAAATACCACAACACCATGACCAGATGACATATTACCACCACAGTGATCGAATAATATCACATAGAAGGAACAAATACCACAACACCATGACCAGACCACATATTACCACCACAGTGATCGAATAATATCACATACAAGGAACAAATACCACAACACCATGTCCAGACCACATATTACCACCACATAGTGACTGAATACTACAATTCTGATCAGTAATTTTTAAAAAAGCACCATACTATCACCATAAGTGCCATTATACACAGGAGATCTGTACTTAGTATGCAGTGTCTGTGTACAGATAATATAGTGATCACTAGTGAAATTATACACAGGAGCTCTGTATACAGTGTATAGTGTCAGTGTATAGGTAACACACTGACTCACCAGTGACGTCTCTAGGTGAAGTCCTTCATCTTTCATCCAGCACAGACCGCCATCATTTCATCCAGCCAGGACTTCTCTCTGCAGGAAATAACACAGTTATCTCGAGCTCCGCTTGCAGAACACATTACTTAATTTTTCACAACTTCTACATTACACCACATGAAGAAGGCGACATAGTATCACTCTATACAGTAACAGGACCGCCCCCCATTTAAAACAGTATACTCAAAAAATAAAATAAATACATCACTGCAGTAATAATATCCCTAAATTAGCCCCTATGGTATTAATAATATCACCCAGCCTGGCCCCGTGTGTCTCATTCCTGGCGTCAGCCAGATATTCTCCCATCCTGCCCTCATGAGTATCCATTCTGCCCCATATGATCTCCTTATCTTGCCCCATATGATCACCCCATGTGATCTCTCCATCCTGCCCCATCTGTCTCCATCATATCCATCCTGCCCCATGATCCTGCACGATCTGTCTCCAATTCTGCCCCCAGTGTCTCCAATCATGCCCCATGTCTCCATTCTGCCCCCTATGTCTCCAACCATGCCCCCATGTCTGCAATCCTGACACTTGTCTCCAATCATGCCCCCTGTGTCTCCATTTGCCCCATCTGTCTCCAATCCTGCCCCATCTGTCTCCAGTCATGCCCCCATGTCTTTCATCCTGCCCCGTGTCTCCAATCATGCCCCGTATCTCCATTCTGCCCCGTGTCTCGCATTCTGCCCCTGGGTCTCACAGTCTGCCCCTGTGTCCAGCATTCTGCACCTGTCACTGTGTCCAGCATTCTGCCCCTGTCACTGTATCCAGCATTTCTGCCCCACTGTGTCCAGCATTCTGCCCCACTGTGTCCAGCATTCTGCCCCACTGTGTCCAACATTCTGCCCCACTGTGTCCAACATTCTGCCCCACTGTGTGTCCAGCATTCTGCCCCACTGTGTCCGGCATTTCTGCCCCACTGTGTCCGGCATTTCTGCCCCACTGTGTCCGGCATTTCTGCCCCTGTGTGTCCACCATTCTGCCCCACTGTGTCTGGCATTTCTGCCCCTGTGTGTCCACCATTCTGTCCCACTGTGTCCAGCATTTCTGCCCCACTGTGTCCAGCATTCTGCCCCACTGTGTGTCCAGCATTCTGCCCCACTGTGTCCAGCATTTCTGCCCCTGTGTGTCCAGCATTCTGCCCCACTGTGTCCACCATTCTGCCCCTGTGTGTCCAGCATTTCTGCCCCTGTGTGTCCAGCATTCTGCCCCACTGTGTCCACCATTCTGCCCCACTGTGTCCGGCATTTCTGCCCCACTGTGTCCAGCATCCTGCCCCACTGTGTCCAGCATTTCTGCCCCACTGTGTCCAGCATTTCTGCCCGTGTGTCCACCATTCTGCCCCACTGTGTCCAGCATTTCTGCCCCTGTGTGTCCACCATTCTGCCCCACTGTGTCCGGCATTTCTGCCCCTGTGTGTCCACCATTCTGTCCCACTGTGTCCAGCATTTCTGCCCCACTGTGTCCAGCATTCTGCCCCACTGTGTGTCCAGCATTCTGCCCCACTGTGTGTCCAGCATTCTGCCCCACTGTGTCCGGCATTTCTGCCCCACTGTGTCCGGCATTTCTGCCCCACTGTGTCCAGCATTTCTGCCCCATTGTGTCCAGCATCCTGCCCCACTGTGTCCAGCATTTCTGCCCCACTGTGTCCAGCATTTCTGCCCCACTGTGTCCAGCATTTCTGCCCCACTGTGTCCAGCATTTCTGCCCCACTGTGTCCAGCATTTCTGCCCCACTGTGTCCAGCATTTCTGCCCCACTGTGTCCAGCATTTCTGCCCCATTGTGTCCAGCATCCTGCCCCACTGTGTCCAGCATTTCTGCCCCACTGTGTGTCCAGCATTCTGCCCCACTGTGTCCACCATTCTGCCCCTGTGTGTCCAGCATTTCTGCCCCTGTGTGTCCAGCATTCTGCCCCACTGTGTCCACCATTCTGCCCCTGTGTGTCCAGCATTTCTGCCCCTGTGTGTCCAGCATTCTGCCCCACTGTGTCCACCATTCTGTCCCACTGTGTCCAGCATTTCTGCCCCACTGTGTGTCCAGCATTCTGCCCCACTGTGTCCACCATTTTGCCCCTGTGTGTCCAGCATTTCTGCCCCTGTGTGTCCAGCATTCTGCCCCACTGTGTCCACCATTCTGCCCCACTGTGTCCAGCATTTCTGCCCCTGTGTGTCCAGCATTCTGCCCTACTGTGTCCACCATTCTGCCCCTGTGTGTCCAGCATTTCTGCCCCTGTGTGTCCAGCATTCTGCCCCACTGTGTCCACCATTCTGCCCGTGTGTCCAGCATTTCTGCCCCTGTGTGTCCACCATTCTGCCCCACTGTGTCCAGCATTCTGCCCCACTGTGTCCACCATTCTGCCCCCACTGTGTGCGGCATTTCTGCCCCTGTGTGTCCAGCATTTCTGCCCCTGTGTGTCCATCATCCTGCCCCCCGGGCCCCCCTGGATCGCAGCAGCTCTCAAAGAAAAAAAAAAACACAACTTCTTATCTGGCCAAGCTCCAGCGCCGGGTGAAGCTCCCTCTCCAGGCTCCACACAGACGCACTCGCCGCCGGGCCCGGCGGCTGACAATGACGTCAGACGCCGGCGACGCCGGCGAGTGCGCACTGCGGCCCTATTCAGCCGCCAGCCTCAGACTGGCTGGCGGCTGTTAACTATTGACGTGCGGGCGCGGGCCCGCACGTCAATAGTGTGCCGCTGCCGCAGCGCCTGCAGGGGGGGCCCGGTGACCAGATGAGACGGGGCCCGATGCGGGCCCCCTCTGCTCACCGGGCCCCATACGCCAGTCACGGCTGTCATGCCCTGATGGCGGCCCTGGGTCTACCATACCATACTGTATGGAAGGATGTGTGGGGGCCATCATTGTGTAGAGGGCTGTGTCAGGGCCATCATGCTGTCTATGTGTGGGACAATGGGCACCATCATACTTTGTTGGGGTCATTGTTAGGGTATCATACTTTGCAGAGGGGGTGGGATTGTACTGTAGGGTCCTCCTACTGTGCATGTAGAGGGTACTGTGGAGAAATTCACTGTTGGGCTATCTTACTGTGTTTTGGGGGGCACATTTGTTGTCATCACACTTTATGGGGGCCATGAAAGGGGTGTCTCAGTGCGTGAGAAAGGAATTAAGGAATTACTACTTTTGGTATGGGGCCCCATAATTTCGATGAATACCCCTGTTCAGCCGTCCATATGAATGATTTAATGTATCAGTGATCAGCAATTCATTATGTGCCTATTTTGGCCATTTTTTTTTGCGAGAAACAGCGCCACACCTTTTAATGGGTTGTATCTGGTACCAAAGGTCACGGCCAATGAAGCGAAAAGCTGTAATACCAAATGTATTTTGTGGGCACATTTTTTTGCCATTTGATTGCAATCCTGCACAAACCCATTAAAAGTAAAAACTAACTGAGATTGAACGAAGTAATGTTTGGGCTCCTTGAGTGGCACTACAGCACGGTGGCTAGTTCGCACTTTTCTAGTGTATATCCCTACCACTTCTTTTTTCTTCTTTTTGTTTTCCTCTTGTAAAGCTTTTAGCAATGAGATGACAGAATTGAGAGATCTCTGAGAGACCGGCATGCTAAACCATTTTAATCATTTGTCACAGAGACTGTCTGACTCCTTCTATTTTCGGTAATTAAAGGGGCCCTGATCTCTTAAAGCATATTTGTCCATCCAATTCAATACTTGCATTGAAGCATATTCTTGTAGCCCTGATCCCCCTCAACATGCTAAACCTATTTCTTGGTGCCCAATCTAATATATCCAGGGACTGTCCTGATACTTATGCTCTCTAACTCCCCATCCATCCACTCTTTTCTAAATTGACAATCACTCTCCTACCAGCACTATCTGAGCTAGAACTTCCTTTCCGCTCATTCCCCAGAATGCACCGTGGCGGTCATTGCTCAATGACTTGTTTGCTCTAAACTGAGAGTCCATCTCTATGCTTTGCCTACATGCTGTTTGACAAACGAAGGAACAGAAGCAAAGAGACAAAGACCCTGTAAATTCCTGTAATCTGTCTCTGATTTCTCTGCAGAGTACACTTGACAGCAGGCAGCGGACAGTAAATTAGAAAGAAGGAGACTGAGATTTTTCAGAGGTAATAAAGAATCATTTTTATATAAAATTATTTTATATTGTTTATTTATTGCAATAACTATCAAACAAGATCAAGTTGTCTATCAATTTTTAGAAACCAAATACTATTTAATTTTGCTGAAAATATGATGAAATTTAGATGTCCGTGTTTCACATACTTGTATCTGTGTTTTTCATGGATAGAACATCAACCATGCTGCTATTCACATGTCTGTGGTTTTCCGCGGACCGCGTGTCACTGCAATCATTTTGGAGACATGTCTATTTTTTTTTTAAGGTAGCACGGATGAAAAGTGCCAATACAAGTCAATGTGTAAATTGTAATTTATTTTTCCAGACATAAAAATCACTGCTAAAACACTGATGACACGTCGATCCAAAACACTGATGAAAACGGTACCATTTTCTTTGCACACTGACTTCTGAATTAAGCCTAGGAGAAAGCAAATAAATGGAGGTGCAAGTAAAGAAACAGCTAAAAATACCCATCAAAAGGTGCTTTTTATGTTTATTTTTCCCTAACCCACCGAAGGACAATAAAATGAAGAATGCAGAGTATGAGGCTGATCACTAGTGCACTAACATCGCCACCTGCTGGCTCTAATTGGTTTTACAGAAATAATCTGAGGCATAGCCTCGAGCGAGCGAGATAATGATAACAATACGCGGTATCTGTCAAATATAAATGTTTCCTTGGAATGCAAAATGCATGGCTCTCACCTACAATTATTATTTTTGGCCAAAATCTGCATTGATATACAGGTGAATATGCAATTATCCTTTGCCAGATAAAACTTTATGTGTGACAGTATTTCTGTATTTGAACTTTTGAAATGCAGAACTACCTTGCGCATAGAAAGCACTGCCATATGTTAAATAGCAGTTCACACGTTCAGGATAGAGCACTCGCTCTTTATTATATTCACCTAGATTCTACTGGGAAAATAGTGGATATTAAAAATATCTTGTGACCTTAATTAACCCAAGCAATCCTTGATTTCCTCCTTGGGGTAATGAAAGATAAGTATTTTCAGGAGTTAGGAGTAAATTTGTGAATTTTACATTCCTTGCACTTCCCTATCCGATTATGTGAGGACTACGGATCCATATCCAGTGCCCTATATTGTGGAGTTCTGTGAATGGCACCCTCCAGCCTGTTGACTTCTATTGGAGAATGCTATGTAACGTGGCGGGGGTGGTAGCCATGGGCGAGGTGCTCATCTCTTACGCCCCAACACGTTACATGAAGGTGGGGGTCCTGGCTGTGTGTGAGGACTTGTGCTGTGGGGGTGCTACACCCTTTCAGGCAGCCCATAATCAACTACTTTGGTTGGCCAGGATCAAGGATAATTGGGGATGGATTATATACAGGAGATAGCAGGCACACATCTTGATGAACATTTCCTTTGCAATATGGAGCATTTTCCACACACAGTTTCAATTTCTCTTCCTTCACTTGGTTGTTCTCTGTCTTTAGTGTTCCTTCCCACTTCACCACAACTCAGCTCAGTACTACAGTCCAGTTAGCAAGAGTCCTATTCTCAAACCCATGGTTCCACATCTTCTTTTCCCCTCAAGGCAACTATATTGTCAGTATGGCTGGGACTTAACTCTTTTGTCCCAGACGCTCTGGAACTCCCGCCTCGGCACTCTCTTTCTCTTACATACTCTGTGCCATCTAGTCCCGTTACCTCTGTGAGTTATAAACTCTGTGCCATACTGCTAGGCCCCCTGACTGAGGACCCATCTTCAATCGATCTCTCTTATTTTGGTCACTTCTCTTTCCTACTCTACCCTAGGATCTCACTATCTTCTGTCTCTGTCTCCTCTCTCGTTAAGGACATCCAAGTCATATGACACTGCTCATACCAGACCTTCAACCTTCTTTCTATGCACATTCTAACAGGAAACTAGCTCTGTCCCGTCAGCTTAGACCTTTCCATTCTGGGCTAGTCCCAACCATTAACTCTTAATTTGCCTACTGTCAAATAACTTGCATGATTAACACCATTTCACATTAAGATAATACACTTATTCTTCATGGGGGAAACGCGGGCCATATGTCCATCTCCTTACAGCTATATAGGCAATACCTAATCATAGTGTAATTTACTTTCCTGGACTTCGTGGGATTCTAAGGCATACTATACTCATAAGTGGTAGGGGTGGGTGTCCTTCCGGGTGTAAATGGGCGGAATATTGGCAGCTATGCCTAATTATCAATGTAATGTCCAGTAAAAACTACCATTCTATTTCTCACACCAAGCGTGCCTATCTATGCTCACTAATGTATTCTGCTTTGTAGTACCACTTTATGGAATTGTAAAAAAAATTTTTTAAATGTGTCTTTACTTATTGTATTAGGCACTTACTTTAGGAAAAATGCTATTCCTCACAAAGGAACAATATGGTTGTGGAGACGCAGGGGTCAGTGGGTGCTCTCATCCACTGGCCCTGATGTCTTTAGAAAGACTGCATGAACCAGGGCTCATACCACTGAACGCCCGCTCTCACTCCCCATCAACAGAATACTACTCAGACAACACAGGGTGAGGGTAAAACAATGTGGCAATAATTGATTGAACCACCAATACGCAATAGCATAGAGAACAGTCCCAGCAAATACATAAGATGGTGCAAATTACAGAGTCTCACCTTTCCACTAACTTGCCGGGATCAGAGCTGCTTCCAGTGTCGCATACCCCCACCAGTGGCTTCCTGATTTTGGCGGTCCCCCACAGCAAGGAGGTAACAACAAGCTTAGGAAGCTAACCGAGAGCAGTAAGGAATGTGGTCAGGTGACCCGATTGTCCCAACCTGGATTCTTTAAGACGTCTCTGGGGTTTCAGTGATGGTCAATTAAGCAGTCCTGTGTCCTTCCAACCGGGTCTGTAGTACCCTAAGCTGAGATCCTGAAGAGTCACACCGACCAGAAGAAAAAACCTCTTTATATAGTTCTCAACTGGCCTTCAACCATCATCCATTGGTGAGATATGTGAATGAGGCCAACCTGCATTGTTCAATTATGTCACCTATTTGCCTAGTTTTTCCTCCTCTGTTTTGGAATGCCAAGAAACTGGCTGACATAAACAATGTAGGTAATCAACATATCAGCACACATCATTGTTCAGTTGCTATGCCTCAAGGTACCTTCACACATAACGATATCGTTAACGATATCGTTGATTTTTGTGACGTAGCAACGATATCGTTAAGGAAATCGTTATGTGTGACAGCGACCAACGATCAGGCCCCTGCTGGGAGATCGTTGGTCGCTGAACAAAGTCCAGAACTTTATTTCGTCGCTGGATCTCCCGTGGACATCGCTGGATCGGCGTGTGTGACACCGATCCAGCGATGTCTTCACTGGTAACCAGGGTAAACATCGGGCAACTAAGCGCAGGGCCGCGCTTAGTAACCCGATGTTTACCCTGGTTACCAGCGTAAAAGTTAAAAAAAACAAACACTACATACTTACCTACCGCTGTCTGTCCCCGGCGCTGTGCTCTACACTCCTGTACTGGCTGTGAGCGTCGGTCAGCCGGAAAGCAGAGCGGTGACGTCACCGCTCTGCTTTCCAGCCGCTGTGCTCACAGCCAGTACAGGAGGAGTGCAGAGAAGCAGAGCGCCGGGGACAGACAGCAGTAGGTAAGTATGTAGTGTTTGTTTTTTTTACTTTTAGGATGGTAACCAGGGTAAACATCGGGTTACTAAGCGCGGCCCTGCACTTAGTAACCCGATGTTTACCCTGGTTACCGGCATCGTTGGTCGCTGGAGAGCTGTCTGTGTGACAGCTCTCCAGCGACCAAACAGCGACGCTGCAGCGATCCGGATCGTTGTCGGTATCGCTGCAGCGTCGCTTAATGTGAAGGGGCCTTTACTGTTTTGCAAAGGTATACTGAAGATAAACTGTAGGAGATAATATTAGAGGTAACTATTTATCCTAGAAGAAGAGTCAATACTTCATACAACAGTTTATGATTCTGGGGCTACTCAATTTACATCTGGCATAATTAAGAAGAAATGCAGTATGGGATCACAGTTGATTCTTTGATTTTTTTGAGGTAAAACATTGCTTTAAAACAGGCAGTGAAATGTTTGCCTCTCAAAAAGAATAATTTGTGATTTAATGCTGTAATGTCTATGTGTTCTTTTGCTTCCTCCCCTCCCCGGGAGATGTGGTATGATCAAACCATGTCCCTGTACGGTCAGACACAGCCATTACACTGCACACAGCAGGGACTTATTTATAAGATTATCTCGGAACAGGAATTTTTTTTTTAATATATCCAATTGTGGAACTTATTTTTATTCCAAGATCTATTAATTAAAATGTACTTTATAAAGTAGATAGGAAAACCCTTTTAAGTGCTCACCTAATATGGCTCTTAAAGTCTGATTTCACATAAAATTTTGCTCCTCAGAAAATGCTTCATATATACTTTCATATACTCTTCCTGTTCATTTCAATGTAAAATCTGCTTTGCTTTTCATATGTGGAGCTTTTTGAGCATTCTTTTTGCAGTTTTTTTTTTAAATCTAAATCAATTTCAAATCTGACACTGTCAAATCAGAAAGCTAGAAAACACTATGGAGAAAATGTGACATCAGGTTTTTGCTACCTCATCTGAGAGCAGCGTGATGTATGGGCAGAGTTTTTAGATGTAGCAAACAGCAGAACTCAGAAAGCTAATCTACCCATGTCAGGCTCTCTATGTGCTTTGTCTTATGACTGAGAGTTGCTTATCACAGGAGGAGGCATGGTCAGACTATTAAGGTACCGTTACACTAAACGATTTACCAACGATCACGATCAGCGATACGGCCTGGCCGTGATCGTTGGTAAGTCATTGCGTGGTCGCTGGGGAACTGTCACACAGACAGCTCTCTCCAGCGACCAACGATCAGGGGAAAGACTTCGGCATCGTTGAAACTGTCTTCAATGATGCCGAAGTCCCCCTGCAGCACCCGGGTAACCAGGGTAAACATCGGGTTACGGGTTACTAAGTGCAGGGCCGCGCTTAGTAACCCAATATTTACCCTGGTTACCATTGTAAAAGTAAAAAAAAAACAAAACAGTACATACATTCCTGTCACGTCCCCCAGCGTCAGCTTCCCTGCACTGTGTAAGTGCCGGCCGTAAAGCAGAGCGGTGACGTCACCGCTGTGCTCTGCTTTACGGCCGGCCGGTGCTGACACAGTCAGTGCGGGAAGCTGACGCCGGGGGACGTGACAGGAATGTGAGTATGTACTGGTTTTTTTTTTTACTTTTACAATGGTAACCAGGGTAAATATTGGGTTGCTAAGCGCGGCCCTGCGCTTAGTAACCCGATATTTACCCTGGTTACCAGTGAACACATCGCTGGATCGGCGTCACACACGCCGATCCAGCGATGACAGTGGGTGATCAGCGACCAAAAAAAAGGTCCTGATCATTCCCAGCGACCAACGATCTCCCAGCAGGGGCCTGATCGTTGGTCGCTGTCACGCATAACGATTTCGTTAACGATATCGTTGCTACGTCACAAAAAGCAACGATATCGTTAACGAAATCGTTATGCGTGAAGGTACCTTTAGTCATGTGCTCATCAGACATCCTCATGATAAAACCTTCAGTGTAAGCAAACAACGGTACACAGCCTAAGGCCAGTCTCACACGTCCAGATAATTCTGGTACCGGAAAAATCGGTACCGGAAATATCCGTGTTCTTGTGCCAGTGCATTTCTGTGGTACATCAGTGTGGCACAAGTGCGGCACACGTGTGCCGCCCGTGTGCCCACTGGGTACCACACGCACCGTGCCGGAGCCAGCGCTAAAGTTTAGCGCTGTCCCCGGCATCGTGCTGAAGCCCCATTCATATGTTCCCTGCAGCAGCGTTTGCTGCAGGGAAGATATGAATAATAGGGTTTAAAATGCAGATCCAGGTCCCCAACCCCCCCCAACCCCCGGTGCGCCTCCGCCCGGTGTGATTAAAATTGGATCGCCCCCAGACACAGGGCTACGGGTTCTCGGTACCGGGCCTCTCCGGTTCGGTTCTGAGGCTGTCACGGTGGCTAGACCCGGTCCGCGACCCTGCTAAGGGGCGTCCAATGAAGATGGTGGGAACAGTCTGTCAGGGGTTCGTGACGCCACCTGTGGTGTTTGGTCAGGGTGACCGACGCTGCTGTGGGGTCCACTGGGGTGATGGAATTGCAGCTGGATGGTATACCTTCCCATAGGTGAAGTATGTCCCCAGGGCTTCCCAGTAAGGTGGATAGTGATGGTGTGAGGTGCAGGCAATAACGAGGACACAAGGTTGCAGTCTCTTTACCTCTTTACTGAAGACTTCAAGATCCTCAATCCAGAGCACGTTTAACAGGGCTATCAGAGACAGGCCGGTCTGATGGGCACTTCCAGAGCTTCCCTCGCATATGGAAATCGTTGCCCACCACTAGCGCCTGTGTGTTGTAGTTCTACCCTGCTGAGCATTCGGAATAGCCCTCACAACTGCTGTTCTCGTTTCGTTCGTTCTCTACAGCTCTCTTTCTCTCGTTAGTTCCAGATGTTGCTAGTTTCTCGTCCCCCAGTATGTTTTGGCTAAGATGCACCCGTATGACGGGAAGGCTTGGAGGTCTTCCGGGACCCTAGAGACGCCCCTCTCCCAATGTTGCCCCCTATGTCTTCTTAGGAAATTTAACGTAGACAGCCAACGTAGACAGCCAACCTATAATTAACTGTCCTGCAGAGATTGAAGTAAGGCCTGAAGTCAGTTACTCCCGCAGTGTTCCGGCCACCAGCTACGAGCCTCAGTAGGAAGTTGCCTCGGTCTCACGGCACGACTCCTACTGGTACTCCTTTTTGCTAGATCTCGTTTACACTGTTCCACAATATCCTTCCTTTCTTGTCTCTTTCTTAGGATACCGCCGCAAGGAGGTGCAGGCACGGTTCCGTAACGTTCTGTTCTGTTCGCTAGGCACCTGCCAGGTTCCCATGCCTGACAGGGACCCCCGTGTCTTCTCCCTGCAACACCCCCTGCCACGGGATGTTGCCTGAATCCAACCCAGTCAGCTTCTGACTAACTTCCTATCCAACCCCTAGTTTTACCAGTGTGAGGAGGGGCCCAATAAATAAAGCCTTTTGCTTCCCCTAGTGGCCTGAGTGTGAAGTGTAATGTGTGCTGGTGATACCTGGTCAGGAGAATTCCTTCAGTGCCATCAGACGTACCATCACTCCCCTTAGTGGCAGAGTGTCATACTGCAACGACCAGATCTCTGGGGCGCTGCAAAATACTCACCTAGCTTCCGGATCTCTCGCCGCAGCTTCTCCTGTATGCGGTCATGTGGGGCCGCTCATTTACAGTACTGAATATGCGGCTCCACCCCTTTGGGAGGTGGAGCCGCATATTCATGATTGTAGTCGGCGGCCCCACGTGACCGCATACAGTAGAGGCTGCGGCCAGGAGAGGATGCTGCGGCGAGGGATCCGGAAGCTAGGTGAGTATTTTTATCACAGCGGGATGGGGGGGGGGGCGCACAGGGGGTGGGAGGGGGTTTGGACCTGGATCTGCATTTTAAACACTATTATTCATATCTTCCCTGCAGCAAACGCTGCTGCAGGGAACATATGAATCGCGGCTTCAGCACTAGTGGGGGGGACAGCGCTTAATGTAGCGCTGTCTCCTGCACGGCACACGGACTGCACACGGACAACGTCCGTGTGCGGTATGTGTTTTACACGGACCCATTGACTTTAATGGGTCCGTGTAGTACGTGCGCTCCTACGAACACTGACATGTCTCCGTGTTTGGCACACGGAGACACGGTCCGCAAAAAAATCAATGACATCTGAAAAGATGCATTGATTTTATGTGTCTACGTGTGTCAGTGGCTCCGGTACGTGAGGAAACTGACACCTCACATATGGGAGCCACTGACGTGTGAAACCGGCCTATTGACAAATTGTAAAATTCTGTGTTTTAACCCCTTCATCAAGCTGTGCTCAGAATACATGACAGCAAATTGCCTCTAAAAACCTCTGAAAAAAACTTCTGCTTGAAAAACTCATCAGATTTTCCAGTGTATGAAAAACTTCATGTGAGTGTACCTTTAGGATATTTGCACGTGACATTTTTTTTGTCTGGTGAACATTTTGAGTTTTTCAAGAGGATGACGCTTCAGGAAATGCTGGTGTTTTTTTGAGAAGTGTAATTTTTTAGTATTTTTTGTGTAATTTAGTGAGCACTTTTTTCATGTATTTTTCCATCATATTTCTGACATCTTTTTTTTACTGCAGGGTTCCATTCTTTTTGTTAACCCCTTCCCAATATGCGCTGTACTATTACTGCTCTGCTGGAGATGCGTTCCCGCAAACAGCAGTACTAGTATGGTGCACTGATCGCGCGGCCTGACGCTGAGTGCCGCTGCGATCAGGTGCTGGTGTCAGCAGTATGTGACAGCTGACACCCTGCAGAAATGCCCACGATTGGTGCTAGCACCGATCGTGGGCCTTTAACCCCTCGGATGCCACTGTCAATAGTGACAATGGCATAGAGAGAAGCATCGCACAGGGAGGGGACTCCATCAGAACATGTGATGCGATGTGATCACAATGTCCTGATGGTCTCCATGGAGACCCCTGGTGTCAAGATGGCTGCAGGGCCCTTCAGAGTCCTGCAGGGTGGTGGCTTGTGAGCGCCTGCTGAGAGCCTTCTTACCTGCCTGTTAGATCGCTGATCTGATACTCTGCAGTGTAGAGTGTCAGATCAGCGATCTGACATTAGATAGTGATGTCCCATCCAGGAACAATGTAAAAATGTAAAAAAATGTGTAAAAATATATATATTTTAAATTCCTAAATAAAGAAAAATATATATATATTTTTTCCAATAAATACATTTTTTTAATAAGGTTTTGAGTACCTTGAGGGGTGCAGTTTTTAGAATTGTGTCATTTGGGGTATTTTGATTTAAGGGCATAAAAATTAAGTTTGAAAATTGCGAAATTTTCATATTTTCGCCAAATTTCCATTTTTTTTTAACAAATAAATGCAAGTCGTATCAAAGAAATTTTACCACTATCATAAAGTACAATATGTCACAAGAAAACAGTTTCAGAATCACCGGGATCCGTTGAAGCGTTCTAGCGTTATGACCTCATAAATTGACAGTGGTCAGAATTGAAAAAAAATGGCCTGGTCAGGAATGTGGAAACAGGCTTCGGGGTGAAGGGGTTAAATTCTATTCAACAATGAAGAAACTGCAAGCAGTTTTTCAAGCAAAAATGATTTTCAGATTTCCTCTTTTACCCACTTGAAAACCTAAACGCTTAAAAGATACAATTACAGCAAGTCATTTTTACATACAAATGCATATGTTCATTCTTTTGAGCATTTTCTAGGTACTTGTGCAGGCGTTTCTGAGAGGACCGATCTGAAAATAGCATTGTGTACACATACTCTTAGGGAATTATTATTATTATTATAGCGCCATTTATTCCATGGCGCTTTACATGTGAGGAGGGGTATACATAAAAACAGGTACAATAATCTTGAACAATACAAGTCACAACCGGTACAGGAGGAGAGAGGACCCTGCCCGCGAGGGCTCACAATCTACAAGGGATGAGTGAGGATACAGTAGTGAGGATAGAGTTGGTCGTGCAGTGGTTTGGTCGATCGGTGGTTACTGCAGGTTGTAGGCTTGCTGGAAGAGGTCGGTCTTCAGGTTCTTTTTAAAGGTTTCGATGGTAGGTGATAGTCTGATATGTTGTGGTAGAGAGTTCCAGAGTAGGAGTGATGTGCGAGAGAAATCTTGTATGCGATTGTGGGAAGAGGAGATAAGAGGGGAGTAGAGAAGGAGATCATGTGAGGATCGGCGGTTGCATGCAGGAAAGTACCGGGAGACGAGGTCATAGAAGTATGGAGGAGACAGGTTGTCGATGGCCTTGTATGTCATGGTTAGGTTTTTGTACTGGAGTCTCTGGGTAATAGGGAGCCAGTGAAGGGATTGACAGAGGGGAGAGGCCGGGGAATAGAGGGGGGCAGGTGGATTAGTCGGGCAGCTGAGTTTAGAATAGATTGGAGGGGTGCGAGAGAGTTCGAGGGGAGGCCACAGAGCAGGAGGTTACAGTAGTCGAGGCGGGAGATGATTAGGGCATGGACTAGGGTTTTTGCAGATTCTTGGTTTAGGAATGTACGGATCCGTGAAATATTTTTTAGTTGAAGGCGGCAGAAAGTGGAAAGGGCTTAGATATGCAGTTTGAAGGAGAGATCAGTGTCAAGGATTACCCCGAGACTGCGAGCTTGTGGGACTGGGGAGAGTGGGCAGCCGTTTACTGTAATGGATAGGTTCGTGGGGGGTCGCGTGAGATGGGGGAAAGACAAGGGAAAGGGAATGTTCAGATTTCATGTTTTGACAGGGATTTTGAAGCAAGTCCTCTTCAAAATCTACATCAACAATTGCCTTAAATACTCATTGTTATGGATATTGAAATTCATCATCTTGCAAAATCCGTGTCCTTGTGGTATGCCCACCTCTAGGCCAGTAATATCCTCTATACACCATTTGTACTATACTGGGTTTGTTTATCTGATGAATGTTAAGCAGCTGTTATTCACAGTGAAAGTCAATATTTTTCAGATCGCTCGGCATGAGAGACGTCAATAATTTCTGATATGTGCCATTCACAGGTGCCTCGCTAATTATAATATTAAGAGATACAGATCAATGGCTAATGTGATTTGCAATGTTCCTACTATTATGGGAACTCTAGTAATTTTATATTGGTTCAAGTATTTTCTAAAGTGTTGTACAAAACATGCAAACAGAAAAATAAACCATGAAACCTGTGCCATGAGTGTAGAAGGGAATAAACCATAGAGCGGAAAGTCATATGACATATCAAAGAAAGGCAACAATAAGGGCCTTTGAATTTCTAACTTTGGCTACTGGTTAATTAGTTTAGTTACCTGACTTGTAGGGTTGAGCGAAACGGATCGGACAAATTCAAAAATCGCCGACTTTCGGTAAAGTCGGGTTTCATGAAACCCGACCCTTGTGTGGGATCGGCCATGAGGTCGGCGATCTTCGTGCCAAAGTCGCGTTTCGTATGATGCTTTTAGCGCCATTTTTCAGCCAATGAAGAAGGACGCAGAGTGTGGGCAGCGTGATGACATAGGTCTCGGTCCCCACCATCTTAGAGAAGGGCATGACAGTGATTGGCTTGCTTTCTGCAGCGTCACAGGGGCTATAAAGGGGCGTGCACACCGACCGCCATCTAACTTATGCCAATCGTATCATAGGGAGAGGTTGCCGCAGCTTCATCAGAAGAAGGGATATAGTTAGGGAGGGAAGATTAAGCCCCGAAACTGCTGTAGCGATTTCCACTGTCCAACACCACCATTTGTTTGCAGGGACAGTGGAGGCTATATTTTTGTGCATCAGCTTTGTAGCTTATTAGGCTAGGTTCTCATTGCGTTAGGGCAATCCGTTTAGCGGTAAGCGCTAGCGGATTCTGCTAACGCAATGTCTCTTTAGGGGTTGCGTTAAACGTCCCCGCTAGCGCAGATCCCTGATCTGTGAGAGCGGAGAACTGACCTCGGGCGTGCCTAGGACGCTGCAAGCAGCGTCCGAGGCGCGCCACAAAAGAACGGCACATGTGCTTTAACATTGCTGGCAATGGGAGCGCTAATGGACGCGTTGCACGGCGTTAATTTCGCCGTGCAACGCTGTCCGTTAGCGCTCACCCTACAACGCAATGAGAACCTAGCCTTTGGCTGCCTTATAAGGCTCCCTGATAGCTGCATTGCTGTTTGTACGCTGCTGTGCAAACCAACTGCTTTTTTTAAAAGCAAAAATCCTGTTGCTTCTTTCTGCACAGTTATCTTGTTTATTTGTCCACACTTTTGTGTGCAGCAGTCCTTTTTATTGCTGCCATACTTTTCCTGAGATCATTGTAGGGAGATTAAAATTGTACTACAGTCCTTGTGTTTTTTCATATATCTTCCAGCCACTTTCTGCCACTGCATCGATTCAAAGTGACAGGAGACAGCATTTGTCCAGTATGGTTACCAACTAATTTTCCTCCCTTATCGATGTTCTCCCTCACAGGTCATTCCCCTTTGATTACTGGGCATCTAAAATAGACACCTGGCCCTTATTGGCAGAATATGCAATACAGGAGCTCGCTGTGCTGCTGGTTCAATACTGATTGAAAAAAGGACACGTCTGGCTACCCAGAATGTTGATGATCTAACCTTCATTAAAATGAACCACTCATGGATTTCAAATTGTTTTGCCCCACCTTCCCCTGCTGACACGTAGCTTGTAGGGAATGTAGTGGTCTGGGTCAATGTACCAGCAGACTCATCTAGCAGTGGCCGGGCAATGGGCAGGATGAGGAAGAAACAGAGATATAGGCCCAAATAATAAAGTAGGCTAAATGCAGTTCAAAATTGGTAACAGGACTAAACAGGCGGCATAGCTTTGTTCAGTGGAGGACAACTGTAATGAGTGGCGCAGACACAGTTAGTAGGCCCAACTAAAAAAGTAGGCTAAATGCAGTTCAAAGTTGGTAACAGGACTAATCAGATGGCATAGCTAGGTACTGGGGTGGGCTCCTCTGCTAAGTAGCAGACAGTGGCAGTAGGCGCAAATTATTAAATGGTCTAAATGGAGGCCAGGGCCCCTGTATATTTTTACTATCATCTATCATTTCAACAAATTTGTATTGGCAGTGCCATTGAAGGATTTAACAGCACAGACTACACAGTAGTGGAGCAGGGAGAGGTAAGTTTTGCAAGTGGTAGAGCACTGTTCAAGCTGGGGTTGGGAAACACTCTCGTGGGCAGCGGTACTGACACAGGGCCCCTCATATTGCGAAGGTGTGTCTGACATTGGTTGTGCACCACCACCATCCGAGACACTTCATTGTACTATGAGGGACCCTGTGCCAGTGCCGTCGCCCAAGAGTGGGCACACCCACCTGTCCAGGCAAACGGCACCTGCACGGGTGCTTGCGCCGAGTGGTGACCACGGCCCTGTGGGGGGGAGTCAGGGCATTTTTATACCTCCCTAAATGGGCTATGGTGGACATTCAGCAGCTGCAAATGGAGGAATTGGAGCAGTCAGTAAGAGGAGGCCAAAAGCAAGACATTTTTCAGGCAAGCTACGTGTCAGCAGGGGAAGGTGGGCCAAAATAATTTGAAATCCATGATTGGTTCATTTTAATGAAGGTTAGATCATCAACATTTCGGGTAGCCAGACGTGTCCTATTTTCAATCAGTATTGAACCAGCAGCACTGAAGATTCTTTCTGATAGCACACTAGAAGCAGGGCAAGCGAGCTCCTGTAATGTATATTCTGCCAATTCAGGCCAGGTGTCTATTTTAGATGCCCAGTAATCAAAGGGGAATGACCTGTGAGGGAGAACATCGATAAGGGAGGAAAAATAGTTCATAACCATACTGGACAAATGCTGTCTCCTGTCACTTTGAATTGATGCAGCAGTACCTGTCATGTCTGCGGTCATTGCGAAATTACTCCACAACCTGTTCATAAAACCCCTCTGTCCAACGCCACTTCGTATTTGTGCACCTCTAACACCTCTGCCATTTTGCCCCCTACAGCTCGTGTGAGAACCATCACTGCAGCTGTGTACTGGGAATGAACTCAAACTCACAAGGAAGACATGGGCCCCATATGTAAAAGGGTAATGCCTAAGTGGCCTGTTGTACATACCCATGAAGTAACTGGACATTAAATGTATACTCCCAATACATATACCACTTTAAGAAAAAAATGGAGTTCCATACATAAAGTATTAAAATTAGTAAACTTTATTAAAGATATCAAAGATAATATATAAAATAATGAATTACAAAAAGAGGAAAAAGACAAAAAACCCTAGTAAGGGAACTGCTACATCCCCGGCATAGTAATTATATCTAAATATGCTCCATGCATGTTAGACAGATCTAGTTCCACATAATCAATTCAGACTCCTGCACATTGATATACCTAATATATGTGTAAGGCAATACCCAACCCCTGTAGGAAGGTGCGTACCCCGAGGATTGTCATAGTGACATAAAATCCATGTGGGGAAACAAAAGTGCAGGATGACAGAGTTAAATATAAAGTTCCTTACCCATGCTGGAGAACAGTAAGATGCCGGGATGCAAGTGTGAAGGGGGGTGAAGTCTTCGCACCTTCAGGAGCAGGGCTGGTAACCCTGAATAATTTTTCAGGAAGCACTGCACCACCAGGTTCAAGGTGTGAGCCAGGCAAGGTATGTGTTTCAGCTCTGAAAGGGCTATGGCAGCCATAAAATTCCTTCCGTTATCACTGACTACCTTGCCTGCCTCAAGATGTACACTGCCCAGCCATGACTGAGTTTCTTCCTGCAAGCACTCGGCCAGTACTTCCGCGGTGTGTCTGTTGTCGCCCAAACACTTCATTTGTAGCACAGCCTGTTGACGCTTACCACTAGCTGTTCCATAATGGGACACCTCGTGTGCAACACTGGCAGCTGCGGATGGAGTGATTGTGCGACTGCACTCTGTGGACGAGCTTTTGCTTCTGCAGGAGGAGGAAGAGGAGGAGGAGGAGAGGTGGCGAACTCCTACAGCAAACTGTTTCCTAGACCGTGGGCTAGGCAGAACTGTCCCACTATGGCTGTTTCCTGTGGACCCTGCATCCACCACATTAACCCAGTGCGCCATGATGGACACGTAACATCCCTGGCCATGCTTACTAGTCCATGCATCTGTTGTGAGGTGCACCTTTCTACTGACTGATTGCCTCAGTGCATGGACAATGCGGTCTTTTACATGCTGGTGGAGGGCTGGGATGGCTTTTCTCGCAAATGAGTGTCGACTGGGTAGGTCATAGTGTGGTACTGCGTAGGCTATCAGGGCTTTGAAAGCTTCGCTTTCAACCAACTGGTAGGGCATCATCTCTAACGAGATTAGTCTAGCAATGTGGGCGTTTAAACCCTGTGTACGCAGATGACAGGATGAGTACTTTCTTTTCCTAACGAGAGTCTCTTGTAGGGTGAGCTGGACTGGAGAGCTGCATATGGTGGAACTAGTGGGGGTGGTGGAGAACATGGCAGATTGAGAGACGGTTGGTGATGGTATTCTCGATGTTGGCCTACCTACAGTGTTTCCTACCAAGAACCTTGTGATTCCCTGACTGCTTCGGCCTTGCGACAATACCTCCATATTTGCTGCTGGTGGTGTCCTAACCGGTGGGCTTACTATGAGGGAAGCAATGTAGCGTTGCTGACTACCTTCATTCTGAGCAGGTGCACCAACGGGACTGAACGTTTGGTACTTAGTCCAGGCTTGCAAGTGCATGCTGGTTAAATGTCTACGCATGCACGTTGTATTTAAATTTAGGAGAATCTTCCCTCTGCTAAAGGTCTTTGAGCACTTCTTACAGATAACTTTGCACTGATCATTAGGATCTTGGTTAAAAAATTCCTATACTGCACTCTTCCTACTATGGATTTCCTTTTCAGGCATTGCACGCTGTGCTACTTTCACCGGATGGCCGAGCTGTCCTTAACCCCTTAATCCCATATGACGTACCATCCCGTCAAGGTGCCCTGGGACTTAATTCCCAGTGACTGGATAGTACGTTATATGTGATCGGCAGCGCTCATGGGGGGAGCGCGGCCGATCGTGGCCGGGTCGCAGCTGACATCCGGCGCTCTGTGCCAGGAGCATTCACGGACCGCTCCCGGCACATTAACCTGGCGGTGCAGGAAAGCATCGCGCAGGGAGGGGGCTCCCTGCGGGCTTCCCTGAGACCCCCACAGCAACGCGATGTGATCGCGTTGCTGCAAGGATCTCCTACCTTCCTCCCTGCAGCAAGGCCCGGATCCAAAATGGCCGCGGCATCCGGGTCCTGCAGGGAGGGAGGTGGCTTACCAAGTGCCTGCTCAGAGCAGGAGCTTTATTTTTCTATAAAATAATTTTTATCGTATAAAAGCGCCAAAACATAAAAAAATGATATAAATGAGGTATCGCTGTAATCGTACTGACCCAAAGAATAAAACTGCTTTATCCATTTTACCAAATGCGGAACGGTATAAACGCCTCCCCCAAAAGAATTTCATGAATAGCTAGTTTTTGGTCATTCCGCCTCACAAAAATCGGAATAAAAAGCGATCAAAAACTGTCACGTGTCAGAAAATGTTACCAATAAAAACGTCAACTCGTCCCGCAAAAAACTAGACCTCACATGACTCTGTGGACCAAAATATGGAAAAATTATAGGTCTCAAAATGTGGAGACGCTAAAACTTTTTTTGCTATAAAAAGCGTCGTTTAGTGTGTGACAGCTGCCAATCATAAAAATCCGCTATAAAAAACGCTACAAAAGTAAATCAAAATCCCCTTCATCACGCCCTTAGTTAGGGAAAAATAATAAAATTTAAAAAATGTATTTATTTCCATTTTCCCGTTAGGGTTGGGGCTAAAGTTAGGGTTTGGATTACATTTACGGTTGGGATTAGGGTTTGGATTAGAGTTAGGGGTGTGTCAGGGTTAGGGGTGTGGTTAGGGTTACGGTTGGGATTAGGGTTAGGGGTGTGTTTGGATTAGGGTTTCAGTTAGAATTGGGGGTTTCCATTGTTTAGGCACATCAGGGGCTCTCCAAACGTGACATGGCATCCGATCTCAATTCCAGCCAATTCTGCGTTGAAAAAGTAAAACAGTGCTACTTCCCTTCCGAGCTCTCCATTGCGCCCAAACAGGGGTTTACCCCAACATATGGGGTATCAGCGTACTCGGGACAAATTGGATAACAACTTTTGGGGTCCAAGTTGTTACCCTTGGGAAAATAAAAATTTGTGGGGCTAAAAATCAATTTTGTGGGAAAAAAAAAAGATTTTTTATTTTCACGGCTCCGCGTTGTAAACTGTAGTGAAACACTTGGGGGTTCAAAGTTCTCACAACACATATAGATAAGTTCCTTTGGAGGTCTAGTTTCCAATATGGGGTCACTTGTGGGGGGTTTCTACTGTTTAGGTACATCAGGGGCTCTGCAAATGCAACGTGACGCCTGCAGACCAATCCATCTAAGTCTGCATTCCAAATGGCGCTCTTTCCCTTCCGAGCTCTGCCATGTACCGAAACAGTGGTTCCCCCCCACATATGGGGTATCAGCGTACTCAGGACAAATTGGACAACAACTTTTGGGGTCCATTTTCTCCTGTTATCCTTGGTAAAATAAAACAAATTGGAGCTGAATTAAATTTTTTGTGAAAAAAAGTTAAATGTTCATTTTTATTTAAACATTCCAAAAATTCCTGTAAAACACCTGAAGGGTTAATAAACGTCTTGAATGTGGTTTTGAGCACTTTGGGGGGTGCAGTTTTTAGAATGGTGTCACACTTGGTTATTTTCTATCATATCGACCCCTCAAAATGACTTCAAATGTGATGTGGTCCCTAAAAAAATATTGGTGTTGTAAAAATGAGAAATTGCTGGTCAACTTTTATCCCTTATAACTCCCTAACAAAAAAAATTTTGGTTCCAAAATTGTGCTGATGTAAAGTAGACATGTGGGAAATGTTACTTATTAATTATTTTATATGACATATCTCTGTGATTTAAGGGCATAAAAATTCAAAGTTGGAAAATTGCAAAATTTTCAAAATTTTTGCCAAATTTCCGTTTTTTCACAAATAAACACACGTTATATCGAATAAATTTTACCACTATCATGAAGTACAATATATCACAAGAAAACATTGTCAGAATCGCCAAGATCCATTGAAGCGTTCCAGAGTTATAACCTCATAAAGGGACAGTGGTCAGAATTGTAAAAATTGGCCCGTCATTAACGTGCAAACCACCCTCGGAGCTTAAGAGGTTAAACTGTTTTTTGTTTTGACAAACATTTTTGGCCAGATACGGGCCTGCCAGATGAAAGCTGTTGCGATGTAGATGGCTGCTGCGGATCATCCTCCTCCGCTTCCGAGCTACTGGCAGCGGCACCCTCTTCCCCAATGGCTGCCAATCTGGGCCAACTACTGGGTCATCTATCACCTTCTCTTCAATGTCATGTGCAACTTCCTCTGTGTCACCGTGTAAGCCGGTGGTATAGCGTTAGTGACGGGGCTCCATAGTCTCATCAGGGTCAGATTCTGGATCAGTACACTGCGAGGACAATGTAGTGATCTGAGTCAATGGAACAGCATAAATCTAGCTGTGGCTGTGCACTCCATGTCCGATTCATCTTGTAATGGGCTTTTAACAATTTCCCTCTCTAACCCAGGCACGGTATGTGTAAAGAGCTCCATGGAGTAAACTGTAGTGTCGCCTGCCGCATCCTTCACTTTTGGTTTGGGTGAAGGACACAAGGAATCGACTTGTTCCTGACCGGGAGCATCCACTGACGACTCGCTGCTTTTAGATTTCGAACCTTCTGAAGCAGAGGCGAAAGAGCTAGAGGCTGAGTCAGCAAGGAAAGCCAAAACTTTTTCCTGCTGCTCCGGCTTTAAAAGCTGTTTTCCTACTCCCAGATAAGGGAGCCTTTGAGGCCTTGTGTAGCCAGACGATGATGCTGGCTCAACACCTCGAGCCTTTGGTGCTATTTTGCTTTTCCCACTTCCACCAGATGCTCCACCACCACCACCACGGCCTCTTCCACCAGACTTCCTAATTTTTGTAAAAATCTAACCAAAACAACAACCGTTATATGGTACTGTGAAACAAGGTAGAAGGTGTGTAAAACTTGTGGAGAATTTAAATCTCCCTTTTTTGGGGGGGAGGAGGTTGGGGGAGACTGCAACAAAACTCAGGCGTAGTGTATTACACTACACAATGTAAGTGGCAGAACGTGGCTGGGAGATGTACGACAAACTAACAGAACTGTGACGTAGATCCACTTAGTGCCAATTTAAATCTCCCTTTTTTTGGAGGGAGACTGCAACAAAACTCAGGCGTAGTGTATTACATTACACAATGTAAGTGGCAGAACGTGGCTGGGAGATGTACGACAAACTAAAGGTACCGTCACACTCAGCAACTTTCCAACGATCACGACCAGCGATACGACCTGGCCGTGATCGTTGGAAAGTCCTTGTGTGGTCGCTGGAGAGCTGTCACACAGACAGCTCTCCAGCGACCAACGATGCCGAAGTCCCCGGGTAACCATCGGGTTACTAAGTGCAGGGCCGCGCTTAGTAACCCGATGTTTACCCTGGTTACCATTGTAAATGTAAAAAAAAAAAAAACACTACATACTTACATTCCGGTGTCTGTCACGTCCCTTGCCGTCAGCTTCCGGCACTGACTGAGCGCCGGCCGTAAAGCACAGCGGTGACGTCACCGCTGTGCTCTGCTTTACGGCCGGCGCTCACAGTCAGTGCGGGAAGCTGACAGCAAGGGACGTGACAGACACCAGAATGTAAGTATGTAGTGTTTTTTTTTTTTTGCTGCAGCTGCAGCAACCTCTCCCTATGCTAAGATCGGCAGAAGTAAGATGGCGGTCGGTGTGCACGCCCCTTTATGGCCCCTGTGACGCCGTAGAAAGCAAGCCAATCAATGTCATGCCCTTCGCTAAGATGGTGGGGACTGAGACCTATGTCATCACTCTGCCCACACTCTGCGTCCTCCTTCATTGGATGAGAAATGGCGCTGAAAACATCATACGAAATGCGACTTTGGCGCGCTAATCGCCGACCTCATGGCCGATTCCACACTAGGATTGGGTCGGGTTTCACGAAACCCGACTTTGCCGAAAGTCGGTGATTTTTTAATTTGTCCGATCCGTTTCGCTCAACCCTACTCTTGCTAAGCGGATTCCGGTGAGGCACAAATGTACTTACATGTGTGTGTTATGTTAGAACAGTTATGCAGCCACTGTGTAGCAGAGTGTGTAGTTAGGCATGTTGTGCTTTATTTCATATTGCTGTTTCTCTGTATGCACATAGATGTTTGCCTGTATAAAGGAATACAATGCTGACAGCCTGAACCTGCCCTAAGATAGCCATGATAACTGTGTATCTGCCTTATCCTGTGTTCCGTGTTAGCTCTCTAATCTCTCTGTTATTCATGTTATTGCATCTTGTAACATGCTGTAATATGCCAAGTACTGATGCACTGTTATTTCCTTTGTAGTTTTTACCTGATTATCCATTATATCGCATATCTCACAATATCATCCACTATCGTTGTTCATCGTTCACCATCTCAATAAATATGGACTTAAGAACCTATACAGTCTCTTTACTGAGGCAATGGATGAAAGTTTAGCCGTATGCTAGAATCCACACAGAATCATACGTGGAGGAAGACAGAACAATCATAGAAGGAGGTAACTGTTCCTATACTCATCCTACCTTGATGTGGAGGTTGGCACCCTAGATGAAACGAATCTGACGTCCCACTCACCATCAGCTGATGTTAAGTAAGCATTATTTATGCATTGAAAAAGGTAGTGATCTTCTCACCGAATAACATACCTATAACCCAAGGCCTATAAGCAAAATATACAGTAAGTATATATATATATATATATATATATTTTGTTGGGGGTTACACTCACTCAGGTGCGACGGCTGACACTCAGGAGGCACGTTCCATTAAAAGTTCACAGGGTTTATTGCTAAATAAACCACATAGCAAAATAACAGAAAGCAAATAGCCTTTAGCTCAGGAAAAGAAAAACAAGGGTCCAGTCCTTCCGGCTCAGTCCTGGAGCCTTAACACACTCTGGTGGGTTTCACCTCCACACACACCTCCTGTGTAAAGAATTAGCCTGTCTTATATGGATCTAACCACACCCAGGAAACCATCACATGATTAGACATGTGGTTATGACATCACCACAGGTCCTGAAACACACACATATATATATATATATATATATATATATATATATATATATATATATATAGTCATGGTTATGTGCATCAAAGAAAACACTCCGGGTTACATCACAGCATCAAGCCACCTATGTGACACATACCTCCCGTCGACTACACAAACTTAAGACACGCTACATACCTCCCCCTCTGCCTAAAGCCATGGGGCTTGGCACTTTCCCCCACTAAACAAGGGATTCTTGATAGTGCATCAGCATTACCGTGCAGCTTTCCGGCCCTATGTTCCACATGGAAACTGAAGTCCTGCAGGTCTAAGAACCAACAGGTGACCCTAGCATTTCTACCCTTCTTTTCCCTCATCCATCTAAGTGGGGCATGGTCGGATATCAGTCTAAATTTACGTCCCAGCAGATAGTACCATAACGTGTCCACCGCCCACTTTATGGCCAAACACTCCTCTATGACTGAGTAATTCTTCTCAGACGAGGACAGCTTCCTACTCAGATAGAGAATAGGATGCTCCTCCCCATGTAGCTCTTGGGAAAGGACTGCTCCTACCCCAACATCTGAGGCATCTATCTGAAGAATAATTTCTCTCTCAAAATCTGGGGCCATCAGAACGGGTTGCTTACATAGAACCCCTTTCATTTCTTGGAAGGCTGAATGTCTCTTTGGACCATTTAACCATCACTGATTTTGTCCCCTTTAGCAGATCAATCAGAGGCGCAGCCACTGTGGCGAAGTTCGGGATGAACCTCCTGTAATATCCCACGATCCCCAGAAAGGCTTTAACTTGCTTTCTGGAGAGTGGTTTTGGCCATGTTTGGATTGCCTCCACTTTACTGATTTGGGGCTTTATTTCTCCACGACCCAATATATATCCTAGGTAGTTAGCTTCTTCCTTACCCAAGGCACACTTCTTCAGGTTTATTGTAAACCCCGCCTCTCTTAGAGCATCAAACACAGGTTGGACTTTTTCCAGATGACTCTCCCAGTCTGGGCTAAAGATGACGATATCATCCAGGTACGCAGCAGCGTATGGCTTATGGGGTGCAAGGACTCTATCCATAGCCCTCTGGAAGGTCGCCGGAGCTCCCTGTAGGCTAAACGGCATCCGGACATACTGGAAGCATCCATCTGGTGTAGAAAACGCCGTCTTCTCCTTGGCTTCCTGTGCCATGGGGATCTGCCAATACCCCTTCCTCAAATCCAAGGTGGTTATATATCTGGCGTGCCCAAGCCTTTCGATGAGCTCATCAACGCGGGGCATGGGATAAGCGTCGAACTTGGAGACCTCATTCAACTTCCGATAGTCGTTGCAAAACCTCCACTCTCCATCAGGTTTTGGGACCAGGACAATTGGGCTCGACCAACCGCTCTTGGATTCCTCAATGACTCCAAGCTTCAACATACGCTCCACCTCCTTGGAGATTACGTCTCGACGGGCCTCAGGAATTCGAAAGGGCTTCACGTTCACCCGTACATGTGGCTCTGTTAGGACCTCGTGCTCTATGACCTTCGTGTACCCTGGCAACTCTGAAAACAACAGATATGGTAAGAGACAGTCCCAGTCTCTACCGTCTTTCTCTATGGCTTTTCTCATGATGCTCTTCAGTGTCTTGTTAAATCTCTCAACAAGGCCATCCGACTGAAGATGGTACACCGAAGTCCTCAACTGGGAGATTTTCAGGGCTTTGCATAACTCCCTCATCACCTTGCTCATTAAAGGTGTCCCCTGGTCAGTCAGGATCTCCTTCGGCAAACCTGTCCGGGAAAACACATGGACCAACTCTCGGGCTATACTCTTCGAGGAAGAATTTCTCAGGGGAATTGCCTCAGGATAGTGTGTGGCATAGTCCAGGATGACTAATATATACTGATGGCCCCAGGCTGATTTAACTAAGGGACCGACCAAGTCCATGGCAATTCTCTCGAATGGCACCTCAATAATGGGCAATGGCACAAGGGGCTCCGGAAATGAGGAGTGGGAGCAGTTAGCTGACATGTAGGGCAGGACCTGCAATAGTTCACTATTTCCCGGTGACACCCAGGCCAATAGAAAATCTGCTCAACCCGTTCCTGCGTTTTTTCCACCCCTAGGTGTCCACCCAAGATGTGTGAATGGGCCATGTCCAACACCTTCTGTCTATATGGACCCGGCACTACCAACTGCTCTACCAACTCCTCCCTTATTTTCGTGACCCGGTACAACAACTCCCCACTCATCAGAAAATAGGGAAATCTTGTGTTTGCCCCCAGCTCCTGTACAACCCCATTAATAACTGTGACATTATTAAAGGCTTCCCTCAGAGTGGGGTCCCTATGTTGGGCAGTCCCAAAATTTTCACTGGTTACCTCTAACTCCAGAATGTCAGATGCAGGGGACACTTCCTCCTCATCTCCAACCAAAACACAAAAAGTAAACCTGTCTGTCTCTCGGTGTGGCGATACCTTTTGTAGGGTTCATTGGTTCCCTACTCTTGCTAGGGACCTCAGAACCCTTTCCCCACAAATCCCAAAACAAACAGAAATCCCAGCCAATAATTATAGGGTGCAACAAGTCCCGAATGACGCCGACTTCATGGGACTCCGTGCCACACACCTTTTCAATATCCACCCTGGCCATAGGGTAGTCCTTTGCATCACCATGTATGCACCGCACGCCGACCTTCTTTTCCGGGAGTAGGTGGAGAGGAAAAGTGGCCCTCACCAGGGTCACTAAGCTCCCCGAGTCTAACAGCGCCATTATTGCTCGACCGTTCACCTTTACGGGATACGCTTGAGGCCCCTCGTTGGGCGGAGAGTTCACACTGCAGGCTGGATATGCATAGTATGAACTACGGCATCACATGCTGCAGTCCATCTGCATAGTGGTCTGGGAACAACGGGCAGCTATATGTCCTGGCCAGTGGCACCTCCAACAAATAATATCATCCGTAGGGACCTTGGGCACCACCTCCCCTGCCCTTTGTGACCGTGGATGCCCCACCCCATTTTGGGACTCAGCCCCCTTCTGGGACCCCCAGTATGGCATGGGCTGCCTTCCGAAGGAGCCTTCCAACCCTTGGTATCTATCAACCAGTCCGATCAGCTCGTCGGCATTCTGGGGATCACCCTGGGCAACCCAAGTCTGTATGGACCTTGGGAGGGAATGAACAAACCGATCCATCACCACTCATTCAACCATCTGTGCAGGCATAGAGGACTCTGGTTGCAGCCATTTCTGGACCAGGTGCAACAAGTCAAACATTTGGGAGCGAGGCGGTTTGTCCCGGTGATAGGCCCAGTAGTGAATTCGCTGTGCCCTAACAGTCAGTGTCACCCCCAAATGTGCGAGAATCTCAGCTTTCAATTTGTGATACTCTTTGGCATCCTGCAAGGTCAAGTCATAGTACGCCTTCTGAGGTTCCCCCGTCGGGTATGGCGCCAGTACCTCTGCCCACTGCTCTGGTGGAAGTTTTTCCCTCTCAGCGACCCTCTCAAACACCATCAGGAAGGCCTTAACATCATCCCCGGGGGTCATTTTCTGCAATGCGCATCTTACCGTCTTCCGGACGTGGGTGTCATCAGCCAGACCTGGGGTTGGGGCACTCGTCCTGCCCTGGATGGCGGTAGTCAGAAGCTGCATCTGCTGCCGTTGCTCTTGCTGGCTCTGTTGTATCTGCTGCATCAACAGCCTGTTGGTCTCTTGGTGTATCTGCTGCCGTTGCTCCTGCTGCGAATTCAACTGGACCAAGTGTTTCAACAGGTCCTCCATTTTCCCTGGCAATGCATGCTGGCTTGCAACAGACTTGGCCCAGGACATTCAGTAGTAGACTTACGTCTCCGCTGGGAACGCTGCCCGCACGTCTACCACCAATTTTAGGGGTTACACTCACTCAGGTGTGACGGCTGACACTCAGGAGGCACGTTCCATTAAAAGTTCACAGGGTTTATTGCTCCATAAACCACATAGCAAAATAGCAGAAAGCAAATAGCCTTTAGCTCAGGAAAAGAAAAACAAGTGTCCAGTCCTTCAGGCTCAGTCCTGGAGCCTTAACACACTCTGGAGGGTTTCACCTCCACACACACCTCCTGTGTAAAGCATTAGCCTGTCTTATATGGATCTAACCACACCCAGGAACCCATCACATGATTAGACATGTGGTTATGACATCACCACAGGTCCTGAAACACATATACCATATATACTCGAGTATAAGCCGAGATTTTCAGCCCAAAATTTTGGGCTGAAAGTGCCCCTCTCGGCTAATACTCGAGTCACGGTGGGCGGCAGGGTCGGCGAGTGAGGGGGAGAGGGCGCTGAGGCATAATTACCTAGTCCCGGCAGTCCTGACGCTCCCCCTGCTCGTCACACGGTCTTCGGTGCTGCAGCTCTTCCTGTCAGCGGTCACGTGGGACCGCTGATTAGAGAAATGAATATGCGGCTCCACCTCCCATGGGGTGGAGCCACATATTAATTTCTCTAATCAGCGGTGCCGGTGACCGCTGATAGAGAAAGAGGCTGCGGCACCGAAGACCAGCTGTCCGGGAAAAGGAGCGGGACGCCGGGACCAGGTAAGTATTTTATATTCACCTGTCCGCGTTCCACCCGCCGGGCGCCAGTCTGTCTTCGCGTCCTCTGGCTCTGACTGTTCAGGTCAGAGGGCGCGATGACGCATATAGTGTGCGCGGCGCCCTCTGCCTGATCAGTCAGTGCAGAGAGACGCCGGGACCGGACGCTGGGAGCTGCGGCAGCGAGAGGTGAGTATGGCTTTTTTTTTTTTATTGCAGCAGCAGCAGCAATGGCACAGCTTTCTATGGCACAGCTATGGGGCAATAATGAACGGCGCAGAGTACTATATGGCAGCTATGAGGCAATAATGAACGGTGCAGGGCACTATATGGCAGCTATGGGGCAATAATGAACGGCGCAGAGCACTATATGGCACAGCTATGGGGAAATAATGAACGGTGCAGAGCACTATATGGCACAGCTATGGGGAAATAATGAACGGTGCAGAGCACTATATGGCACAGTTATGGGGCAATAATGAACGGCGCAGAGCACTATATGGCACATCTATGGGGCAATAATGAACTGTGCAGAGCACTATATGGCACAGCTATGGGGCAAGAATGAACGGTGCAGAGCACTATATGGCACAGCTGTGGGGCAATAATGAACTGTGCAGAGCACTATATGGCACAGCAATGGGGCAATAATGAACGGTGCAGAGCACTATATGGCAGCACAGCTATGGGGCAATAATGAACGGTGCAGAGCACTATATGGCACAGCTGTGGGGCAATAATGAACTGTGCAGAGTACTATATGGCACAGCTATGGGGCAATAATGAATGGTGCAGAGCACTATATGGCAGCACAGCTATGGGGCAATAATGAACGGTGCAGAGCACTATATGGCACAGATATGGGGCAATAATGAACGGCGCAGAGCACTATATGGCACAGCTATGGGGCAATAATGAACGGCGCAGAGCACTATATGGCACAGCTATGGGGCAATAATGAACGGCGCAGAGCACTATATGGCACATCTATGGGGCAATAATGAACGGCGCAGAGCACTATATGGCACAGCTATGGGGCAATAATGAACGGTGCAGAGCACTATATGGCACAGCTATGGGGCAATAATGAATGGTGCAGAGCACTATATGGCACATCTATGGGGCAATAATGAACGGTGCAGAGCACTATATGGCACAGCTTTCTATGGTGCATCTATGGGGCAATAATGAACGGTGCAGAGCACTATATGGCACAGCTATGGGGCCATAATGAACGGTATGGAGCATCTATTTTTATTTTTGAAATTCACCGGTAGCTGCTGCATTTTCCACCCTAGGCTTATACTCGAGTCAATAAGTTTTCCCAGTTTTTTGTGGCAAAATTAGGGGGGTCAGCTTATACTCGGGTCGGCTTATACTCGAGTATATACGTTATATAGGCATGGTTATGTGCATCAAAGAAAACACTCTGGTTTACATCACAGCGACAAGCCACCTATGTGACACATACCTCCCGTCGACTACACAACCTTTAGCCACGCTACTATATATATATATATATATATATATATATATATATATATATATAGCCTTTGCTGTCTAGACCAAGTAAAAAAAATTTAATTTAAAACTTATTATGGAGGGACCCTTAAGCTTAACCCCTTCCCGACCCATGACGCCACGTAGGCGTCATAAAAGTCGGTGCCAATCCGACCCATGACGCCTATGTGGCGTCATGGAAAGATCGCGTCCCTGCAGATCGGTTGAAAGGGTTAACTCCAATTTCACCCGATCTGCAGGGACAGGGGGGTCGCTCTGATTGGCTGTTGAAAGTGAAACTGCCAATCAGAGCGATTTGTAATATTTCACCTCAAAAACTGGTGAAATATTACAATCCAGCCATTGCCGATGCTGCAATATCATCGTCCATGGCTGGAAACACTGATGTGACCCCCCCCACCCCACCGATCGCCCCCCCAGTCCACCGATCTGTGGTCCGCTCCTCTCCGTCCTGTGCTCCACTCCCCCGTCCTCCTGCCCGCTCCCCCCATGCTCCTATGCCACCCCCCGTGCTCCGACGCCACCCCTGTGCCCCGATCTCCCCCCCTAATACTTACCGAGGTTCCCTGTGTCCGTCCGTCTTCTCCATGTTCCATTCGTTCCATGTACATTTTGATCACTGTGATAGAACCTATCACAGTGATCAAAATAAAAAAAAAGTAAATGAACCCCCCTTTATCACCCCCATAGGTAGGAACAATAATAAAATAAAGAAAAAATTTTTTTCCACCACAGTTAGAACTAGAGTTAGGGTTAGGGTTAGGGAATGTGCACGTGTATTCTGGTCCTCTGCGGATTTTTCCGCAGCGGTTATTATAAATCCGCAGTGCAAACCGCTGCGAATTTATCGCGGATTTACTGCAGTTTTTCTGGTGATTTCACTGTGGTTTTCTATTGGAGCAGTTGTAAAACCGCTGTGGAATCCGCAGAAAGTGAAATGTGCGGAATGTAAACCGCTGCGTTTCCGCGCAGTTTTTTCCGCAGCATGTGCGCAGCGTTTTTTGTAAACTCATGGGAAACTGCTGCGGACCCGCAGCGGCGGAAACACTGTGGATCCAAAGCGTTTTCCGCATCGTGTGCACATACCCTTAGAATTAGGCTATGTGCACACGGTGCGGATTTGGCTGCGGTTCCGCAGCGGATTTGGCTGCGGATCCGCAGCGGATTGGCCGCTGCGGATTTGTAGCAGTTTTCCATCAGCTTTACAGTTCCATGTAAACCTATGGAAAACCAAATCCGCTGTGCCCATGGTGCGGAAAATACCGTGCGGGAACGCTGTGTTGTATTTTCCGCAGCATGTCAATTCTTTGTGCGGATTCCGCAGCGTTTTACACCTGTTCCTCAATAGGAATCCGCAGGTGAAATCTGCACAAAAAAACACTGGAAATCCACGGTGAATCCGCAGGTAAAACGCAGTGCCTTTTACCCGCGGATTTTACAAAAATGTTGCGGAAAAATCTCATAAGAATCCGCAACGTGGGCACATAGCCTTAGGGTTAGGGTTGGAATTAGAGTTAGGGTTGGAATTAGGGCTAGGGTTGGAAATAGGGTTAAGATTAGGCTTGTTGTTAGGGTTATGGTTAGGAGTGTGTTGGGGTTAGGGTTGTGGTTAAGGGTGTGTTGGGGTTAGGGTTTGGATTAGGGTTAGGATTATGTTTAGGGTTGGGATTAGGGTTAGGGGTGTGTTGGGGTTAGGGCTGAGGTTAGGGGTGTGTTGGGGTTAGGGTTGTGATTAGGGTTATGGCTAGAGTTGAGATTAGGGTTAGGGGTGTGTTGGGGTTAGTGTTAGAGTTAGAATTGAGGGGTTTCCACTGTTTAGGCACATCAGGGGTCTCCAAACGCAACATGGCGCCACCATTGATTCCAGCCAATCTAGCTGTCAAAAAGTCAAATGGTGCTCCCTCCCTTCCGAGCCCCGACGTGCGCCAAAACAGTGGTTTACCCCCACATATGGGGTACCAGCATACTCGGGACAAACTTGGCAACAACTATTGAGGTCCAATTTCTCCTGCTACCCTTGTGAAAATAAAAAACTGCTTGCTAAAACATCATTTTTGAGGAAAGAAAAATTATTTTTTTATTTTCACGGCTCTGCGTTGTAAACTTCTGTGAAGCACTTGGGGGTTCAAAGTGCTCACCATATATCTAGATAAGTTCCTTTGGGGGTCTAGTTTCCAAAATAGGGTTACTTGTGGGGAGGTTTTACTGTTTAGGCACATCAGGGGCTCTGCAAATGCAACGTGACGCCCGCAGACCATTCCATCAAAGTCTGCATTTCAAAACGCCACTACTTCCCTTCCGAGCCCCAACGTGTGCCCAATCAGTAGTTTACCCCCACATATGGGGTATCAGCATACTCAGAACAAACTGGGCAACAACTTCTGGGGTCCAATTTCTCCTGTTACCCTTGTGAAAATAAAAAATTGCTTGCTAAAACATCATTTTTGAGGAAAGAAAAATGATTTTTTTATTTTCACGGCTCTGCGTTGTAAACTTCTGTGAAGCACTTGAGGGTTCAAAGTGCTCAACACATATATAGATAAGTTCTTTGGGGGGTCTAGTTTCCAAAATGGAGTCACTTGTGGGGGGTTTCTACTGTTTAGGCACATCAGGGGCTCTGCAAATGCAACATGACGCCCGCAGACCATTCCATCAAAGTCTGCATTTCAAAGCGTCACTACTTCCCTTCTGAGCCCCGACGTGTGCCCAAACAGTGGTTTACCCCCACATATGGGGTACCAGCATACTCAGTGCAAACTGGACAACAACGATTGGGGTCCAATTTCTCCTGTTACCCTTGTGAAAATAAAAAATTGCTTGCTAAAACATCATTTTGAGGAAAGAAAATTTTTTTTTTAATTTTCACGGCTCTGCGTTCTAAACTTCTGTGAAGCACTTGGGGGTTCAAAGTGCTCAACACATATCTAGATAAGTTTGTTGGGGGGTCTAGTTTTCAAAATGGGGTCACTTGTGGGGGTTTCTACTGTTTAGGCACATCAGTGGCTCTGCAAACGTAACATGATGCCCGCAGACCATTCCATCAAAGTCTGCATTCCAAAATGTCACTACTTCCCTTCTGAGCCCCGACGTGTGCCTAAACAGTGGTACCCCCCACATATGGGGTATCAGCGTACTCAAGACAAACTGGACAACAACTTTTGGGGTCCAATTTCTCCTGTTACTCTTGTGAAAATAAAAAATAATTTTTGAGGAAAGAAAAATTATTTTTTATTTTCACGGCTCTGCGTTATAAACTTCTGTGAAGCACTTGGGGGTTTAAAGTGGTCACCGCACATCTAGGTTAGTTCCATGGGAGGTCTAGTTTCCAAACTGGGGTCACATGTGGGGGAGCTCAAATGTTTAGGCACACAGGGGCTCTCCAAACGCGACATGTTGTCTGCTAACGATTGGAGCTAATTTTTCATTCAAAAAGTCAAATGGCGCTCCTTCCCTTCCAAGCCCGGCCGTGTGCCCAAACAGTGGTTTACCCCCACAAGTGAGGTATCACTGTATTCAGGAGAAATTGCTCAATACATTTAAGGATCCATTTTATCCTGTTGCCCATGTGGAAATGAACAAATTGAGGCCAAAATAATTTTTTTGTGAAAAAAAAGTACTTTTTCATTGTTACGGATCAATTTGTGAAGCACCTGGGAGTTCAATGTGCTCACTATGCAACTAGATAAGTTCCTTGGGGGGTCTAGTTTCCATAATGGGGTCACATGTGGGGGAGTTCCAATGTTTAGGCACACAGGGGCTCTCCAAACGCGACATGGTGTCCACTAACGATTGGAGCTAATTTTTCATTCATAAAGTCAAATGGCGCTCCTTCCCTTCCGAGCCCTGCCGTGTGACCAAACAGTGGTTTACCCCCACATGTGAGGTATCAGTGTACTCAGGAGAAATTGCCCAATAAATTTTAGGATCCATCTTATCCTGTTGCCCATGTGGAAATGAACAAATTGAGGCTAAAAGAATTTTTTTGTGAAAATAAAGTACTTTTTCATATTTACGGATCAATTTGTGAAGCACCTGGGGGTTCAAAGTGCTCACTATGCATCTAGATAAGTTCCTTGGGGGGTCTAGTTTCCAAAATCAGGTCACTTGTGGGGGAGCTCCAATGTTTAGGCACACAGGGGCTCTCCAAACGCGACATGGTGTCCGCTAAAGATTGGAGCCAATTTTTCATTCAAAAAGTCAAATGGCGTTCCTTCCCTTCCGAGCCCTGTCGTGCGCCAAAACAGTAGTCCCCCCCCCACATAAGGGGTATCGGCGTACTCAGGACAAATTGTACAATAACTTTTGGTGTCCAGTTTCTCTTTTTACCCTTGGAAAAATAAAAAAATTGTTGCTAAAAGATCATTTTTGTGACTGAAAAGTTAAATGTTCATTTTTTCCTTCCATGTTGCTTCTGCTGCTGTGAAGCACCTGAAGGGTTAATAAACTTCTTGAATGTGGTTTTGAGCACCTTGAGGGGTGCAGTTTTTAGAATGGTGTCACTTTTGGGTATTTTCAGCCATATAGACCCCTCAAACTGACTTCAAATGTGAGGTGGTCCCTAAAACAAATGGTTTTGTAAATTTTGCTGTAAAAATTAGAAATCGCTGGTCAACTTTTAACCCTTATAACTTCCTAGCAAAAAAAAATTTTGTTTCCAAAATGGCGCTGATGTAAAGTAGACATGTGCGTAATGTTATTTATTAACTATTTTGTGTTGCATAACTCTCTCGTTTAACAGAATAAAAATTCAAAATTTGAAAATTTCAAAATTTTCAAAATTTTAGCCAAATTTCCATTTTTTTCACAAATAAACACAAAAATTATTGACCTAAATTTACCACTAACATGAAGCCTAATATGTCACGAAAAAACAATCTCAGAACCGCTAGGATTCGTTGAAGCGTTCCTGAGTTATTACCTCATAAAGGGACACTGGTCAGAATTGCAAAAAACGGCCAAGTCATTAAGGTCAAAATAGGCTGGGGTTAATAAGACATATTCAGTTAGCATCAAATAAATTTGATGTAAATCGAATCTCATGCTCAAATTTGTGCAAACTGCCAAATTCGCCTCCCATCCTTATGTTGCAACTTCCCACCTGGTTCTCCACTTGTTCTCTCCTTTTCTGGTCTTTTATAGTCTTCATGGCATGTAAAGTCCTCTTCCCCATCTTCGTTCACAATGAATTACTGATTCCTGTGCATATGAGGCCTCGAGCTCCATCTGACCACAGCCGTAAGGACCTATCAGAGGCCCTCCATAATTCAGTGAAGTGGGGGACATATGATCACTATTTATCTGGATTTGTAATCAGCAAATCACAAATAATTAAATTTGTTAATCTCTAATATCTAGTGAAGCAAAAAATGAATGCTTAACACTTAGGGGGCGATTCATTAAGAGTGGTGTAGCTCACACCAGTCTTAATAAAGTGCTTGCTGAAGTACACTGACCCGATTCATTGAGCAGCATTTGTCACTTAGTGAATCAGGTGCGTCTTGTACCCAGTATGCGTTGTCAATAATGTATACCTGCTGGGAGTTGGTGTACATTTCTGGAGTAGGTTACTCAACTTATGATGAATTTGACAAGCGGTCATAACAACACTCCATCTGTCAAAAGACTCACCCGTGCCAATCCCACATTGGCATAGCTGGCTGGTTTGCACAGCAGTAATGCATTTTATTAAGTTGTTTATGCCAGATTTTTGGCTGAGCACCTTAATCACCTCTAAAATGTATTCAGGACAGGTATGCTTTTTTTTATTTAAAAATTGATCCATAAATGAACCCAAGCCTGGCTTATTTGGCTTAGTAAATCTCCCCTATTTTCGCAGTCTGCAAAATGTCCTTTAAAAGCTGTAAAAGGGGTGCACTCAAGACTCCATGAAGGTAACTTTATAATAAGAAGAAATATATCACTAATCATCAATAAACTAGATAGAGTCTTACTACCAGAGTAAGACATTACCGGAGGTAATGCCATTTTTTACAGAGCATGTGCTGAAAAACAGCGCACATTTCAGCTGCTGCAACCTATAATTAACAAGCGTTTCTAAATACACATTAGCTTGTGGGCTACAATAGTTATCTGTTACAGAAAATAACATGGCAGCTGTGCAAATATCCAGATGTAATGTCCTGATGTGTAATTTTCCATCAAAGTGAAAAGTCTACTCTTATATCAACAAACAGAGTGGCGTCAGAGCCATATTAGTTAGTCAGAATAAGCCGGTAGTGCTGGCTATTACCTGTTATCTGTGGCCATCACGAGATGCCCGGCACACCAATCATTACTTAGCGACGGTAAATAGCCCCAAGCTGTCTGACAGCAGCGTCTTCATATTCTATCCTAAATTCAATACATTAAGATGTTGCCAGTAAATGGTGTCATGAACCAGGGGTATTTGGTTGCTCCAGTAATTTCTTCAGGGATTTATTTATAGCCCACTTCCCAGTTCCGGTTTGAACTTGTAGCTCTCTAGCACCCCCTTACACTCAGGTCAGTCAGGGAACTGCACCTAGGATAATTAGTTGCCAGAAAGGCTGCCCGGTCGTGTACTGGCTATTGGGCACACTGCAGTGAGGGCGATACTTATTCCCCGCCGCAGCCGGGCAATACTCTTATAAACCCCTTTTCGCCAATGCCAGCTATACCCAACCAGCTCTGTATGCTCTGCTGCCACCAGCTCCTATTCCTATAATTAACAGGAGCCAATCCAATCAGTAGCGTAATTTACTTCAGAGGACATTGGAAATATGTTTTAGTGCAAGGAGAACAACGCTAGTAAATATTATAACTTTTATTCCATAAAGAAATAGGCAGTGTTTACAAAAGGTATAAAAAACGATATTACAACATGAGACAATTATAGTATGTACAGAACAATTACAAAACAAAAGTATCTGCTAGGTGAATTCCCAGGCCAAGAAAGACAGAGGGAGAGAGAGCCCGGCTCTAGTTCCCCCTCTATGTCTTATGCATGTACTCAAATTTGAAACACTCCCACTGTGCTGACCTCACTGGGTGGTTGGGGAACTCCCCTTTCTGAACAGATATGAAATCTTCTATTACTCACATCTCTTGGGGAGAAGCTCATGGAAGGATCAAGAAATCCTACTTATTAAACTTGACAGGGCACACCTGTGAGTTGAAAACCATTCCCGGTGACTACCTCTTGAAGCTCATCAAGAGAATGCCAAGAGTGTGCAAAGCAGTCATCAAAGCAAAAGGTGGCTACTTTGAAGAACCTAGAATATAAGACATAATTTCAGATGTTTCACTCTTTTTTGTTAAGTATATAATTCCACATGTGTTAATTCATAGTTTTGATGCATTCAGTGTGAATTTACAATTATAGTCATGAAAATACAGAAAAATCTTTAAATGAGAAGGTGTGTCCAAACTTTTGGTCTGTACTGTATATCTTTATACATCTCTGATTTAGGGATCATTCACACTGCGTCTCTGAAGCTGGGTGGATGCTTCCCGGATTCTGAGGAGCACTGTGCATGACCTGAAGCCATCTTCTAAACTTCCAGTCATGCTCAGTGCTCCTATGAAGCTGGGTGTTCTGCGCATGACCAGAAGTTTAGAAGATGGTTTCCAGTCATGCGCAGTGCCCCTCTGAAGCTGGGTGTATGCTTCCCAGCTTCACATGCGCACTGTGCATAACTGGAAGCCATCTTCTAAACTTCCAGACATACGCAATGTGCACCTCTGAAGCCAGGAAGCGTCCACCCAGCTTCAGAGGAGGTCTGTGCATTACCAGAAGTTTAGAAGATGGCTTCCGGTCATGTGCAATGCACCTCTGAAACCGGGAAGTGTAAACCCAGGCTGCACAGGTGGAGTGACGCTGTTGAAATGTGTGGCACGCCTGCACAAGATTTGCATGAGCCTACGACGAGGACAGCTCCTGCAAATTATGTTATAACACCTACTTCTTGATGCACTATTTACATGAAGTAAGAATAATTGTAGCTATTTTGCTTGAGTAACGCACCACATGTAGCATTACAAATGAAGACTGTGCACTTGTGTCAGTGTTTACTTGAGCCATTTTACTTCATAACTACTACTACTGACCCATAGACTTTTTCCTCTGCACTAATGCTCTAAAATGTCAATGTAGAGAAAGCAGCTTGTTGAAGATAATGCAGCTGTGGGGTGGGAAGATGACTGTCAGACACAGCCAGACTTCTCATACAGAAGACAGACATCATTTATTATCCTGTTTGCCATCTCAATTGTTAAACCAATATTGAACCAATTATTATTATTATTATTATTTATTATTATAGCGCCATTTATTCCATGGCGCTATACATGTGAGGAGGGGTATACATAATAAAAACAAGTACAATAATCTAATAACCAATGCTTGATTCCTTGACAGCGCATCCTCCTTCGCACCCATTGATCATATGATCGCTGTTTGAATGAAGAGGACAGGAGCTGCTTTGCAGACAGGAGGCTGAATTTCTTCTGTAACTGGGACCGATACCTTAGCAATAATCAATGATAGAAATAATGGATTTATATGATCAAATTTTTCCCCAAAGGTCTTTTAAGACTTTATGGGGGCACAGTGTGTAAAATTTAAAAAAAAAAAGAAACACCACCAGTCTGAATTACTGTTTTTAGTATTGGATTATTTTTTTTTTTTAATTTAAAAATAATTTCTCCGAAAAGGAATATAGGAATATAAAATAAGGAAAGAGGAATATAAAAATGATGTAAAAAATAAAACGCTATGTATAATGAAAAAGATGAAAAATGTATTTGGATATTAGAATGAGAAAATTGTTTAGAGCAATTAAAACTGCATGTATGTTAAAGTCTTAACATGTGCGTGGCCAGGAATTGGGGAAAATGGCCCTGAACTAGCTAAAAAGGTACACAAGGAAAAATACTATTCCTGGTCTTTTTATGATTTGTATCCCTAATTTTTACAAATTTTCCCCTTTCCAATTTTAGTAGTGTGAGTTGCAGGAAACTAGCTGCTACGATGTTTTCCATACTGTCACATGACGGGACCAATCCACTTTCCAGGAAACTGTTCATGTAGGAAGGCTCGGACCTGACACCCATAATGTGGTGGTGCGCCATCTTGTTGGAAAAACTCAGGGAACGTGCCTATCATCTTCAGTGGCTAAAGAGGGCAACACATCATCATAATGGTCGTCGTGGGCCAGTTGAATGGCCACCAAGGTCTCCCGATCTGACCCCCTTAGGCCGGCGTCACACTAGGCGTAGGGAAATACGGTCCGTATTTTACAGGCGTAATACGCAGAAATGATCCCAAAATAGTGTTCCGTATGTCATCTGTAGGCAGGGTGTGTCTGCGTATTTTACGCATGTTAACCTCCGTATATAATCCGTATGGCATCCGTACTGCGTTTTTTTCACGCCACCTTACAAAATGGACATTTTAATGGTTTTAAGGCCTTAATAGAATTTAAATCATCAGCATAATCCTATTTAAGGCCTCTACAACAGCTGAAACCTTCCCATATGGCCATTTTGTTGCTGTGCTTGTGTAGGTGTTTTGGTGGTACTTGGGCAACATGTGTGACCTCCTGCAATTCATACCAACTCAGCGGGTGTTATTTAATTGGGTCTTGTCACGCCGCTTTGGGCAGCCATATCCTGTGATAGTTGATTCGCGAAGGAGGAGAAGAAGAATGTGGGTGCATCCACTTTTGCGGCAACGCCTCATTTAAGGCCATTTTCACAGGCTCTATTCAGCTCTGCGGACACATCCGAACAAATTCTTCCAGTACTGTCGCATGACAATACCCACCTTTGATATCTTGTTGGAGACAATACGTCCAGGAATAACATATCAGGATACCAGGATGCGGGAATGCATATCCGCAGAGGAGCGTCTTCTCCTTACCTTACGGTATGTATTCACCAACCTCACATACTGTATGTTGATGATGTTTTTTGTACTATTTTTATTTTCATAGCATCTTATTTAATTTATATAAATACATTTTTATTAAATCCTATACAAATATGTAGTAAATGGTAAATGTTATTATCCAGTGTAAATTTATGAAGGTACACTGGTCTCCTGCCTTTTTATATACTCATATTACTTTGGTTTACTAGGGTTTTTGAAAAGCATTGTAACATAGCTAATTATTTTGTGTGCTTTCAGATTCCTGTCAACTGGATTATCTTATGTGGGAATACATCTTGAATTTCACATAGGACGGTCCACTATTTCAGGCATTGTGCGTAATACATGTGTTTAAATATGGGACAAACTACATGAACTTGTGATGCCGGAGCCCAAAATGAAGGATTGGCTGAAAAATAGCCCGTGGATTTTCTGACTGTTGTCAATTTCCACACTGTATTAGAGCCCTGGATGGTAAACATATGAGGGTGTGTAAGCAGCCGAATTCTATAATTATAAGCAGTTTTTCTCTGTAGTTCTGTTAGCTGTAGTTGACAGTAACTACGGGTTTATAATTGTAGATATTGGGGCCTATGGGCTAACTGGAGACTCTAGTGTCTTAAATGCGTCCATTATGGGTCGGCGGCTACGTGAAAACCTGTTGGACCTCCCACCACCACGACAACTCCCAGGCTCCAATGTTGAAGCAGTCCCATATGTACTTGTGGCAGATGAGGCCTTCCAATTGACCAGGCATGTAATGAGGCCTTATCCCTGGCGCAACCTGGACCACCGGCAGCGTGTCTTTAATGTCAGACTTTCATGGGCACGGCGACTGGTGGAGTGCACCTTTGGCATTATGGCATCCAAATGGCATGTTCTCCAGTCTGCCATTCAGCTGAGGGAGGCAAATGTTAATCTACTATATAATTGCTTAAGGGTCACTTCCGTCTTTCTGTCTGTCCTTCTGTCTCTTACGGATATTCATTGGTCGTGGCCTCTGTCTGTCATGGAAATCCAAGTCGCTGATTGGTCGCAGCAAAACAGCCACGACCAATCAGTGACTGGCACAGTCCGGCAGCAACATGGCCGCTCCTTCCTCCCCGCAGTCAGTGCCCCCTCTGTTATGACCTGGTGGTTAGGAGCACCCGACCTGATAGTTAAACTCATACAGGACGAGCTCTGGGATGTGGGAGCTCTGCTGACCGCAAGCCCTAATCCTATTGCACACACTAGAAATAGCCGTGGAGCGCTCCTGACGCTCCATATGCGCCTCGTCACAGCCTAAGAGCTAGCTAGCCCTAGAGAAGAAAATAAAGCCTACCTTGCCTCAGAGAAATTCCCCAAAGGAATAGGCAGCCTCCCACATGTAATGACTGTGAGTAAAGATGAAAGTCACAAACGCAGAAATGAGATAGGTTTCAGCAAAGGGAGGCACGACTTACTAGATAGACAGAGGATAGGAAAGAAATCTTTGCGGTCAGCACAAAAACCTACAAAAGACCACGCAGAGTGTGCAAAAGGGTCCTCCGCACCGACTCACGGTGCGGGGGTGCCACCCTGCATCCCAGAGCTTCCAGCTAGCAAGACAAAATCAAGATAACCAGCTGGACAAAGAAACAAGAACAATAATAACAATCAGGAACTTAGCTTCTGCAGGAGAAGACAAGACACCAGACAGATCCAGGAGCGAACTGAACCAATGCTAAAACATTGACAGCTGGCATGGAGAAACGATCTGAGTGGAGTTAAATAGAGAAGCCAACCAAAGCATAAACCACGTCACCTGTGTAAGGAACCTCAGAAGCAGCAGCTCTACTCACAGCCACCAGAGGGAGCCCACGGACCGAACTCACCGAAGTACCATTCATGACCACAGGAGGGAGCTCGACAACAGAATTCACAACACCCCTCCATACTCCCCTCCGGTCAGCGCTCACACAGGGTTAATGGCAACATTAACCGACCGCGCTATGCCACGGTGTAACGCACTCGGTTAACGCTGCTATTAACCCTGTGTGACCAACGTTTTACCATTGATGCTGCCTATGCGGCATCAATAGTAAAAAGATCTAATGTTAAAAATAATTAAAAAAATACACCGTCCGTCGGCCCCTCAGATCCACAACAGGCCTTTTCCGCCTGCGACGCTCCCGGTAACCAGTCCATGCTGCGATCTCGCGAGATGATGACGTAGCGGTCTCACGAGACCACTACGTCATCATCTCGCGAGACTGCAAAGCACTCTTCAGATCGGAGCGCGCGAGCACTCAACGTCGGTAACCGCTTTGCTTGGATCCGGGGGCTCCGGAAGGTGAGTATATAACTATTTTTTATTTTAATTCTTTTTTTTAAAAAGGATATGATCAGAGGCGTAGCTAAGGGTTCAGGCTAGGGGGGGCGAAACACATCTGAGTGGGCCCCCTAACCTGAGTAACGTTTTTTTACAGAATTATGGTAGTTTTAAACACTGTTGTGGGCATCTCAGTGGAATACTGTGCATTCCACATGGGCCAGATAGATTATATTCTGCTACATCGCTACACATGAATAGATAATATATTATGCATAACATACATTAAATCATGGTTCTAAACCCCTAAATACAGAGCAGCCTCTTACTCTCATAGTGATTGCCTGTGAAGAAGACACTGAGCTTGAACTGCCGTGACCTCATCACTGGCATTTTCTCACGGTCGTGATGTCACAGCAGTTCAGCCCGGCTGCGAGTAAACTCAGTGACGTCACCGCTAGTCATTGAGGCATCTCAGTCGCCAGTGGTTTACAGCTGGGACAGTCGCATCTTAGTACCGTCCCGGTTGCAAACTGTATATTCCCATGATATGGATTACTGCTTAGAACACAACGATGGACAGGTATGGTATATTGTTGGTTTGTGATTTTACTTTTATTACAGGAGCTCGAGGGCTTCACATGGATTAGCCGTAACAATAAAAATGGTAAACTGTGTTTTGTTTTATTTCAAATAAAAGACTTTTTTCTGACTGTCTTTATTTTACATGTAGCTATAGGATTAGTAATAGAGAGGTGTCTTATAGACACCTCTCCATTACTAAGCTGTGGGCTTGATGTCACCTAACAAGCAGAGCAGGGGAGAATGATAAGAGCCACTTTCAGCCCCTGCTGCTGGGGAACAGCGCTTACTGTAGCACTGCTTCCCCGGTGGCTGTCCGTGTGGTACTGATGCGGCACACACGGATGGCACATGGTTGTTACATGTGTGCCGCACGTATTGCACACATGGACATGGATATATCTGGTAGCGTTTTTTCTGGTATCGGAAATAAATGGACGTGTGAAAATGTTATTGAGTGAGGCTGCACAGTTAGAACATGGCCAGGAGTATGCAAATCGCATACTTGTTGATATGGGCAATGGCGAATCCTTAGTATGCGAGATGTGACGTTTCACAATTTTGCAGCCACATAGGAGTATCTGCAAACTTGCAGCATTAGATCAGACAATCCCTTTAAGTAAAGTGCAGCTAGAGCCATGGTTATTGTATGGGGGCTTGTTGTATGGGGGCTTGTTATACCAAGGCTATGTTTCCATGGTCATGATACCTTCCGGATTTGCTTCGGATTGGACGCTGCCTATAGCCGCAGCATCCAATCTGCAGCTTCCAGATGTTACAGCATAGTGGATGGGATTTTATGAAATCCCATCTACACTATGCATACAAACACCCAGGTGGCAGACCTGTGTAACCGGACATGCGGTGCATCTTTATAGACCGCAGCATGTCTATTTATCTTCCGGAGACGCTCCGTCTCCACAAGATGAATAACCCAGTCTATGAATACGATGCGGTCATTCCGCCTCTGTTCAATGAACACAGGCGGAATCACCATGCGTACAACAGGGGGCAGCGCTTTTGGCGGAGTGGTGTATTTGCTGCATCCAAAGCACAGGAAATCCTGAACGTGGAGACATAGCCTAACAGGATGGAGCTTACTATAAGACCTAAGCTGTAAATATAATAAGCCCCCTATCTCCACCTAGACAACTATCTACTATATAATTGTCTATGGGTCACTTCCGTCTGTCTGTCCTTCTGTCACGGTTATTCATTCGCTGATTGGTCTTGCCAGCTGCCTGTCATAGCTGCCGCGACCAATCAGCGACGGGCACAGTCCGGAAGAAAATGGCCGCTCCTCACTCCCCGCAGTCAGTGTCCCCGGTGATCCGCTCCATACTCCCCGCAGTGTCCCCTGCGCTCCGCTCCATGCTTCCTGCAGTCACTGTCCCCGGCGGTCTAGTCCATACTCCCCGCAGTGTCCCCGGCGCTCCGCTCCATGCTTCCCGCAGTCACTGTCCCCGGCGCCCACTCCATACTCCCCTCCGGTCACTGCTAACACAGGGTTAATGCGGCATCAATAGTAAAAAAAGTAATGTTAAAAAAAGAAAAAAAAACCTGCTATACTCACCCTCCGTTGTCCGCTTGCGCCTGCCGCCATCTTCCTTTCCCAGCGATGCTTTGCGAAATTACCCAGAAGACCTAGCGGTCTCGCGAGACCGCTAAGTCATCTAGGTAATTTCGCAATGCATCCTGGGAACGGAAGATGGCGGCAGCCGCGCACCCATCGACACAGCGCCGATGGATCCCAGGAGGCGGAGAGACGGGACGCTGAGGAGCAGTGACCAGAATGGTATGCTAAACTACAAGGGGCCCTCGGATCGTTAGGTAAGTATATGTTTATTTTTTATTTTTTAACCTGTGACATACGTGGCTGGGTAATATACTACGTGGCTGGGCAATATACTACGTGACTGGGCAATATACTACGTGGCTGGGCAATATACTACGTGGCTGGGCAATATACTATGTGGCTCTGTGCTGTATACTACGTCGCTGTGCAATATACTACGTGACTGGGGGCCCTCGGATCGTTAGGTGAGTATATGTATATTTTTTATTTTTTAACCTGTGACATACGTGTCTGGGCAATATACTACGTGGCTGGGCAATATACTACGTGGCTCTGTGCTGTATACTACGTTGCTGTGCAATATACTATGTGACTGGGCAATATATTACGTGGCTCTGTGCTGTATACTATGTCGCTGTGCAATATACTATGTGACTGGGCAATATACTACGTGGCTGGGCAATATACTTCGTCGCTGTGCAATATACTACGGGGCTCTGTGCTGTATACTACGTAACTGGGCAATATACTACATGGCTGTGCAATATACTACGTAACTGGGCAATATACTACATGGCTGTGCAATATACTACGTCACTGGGCAATATACTACGTGGCTCTGTGCTGTATACTATGTCGCTGTGCAATATGCTACGTGGCTGTGCAATATACTACGTGGCTGTGCAATATACTACGTGGCTGGGCACTATACTACGTGGCTGGGCACTATACTACGTGGCTGGGCACTATACTACGTGGCTGGGCAATATACTACGTGGCTGGGCACTATACTACGTGGCTGGGCAATATACTACGTGACTGCGCAATATACTACGTGGCTGGGCAATATACTACGTGGCTGGGCAATATACTACGTGACTGGGCAATATACTACGTGGCTGGGCAATATACTACGTGACTGCGCAATATACTACGTGGCTGGGCAATATACTATGTGGCTCTGTGCTGTATACTACGTCGCTGTGCAATATACTACGTGACTGGGGGCCCTCGGATCGTTAGGTGAGTATATGTATATTTTTTATTTTTTAACCTGTGACATACGTGTCTGGGCAATATACTACGTGGCTGGGCAATATACTACGTGGCTCTGTGCTGTATACTACGTTGCTGTGCAATATACTATGTGACTGGGCAATATATTACGTGGCTCTGTGCTGTATACTACGTCGCTGTGCAATATACTATGTGACTGGGCAATATACTACGTGGCTGGGCAATATACTACGTCGCTGTGCAATATACTACGGGGCTCTGTGCTGTATACTACGTAACTGGGCAATATACTACATGGCTGTGCAATATACTACGTAACTGGGCAATATACTACATGGCTGTGCAATACACTACGTCACTGGGCAATATACTACGTGGCTCTGTGCTGTATACTATGTCGCTGTGCAATATGCTACGTGGCTGTGCAATATACTACGTGGCTGTGCAATATACTACGTGGCTGGGCACTATACTACGTGGCTGGGCACTATACTACGTGGCTGGGCACTATACTACGTGGCTGTGCAATATACTACGTGGCTGGGCAATATACTACGTGGCTGGGCACTATACTACGTGGCTGGGCACTATACTACGTGGCTGGGTACTATACTACGTGGCTGGGCACTATACTACGTGGCTGGGCAATATACTACGTGGCTGGGCACTATACTACGTGGCTGGGCAATATACTACGTGGCTGGGCACTATACTACGTGGCTGGGCAATATACTACGTGACTGGGCACTATACTACGTGGCTGGGCACTATACTACGTGGCTGGGCAATATACTACGTGGCTGGGCAATATACTACGTGACTGGGCAATATACTACGTGGCTGGGCAATATACTACGTGGACATACATAGTCTAGACTACGAATACCCGATGCGTTTTAGAATCGGGCCACCATCTAGTTAGATAGCAGGCCCCCTACAGCGACACCCATCCCATTCCGCACCCTAACTCGGCTCCCACTCTCACCCTCATTCACCCCACTCCCACAGTAACATACTAATATCATGTGCAGTGTCTTGTGCTTTATTTAAAAGAACGAACATTCCACTTCCACAGCAGCCCTTACATTTATGAAAATGTCCGTCCTGAGTGACTCCTGTCCGTCAGTGTGACTTTGTCCAGGGACCAGGTGGCAGGCCAGGCAGTGGCACTATCTTGGGCTCTGTCCTGGCACAATAAGAGATGCTGCTGCTGACTAGGACCTGAGAAGAGTGTGGACCAATAGGAGCAGACCTGGGGCGGAGCTATCTGCAGCACTGCCAGCCTGTCAAGATACTATCAGGTTAGCAGCGCTCCAGCTCCAGCCCTCACCGTGCGCTCGCAGTGAGACTCTGCTATTGGCTGCAGCCTGCTGTGCAGCGTGCAGAGTCTCCATCTGTGTGGAGACCAGGCAGCAGCGCGTCCCCATGTCTGGACTGTCAGAGAGCCGCGGCCGCTGCCTAACACTGAAGCGGCCGCGGCTCTGGATGGGTCATGGGTGGGTGGATGGGCCCCTCCTCCTCCTCCATCATGTGACAAGTCCAGGCCTGGGGTGACGCTGCAGCTTGCGCTCCTGTGTGTCTGGACTCTGGTGTCACTGTCTGAAACATCAGAGAGCCATGGCCGGCTGCCACTTATTACTGACTAAAGCGGCCGCGGCTCTGAGTGGGCCCCTCCATGTGACTGGGCCCGGGGCGATGGCCCCCTCTGCCCCCCCAGTAGCTACGCTACTGGCTTACTGACTAAAGCGGCCGCGGCTCTGAGTGGGCCCCTCCATGTGACTGGGCCCGGGGCGATGGCCCCCTCTGCCCCCCCAGTAGCTACGCTACTGGATATGATGCCCACATTGCTATATACTACATGGGCTGGGCAATATACTACATGGGCTGTGCAATATACTATGTGGGCTGTGCTTTATACTATGTGGGCTGTGCAATATACTATGTGACTGGGCAATATGCTACGTGGCTGGGCAATATACTACGTGGCTGGGCAATATACTATGTGACTGGGCAATATACTATGTGACTGGGCAATATACTACGTGGCTGGGCAACATACTACGTAGCTGGGCAATATAGTACGTAACTGGGCAATATACTACGTGGCTGGGCAATATACTACGTGGCTGGGCAATATACTACGTGGCTGGACAATGTACTATGTGACTGGGCAATATGCTACATTACTGGGAAATATACTACGTGACTGGGCAATATACTACGTGGCTGGGCAATATACTACGTGGCTGGGCAATATACTGTACTACGTGACAGGGCAATATACTACGTGGCTGGGCAATATACTATGTGACTGGGCAATATACTACGTGGATGGGCAATATACTATGTGACTGGGCAATATACTACGTGGCTGGGCAATATACTACGTGGCTGGGCAATATACTAAGTGGCTGGGCAATATACTACGTGACTGGGCAATATACTACGTGGTTGGGCAATATGCTATGTGACTGGGCAATATACTACATGGCTGGGCAATATACTACATACTACGTGACTGGGCAATATACTACGTGGCTGGGCAATATACTACCTCACTGGGCAATATACTACGTAGCTGGCCAATATACTACGTCACTGGGCAATATACTACGTGGCTGGGCAATATACTACCTCACTGGGCAATATACTACGTAGCTGGCCAATATACTATGTGGCTGGGCAATATACTACGTCTCTGGGCAATATACTACGTGGCTTGGCAATATACTACGTGACTGGGCAATATACTAGATGGCTGGGCAATATACTACGTGGCTGTGCTATATACTACGTGTAAATGCATATTCTAGAATACCCGATGCTTTAGAATCGGGCCACCATCTAGTGGAAGTTCTAAAAGTGTTGTTCTACACAACTTCACAAGAATTCATGAGTGCGCCTCAGCTGACAGTGGTGAAGGCATGTTGGCTAATGTGGGTAGGCCTATAACACAAGTCCTTCCTCAGCGGCATCCCCTTTCTGGCTTTAAAGTCAGAGATATTTTGAAAAATTGTTTTGTTTCTCCTCAGGGAGCTACTCCCTAGCAAGATAATGTTGTTTCTTTGTTGTAATTTTTTCATATACTGTATATCTATATATATTTTCGGAAAAAATGCATAAATTACTTAAATTACAGTACTTAACTATGTTTGTTTCATTGACTTATGCAACAGATGTTTATCAACCGAGTAATTGAGTATGATGTTGTAATGGTTGGTCCAACAATCTGAAATTGACTTTTGACTATATTTTTTAATATAGCAAAATACTTTTTTTGTTTTTAAACACCATATTAATATCATATGGTTTTTTTTTCAATAAAACATGACATAACCCATTTTGGAAGATAAATATAACAAAGTGCTATCACAGCAGAGTGAAACAAAAGCATGTTTAGATCCAAAAAAATAAAAATAATCATCATAAAATAATTCTCATTACAGATTTCTGTAAGTTGGTGGAGGTGATGGCGGAAGCTCAGGGTCCTGGTCAGGTGGCCTTTGTCGGGCCAATTGTCTATCATCCTGTGTGTATGATGTCTGTCCCTGCTCAAAATGATGCCCTTGCTCATATTGGCCACTTGGGTATTGGCTATAATAAGGGTTTTGAGTATGGCCCTCATGAGTTTGAAAATAAGGCCTTGCCTCATAACCCCCCCAATATGGCCATGTCGTCCCAACCCAGGTTGGGACCAGCCTAAAGCACTGGGTCTGGACAAGTGGCCATATTGGGAAGGTTGATGGTATGATGGCATATGGTAATGTGCGTGCCATGGTGGCTTTTGGGTGGGAACGGGTAGAGGTGTAGGCACACGTGGAGTGGGGGGCTTCAAATACTTATTGAGCATGCACTTGTTGAGATGAAGGAAGGCGCAGGACGTTACGTGCTGACAGCTACCACCTCTCAATGAACTCAAACAAATCATACGGTTCATTTGTGGGGGGGTGCATGCATCAATAAGTATTTGAAAACACCCTCTCACATGTAGCCTTACCTCACGGGGTATGGGACGGAGGTCCCGGGCCAGGCTCCTCGCATAGGCCTCCTCACCATCATCCTGTGCAGCCCTGGCCAAATAATTAAGGACCCCAGTGTCCACATTCCTGCGACTTTCTTGCAGCTCTCTCCTGCGGCCACGGCGGGAAATGACAGCAGGCTGTGGGGATGTCTCCAGTGGAACATTAGGGCTGCTACTGTTTCCTGGATCATACTGGCTTATTACTGGAGCTGGTGCTGCTGTGGGTGGTGGTGCTGCTTCCTGGCCAGTTGGTGCCGGATCTTGTGGTGCAGCTGAAGATGTTGCAGGAGGGATGTCACTGGAAGGATGTGAAGATGGGCCAGCCACCTCTTCTCCTTCTCCAACCGGATATATCAGGGCCTCCGAGTCTGAGCCGGTCTCCCTCTCAGTGAGGTTTGACTGTGTATGAGAATAATTAATTTAAATTTTAAATGTTACCTTTACAAAACATATGTGTAATGTGTTTTGATGATTTTACTTATGGTCTCAGATCCATACTGGGATCCAAAAAGGAGAGTTGGTCATAATAAATATATTTGCACTTTTTTTGCAGGAGCTGCTGACCCACTCCTGTCCCGCTGCTGCCTTTCTCTCCTATATTGGTCACGTATGCTGCACCATCGTCTCATAACATCTTCCACTGCAATGAAAGAGAAAAAAATAATGTTTAAGTCCATTGTGCACAGTGGTACCACAATGTGTCAGTGAAATAACAGATTTTAGTGTGGCCTTGTAACCTGCATTTCTTAAAAAATATCATCAACATAAATATTGTAAACACAAACAGCACAATACCATATAATGGAAAATATATATAATTTCAGGCCATAAGGACAAGGTCCTCTCCCCTCTGTAGCAGTATATAATTGTAAATTTCTTTAATGTAAACAACATCTATAAAACTCTGTACGTAAGCCTTTTCTCATGTGCAGCACCATGTAATTAATGGTGCTATATAAATAAATGATATTAATCTTAAAGAAAATAACAATAGGCCCAAATTCATGTAGGTAATGCAGTTTGCAATATTAATTCATAGAGAAACATGAGTGTTCTTACAAATTTGCCTCTGGACCTCACGTGGCTGCTGCTCATATTCTGGGAAAAGGATCCCATGTATGCTTCTCCATGCTGCCTCTTTTCTGGCCCAGTTGGAATAATGGGCATCTTGCTGATCTTATATTTCTGGCCTCTCTTGTACCAGGACTAGCAGCATTTCGACATTAATAACATTAGACATGATGCAGGAGACTCCGTAGAGGCGTGTGGCAGACTTTCAGGATGTCTGTCTGGCTTTTTCAGCTAATTAGCATGTCTAAGCTTCCTGATTGAGGGCATGGCACATTTCCTGTCACCTGCTGAACTCTTGCGTATTTTACGCAAGTAACACTGTTGGTCCGTGTGTAATCCGTATTTTTTGCGAACCCATAGACTTTCATTAGTAGATTTTTTGCGCAATACGCAGACAAACGCAGCATGCTGCGATTTTCTATGGCCGTAAAATACGGATGCGTAATATACGCCAAATAGGAGCTGCCCCATGGTCCATGTGCAATGAGTTGTTTTTGCACCTTGCATACGTCCGTAAAACTCTCTAGTGTGACGTCGGCCTTAAGGTACCTTCACACATAACGATATTGTTAACGATATCGTTGCAACGTCACGTTTTTTGTGATGTAGCAACGATCCCGCTAACGATCTCGTTATGTGTGACAGCGACCAACGATCAGGCCCCTGCTGGGAGATTGTTGGTCGTGGGGAATGATCAGGACCTTTTTTTGGTCGCTGATCACCCGCTGTCATTGCTGGATTGGCGTGTGTGACGCCGATCCAGCGATGTATTCACTTGTAACCAGGGTAAATATCGGGTTACTAAGCGCAGGGCCGCGCTTAGTAACCCGATATTTACCCTGGTTACCATTGTAAAAGTTAAAAAAAAATAAACAGTACATACTCACATTCTGATGTCTGTCACGTCCCCCGGCCTCAGCTTCCCTGCACTGACTGTCAGCGCCGACAGGAAAGCAGAGCACAGCGGTGACGTCACCGCTGTGCTCTGGCTCTGCTTTACGGCCGGCGCTGACACAGTCAGTGCGGGAAGCTGACGGCGGGGGACGTGACAGACATCGGAATGTGAGTATGCAGTTTTTTTTTTTAACTTTTACAATGGTAACCAGGGTAAATTTCGGGTTACTAAGCGCGGCCCTGCACTTCGTAACCTGATGTTTACCCTGGTTACCCGGGGACTTCGGCACCGTTAAAGACAGTTTCAACGATGCCGAAGTGGTTCCCCTGATCGTTGGTCGCTGGAGAGAGCTGTCTGTGTGACAGCTCCTCAGCGACCACACAACGACTTACCAATGATCACGGCCAGGTCGTATCGCTGGTCGTGATCATTGGTAAGTCGTTTAGTGTAACGGTACCTTTAGACTTTTATCTTTGGGGTCATCTGAAGGCAATTGTTTATGCTGTGAAGATATGAGATGTGCAGCATCTGAAACAACAGATACTGGAAGCCTGTGCTAGCATTTCTTCTGCGGTGTTGCTATCAGTGTGTCAAGAGTGGGAGAAGAGGGTTGCATTAACAATCCAACACAATGGGCAGCACTTTGAACACATTTTATAAGTGGTCATAAACTTGTAAATAACGCATGAAAGCATAAAGCTATGTTACAACCAAGCACTCCATTGTTTTTCTTGTGAAATTCTCAATAAGATTGATGTGTCACATGACCCTCTTCCCATTGGAAAAAATAAAGTTGGATCCAAAATGGCCGCCATGGTCACCACCACCCATCTTAAAAAGTTTTCCCCTCCCATATACTAATGTGCCACAAACAAGAAGTTGATATCACCAACCATTACCATTTTATTTAGGTGTATCCATATAAATGGCCCACCCTGTAGATCAGTATAATTTGTTATATTTTCTTGTAATATTGAGTCAGCAACAGTGACCATTTCATCTTGTCCAGTCACTACTAATGCATATAAAATACTACGCTCCTCTATTTCTAGAGTCTCAAAGGATTTCACCGCTTGATCTCTTGCATGTTTATAATGTATTACTATTGCTTTTGTGAGATCTGAGAAGTTTGATTTATTCCCATCTACTGCAGACCTGGGTGACCTATTTGTAGGTCTTGGTCACCTCTTTATTTATGTACGGTAATTGTTTTCCAATACATCAATAAGAGTGTGGCCTTGCACATAATTAGATTGTACAGGTAGACCTGATTCATCACAGAGTCTAATGATTTACAACATCAAGCAAATGTAAAATGTATGGCATTCATTAACTTTGTATTGATTTATAGATCCCCCTAATTAATTCTAACTCACAAAAGTCTGATCTTTTGATATTCAGTAATTACAGGTGCAAGCATATACAGATGAATAAAAAGCCATATAGTTACCATCCAATCATCATGTGATATATTGGTAAAAGCCACTTAAAATTACTTCCCCAAGGAATATAATTAGTGGCAACAACCTCATTGCTGAGGAGCTGCATATTTCACTCTTTGTATTGCACTGCAAAGAGTTAAAGACAAAATGACACCTACAGCATAAACTGACATACTGTAAGTGTGAAACCCACAGGTCTTGTTAATTTACTATCTGGATATTTTACGCATTTCTTAAAATCTCATGCACCATGCTGACAGTGTAAAGTGAGGGAGAATACACTCTGGAAAATCTGCAGTATTTTCGCTGAAAGGCAATTTAGCCGAAGATATTTTTGGAATATAACATCCGCCCTATCCTTAACATCTTTAGCCCTTGTTCACACAGGACATCATTATGACGCAGGGTAAGCTTTTAATATTAGAGGTTAGGACAATCCCTAACTTGGGTTCACTTTGATGTTGGTGGGATGGCTATTACTCTTTTTTGATCAAAAATGGTGTTTCCTAAGTACCCTATGTTATTTATCTTCTCTATTGGTTTTACTTATTTACTTATTTACTTACAGCAGAATATTTATTTATTTTGTTTCTGTCTTGGGTTTTGACCAAATGTTCACAGTTGTAGACATGTTCTTTATATAAACTGATACAAACCCTCTAAAAAGCTGTGAAATTCTGGATTGTGAGGTGGCAAAACACAAAATCTGCCAAGAGGGTTGAATACTTTTGCAAGCCACTGTATGTCCCGATGTAGCATTCTCCCGAGTGGAAAAGTGCACATGCTCGGCCCTGAAATGGCCGAGCAAGCACGCCTCCACTTAACTCAAGATAAGTATGCAGAGCCATAATGTCATGGAAGTCCCAGCAGTCCGATACCCATTGATCAGTATTTTTGAGAATATAACTTTTTCACAAAAACTCTTTAAGAGCATATTCACACTGGCCATCAAAACAAAGAAAACTTAAGACAGAAACAAAATGAATAAATATCCTGCTATAAGTGAATAAGTACAAGCAATAGTGCATATAAATAACATTGGGTACTTAGTTAACATTGTTTTGATCAAAAAAGGGTTTTAATATTAGAGGTTAGGACTATCCCGGTCCTTGGTACACCTTGACGTTGGTGGGATGGCTTTTACACTTTTCTTTAAATAAAAAATGGTGTTTACTAAGTACCCAATATTATTCATAGGCATTATTGCTTTTACTTATTTATTTACCATAGGGTATGTATTTATTTTGCTTCTGTCTTGGGTTTTGTCTGTTTTGATAGCAAGTGTGAATATGCTCCTATTTTGCATGCATATTCCATTTCATTTCCCTTGGTTTAGCTTTAGGTTTCTGCATTTAGTGCAAGTATGGGTGTGGCCTCAATTCATTTGAGCTGGATATCACATTTAAAAGTTCCTCACTACCTGTGTGCCCATGTTTGGGACCTGGTCTTGCTCAGCCCTTATTCACGCAGGATGTCAATATGATGCAGGGTAAGGTTTTAATATTAGAGGTTAGGACCATCCCGAACTTGGGCACACCTTGATGTTGGTGGGATGGCTATTACACTTTTTTAAAATAAAAAATGGTGTTTACTAAGTACCCAATGTTGTTTATATGCACTATTTCTTTCACTTTACTACAGCAGGATATTTATTTATTTTGATTCTGTCTGGGGTTTTGTTTGTATTGATGGCCATTGTGAACATGCCACCCTGCATGCATTCCTACTCACCCACTCTAGTTCATTTCTTTTGGTTTTCATTTTATTGTGAAGCAAACAACAAATAGAACAAAATAACTGAAAACTTCAGTGTGCATAACTCATTAATGCCCTCGTTGCCTAGGCTGAAAGTTTTGGTGGGCGGTAGTGATGAGTGAATATACTCGCTACTCGAGATTTCCCGAGCATGCTCGGGTGACCTCCGAGTATTTTTTAGTGTTCAGAGATTTCATTTTCATTGCCGCAGCTGAATGATTTACATCTGTTAGCCAGCATAAGTACATGTGGGGGTTGCCTGGTTGCTAGGGAATCCCCGCATGTAATCAAGCTGGCTAAGAGATGTAAATCATTCAGCTGAGGTGAGGAAAACTAAGTCTCCGAGCACTTAAAAATACCCAGAGGTCACCCGAGCGTGCTCGGGAAATCTCGAGTAAAGAGTATATTCGCTCATCACTAGTGGGCGGCCCTCTCTTGGCAGGTTTCTTGTGGTACCATATTCAGGGGAATCATCAGAGATTGAGATATTTGCTTTATAACCCAAGCCTAATATTTACTTCTCAACAACTTTGCCCCTGACTTGTTTGCAGATCTCCTTGGTCTTCATGGTGTTGTTTGGTTAGTGGTGCCTCTTGCTTAATGGTGATGCAGCCTCTGTGACCTTTCAGAAAAGATGTATACAGTGGGGAAAATATGTATTTGTTCTTCTGACGATTTTGCAAGTTTTCCCGCCTACAAAGAATGGAGAGGTCTGTAATTTTTATCGGAGCTTCATTTCAGGTGTGAGATACAGAATCTTCAAAAAAATCTAGAAAATCACAATGTATGATTTTTAAATCATTAATTTACATTTTATTGCACGAAATGTGTATTTGATACAATAGAAAAACAGAACAAAATGTTTGGTGCAGAAACCTTTGTTTGCAATTACAGGAGGTCAGATGTTTCCTGTAGTTCTTGACTAAGTTTGCACACACACTGCAGCAGGGATTTTAGCCTACTCCTACATACAGATATTCCCAAGATTTTTCAAGTTTCAGGGCTGTTCCTGGGCAACATGAGTTTCAGCTCCCTCAAAAGAGTTTCTATTGGATTCAGGTCTGGAGACTGGCTAAGCCACTCCAGGATTTTGAAATGCTTCTTATGGAGCCATTCCTTAGTTGCTTTGGCTGTATGTTTTGAATCATTGTCATGTCAGCCACAAACTACTGTATCTTCAATGATTTTACTGAGCAAAGGAAGTTATTGGTGAAAATCTTGCAGTACATGACCGAATCCTTCCTTCAATACGGTGCAGTTGTCCTGTCCCCTTTGCAGAATAGCGCCTCCAAAACATGCTGTTTCCCCACCATGCTTCATAGATGGGATATTGTTCTTGGGGTAGTATTCATCCTTCTTCCTCTAAACACAGCGAGTGGAGTTGATATCAAAAACTTCTATTTCTGACCATATGATGTTCGCTCACTCCTCCTCTGGTTCATCGAGATGATCACTGGCAAACTTAAACAGGTCTGGACATGTGCTGGTGTGAGCATGGGGACCTTGTGTTCCCTGCAAGATTTTTATCCATGATGGCGTAGTGTGTTACTAACGGTAATGTTTGAGTCTGTGTTCCCAGCTCTCTTCAGGTCATTGATCAGATCTTCCCATGTAGTTCTTGTCTGATAGCTGACCTTTCTCAGAATCATCCTTACCCCACAAGGCAAGATCATGCATGGAGCCCAGACCGAGAAAGAAGGATAGTCATCTTGTGTTTGCTTCAATTTCTAATAATTGTGCCAACAGTTGTTGCCTTCTCACCAAGCTGCTTGCCTATTGTACTGTGTCCCATCTCAAGCTTGGGCAAGTCTACAATTTTGTCCCTGGTGTCCTTTGACAGCTCTTTGCTATTGGCCATAGTGGAGAGGTTGGTGTGTGATTGATTGCGTATGTGGACAGCTGTCTTCTATATAGGTAACAAGTTCAAACAGGTGCAACTAATACGGGTAAAGAGTGCAGAGCAGGAGGGCTTCTTAACCCCTTCACCCAGAAGCCTGTTTTCACCTTCCTGAGCATAGATCACTAATTTTTGCTGATTGGTAGAGGATCAAATTTATATTTTATGCAATAAGATGCAATTTAGTTATTTAAAAATGATACAATGTTATTTTCTCATTTTTGTTTTTAGTTTCTGTCTCTCACAGGTGAAGTGTACCTACTATAACAATTACAGACCTCTCCATTCTTTGAAGGTGGGAAAACTTGTAAAATTGGCAGTGTATGAAATACTTATTTTCCCCACTGTATATTAGCAGTCATTTAATTTTATATCTAACAAGAGAATTGGCTAATAAATAAAGAGAATGCTCTAGGAATAACAAAAATAATGAGAATATGCAATGTAATGGATGTTGCTGTACATAACAAGAGAGGATGGTACATCATTATAAGGGGTGGCACTCTAAGTGACCGGAGGGGATGCTACATAATGAGAGATGACACCGTACATAACAAGAGAGAATGACATGTCGTCATAAGGGATAGCACTGTTAATAACAAGAGAGGATGCTATGTAATAGGATAGGGTGCCATACATATCAAATGAACCCGTGATATATATATATATATATATATATATATATATATATATATATATATATATATATATATATATATATATATATATATACTGTATATATATATATATATATACACACTGTGTATATATATATATATATATATATATATATATATATATATATATATATATATCTAGATAAATAGAAAAAGGAAGACAGCACTCCATTGGTTTTTAGATGAAAAATATGTGGTTTTAATCAGACCCACATAGCGCTTGGGCAAGTTTTGGATGCTGTGCTGAGGAGGCTTTGCACCCACCTATTGGTATTGTGCTGTTTCATTTTTCTATCTATCTATCTATCTATCTATCTATCTATCTATCTATCTATCTATCTATCTATCTATCTATCTGTCTATCTATCTATCTATCAAACATACCATATATAATCTGTAGCTTTGTCACCAAAAAAGGAGAGAGGACCAGAGACACTTCTTGTACAGGGATCCCTATGATTGATTAACCCCTTTCTGACATATGACGTACTATCCCGTTGAGGTGGTATGGGCCCGTATGACCACCGATGGGATAGTACGTCATTACCGATCAGCCGCGCTCACGCAACTGACATCTGGCACTATGTGCCAGGAGTGGTCACGGACCGCTCCTGGCACATTAACCCCCGGAAGGCCGGAACACTGCAATCAAACATGATCGCAGCATTCCAGCGGCACAGGGAAGCATTGCGCAGGGAGGGGGCTCCCTGCATGCTTCCCTGAGACCCTCGGAGCAACGCGATGTGATTGTGTTGCTCCAAGGGTCTCCTACCTCCTCCTCCCTGCAGGCCCCGGATCCAAAATGGCCACGGGGGGCCTTCCGGGTCCTGCAGGGAGGTGGCTTGCAAGCGTCTGCTGAGAGCAGGTGCCGGCAAGCCTCCCTGCAGTGCTTTTCAGATCGCTGATCTGACACAGTGCACTGCAAAGTGTCAGATCAGCGATCTAAAGGTACCGTCACACTAAGCGACGCTGCAGCGATGCCGACAATGATGTCGATCGCTGCAGCGTCGCTGTTTGGTCGCTGGAGAGCTGTCACACAGATAGCTCTCCAGCGACCAACGATCCTGAAGTCCCCGGATAACCAGGGTAAACATCGGGTTACTAAGCGCAGAGCCGCGCTTAGTAACCCGATGTTTACCCTGGTTACTGTTGTAAATGTAAAAAAACAAACACTACATACTTACATTCCCAGTATCTGGTCAGGTCCCTCGCCTTCAGCTTCCAGCACTGACTGAGCGCCGGCCGTTAAGTACAGCGGTGACGTCACCGCTGTGCTTTGCTTTACGGCCGGCCGGTGCTCACCAGTCAGTGCGGGAAGCTGAAGGCGAGGGACATGACCAGACAGCGGGAATGTAAGTATGTGGTGTTTGTTTTTTTACATTTACAACGGTAACCAGGGTAAACATCGGGTTACTAAGCGTAGCCCTGCGCTTAGTAACCCGATGTTTACCCTGGTTACCAGTGAAGACATCGCTGAATCAGCGTCACACACACCGATTCAGCGATGTCAGCGGGAGATGCAGCGACAAAATAAAGTGCTGGACTTTCCCCAGCGACCAACGATCTCCCAGCAGGGGCCTGATCGTTGGTCGCTGTCACACAGAACGATTTAGTTAACGATATCGTTGCTATGTCACAAAAAGCAACGATATCGTTAACGATATCGTTCAGTGTGATGGTACCTTTACACTATAGTATGATTTCCTCCTCCCCCCCGGAGCAATGTTACAAAGTAAAAAAATATATATATTTACATGTGTAAAAAAAAAAAAATAAAAATAAAGAAAAAAGATATATATATTGTTCCAATAAATACATTTCTTTGTCTAAATAAAAAAAAACAATAAAAGTACACATTTAGTACTGCTGCGTCAGTAACGTCCCGACCTATAAAACTGTCCCACTAGTTAACCCCTTCAGTGATCACCGTAAAAAAAAGCAAAAAAACCGAGTGGAATAACACGCGATGAAAAAGAGGGATATAAAAAAACATGGTAGAGCTGAAAACATCTTCTTGTCCCGCAAAAAACGAGCTGCCATACAGCGTCATCAGCGAATAAAAAAAGTTATAGTCCTCAGAACAAAGCGATGCAAAAATAAAGACTTTTTCTATCAAATACATTTTATCGTATAAAAGCGCCAAATCATAAAAATTGATATAAATGAGGTATCCCTGTAATCGTACTGGCCCGAAGAATAAAGCTGCTTTATCAATTTTATCAAATGTGGAACAGTATAAACGCCTCCCCCCAAAGAAATTCACGAATTGCTGGTTTTTGTTCATTCTGCCTCACAAAAATCTGAATTAAAAGCGTTAAAAAAATGTCACTTTTCCGAAAATGGTACCAATAAAAACATCTGGAAAAACAACAAACAAAGCACTACCATAGTATGCACACCACAGCCATAATAATATAAGAAAACATCCACTTTATTGATACACAGTTAAAACATAATTAAAATGAACACACAACTGTTACCATCGGGCCCAGTCCACCAATGTATTCTCCTCTACAGAGACTGTTGTTTCAGGTTCTGAGTTTTCCATACTCTCGTCCAAAATAACCACAGCACATAGGTTGGGGATTAGGCTGTGGTGGAATGTTCGTAGTTTGAAGGAGTACATTAAATCTATTATTGTGCCCCGGGGTCTAAGGGTGCCTATTTATCCAGCATGGGAGCCCTCTGCGAACTTCCGTTCCACATGGGAACAGGGCCTCTTATGTTGCTCAAATATCATTATGAACATGCTCCTTGAACACGATAGGGAGCTCTTGGCAAGTACGAAGAATAAAATTAAAGAATTGGAGTCTAAACTGCTTACCTTTGATGATAAAACACAGGTCCAGCCTTTTAAAATTAGGCTTAAAGATATTCTGAGTAAGTACGATCGTGACTAGGGTTGAGCGAAACGGGTCGAACATTTTCAAAAGTCGCCGACTTTTGGCGAAGTCGAGTTTCATGAAACCCGATCCGACCCCTGTGCGTGGTCGGCCATGCGGTACGCGACTTTCGCGCCAAAGTCGCGTTTCAATGACGCGAAAAGCGCCATTTCTCAGCCAATGAAGGTAAACGCAGAGTGTGCGCAGCGTGATGACATAGGTCCTGGTCCCCACCATCTTAGAGAAGGGCATTGCAGTGATTGGCTTGCTGTCTGCGGCATCACAGGGGCTATAAAGGGGAGTTCCCGCCGACCGCCATGTTACTGCTGCTGATCTGAGCTTAGGGAGAGGTTGCTGCCGCTTCGTCAGAAGCAGGGATAGCGTTAGGCAGGGTCCATTAACCACAAAACCGCTTGTGCTGTAGCGATTTCCACTGCCCAACACCACCTTCGGTGTGCAGGGACAGTGGAAGCTCCTTTTTTTTTTTTTTTCCTCAGCGCTGTAGCTCATTGGGCTGCCCTAGAAGGCTCCCTGATAGCTGCATTGCTGTGTGTACGCCGCTGTGCAAACCAACTGCTTTTTTCAAAGCACAAATCCTCTTGTTCCTTCCTTTCTGCACAGCTATCTTGTTTGTTTGTCCACACTTTTTATTTAATTTGTGCATCAGTCCACTCCTTATTGCTGCCTGCCATACCTGGCTGAGATTACTGCAGGGAGATAGTAATTGAAGGACAGTTCCTTTTTTTTTTTTTTTTTTTTTTTGTGGGAGATTAAGATTGACATTTCTGCTAGAGTGCCATCTCTGTCTGTGTCATCTCTCACTCAGTGGGCCATAGAAAGCCTATTTATTTTTTTGCTTGATTTGGGTTCCAAAATCTACCAGAAAAAATCACAACATCAATCAGTGGGAGAAAAATATTGGCCTCAGGGCTTGTGTGCCACTCCTTACTCCTGTGTGTGCCATCTCTCACTCAGTGGGCCATAGAAAGCCTATTAATTTTTTTGCTTGATTTGGGTTCTAAATTCTACCTGAAAAAATCAATAAATCAATCAGTGGGAGATTAATATTGGCCTTTGGGCTTGTGTGCCAGTCCTAAGCGTGCCACCTCTCTCTCTCAGATAGTGGGCCATAGAAAGCCTATTTTTTTATTATTTTATTGGGTTTATAAATTTTCCCTGGAAAAAAAAAAAAAGTGGGAGATTAATATTGGCCTCTGGGCTTGTGTGCCAGTCCTGAGCGTGCCATCTCTCTCACAAATAGTGGGCCATAGAAAGCCTATTTATTTTTTTGGTTGATTTGGGTTCATAATTCTACCTGAAAAAATCAATCAATCAATCAGTGGGAGATTAATATTGGCCTTTGGGCTTGTGTGCCAGTCCTAAGCGTGCCATCTCTCTCTCTCAGATAGTGGGCCATAGAAAGCCTATTTATTATTATTTTTTTTATTGGGTTTATAAATTTTCCCTGGAAAAAAAAAAAATGGGAGATTAATATTGGCCTCTGGGCTTGTGTGCCAGTCCTGAGCGTGCCATCTCTCTCACAAATAGTGGGCCATAGAAAGCCTATAAATTTTTTTGCTTGATTTGGGTTCCAAAATCTACCAAAAAAAAATCACTAAATCAATCAGTGGGAGATTAATATTGGCCTCTGGGCTTGTGTGCCACTCCTGACTCCTGTGAGCGTCATCTGTCACTCAGTGGGCCCTAGAAAGCCTATTTTTTGTTTTATTTGTTTTCTAAATTCTCCCTGAAAAAATCATTTTATTTTCTTTGGTTTCTAAATTATTCCTGAAAAAAATCATTTTTTTTTTTTTTTTTTTTCTCTAAAGTCTCCCTGAAAAAAAAAAAAAAAAATCTGTGGGAGATTCATATTGCCCCTTCTGCTTGTGTGCCAGTCTTGACTCCTGGGTGTGCCATCTCTCTCTCTCTCTCCCCAATTGTGGGCCATAGAAAGCCTATTAATTTTTTTGCTTGATTTGGGTTCCAAAATCTACCAAAAAAAATAACTAAATCAATCAGTGGGAGATTAAAATTGGCCTCTGGGCTTGTGTGCCACTCCTGACTCCTGTGTGCGTCATCTGTCACTCAGTGGGCCCTAGAAAGCCTATTTTTTGTTTTATTTGTTTTCTAAATTCTCCCTGAAACAATCATTTTATTTTCTTTGGTTTCTAAATTATTCCTGAAAAAAATCATTTTTTTTGTATTTTTTTTTCTCTCAAATCTCCCTGAAAAAAAAAAAAAAAAAAAAAAAAATCTGTGGGAGATTCATATTGCCCCTTCTGCTTGTGTGCCAGTCTTGACTCCTGGGTGTGCCATCTCCCTCTCTCTCCCCAATTGTGGGCCATAGAAAGCCTATTAATTTTTTTGCTTGATTTGGGTTCCAAAATCTACCAAAAAAAATAACTAAATCAATCAGTGGGAGATTAATATTGGCCTCTGGGCTTGTGTGCCACTCCTGACTCCTGTGTGCGTCATCTGTCACTCAGTGGGCCCTAGAAAGCCTATTTTTTGTTTTATTTGTTTTCTAAATTCTCCCTGAAACAATCATTTTATTTTCTTTGGTTTCTAAATTATTCCTGAAAAAAATCATTTTTTTTGTATTTTTTTTTCTCTCAAGTCTCCCTGAAAAACAACAAAAAAAAAAAAATCTGTTGGAGATTCATATTGCCCCTTCTGCTTGTGTGCCAGTCTTGACTCCTGGGTGTGCCATCTCTCTCTCTTTCCCCAATTGTGGGCCATAGAAAGCCTATTAATGTTTTTGCTTGATTTGGGTTCCAAAATCTACCAAAAAAATAACTAAATCAATCGGTGGGAGATTAATATTGGCCTCTGGTCTTGTGTGCCACTCCTGACTCCTGTGTGCGTCCTCTCTCACTCAGTGGGCCCTACAAAGCCTTTTTTTTTTTTTTTTCCCTAAATTCTCCCTGAAACAATCATTTCATTTTATTTGTTTTATAAATTCTTCTGTAAAAAATAAAATTTTTTTAATTTTTTTTTTTTCTGAAGTCTCCCTTTTAAAAAAAACAAACACAAATCAGTGGGAGATAAATATTTACATTTGCGCTTCAGTGACAGTCCTGCGTGTGTGCCATCTCATTTGTTGCCAACAACAACAGAGTGTGTAACATTGTGGCTGATTTTCGTTGTGGTCTCACCCACCTGTAAAGGGGTATCTAAATCATACTGAAGTTATAGCTCACCGTGTAAGTTGTGTGACAGCAACAAATACCGTTCGTTTGGTAACGTTTTTAAAACAATGAGGAAGTCTGGTGGAAGAGGTCGTGGCCGGGGGCGTTCATTGTCAGCTGGTAATGAGGGTAGTGGTAGTGGTGGAGCATCAGGTGGTCGTGGGAAAAAAAATATTGCACCTAAGTCTGGAGCTGTGGAGCCAGGTTCGTCGTCTGGCTACACAAGGCCTCGAACCCTCCCTTTTCTGGGAGTAGGAAAACCGCTTTTAAAGCCGGAGCATCAAGAGCAAGTTTTGGCTTATCTTGCTGACTCAGCCTCTAGCTCTTTTGCCTCCTCTCGTGAAACTGGTAAAAGTAAAAGCAGCGCGTCGTTAGTGGATGTTCACGGTCAGGGACAAGTCGCTTCCTTGTCCTCTTCAGCAAAAACAACAACAGAGAAGAATGCAGCAGGCGACACAACGGGTTACTCCATGGAGCTCTTTACATATACCGTCCCTGGCTTAGAAAGTGAAGCAGTTAACAGTCCATGCCCATTACAAGTTGAATCTGACATGGAGTGCACTGATGCACAGCCACAGCCAGACTACTATGCTGGTCCTTTGACTCAGACCACAACATTGCCCTCGCAGGGTGCTGATCAAGAATCAGACCCTGATGAGACTATGTTGCCCCATCACGAACGCTATACCACCGACCGACACGGTGACACAGACGAAGTTGCACACGAGCTACAAGAAGAGGTAATAGATGACCCAGTTCTTGACCTCGATTGGCAGCCATTGGGGGAACAGGGTGCAGGCGGCAGCAGTTCTGAAGCGGAGGAGGAGGGGCCGCAGCAGGCATCAACATCGCAACAGGTTCCATCTGCCGGGCCCGTATCTTGGCCAAAACGCGTGGCAAAGTCAAAACCTGTTGGAGGACAGCGTGGCCATCCGGTTAAAGCTCAGTCTGCAATGCCTGAAAAGGTATCCGATGCTAGAAAGAGTGCAGTCTGGCATTTTTTTAAACAACATCCAATTGATCAGCACAAAGTAATCTGTCAAAAATGTTCAACTACCTTAAGCAGAGGGCAGAATCTGAAAAGTCTCAATACAAGTTGCATGCATAGACATTTAACCACCATGCATTTGCAAGCTTGGACTAACTACCAAACGTCCCTTAAGGTTGTAGCACCCTCGGCCAATGAAGCTACTCATCAACGCAACATCCCTTCCGGCAGTGTAGGGCCACCATTTTCTGCACCACCTGCAGTATCTGTGCAGGTTTCTTTGCCAGGCCAAAGCAGTCAGGGTCAGGGAATCTCCAGTTTCATAGTAGGAAACACTGCATCTAGGGCACCGGCGGCAACAATACCATCTCCCACCGTCTCTCAGTCTGCCATGTCCACCGGCACCCCCGCTAGTTCCACGATCTCCAGCTCTCCAGTCCAGCTCACCCTACATGAGACTATGGTTAGAAAAAGGAAGTACTTAGCCTCGCATCCGCGTACACAGGGTTTGAACGCCCACATAGCTAGACTAATCTCGTTAGAGATGATGCCCTACCGGTTAGTTGAAAGCGAAGCTTTCAAAGACCTGATGGACTACACTGTACCATGCTACGAGCTACCCAGTCGACACTTTTTTTCCAGAAAAGCCATCCCAGCCCTCCACCAGCATGTTAAAGAGCGCATCGTCCATGCACTCAGGCAATCTGTGAGCACAAAGGTGCACCTGACAACAGATGCATGGACCAGTAGGCATGGCCAGGGACGTTACGTGTCCATCACGGCACACTGGGTAAATGTGGTGGATTCAGGGTCCACAGGGGACAGCAAGTTTGGGACAGTTCTGCCTAGCCCACGGTCTAGGAAACAGTTGGCTGTAGCCATTCGCACCCCCTCCTCCTCCTCCTCCTGCAGAAGCGAGAGCTCGTCCACAGACCGCAGTCGCACAACCACTGCATCCGCAGCTGCCACTGTTGCACACCAGGTCTCCCATTATGGGGCAGCTACTGGCAAACGTCAGCAGGCTGTATTGGCTATGAAGTGTTTGGGCGACAACAGACACACCGCGGAAGTTCTGTCCGAGTTCTTGCAGCAAGAAACGCAGTCGTGGCTGGGCACTGTAGATCTTGAGGCAGGCAAGGTAGTGAGTGATAACGGAAGGAATTTCATGGCTGCCATCTCCCTTTCCCAACTGAAACACATTCCTTGCTTGGCTCACACCTTAAACCTGGTGGTGCAGTGCTTCCTGAAAAGTTATCCGGGGTTATCCGACCTGCTCCTCAAAGTGCGTGGACTTTGCGCACATATCCGTCGTTCGCCTGTACACTCCAGCCGTATGCAGACCTATCAGCGTTCTTTGAACCTTCCCCAGCATCGCCTAATCATAGACGTTGTTACAAGGTGGAACTCAACACTGCACATGCTTCAGAGACTGTGCGAACAGAGGCGGGCTGTTATGTTTTTGTGGGAGGATACACATACACGGGCAGGCAGTAGGATGGCAGACATGGAGTTGTCAGGTGTGCAGTGGTCGAAGATTCAAGACATGTGTCAAGTCCTTCAGTGTTTTGAGGAATGCACACGGCTGGTTAGTGCAGACAACGCCATAATAAGCATGAGCATCCCCCTAATGTGTCTGCTGATGCAAAGTTTGACGCACATAAAGGATCAGGCGTCTGCACAAGACTAAGAGGAAAGCCTTGATGACAGTCAGCCATTGTCTGGTCAGGGCAGTGTACAGGACGAGGTAGCGGGCGAAGAGGAGGTGGAGGATGAGGAGGATGATGGGGATGAGTATATTTTTAATGAGGAAGCTTTCCCGGGGGTCATTGGAAATTGGTGGCGTGGCAAGGGCGGGTTCTGGTTTTTTGAGGGACACAAGTGACGTAGATTTGCCTGCAACTGCCCCTCAACCAAGCACAACCGCAGATTTGACAACTGGAACTTTGGGCCACATGGCGGATTATGCCTTGCGTATCCTCAAAAGGGACACACGCATTACAAAAATGATGAACGATGACGATTACTGGTTGGCCTGCCTCCTTGATCCTCGCTATAAAGGCAAATTGCAAAATATTATGCCACATGAGAACTTGGAACTAATATTAGCAACAAAACAATCAACTCTTGTTGACCGTTTGCTTCTGGCATTCCCTGCACACAGCGCCCGTGATCGTTCTCACACGAGCTCCAGGGACCAGCAGACCAGAGGTGTTAGAGGGGCAGAAATCAGAAGTGGCGTTGGCCAGAGGGGTTTTCTGACCAGGTTGTGGAGTGATTTTGCTATGACCGCAGACAGGACAGGTACTGCAGCATCAATTCAAAGTGACAGGAGACAACATTTGTCCAGTATGGTTACAAACTATTTTTCATCCCTTATCGACGTTCTCCCTCAACCGTCATTCCCATTTGATTACTGGGCATCCAAATTAGACACCTGGCCAGAATTGGCAGAATATGCATTGCAGGAGCTTGCTTGCCCGGCAGCTAGTGTCCTATCAGAAAGAGTATTCAGTGCTGCAGGTTCAATACTAACTGAAAAAAGGACTCGTCTGGCTACCCAAAATGTAGATGATCTAACCTTCATTAAAATGAACCACAACTGGATTTCGAAATCTTTTGCCCCACCTTGCCCGGCTGACACCTAACTTTCCTATGAAAAGGTCTTGCCTGTGGACTCTTCTGAATGACTTTTCCAATCTCGTAATTTTCTGCACCTGATTGTCCAGCATACGACATGTTTACTCCTAACAAAATGGCCAAACTCCCCACACGGGGCCGTTGTATCGCCACTTTGCGCCAGCACCCGTGAGAGTGCTGTTTGTCTGAAGAGGTGGGTGTGCCCGCTTTTGGTCGACGGCACTGCCACTGGGTCCCTCATAGTACAATAAAGTGTCTCTGGCGGTGGTGGTGCGTACCCAACGTCAGACACACCATTGTAATATGAGGGGCCCTGGGCCTGTACCGCCGGCCACAAGACAGTTCCCCCCCCCAGCTCAAACAGTGCTCTACCACTAGCAAAATTATCTCTCACAGCTTCACCAATGTTTAGTCTATGCGCTGACATCCTTCAATGCCTGGCACTGACAATACCATTGTTTTGACATTTTTGTTATGTTAGGCCTTCGAAGCCTGTCTGCGGTCCGTTCTTTCTACAACTACTACACTGACCAGGCCACTGCTGGCCGTGTTCCCCTGGAACCAATTTAAACTTGCCTACAGCCAGCCCAATTTTGTTATGTTAGGCCTTCTTAGCCTGTCTGCCGTCACTCCTTCCACTAGACTTCCACTGACCAGACCACTGTTGCCCGTGTACCCCTGGAACCAATTTTAAATTGCCAACAGCCAAATGTTATTATGTTAGGCCTTTGATGCCTGTCTGCCGTCACTCCTTCCACTAGACTTCCACTGACCAGACCACTGTTGCCCGTGTACCCCTGGAACCAATTTAAAATTGCCAACAGCCCAATGTTATGATGTTAGGCCTTTGATGCCTGTCTGCCGTCACTCCTTCCACTAGGCCTCCACTGACCTGTCTACTGCTGCCCGTGTTCCCATGGAACCAATTGTAAATTGCCTACAGCCAGCCCATTTTATTACGTTAGGTCTTCGAAGCCTGTCTGCGGTCCCTCCTTCCACTAGGCCTCCACTTACCTGTCTACTGCTGCCCGTGTTCCCCTGGAACCAATTTTAAATTGCCTACAGGCAGCCCAATTTATTATGTTAGGCCTTCGAAGCCTGTCTGCGGTCCCTCCTTCCACTAGGCCTCCACTTACCTGTCTACTGCTGCCCGTGTTCCCCTGGAACCAATTTTAAATTGCCTACAGCCAGCCCATTTTATTATGTTAGGCCTTCGAAGCCTGTCTGCGGTCCCTCCTTCCACTAGGCCTCCACTGACCTGTCTACTGCTGCCCGTGTTCCCCTGGAACCAATTTTAAATTGCCTACAGCCAGCCCATTTTATTATGTTAGGCCTTCGAAGCCTGTCTGCGGTCCCTCCTTCCACTAGGCCTCCACTGACCTGTCTACTGCTGCCCGTGTTCCCCTGGAACCAATTTTAAATTGCCTACAGCCAGCCCATTTTATTTTGTTAGGCCTTCGAAGCCTGTCTGCGGTCCCTCCTTCCACTAGGCCTCCACTAACCTGTCTACTGCTGCCCGTGTTCCCCTGGAACCAATTTTAAATTGCCTACAGGCAGCCCAATTTATTATGTTAGGGCTTCGAAGCCTGTCTGCGGTCCCTCCTTCCACTAGGCCTCCACTGACCTGTCTACTGCTGCCCGTGTTCCCCTGGAACCAATTTTAAACTGCCTACAGGCAGCCCAATTTATTATGTTAGGGCTTCGAAGCCTGTCTGCGGTCCCTCCTTCCACTAGGCCTCCACTGACCTGTCTACTGCTGCCCGTGTACCCCTTGAACCAACATCATAAAATAAAAAAAAAGTATTTTGCTTATAAAAAAGAAAATACTGGTGAGATATCAAATGCAGACATTTTAACATTAAAAACAAACACACAACTAAAATCTGGTACAGTACTAAAAATGGCCACCAGCTACAATTACTTTATCCTGCAAGTATTTAACTGAAAGGTTTTTTCAATTTTAAACACAGATATGGCATCCACCGAGTGTTGTCCTGTCGCGTCTTCTTTATATTATTGCCGAGAAGATGCAAAACAATGAAAATAATAAAATCATTAATTACCAAAATAATAGAGAAAGTCAACACCACATTGCAAATAAACATTCATTCCAAATAAAGAAGCAGGGCGCGTCCGAGGGTGAGTATATACCTAATAAGAATATAATCACCCTCGGACGCGCAATGCTTATTTCCAACAGCCTTCCTTCCTAAGAATCAGCCCTTCCGTGGTGTAGAGAGACGTTGTGTTACACTTCAAAGTGTTCCCCAGGTTGCCTTTCCTGAGCTTCGATCTTCCGGCTCTCGTTTAGTAGTTGTTGGAAACTACGCTGCATTAGGCCTTCAAATTGGGTATGGGGTGTAGAGAGAGGGTGTGTTACACTCCAAGGTGTTCCCCAGGTTGCCTTTCCTGAGCTTCGATCTTCCGGCTCTCGTTTAGTAGTTCTTGGAAACTACACTGCATTAGGCCTTCAAATTGGGTATGGGGTGTAGAGAGAGGGTGTGTTACACTCCAAGGTGTTCCCCAGGTTGCCTTTCCTGAGCTTCGATCTTCCGGCTCTCGTTTAGTAGTTGTTGGAAACTACGCTGCATTAGGCCTTCAAATTGGGTATGGGGTGTAGAGAGAGGGTGTGTTACACTCCAAGGTGTTCCCCAGGTTGCCTTTCCTGAGCTTCGATCTTCCGGCTCTCGTTTAGTAGTTCTTGGAAACTACACTGCATTAGGCCTTCAAATTGGGTATGGGGTGTAGAGAGAGGGTGTGTTACACTCCAAGGTGTTCCCCAGGTTGCCTTTCCTGAGCTTCGATCTTCCGGCTCTCGTTTAGTAGTTCTTGGAAACTACACTGCATTAGGCCTTCAAATTGGGTATGGGGTGTAGAGAGAGGGTGTGTTACACTCCAAGGTGTTCCCCAGGTTGCCTTTCCTGAGCTTCGATCTTCACGCTCTCGTTTAGTAGTTGTCGGAAACTACGCTGCATTAGGCCTACAAATTGGGTATGGGGTGTAGAGAGAGGGTTTGTTACACTCCAAGGTGTTCCCCAGGTTGCCTTTCCTGAGCTTCGATCTTCCGGCTCTCGCAGCGTAGTTTCCAACAACTACTAAACATTAGGCCTTCAAATTGGGTATGGGGTGTAGAGAGAGGGTGTGTTACACTCCAAGGTGTTCCCCAGGTTGCCTTTCCTGAGCTTCGATCTTCCGGCTCTCGTTTAGTAGTTCTTGGAAACTACACTGCATTAGGCCTTCAAATTGGGTATGGGGTGTAGAGAGAGGGTTTGTTACACTCCAAGGTGTTCCCCAGGTTGCCTTTCCTGAGCTTCGATCTTCCGGCTCTCGTTTAGTAGTTCTTGGAAACTACACTGCATTAGGCCTTCAAATTGGGTATGGGGTGTAGAGAGAGGGTGTGTTACACTCCAAGGTGTTCCCCAGGTTGCCTTTCCTGAGCTTCGATCTTCATGCTCTCGTTTAGTAGTTGTCGGAAACTACGCTGCATTAGGCCTACAAATTGGGTATGGGGTGTAGAGAGAGAGTTTGTTACACTCCAGGGTGTTCCCCAGGTTGCCTTTCCTGAGCTTCGATCTTCCGGCTCTCGTTTAGTAGTTGTTGGAAACTACGCTGCATTAGGCCTTCAAATTGGGTATGGGGTGTAGAGAGAGGGTGTGTTACACTCCAAGGTGTTCCCCAGGTTGCCTTTCCTGAGCTTCGATCTTCCGGCTCTCGTTTAGTAGTTCTTGGAAACTACACTGCATTAGGCCTTCAAATTGGGTATGGGGTGTAGAGAGAGGGTGTGTTACACTCCAAGGTGTTCCCCAGGTTGCCTTTCCTGAGCTTCGATCTTCCGGCTCTCGTTTAGTAGTTCTTGGAAACTACACTGCATTAGGCCTACAAATTGGGTATGGGGTGGAGAGAGATGGTGTGTTACACTCCAAGGTGTTCCCCAGGTTTCCTTGCCATTGCTTCGGTCTTCCGACTCTCGTTTAGTAGTTGTAGAAAAGTACACTGCATTAGGCCTACAAAATGGGTATGGGGTGGAGAGAGATGGTGTGTTACACTCCAAGGTGTTCCCCAGGTTGCCTTTCCTGAGCTTCTATCTTCAGGCTCTCATTAAATTGTGGTTAAATGGAACAACTGCATTTGGCGTACTAGTTGGTTTGGCGCCTACTATCGGTGTCTGCCACTCCTTGCTGTTCTCCTGGTTTCCTGTCCTGAAATTCCATTTTCAGGCTCTCGTTAAGTAGTTGTTAATGTTAGACTGCATTTGGCCTACTAGTTGGGTTGGGGCCTACTATCGGTGTCTGCCACTCCTTGCTGTTCTCCTCCACTGAACAAAGCTGTGCCGCCTGTTTACTACGGTTGCCAATTTTGAACTGCATTTCGACTACTTACTGATTTGGCCCTACTCTCTGTGTCAGCCTCTCATTCCAGTTGTCCTCCACTGCAATGCCCCCTGGTTATTCCTGTGTTACCAATTTTGAACTGCATTTAGCCCACTTTATTCTTTGGGCCTATATCTGTGTTTCCACTTCATCGTGCCCATTGCCCAGCCAGTGATAGATGAGTCTGCTGGTACATTGACCCATAACGCAACATTCCCCGTGCATGCTACACAACAACATTGTGACCCTGCTGAAAGTCAGGTTGCTCTTCCCGCATACCATACCACCTTACACGGGGACAAAGAGGAAGGTGCAGATGAAAGTGCAGGTTCCTTCATCAGGTGGGGGGAGGAATACTAGTTGGCGACGTCACTGGCACAGGGCCTCTCATAGTACGCAAAAGTGTTGCTGCCGGTGGGAGGCGCCCCCGCCGTGCAAACACACCGCTGTACTTTGAGGGGCCCTGTGCCAGTGCCAATGCCAACAAGTGGGCCCCCCCTGCTTGCTCAGGATCACAGCACTTGCAAAGTTGAAATACTTACCTCTCCCTGCTCCACTGCCGTGACGTGGTCCAGATTTCCTGGGCCCACTAATTACTTGAACCAGCCCTACCCCACACAACTTTAGCCAAATGACCCCCAATTTCAAATGCCTTCCAATTATTATAAGGTAAATTACGCTTGACAAGCTTCATTAAGAAGAATGGACGGTTTTGACATTAAAATGGGCACTCTAGGTGTTTTCCTGGCCCCCACTCACTGCCGACTATGCTGCCCCATTGACTTGCATTGGGTTTCGTGTTTCGGTCGATCCCGACTTTTCGCCTTAATCGGCCGATTTCACTCGACCCGACTTTTGAGATAGTCGGGTTTCGCGAAACCCGGCTCGACTCTAAAAATGTCAAGGTCGCTCAACTCTAATCGTGACATCATGGACAAGAAAAAAATCTAAATTCCTTAGGGATTGGAAGGACTTTGAATCCCAGCAAGTGTTCCAGTGGAGGCATCAGGGCAACCGTAGGCAGGCTCCTCCGGTGCCTAAATCCTCGGCGATAACACGTGAGCCATCGAGAGGGGGTGAAGACACATTAGGTAGCGATTTTTCATCATCAGCCAAAAGCGAACCCGACATCGGGTTAGAAGGGGGCGTAGGCATCATTCAACAACCCAGGCGGTTTACCAGATTCGGGGGTCGCAGGACATCGGCTGTGAAACGATACAAGAATTTCCACAAATAGAGTCGCCATTGGAGCCTGATGCCATACCTTTCGACTCACAGGTATCATGTGAAAGGCTGCAGGTTGTTAACCTATCTGACTATCATCTTACTCTGGTTGAACTCTATGTTCTGCAGAGGGGTTTGACCTTTTCCCCTGTACAATATGTTGATAAATTTATACTGGTTAAGGATTTGTATTTATTTTGTAGGTAGATGGATGGTGTGGACCAAACAGACCAGCGGGTGCTTCAAGATCTTCTGCAGTTAATACAGGAAAATTCGGCGGACGATGGTAAGAATCGTTTTCCCTTCAAAAATATATCAGTGACGGCTCCACCTTTTTCGTTGGTGCCTGCGGTGAGAGTATTTTTTGAACTTGTCAAGAGGGATATCCTTTCAGTACGTCCTTTTTCATCTGTACCTGACAACCTTAGAGCTGAGGAGAAATGGGCTATTTCTGGTCTTAGGTCTAACATGCTTACATGCTACCAAAGGTTCATAAAGATCTTAGTAAACCGCCGGGTTGCCATATTGTGGCCAGTATTGGTAGTCTATGTGAAAAAATCTGCATTTATGTGGATTATTTTTTGCAGCCCGTGGTTAAGGTCTTGCCCTCTTTCCTACAGGAATCTCCTCACTTTATAAGGAACTGCCAGGATATCACATTGGCGGCAGATGTTTTTCTGGTCACATGTGATCTCGAGGCCCTTTATTCCAATATTGACCATGGGGATGCCATCACATCAGTCCTGTATTTCTTGGATCAACTGGGGCATTCTAGATGGTGGCCCGATTCTAACGCATCGGGTATTCTAGAATATGCATGTCCATGTAGTATATTGCACAGCCCACGTAGTATATTGCCCAGTCACGTTGTATATTGCCCAGCCACGTAGTATGTTGCCCAGTCACGTAGTATATTGCCCAGCGATGTAGTATACAGCACAGAGCCACGTAGTATACAGCACAGAGCCACGTAGTATACAGCACAGAGCCACGTTGTATCCTGCCCAGCCACGTAGTATATAGCACAGCCCACGCAGTATATAACAGTTGCCACGTAATATATAGCACAGCCCACGGAGTATATAACACTGCCTATGTAGTATACAGTAGCAATATATAATCACTGCACTCATACTATGAAACTTGCTTGATGCAGGTGAAAAAGTTTATTGAGACAATTGTAGCAAAAGGTAAAATGGTGAAGCGATAGGCATAAACGACGTTTCGGCCAGCTCGTGGCCTTGATCACGTTATCGCTGGAACAAATGACAGAAAAAGACAATAAATAACTATATACAAAGCAGTAAGTAACTATGTACAAAACTATTTACATATATACAGATCTGGAAAACATGTCTAAACCAAGGTAGAGGTCAAACACAAGATGCCAGTGCTCGTACATGAAGCGCATATGATGTCAGGATGACAAATAGAAGCATAGGGAAACAAGAAGATACATGTATCGTGCGCTAGAGTGAGAGAACAAGACGATAAGACTGTAGCATACCCTAGTAGGAGGTTCCTTATGTATTGTTGTATTGCAGTGTTGCTGAGGGTGTCAGCCAACGGTAAAGGAGTTTAAATAGTCCTAAAGAGAATGATGGAACACCAAAAGCAATGGTTCAGATTATTGTCATCTAGCCATTATCACCGAATAGTGGAGCACACATGTGGGTATGACTGTAGGAACAGATGATAGTAAGTTATCTGTTGAATCCGTAGTAAGTATATAATAAGTGAGATAGACTACGGTATACTTGCCAGTATAGTGTTCTTATTATAGACAGTGTAGCAGGCCGGTCGTCGTGGTATGAGACGTACGTGAAGGTATGGCTAGGGAGATACATAGATATACATTGGAATGAGTTTATATGCTCAGTCCATATCGGGTCAGATAAAGAGGAACTATGCTATACTTGCCAATTTGATAATTAACTTGTAGTGCACCGGATGTCCCCAATGTATGGAAGATATACGTGGATGTAGCTGTGGGAACAGGTATACGTAGGGTAAGTGGGTTGTAAGGTAGGCCTACAGTGAGCAATTATGCGGTTGGTGCACTACCTGCCAGTATGCAGGCCCAGTCCCGGTCCAACTATAGGGGTCCCGAGTTCCAAATTGAATCAGGGCTGTGGTGCACAGAAATTTGGCTGCAATACAATGAAGGGGCTATTAGGATGGAGTACTCAAAATCCCATGTTACTTATCTGTAGGGTGAAGTCTCACATCTGTGGTCTGCTGGTAGCGTTCGGGGGGCCGGCGTTGATGGGACTATTGGTTCCGTTCACTCGCACCGTCACATCCCTACTAGTTGAGTGCTAGCCTTCGAATTCTCCGTATGTAGTATACAGCACAGAGCCACGCAGTATGTAACAGCCCACATAGTATATAACACTGCCTATGTAGTATATAGCAGTCACGTGGTATGTAACACAGCCCACGTAGTATACAGCAGTGTGGGCACCATATATCTGTTAAAAAAATAATTAAAATAAAAAATAGTTATATACTCACCTCCTGGGATCCACCGGAGCTCCGGCGATAGGCGTGCGGCTGCCGCCATCTTCCCTTCCCAGGATGCATTGCAAAATTACCCAGATGACTTAGCGGTCTCGCGAGACTGCTAAGTCTTCTGGGTAATTTCGCAATGCATCGCCGGGAACGGAAGATGGCGGCCGGCGCGAGTGGCTCAGCGGAAAACGGAGGGTGAGTATAGCACTTTTTTTGTTTTTTTTATTATTTTTAACATTACATTTTTTTACTATTGATGCCGCATAGGCAGCATCAATAGTAAAAGGTTGGGGACACACAGGGTTAATAGCGGCGGTAACGGAGTGCGTTACCCGCGGAATAACGCGGTCCGTTACCACCGGCATTAACCCTGTGTGAGCGGTGAGTGGAGGGGAGTATGCAGGCGCCGGCCACTGACTACGGGTAGTAAGGAGCAGCCATTTTCTTCCAGACTGTGCCCGTCGCTAATTGGTCGTGGCTGTTTTGCTACAGCCAATCAGCGACATGGATTTCCAGGACAGACAGAGGCCGCGACCAATGAATATCCGTGACAGACAGACAGAAAGACAGACAGAAAGTCAGACAGACAGACGGAAGTGACCCTTAGACAATTATATAGTAGATTTGACAGGGCATACTACCTCCACACATTGGGGGTGGCTATGGGGGCCAGATGTGCCCTGGCCCTCGCCAACCTATTTCTAGGTTGGTGGGAGGTGACTAGGGTCTACAAATTGGACGTGTTCAGGAATAAAGTGCACCATCGGTTGCGCTTTACCGATGACATTTTTTTCATATGTTCTGGGACTGAGGAGGAATGTAAGGAGTTTATAGATCGATTGAATGACAATTCACATAATATTTTTTTGACTTATTCTATGTCCTCCTCCTCTGTTACGTTTTTGGATCTACAGGTTATGGTGGATAATGGCTCGATCTCTACCAAACTGTATCGTAAACCAACGGCCACAAAAAGGTCTTTTGGATTTCAGGAGTTTTCATCCCCGACATACCAAGTATGGAGTACCCACTGGACAGTTTCTTAGATCCAGAAGAAATTGTACATGGGAAGAGGATTTTCGTTCGGAGGCTCGGAAGCTTACTGCCTGCCTTAAAGAAAGACATTTTCCTCAGAGGAGCATATCATCTGCATTTCAGAGGGCTAGGGCCCATAGGCTGGAGTCCTTACTGAGTACCAAAAATAAGGTAGGGGATTGTGGCCCTAAGTTTATAACAGGTTATAATACCCACTAGTCGCAAATGAGAAACATTCTACAAAAGCACTGGGGCATCTTAACTATGGATCTAAACACGTCAAAAATTGTCGGTGAACGGCTTCTTCTTGTGGCCAGGAGAGCTCCTAATTTGAGGGACCTCCTGGTTGATAGCCATAATAGAAGACAGACAGTTAGGCTTAATTAGGGTAATTGGGGTCATTTGCCTGTGGGGACTGCAATATATGTCCCCACATGTGCCCAACCAGAGATTTCTTTGATAATACTATTGATGGTAGACGACATAGATTGAAGGAGTATATTAATTGTAAGACTAAACGTCTAATCTATGCCCTAATTTGTCCGTGCCAGAGGGCCTATGTGGGTCAGACATCCCAGGAATTGAGACGCAGAGTTCAGAAGCACTTTTCAATGATAAATCTAGCATCTAGTGATTTTCAAAAGGGGAGACCTTTGACTCCAGTGGGGACACATTTTCTCACATACCACTCAGGTAGTTTTTAAGCACACGGGTGGTTGGGTTGGAAAGGATTATGATTTTGGATAGGGGTGGCTCCCCTAAAAAATGTTTGCTGCAGCATGAGTCACGATGGATTTTTAAATTGGGATGTGTTGCTCCTGCAGGATTAAACAAGGAATTACTCTTTACTGGATTCTTGGGATGAGCCTGGGCTCCCTTCTGGACTTGGAATGATAAACTGGAATTGGTGTACTCTACTTGTGGATGTTGCTCATATTGGTCTAAACACACCAGTGACTGGTCTTGGAGGTTTACCACCATGAGGAACTTTCATCCATTTGGATATGGATACAAGGAACCGCACCATCTCTGAGGGTTTACCTGTTGATTGGGGTTTATATGGGGAGTTTGTGTATTGCTGCCAGTTACTTACCTTCAGCGTCCTTGTTTTGGCTCATGGGGTTAGGACATTGGTGGGGTGGTTAGGCTATTGGCTCATGGGGTGGGGCCTCATGGGTGAGTATTATGTGTTAGGATTCTGTATGGGTGGATCATTCGCACATTCATATGATGTGGGTCGGTTTGGTCAGGTTATTAATGAAGTGGCATAATTTTATACAGGTAAATTATTTATTGATATACTCCAGGTGTTTTTGGCCGGTTCGGTCTACTATTTAAAGGGAACCTGTCACCCCGTTTTTTCAGATTGAGCTATAAATACTGTTAAATAGGGCCTGCGCTGTGCGTTACTATAGTGTATGTAGTGTACCCTGATTCCCCATGTATGCTGAGAAATACATTACCAAAGTCGCCATTTTTGCCTGTCAATCAGGCTGGTCTGGTCAGGTGGGCGTGTTCACAGCGCTCTTTTCTTCTCCAGCTTTCCGTTGGTGGCGTAGTGGTGTGCGCATGTCCAAGGTCCGAATTCCCTGCGCCCACGTGAAGACACAGCGCGCGATCTGCGCTGTAATCCCTTGCATCGGTGGGGGCGGCCATCTTCCTGGGGCCGCGCGTGCGCAGATGGAGTGCTCTGCTGCACGGGGCTTCAGGAAAATGGCCGCGGGATGCCGCGCGTGCGCATTAGAGATCGCGGCGGCCATTTTTCCAAAGCCGAGATGCAAACTCAGGGAATTCGGACCTTGGACATGCGCACACCACTACGCCACCAACGGAAAGCTGGAGAAGAAAAGAGCGCTGTGAACACGCCCACCTGACCAGACCAGCCTGATTGACAGGCGAAAACGGCGACTTTGGTAATGTATTTCTCAGCATACATGGGGAATCAGGGTACACTACATACACTATAGTAACGCACAGCGCAGGCCCTATTTAACAGTATTTATAGCTCAATCTGAAAAAACGGGGTGACAGGTTCCCTTTAAGGTTGCCCTTTGACTTTGGAGCCTGATACTAATGTTTTGGAACCTGTGGTTTTCATGTTTTGAGACCCAAGGATCTAGACTACATCAGGGTCTGGAATTTATATATGGAGAGAAAGGGGCTCCCTTTTAAATGTTAAGGTTTTTTATCCTAATCCTTTTTATTGATTACAATAAAGCTGCTACAACAATGATTATGACTATTATTTGTGACATCATATGTTACTAATCTTTGTTTGGAATTGGTTGGTTTGATGTGGTATGTGTGATCCCCGGGGATAGTGTGCATGTACGGGTGTGTGGCATGTATGTGGTTACTATGGGTTATGTATCCCCTAATTCATATGTTCATATGTACTTGCCGATGCCTCCGTTTATACTCTTGTGCCATCACCTTTCAAGTCCTCCCCCTTTCCCCTCTCCCTCTTCTTGTGAATGTGCAAGGTTATCTTGCGCTTATATTGGTCTGGACAGTATCTCCCCTTATGTTAAATTATATACAATCTGGGAGCAACGCTCTATCATTTGCCTTGTATCCGCATCCCCCGTATATAATGTTCTTTGCCTTTGGCTTCGTGCCACAAATGACAAGGTATTTTCTTTGTCTGCACTTGCACGGTGGTTGTTTATATCATGCATGCGCGGCCACTAAGCTTGTGGTTCAGCCGGCAGCTGCGCACCTCTCTTTTTTGCATTTCAATGCGCACTTGCACAGTGCATCTCTCGCCTTGTAGCACTATTGGATTGGCGGCCTTCACTATTTCCGCCCTGAAATGGATCACGGCGCTAGAGGCTTGCGCTATTTCCGCTTTCGGACGGATCACAGAGTTCACACCGGTGGGCTATTTGGCATTATTATTCTATATATATATATATATATATATACTAGATTGTGGCCCGATTCTAACGCATCGGGTATTCTAGAATATGCATGTCCCCGTAGTATATGGACAATGACGATTCCAGAATTCGCGGCAGACTGTGCCCGTCGCTGATTGGTCGAGGCAACCTTTATGACATCATCGTCGCCATGGCAACCATTATGACATCATCGTCGCTGTGCCCGTTGCTGATTGGTCGAGGCCTGGCGGCCTCGACCAATCAGAGACGCGGGATTTCCAGGACAGACAGACAGACAGAAAGACAGAAAGACAGAAAGACAGACAGACGGAAAAACCCTTAGACAATTATATATATAGATATATATATCCACGTTTTGATGGTTTGTCTTCACTTGCCCTGACGAAGAAGCCTCATCTTGGAGGCGATACGCGTGGGGCCATGGTCTGTGGTCCGTCCCGGGTCCTCTGAACCTGTTTTCCTTCAGGTTTATATTACTTTGGTAATTTCCTCCTTTCATGGTACATGGATTGATTGTCCATATTTAGGGTTGTTGGTACATGGGTTGCTATAGGTAATTTGGGTTTGCCGTATTATTGGCGCTTGTTGTATAAGTCTATCTCATGCCTATATTGTTCTTCCTTTCATTTGGATTATATACCCTGGGTACCCCATGAGCCATTGAGAGAGGGACATATTCCATATATATGTATATGTATTCTCTGCATATGTATCATTATGTACCAGGTTGTATATTGAGGTTTATGCTATATGTCCGGGATGGTAACAGTTGTGTGTTCATTTTAATTATGTTTTAACTGTGTATCAATAAACTGGATGTTTTCTTATATTATTATCGCTGTGGTGTGCATACTATGGTAGTGCTTTGTTTGTTGTTTTTCCAATAGTTGTTCTCTGCCTATTGCACCCCGGTTCTCTTATAATTTCCATGGCTGTGCATTTTCTTAGTCCAATAAAAACATCAACTCGTCCCGCAAAAAACAAGACATCACATGACTCTGTGGACCAAAATATGGAAAAATAATAGCTCTCAAAATGTGGAGATGCAAAAACTATTTTTTGCAATAAAAAGTGTCTTTTTCTGTGTGACAGCTGTCAATCATAAAAATCCGCTGAAAAACCCGCTATAAAAGTAAATTAAACCCCCCTTCATCACCCCCTTAGTTAGGGAAATATAATAAAGTTAAAAAAAATTATTTATTTCCATTTCCCATTAGGGTTAGGGTTGGGGCTAAAGTTAGGGTTGGGGCTAAAGCTAGGGTTAGGGATTGGGCTAAAGTTAGGGTTAGGGTTGGAGGTAAAGTTTGGGTTAGGGCTACAGTTCGGGTTGGGGCTACAGTTAGGGTTAGAGTTAGGGCTACAGTTAGAGTTAGGGTTGGGGCTAAAATTAGGGTTGGGGCTAAAGTTAGGGCAAGGGTTGGGGCTACAGTTAGGGTTAGGGTTGGGGCTAAAGTTAGGGTTAGGGTTGGGGCTAAAGTTAGGGTTAGGGTTGGGGCTAAAGTTAGGGTTGGGGCTAAAGTTAGGGTTTGGATTACATTTACAGTTGGAATTAGGGTAGGGATTAGGGTTAGGGGTGTGTCAGGGTTAGCGGTGTGGTTAGGGTTATGGTTGGAATTAGGGTTAGGGGTGTGTTGGAGTTAGGGTTGTGGTTAGGGTTGGGATTAGGGTTAAGGGTGTGTTGGGGTTGCAGATGTGGTTGGGATTAGGGTTAGGGGCATGTTCGGGTTAGGGGTGTGGTTAGGGTTAGGGTTGGGATTAGGGGTGTGTTTGGGTTAGGGTTTCTGTTGGAATTGGGGGTTTCCACTGTTTAGGCACATCAGGGGCTCTCCAAACACGGCATTGGGTCCGATCTCAATTCCAGCCAATTCTGCGTTGAAAAAGTAAAACAGTGCTCCATCCCTTCTGAGCTCTCCCATGCGCCAAAACAGGGGTTCACCCCATGGGGTATCAGCATACTCAGGACAAATTGGACAACAACTTTTGGAGTCCCTTTTCTTCTGTTACCCTTGGGAAAATAAGAAATTGGGGGAGAAAATATCAGTTTTGTGAAAAAATATGATTTTTTATTTTTACGGCTCTACATTATAAATTTCTGTGAAGCACTTGGTGGGTCAAAGTGCTCACCACACATCTAGATAAGTTCCTTAGGGGGTCTAATTTCCAAAATGGTGTCACTTGTGGGGGGTTTCAATGTTTAGGCACATCAGGGGCTCTCCAAACGCGACATGGCATCCCATCTCAATTCCAGTCAATTTTGCATTGAAAAGTCAAATGGCGCTCCTTCCCTTCTGAGCTCTGCCATACGCCCAAACAGTGGTTTACCCCTACATATGGGGTATCAGCATACTCAGAACAAATTGTACAACAGCTTTTGGGGTCCAATTTCTCCAGTTACTCTGGGTAAAATTAAACAAATTTGAGCTAAAGTAAATTTTTTCCGTTGAAGCATTCCAGAGTTATAAGCTCATAAAGGGACAGTGGTCAGAATTGTAAAAATTGGCCCGGTCATTAACATGCAAGCCACCCTTGGGGGTAAATGGGTTACTGTTCAAGGTACTGTATTTGTTCAGTTAGCATGTTTTGGACTTTGCCACCATTAAGTTTTCTCAGCTGCAATCATATCTCAAAATTTCAGTGGTTTCTACACACATCAGTTTTTTGCCATCAGTCATAATCCGTGGAATGTTGAAAAAAAAATTGGATCCGTTGCAGATTGTGAAATACTGATGCGACGGATCTGTTTTTTGACGGATCCAACTAGCTGATCCAGCTAATTGGATCCGTTGCTGTCCGTTTTTTCGACGGACACAAAAAACATTACTGTGTCTGTTTTCTCCGGCCGCGGGAAAAACAGTTTTCGACGGATCCAGCGAAAAACGGTTGAAAAGTGAGACCATCCATCGCAATCCATCGCTAATACGAGTCTATGAGAAAAAAACCATCCGGTGGCAACCTTTGCTGGATCCATTCTTTTCAAGATTCGCTGGATTGTGACTGACGGCAAAAAACTGATGTGTGAAAGCAGCCTAATAACCCTTCATCTACTATAAAGGTACTGTCACATTAAGCGACGCTGCAGCGATATAGACAACGATGCCGATCGCTGCAGCGTCGCTGTTTAGTCGTTGTGTGGTCGCTGGAGAGCTGTCACACAGACAGCTCTCCAGCGACCAACGATGCCGAAGTCCCCGGGTAACCAGGGTAAACATCGGGTTACTAAGTGCAGGGCCGCGCTTAGTAACCCGATGTTTACCCTGGTTACCAGCGTAAATGTAAAAAAAAAAAAAAACACTACATACTTACATTCCGGCGTCTGTCCTTTCCGGCGCTGTGCTTCTCTGCACAATTTTGTCTTTTCATCTCTGCTGCTAACAGCTATCCATTGTTTGCTGATTAACCCTTAATCTGCTGTAACTTAATGAATGGTACTCTGGACATGTTCATATTACAGTATGCTGCAGCAATTTGTAGACTGGCTGTACTAATTCAATTTTTTTTTTGTTTGTCTGCACCAGTCACTCTATGAGTTCTTGTAGGTCCACTTGCTAGCCTAAATCAATCTGGCCCTGTGGCCATGGTCCTTGGTGTTACATGTGCCATCTGGTGAGTCCTGCCAACTGTGCCACTAACTTCAATCCTTGTGTTCACCCTGACCTGTGACTTAGTGAATCCACCTCACTAGGTGAGCCCTAACAAAGAAAATGGAATATAATAGAATACAAAAGCATCCTAATATAAAATATTGACCTATAGTCCTATAAAACATAATTTCCTCATATGTGGACATGTTATGGAAATTTGGTTTGGATAAATCTATCCCTGTGTGTGCTGCGGCCGTTCCCAATAACACTGAGTATTTTGAGCGCTCATCAAGAATGGACTGTACACCATTGTGACAGAAAAACATTCCATCAATACTGATGATTTATTGTACATACATGGAGTTATAATTGCATATAGAAAGGGGTGGTTAGGGGTGGTTAGTTAATTACCATATTGTCTAGCTCCTCTGTTATTGGTTATCTAAATATATATGGAATATTGTGATTAATGCACATATGAATGCTGATTAAGCAACTAAAGTGTAGCTCTCTGCATCTAGGACAAAGTTGAGACATCTGATCATCACTTAATACATCTGGTACTGTTCCGCTTTTTGGGTGTCTGGAACGTACCAAGGAACCATCTGGCCTAGCTCATGTGGTCAAGTCAAGAAATTGATTATAAACTAGCTGAGTATATGTTAGCTGTGGATATATGAGTATATATGATTACAGTGGAGTATACATGCAAGTGAGATCTACATGATATATACAGTGGGGCAAAAAAGTATTTAGTCAGTCAGCAATAGTGCAAGTCCCACCACTTTAAAAGATGAGAGGCGTCTGTAATTTACATCATAGGTAGACCTCAACAATGGGAGACAAACTGAGAAAAAAAAAATCCAGAAAATCACATTGTCTGTTTTTTTTAACAATTTATTTGCATATTATGGTGGAAAATAAGTATTTGGTCAGAAACAAAATTTCATTTCAATACTTTGTAATATATCCTTTGTTGGCAATGACAGAGGTCAAACGTTTTCTGTAAGTCTTCACAAGGTTGCCACACACTGTTGTTGGTATGTTGGCCCATTCCTCCATGCAGATCTCCTCTAGAGCAGTGATGTTTTTGGCTTTTCGCTTGGCAACACGGACTTTCAACTCCCTCCAAAGGTTTTCTATAGGGTTGAGATCTGGAGACTGACTAGGCCACTCCAGGACCTTGAAATGCTTCTTACGAAGCCACTCCTTCGTTGCCCTGGCGGTGTGCTTTGGATCATTGTCATGTTGAAAGACCCAGCCACATTTCATCTTCAATGCCCTTGCTGATGGAAGGAGGTTTGCACTCAAAATCTCACGATACATGGCCCCATTCATTCTTTCATGTACCCGGATCAGTCGTCCTGGCCCCTTTGCAGAGAAACAGCCCCAAAGCATGATGTTTCCACCACCATGCTTTACAGTAGGTATGGTGTTTGATGGATGCAACTCAGTATTCTTTTTCCTCCAAACACGACAAGTTGTGTTTCTACCAAACAGTTCCAGTTTGGTTTCATCAGACCATAGGACATTCTCCCAAAACTCCTCTGGATCATCCAAATGCTCTCTAGCAAACTTCAGACGGGCCCGGACATGTACTGGCTTAAGCAGTGGGACACGTCTGGCACTGCAGGATCTGAGTACATGGTGGTGTAGTGTGTTACTTATGGTAGGCCTTGTTACATTGGTCCCAGCTCTCTGCAGTTCATTCACTAGGTCCCACCGCGTAGTTCTGGGATTTTTGATCACCGTTCTTGTGATCATTCTGACCCCACGGGGTGGGATTTTGCGTGGAGCCCCAGATCGAGGGAGATTATCAGTGGTCTTGTATGTCTTCCATTTTCTAATTATTGCTCCCACTGTTGATTTCTTCACTCCAAGCTGGTTGGCTATTGCAGATTCAGTCTTCCCAGCCTGGTGCAGGGCTACAATTTTGTTTCTGATGTCCTTTGACAGCTCTTTGGTCTTCACCATAGTGGAGTTTGGAGTCAGACTGTTTGAGGGTGTGCACAGGTGTCTTTTTATACTGATAACAAGTTTAAACAGGTGCCATTACTACAGGTAATGAGTGGAGGAAAGAGGAGACTCTTAAAGAAGAAGTTACAGGTCTGTGAGAGCCAGAAATCTTGATTGTTTGTTTCTGACCAAATACTTATTTTCCACCATAATATGCAAAAAAATGATAAAAAAACAGACAATGTGATTTTCTGGATTTTTTTTTTCTCAGTTTGTCTCCCATAGTTGAGGTCTGCCTATGATGTAAATTACAGACGCCTCTCATCTTTTTAAGTGGTGGAACTTGCACTATTGCTGACTGACTAAATACTTTTTTGCCCCACTGTATATATTTCTATCACAGACATGTCACTGTTAGTAGCTATTGGGTGGTCGATCCAAACTCTGAATTCACAACTGAAAATAATCAGCACTCTGTTCTAGTTTTGTTAGATGAAATGTGAAATTCATGGCCCAACTATGCTTATTATATTTTTCAAGATTTGCAGGGCAATAATAGCTGGGGACTACAATTTTTAGAAAACCCGACAGCCGCTATTGCATATGTATTTATGAAGATTTCTGAATTTGGATAATATGTGATGCTGCCTGTCAATAATTACATTCAGTGACATAATTACCGTATATACTCGAGTATAAGCCGAGATTTTCAGCCCAAATTTTTGGGCTGAAAGTGCCCCTCTCGGCTTATACTCGAGTCAAGGTGGGTGGCAGGGTCGGTGAGGGGGTGAGGGCGCCGAGGCATACTTACCTAGTCCCAGCGATCCTGACGCTCACTCTGCCTGTCCCACGGTCTTCGGTGCTGCAGTTCTTCCCCTCTTCAGCGGTCACGTGGGACCGCTCATTAGAAAAATGAATAGGCGGCTCCACCTCCCATAGGGGTGGAGCCGCGTATTCATTTCTCTAATCAGCGGTGCCGGTGACCGCTGATAGAGAAAGAGGCTGCGGCACCGAAGACCAGCTGTGACAGGCAGAGGGAGCGTCAGGATCGCTGGGACCAGGTAAGTATGTAATATTCACCTGTCCGCGTTCCAGCCGCCGGGCGTCGCTCCATCTTCCCGGCGCCGCTCCACCTTCCCGGCGTCTGCGCTCTGACTGTTCAGGTCAGAGGGCGTGATGACGCATATAGTGTGCGCGGCGCCCTCTGCCTGATCAGTCAGTGCAGAGACGCCGGGACGGAACGCCGGAACGAGACGCCGGGAGCTGCAAGCAAGAGAGGTGAGTATGTGTTTGTTTTTTTTTTATTGCAGCAGCAGCGGCGGCACAGATTTATGTGGAGCATCTATGGGACAAAATGAACGGTGCAGAGCACTGTATGGGGCACAATGATCGGTGCAGAGCACTGTATGGGGCACAATGAACGGTGCAGAGCACTGTATGGGGCACAATGAACGGTGCAGAGCACTGTATGGGGCACAGCTATGGGACAAAATGAACGGTGCAGAGCATTGTATATGGGGCACAGATATGGGGCAATAATGAACGGTGCAGAGCATTGTATGGGGCACAGCTATGGGACAAAATGAACGGTGCAGAGCATTGTATATGGGGCACAGATATGGAGCAATAATGAACGGTGCCGAGCACAGTATGGGGCACAGCTATGGGACAAAATGAACGGTGCAGAGCACTATATGGGGCACAGCTATGGGACAAAATGAACGGTGCAGAGCACTATATGGCACAGCTATGGGGAAATAATGATCTATTTTTATTTTTGAAATTCACCGGTAAATGCTGCATTTCCACCCTAGGCTTATACGCGAGTCAATAAGTTTTCCCAGTTTTTTGTGGCAAAATTAGGGGGTCGGCTTATACTCGGGTCGGCTTATACTCGAGTATATACGGTAGATAATCTGGGGCAGGAGTATTCTGGAGGAAGAGACGTCCCGCTGGACTAGTCCTGGCTAATTTGCATATACAAGACTGCAGGATTAAAAGTCACTTTTCAAACATCGCATTAGTATGCACAGAAAACCCAAAATCAGAATACAGACGCCCCTATGCATCCTGCTATATTAGCAGTTGAGGACACTCAGGGGACATGACAGGTTCCCTTTACTCTGTCTCAGTGCCCCTACCTACCATGTGTCATTTAAAATACTCTTATTTTTATGTGAAAGAAGGGCTTTAGGGTCCCTTAGGCGTAGGTGTGCGGGCAACCATCCACTGCTATTTGTGGCCTTCGTCTATAGTGTATGTGCCTGCTCTTTTGGACTTTGTAAGTAACCTTTAAAAACTAGTACAACAAGAAGGTTCTGCAGCCAGTACATAATAGCTACACCTCTATTCATTATTCCTATATATATAGCTGTGAAGTAGTTAATTTCAGATGACATACCCCCCGCCCCCCCAATGTTCATAATGGAAAGGTTTGATTTTTTAGTTAACCATTTAATTACTAACAAAGCAAACTATGCTGCCTTTACAAAAGGTTCAGATTGCAGTCAGCACACACAACTTTAAATTATTCAAGCCTAGTGGATACCTGCAGCTACGTGTGAGACACATTTATAGATGAAAAAAAGCCATCCTCCTCCAAGGGATTTAGCTGAGACAGTTCATGAATTTAAATTCATCTTGAAAGCTCCAGACAGTAATCTTATGTCATAAGAGTTTTAATGAGAAATATTTCTAGCAACACCATAGATTACCATATACTTTGTAGCTAGGCGAAATATCAGACCAGTAATGCAAGGCTAAAATCCAGTTTGTTTTCTAGAATAAAGTAAAAAATTAAAACTAACACTAGTAAATTAATATTCATTAATAATAAGTCTATCTAAAGTATTAATCTTCAGTATCTAATGCATCTATCTATCTATCTATGATATTTCAGTTTTTCTTTTTTAATAAATATGCAAAAATGTCTACATTTCTGTTTTTTTAGTCAAGATGGGGTGCAGAGTGTATATTAATGTGAACAACATCGAGCACGAGTGCGGATTAGTGAGTTACGTCAGTGATCAGCGCTTGATGGCTGCAGTACACTGTGAGAATCAGCAGGCACCTTAATACGGTCAACGTGACTGCGGTCGCGGTGCCGAATTCTAGATATGAGGTATCCATCTGTCCAAGGTTGGTAAGTACCTACCCACCTTGAAGTATGGATATGTCCAAGGTCGTGAAGATAGCAGGTACACAATCTTATGAACGTTTCTTTCACAACATGCAGCAATTCCCACACAATTTAAATTTCTTCATCTTTACTCTCTGTACTTGTCCTCTGCATTCATTGTTCCTCACAACCCAGCTCGACTCTACAGTTATGCTTAGCAAGAGACCTTTGCTCAAACTGCAGTTCCGTGTCTTCCCCTTAGGGGAGCTATGGTGCCAGTATGGCCGGTACTTATCTTCTCTAGTGCACATGCACGGGAGCTCTGTTCATCTTGCATGCTCAGTCCTGTCTAAAAACACAATCATGAAGCACCAGTGTGTGTTGTAACCGAGAGCAGATAACACTAGCTCTCCCAAAGCACCCAACGGGCGCCAAATCACCAGGACAACTCCAAATAAAGATTAGCACAATAAAACGGAGCAGGAACGTCCACAACAACATAATTATGTATAAAAGTATATAAAGTTTTATTAATTATATCAATATAACAATGTATCAATACAAAAAGTGTTACAAATCTGCATATGTGCTGTATGCGCTATGCATATAACAGAGGACAATGAGGAGGAGACATGACGGTAGCCAAGTTAGGGGGGATATTACAATACATCCTTAGGGCAACAACATGAATTAATCTTAAATCTATAAGAGGTCCCGCAGGATCCCCAATAACGTGAGTGACAGTATATACAATCAGGCTAGCCGCATACATAACATCTCACAATTTTAAAGGTTCATGCTTACCCAATGCAATCATCAGGAAGAACACCCCCACCTCTCTCAGCACCCCCGGATGCGCGTTTCGCGTTCTAGCTGTTTCAACTTCGCGCTTTATTTTGAATAGGGTGAAAGGGGGGATTTAAACTTTTTTATATTTTTTTATTTTTTTTTAAATATATTTTTTTTACTTTTGCCATGCTTCAGTAGCCTCCATGGGAGGCTAGAAGTTGGCACAACTCGATCAGTTCAGCTACATAGAGGCGATGCTCAGATCGCTCCTATGTAGCTGAATTCCTGCATTGCTATGAGCGCCAACCTCAGGGTGGCGCTCATAGCAATCCGACATCAACAACCATAGAGGCCTCTGGTTCTTATGCCGATGCATCGCTGACACTCGATCATGTGACGGGGTCAGCGATGCATTCATTTCCGGCCTGATGGTCAGAAGCGGTAGTTAAATGCCGCTCTCAGCATTTGACAGCAGCATTTAACTAGTTAATAGCGGTCGGTGGATCGTGATTCCACCCGCCGCTATTGCGGGCACATGTCAGCTATTCAAAACAGCTGACATGTCCCGACTTTAATGCGGGCTCACCGCCAGAGCCCGCATCAAAGCAGGGGATCTGACCTCAGACGTACTATCCCGTCTGAGGTCAGAAAGGGGTTAATAGCAGTGAAATATTAGTATAGCATAACAGATGCTAATATATCATCCACATTTTATAACAATATAAATAACTTTATATTAACTGAAGTACATTCATCCAAAAGTAGATACATGTGAAACTATTTAAGCCAGGCTGTGCCACTATCCTTCCCTTTGTTATTAAAGATGCAAAGTGGCCCGATAGAACACAACTAATATAAGTCAGAAAAATATGTACTCTTTATCATAATAGACAAATTCAACACTAGACCATGATAAAAAAACAAATTTGTGTTTTTATGGGATACAGGGTTTATATACATGGATGATACATTCATGTTTGCAAATTGTATGTTGCTAATGCAACAGTTTTAATATATGGGGTTCATTATACTGTATGGAGAAATATATGAGGCTCATTATTCTGCATGGAGCACTATGTGGTGTCCATAATACTGTATGGAGCAATATATGGGCTCATAATTCTGTATGGAGCAGTATATGGGGATCATTATTCTGTATGGAGCAGTATATGGGGCTCATTATTCTGTATGCAGCACTATGTGGTGCTCATAATACTGTATAGAAGACTATACTGTCTGGTCTCTGAGCTATTGTAGAATTTACGATAGATATCACTCATGTGATGTTAGAAGTGAAATCTTTGGCATTGTACAATACCAATATTTCTCTGCTGTATCTGTGCATCATGAATCATGGTATGTGTTAAAGGGATTCAATGATATGGAAAAAATAAAAGGGGGAAAACTTTTGAAACACTGTGGAAACTTTGGATGGAGAGGGGCTGGTCACAAAAGAATGTTGTACTAATGTACACTACTGTTTCTTTTGCTGTTCATGTATATAATAAGGGGGGGAGGGGTAAGGTGGTAATTTGACACATGTGAATATGTCTATTTTGATAATATTGATTTTGTCTGTTAAATTTGAATTCTGTTAATAAAAATGTATCTGATTAAAAAATAGGGGCCCTCTGAGGCTCTTTCACCAGGGGCCCAATAGGACAGGCTTCCATACAGTTCATGTACTTGAAGCTATCAATTTGATCTACCCTGCACAAATATTTTTTCTCGGATTGTTTCTTATTAATTGTATTTTGTTTCCACCACATGAACTTAACCCTCGGAACTAGCACTTTACAATATCCTATAATTATTATAGGGGATTAATTTATTATCCTTATTAATTGTTATTATCCTTAGCAATCCAGTTGCACATACCCTTTACTCTACCTCATTTATGGGAATTTTGGCATTTTTAATGCACTGAACTGTGTGTAAAATTGTAACCTTTTACAATAGTTGTTGTATAACAGGGTCCATATCCAAAGCATCCTTCACACAAGAGTAAGGGGTATCATGGTATCAAGGGTTTTATCATAGTCTAGTGTTGAATTTGTCTGTTATAATAAACAGTACTTAATTTTCAGCCTTATATTTGTTGTGTTTATATCTGGCCACTCTGCATCATTCATTATATAGGGAAGCATAGTGGCACAGCCTGGTTTAAATTGTCCAGGTAACACAATATAGTGACATGGATCACATTTATTGATTTAAACATGTCAAACTATGCAGTAGGAGAAAATGCAGAAATCTTATAACATTTTTAAAATTCGAGGATAATGAAATATATAGAAAAATACATTAATAGAGCAGAAAGGGAAACCTACCCAATTACTCAAGAACAGGGAGGAAAGAAAGAAAGGACACAGTGTCCTGCAGTGCATGCTATCTGTACATCAAGTAAATAAGACACAAGTAAATACCACCAATATTGAGAAAAAGCAATTTACGAGAGTACAAGTATGACGGTGATAAGTAAGTAACCATGATACAATGCCTACATGAATAGATTAATGCCAATATATGAGGCACCGATGTGAATGCAGTATCCACTGCTGGTTCCTGGATGCGCCATATCTCATGTGGAGTGTCGGGTATAAGGAGGCAAGGGACAGGACTCACAAGTGACAGCAGACAGGTTGGACAGATGGTTTTATTATTTTTGATTTTACAGTAATAAATGGGAAAGAGAGGGATGGGAAGTATTTCTTTAAAATAAAGGAGTTTGTGTCTTTCTTTCAATTAAAGGACTTATTCTGGCTGTGTTTTTTACATTATGACTATGCGATTAGTAATGGGAATGTCTTATGGACGCCTCTCCATTACTCACCCCTGGGCCTGATGTCAGCTCACAATACAAAGCTGACATTAACCCCAACCCTATTAACCTACTTTCGACCGTACCATGGCAAGTGGAAAAGCAAGGCTAAATGCCAGATTTAGCGCATCTTATGGATGCATCATGACTCGGGCGGCTGAGGGACGATCTTTTTAGTCTTTATTAAAAAAAAGAATTAACCCGATTGCTAAACGGCATAATGAGGAAAATATTCAAAATGTCAGAATTTAGGTTTTTTTGGTCGCCGCTACATTGCAATAAAATGCAACAACGTGGGAAAAAGATCGTATCCACATCAAAATGGTATCAATAAAAATGTCAGCTTGGCGTGCAAAAAGTAAGCCATCACCCATACCCAAATCATGAAAAATGGAGACGCTACAGGTCTCGGAAAATGGTGCCTTTTTTTTTTTTACCAAACGTAGGATTTTTTTTTCACCACTTAGATAAAAAAAAACCTAGACATGCTGGGTGTCTATGAACTCGAAATGACAAGGAGAATCATAATAGCAGTTAGTTTTAGCATTTAGTGAACATGGTAAAGCTGGTTAAGAAAAAGTAGGGGGACTCCATGCCATTTTTCTCTTTAATTTATTGAATTATTAGCTAAATAAATGAACACTAAACTACACATTTAACACTAATCATATAAATTTCAGTGACATCTTTCTATCCATCTGTTTAATGTATATATCTATTCTATCTACCATATATACTCGTGTATAAGCCGAGTTTTTTGGCACTTTTTTTGTGCTGAAAACGCCCCACTTGGCTTATACACGAGTCATTATCCCAGAAAGATGGCGGGGGAGGGGTGCGACGGAGCAGCGGGTAACAGAGGCAGGAGCTAGTAACTGCAGCTAAGGCCTGTGCCTTCTGCTAAAGAGAAATGAATATTCACTGTGCTGGAAGTGAATATTCATTTCTCTAACACACAGTTATAGCCACAGTCGCCGTCTTCCAGTACATATCCTACTTATCTTCCCTCGCTGCATCTTGTTCCAGTGCCAGTAGCTCTTCCGGCTGAGTGATCACATGTCCCCCGCTCATTAAGGTAAAAAATATTCACCTCTCTCTACTCCCATAGGAGTGAAGTGAATATTCATTAGCTTATGAGCGGGGGATATGAGATCACTCGGTCGGAATAGCTGCTGGCACGGAATGAGATGCAGCAAGGCCGCTCAGGGATGTTTTTTTTTTATAGGAACCATGCATGCAAGGACAGGGATAGGGAGTCATGCATACAAGGACAGGGCTGGGGAGCCATGCATACAAGGATAGGAATGGGGAGCCATGCCTACCAGGATAGGGAGGAGGGAACAATGCATACCCGACTTATACTCGAGTCAATGCATTTTCACAGTTTTTTGTGGAAAAATTAGGTGCCTCGGCTTATACTCGGGTCGAGTTATACACAAGTATATATGGTATTCTGTTTTGACAGGTCATATTGTGAATTTACTCTCCTCAACTGATGAAATGTCGGGTTTCCAATGAGATTGGTGTCTAAAAATCGGATGGCACGGATGTCCGTGTTCTGTGCGATTTTTTTTCTTGCATCCATTGACTTGAATTGGCGAGTATCTTCCAATATACGCGGCCACTTGCAGCATGTTGCCATTTTTTTCTCAGTCTGAAATAAACTGAGAAAACAATCACAGATGAGCACTGAATCATTGACTAACACTAGTCAGAGTGCAATCCAATTATTTATCAGATTGTACTCATCAATATACCTAATTTGGATGTGTCCGTGTATCTGTGCACAATGAGTCATCCACAGTTGGGAGTAACCATGTATACCTAAGGAGAGGAGCCCCCCTGGTGGTGAGTTAAGGCATAAGCCTTTTTTGAATGTTAGCCTGTGAGGCAACACTGTGAGACGAGATTGCAAAGATGGATAAAATTGAGCGCGCTGCTGCACGTAAGAAGCGAATCGCATACGAATGCGTAACCTGCATCTTAATGAAACAGAAGAGCATTTCGGAGACTAGCTCCTTCATCAGAGGGCAAAGGAGCTAGTCTCCGAAATGCATGTCGGATTCAGACTTGTGCCAGCGCCATCCAAAAGGTATTTTGTATAGTGATAGTTACCATCTCTTGCCTGGGGCATGGGAGGGATGCCAGTAATTTCTATCGGAGATATTGAACGCGGATTTCCTGTCATGTATATGTTATAGCTACATGGGCATTTAATCAGGTTGGTGGCACTATTGTAATCTAAGGATAGATCCCTTTCCTTGCAGCTGGAACTTCCAGCGCAAGGTACTACAATATATGGGCAGTGCCTCTATATACTGTACATCTAGCTCATAGCGGCTGCATTAAGATAAATAGGTTTTCCCCTGATTTATATTTTGTCTCATGGGCAGTATCCCTATATAGAGAAAAATACTCGCAAAAGCAGTCAGCATGATGTCATACAAATATCTCAGTATTTAGAAGAGGTTGACCATAAGGATAGCCAGCTGCACACAACGGACTACACAGTAAGGGCTAGTCGCTAATAAAATATGAAAACAGAGAACAAGGCTAGCAAGCCAAGAAGAACGACCAAGAAAGCCCATATGGTATATAAAAATGAAAATTCTTTATTAGTAGATAATAACATAGACAAATGGCTATCAGGGTGTGAGACAGTATGCTAAAAAAGTAACCCAAAGATAGCAATGGTAAAAAGACGAAACGGTGTGCGCACATACCAGAAGTATCCCGCATACAATATAAGATGTATAATAAACTCCCCGTCAACTCATCACGGTGTAGGAGAGGTTACCTAGATGAAATTACGTATCTACAGGTGAAGTGAGAAGTACTCAAAAAAAATAAAGAGCACATGGCAACTACCAAACCTAAAATTAGGCTATGAATAAGAAGATAATAGATAGACAATACCTTATTTCAGCTGGCAACAAATGCAGGAACTCCTGGGATGTGCACACACACCCCAACGCACGTTTCGGATGTTATCCTTCCTCAGGGGGCATGTTTAATGGCGTTACTGACTGGTTTAAATAGTGGTGCCGGCGGAAATGCATGTCTCCCGAATACCGGAAGTAACCGGGTTGCCATAGAAACCAAGACGCCTCATATCAAGTAATATGATACAATGATCCTGTAATACTGGTAGGTGTGGTGGATGCCTGGCGCACGTGCCGCACATTCACAGACCTAAAAAAAGGCAACACAATGCTTGTGTCTCGCACCAATCGATGTATAGCCGGCAGACGCGCCGGAAAAGGGGCGGAGCTAGATGGCGCGTGCGCAATATGCGCACGAACCGAAGGGCGCCATGACTGATAAGGGAAGAGCCCTAAGAGAGACAGGAAGCGGAATTGCGTGCCACCGCTGAAACAGAACTAACAAGGTTGCCACGGCGACCGATCTAATTGCCATAAACAAATGGTAAGAGTGTGTTATAAGAAAAACTACAGGCACATGATGAAACATTACACCGATCGCTCCGACGTACATCTCGCACTCCACCATAGACTGGAAAATAAATACGGGGCCCCGTGAAATCCACAGTCAGGTGTGTAACAGGATGAAACGCCAAGAGACAAAGGGGGGGACCATACCAAGTAGTGCGCAAATTAGTGCATAGAAAAGAGGAACATGGGCAACACTGGCATAAAAAGGGAGAAGACCAAACAGATATCAAAACAAATGGTCACTGATTATATAGCATATAGGGGTGTAATAAAATACAGCGGGCACAAATATTTGGTCCCAATTGTGATTATCGGCATGAACACACATATATCAATAAGCAGAACCTATTAATAGCCTAGTTGGTATGTAAGGGTGGATAATGAATAAATCCACTGCACAAATAGATCAGCATACTAGCTGGTCGGTATACAGCAATTCAGTAATCAAATCTCAATATTCCAAGTATATAGCATTGCCAATATAAAGGTGATATAACTCAATGATAATTCAACCTTAATTAACCCATAACTTAATGAAAGGCAATATAAAATGACTAAATAGTCAAATGATAACTTGTCAAAAAGCTAAAATCACCCAAACACAGGCAATATAAAAAACAGTAAGAACATACACCAGCCACCCCCCTACGGTAGATCCCACTGCAATTGAATACATGTATATATATGATCATAGTCCATATAAGCCTATAAAAGATCGTAGTCACAATGATTGATTGAAGACGCAAAATAATCTTTCCGAATGTCCATATGGATTCTTTGTCTTCAGGAAACGATAAAAAAACCTTCCTATGTCCAAAAAGATGGAAGAAGAGGACCACACCGCATGTTGCACACACCGGAACACCAGAGTAGATCACTACGTATAAACAGGTAAGTCAGACACGACACTACATCTAAAAAATGAACAAACAAAAAAATAAAGTTAAAATCAAATACCACAGTACAATGGGATACACAGGTGGTAATACGTGCAGAAAATGGTGATCACAGGAATGGGGCGAAGCTGAGGCTCTCATTCAGGCCACGTGGATGGACAGTATCCAACGTCCAAATCCACCGTGATTCTAATTGTGAGAGACGCTGGAAAATCCTACCACCACGGATGCCCGGATCAATAGAGTCAATACCTTTGACTTGTAGACCACTGCTGTTGCAATTGTGGAATGCCTTAAAGTGCCTCGGTATAGTTTTCAATAATGAGATGTCCTCTTGTTCCTTAGCTGCCTGTATACCCCGCACATGCTCCCTGACCCGAATCTTCAATTGTCTTGTTGTTAATCCGACATAGATCAGGGAGCATGGGCAAACTGCAAAGTAGATTACATTTTTGGTAGTACAGGTGATGAATTTTTTGATCTTAAAATTTCTCTGTCCAGATGAATCACAAAATACCTCACTCCGATCAATGTTACTACAAGCGACACAATGGCCGCACGGAGTACATCCTTGTCGAGCCTTGTAATCATCTAGGAAAGAACGTGTAGTTGTCTGATTATGGTGACTGAACCAAAAAATCGCGAAGATTTTTCGCTCTCCTATAGGCAATTTGTGGTTGGTCAGGTATAAATTTAGCTATTTTGGCATCTGCCAATAGGATGGGCCAGGATCTCCTAAGAGAGGAACGAATTAACTCAGATTGTGTGTTAAAATTCGTAACAAATCTGACAAGATTAGAGTCCTGCCTTTTAGTCCTCTGATCATATAAGAGGCTATTTCTACTCGACCACTTCGCCCTATGATACGCCCTTTTTATGGCACGGTTGCTGTAGCCCCTTTCACGAAAGCGTTCCTTTAGCCTTCCTGCCTCAAATTCAAACGCCGCCTGTGATGAACAGATACGGCGGAGGCGAAGAAACTGGCCAACAGGTACCGAGCGTATCATATGTTGGGGATGGGACGAAGTGGCGTGTAGAAGCATATTTGTAGCCGTTGGCTTCCTATAGATACTCGTACAAATGATTCCATCGTCCCCTTTACTCAAAAATACATCTAAAAAATCAATCTCATCTGAATAGTAGTTGAAGGTAAGGCATATATTAAGATCGTTCTGATTCAATTCGCCTATCCACTCCCTCAACTCCAAAACAGTACCCTGCCAGACCAGAAAGACGTCGTCGATGTACCGCGCCCAAGAAAGGACGCGGCACACCGACAACGACCACTGGTCCGAATGGACGAGGTCCCTCTCCCACAGCCCCAGGAACAGATTAGCATAGGAGGGCGCAAAGGCCGCCCCCATGGCTGTCCCCTGGAGCTGCAGAAAGAAGGAACCCTTAAAAACAAAAAAAATTATGAGTCAAAGTAAATTCGAGGAGCTGAAGCACGAGGGACCTGAAAGGGGAGGAGTAGTCGGACGAGCCCAGGAAGAAACTGACTGCCCTCAAACCATCGGCGTGCCTAATGCTGGTATACAATGACTCCACGTCAGCAGTAACCAGAAGGGTGTCTGAATCAAGTGGTAGGTCATCGACCATCCTCAACAAGTGGGTTGTATCCTTTAAATAGGACGGTAAGCCTTCCACAAGAGGCTGTAAGATGGAATCAATCCACTTGTTGACAGGCTCTAGGAAGTTCCCCCGGCCCAAAACAATGGGACGTCCAGGTGGCAACTGTGCATTTTTATGTATTTTCGGGAGTAAGTATAAAGTAGAGATTGTGGGTTCGGTAACAGTAAGAACGGCCGCCAATTCCTTGGTGATTACTCCACCCTCCACAGCGCCCGCCAGAATAGTAGTCAGAGTGGTACTAAAGGCAGAGAAGGGGTTATAAGTTAATTTTTTATAGCAGGTGGAATCATTAAGTTGGCGGAAGGCCTCTCGTTCATACATCTCCATGGGCCATATCACTATATTGCCCCCCTTGTGTGCCGGTTTAATCACTATCCCAGGCAGACCCTGCAGAGCGTGGAGACGCTGCCGCTCCTCTCTGGTAAGATTGTCACTCCCGAGATGTCTTGGAATTTTTAAAAAATCTTTTGTTACCACCTGTACGAATACATCGATATTACTGCAAGTCGAGAGCGGGGGGAACCTCCTAGAACGTGGTCTGATCGAAGCCGGAATCATACCTCCTTCTGGTGTCCTGTGCTCATCAGACAACTCCTCCAGGGCCCTCAGCGCTGCCTGCTCCTCTTCTGTAGGAAATAAAGTATGTAAGTGCTCATCAAAGAAAAAACGTTTAAATAAAAGTGACCGAGCAAACATATGTAGATCTTTAATGAGCATAAACGTATCAAGCCCAACTGAAGGAGAAAATGTAAGACCCCTCTCTAATAAGGAGAGATCTGTGGGAGATAGTGTGTAATCACTCAGATTGATTACCTTATTGTTTTGGCTCCTTTCTGATTGATGGGGACCATGGCGTTTGTACGGATGGAAGTTCAAATTATGAACTCTTTTATTCACTGTCCCTGAACGCGTCACCATCGATGATGAAGAGGCATCGGATACATCACCAGCAGAAGAAATGGATGAAAACGACTCAACGCGATGTCTTATTTGTACAGAGGGTGTATTTTTCATCCATCTATATACATTTTTGTGCGGGTTGTTCTAATGAGAAAATACAGAGTTTTGATAAAGAACTCGAAAAGACATTAAAAGCCACCTTAAAGAAAATACACAAAACTCAGGCCCGTAAATTCAGTAGAGATTCGAAGGATTATCTCTCCAAAAATGTATATAGATGGATGAAAAATACACCCTCTGTACAAATAAGACATCGCATTGAGTCGCTTTCATCCATTTCTTCTGCTGGTGATGTATCCGATGCCTCTTCATCCTCTATGGTGACGCGTTCAGGGACAGTGAATAAAAGAGTTCATAATTTGAACTTCCATCCGTACAAACGCCATGGTCCACTCCCCATCAATCAGAAAGGAACCAAAACAATAAGGTAATCAATCTGAGTGATTACACACTATCTCCCACAGATCTCTCCTTATTAGAGAGGGGTCTTACATTTTCTCCTTCAGTTGGGCTTGATACGTTTATGCTCATTAAAGATCTACATATGTTTGCTCGGTCACTTTTATTTAAACGTTTTTTCTTTGATGAGCACTTACATACTTTATTTCCTACAGAAGAGGAGCAGGCAGCGCTGAGGGCCCTGGAGGAGTTGTCTGATGAGCACAGGACACCAGAAGGAGGTATGATTTCGGCTTCGATCAGACCACATTCTGGGAGGTTCCCCCAGCTCTCGACTTGCAGTAATATCGATTTATTCGTACAGGTGGTAACAAAAGATTTTTTAAAAATTCCAAGACATCTTGGGAGTGACAATCTTACCAGAGAGGAGCAGCAGCGTCTCCACGCTCTGCAGGGTCTGCCTGGGATAGTGATTAAACCGGCAGACAAGGGGGGCAATATAGTGATATGGCCCACGGAGATGTATGAACGAGAGGCCTCCCGCCAACTTAATGATTCCACTTGCTATAAAAAATTAACTTATAACCCCTTGTCTGCCTTTAGTACCACTCTGACTACTATTCTGGCGGGCGCTGTGGAGGGTGGAGTAATCACCAAGGAATTGGCGGCCGCTCTTACTGTTACCGAACCCACAATCTCTACTTTATACTTACTCCCGAAAATACATAAAAATGCACAGTTGCCACCTGGACGTCCCATTGTTTTGGGCCGGGGGAACTTCCTAGAGCCTGTCAACAAGTGGATTGATTCCATCTTACAGCCTCTTGTGGAAGGCTTACCATCCTATTTAAAGGATACAACCCACTTGTTGAGGATGGTCGATGACCTACCACTTGATTCAGACACCCTTCTGGTTACTGCTGACGTGGAGTCATTGTATACCAGCATTAGGCACGCCGATGCTTTTGATCAATATTGTATCATACAATTATTAGGTTCTGTAGAAGGACGTAGATCTGGGGATTTATTATGATGGAATATAGGCTGAACTGGATGGACAAATGTCTTTTTTCGGCCTTACTAACTATGTTACTATGTTACTATCGATGGTTTGAGGGTGGTCAGTTTCATCCTGGGCTCGTCCGACTACTCCTCCCCTTTCAGGTCCCTCGTGCTTCAGCTCCTCGAATTTACTTTGACTCATAATTTTTTTGTTTTTAAAGGGTCCTTCTTCCTGCAGCTCCAGGGGACAGCCATGGGGGCGGCCTTTGCGCCCTCCTATGCTAATCTGTTCCTGGGGCTGTGGGAGAGTGACCTCTTCCAGTCGGAACAGTGGTTGTTGTCGGTGTGCAACGTCCTTTCTTGGGCGCGGTACATCGACGACGTCTTTCTGGTCTGGCAGGGTATTGTTTTGTAGTTGAGGAAGTGGATAGGCGAATTGAATCAGAACGATCTTAATATACACCTTACCTTCAACTACCATTCAGATGAGATTGATTTTTTTAGATGTATTTTTGAGTAAAGGGGACGATGGAATCATTTGTACGAGTATCCATAGGAAGCCAACGGCTACAAATATGCTTCTACATGCCACTTCTTTCCATCCCCAACATATGATACGCTTGGTACCTGTTGGCCAGTTTCTTCGCCTCCGCCGTATCTGTTCAACACAGGCGGCGTTTGAATTTGAGGCAGGAAGGCTAAAGGAACGCTTTCGTGAAAGGGGCTACAGCAACCGTGCCATAAAAAGGGCGTATCATAGGGCGAAGTGGTCGAGTAGAAATAGCCTCTTATATGATCAGAGGACTAAAAGGCAGGACTCTAATCTTGTCAGATTTGTTACGAATTTTAACACACAATCTGAGTTAATTCGTTCCTCTCTTAGGAGATCCTGGCCCATCCTATTGGCAGATGCCAAAATAGCTAAACTTATACCTGACCAACCACAAATTGCCTATAGGCGAGCGAAAAATCTTCGCGATTTTTTGGTTCACAGTCACCATAATCAGACAACTACACGTTCTTTCCTAGATGATTACAAGGCTCGACAAGGATGTACTCTGTGCGGCCATTCTGTCGCTTGTAGTAACATTGATCGGAGCAAGGTATTTTGTGATTCATCTGGACAGAGAAATTTTAAGATCAAAAAATTCATCACCTGTACTACCAAAAATGTAATCTACTTTGCAGTTTGCCCATGCTCCCTGATCTATGTCGGATTAACAACAAGACAATTGAAGATTCGGGTCAGGGAGCATGTGCGGGGTATACAGGCAGCTAAGGAACAAGAGGACATCTCATTATTGAAAACTATACCGAGGCACTTTAAGGCATTCCACAATTGCAACAGCAGTGGTCTACGAGTCAAAGGTATTGACTCTATTGATCCGGGCATCCGTGGTGGTAGGATTTTCCAGCGTCTCTCACAATTAGAATCACGGTGGATTTGGACGTTGGATACTGTCCATCCACGTGGCCTGAATGAGAGCCTCAGCTTCGCCCCATTCCTGTGATCACCATTTTCTGCACGTATTACCACCTGTGTATCCCATTGTACTGTGGTATTTGATTTTAACTTTATTTTTTTGTTTGTTCATTTTTTAGATGTAGTGTCGTGTCTGACTTACCTGTTTATACGTAGTGATCTACTCTGGCGTTCCGATGTGTGCAACATGCGGTGTGGTCCTCTTCTTCCATCTTTTTGGACATAGGAAGGTTTTTTTATCGTTTCCTGAAGACAAAGAATTTATATGGACATTCGGAAAGATTATTTTGCGTCTTCAATCAATCATTGTGACTACGATCTTTTATAGGCTTATATGGACTATGATCATATATATACATGTATTCAATTGCAGTGGGATCTACCGTAGGGGGGTGGCTGGTGTATGTTCTTACTGTTTTTTATATTGCCTGTGTTTGGGTGATTTTAGCTTTTTAACAAGTTATCATTTGACTATTTAGTAATTTTATATTGCCTTTCATTAAGTTATGGGTTAATTAAGGTTGAATTATCATTGAGTTATATCACCTTTATATTGGCAATGCTATATACTTGGAATATTGAGATTTGATTACTGAATTGCTGTATACCGACCAGCTAGTATGCTGATCTATTTGTGCAGTGGATTTATTCATTATCCACCCTTACATACCAACTAGGCTATTAATAGGTTCTGCTTATTGATATATGTGTGTTCATGCCGATAATCACAATTGGGACCAAATATTTGTGCCCGCTGTATTTTATTACACCCCTATATGCTATATAATCAGTGACCATTTGTTTTGATATCTGTTTGGTCTTCTCCCTTTTTATGCCAGTGTTGCCCATGTTCCTCTTTTCTATGCGCTAATTTGCGCACTACTTGGTATGGTCCTCCCCTTTGTCTCTTGGCGTTTCATCCTGTTACACACCTGACTGTGGATTTCACGGGGCCCCGTATTTATTTTCCAGTCTATGGTGGAGTGCGAGATGTACGTCGGAGCGATCGGTGTAATGTTTCATCATGTGCCTGTAGTTTTTCTTATAACACACTCTTACCATTTGTTTATGGCAATTAGATCGGTCGCCGTGGCAACCTTGTTAGTTCTGTTTCAGCGGTGGCACGCAATTCCGCTTCCTGTCTCTCTTAGGGCTCTTCCCTTATCAGTCATGGCGCCCTTCGGTTCGTGCGCATATTGCGCACGCGCCGTCTAGCTCCGCCCCTTTTTCGGCGCGTCTGCCGGCTATACATCGATTGGTGCGAGACACTAGCATTGTGTTGCCTTTTTTTAGGTCTGTGAATGTGCGGCACGTGCGCCAGGCATCCACCACCCTACCAGTATTACAGGATCATTGTATCATTTTACTTGATATGAGGCGTCTTGGTTTCTATGGCAACCCGGTTACTTCCGGTATTCGGGAGACATGCATTTCCGCCAGCACCACTATTTAAACCAGTCAGTAACACCATTAAACATGCCCCCTGAGGAAGGATAACATCCGAAACGTGCGTTGGGGTGTGTGCGCACATCCCAGGAGTTCCTGCATTTGTTGCCAGCTGAAATAAGGTATTGTCTATCTGGTATCGTCTTATTCATAGCCTAATTTTAGGTTTGGTAGTTGACATGTGCTCTTTATTTTTTTTGAGTACTTCTCACTTCACCTGTAGATACGTAATTTCATCTAGGTAACCTCTCCTACACCGTGATGAGTTGACGGGGAGTTTATTATACATCTTATATTGTATGCGGGATACTTCTGGTATGTGCGCACACCGTTTCGTCTTTTTACCATTGCTATCTTTGGGTTACTTTTTTAGCATACCGTCTCCCACCCTGATAGCCATTTGTTTATGTTATTATCTACTAATAAAGAATTTTCATTTTTATATACCATATGGGTTTTCTTGGTCGTTCTTCTTGGCTTGCTAGCCTTGTTCTCAGTATGCCAAGCTCACAGTAGCAGTATTATGATATACAGGTTATTCTCTGATACATAGGTTTTTCCCTTACTGCGAAGTTCTTTGTACTAACAATATATAAACAGATCCAAATGTGATGTTTCTTCTGGTCTGCATGATAAGGCTGTGCACGGTTGCATTTTTGTCCGCTGCCTGCACATGTCTCCCACTTTTCCCACCTGTCTTGTACTATTTTATTAGACTGTGTCTTCTTTTATGGATTAATAAACATTGTGTGTATAATTTATGACTGTTTTGATCGTTTTTGTGGTTTCCACACTCCCGTTTTAGTATTTAGTGATGACTAGGTTGTATAGAGTCTACAATGAACAACAATTGATAGAGATAATAAGTTAGTGACAATTATTTTGTTGTATACCATGATTTTCCTATGATGATGACCAGAGGCGCTGCAATGCACCAAGGTGCAATGAAGCAGCTATAATTTATCAAAATGCAATGGGTGAACCCCAATTTAATAGGGGCATCAGAATTCACCTCAAAAGTGAAAAACAAACCGTTCAAATCAGCTTTCTTCACAGAACGTGTGATGCAATGACGTATCCACTTCTATTTTCATATGGGGACAGTGGATGGACAATACATTTGACAACTCCAATTGCCCTATGTGTGCAACATCAAGGAATTGGTGACATTTATCTACCATCCATACCAGTGGATCAAGATCAACAAGAAAAAATCTCCCTATTGCAGTACTATGCATACTGGCTTGCCATTCGTGACTAGTTCAATCCCTTTTAAAATGCTGGGAAGTTGACGCAACAATTTATCGTTGACAGTTACGTCAAAATTGAAAAACAAAATCAAAAGGCATTATACATCAACAGTTATGCCGGCATTATGGATCACATCCATAATGCTGCATTACACCAAGGGCTAAAAGCTGGGACACCAGTAATTTTACGGTCCACTTTCATTGGAAGCCCAAGAGCTATGCAGCAAATTTACCCAGACGCCATGACAATTGTCCGAAAATTCGGAAAGCCAGATCTTTTTGTTACGATGATCTGTAACCCAAAGAGGAAAGAAATTACTGAAAACATAGAACCATGGCAAAGGCCAGAGTTCAGGCCAGATTTGGTTGCATGAGTATTTAAAATCAAACTCCAAGCCGTGCTTAACGAGATTTTGAAAAAACACATTTTTGGCCGTGTAGTTGCCTATGTGCATGTAATAGAATTTCAAAAGCGTGGACTTCCACTCGCTCACATGCTCTTAATCCACGGAGAGGAAGATAAACCGAGGGACAAAGAAATAATTGACGAATTGGTCTCTGAGGAAATCCCAAATGAGACAGCAAATCCAAAACTGCATGAGGCAGTGATGAAGCACATGATTCATGGCCCATGTGGCGAAGATCAACCTGGTGTTATATGCATGACAGATGGTCAATGCGCAAAAAAATTCCCAAAGGAATTTAAAGGGAACCTGTCACCCCGTTTTTTGAGATTGAGCTATAAATACTGTTAAATAGGGCCTGCGCTGTGTGTTCCTATAGTGTATGTAGTGTACCCCGATTCCCCATGTATGCTGAGAAATAACTTACCAAAGTCGCCGTTTTCGCCTGTCAATCAGGCTGGTCAGGTCGGGAGGGCGTGGTGACATCGGTGGTTCTTCCTCAGCTTTACGTTGGTGGCGTAGTGGCGTAGTGGTGAACAAGCAGCGCGCGATCTGCGCTGTAATCCCTTGCATCGGTGGGGGCGGCCATCTTCCTGGGGCCGCGCGTGCGCAGATCGAGTGCTCTGCTGCACGGGGCTTCAGGAAAATGGCCGCGGGATGCCGCGCGTGCGCATTAGAGATCGCGGCGGCCATTTTCCCAAAGCCGAGATGCAAACTTTGGTAAGTTATTTCTCAGCATACATAGGGAATCGGGGTACACTACATACACTATAGGAACACACAGCGCAGGCCCTATTTAACAGTATTTATAGCTCAATCTCAAAAAACGGGGTGACAGGTTCCCTTTAATACAGAGATAAACCCTAATGTTGATGGTTACCCACAGTACCGTTGATGCAATACTGGGAAAACCAGACGAGGAACGTGAGAAATCGACAATAGATGGGTAATTCTATACAACGCTTATTTATTACTCGAGTGCAATTGCCATATCAATGTTGAGATATGTGCTTCAATAAAAAGTGTTAAATATCTTTTCAAATATGTACACAAAGGACATGACTGTGCCAATATCAGGTTTGATACATTAAACTGGAATGAACCAGCCATATACCTAGATTCTCGGTATATAAGCGCCCCTGATGGCATGTGGAGAATCAGAAAAAATAAAATGCATGATGCTTCACATACCATTAAAAGGCTTGCTTTTCACCTTGAAAACATGCAGCAAGTGTTTTTCGAAGATGGTAATGTGGATATGGTTATTTCAGACTCAAAAGCCTCTACTCTGCAGGCTTATTTTGAGCTAAACAGAGTTGACGCGTCCGCCCCTCAGTATTTGTACAGTGAAATCCCTGAACACTATGTTTGGGATAGCAAAGCTGTACTAGAGGATGGAAAAAATGACAAGCTCAATTTGGGAAAACAATTGCCCGAATGTATACATTCTCTTTAACAGATGGTGAGCTGTATTACCTAAGACTCCTTTTACTTCACGTAAGAGGAGCAAAGTCTTATGCTGACTTAAAGACTGTCAATGGAGTCGTACATGACACGTATAAAAATGCGTGCATTGATCTTCATCTTTTGGAAGACGATTCCCAATGGGAAGACGGTATAACGGATGCAATTACTTTCCAAATGCCCTACCAACTTCGCAAATTATTTGCTATAATTTGTGTATATGGGGAACCAGCTAAACCATTGGCATTATGGCAAAAATATAAAACCGATTTTATGGAGGATTACACCAGGCAGTATACTCCAGAAATTGCTAAGCAACTGGCTCTTCGTGATATTAATGAAGTGCTCTTAAGCAATAAAAAGTCCTGTGCTGACTACGGATTGCCAACTCCAGTAAATGTTCCAGATGAAATACTGGACCAACTGAATTATGCTGTAATAAAGCAGAAGGCTGAGCAATTGAAAGCTATGCTTAATGAAGCTCAGAAATCAGCTTTTGATGCAATTATGCAAGCAGTCAATGCTGCATCACAGCCAGACGACACTAGCTCACACTGTTTTTTTTTGGACGGCCCAGGAGGCAGTGGGAAGACATTTTTGTACAACTGCTTGCACAAGACTCTACAAGCTGAAAAGAAGTCTATTTGCTCAGTAGCCTCCACTGGATTGGTGGCTACATTACTACAAAACGGTAGCACCTGCCATTCCAAGTGTGGACTTGGAATTGCAACAAATGAGACCACAGTGTCAAAAATTAAGCCAACCTAACTTCAAGCAAAGGAGCTTAGGGAGTCATCTGTCGTTATTTGGGGCGAAGTAACAATGACTTCCTGTTTTAATATGAACCCTGTGGATAATTTCTTCTAAGACATATGTGGAAAAAAAAGACCATTTGGTGGAAAAGTTTTCATAAACGGTGGTGACTTTCGTCAAACCCTACCAATAGTAGAAGGTGGAAAAAGAGCCCAAATTATACCTTCCACCATTAAATACTCAAAATCCTGGAACCAGTTTTCACGGTTCCAGTTACAACAGAATATGAGAACGTCTCAGGATGAAGTTGAGTACAACTCATGGTTACTGAAACTTGGCAATGGAGAGTTGTCAAAAGTATATGGTCTACCAGAAGACACAATTGAAATTCCAAATTCTTTTATTGAGGTGGGTGATTTAATTATAGCTATTTTTGGCGACTCAATTGAGATTACCGATGCAATGGTAGAAGCAATTGCCAATAAAGCAATTCTTACATGATTGAATGATGACGTTCACGCCTTGAATGACAAAATTCTTAGTCAAGTTCAAGGTGAACACTCAACATATCGCTCCATCGACACAATTGCTGAAGAGGAGGGTGTGATTCTCACAAATTACCCTGTATAGTTTCATAACTCTTTGAATCCCACTGGGATGCCTCCTCATGAACTAAAGCTGAAACCAGGAGCTGTAACTATGCTCCTGTGTAATCTTAAGAGAAAGTGTGGCCTTTGTAATGGCACAAGGCTTTATGTGAAAAGCTTAAAAGCAAACGTTATTCATGCCATTGCTTTAAATTGAAAAGCAAAGGGTCAGACAGTTCTTATTCCAAGAATTGACATGATTTCCAAAGATAAGAACTTGCCAGTCCAGATGCGACGGCGTCAGTTTCCTGTCATGTTGGCTTCTGCAATGACCATCAATAAATCTCAGGGGCTGAAGGAAGCTCAGCACCTCCCAGTCTCAGATAGAATGGCTGTCAATAGAAAATACCGACATCTCAGCACGCCCCTGCCCTAGATTAGATAGATTGGATGACTGAGCTGTTTGTCACTGTGTCCAAGACACACTCAGCGGAAGTATTGTGACAGGAAAACTGCCAAATATTCTGGATACACATCATATAATGGGCAAAAGTATTAATCCTTATATACACATGGAACCTTATTCTGAAAAGTCACCAGAAAGGGCAGGTACACTTTTAGTAAACACAAAATTTCTCCAAAGGTGAAAATATTCTTTACATTTAAAATGTAATTGTCATATTACAGATTTGCTGTACAGACTGAATTTTCACAGATAATACTAAATAATTTAGTTACACCTTTTACATGAATCTGCAGAACAGAATACAAATTTTTGAACTAGTAAAACAATCTGAATTACAGCACAGAGAGCTGTAATCAATCAATATATATTCCTATTTATTTTGCCTATTTCTGCCATCCTATCTAACATGTCATATTTAGGCCATTGTGCATTAAAAGCTTCATGTTTTATCCACAGCTGTCAGTCCTCATTACCTTTACATTACCAGTACTACCCTCTGTGTCCCTGTTTTTATTACATTCTAGACTAGAACATTATGCACCAGGCATACACTAATTGACTGATCAAACAAATGGTGAATAAACTCTTGCACAGCCTGACCAATACTGATACTCAAAGAGCCTTTCTAGCTGTTAAAAGCTCTGATTGTCATTATAGATCACATCATGCTTGTTATTCTAGAAATGATAAGACCTCACGAAAAGAGGTGCAAAGTGGTGGATGACAAACTTTATTCTTATTTCATTAGACTCTAGCTTCCAATGCTGGACAAAAGGACATACGGTACTATATTACCTATATTAAAAGATACTTATGCATGTTTTTCTCAATATCTGGCATGAAATCAGAATAAACCTTTCTCATTTTAGGTCAATTAGGTTTAATATAATTATTAATATTTGACAAATGCAAGAATAATGAGAGAGAGAGAGAATGTTTTAAGGCATTTTATTACTTACTGCAAAGTCAAACGTTTACATACATTTCATTAGTATTTGATACCATTGCATTTAAAGTGAATTACTTGGGTCAATCATTCGGGATATCCTTCTACAAGTTTATCACAATAGTTGGTCGGAATTTGGGCCCATTCCTCCTGACAAAACTGATATAACTGATCCAGGTTTGTAGGTCACCTTTCTCGCACCTGCCTTTCCAGATTTGCCCATAAATTTTCAATAGGATTAAGATCAGGGCTTGTGTTGGCCACTCCAAAACATTGAATTTGTTATCCTTAAGCCACTTTGTTACAATTTTGGCAGTATGCTTCCGATCATTGTCCATTTGGAAGACCCATTTCCGCCCAAGCTTTAACTTCCTGGCTGATGTCTTGGGATGTTGCTTCAGTATTGCCACATAATCTTCTTTTCTCATGATGCCATCTATTTTATGAAGTGCACCAGTCCCTCCTGCAGCAAAACAACCCCACAACATGATGCTGCCACCCCTGTGTTTCACAGTTGGGATGGTGTTCTTAGGCTTCCAAGTTTCTCCCTTTTTCCTCCAAATGTAACGATGGTGTCACACACAGTGTGCGAAGACTGAGTTCAACAGGAAGGGATAAGGGGAAGGGTGAAGTGGGGACCCCTAGGTGGATCTAAAGTCACCCTGACTGCCCTAAATGTCCCTATATAGTAATATAATAACATAGTTGTTTAGGTTGGAGGAAGACTTTAACTCCATCTACTTCAACCCATATCCTAACATGCCCTAACATGTTGATCCAGAGGAAGGCAAAAAGAATGGCAAACAGTAATCTCCACATTGGGTAAAAAAAATTCCATCCCAACTCCACATACGGTAATCAGACTAGATCCCTGGATCAATGCCCTATCAAGGAATCTAATGTATATAACCTGTAAAATTATACTCTTCAATAAAGGAATCCAGTCCCTTCTTAAATTCTAGTAATTAATAACTCATTAGATCATACGGTAGAGAGTTCCATAGTCCCTATATAGGTTCCACACCTATTGCTGAGCAGGAACCTAATTCCTGCCTGACCCTGGAAATAAGCCCTGCTTAGGGAAGGACGGGGTGCTCACTAGTCAATCCTCACTACAGCTAAAAGAGATAGGGGATAGACAAACAGGGGAAACACTTATCTTGAGTCGACTCAGAGAGGTAACACAGACATCCTCCAACAGCACCAAAGAGAAAGATAGCCGACTGCTATAGATCCAAGCCTCAACAGGGGAAAATAGAAATAACACCAACGAATCCCAGAAGCAGACAGGAAGTCTATAAGCACCTAGTCCAGGTGTGTCAATTTAAGTCAGGGCAGGTTGCCACTGGGTCCAAGAGGCAGAAGGATTAGGAAGGTGTCTGCAAAGCCAACTGCAGAGTCTTTCTGCAGCCAGATGCTGTGTGACTGTTTGCAGCCTCTGACCCACCCATGAGAGATGGTCATTATGCCCCAAAAGTTCAATTTTAGTTTCATCAGTCCACAGGACATGTCGCCACAAATTAAGGTAATTATTTCCTTGTGCATTTCCAAACATTAATCTGGCTCTTTTATGTTTCTTTTGGAGTAATAGCTTCTACCTGGCAGAGTGGCCTTTCAGCCCATGTTAATACAGTACTTGTTTCACTGTGGATAGTGACACAATCTTACCAGCTTCTTTCGTCTTCACAAGGTCTTTTGCTTTTGTCCTTGGGTTGATATGCACACGTCGAACCAAAGTGCATTCATCTCTGGGACACAGAACCCGTCTCCTTCCTGAATGGTATTATGGCCGGACATTCCCATCTTAATTGTACTTGCATATAATGGTTTGTACAGATGAAAGAGCCACCTTCAGGTATCTTGAAATTGTACCCAAGAATGAGGCAGACTTGTACCATTCCACAATTCTCTTCCTGATATCTTGGCTGATTTCCTGAGACTTTCCCAATATTCTACACAAAGAAGCAGTGTGAATTTCAGGTGTGCAATAACCCCTTAATGACTGCCGATACGCCTTTTAACAGCGGCAGTTAAGGGTACTTAATCCTCAGCGCTGCTTTTTAACGGCACTGAGAAATAAGGGTATAGCGCCCCCCAGCATTGTAAAGTCTCCAGGGTCTCGGCTACCGAAGGTAGCTGAGACCACCCCAGAGAACATGATTCGGGTAGGTTTTTACCATTCCCAGTGTTGCGATCACCGTTATTTACAGAATAACGGCAACCACAAAAAAAAGTTCAATTTCCCATTTATTTCGTTCTCTGATATTATCTAGCTGGCTGTTACCTAGCAACAATAGGAGATTTTTCCTATTGGTTCATTTAGATCACTGTAATAGACTTTATCACAGTGATCAAAATAAAAAAAAGTAAATCAAAATAATAAAATAAAATGTATTTTTTCCATTTTTTCATTAGGGTTAGGGTTGGGGCTAGGATTAGGGTTGGGGTTAGAGCTAGGGTTAGGGTTGTGCTAGGGTTAGGGTTGGGGCAAGGGTTACAGCTAGGGTTGGGCTAGGGTTAGGTTTTGGGTTAGAGCTAAAGTTAGGGGAGGGTTGTACTCAGCAGGCACGTCAAAACGACGCACGGGGATGCATCCACATTCAACGCATGTCCCAGCATATACAATGTTAAATATAGGTACGCAAGATGCATGCGGATCTATGCAGGTCTTAAGGAAAGAAGTTTGCAGGCCTACGCTGCACACAGAAATGCTAATGTGAAACCGGCCTTAGTAACTGGATAAGTGGTATTGATCTCACCATGTTCTGTGGTTGCTGACTGGTGTACATCAATAGATTATTTCTATACATCTCCTTGTAGGATGCTATCAGGTGCGTAGGATGCAGTGACACACCGGAGACAGAGCAAGGGTTGACAGGTTCTTTATATAAAACAGTGATGGTACCAGCAGGGGGGTAAAGGATATAAGCTTGCAGATGGGGGAAAGTCAAATGCAGAAGATAATAACAGGTTAACTTATCAGTCTCTGTGCGCTGGAGAAAGGTGGCTGGAAGATCCCTCGGTGGCGCCACAGGCGGCGCGAGATGTCTCCCATCCGTCCCGCTGAAGGGCGATGCACTGTCTCCTTGCCGTGATGAATCCTCCTAGTCCTTCGGCACGTGACCTCCTGATCCGGGCACACGGGGTAGAGATGAAGGTCGGCAGCACAGTGGAAGAAGTAGAAAGTTCAGTAGACAAGGCTGCATTAGAAGCACACAGTCCAGCGGACACAGCCACAGGCATGGTCAGGTCCTCAGCAGGTACCGCAAGAATGGGACTAAGCCTTGGTAAGTGGAACCCAGGTATGCACTTTATCCTGGTCCCTACCCGGTGCGGATGTCTCTCTGGGCTGATGGTAGCATGTGTCAGCAGTCTTGCTAGCCCGGAATACAGGCACTGCTAGCTGCCATGGGTCCATCGAGAGGGAGTCAACTGCTCACAAGCTCGTTCCCCGCCAAGTGTCTCGTCTTCCCGCTCACACCACTATTTAAGATGGACACGACCCCACCAGTCAAATGTTCAGAACTGTGGCAGTCAGGAACCTCTTCCCCCTGGAATATTAGTGATAGTCCCGACAGTTCCGGCCCAGACACGCAAGAGGGACCGTTGACTCGGTATACCTCCCTACACTCTCCCACTCTTTTCGGTCGCCATTCCATGGGAGAGACTCTTCGAGGAGAGTGGGACTGTTTCTTTTTCTCCCTTGTGTTTGTTGCCAGACAAAATTCTCATGGTCATAGCGATTGGGGGGTTTGCCGGCTGTTGTTCGTTCGGAGATTCTCATATTAAAAGAAGTAGTGAAGAGAGGGCCATGGGTGAGCCTGTATTCTCCAATTCCAATTAACTTAATCTTTCACCCCCTCCTTCGCCCACTTCTTCCATTGGCATATGGTTGACCTCAGGGGCTTTGGACTCTTCACCTGTTCGAACCGGGTTTTTAGATAGGCAAGGTCAGAGCATATTCCAGTGAAGAGTTAGAGTGGGAGCATAGTCTTTTCCCTCAAGCTGGACTTCGTACACCGGTCCCTCAGGACTAATTCTTCTCTTCACCTGATATGGAACTTTCTCCCTACTATTACCAGTTTGTCCCGAGGACGCTTCTCCCGTACTAAGACATGGTCTCCAATTTGAAACTCCGTTGCTCTGGGAGGGGTCTTTTCTACATGTTTCAACACCTTTAATCTAGTCTGGACAAAACGATGTAAAGTTTTCAGATGAATCCTATGCTCCCGAACCCAGGAGGACACCCCCTTCTGTGGGTGGTCCTCTTCTGAGTCCATTGCCAACTTGGTGATTCATTTTCCTTCTCGGCCAAACAGAAGGGAGTAAGGTGTATATGCCGTGGTTCGATGTACTCGACTATTATATACCCACACCAGTTCAGAAATGTACTCTGGCCACCAGGCCTTCCGATCTTCCTCTAGAAGTCTTAGCATCTGAATCAGTGTACAGTTAAATCGTTCACAGGCTCCATTACCTTGAGGATGGTACTGTGTGGTGCAGGACTTGTCAATCCGGTACAGGCAGTGCAATTCATCCATTACTCTTCCCAAGAAACAAGCTCCCTGATCGGAGTGAATTCTCTTCGGACACCAATAGGGTTGGATGAAGTTCTTACTTATTGTGAACACAGTGGACTCTGCAGTCTGATACCGGGTTGGAATCACCATGGATAATTTTGTGAAGTGATCCACAATTATCAGGCAATGTTCATAGCCCTGATGGGCTGGGTCAATGGGTAGATAGTTTATTATCAAGAGTTCCAGAGGAGCGGAGGTTACGATGGACTGAACGGGAGCTTTCTGCTCTGGCAGCTTAGCCAGTTCACATGTCTGGCACTTTCTACAGGCCTCGTCCACTTTCGTCTTCAACTGGGGTGGAAGATAATCCATTGTAGCCATTGGAAAGTTTTCTCTGAACTAAAGTGGGCTCCTTGCTCGTGTGCAGCAACAGCAATTTCAGAAAATGTCGTTGTTGTAACGAGGACTTGCCAGGTCACATTCGGCTCAGTCCACTATTTCGTTTTTTGATATAGTAAGCCATTCTTCATCTGTAGTTTATTCCATTGTTGGAGGATCCACAACACCTCCGGGGGCCAAAGTACTTCTTTCCGTCTAACTGGGAAGTCACACACTGTCTTAATAAAGCCTCTTCGCTATCTTCCTGTTGAAGCTGAACCCACTCATCTCGAGTTCATCCAATTATGCCATCTTGAACTGATGAATGTATCTGTCCCTGTGTTGCCACCACTGTCCTGGTGGACCTCCGAAATCTAGGGACCTCACCATCTTCAAGCTCTTCGGCTCTGTCCCGATCAGGTCTGGTACTCTTCCTCCTGGACAGGTTATCGGTGTGGGTATTTTCTTCCTCCTTTTGTAGGCAATCTTATAGCGGAATTTCGCCATTCAGGCTACCCATCTCTGTTCCAGGGCTCCCAGTCTCGCATTCTCCAGATACGCAAGCGGGTTATTATCAGTACGCACAAACACTTTGAAGCCACACAAATATTCAGCAAATCTCTCCATCATAGCCCACACCAACGCCAGCAGCTCCAACTTGAAAGAACTGTAATTGTCTGGATTGCGATTGGAATCGTGAAGGGACCGACTTGCATAAGCGATCACCCTCTCCCTTCCGTCCTGCATCTGTGACAACACAGCCCCAAGTCCCAGCAGACTCCCGTCAGTGTGGAGAATGAACGGTTGTGAGAAATCCACGTAAGCCAGGATAGGAGCTTCATTGAGGGCCTTTTTGAGATCTTTAAAGGGCTCTTCTTGGGACTCCTTCCAGCAGATCTTCCAGTTCTTGGCACCCGAGAGTACCTTTTTCAACAGCTCCTGTAAGGACTTTGCCTGTCGAGCAAAGTTTTTCGCAAACCGCATGTAATATCCGGTCAGTCCCAGGAACGCTCACACAACCTTCATGGTCTCTAAAGTGGGCCAGTCTTGAATCACAGTGACCTTCTATCTGGAGAGTTCTACCCCATCGGTAGAAACGACATGGCCCAAGTATTCAATTTGCGTGCAGAACAAATGGCACTTCTGGGGCTTCACTTTTAGTCCGTGTCTCTGAAGGTGGGCCAACACTCGTCTGTTGTGAATTCTGTGGCTGAATTCACTCCTGTGGTCACAAGTGGTACTGCAGCTTCTGAGCTGCCTCCCTCAGGTGTTCTGGTGAGCTCGTATAGGATTTCTGAGATTCTCAATCCTGTGTCTTTTCGTCTGACCCTCCCAGACTCCTTTTCCATACATAATGTATTCCATAGGTCGTTGTTGCGGAGATACGTGGCACCTATGGTTCCATCTGTTGAGCCTCCTGCCCCGGTTTTGGTGGAGGGGGAATTGGAGTATATTGTGGAGAAAATTTTGGATTCTCGTGTTTCTAGACGGAAACTCCAGTATCTGGTTAAATGGAAGGGTTATGCTCAGGAAGATAATTCCTGGGTTTTTGCCTCTGATGTCCATGCTCCAGATCTTGTTCGTGCCTTTCATGTGGCTCATCCTGGTCGGCCTGGGGGCTCTGGTGAGGGTTCGGTGACCCCTCCTCAAGGGGGGGGGTACTGTTGTGAATTCTGTGGCTGAATTCACTCCTGTGGTCACAAGTGGTACTGCAGCTTCTGAGCTGCCTCCCTCAGGTGTTCTGGTGAGCTCGTTGGCTGCTTTGTTATTTAACTCCACCTGATTCTGTCTTCCTTGCTCCTTGTCAATGTTCCAGTGTTGGACCTGAGCTTCTGGATCTTTCCTGTGGCCTGCTGCTCTGCTTAGATAAGTGCTTCTTTGCTTTTGTTGCTACTTTTTCTGTCCAGCTTGTCTATTCGTTTTTGCTGGAAGCTCTGAGACGCAAAGGGTGCACCGCCGTGCCGTTAGTTCGGCACGGTGGGTCTTTTTGCCCCCTTTGCGTGGTTTTTTGCTTTAGGGTTTTTTGTAGACTGCAAAGTTCTCTTTGCTATCCTCGCTCTATCTAGAATATCGGGCCTCACTTTGCTGAATCTATTTCATCCCTACGTTTGTCTTTTCATCTTGCTAACTGTCATTATATGTGGGGGGCTGTCTTTTCCTTTGGGGTATTTCTCTGAGGCAAGTCAGGCTTGTTTTTCTATCTTCAGGCTAGTCAGTTCCTCAGGCTGTGCCGAGTTGCATAGGTAGTGACAGGCGCAATCCACAGCTGCCTTTAGTTGTGTTTAGGATAGGTTCAGGTATTGCGGTCTACAGAGATTCCACGTCTCAGAGCTCGTTCTATTGTTTTTGGGTTATTGTCAGATCACTGCATGTGCTCTGATTGCTGGCACACTGTGTCCCTGGATTGCCTTCATAACACTCGTCCTAGGCGTTGCAGATGTTCCTCGAATGAAGCCGCAAAGACTATAATGTCAGGTAGATGAGCGTAGATTCAAAGTTCAAATCCCCTAGACACCTCTCCATGGGACGTTGAAAAGTTGCGGGAGTGTTGGATAAGCTGAATGGTATACGGTTGAACTCGTACAGGCGCATGGGAAGAATGAAGGCAGTCTTTGCTCGATCTTGTTCAGATATGGGGACTTGCCAGTAGCCACCGGCGAGGTCCAGTGTAGAGAAGAACCTAGCTTTCCCCAGAGCAGGCAGGGGCTCTTCAATCTGGGGTAACGGGTACAGTGCAGGCGTTGACTTTTCGGTTATCCACACAAAAATGTAAGGTGCCGTCTTTCTTCTGTACTAACACAATTGGAGCAGCCCATGGACTCTGGCTTTCCCTAATCACTCCGTCCTGAAACATCTGATTCAACATGCTCTTCACTTCCTGGTATAACTGTTAGGGAATTTGCCGGTAACGCTCTCTTATAGGCGCTGTGCTCCCAGATGGTTTTTCGGGTGTAATGGCCATGGTGCAGCCAAGATCATCTTCGTGGAGGGTGAACACTTCTCTATACCTTCCCAGCAGAGCTTCTACCTGTTGCACCTGAGTGTGATTGAGTTCTGCCAGCTCAGCTCACATTTGTTCCAATATGGGTCGGCCTTCTTTGATGTAATGAGGTTCTGACAATGAAATGGAGTTTACAGACACAGTCCAGGGGTCTCCAGGTTGTATTTCCAGTTGTACTGTTTGGGGATGCATTATTTCTTCAGGTAGGTTCATTATTCGGGCCACCACACTTCTGGGAACAACAGTAATGTCCTGATCTCCTAAGTTAATGTGTCCGCTCTCTCCGCAGTTGTAACAAGTGATGAGCCTCGGCCAGCGAAACATTCTGTAGTCATGGCGGGGCTCCGGGCCTTCCCGGCTCTCTGGAGAATTACTGGTAGCCTCTGTTTTCTTCTTTATGACAGCCAGTTCTACTTTCACACTCAGAAGTTCTCTCCTCAGTTCTTCCACCCATTAGGGTTCAGCACTGGCGTTTACAGACACCCCGATGCTCTGGACCTTCTCCACCGGGACTGTCACCCTTTGCTCATGTTCATGAATACGTACCTCACTCCCTACTTCAGGAAAGTCATTTGTGGGTTCACCCGTACACGTTCTCACAGGGTTTGTTTTGTCAACACGTCTCGCAAACCAGTCACTAGGAGGTCTTGTAACATTATGTCTGTGGGTCCTACTCCCCTGTCGTCTTTTCTAATAATTGCAGAGTGTAGCTCTTGCAATGCTTCATATATTGGGTTACGGTCTCCCCCTCCCTCTGCATTCTACTAAAAGACATCTATGGGGTCTCCGAGAGTCTCCTCCAAGATCTGCAACACTTTGTTAAAGGCATCCCAGTCTCGGGGGGTCCGTAACATCACTGAATTCCTGGCTTCTCCATCCAGTGCCATAATGGACACCTCAGCCTCCAGCGTAGGGGTCATGGGGTGCATTCTTTTCATGACTCTAAGGTGTTCAGTCCAGCTCCACAGCATAGTGTTACTCCCCGTGAATTTGGGCATGGCCCCCAAGGAAAGGCTAGTCCTGGGGCCAACCCCAACTGTTGGTCTTCCGCCTGCATGCTATTGGACTGCACCCTGCCGACTACGCCAAATGTAGGATGCTAGCAGGTGCGTAGGATGCAGTGACACACAGGAGACAGAACAAGGGTTAACAGGTTCTTTATATAAAACGGTGATGGTACAAGCAGGAGGGGTAAAGGATATGAACTTGCGGATGGGGAAAGACAAATGCAGAAGATAATAAAAGATTAACTTATCAGTCTTTGTGCGCTGGAGGAAGGTGGCTGGAAGATCCCTCGGTGGTGCCACAGGCAGCGTGAGATGTCTCCAATCTGGTCCCACAGAAGGGCAATGCAATGTCTCCTGGCGGTGATGAATCCTCCGGGTCTTTCGGCACGTGACCTCCTGATCCGGGCACACGGTGGGGTTAGAGATAAAGGTTGGTGGCTCAGTGGAAGAAGCATAAAGTTCAGTAGACAAGGTCACAGTAGAAGCACACAGTCCAGCGGACACAGCCACAGGCACGGTCCGGTCCTCAGAAGGCACTGCAAGAATGGGACTAAGCCGTGCCTCCGTAGTGGTAAGCAGAGCCCAGGTATGCACTCTATCCTGGTCACTACCCGATGCGGATGTGTCTCTGGGCAGAGGGTAGCACGTGTCAGCAGTCTTGCTAGCCGGGAATACAGACACAGATAGCTGGCGTGGGTCGGTCTAGAGTGAGTCAACCATCTCACTGCTCACAAGCTTGTTCCCCGCCAAGTGTCCCGTCTTCCCGCTTACAGCGCTATTTAAGTCAGACCCGACTCCACCAGTCAGGTGTTCAGAACTGTGGCAGTCAGGAACCTCTTCCCCCTGGAATATTCGTAACAGTCCCAACAGTTCCAGCCCAGACACGCAAGAGGAACCGTTGACTCAGTACACCTCCCTACATCCTTCACAAATAAAGTTGTAGCTAGTTTCCCATTTGTTTGCTTAACAAGGACATCTAAGAACTGTATGTTTGTTTTTGATGAGACCAAGATAAATTTGATGGCTGCATCAATTTGATTCAAAACTCATGAAAGTAAGTTCATTTTTCCTGGGTGCCTGTCCATAGGAGGAAGACATCATCTGTGTACCTCCACCACACCAGAACATGTCGGAAGTGGTGGGACACAAAGACAAGGTCCTCCTCCAAGGCACCCATAACCAGATTTGCATACACCGGGGCCATCTTGCCTATGATGCTGTAATGAGATGCTTGAGCATGCCAAGTGAGCATCTAATAATGCAGAGTCAGACTATGGCGTTTTGCAGCATCCTCCGTGTGAAAGCCAATATTCCAGACAGGGTGAGATGCTAATGATATTATAAACACAGCTGTATCTAGTATGGCACTCTAACTATTTAAGGGACACTGATGTCTAAATATGACTTAATAAGGCACTTTATAGCACGGAGAACTTTTATATGATGCATTTTAATATGGGATATCAACACAATGTTTTGAATCTAATGAAGTTTGACTATATGTATATTAATGCACTTTTTAATTGATTGAAGATTGTTAAATTATATGTATATATACTCACCTGTGAGTGAGAGTCACTGCTTGAAAAAGGATCAGTGTTTGCCGAAACGTCGCTATGCCATATGGGTCTGAATAAAATCCACATTTTTTCACTAAAAGTCTATGGAGTGCTGCCTTCCCTTTTTTACTTTATATATCTGTATAAAGTGTATATATACACAGTACAGACTAAAAGTTTGGGCACACCTTCTCATTTAAAGATTTTTCTGTATTTTCATGACTATGAAAATTGTAAATTCACACTGAAGGCATCAAAACTATGAATTAGCTCTCTCATATGGTGGACTACACTTCTCTCATACCCCAAGATCAGACGACAGAGCAGGTGGAGACTTTGGTCTGCTCTTATTACCCAAATGTACCTTTCAAGTTATCCCTCAACTACCCTCACTTGTCTTTTCTTCTTTTGAGGTCCATGCTGTCAGACTCTACATCCCCTTCTCCATGTGAGTGGCAGTGGTGTATCGACCTCCGGGCCCCTCTCATCAATTCCTGGATCACTTTGCCACCTGGCTTCCACGCTTTCTCTCCTGTGACATCCCCACCCTCATCATGGGTGATTTCAACATCTCCCTTGCATTTCCCCTCTCTCCATCCGCTACTCACCTCTTATCTCTATCCTCCTCTTTCAGCCATTCGCAGCTTACTAACTCTCCAACGCATGAAGATGGACACTCCCTCGACTTGGTCTTCTCCCAGCTTTGCTTAGTAGTTGATTTGACAAACTCCCCTCTCCCGCTTTCTGACCACAACCTTCTTTCATTATTTATCAAGAACTGCCACCCCTACTTTTCACACTTATAAAAACATACAGACCATTAACACCCAGAAACTCATGAAGAGCTTGCAGTCATTATTGGCCCCTATCTCCTAACTCTCATGTCCTGATTCTGCACTGAAGCATTACAACAAAACACTGTAAAGTGCCCTGCATGAATCTGCACCTCCTATACATAGAACAATACGGCACAGACGGCGACAACCGTTGCACACACTGCAAACATGTTTCCTGCAGCGGTGCTCCAGGTGTGCCGAACGCCTGTGGAGAAAATCCAATCTATCTGAAGATTTTATCCATTTTAAGTTTATGCTTAAAACATACAACACTACCCTTCACCTCTCCAAACAAACCTATTTCAACACCCTCATCACCTCACTATCCAATAACCTTAAACGTCTCTTTGACACTTTTCATTCCCTACTCAACCCAAGAGTGTAGGCCCCAACCACGGATCTCTGTGCTGATGATCTGGCCAATTAATTCAAAGAAAAACTGACCATATCAGACAGGAACTTTCTCCCAAACTCCTCATACCATGCACTGTCCTCCCTCCCCTTATATGTCTCGCTCACTCTCTGACTTTGAACCAGTCACAGAACAAGTAATCATGCTCCTTGCATCTTCTTGCCTGACCACTTGCACCAGTGACCCCATTCTGTCACATCTCCTTCAGTCCCTTTCCCCTGCTGTCACCGTTCACCTATGTAGCACAAATATTCAACCTCTCTCTCTTCTGATATCTTTCCCTCTTCATTTAAGCACACCATCATACATCCATTACTTAAAAAACCATCCCTTGACCAAAACTGTGCCGCTAACTATAGACGTGTCTCTAATCTTCCCTTCATCTCTAAACTCCTGGAACGCCTGGACCACTCCTGTCTTATCCGCTATCTCTCAGATAACTCTCTTATCGAGCCTCTACAATCTGGTTTCCGCTCCTTACACTCTACTGAAACTGCCCTTACTAAAGTCTCTAATGATCTACTAACAGCTAAATCTAATGGTCACTACTCAATGCTAATTCTCTTGGATCTCTCTGCAGCATTCAACACTGTGGATCATCAGCTCCTCCTTACTATGCTCCGCTCCATCGGCCTCAAGGACACCGTTCTCTCCTGGTTCTCCTCCTATCTCCCTATCTCTCCGACCGCTCCTTCACTGTATCTTTTGCTAGCTCCTCCTCCTCTCATCTTCCCCTTACTGTTGGGTTTCCTCAAGGATCGGTTCTAGGCCCCCTTCTCTTCTCTTTGTATAATGCCCCTATTGGTCAAGCAATCAGTAGATTTGGTTTCCAGTACCATCTCTATGAAGATGACACCCAATTATACACCTCTTCTCCTGATATCACGCCTGCCTCTTTAGAAAACACCAGTGATTGTTTTACCGCTGTCTCTAACATCATGTCATCCCTCTGTCTGAAACTGAACCTGTCAAAAACTGAACTCCTTGTGTTTCCTCCCTCGACTAATGTACCTATGCCCGACATTGCCATTTCTGTGTGTGGTTCCACCCTTACTCCCCAGCAACTTGCCCCCTGTCTAAGGGTCATACTTGATTCTGAGCTTTCATTTGCCCCTCACATCCGATCACTGGCTCACTCTTGTTATCTGCACCTCAAAAACATTTCTAGAATACGACCCTTTCTTACTTTCGACTCTGCAAAAACTCTTACTGTTTCTCTTATTCATTCTCGTCTGCACTATTGTAATTCTCTACTAACCGGTCTCCCTCTTATCAAACTCTCCCCTCTCCAATCTGCCTTGAATGCTGCAGCCAGGATCATATTCCTCACCAACCGTTACACCGATGCCTCTACCTTGTGCCAGTTAGTACACTGGTTACCCATCCACTCCAGAATCCAGTGCAAACTTATTACCCTCACCCACAAAGCGCTCCATGGCTCAGCACCATCCTACATCTCTTCCCTCATCTCAGTCTACCACCCTACCTGTGCCCTCCGTTCTGCTAATAACCTGAGGTTAACATCCTCAATAATCAGAACCTCCCACTCCTGTCTCCAAGACTTTTCACATGCTGCACCAATTCTTTGGAATGCACTACCCAGGTTAATACGATTAATCCCCAATCCCGAAAGTTTTAAGCGTGCCCTAAAAGCACATTTGTTCAGACTGGCCTACCATCTCAATGCATTATCCTAACTATCCCTGTGTTGCCCATTCAATTTTTTTCCCATAACCAGGTTCTTCGCATCATGCATCTAATAGCCCTCTGTGTCCGTATTGTTACATACCTAGGCTGATAACCGGTTCATGCAGCATTACATGAACATTTAATTCTTACACTTTGGCTGGTCTGAACAAATAAAACAATTGTTAACATCCACCTCTCGTGTCTCCCCTTTTCCTCATAGATTGTAAGCTTGCGAGCAGGGCCCTCATTCCTCTTGGTATCTGTTTTGATCTTTGTGTTTATTGTTATGCTGTAATGTCTATTGTCTGTACAAGTCCACTCTAAAATGTAAAGTGCTGCGGAATATGTCGGCGCTATAAAAATAAAATTATTATTATTATAACCTTTGTTCCTGAAAACAGGAAAGCCCAGGAATTTTTGGCCTGTAAATAAGAGTATTTTAATTCATATTGCTCTAAAAAAATTCTATACATTTTACTAACTTTATCTAAAGTCATTAAGTGAATCAGCCTTTTTTTATTGTTTTCCCTTAATTTCTGTCTAAAAAGTTTGAGGAATAACTGAAGTGAATAAAATGCATGCATTATTTACCATAAATTTTCTGTCAGCCAATTAATTCCGCACATCTAAATTGATTTTCAGAACATTACCATGTGGAATACTTAAACAGCGGTGATATGTAGGCTATAAATAAAAAATGATTTCATTAAAGGTCTGAATTAAACACTATGAATTATTAAAGACCTGTGTTATCCCAAGAGAGGTCAGAAATTCTCATAGTGGCAACCTTTAGTAAATGTTATTTTATGCTAACCGTATAGGTTTATGGATATACCAAAGATGCCTGATCGGAGTAATATTGGATCAGCTCACTGGTTGGTTGATCTCACATTCAATACATTGAGCTATACTATAGCCCAGTTATGGAGAACCTTTTAGAGGCCGAGTGCCCAAAGTGCAACCCAAAACCCACTTACTTATCACAATGTGCCAACAGGCAATTTAATCTGAATATTAAGGTTTAGTTTATAAAAAATAACTCATACAGAGAGCATGTGAGGGCAGCAGAGAGCAGGCAGGGGTAAGTGAGCAGGCAGGGGTAAAAGGGCAGGCATGGAAAAGAGTAGGCAGGGGCAAGAAAGAGCCGGCAAGGGGAACAGAGAGCAAGCAGAGGCAATAGAAAGCAGGCAGGGGCAATAAAGTGCAAACAGGCATATCAGAGAGCAGACAGGGGCAACACAGAGCAACCAGGGGAAACGGATTAACCAGGGGCAACAAAGCAGGCAGGAGCAACAGAGAGCAGGCAGCGGCAACAGAGAGCAGAAAGGGGCAATAAAGTGCAAACAGGCATATCAAAGAGCAGATGGGTATCTGTATGTGTGCATGTGTGTATAGTACACAGGTATAGTACACAGAATATATTTTCTGTAGCAGGGAGATAGGATTAGAAGTGAGCCTGGATTAATCAGAGCATCAGTGACAGGACACAGAGATTTAGTGACTGTGCTCGAAGCTCACTGGTCGGTGCAGTGTGGGGATGAGAAATCTGACTCTGCACTGATCAGCCAACATGGAACTTCAGACTTACCATCACTAAATCGCAGCTAAGATATATCTTGTACCGTGTTAGCCAGTGGATAGAAAAATATTTAGAATTGAGAGTCCTCAGTGGTTGATACCTTTTAATGGCTAACTGAAAAGATGGTAACAAATTGCAAGCTTTCGAGACTACACAGGTCTCTTCATCAGGCATAAACTAATAGATATTCTGAAGAATCACATATTTATGCAAAAGATAGGACAGAAATAATGCCATAGATAGGACTGGTGACGTGAAGCAGAATTACCGTTATGTGAGTGATAAACAGTTATGTCCATAAATATTGGAACACTTCCAATAGTTATGGACATAGCTGTTTATCACGCACACAATGGTAGTTCTGCTTTGTCTTATCTATTGCAATTTGTTACCATCTTTTCAGTTAGCCATTAAAAGGTATCAACCACTGAGGACATTCAATTCTAAACATTTTTAAATCGCAGCTAGTAATCTCTGACAGGGCTGCCTCCTGTCACAGCTCTAATGACACAAATATTAGATTGAATTGATAGCCGTTGAGTCCTTTCTCCAGGAGATGAGTGGAGATCCCAGCCCTTTGTGAACACACGTTCTGCACAGGCTGAAAGAGGGAGGATGACATGCAGACCAGGTAATCTGGTTCCACATCACGCTGGGCTAAAGGAAGTAATGCTGCGTGTGTGCCTGTGTACACTGAGACGCAGACACTGTTCTTTACAACAAGATAAACTTGATTTAAAATAGAAACATGTAGACCAAGAGACTCGGGGCAGTGCACTTCTGATTCAGGGCGAATTAAAGTGTCCAGCAATGCCCTTGGTGTACCCTGCTCGCTGCACCGCTGGACTGCTCTGCTACCCCAACCCACAGAGCACCCCATGTGGGCACTAATTGTGAGGAAATGGTGTGCGTGCCCACAGGGAGGGCTCTCCGCGCCCTTTCTGGCACGCATGCCATAGGTTCTCCACCACTGCTATAGCCCATATAAGAGTCACTACAGTGTATACCTATGAGCAGCCAACTCTCCTTCATGAAAAATAAGGACTGGCCTATGATCCTGCAATGCCTGCACATGAAGAAAGAGACATAGTGAATCAAAAAAACTATACTACATTTCTAATTAGAGGTATTTACTAATATAATTATTAATATACCTACTACATATTGGGATAGGATTTTGGAGAGGTGTATACCTTTTTGAGGAAGGTCATAAATATCTTATCTGTGTGGGTGCAACACCTGGCACTCTTGCCGATCAGTTGATCTCGGTTCTGGAAGGTACAGAACTACACAGAGCAGCTCCATTACAGTATAATGGCCACAACCGGGTACAGCACATCCACCCCTTATTGAATTGAATAGCTGAGGAATGTGCAGTACCTGGCTGCGGCTCTGTAGAGTAGATGCAGATGTGCTGTGCAGTTCCAGGCGTCGCCAACAGCTGATCGGCTGGGTGACAAGTGTCGCACCCTCACCAATCAGACATTGATGAACTATCCTAAGTAAAGTAGTAGGCAACCTCTTTAAATTTGCCTAATTTGTCTATGGGCTGGAATAGAACCTTAAGTCACTCAGTGACCCAGATTGCTGAAGATTGGGTCAGGAGCAACAACACACTATGGCTGACTGCTGGTCTGGAGCTAATTAGGTGGCCACCAGGAATGTACATAGAAATCATGGTGTCCCATAGAAAAAGTCCTAATAGTCCTGCTCATAATATCATGGCTCCACATTTAATCTTGCACATAATATGATGTCCTCCACATATAATCTTGCACATAATATGATGGTCCCACATATAATCCTGCACATATGATGGCCCAAATATAGTCCTGCACATATGATGGCCCATCATATAATCCTGTACATAGCATGATGGCCCCACATATAGTCCTGCACATATGACAGCCCCGCATATAGTCCTGCACATGTGATGGCCCCACATATAGTCCTGCACATATGATGGCCCCACATATAGTCCTGCACATATGATGGTACCACAAAGTACTGATTGAATAAAAAAATACCTTTCCCTATTGCTCCGATCAGGCCACAGCTGCAGCTTTACTAGGGCTGGAGAGCCTTGAAAAAATTGTTAAAGGGCCACTGTCACCCCCCTCTAGCCGTTATAAACTAAAAGAGCCATCTTGTGCAGCAGTAATGCTGCATTCTAACAAGGTGGCTCTTTTAGTTTATAACGGCTGGAGGGGGGTGACAGTGTCCCTTTAACTGCTTCAACAGCAGAGGAAATTAAATCCATTTAATATGGGACACAAATCACACCATCTCTAAAAACGACCTGTGATTCATTACCTGCTGTGACCATCTAACTCCAGGTCTTCCAGGGGGACGTGACATGCTTGTGACAACATCTGATTGAATCTTAATTTATTCTGCAGCAGGACAATGACCCCAAGGATACAGCCAAAAAGAACAGAGTCCTGGAAGTAATAATATGGTCCCCAGAGAGCCCTAATCTCAACATCAAGTTTTTCTGGGATTAGATGAAAAGAAAGAAGGTATAGTGCAAGCCTATATCCACAGAAGATCTGTGGTCAATTTTTCATGATATTTGGAACAAACTCATTGTCGAGTTCATTCATAAATTGTTCAAATGTACATTGAAAAACAGATGCTATTTTGAAGGCAAAGACTTGTCACACCAAATATTGATTTGATGATTTAATTTAGATTTCTCTTTCTTTCATTCACTTTGCATATTGTTAATTGACAGAAATAAACTATAAACTACTTCCATTTTGAAAGCATTCTTACTTTGCAGCATTTTCTCCACATCTGTTTAACACTACACTTTTGCACAGAACTATGAACAGTACTTGCATATTTTAAACACACAACACATTATTCCTAGCTAATGTCTCTTGCTCTTGTTACTTATTTTTTAAGTAAGAATACAGAGGGATGTAAAAGTTTGGGCCCCCCTGGTAAAAATTACCGTCATTGTGAACAGTTAAGCAAGTTAAAAATGAAATCATTTCTAAAAGGCCTAAAGTTAATGAAGACACATTTCCTTGTATCTATTCCTGCGGATTTACCACTTTTTTTGCGGTTTTTGAGCAGATTTGACCTGCGGTTTTACACCTGTGGTTTCATATTATTATCAGATATATATCTGATAATAGATATCAGATATATATATTATTATCAGATTTTTAGTGATCGAAACGCGACGCTTTTGTCCCGTTGTGCTTCTGGAGAGCACATTTCCACAGCTTTTAAATTGGCAAAATAAAGTTTCAAGCCTGAATTTTATACATATGGAGCTGAAACAAGTTCTTTTTTTTCCCTTTCTCTTGTGACTAAGTGGATCAGCGTGGAGTTCCGTGCACCTGCGGTGGTTACTCGGTGAGCTGGCTTTACTTGCTATAATAGGTGACCAATGACTGATTGGTCTTTTCCACCAGCCTAGTCGTCTCAGGATGGTATGCAGTTGACAAATTGAGCTCTATACTGAGCAGGTGACAAAGCTCTCTCCAAAAAATGAGATGAGAACTGGAGACCCTGGTCACTGACAATCTTATCAGGCATCCCATGAAGGCGGTATATATGTTTAATAAATAAGACTGCCAGAGCCCGTGCAGAAGGTATATGGGGCAGAGGAACCAGATGCACCATCTTGGAGAAATAATCAGTAACAACCCAAATGACTTTGTTGTTACGAGACTTAGGCAAGTCTACAATAAAGTCCATCCCAACCATCTCCCAGGGCCTGTCTGCATAGGATAGAGCAGACCTGTGGGTCTCTGCCTGGAAGATCGATTCCTGGCACATGAGACACAGGCTTGGACACCATCTCTGAAATCTCATGCCATCCAAGGCCACCAATATGACCTCCCTAGGAGCTCAGATGTTTGTTTGATGCCAAAGTGACCACCCAATTTGGAGGTATGCGCCCAGGAGAGAACCCCTGGCCACAAATTAGGTGGCACAAAAAAATTGCCCAGAGGCACCTGCTCTAAGGACACTGGAGCCACTGTTTGAAGACTCTCTGAAGGGACAATTAAACGTGGCTAGTCCTCTTCCTCGGAGGAGACTACAGAAGGGGACAAGGCATCGGCAAGTAGATTCTTTTCCCCAGACAAAAAATGAATGGTAAAATTGAACCAGGAAAAGAATAAGGACCCCCTGGCCTGGCGGGAATTCAGCCATTTAGCCGTCTGTAGATACAAGAAATCTTTATGGCCTGTAAAAACCTTGAAAGGATGCCGAGCTCCTTCTAAGAGATGTCTCCATTCAGAAAAAGCTAACTTCATGGTGAGCAGCTCTCTGTCACCAATAGAATTATTCTTCTCCGCTGGTGAAAAAAAGAAACATGGATGTTTCCAAACTTGAGCATCCTTTTGGTACAGGGTTGCTCCAGTACCAACAGAAGAGGCATTCACCTCTAAGATGAAAGGCTTGTCTACATTATTATTATTATTACACATTTTTATAGCGCCATTTATTCCATGGCGCTTTACATGTGAATACGGGGCAAATGTAGACAAATACATTAAACATGAGCAAAAAACAAGGCACACAGGTACATAAGGGGTGAGGACCCTGCCCGCAAGGGCTCATAGTCTGCAGGGAATGGGTGAGGATACACTAACAGAGGGTAGGGCAGGTTGTGCGGCAGTTCAGTTGGTTGAGGATCGCTGCAGGCTGTAGGCTTGTCGTAAGAGGTGAGTCTTCAGGTTCTTTTTGAAGGTTTCTATGGTAGGCAAGAGTCTGATGTGTTGGGGTAGAGAGTTCCAGAGTATGGGGAAAGCACGGGAGAAATCTTGGATGCGGTTGTGGGAAGAAGAGATGAGAGGGTAGTAAAGAAGGAGGTCTTAAGTGGATCGGAGGTTGCGTGTAGGTAGGAACCGGGAGACTATGTCCCGAGGTACCGGGCATGTGGAACTGGGGAAAGTGAGCAGCCATTGACATTGATGGATAGGTCTGGTGGAGGGGTAGTGTGAGATGGAGGAAAGATGATGAATTCTGTTTTGTCCATGTTCAGTTGTAGAAAGCGAGCAGAAAAGAAGGCTGAAATAGCAGACAGACAGTGCGGGATTTTGGTAAGTAAGGAGGTGAGGTCAGGTCCAAATAGGTAAATCTGCGTGTCATCGGCGTAGAGATGGTACTGTATACCGTGGGATTCTATGAGCTGTCCCAGGCCGAAGGTGTAGATGGAGAAGAGTAGGGGTCCTAGAACAGAGCCTTGAGGAACACCGACTGGCAAGGGGCCAAGTGAGGAGGTGGTGTGGGGGAGGGATACACTGAATGTTCAGTCTGTCAGATATGACGAGATCCAGTCTGTGATGCCAAGAGAAGAGAGGATCTGTAGCAGAAGGAAGTGGTCCACAGTGTCAAAGGCAGAAGACACGTCCAGGAGAAGGAGTACAGAGTAGTGTTGCTTGCTCCTGGCAGTTAGTAGGTCATTGGTGACTTTATTTAAGGCAGTTTCAGTGGAGTGATGGGGACGGAAGCCAGATTGTAACCGATCAAAGAAGGAGCAGGAGGTGAGGTGGGAGGACACTTCAAGATGGACATGTTGCTCCAGTAATTTGGAGGCATAAGGGAGAAGAGATATCGGGCGATAGCTAGACACAGAGGATGGGTAGAGGGAGGGCTTTTTGAGGATGGGTGTGATCTTGGCATGCTTGAAGGATGAGGGGAAGACACCTGTTGTGAGTGAGAGGTTGAAGAGGTGCGTTAAGGTTGGGATGAAGACCGTGAAAAGGTTAGGGATGAGGTGGGATGGGAGAGGGTTTAGCGTGCAGGTGGTGAGGTGTGATCTTGACAGGAGGGTGGAGAGCTGATCTTCAGTCATGGTGGAGAAGCTGGGTTTGGAGGAGCAGGGTTGAGCAGCTAAGAGGGGCAGTGGGCACTGTGGGCCAAAGCTTTCTCTGATCATATCGATCTTCTGTTTAAAGAAAGAGGCAAAGTCTTCAGCAGAAATGAGAGGGGAGGGAGGGGGTGCTGAGGGACGGAGTAGAGAATTGAAAGTGTTGAAAAGCTGTTTAGGGTTGTGAGACAGGGAGGATATGAAAGATGAGAAGTAAGTTTGTTTTGCGGCAGTGAGCACGGTCTTGAAGCTGGTGAGGGACTGCTTGTATGCAGTGAAGTGGTCGGCAGAGCGGGATCGCTTCCATCTCCGCTCAGCGATCCTGGAAGCCCATCTCAGTTCTTTGGTCAGGCTGGTCAGCCAGGGCTGCCTGTTGAGTGTACGAGTTTTGCTATGCATGAGCGGGGAGGCTGAATTGAGTGTTGCTGTTATTGTGGTGTTATAAAAAGTGGCAGCAGCATCTGTGTCATGAAGGGAGGCTATGTCTATAAGAGGGAGAAGGGACTCAGAGAGTGATTGTAAGTTGAGATGTTTGAGATTTCTGCGAGGGAGTTTGTGGAGTGGGGGTTGCAAACTAGGAGAGGAGAGGGAAGAGAATGTCAGTAGGTTGTGGTCAGACAGGGGGAGGGGTGTGTTAATGAGATTAGTAAGGGAGCAGAGGCGGGTGAAGATGAGGTCCAGTGTGTGGCCATCTTTGAGAGTGGCCTCAGAGGACCATTGAGTGAGGCCAAAGGAGGCAGTCAGTGATAAAAGTTTAGAGGGAGCAGAGGTGGAAGTGTCAATGGGGATATTGAAATCACCCATGATGATAGAGTAAATGAAGTAGCCAGGTGGTAAAGTTGTCGAGAAAGGTGGAGATGGCTAGTTCTGGGGGGCGGTAGATGACAGCCAGCTGAAGGTTAAAGGGGGAATAGATGCGGACGGAGTGCACCTCAAATGAGGGATGAGGTCATGGATAAATGGCAGTTTTTGCAGATGGAGCGTGCGTTCCAAAGTGCTCCAGGTAAAGGTACCGGGGGAGTGGGGGCTGGATGAATGAATATGAGGTTGTCATGGTTGGAAAAACGTGCAGAGGATTGTGGCAGGGGGTTAGAAATGATTGTGGGGATGTGTTGGGGAGGGTCGGGATTTGGGGATTCATCACCAGCAATGAGGAGTAGCAGACAAAGCATTAGAAGGTGGGAGCAGGATAGGAAATGATGCGGCCGTGTGTGTCTGGAGAAAAAGTATTGTATGTGGAGGAGCAGTTCTGAGGAGAAGGTGAGATGGCTGGGGAGGATGGAGGAAGAAATGACTAGTTCTTTACTAGGTTGAGGGATTGCAGGAGATTGTAAGAAGGAAAGTAGTATGGGAGTAAAAGAGAAAAGAAACAGAAACATTGTAGTGGTTTGGTCTTCTGTTACCTTCCAGTCAATTCCAGTCCAATTCAGTCTAATTCAACGTAATTAAAAAGATTAAAGGCCGGTGCAGAACTGGTGCCTTCGTGAAATGAAACTTCAGGGAGATAAAGGCTTTGGAGACCTCCTTAGATCACTGCCTAGGGTTAGCCCCCTTCTAAAGGCTTTGGAGACCTCCTTAGATCACTGTCTAGGGTTAGCCCCCTTCTTGGTGAGGGCAACCAATGGAGCTACTAGAGTGGAGAAGTGAGGGACAAACTGGCGATAAGTTTATGAATTCCAAAAAGCACTGCACCGCCTTAAGAGAATGCGGTTCCTGCCAGTTCAACACCGACTCCAGTTTGGCAGGGTCCATAGCTAACGCCTTGGCCGAGATGATGTAACCCAGAAAAGGTAGAGGCTATTGCTCAAACATACACTTCTCTAGCTTGGCAAACAGGGAATTAGCACGTAGAAGCTTAAACACTCTGGAGACATCCTTACGGTGTGTGTCGACGTATGGGGAGTAGATGAGGATGTCATCCAGGTATACCACCACTGAAGTGGATAATATTTCCCGAAAGATGTTGTTCATGAAGTCTTGAAAGACTGCGGGAGCATTGAAGAGACTGAATGGGTGTTGAAGGCATTCTTCCATTTGTCCCCCTCAAATATACGTATGAGATTATAGGCCCCAAGCAAATCCAACTTTGTGAAAACCCTAGCACCCCACAGCCTATCAAAGAGCTCAGAGATTAGAGGCAGAGGGTATTTATTTTTATTAGTAATTGCGTTTAAACCCCTATAATCAATGCAGAGCCGTAGTTCTCCATTCTTCTTTTGGATGAAGAAACCAGCCCCCGCAGGAGATACTGACTTCCTGATAACCCCCCTGTCAAATTCACTCTGATGCACTCAGACATAGCCTCAGTCTCTGGGAGAAACAGTGGATAGACACACCCACGAGGAGGCTCAGCTTCTGGAATGAGGTCTATAGAGCAGTCATAGGGGCGATGAGGAGGGAGAGTCTCTGCAGCCTTCTTGGAGAAGACATCGGCTCACTGCCAATAATGCCTGGGTACAGAGGTTAGGTCAGCTGTGACCTCAGACAACCCGATGGAAACTTGGGACTCATGACAGTGTCCCTCACATGAATTAGCCAACCCAGTATGCTCTCTGTTGCCCAAACGATACAGGGAGAATGGTGATGCAAACAGGGTAAACCCAAAAGTACCTCATCTATGCCCTCAGAAAGTACCAGAAAAGAGATTTTCTCCTGATGCTCAGGAGGTACCTTAAGGGTAAAGGGTATCATCTGATGTGTGATTTGTTTAGGGAGTGCGGACCCATTTACCACCTGAATGGTTATTGGGTTATAGAGCCTGACCAAGGAGATAGCGTGCCGCAGAAAGAAGGCAGAAGACACAAAATTGCCCTCAGCTCCAGAATCCACACAGGCCTCTGCAGTGAGGGAAGTCAACCCAAAAGTCAGGAAAACTTTTAAAGTTAATTTGGAGGACAAATCTACCGTGTCTAGTGAACCTCCTCAGATAGCCACTAGACACAGTTGTTTCCCTGGTGCCAGGAACACTTGTTGGCATAATGACCAACAAGTCAGCGGTGGACGCATGGAGCGAGAGTTAGATTCCGCCCGAGATACTTCCATAGGCTCCACCTGATCACTCATCTGAGCTGGGCATATTAATGCATTAGCGAAGTTCAGAGCGAGCCGAAACCGATGTCTAACGGGAGCTCGCTCTAATCTCCGCTCAGCGTGACAGAGATTGATGTGAGTGGATATTAATATTAAATCTTCTAGAGAGGAGGTATCTCCCTAGTGACCAAAGTGTCTTGTACATGATCAGCCAAGCCCCTCCAGAGTATGGGAATTAAGACCTTATCAGGCCACTCAGGTTTGAAATTGTGTGGCGTACTGGCTGACCATGGAAGAACCCTGTGCTAACACTAACAGTTGGATCAGAGGTCCCAGAAAGATGTTTCAGAGCCTCCAAGAAACAAGGAGCACTCTGGACCACGTTATCATTGCGTTCCAACAACCATGTAGCCCACTCTAATGCCCTATCGGTCAAAAGAGACACCACAAATCCCACCTTGGCCCGCATGGATGGGAATCATGAGGCCAGTAGCTCCAACTAGATTGAGCACTGGTTCACAAAACCTCTGCAAGCCTTACTGTTCCCTGAGAATTTTTCAAGTAAAGGGTAGTGAGAAAATGGTGGGACAGAAGTCACAGCCGATGCCATAGTGACGGCTTGACTAGCTGCTTGCGCTGCCACTGCGGAAAAATCTGCAGCAGAAGTTTCCCGCTCAAGAATGGACAACCTGCCCTCCAGCTGTTGCATGTAGCGCTGGATCAGCTGCTCGTCCACCATTACTAGCCAGACCCTGGAGCTAGTATACTGTCAGGGTTGGTGGATTGCACTAAGTAAAAGAGTAATTAGAGCAATTGCAACCCGGGGTCCTCCGTGCAGAGATGCACAACTGCTGTTTTATATCAATGTCGGAACCAGGCAGTTAGGTGGAAACTTAAACCTACAGTGTTAAAATGTCACACTGTGTGAACAGAACACTATGTGTCCAGCTCTGCTACTGCACACAGAGGAACAGAGAAAAGCAAAGTGCTGACCCTGTTAAACATCACAGGGAACCAGCACGCTGGTAGCGCTCGCCCTGCGAGTTGATTGTGCTAACCGCACATGAGACACTAGATGCAAGAGCAGGTGGGAAGAGCTCACTCTGCAAGCTGATTGTGCTGGATATTACTGGTTACTAAGGGCTTTGCTAGAGAGCCAGTAATAGCCAAGCATACACCATGAGCCTGAGCAAGACGCTGGGACCGATATCAATGCTCAGCAGCACAAACAGTGGCCAAACCCAAATGGGAGACAGCAGAGGCAGATAAGGCTTGGTATCTATCCCATGCAGCGGGAGAATCCCGAAGCCTAACACAGTGATTACAGTTGCAGTGTCCTTAGAAAATCCATATTTTTTTTTACTAATGCTCACTATTAATCACATAAATGTTCTCCTATTCTTAGAGGTAGCATAGCTTATAGAACAGATTTTTAGCTAACTCAATCCTACTGCCATTCATTATCACTTAGTGATGAAAAACAGCAATTGACATCATTCTACAAACCAGTAACTGACTGGGCTCTTGCTGGTTAGCCCAACATGTCCAAAAGGATCAGTAATGTCGCAGGCCGATGCTAAGGTTGATCCAATGAATACATTTACCTCTGATTTAAGGACTGTAAAACTTTCTATATTTGTTTCAGTAGCATGTAACATTAGTATCGCGATATCCCAGCTTCAGTTCCTAAGAGGTATACTGCTATGTTTTCTGAAATTTCATAATCTTTGAAGCCATTAATCACCCGCTAAAACTTTTCACAGTTGTGAGTCTGCTGCTTCATCTTAAATACATTTAGTGAGGCATTAATTACTTATCTTCAAATAACATGCACTTTCCTAGCCAGCCTTTGAAAGCTTTATCTCTTCCCTGTGCCTTTTTCTATTGGACATTAGTTTCCATTAATATACAAGAAATACTAATTATTTGAAGTTTCTAAATCTTTAATGACACTGTGGAAGGTATTCCATTAAACAGATAACACTTTGGATGTATTGTTTTTATGATGTTCATTCAATTTTTTCCAATCACCATTCTTTGTTTTATTTATATGGATTTTCAGTTCCTTTATTCCGGAGGCACAAAGGCTGATGAGATTTCACTTTGCAACAACTTAAAAAATACTCCCCTAGTAAAGAATTCTAAATCTCTGACAGATGCTCCTGTTGTTTTAACTGAGGAAGGGGATGGACCGTCTCCGAAATTTGTTATATATTTTCAAAATTGTTCTTCGTTAAAAGAAACAAGCACTATTGTTCACCATTTATTGGATCCAAAAGGCTGTTATCCTGCGTTTTTATTTCCCTATTATTGTGTATTCCTGGACTGAACCCTTGTGGGTTTTTGGGAGAAAGAGGTATGGCATCGACTCTATGGTGAAAGGCATCCTACTACAAACGTACAATTTGAGCACATTCACCATGTTTGTATTCCTCTGTGCATTTTGTTCTGTTTTTCTTTTTAATATCTATCTATCTAAAAATAAGAAAAGTATGCAGTATTCCAAAAAATTGTAGGTGAAAAAAATGGACTTTTTTTTATCCCATATGGTGTGGCAAAGTTTTGGTTGTGAACAACCTTCCTCGAGCAGTGAATAGATGCAAACAGGAAGTATGCAGTATAAAGTAGCATTTCATCATAGTATAGTTACAAAATCTATAGTGAAAATACATCCAAATCATGAGTTTGCAGTATAACATATATACTTTGTTGTACAGTTCATCGGTTAATTTGACGTTATATAATTTTAGCAGAAAATCACTCTTGCCTGTGCATCTCCTCCCTCCTTGTGGTGTTAATGGATGACTTGCCTGAAAGGGACTTAAAGGGACACTGTCACCTGAATTTGGAGGGAACAATCTTCAGCCATGGAGGCGGGGTTTTTGGGTGTTTGATTCACCCTTTCCTTACCCGCTGGCTGCATGCTGGCTGCAATATTGGATTGAAGTTCATTCTCTGTCCTCCATAGTACACGCCTGCGCAAGGCAAGATTGCACCTTGTGCAGGCATGTACTATGGAGGACAGAGAATGAACTTTAATCCAATATTGCAGCCAGCATGCAGCCAGCGGGTAAGGAAAGGGTGAATCAAAAACCCCAAAACCCCGCCTCCATGGCTGAAGATTGTTCCCTCCAAATTCAGATGACAGTGTCCCTTTAAGGTACCTTTACACTCAGCGACGCTGCAGCGATACCGACAACGATGTCGATCGCTGCAGCGTCACTGTTTGGTCGCTGGAGAGCTGTCACACAGACAGCTCTCCAGCGACCAACGATGCCGGTAACCAGGGTAAACATCGGGTTACTAAGCGCAGGGCCGCGCTTTTTAACCCGATGTTTACCATGGTTACCATCGTAAAAGTAAAAAAAACAAACACTACATACTTACCCTCCGCTGTCTGTCCCTGGCGCTCTGCTTCTCTGCACTCTTCCTGCACTGAGTGTGAGCACAGCGGCCGGCGCTCACAGCCAGTGCAGGAGGAGTGCAGAGAAGCAGAGCGCCAGGGACAGACAGCTGAAGGTAAGTATGTAGTGTTTGTTTTATTTACTTTTACGATGGTAACCAGGGTAAACATCGGGTTACTAAGCACGGCCCTGCGCTTAGTAACCCGATGTTTACCCTGGTTACCAGTGAAGACATCGCTGAATCGGCGTCACACACGCCGATTCAGCGATGTCTGCAGGGAGTCCAGCGACGAAATAAAGTTCTGGACTTTCTGCAGCGACCAACGACATCACAGCAGGATCCTGATCGCTGCTGCGTGTCAAACTGAACGATATCGCTAGCCAGGACGCTGCAACGTCACGGATCGCTAGCAATATCGTTCAGTGTGACGGTACCTTTAGCCTCCTTCTGACACCTTTGGCTTATTTGATCGTTCCCCAGGATATGTGTTGTGAAACACTATTGCACCTTTTTGGCTATTACAGTGGGGCAAAAAAGTATTTAGCCAGTCAGCAATAGTGCAAGTTCCACCACTTAAAAAGATGAGAGGCGTCTGTAATTTACATCATAGGTAGACCTCAACTATGGGAGACAAACTGAGAAAAAAAAAATCCAGAAAATCACATTGTCTGTTCTTTTAACATTTTATTTGCATATTATGGTGGAAAATAAGTATTTGGTCAGAAACAAAATTTCATCTCAATACTTTGTAATATATCCTTTGTTGGCAATGACAGAGGTCAAACGTTTTCTGTAAGTCTTCACAAGGTTGCCACACACTGTTGTTGGTATGTTGGCCCATTCCTCCATGCAGATCTCCTCTAGAGCAGTGATGTTTTTGGCTTTTCGCTTGGCAACACGGACTTTCAACTCCCTCCAAAGGTTTTCTATAGGGTTGAGATCCGGAGACTGGCTAGGCCACTCCAGGACCTTGAAATGCTTCTTACGAAGCCACTCTTTCGTTGCCCTGGCGGTGTGCTTTGGATCATTGTCATGTTGAAAGACCCAGCCACGTTTCATCTTCAATGCCCTTGCTGATGGAAGGAGGTTTGCACTCAAAATCTCACGATACATGGCCCCATTCATTCTTTCATGTACCCGGATTAGTCGTCCCGGCCCCTTTGCAGAGAAACAGCCCCAAAGCATGATGTTTCCACCACCATGCTTTACGGTAGGTATGGTGTTTGATGGATGCAACTCAGTATTCTTTTTCCTCCAAACACGACAAGTTGTGTTTCTACCAAACAGTTCCAGTTTGGTTTCATCAGACCATAGGACATTCTCCCAAAACTCCTCTGGATCATCCAAATGCTCTCTAGCAAACTTCAGACGGGCCTTGACATGTACTGGCTTAAGCAGTGGGACACGTCTGGCACTGCAGGATCTGAGTCCATGGTGGCATAGTGTGTTACTTATGGTAGGCCTTGTTACATTAGTCCCAGCTCTCTGCAGTTCATTTACTAGGTCCCCCCGCGTGGTTCTGGGATTTTTGCTCACCGTTCTTGTGATCATTCTGACCCCACGGGGTGGGATTTTGCGTGGAGCCCCAGATCGAGGGAGATTATCAGTGGTCTTGTATGCCTTCCATTTTCTAATTATTGCTCCCACTGTTGATTTCTTCACTCCAAGCTGGTTGGCTATTGCAGATTCAGTCTTCCCAGCCTGGTGCAGGGCTACAATTTTGTTTCTGGTGTCCTTTGACAGCTCTTTGGTCTTCACCATAGTGGAGTTTGGAGTCAGACTGTTTGAGGGTGTGCACAGGTGTCTTTTTATACTGATAACAAGTTTAAACAGGTGCCATTACTACAGGTAATGAGTGGAGGAAAGAGGAGACTCTTAAAGAAGAAGTTACAGGTCTGTGAGAGCCAGAAATCTTGATTGTTTGTTTCTGACCAAATACTTATTTTCCACCATAATATGCAAATAAAATGTCAAAAAAACAGACAATGTGATTTTCTGGATTTTTTTTTCTCAGTTTGTCTCCCATAGTTGAGGTCTACCTATGATGTAAATTACAGACGCCTCTCATCTTTTTAAGTGGTGGAACTTGCACTATTGCTGACTGACTACATACTTTTTTGCCCCACTGTATGTGGGAATTATTTCCTTCATAAAGATGGCTATTAATGGGAAAAGTGTTACCCATACACTATTCCATGGTCTGGGGTACATTTCTGTGGTATATAGCACTCAGAAAAAGTGTTAAAATTTTTTTTTGTATTCAATTAGTCATCCACACAGTGTAATGCACTTAGTGGGTGATAAAGATGGCAGAACCACGTTAGACTCCCAGGGCAGTGACCAAAGGAATATTGGAACCAGAGGAAGCAGGTGCAATAGCAGAGGTGGCAGAAGCCTGTGATCTCGATCCAGCCGATTTCCTGGAACTACCAAGGCCCGAACCCAGGCCGCATCTTTTACTGCTGGGGTATAGTGGACAGTGGACAAAAAAAACAGGATCCAGGAACTAGTGCATGAACTGCTGGGCCTTGGCAGGTCACAAGAGACAAGGAGGCGAGACAGGATCTGATCTGGAGAAATGTTGTCGGGTCCACTAGCCGCAAGAGTTGGTATCCCCGGGGTTGGACAATACTTACAATCGTCAGTGGAGAAGGGGGTCAATTAAAGAGTTTTAGACCTATCATCACATCTCATTCAACCATCGAACAGTAGAGATGGAACACTTGCCTTGAAGGCTGAAGAGCTGATGGCTGAATCAGCCATGGCTGGGTTAAATTTTTCACACATACACTATTCCGTGGTCTGTGATACATTTCTGTGATATCTAGCCCTCAAAAAATGTTTCCAAAATTTTCTGTGCTAAATTTCCCACCCATACACAATTCCATGGTGTAGGGTACATAACACTCACAAAAAATGGTATTAAATTTGGTGGTTTAAATTTCTCATCCATACAGTATTCTGTGGTCTGGGTTACATTTCTGTAATATATAACCCTCCAAAAAAGTGTTAAAAATGTTTGCTTTGTTACATTTCTCAGCCATACACGATTTTGAAAAAGGCAGAAGGCTAGCACTCGATTCTTATGGATATGACAGTGCTAGTGAGCAGAGCCGATGGTCCCATAAACAATAGAGAATATAATCACTGCACTCGGGGAAGGGGAATAAGGGAAGTTATGCACAAGGGTCAAAAAATGACGCCACATTGATTATATACAGTATGTATATAAGACTGTAATTCTGTAAGTGGTAAAGTTGTGCATGCTGACACGAATGTGTCTTGGGAACAGCTGGATAGCATTGCAGCAGAAGGCAACACCAGTGGCTATTTAGTGAATGCTGGCACGTATTGTGTCTCAAAACAAATTCAGACAAAACAGATTGGTGCTGTAATGTAGGTTAGGGAGCCAAATCCAATGGCGATAGCGCAGTTGTGGAAACAAGTGCAGCGATACCCCATGAGCGTACATTCTGGATTTGCAGAATGAATAAACAAAAATTGAAACAGGACTATCAGTTTACACAGAACATTATGTTCAGTGATGAGGCAAACTTTTTTGGGTGGGCCATTTATATGGATACACCTAACGAACATGGGAATGATGATGTTTTCTTGCGTAGGGTGTCTTGCATTGAAATCTGCTGCAATGACCCGGGTACTGCGTTCACCAGACATCAACACAATTCTATCCGCCTCTCACGTGTTAACCTCTGCGACATGTCAATGGCTGTAAACATCAAACTTATTGAGAATTTCACAATGAAAAACTATGGTGTGCTTGGTTTTAACGTATCTTTATTCTTTCATTTAAGTAACTCATGAAAGAATAAAGATACATTAAAACCAAGTTTGATGTATCACATGACCCTCTTCCCATTGGAAAAAATAAATTTGGATCCAAAAATGGCTGACTTCAAAATGGTCGCCATGGTCACCACCCATCTTGAAACATTTTCCCATATACTAATGTGCCACAAACAGGAAGTTGATATCACCAACCATTCCCATTTTATTTAGGTGTATCCATATACATGGCCCACCCTGTACTGTAGCATCTGCTTTGTGTGAAATTTCATTAGTTTGAAATATAAGACGAAATAGACCTGCCACAGTTGTACACTTTCTTAATATTTTAATGAGGTTGTCCAGTTGTTGCCTTTAAGAGTGTATAGATGACCCTGATTGTAATTTTTGGAAGGCTTTGCACTCTGCATAGTTTTATGGAGTGTAGGAGAACCACAACTATAATTTGCTCACATTATTTGAAAGAGGTACTACAGTTGGTGGCATTAAAGTTGTATGGATGACCATAAGTCTAATTTTCAGCAGGCTTTGCACTGTGCAGAATTTTTGTGAGTGGAGCAGTACCACAACTATACTTTGCTCACAATATTGAATGAACTACTACAGTTCGTGCCTTCAAGGGTATATGGGTAACCTTGCTCGTATTTTTTGAAGACTACATGACAATTTGAACAGAATGTGTAGGAGGCCCTCCTTTATGTCTAATACAGAGTGTTTTTAAGTCCCTCTTAAGTCACATTTTTGGCAGTTCTTGTTTACTTCATAAATTCCACTGACATTTCCTATTTTTTTTAATTCAATTTTGGTTTACTTAAATTATTAATTTTTTCACAAATCCCTTTTAAATTTTGCTTTACATGAAAGTCATTATACAGGGAAGAATGTTTCTTAACATTTTTTTCATGTAAACTCCAATTTCTTGTCGTTTTTGAATGTTATTTGTTAGTCCTTAATGTGGAGTAAAAGTGTGACATCATTGTTTTCAGCAGTGATATGGAAGTCAGAAATCCTTCCAGGGGTCTTCCACATGTTGTACTCCTTCCGTTCAGCACTTTTTCCATCCATTTCAACTTTTTCACTACCTCCCAGTCCTCTTTGTAGAGCCTGCTGGAAAAATGCTCAGATTTCCCATTGAATCCCATTATAATCGTTATTCGAAACAAGCATTCAAGCATTAGGAATTGCTCGGTTCGAGTAATGAGCATTCAAGCATTTTAGTGCCCCCTTATCTATAGTAATGATTCCAAACACACATCAAAATCCACAATATGGTACCTCAAAAGGCGAATGCTGAAGGTTTTACAATGGCCCTCAAAGTCCCCTGATCTGAACATCTTCTGCGTCCTGGCTCATCCCTTCGGTAACAAAATGGCTATTACTTTTATACTATGACAGCTGAATTAAAAATCCAGATTAAATTTTCATTTTTTCATGTGGTTTCCTAAGAGATGAAGCATGTAATTAAATGTGAAATTAAACTAATTGCTCAAAGATAAACAAAAAACAAATTGGAAAGACTGCAGCTGACATCTTCCTGTAAATATTTTGTTAGTCGTCGCTCGTCGCTCACAATCACGGTGTCTGTAACATTTCGCTTGTACAAATGGATCTTGGTAAATAACTCACTTAGGACATACTGTATGCATTTCAATCTCACCTTGCAATGACGATTACAGATGAGTCAATTTTTCAGAATTTATGTATGTCACGTGAACCTGATGCAGACATTTAGTTACGTCTTGCCCCATTACCTGGTAAAGATATGGAGACAGCATCCTGGCTAATCAAGAAAAATGTCCTCAATTATAATACTATGTAAATCTGCTGAATGTAAATAGATGTTGTTTCCTTCTTATTAGTTATTCATGGCTGCTTTGATTTGTTTCACTTAAATTGTTTTTCTCCCCTTTTGTAACCTTCTTTGCGGAAAGAGCGGCTGAGCGTAGGTTTTGTTTTTCTGCCATATTATTGTGTGTGCGCTCTGGGATAGCAAGGTCACTCTGGCAATTTCACAAAGACTTGATGTGTTTGCTTACAGATAGTTATGAGAAAAAAAATATATGCAAAAAAAAGTTTCCTGCATTAATTTAGGATTTATTTGGAGAAAATGTATTATTTAAATGGAACCTGACAGCTGATACAGACTGCCTCATCTAGGGTAGCATGTATCAGACACTGGCTGTATGAGTTCATCTATATATATATTTCCTGCGGCGTTTCAGAGAAAAACATAATTTAGCCACAGGGGACTGAGCCCCACAGGAGACTAGTGAAACAGGTGGGTCCCCAGTGGCTTTTCTCCGCTGGCTCCTCCTGAGTGACAGATTTCTCCCTGCATGCCTGTACATTGAAAGACCTGTCAATCCAGGACAGCGGGCGGAGAGAAGCCACTGTGGATCTGCCTGTATGGCTTTTAAAGTATGTTTTTCTCTGAAATGCCACAGAATAGATATATGGCTGAAATCATGCAGCCAGCATCTGATACATGCTCCCATAAATCATGTATAAGCTGTTAGGTTCCCTTTAATACAAATGCCACAAACATTACAATCTTATCATTTATCATGTCATTGATTCAGTCAGTACTTTAAAAGTACCTTCAAACGTCAGCAACTTTGCAACGAGAACGACAACAATCTGTGATGTTGCAGTGTCCTGGATAGCGATCTCGTTGTGTTTGACACGCAGCAGCGATCTGGATCCCGCTGTGCCATCGCTGGTCGTAGCTAGAAGTCCAGAACTTTATTTTGTCGTCAGGTCGGCATGTATCGTCATGTTTGACATCAAAAGCAACGACGCCTGCAACGTTTTTACATGGAGCGAGAACGATAAGTGACTGGATCGTTCCTGCATCGTTCTGGAGTTGCTATGTTTGACGTCTCTACAGCGACCAAAACAGCGACGCTCCAGCGATCTAGTTTAGGTCGGATCATTGTCTATATCGCTGCAGCGTCACTTAGTGTAACGGTACCTTAAGGCCACATTGAGTATTTGGTCAGTATTTTACCTCAGCAGGGGCTGGCTGGCACTTTTCAGCCTGGGGGGCAATCACAAGGCAGTGGCCCTTCAGTTGCGGTGGCCCTCCTTTTTCCTGCTTACCTCTGGCCATTGCATTAAAACAGCAGACATAACAGGCTTTAAAAACATGCTGGTACAGAGATATGGAAACAGAACTGAGCTTGCTGCATAGATATGGGAGCAGAACTGAGCTTTCTCCAGAGATAAGGGAGCAGAACAGAGCTTACTACAGAGATATGGGAGCAGAACGGAGCTTACTACAGAGATATGGGAGCAGAACGGAGCTTACTACAGACATATGGGAGCAGAACAGAGCTTACCACAGACATATGGGAGCAGAACAGAGATTACAACAGAGATATGGGAGCAGAACGGAGCTTACTACAGACATATGGGAGCAGAACAGAGCTTACAACAGAGATATGGGAGCAGAACGGAGCTTACTACAGAGATATGGGAGCAGAACGGAGCTTACTATGAGATATGGGAGCAGAACTGATCTTACTCCAGAGATAAGGGAGCAGAACAGAGCTTACTACAGAGATATGGGAGCAGAACGGAGCTTACTACAGAGATATGGGAGCAGAACAGAGCTTACTATGAGATATGGGAGCAGAACAGAGCTTACTATGAGACATGGGAGCAGAACAGAGCTTACTACAGAGATATGGGAGCAGAACCGAGCTTACTACAGAGATATGGGAGCAGAACCGAGCTTACTACAGACATATGGGAGCAGAACAGAGCTTACTACAGAGATATGGGAGCAGAACGGAGCTTACTACAGAGATATGGGAGCAGAACGGAGCTTACTATGAGATATGGGAGCAGAACTGATCTTACTCCAGAGATAAGTGAGCAGAACAGAGCTTACTACAGAGATTTGGGAGCAGAACAGAGGTTACTACAGAGATATGGGAGCAGAACAGAGCTTACTACAGAGATATGGGAGCAGAACAGAGCTTACTATGAGATATGGGAGCAGAACTGATCTTACTCCAGAGATAAGGGAGCAGAACAGAACTTACTACAGAGATATGGGAGCAGAACGGAGCTTACTACAGACATATGGGAGCAGAACGGAGCTTACTATGAGATATGGGAGCAGAACTGATCTTACTCCAGAGATAAGTGAGCAGAACAGAGCTTACTACAGAGATATGGGAGCAGAATGGAGCTTACTACAGACATATGGGAGCAGAACAGAGCTTACTACAGAGATATGGGAGCAGAACCGAGTTTACTCCAGAGATAAGGGAGCAGAACAGAGCTTACTACAGAGATATTGGAGCAGAACAGAGCTTACTACAGAGATATTGGAGCAGAACAGAGCTTACTACAGAGATATTGGAGCAGAACAGAGCTTACTACAGACATATGGGAGCAGAACAGAGGTTACTACAGAGATATGGGAGCAGAACAGAGCTTATTTTGAGATATGGGAGCAGAACAGAGCTTACTACAGAGATATGGGAGCAGAACAGAGCTTACTATGAGATATGGAAGCAGAACTGATCTTACTACAGACATATGGGAGCAGAACAGAGCTTACTACAGAGATATGGGAGCAGAACAGAGCTTACTATGAGATATGGGAGCAGAACTGATCTTACTCCAGAGATATGGGAGCAGAACAGAGCTTACTACAGAGATATGGGAGCAGAACTGATCTTACTCCAGAGATATGGGAGCAGAACAGAGCTTACTACAGACATATGGGAACAGAACGGAGCTTACTACAGAGCAGTGGTGTAACTACAAAAGTTATGGGCCCCGCTGCGAACTGTCAAATGGGGTCCCCCCATGCCAAAATATATAGATGAATTAGAAATGGCGACACACGCAATTGTCATCTGCATTAGTAATACATGCACCATTACATAATTAGTTGTAGGCTGGGTTCACAAGAGTGAAGTTTACATTCTGTATACACACCACAACCTCCAGCCTCGCGGAGGGTATCCCTCCTGTAAACCCAGCCTGACGGGGTCAACCCCTTATAAATGGAAGTGTGCTCCTCTAAACCATGTAATCACTGCCAATCCTCCAACCGTAAGTGGTGAATTTCCAGAGCTGGGAAATGGGAGCTCAATATTAGAACACGTCAACTTTAGTTCCCATCCCGCCTCAAGGAAGTATGGCAGACAGATGTGATAAGACTATTAGAAAAACTACTGCCACACACACAGCAGTACATACTGGCAGAAGTGTGAGGGCATTAGTGCCTGTGTATGGACATGTTAGTGCCTCTTAGCTTCTGGCAATGTTTTACCTCAGCTCACATTTGGGCCATACCATTGTAAAACAGGTAGACACATTTACCCACTGACCCTACTATTCATAAGGAACTGCTGTCTACCCCTTAGTTGCCACTGTATATAGTCAGGGTGGGAATGTGGGCTACAGAACAACACAGGGCGATGACACTGCTACCTGAACCCTTCAGCTGCCCTACTATGTGCAGGGAATAAAACCAGTACAAAGTAAGGCAGCCTCCCTGCAGAGCTGTCCAGGGCCGTACTGGAACAAAAAAGGAGCAATGCCACACAAACCCCACCAGCCCACAGACTATAACACTCCCCGACACCCGATCAGTGGATTTTCCTATACTGTGTTGTGTTCTTCAACGCTCCTCTTAAAGGCGTTATTGGAAGAGCTATGTTTGAATGCCGTCGCAGTGCGCACGATTGATCGCTTCTTTAGAGCGCCGGTTCTCGAGATCATGGGGGTCCCAGCGTTCGGACCCCAGCAACTACAAAGTTCTCGGGAAAGGGAATTACTTGGTATAATCCATTTAAATGCGTTTTCCAATATATATATATATTTTATTTTCCCATAGTATTCCTGAAAATAATAAACCAATATTAACCCTCCCAAAGACCAATGTCGCCTATCCGAGAACAGGACAGGAGGAGTGGTACTGTGCATTGTATATATACAGGACAGGAGGAGTGGTACTGTGCATTGTATATATACAGGACAGGAGAAGTGGTACTGTGCAGTGTATATATACAGGAGGAGTGGTACTGTGCAGTGTATATATACAGGAGGAGTGGTACTGTGCAGTGTATATATACAGGACAGGAGGAGAGGTACTGTGCATTGTATATATACAGGACAGGAGGAGTGGTACTGTGCATTGTATATATACAGGACAGGAGGAGTGGTACTGTGCAGTGTATATATACAGGACAGGAGAAGTGGTACTGTGCAGTGTGTATATACAGGAGGAGTGGAACTGTGCAGTGTATATATACAGGAGGAGTGGTACTGTGCAGTGTATATATACAGGACAGGAGGAGTGGTACTGTGCATTGTATATATACAGGACAGGAGGAGTGGTACTGTGCAGTGTATATATACAGGACAGGAGGAGCGGTACTGTGCAGTGTATATATACAGAAGTGGTACTGTGCAGTGTATATATACAGGAGGAGTGGTACTGTGCAGTGTATATATACAGGACAGGAGGAGTGGTACTGTGCAGTGTATATATACAGGACAGGAGGAGCGGTACTGTGCAGTGTATATATACAGAAGTGGTACTGTGCAGTGTATATATACAGGAGGAGTGGTACTGTGCAGTGTATATATACAGGACAGGAGGAGGGGTACTGTGCAGTGTATATATACAGAAGTGGTACTGTGCAGTGTATATATACAGCAGGAGTGGTACTGTGCAGTGTATATATACAGGACAGGAGGAGTGGCACTGTGTGGTGTATATATACAGGACAGGAGGAGTGGTACTGTGCAGTGTATATATACAGGACAGGAGGAGTGGTACTGTGCAGTGTATATATACAGGACAGGAGGAGTGGTACTGTGCAGTGTATATATACAGGAGGAGTGGTACTGTGCAGTGTATATATACAGGACAGGAGGAGTGGTACTGTGCAGTGTATATATACAGGACAGGAGGAGTGGTACTGTGCAGTGTATATATACAGGAGGAGTGGTACTGTGCAGTGTATATATACAGGAGGAGTGGTACTGTGCAGTGTATATATACAGGACAGGAGGAGTGGCACTGTGTGGTGTATATATACAGGACAGGAGGAGTGGCACTGTGCGGTGTACATACACAGATACTTAGATTTACACCACACAGGCTATATACAGTATATAAAACTGAGCAGCACCAAATATTTAAGGGCTTGTCCACTACTAGGACAATCCCTAAATGTTCGGCCCCAATAAATTAATAAAGCCTATACTCACCTCCTGTGCCAGCGCCGTTCCCACAGAGGCTGTTATGTGGTGTTATGACACGTGATGCCCGGAACCAATCATTGCTGGTGTCACTGTCTCAATCTTCGCACAATCTGAACATGAAGAGGACGTCCGGGATCAAGCAGCTCACCCTGCACGTCCTCTTCATGTTCAGTTTGTCTGAAGGCGAAGACAGTGACACCAGCACTGATTGTTTCCGGGCATCACGTGTCATAACACCACATCACAGCCTCTGTGGGAACGGCGCTGGCACGGCAGGTGAGTATAGGTTTTATTAATTTATCGCGGCCGAACATTTAGTTTAAGACGAGGTTGTCCTAGTGGGAGACAATCCCTTTAAGCAGTGGACTCTTTATTAGCCCATATTCTCGGCCATATTCTCGGAGTCCACCGCACACACACAGGGAACCGTGGAATTACTGGGGCTCTGGCCTGTCGCAAAATGGCAGCGCCGGACACCCACGCAGCACTGCTGGGCACCGGAGACACCCGCAGCACCAGCCAGCAACCGCCAGGCATCCAGAGACACCCAGCAGCAGCACCAGACATGCACCAGCACAAGACCCCCCACACCATCACGCCGCACATCAGTGCCCCCCTCATCCTGGCCTGCAGCATCACCCCACTCCTGCCTCCTCCAGCAACGACCCTGAGACCCCCCTTCACTGCACCCAGTAAGCAATAAGACGCATGGATTATAAGAAGCACCACCATTTTATTAAAAAATATTTTTTTCTTATTTTTCTCCTCAAAATTTGGGGTGCGTCTTATAATCCGGAGCGTCTTATAATCCAACAATTACGTGTATATATATATGTATCCAAAAACGAGGCAGCACTCCATAGTTCAATATAAAAACGTGCAGGGTTTAATTTACCCACATATTCTAGCAACGTTTCAGCTCACAATGAGCTTTTCTCAAGCCTTGAGAAAAGCTTATTGTGAGTTGAAACGTTGCCAGAATATGTGGGTAAATTAAACCCTGCACGTTTTTATATTGAACTATGGAGTGCTGCCTCGTTTTTGGATACTTGCAATTGTGGATGATCGCTGGACTGATTGTCTTGGGGCCCTGCACCTGAAGATAAGTATTTCTGTGCTGTTCCCTTTTTCTACTCGCTATATATATATATATGTATATATATATATATACAGTGGGGCAAAAAAGAATTTAGTCAGTCAGCAATAGTGCAAGTTCCACCACTTAAAAAGATGAGAGGCGTCTGTAATTTACATCATAGGTAGACCTCAACTATGTGAGACAAACTGAGAAAAAAAAATCCAGAAAATCACATTGTCTGTTTTTTTATCATTTTTTTTGCATATTATCTTGGAAAATAAGTATTTGGTCAGAAACAAACAATCAAGATTTCTGGCTCTCACAGACCTGTAACTTCTTCTTTAAGAGTCTCCTCTTTCCTCCACTCATTACCTGTAGTAATGGCACCTGTTTAAACTTGTTATCAGTATAAAAAGACACCTGTGCACACCCTCAAACAGTCTGACTCCAAACTCCACTATGGTGAAGACCAAAGAGCTGTCAAAGGACACCAGAAACAAAATTGTAGCCCTGCACCAGGCTGGGAAGACTGAATCTGCAATAGCCAACCAGCTTGGAGTGAAGAAATCAACAGTGGGAGCAATAATTAGAAAATGGAAGACATACAAGACCACTGATAATCTCCCTCGATCTGGGGCTCCACGCAAAATCCCACCCCGTGGGGTCAGAATGATCACAAGAACGGTGAGCAAAAATCCCAGAACCACGCGGGGGGACCTAGTGAATGAACTGCAGAGAGCTGGGACCAATGTAACAAGGCCTACCATAAGTAACACACTATGCCACCATGGACTCAGATCCTGCAGTGCCAGACGTGTCCCACTGCTTAAGCCAGTACATGTCCGGGCCCGTCTGAAGTTTGCTAGAGAGCATTTGGATGATCCAGAGGAGTTTTGGGAGAATGTCCTATGGTCTGATGAAACCAAACTGGAACTGTTTGGAAGAAACACAACTTGTCGTGTTTGGAGGAAAAAGAATACTGAGTTGCATCCATCAAACACCATACCTACTGTAAAGCATGGTGGTGGAAACATCATGCTTTGGGGCTGTTTCTCTGCAAAGGGGCCAGGACGACTGATCCGGGTACATGAAAGAATGAATGGGGCCATGTATCGTGAGATTTTGAGTGCAAACCTCCTTCCATCAGCAAGGGCATTGAAGATGTAACGTGGCTGGGTCTTTCAACATGACAATGATCCAAAGCACACCGCCAGGGCAACGAAGGAGTGGCTTCGTAAGAAGCATTTCAAGGTCCTGGAGTGGCCTAGCCAGTCTCCAGATCTCAACCCTATAGAAAACCTTTGGAGGGAGTTGAAAGTCCGTGTTGCCAAGCGAAAAGCCAAAAACATCACTGCTCTAGAGGAGATCTGCATGGAGGAATGGGCCAACATACCAACAACAGTGTGTGGCAACCTTGTGAAGACTTACAGAAAACGTTTGACCTCTGTCATTGCCAACAAAGGATATATTACAAAGTATTGAGATGAAATTTTGTTTCTGACCAAATACTTATTTTCCACCATAATATGCAAATAAAATGATAAAAAAACAGACAATGTGATTTTCTGGATTTTTTTTTCTCAGTTTGTCTCCCATAGTTGAGGTCTACCTATGATGTAAATTACAGACGCCTCTCATCTTTTTAAGTGGTGGAACTTGCACTATTGCTGACTGACTAAATACTTTTTTGCCCCACTGTATATATATATATATACACACACACATACATGCACGCACACACGTGGACACACACACACACATATCTATATATACACATACATAGACACACATACATACATGCATGCACACACACAGACACACACATATACACATACATAGACACACATACATACATGCACGCGCACACACACATAGACACACACACATACGGTATATATATACATGCATACACATACATACATGCACGCGCGCACACACACACATACATAGACACACACACTCACTCACACATACATTATATAGGTGAAACCGCGACTGCGGTATGTACATTATATAGCTGATACCACTGTGTGTAATATACTGCGACCGCTATGTATAGCCCATAAAGGCCAGACGCTGTGTGTGTACAAATGTGTGTGTGTGTCTGTGTATGTATATATATATATATACACACACACACGCACATAAACACTGCGGCTGACCTATATGGCCTATACACAGCGGTCGCAGTATATTACACACAGTGGTATCACCTATATAATGTACGTACCGCAGTTTCACCTATATAATGTATATACAACAGTATACATATACATTAGACAGGTCAAACTGCAAATGCTGCATATACTTACAAAAGGTTTCATCTTGGTTCTCACCTGAGATAGTGGAGGATGAGGAGGGTCCACTGTCCAGCCGGCATCGGAGGTGCTAAGGACGTGGGGCGGATGCCGGACGGGGATTGGTGAGGAGAGCACTGTTCTCTGATGCTGGTTCTGGCCAGGGTCAGACACGGTGAGGCTCAGGTGTCTCTGCGTGTGGTGGCGGCCTTTTCAAACCTTTGCACAGGCCCTGGTGCGTGCGCTCTCCTGTTTGCCTTCACTGACAAAAGCTGCAGCCGTGTACGCAAGCACAAATGAGGGCTGTGCTCATGTGGGCCGCCACGGCCTTGGTCAGCGCGTTCACCAAGAGAGCACGCACCAGGGCCTGTGCAGAGGATTTAGAGGGCCGGTGGCCCATTTTGTAGTTCTGTGTGCTTAGGGGTCCCTTAACACTCCGGGCCCCGCTGCAACCTCTGTAGTTACGCCCCTGATAGTGGTATACCATAGGCACAGATATACAATGTTATATACACTGGATGGATCAATCCTGCACCTGGCCCTGGACATACATGCACTGTATATATACAGGGCCATGTATATAGCATGTGATGTCTGGTCACCAGGTTCAGGCGTGATCACTCCAGTGCTGGATTCTGTAGACAGTCTGTGCTCACTCTCGGTATAGGGAGATTTATTGCAGGAGGCTGAACTTTCCTGCAGTCTGGTGACCCTGGAGCCGATGACCTGGCACTGACAGGGTGACAGTTCAGACTCCTGCAATAAATCTGTGAGCATCAGCAGAGCGGCCACTGATACTATAGAGACCGGCCCTGGACTTATCTGGAGGTGAGCAGCAGCGTTCACCTCCTCACCGCACAGAGCTGAAGGTACTCACTGATGTCTGGGCCATCCACATGCAGATCTCCAGCAGTTACATGCAGCAGTGTTCCCTCTACCTCTGCAGCCGGCGCACACAGGGAGCAGGGGGCGTGTCTGCAGCTCCACTGTGAGGCAGCTGCCAGGACATAGAGAACACAGCGCCCAGCAGCCCGAATCAGCTGCTTGGTGACCGGCCCGGGGGGCACATGCCCCTTTTCCACCCGGCCCAGCCCGCACCTGTACCTCAGTATTTGTAAGCCAAAACCAGGAGTGGAACAATCAGAGGAAAAGTATAATAGAAACATATGCACCACTTCTGTATTTATCACCCACTCCTGGTTTTGGCTTACAAATACTGAGGTAAAGTAATGACCAAATACCGATAGTGTGCACATGGCCAATGTAAACTAGTTTAATAGAGTTATATCCCATTTGCCCTGCCAGTTTTATCTTGCATCTTCTTATTCTAATGAACAGGACAGGTGCCCAATACCTGCAGATTGAGCACATAGCCAGTAAGGTATCAGAGGATGTGACGTGACCTGCCTCACTCACCTCCTGATGGGAAGGAAGCAGGACCCTCTAACTGGGGCTCTCCATGGTGGGCAATTCATCAAAGCTTTTTTTTAGCCAGGTTTCTGGAGAAAAAAGATTTTTACAGTCACAATTTTTTTGCACATTGCACCAAAAACATGTGAATTCTGGCTTTCTCGTGAAATTCTTTTTTATCTCAGCTCTGACAAAGTGGGTGGAACCTGGGGCATGAAGTGGCGAATAACACACGTCAAATTCATGAAGAGCGACGACACTCACTACACAAAAATCTTACTCCAGCAAAGGTTGGAGTGAGATATTGGGTGAGGCGCACATATCGGCGTCTGATACTATATGCCTAGTCTGTTAGGGAATGAAGAGCATCTTCTCCAAAACGCCCCCCTCATCAAGACTGGCATAATGAATCGCCGCTCCCAATGTATATACAGACGCACTCTGACAGAAACTATTCATGCAGGCAATCTGATAGGCCCTGTTTCTGCAACTCTCTTTTAAGGCCATGTTCTTACATTCAGTATTTGGTCAGTATTTTACCTCAGTATTTGTCAGCCAAAACCAGGAGTGGAACAATCAGAGGAAAAGAATAACAGAAACACAATCCAATTTCTGGTTTTGGTCTACAAATACTGACCAAATACTGAACGTGTGAACATGGCCTTAAAAGAGAAGTGTTTATTAGGAGCACAATTCGGCTTTTCTACTCTTGGTGCCATAGCACATTGTCTCACTCTTGTACTGAAACTGATAAATGACCAAGCAATTAATATCCATTAAATTATTTTCCCATTGAATACCCACTAACATACTTTTACATCATGTATATATTGGAGAGATATGATATAACGAGTAGCGCGGTTATAATTAGACAGAGCACACGATTATCCTTTGAGAGAAAATGGGTTCATTCTGTGAGCTGAGTAGCCGACGTTCACTGCAGTGATCAGGTCGGGTTATTGTTTGTATTGGATGAAAGGAGAGAAAATAGAGTGACCCAATTACGTCTAATTCACTAAAAGCCTCTGTAGGAGAACTAGTTGGCATAATTATGTCTTAATGACTCTCCATTAGGAAGGGTAGGTCAACAACATGTTTCTGGAGCATGCTAATTTTACTAATTACTGTATTACTTGATTGTTGCACAAATTAAGGTGCATATCCTTACTTAGAAATCTTATGTATAGGAATGGAATGAAAAGCTATTACCAGAAGTTTCTGTGTGGCTCTCACTGCTCTCTACTGCCCGGTAAATGCATTTTACACCATTGGGGGTATTCTTTTTACAGAAAAGTAAGCAATTTTAGCTAAAAAAAGATTTCTGCAATATAAATGTGTTTAGAGAATGTGAACCACTAGGCTTGTACAGCCTCCACGTTGTAAAATGAGTTACTAGTTCTCCAGCAGTGTGCACCTCTGAATTGAGAGTCTGTAACCCTTTCCTCTCTCCTCTTGATTTTCTAAGCTTATTCATGACCAAGTTAATAGTTGAACTTTTAACTAGTAACATAGTAACATAGTTAGTAAGGCCGAAAAAAGACATTTGTCCATCCAGTTCAGCCTATATTTCCATCATAATAAATACCCAGATCTACGTCCTTCTACAGAACCTAATTGTATGATACAATATTGTTCTGCTCCAGGAAGACATCCAGGCCTCTCTTGAACCCCTCGACTGAGTTCGCCATCACCACCTCCTCAGGCAAGCAATTCCAGATTCTCACTGCCCTAACAGTAAAGAATCCTCTTCTATGTTGGTGGAAAAACCTTCTCTCCTCCAGACGCAAAGAATGCCCCCTTGTGCCCGTCACCTTCCTTGGTATAAACAGATCCTCAGCGAGATATTTGTATTGTCCCCTTATATACTTATACATGGTTATTAGATCGCCCCTCAGTCGTCTTTTTTCTAGACTAAATAATCCTAATTTCGCTAATCTATCTGGGTATTGTAGTTCTCCCATCCCCTTTATTAATTTTGTTGCCCTCCTTTGTACTCTCTCTAGTTCCATTATATCCTTCCTGAGCACCGGTGCCCAAAACTGGACACAGTACTCCATGTGCGGTCTAACTAGGGATTTGTACAGAGGCAGTATAATGCTCTCATCATGTGTATCCAGACCTCTTTTAATGCACCCCATGATCCTGTTTGCCTTGGCAGCTGCTGCCTGGCACTGGCTGCTCCAGGTAAGTTTATCATTAACTAGGATCCCCAAGTCCTTCTCCCTGTCAGATTTACCCAGTGGTTTCCCGTTCAGTGTGTAATGGTGATATTGATTCCCTCTTCCCATGTGTATAACCTTACATTTATCATTGTTAAACCTCATCTGCCACCTTTCAGCCCAAGTTTCCAACTTATCCAGATCCATCTGTAGCAGAATACTATCTTCTCTTGTATTAACTGCTTTACATAGTTTTGTATCATCTGCAAATATCGATATTTTACTGTGTAAACCTTCTACCAGATCATTAATGAATATGTTGAAGAGAACAGGTCCCAATACTGACCCCTGCGGTACCCCACTGGTCACAGCGACCCAGTTAGAGACTATACCATTTATAACCACCCTCTGCTTTCTATCACTAAGCCAGTTACTAACCCATTTACACACATTTTCCCCCAGACCAAGCATTCTCATTTTGTGTACCAACCTCTTGTGCGGCACGGTATCAAACGCTTTGGAAAAATCGAGATATACCACGTCCAATGACTCACCGTGGTCCAGTCTATAGCTTACCTCTTCATAAAAACTGATTAGATTGGTTTGACAGGAGCGATTTCTCATAAACCCATGCTGATATGGAGTTAAACAGTTATTCTCATTGAGATAATCCAGAATAACATCCCTCAGAAACCCTTCAAATATTTTACCAACAATAGAGGTTAGACTTACTGGCCTATAATTTCCAGGTTCACTTTTAGAGCCCTTTTTGAATATTGGCACCACATTTGCTATGCGCCAATCCTGCGGAACAGACCCTGTCGCTATAGAGTCCCTAAAAATAAGAAATAATGGTTTATCTATTACATTACTTAGTTCTCTTAGTACTCGTGGGTGTATGCCATCCGGACCCGGAGATTTATCTATTTTAATCTTATTTAGCCGGTTTCGCACCTCTTCTTGGGTTAGATTGGTGACCCTTAATATAGGGTTTTCATTGTTTCTTGGGATTTCACCTAGCATTTCATTTTCCACCGTGAATACCGTGGAGAAGAAGGTGTTTAATATATTAGCTTTTTCCTCGTCATCTACAACCATTCTTTCCTCACTATTTTTTAAGGGGCCTACATTTTCAGTTTTTATTCTTTTACTATTGATATAGTTGAAGAACAGTTTGGGATTAGTTTTACTCTCCTTAGCAATGTGCTTCTCTGTTTCCTTTTTGGCAGCTTTAATTAGTTTTTTTGATAAAGTATTTTTCTCCCTATAGTTTTTTAGAGCTTCAATGGTGCCATCCTGCTTTAGTAGTGCAAATGCTTTCTTTTTACTGTTAATTGCCTGTCTTACTTCTTTGTTTAGCCACATTGGGTTTTTCCTATTTCTAGTCCTTTTATTCCCACAAGGTATAAACCGCTTACACTGCCTATTTAGGATGTTCTTAAACATTTCCCATTTATTATCTGTATTCTTATTTCTGAGGATATTGTCCCAGTCTACCAGATTAAGGGCATCTCTAAGCTGTTCAAACTTTGCCTTCCTAAAGTTGAATGTTTTTGTGACTCCCTGACATGTCCCCCTAGTGAAAGACAGGTGAAACTGTACAATATTGTGGTCGCTATTTCCTAGATGCCCGACCACCTGCAGATTTGTTATTCTGTCAGGTCTATTAGATAGTATTAGGTCTAAAAGTGCTGCTCCTCTGGTTGGATTCTGCACCAATTGTGAAAGATAATTTTTCTTGGTTATTAGCAGAAACCTGTTGCCTTTATGGGTTTCACAGGTTTCTGTTTCCCAGTTAATATCCGGGTAGTTAAAGTCCCCCATAACCAGGACCTCATTATGGGTTGCAGCTTCATCTATCTGCTTTAGAAGTAGACTTTCCATGGTTTCTGTTATATTTGGGGGTTTGTAACAGACCCCAATGAGAATTTTGTTACCATTTTTCCCTCCATGAATTTCAACCCATATGGACTCGACATCCTCATTCCCTTCGCTAATATCCTCCCTTAAAGTGGACTTTAGACAAGACTTTACATAGAGACAAACCCCTCCTCCTCTCCGATTTTTACGATCCTTTCTAAACAGACTGTAACCCTGTAAGTTGACTGCCCAGTCATAGCTTTCATCTAACCATGTCTCGGTTATTCCCACTATGTCAAAGTTACCTGTAGATATTTCTGCTTCTAGTTCTTCCATCTTGTTTGTCAGGCTTCTGGCGTTTGCGAGCATGCAGTTTAGAGGATTTTGTTTTGTTCCAATCTCCTCACTGTGGATTGTTTTAGAAATGTTCTTACCTCCCTTCTGAGTATGTTTTCCTGGGTCGTCTTTGTTCGAGTCTAATGTTTTTCTTCCCGTCCCCTCTTCTTCTAGTTTAACGCCCTCCTGATGAGTGTAGCGAGTCTTCTGGCGAATGTGTGTTTCCCAGGTTTGTTGAGGTGTAGTCCGTCTCTGGCGAGGAGTCCATCATACCAGTAATTCACACCGTGGTCCAGGAATCCAAATCCTTGTTGTCTGCACCATCGTCTTAGCCAGTTGTTTGCATCAAGGATCCTGTTCCATCTCCTGGTGCCATGCCCGTCTACTGGAAGGATAGAAGAAAAAACTACCTGTGCATCCAGTTCCTTTACTTTCTTCCCCAACTCTTCAAAGTCCTTGCAGATTGTCGGTAGGTCCTTCCTTGCCGTGTCATTGGTGCCAACATGTATCAGAAGAAATGGGTGGACGTCCTTGGAGCTGAAGAGCTTTGGTATCCTATCGGTCACATCCTTGATCATCGCACCTGGAAGGCAGCATACTTCTCTTGCAGTTATGTCCGGTCTGCAGATGGCTGCTTCGGTGCCTCTCAGTAGTGAGTCTCCCACCACCACCACTCTTCGTTGCTTCTTGGCTGTACTTTTTGCTGTCACTTGTTGCTGTGTGCCCTTTTCTTTTTTGCTTGCTGGTATTGCTTCATTCTTAGGTGTGCCATCTTCATCCTCTACAAAGATTTGATATCGGTTCTTCAGTTGTGTGGTTGGTGATTTCTCCATGGTCTTCTTGCTTCTTTTGGTCACATGCTTCCACTCATCTGCTTTTGGAGGTTCTCTGACACTTTTTGCACCTTCTGTGACCAGTAGAGATGCTTCTGTTCTGTCTAGAAAGTCTTCATTCTCTTTGATGAGTTTCAAAGTTGCTATTCTTTCTTCCAGACCCCGCACCTTTTCTTCTAAAAGGGCCACTAGTCTACACTTCTGACAGGTGAAATTGGATTCTTCTTCTGGTCGATCTGTGAACATGTAGCACATGCTGCAGCTCACCATGTAGGTTGTCACATCTGCCATGTTGCTCCTAGATCCTGCTGACTTGCTGTGTGTTTTCCTTCTTGTGTAATCTACTCAGCCAAGCTCTCTTGCAATAATGTCCTACAGGCAAAAATTTGCGCGCCGTAAGGCGCGCGGTTTGGTGATGCTTTCGAAGCAGCTGGTCCCGGCTGTACCCAACGATCTTCTAGCTTAGGGAGACTTCGCTTCTCCCAGAAGGCACCTGGAATATGCAAATTAGCCTCCTGAAGCTTGAATCCCTGGTTTGGTGATGCTTTCGAAGCAGCTGGTCCCGGCTGTACCCAACGATCTTCTAGCTTAGGGAGACTTCGCTTCTCCCAGAAGGCACCTGGAATATGCAAATTAGCCTCCTGAAGCTTGAATCCCTGGTTTGGTGATGCTTTCGAAGCAGCTGGTCCCGGCTGTACCCAACGATCTTCTAACTTAGGGAGACTTCGCTTCTCCCAGAAGGCACCTGGAATATGCAAATTAGCCTCCTGAAGCTTGAATCCCTGGTTTGGTGATGCTTTCGAAGCAGCTGGTCCCGGCTGTACCCAACGATCTTCTAGCTTAGGGAGACTTCGCTTCTCCCAGAAGGCACCTGGAATATGCAAATTAGCCTCCTGAAGCTTGAATCCCTGGTTTGGTGATGCTTTCGAAGCAGCTGGTCCCGGCTGTACCCAACGATCTTCTAGCTTAGGGAGACTTCGCTTCTCCCAGAAGGCACCTGGAATATGCAAATTAGCCTCCTGAAGCTTGAATCCCTGGTTTGGTGATGCTTTCGAAGCAGCTGGTCCCGGCTGTACCCAACGATCTTCTAGCTTAGGGAGACTTCGCTTCTCCCAGAAGGCACCTGGAATATGCAAATTAGCCTCCTGAAGCTTGAATCCCTGGTTTGGTGATGCTTTCGAAGCAGCTGGTCCCGACTGTACCCAACGATCTTCTAGCTTAGGGAGACTTCGCTTCTCCCAGAAGGCACCTGGAATATGCAAATTAACCTCCTGAAGCTTGAATCCCTGGTTTGGTGATGCTTTCGAAGCAGCTGGTCCCGGCTGTACCCAACGATCTTCTAGCTTAGGGAGACTTCGCTTCTCCCAGAAGGCACCTGGAATATGCAAATTAGCCTCCTGAAGCTTGAATCCCTGGTTTGGTGATGCTTTCGAAGCAGCTGGTCCCGGCTGTACCCAACGATCTTCTAGCTTAGGGAGACTTCGCTTCTCCCAGAAGGCACCTGGAATATGCAAATTAGCCTCCTGAAGCTTGAATCCCTGGTTTGGTGATGCTTTCGAAGCAGCTGGTCCCGGCTGTACCCAACGATCTTCTAGCTTAGGGAGACTTCGCTTCTCCCAGAAGGCACCTGGAATATGCAAATTAGCCTCCTGAAGCTTGAATCCCTGGTTTGGTGATGCTTTCGAAGCAGCTGGTCCCGGCTGTACCCAACGATCTTCTAGCTTAGGGAGACTTCGCTTCTCCCAGAAGGCACCTGGAATATGCAAATTAGCCTCCTGAAGCTTGAATCCCTGGTTTGGTGATGCTTTCGAAGCAGCTGGTCCCGGCTGTACCCAACGATCTTCTAGCTTAGGGAGACTTCGCTTCTCCCAGAAGGCACCTGGAATATGCAAATTAGCCTCCTGAAGCTTGAATCCCTGGTTTGGTGATGCTTTCGAAGCAGCTGGTCCCGGCTGTACCCAACGATCTTCTAGCTTAGGGAGACTTCGCTTCTCCCAGAAGGCACCTGGAATATGCAAATTAGCCTCCTGAAGCTTGAATCCCTGGTTTTAGTGATAAACCAGCTTCAGGGAATCAGTCGGGAGAAGTAAGATATTGGTAGAGTGTTTAAGAGCAGCTCACTGACACATTCACCATTAACTCATCTTGTGGTCAGCTATAATACAGAAAGACATAAAGGGTGTAGTGGCCAAAGCGGTCAAAAATTGTCAATAAAACCATATTGCAAACATGCCATTAAGCCAAAAATGCAGATAAATGAAAAATCCCCCCAGTCCATAAACATTCGATACAGAGGAGCCAACTAGTGAACAGCTCCCTTTCAGGATTCATCTGGGGATTGCTCCAGTGCATTGTGTACATGGAGGCATCTGGGTTTTCTGGTACCATACACTGGAGTTTTGATAGATATCTGGGCCAAGCAGCTCTGGTCAGATGTGCAAAGGACGGGAATGAGGTTGGATTTAGACACTGGATTTGGCTTGAACCTTTTCCATCCTCGCACAATGCGCAGGGGCTAGGCAATAGTCAGAGGGTTAAGTATATTGGGTCATCTACAACAAATTAGCGGGGTCTATAACATCCCATCGAGAGTGGATGCAGGAAAAGGCCATCAACCTATTCAATTGCTGCCAGAGCTGACGAAAGTGCACACAATAATTTATTCATGAGGATATTTTCAAGTCCCACAGTCACAGCTTCACATCCACTATTACTATTATGGGGTCAGTTCCCCCTTTAGGACTCCATCCTTTCAGCCAGAATATGGAAAGCTCCTGCATAATGCAGCTCTTAATCTTGCAGGTTTGGTGCACCTATTCATTAGCTTAATTATCAGTGATGATTATTCTTTGCAATAACAGCTTTGGGGTTCTCCAAACTTTCCTCCTCTGAAGGACCCTATATATGGCGGTCTCAAGTTCCTATTCTTCGTATTAATAAACATGACTTCTCTTGAAACATTTATTAATTAGTGTCTGATCTTTTATTATATGTCCAGATATGACCACAATTCACCCTGTCAGTGATGATTGATAGCCTGTTTTAATACATTTTTTCCCATTAAATTGCAATTTTGTATTGGTTTATGTCAGTTTTCTCCAGAGATGAGATTCACTTACTCACCACTAGATGGCAGTATTTCATAGGTGTAAATCTGCTTTGTTGATCATAGAAACTTTGAAAGCACCAGTAATGTAACCACCAATGAAGACACGGTAGGTCAATTTGGGAAATATTTGGTAAAGATGTGCAATGTGTTATTCCTTAAAACTCAGAGTATGCAACATATTATAACAGGATAGAGCCTAAGTAAGACACCAGGAGCAATCTAGAGTATGCCTATAGGATATGGCATAGAACACAAGAAAGGGGGGTCATGCACAAAAGGCAAACATGGATCATATCAGAAAGAATTGTGCAAGCTAGACCATATCTCAAGTATATAAAATGCAGAAGTTTATTAGATAGTAACTAAAAATAAAAAGAATAACACATTAAAAATTAGACCAGCTGGATCCAGTGCAGCGGCGCACAACACAGCGATAATGCTTGGTAAACCTGTAATGATGGTAATACCTCCATATATAAATGCAGTACATGGGACAATAGTAAATTAACGATAAACTGACTCTAGTGTGTTGGTATGGAAATAATGTAAGACAAAATATGCTAGTACCACCAACAATACTAAGGCCCCTTTCACACATCAGTTTTTTGCTGTCAGTTACAATCCATTGGCTCGATGGATCGACGGATCCATCGCGGATTGTGAAAAACTGATGCGACGGATCCGTTTTTTTCTGGTTAATTGGATGGGAGCATGCTCAGTTAAAAAAAAAAAAACGGAATCCATCACCGGATTCTGTCATTGGACGGATCCGGCACAATAGGCTTCCATTCTAGCAAGCGATGGATGGTGACGGATCCGTCGCTGTCCGTTTTTTCAACGCACACAAAAAGCGTTACTTTGTCCACTGTCTCCGGCCATCGGACAAACAATTTTCGACGGATCCGGCGAACGACGAACGAAACGAAAGGCCATCCGTCGTAATCCGTCGCTGATACAAGTCTAAGAGAAAAAAACGGATCCGGCAGCATCAGTCGCCGGATCAGTTTTTTTCAAAATTCGACGGATTGCGACTGATGGCAAAAAGCTGATGTGTGAAAGGGGCCTAAGGAATAAGGTGCAAATTCTAGTCCTTGAATGTATAGGTTGAGGGGGTATGATAAAGTGCATGTGCAAAAATAGAGGAAGAGAAGAAATGTCAAGCAGTAATTACCCAAGCATAGGAGTGCAACTGAATCCCCTATGTGCGTTTCGGTGCTTGCCTTCTTCCGTTAATATATTATTGGTTATTTTTTTATGTGGACATCATCTACAGTGTTGTACGGAAAATGTGCCCCCTATCAAACCTAGTCACCAGTTCAGCTCCTTGCAGCATCTAATCCTCCAACAAATGGCATAGAAATCAATTTAACAATACTATCCAATCCATATTAAGTGGCCTGTCCATGCTGTACATTTATGTAATCTACATAGTCTTGGAGTGCTACACCACAGTGAGGAAGGGGGTATGTGCACACGTTGCGGATTCTCTGCGGATCCGCAGCGTTTTTTGCGGTGCAGAAACGCTGCAGATCCGCAATTGATTTACAGTACAATGTAAATCAACGAGAAAAAAAAAATGCTGTGCACACTTTGCGGAAAATCTGCTGCGGAAACGCAGGGGTAAAAAACGCAGCAAATCCACAAGAAAACGCAGAAAAAACGCACAAAAAACGCTGCGGAACCGCACGAAAAACCCGACAAGTGCGCAGGTGCGTTTTCTGCCAGGAGAGGCAGAATCCGCACCAGAAATTCCTAAGGCTAATCTGCAACGTGTGAACATAGCCATAGACAGCATCTACTGTAAATCCACTTAAAACCTAAAAATTCACGTATGACTGTAATTAAAGGGACGGCCCATCTTGGACATTTATGGCATATTCCTAGTTATGTATCACACTATATGGACATTGGGGTCTAGTTGCACCCGGCTGGAATTGGAGATACCAAGCAATTCTCAGTAAGGAGAGAGCCACACTTCCCATATGGGAAAAGCCGTTCAACTCCAAATCTGCCACTCTTATAATGTTAACCTCATAGTTAGAACAGCAGAATAGGGTAGGGTATAATTAGTTGTCTTGGTGGGGACCTCACAATACAGAGCTATGTTAGGCCAGTCTCACACGTCCAGATAATTTCGGTACCGGAAAAATCGGTACCGGAATTATCCGTGTCCGTGTGTCCGTGTGCTCCCGTGGTACATCAGTGTGGCACACGTGCGGCACACGTGTGCCGCCCGTGTGCCGACTGGGTACCACACGGAGCGTGCAGGAGACAGCGCTAGAGATAAGTGCTGTCCCCTGCATCTGGTGCTGAAGCGGCCATTCATATCTTCTTTCCAGCAGCGTTCGCTAGAGAGAAGATATGAAAAATCTTTTTTTTTTTGTCTTCGTGTTTAAAATAAAGATCCCTATCGCCAACCCTCCTCCCACGCTCTGTGTGCCCCCCCCCCCCCCCGCTGTTACTAAAATACTCACCCAGCTCCCTCGCAGCGTCCTGTCCTCGCCACACCTTCTCCTGTATGAGCGGTCACGTGGGGCCGCTTATTACAGTAATGAATATGCGGCTCCACCCCTATGGGAGGTGGAGCCGCATATTCATGACTGTAATCGGGGTTGCGACAGGGATCTTCATTTTAAACATGAGGACAAAAAAAAAAGGATTTTTCATATCTTCTTTCCAGCGAACGCTGCTGGAAAGAAGATATGAATGGCCGCTTCAGCACCATGTGGGGGGACAGCGCTTACAGTAGCGCTGTCTCCTGCATGGCACACAGACTGCACACGGACAGCGTTCGTGTGCGGTACGTGTTTTACATGGACCCATTGACTTTAATGGGTCCGTGTAATCCGTGCGCTCCCACGAACACTGACACACGGTCTGTGAAAACACGCTGACATGTGCAGTGACACATTGCTTTCAATGTGTCTACGTGAGTCAGTGTCTCCGGTACGTGAAGAAACTGTCAACTCACGTACCGGAGCCACTGACGTGTGAAACCGGCCTTAGCCGTTCTTGTGCTTCTTAGGGCTCGCTCACACTTGTGATGTAATCGAATGAGTGCAATCCAATATAAATTGAATTGCACTCGGCCCAATGTTAAACTATGTGGCGTGGTGCGATTGCAGCCAACAGTCAGATTGCACACAGCCGTAAGTCTATGAGTGTGTTTGAAACATCGTGCTGCACTCGGATATCATCTGAGTGTAGAGCGATTCCTGCAGACGCTGGCAATGGACGAGATAGAGAAATTACTGACACTCGGTCACGATCGCAGCAGAGCAGGAGCCTAGGGTCATTAGCATATTGCATCCGATGCCATACGCTAGTGTAATTCCAGCTTTATTCCAACTGTAGCATACACAAGACAGGACAAAGGGAACAAGCAACAGGATAAGGCTTGCGTGTACTTTTGGGAATGTTTGTCAGCAAGGGCCCAAAACAGATTTCTGCAGCTGTAAACCATACTTGCTAACTTTTAGAAAATGCCATGCAAGACACTTTGGAAAGTTTTGCAGAACCAAAGTTAAAGGGCCACTGTCACCCCCTCCAGCCATTATAAACTAAAAGAGCCACCTTATGCAGCAGTAATGCTGCAGTCTAACAAGGTGGCTCTTTTAGTTTTTGGTGCATTTATTCCCAAAATAAAGCGTTTTATAACTTCTCCAAAATACCTGTCTTTAGCCAGGGAGGCAGGTCCTCACCCCCCTGCTTGAAACGCCACACTGCCGTCACTCAAATCTTCAGGGGCGCCTGAACTGGAAGGACAGAAGATTGTAAGTCGTTTGTCTGCACCCACACCCGAAGGTGCAGCAGTACACAGAGAGCCCAGGTTGTGATAGAGACCCTGTAAAAAGGCTTGCATTGCCCACCAAATGGGTACTGTCCCACGACAGGAGAGAGGACCTTGTAAGGGAGCCACAGGCAACATGGACTTCACAAAAGAGCGCTAGAAGGAAGGCTTACAAACCTCACCTGGGAGAGGGATCCATCATTGCCTTCAGGCCAGCCGGACCACACCAACACCTGTTGCTGGTACCCTGGACTGAGACTGTCTACATCAGTAAACCAGGTAAAGAGACTGCAACCCTGTGTCCTCCGTTTACTTCCGGCACCACACCATCCTTGCCAAACACCGGGAGCCCTGGGGACCCAAATTCACCTGTGGGAAGCAATATTATCTTTACTGCAGTACCATCACCCCCAGAGGACCCCTTTAAGCAGCGTCGGTCACCCCTGACCGAGTACCACAGGTGGAGTCACAAACTTTTATTACTTTACAAATCCCTTTAAAGACTTTCCCTTTTTATTTGGGTGCCCAGGGCCACAGACCGAGTCGCCGCCACTGTGACCACCCCTTTTATAACGATCGGACCCGGTACTGAGTACCCCATGGCCCTGGCAGGCATTCTACCTGCACGTGAGGAAAGTGACATAGTGAATCAGAAAAACTATACCACATTTCTAATTGGAGGGATTTGTTAATATTATTATTATTACACCTACCACAAATTGGGATAGCATTTTGGAGATGGGAATACCCCTTTAAGGACCCCAGAAGGTGAGAAATGCATTGCCTTTGTGTGTTTGTCATTGCCATTTTGCTATATGTTTAATGCAGTATGCACAGAGCCATGAAGATGTTTTTAGTTTTACCTAATAAATGCTTGGAATTTTACTGATACAGTGACATGCTGGCTGTCCTTTGGATTACACATGTAACTAACCCAAAACAGTAGAGCTGAACTTTGTCTGCTTATAAACACATTTGCTGCAGGGCTCATAGCTCTGCTGTATTGCAACACTGGCTGCCTGTGAGAGGGAAGCTGAAGCTTCTGCAGATGTATTTAAAGCTGTAATGTGTCAAGCATAATCACACACAGCTTTGCAGTGAGATCAGGAGAGCAGACAGTGGCAATTACATGTTTCATACTCAGCGTCGGACTGGAGTAGCTTGGGCCCACCAGAGAACATCATTCTAAGGGCCCACCATGCTTAAAGGTACCGTCACACTAAGCGACGCTGCAGCGATACCGACAACCATGTCGATCGCTGCAGCGTTGCTGTGTGGTCGCTGGAGAGCTGTCACACAGACAGTTCTCCAGCGACCAACGATCCCGAAGTCCCCGGGTAACCAGGGTAAATACCGGGTTACTAAGCGCAGGGCCGCGCTTAGTAACCCTATGTTTACCCTGGTTACCGTTGTAAATGTAAAAAAACAAACACTACATACTTACATTCCCGGTGTCTGGTCATGTCCCTCACCGTCAGCTTCCCGCACTGACTGAGCGCTGGCCGTGAAGTACAGCTGCTCACCAGTCAGTGCGGGAAGCTGAAGGCGAGGGACATGACCAGACACCGGGAATGTAAGTATGTAGTGGTTTTTTTTTTACATTTACAACGGTAACCAGGGTAAACATCGGGTTACTAAGCGCGGCCCTGCGCTTAGTAACCCGATATTTACCCTGGTTACCAGTGAAGACATCGCTGAATCGGCGTCACACACGCCGATTCAGTGATGTCAGCGGGAGATCCAGCGACAAAATAAAGTGCTGGACTTTCCCCAGCGACCAACGATCTCCCAACAGGGGCCTGATCGTTGGTCGCTGTCACACATAACGATTTTGTTAACGATATCGTTGCTACGTCACAAAAAGCAACGATATCGTTAATGATATCGTTATGTGTGACGGTACCTTAAGGGGTACTAGCTGCAGAGTCTTCCCTTAGCTTCCATCTAGTCAAGCACCCTTATCTGCAGCAGATAATTATGGGTAAACAAGACAAGTGCTGCCGAACACAATGATATTCTATAAGAACAAAGATTTTATTATTTAGACATGTGCCACATACACACACTAGACATGACACATACGCACAAGTCACACCCTAGACACAGGATACATACACATGATACACACGAGTCACACGCTAGACACAGGATACATACACGTGACACACACCAGTCACACACTAAACATAGGATACATACACGTGACACACACCAGTCACACACTAAACCAGGGCCGGCTCCAGGTTTTCGAGGGCCCCGGGCGAAAGAGTCTCAGTGGGCCCCCCCCCCTTTAACACATACCCCGATTTATGATGCACAGATACGGCAGAGAAATGTATAGAAAATTATGCGGCACTCACCCCGAATTAGCTGTGAAGATTGTGATCTTTATTGGAGAAAAATGAAGTTTACATCCATCAGGACATCAGGTACATGAGAGGGTGCGGTATAGGAGCACGGACGACGGCCGTTTCACACACACAGGTGCTTCGACGGGTCAAGGTAGGGTCTACCTGGACCCGTCGAAGCACCTGTGTGTGCGAAACGGCCGTCGTCCGTGCTCCTATACCGCACCCTCTCATGTACCTGATGTCCTGATGGATGTAATCTTCATTTTTCTCCAATAAAGATCACAATCTTCACAGCTAATTCGGGGTGAGTGCCGCATAATTTTCTTCTTTCTTACTGAATACGGATTACTTGCTGGACATTCATGCAGAGCACCATTACCCTTTATGATTATGACGCCTGAATACACAGCTGTCCACTAACAGTCCTGCTTGTTTGGAGACGTTCTACTCTAGTGCCGTTCTGCTCCATATACTATAGAGAAATGTATAGTACAATGCCAGATTTCACTTCTTACATGAGTGACAGCTATTGTAAATTCTGCAGTGTATATATACAGGAGTGGTACTGTGCAGTGTATATAAACAGGGGGAGAGGTGCTGTGCAGTGTATATATACAGGAGAGGTGCTGTGCAGTGTATATATACAGGAGGAAAGGTACTGTGCAGTGTATATATACAGGGGGGAGGTGCTGTGCAGTGTATATATAGAGGAGGAGTGGTACTGTGCAGTGTATATATACAGGAGGAGCGGTACTGTGCAGTATATATATATATAGGGGGAGAGGTGCTGTGCAGTGTCGTGAGCAGGACGTTGTTGTATCAGAAAATCTTTTCTGTTTTGAGTTTTTCTATGAAAAAAAGACTTTTCTACATAAACAACGTTGTTTGGTTTTGCGGCCCCAACAGATCTGTGCTACAAAGTAACAGGCGGCTCGGGCATTAATGAGGGACCTGATGCTGAATCCTTTCCACAAACCCTAATGACCCAATTAGTGCCCCGTCATTAGAAGCTCATTAAACGCCTCCCTGTCCCGAGCAGTCATGTACAGTATGGGGGGATCCTGCAGCCCACCCCCTGACTGCTCCATACCATACACTGCCCTCTGTCGCGCTCACTATTATCCTGTGCATTTCTCAGTCATCGTTACCCCATGTTACACTTGTCACCCCCCACTACAGAGTAGCAGGGCAGCCAATGTCACAGGTCACCCCCTCCCGGACCCTAATGGCAGCAGGAAATGTCTGCTCCTCTATTGGGTTGGAACCTGATTTAATCAAGGAATAATGTGGATTTGTTGCCGGTGGCTGCAGGGGAAGGGTTAAGTGATGCCATGTCAGTGGTGGGAGCAGTGGCAGCTGCTGGGACCTGGACAGAGACAACCAATGTTGCTGTGACTGCACAGTGTGATGTGGAGGAGAGAAGCTGAGACGCAGAAATCACCCACATGCCAGCACTGGGCAGAGTCCCTCCAGTCACCAGCCTGGGGGCCACGGGGCCCCAACGTACAGCCCACAGATCAGTTTTATCCATGACAGCAGCTTCCCTTCCTCCTTGGCATCTGGTTAACCCCATTTATGCGGGTCGGATTGTTATCTTTAAGGTTCAGCAATAACCTTCATACAGATGGGAAGGGGTTAAGCTTCTTCCTATCCCACTGGTGCAGGTTCGGTGCAGCATGCATGTATTCTGGGGTTCTGGGTGAGCTGGGCAGCTGCAGGTTGCAGGCTGCACCCCACCAGCTGCTCCTCCAGACAACACCAACATTTTTAGGCAGCAGAGACAGACAGCAGCAGACTGAGCCACAAGTCCAACTGCAACCACTGCTAGATACCATAGCACTCACTCAGCAACAGGCACTGGTAGGAACTCATCCGGAATCTGCCTGGTAAGTGTTCATCAGCACTGCAGCCAGCCAGGGGCCAGAGCAGAGCAGGAGAACTTGCTCTCTCCGCCCACAAACAATGTCACACTGGCTGCCTTCTCTTAACCCCTATGTGCCTGCCTGGCTGCACTGGCTGAGTGAGAAGATGCTTGTGTCAGAGCTGGCACATAGGGGTTAAGAGAAGGCAGCCAGCAGTGACTTTGTGGGCGGAGAGAGCATGTTCTCCTGCTCTGCTCTCCCAGCTGAATCTATGACAGCGTGAGTGGGCCCCCCCTCTCTCAAAGGCCCCGGCATTTGCCCAGGTGCGCCGGGTGCTGACGCCGGCCCTGCACTAAACACACGATACATACACGTGACACACACCAGTCACACACTAAACATAGGGTACATACACATGACACACACCAGTCACACACTAGACACAGGATACTAACACGTGACACACACCAGTCACACGCTAGACACATGACACACTTACACAGCATACAAACACCAGTCACACAGTAGACACAGGATTAGAGATGAGCAGACCCTTGGATGTTCGGGTCCAGCCGAACAGTTACAAAAAAAGTCCAGGTTCGGGTACAGAACAGTACCCGGACCCCATTCACTTGAATGGGGGGCCCGAACTACCAGTGTTTACCACTCTGTGAGTTGCAAGACAGAGTGGCAAACATTGCTTCTGATCGGCGGTAAAATCATCCCCGCCAGTCAGACAGCTGAGGTCCACATGCTGTCAAATGATCTGAACCCGCAGCTGTTATTGGAGGTATAGTTTACCTCCGGTTACTGGCGTCGGCTAACCTCATCGAGGTTACGACAGGTCACTGAGGCTGTGTTCCCAGCTGGGCCCCTGAACTGCAGTGGCCCTCATCATCCGTCCTTCTCCACAAAGCCTCATCATCCGCCCTTCTCCACACAGCCCCTCATCATCTCTCCTTCTCCACAAAGCACCTCATCATCCCTCCTTCTCCACACAGCCCCTCATCATCCCTCCTTCTCCACACAGCCTCGTCATCCCTGCTTCTCCACACAGCCTCGTCATCCCTCCTTCTCCACACAGCCTCGTCATCCCTCCTTCTCCACACAGCCTCGTCATCCCTGCTTCACACAGCCTCGTCATTCCTCCTTCTCCACACAGCCTCGTCATCCCTCCTTCTCCACACAGCCTCGTCATCCCTCCTTCTCCACACAGCCTCGTCATCCCTCCTTCTCCACACAGCCTCGTCATCCCTCCTTCTCCACACAGCCTCGTCATCCCTCCTTCTCCACACAGCCTCGTCATCCCTCCTCCACACAGCCTCGTCATCCCTGCTTCTCCACACAGCCTCGTCATCCCTCCTTCTCCACACAGCTCCTCATCACCCCCCTTCTCCACACAGTCCCCTCATCACCCCCCCTTTTCCATACAGCCCCTCATCATCCCTCCTTCTCCACACAGCCTCATCATCCGCCCTTCTCCACACAGCCTCATCATCCCTCCTTCTCCACACAGCCCCTCATCATCCCTCCTTCTCCACACAGCCCCTCATCATCCCTCCTTCTCCACACAGCCTTGTCATCCCTCCTTCTCCACACAGCCTCGTCATCCCTCCTCCACTCAGCCTCGTCATCCCTCCTTCTCCACACAGCCTTGTCATCCCTCCTTCTCCACACAGCTCCTCATCACCCCCCTTCTCCACACAGTCCCCTCATCACCCCCCTTTTCCACACAGACCCTCATCATCCCTCCTTCTCCATACAGCCCACTCATCATCCCCCTTTTCACACAGCCCCTCATCATCCCTCCTTCTCCACACAGCCTCATCATCCCTCCTTCTCCACAGCCTCGTCATCCCTCCTTCTCCACACAGCCTCGTCATCCCTCCTTCTCCACACAGCCTCATCATCCCTCCTTCTCCACACAGCTCCTCATCACCCCCCTTCTCCACAGTCACCTCATTACCCCCCCTTTTCCACACAGACCCTCATCATCCCTCCTTCTCCATACAGCCCCCTGATCATCCCCCTTTTCACACAGCCCCTCATCATGACCCTTTTTTCATGCAGCCCGTCATTATCATCTCCACTTCTCCACACAGCCTCTCATCATCTTCCCTATACAAGCCCCACTCTAGTTACATCAACCCTTTCCAAAAAACATCCTCTCACCACTCACTGAATCCTGGGTCTTCATTCCTATTTGTTCAAGGGTTCATTGCTCAGCCCCTTGGTCCTCTCCTCACGGGGCTCCATGGTGCAGCCTCTCATTTCATTCCTCTCCAGCAGCCTGAGCCTCAGAACAACGCTGCTTCCTGGTCACTGGTCTGATGGAGGCCCTGCCCCTTCCGGTGACATCATGCCATTGCCCTCAGGCTCTAAAAATCAACTCCGCTCTAGAGGCTGTGTGCTGTACAGTGCAGTCTCACAGCCTGTGGCTCTGTGCTGTGCGTGGTGTGTTATTCCACACCCAGTGCTGGCCGTCTGCACTGCTCAGCAACAAGTGATGTGAGGTGAGCGCTTTCTCATCACCTGCTGCTGCCGCTTCTATTGATCTCATTCAGCACACCACAGCTGATAGAGCGGTGAGTGCCACTAGATCAGCAGAAGCCACAGCAAATGATGACAAAGCTCTCACATCACTTGTTACTGAGCAGTGCAGACGGCTGGCACTGAGTATGGAATAAAGAACTCACCGCTGGGTGCAGGCACTAATAATGAATTGAATGAGGCAGGAGTCTGCTGCTGGTGAGGGGGAGTGCCCACTGGGAGGCGGGCCCACCGGAGGATTCTCCGATCTCCCGGTGGGCCAGTCCAAGCCTGTTCATACTGGTAAAGTTTTGTTTAATTTAAAATAACCTTTGGAGGGAGATTATCAGTGTCAGGCCCAAAGATCTTAACAGCACATTTACATATAAGAAAAATATGGATTTCTCTGGAATAAGACATTGGATTACAGATATCAAGGAATCATTTTACAGAATGGTGGCTCAGTGGTTAGCACAGCAGCCTTGCCGCGCTGGAGTCCTGGGTTCAAATCCCACCAAGGACAACATCTGCAAAGACTTTGTATGTTCTTCCCGTATTTGCGTGGTTTCCTCCGGGTACTCCGTTTTCCTCCCATACTCGAAAGACATATTGATCTGCCGCCTCACCACCACCCAAGATGCCCCTTCACCACCACCCGAGATGCCGCGTCACCACCATCCAAGATGCTGCTTCACCACCACTCGAGCTGCCGCCTCACCACCAACAGAGCTGTTTCACCCCCGACCTTCTGTCTCTTCCCGAGTATCCCATAGAATGTTAAGTCCGCAAGGGCAGGGTCCTCTCCCCTCTGTACCAGTCTGTCATTGTAAAGTTGATTACTGTAAACGATATCTATAACTATATACGTAACCCCTTTCTCATGTACACAACCATGGAATTAATGGTGCTATATAAATAAATAATAATGATAATAATAATAGGGAATTTAGATTGTGAGCCCCATCGGGGACAGCGATGATAAGGTCTGTAAAGTGCTGCGGAATATGTTAGCGCTATGTAAAAATAATAATAATTATTATTATTCAACTTTATATGACCTGCAATCCCAAAAATATTTCTAAGGAAGGTTGATCCTATTGACAGATTTTCTTTTAACACTGTAAAAACTCCTACTGTCGCTGTTCCCTTTCCAATCTATCCTGAATTCAGCAGCCAGGCCCACAATGCTGTCCAGCAACAGCACTGATATCTCAATCCTGCACCAGTCATTGCACTAGTTGCCCATCTGTTACATACTGCAACATAAATTTATCACATTCACCCACAAAGCTTTCCACAGAGCTGCAATGTCCTACATTGTCCATCAACCACTCATGCTCTTCATTCTCCTAATGATCTAAAGCCCCCATAGATGTCGGTTAACCAATTGCTCAGCTAATCATTCGTCCAACAGTTATCTGTTGTGAATTCCGCTCTTGGGCTCCCTCCGGTGGTTGTAAGTGGCACTTTTGTGAGTTCTGCTCTTGGGCTCCCTCTTGTGGTTTCAAGTGGTATGGCTGCTCCTTGGAGTTAGCTGTCATCAGCTGCCTCCACTTATCGTCTCTTCTGCTCGGCTATTTAGGCCTGGCTGTTCCTTCAGTCAGTGCCACTTGTAAATGGTTCCTGGTTGGATTCACATCTCTTTGGATTTCCCTGTTATCCTGACCAGTTCAGCAAAGCAAAGTTTTTGCTTGCGCTTTTCTGTTCACAGATTGTGGACTTATCCGTTCAGTGCTTTCTATGTTTGTCCAGCGTTATCAATATGAATTAATTCTGTCTTGCTGGAAGCTCTGGGAAGCAGATTTACCCTCCACACCTTTAGTCAGGTGTGGAGATTTTTTGTAAACGCTGCGTGGATTTTTGTAGTGTTTTATACTGACCGCACAGTATTCCATCCTGTCCTATCTATCAAGCTAGACTGGCCTCCTGTGCTCATCCTGGTTTCATTCTGTGTATGTCTTTTCCCTCTCCACTCACAGTCATTATTTGCGGGTGGCTAATCTATCCTTTGGGGATTTTCTCTGAGGCAAGATAGTTTTCCTGCTTCTATCTTTAGGGGTAGTTAGCTCTTAGGCTGTGACGAGATGCCTAGGGAGAGTTAGGAGCATTCCACGGCTACTTCTAGTGTTGTGTTGAGCTTAGGGACTGCGGTCAGTACAGTTACCACTTCCTTCAGAGCTCGTTCCATGTTGTTCCTAGACCACCGCATCATAACAGTTGTCTTGCCCAACTTTTCTGTATACAGGAGAGTTCATCCTGCCAAGAGCTCCTGTGTTCTCTGTAACAAAGCTATTGCTAGATTCTTGTGGCAGCATTTTATTGTTTAGATAATGAAAGAATTGGCCGTCTGAATTCGGACATGTCGTCTTCTTATCTTCCCTGACATCATCTGTTGTGGAAGGGTGGGAGGCTGCCATACACATTAGATTCTTGATCACTGAATATCAACAGGTCCGGCCAACATTAGTCAAATGCTTATGGGGGACTAAAAATATCCTACATATTCTGAACCACCCACTCACGTCTCCAAAACTTTTCTCATGCTTCAACAGTTCTCTTGAATGCACTATCCCAGACAAACAGGTTTACTTCCAATGTCCACAGTTTAAATATGTCCTAAAAACACATTTTTTAACACATTGTGCTAATCTAACCTTTGTCAATTTCTCTTTCCTATGCTTTTTCTCAGTATCTGGCCCTTTTTATAATTTATTTCCCATACACTACTTGCACTCAGTAGCCGGCTGGTTTGTGCAGCTTTACATGAATGCTATTATTTCTTATAAAGATGGCTGAACCATACAATGTAAGCATTTTTTACCTATTGTGTCTCCCGTACCTCCTTGCAGATTGTAAGCTTTTGCGGGCAGGCCCCTCACTGCTCATGTTTGCATTGGTGAATATTGTGCTACTCTGTAGTGTGTGATATTTTCTGTAAATGTGCCCTCAGAGCTGTAATGTGCTACAGAATATGTTGATGATATATCTAAATAAAATTATTACCTTTATTATTATCATTACTATAATTTGGTGCTCCACTGTGCAGCCTAAGAGAATATTGTAAACTACTGCACATACAATTTCTATAAATTCTTTTAAAATTCTTCTTTGTATTTACTATTTTTTCCATTAAGACGCATGTAAAGGTGAGCCCAAGAGAAAGACGGCACTTAGTATCCATTAGATCTAGTGGAACATGGGTCTGTTTGTGATTGCAAAGTGCTTTATTACAAAGAATATTTTCGTAGTTTTCCAGGAACGCTAAGCAACACATGAAATCTTTATTTCTTAAGACCTTTATTAACTGCAGATGGACTAATAATTAAAAACAGAAATGAGGTACTAATGGTACATACAGCTCTGGCAAAAATTAAGAGACCACTGCACAGTTTTATAAAAATCAGCTTCTCTATATGTCTGACAGCCATTCCATTCCAGTGTCAGTTGAATTCCAATCAGAGTACACCTCATTCTACTTAATGTGCTTCTGATTAGGTGATCACCTAAACCAAATCTTATTTAACGAAAGAAAGTATAAAACAAACCCTGCAGTGGTGTTCACAATCCTCTTGTAATAGGACAAGCTGGTTGGGAAAACAAGTGCTAGCAATATCCCAAAAGTAATAGGAATGAAAAAATAACTTTTAACCATGCCAAAGGAGTTGAAAAGAAAAGTCTTGAGTGAGGAAAAGAAGGGCTCAATTCTGGCTTTACTAGCAGAGGGATACAGTGAGCGTCATGTTGCCTCCATCCTTAAAATTTCTAAGACTGCAGTCCATTACAACAAGGTCAAGAAGCAGACATTGGGGACAACAAAGCTACAGACCGGCAGAGAGCGAAAATGACTCTCCACTGACCAGAATGACTGTCATCTTATTGTAATGTCACTCAGCAACTGCAGGATGACATCAAGTGACCTACAAAAGGAATGGCGAATGGCAGCTGGGGTGAAGAGCATGGCGAGAACAGTTTACAACAGGCTCCTAGAGACAGGGCTCAAGTCATCAAGGTAATCATCTCTGATGAGTCTAATTTTCAGCTTTGCCAAACACCTGGTCATCTAATGGTTAGATGGAGACCTGGAGAGGCGTACAAGCCACAGTGTCTTGCACCCACTGTGAAATTTGGTGGAGCATCGGTGATGATCTGGGGATGCTTCAGCAAGGCTGGAATTGGGCATGTTAATCTTTGTAAAGGATGTATGAATCAAGCCGCATGCAAGGTTATCCTGTAAAAACATTCCTTCTGCTCAGGTGATGTTCCCCAACTCTGAGGACTGTTTTTCCAGCAGGACAATGCGCCATGCCACACAGCTAGGTCAATCAATGTGTGGATGAAGGACCACCACATCAAATCCCTGTCATGGCAGCCCAATCTCCAGACCTGAACCCCATTGAAAACCTCTGGAATGTAATCAAGAGGAAGATGGATAGTCATAAGCCATCAAACAAAAAACTGCTTAAATGTGTGTACCAGGAGTGGCATAAGGTCACCAAAAAGCAGTGTGAAAGACTGATGGAAAGCATGTAAAGATGCATGAAAGCTGTGATTAAAAATCATGGTTATTCCACAAAATATTGATTTCTGAACTCTTCCTGAGTTAAAACATTAGTATTGTTGTTTCTAAATGATTATGAACTTGTTTTCTTAGCATTATTTGAGGTCTGCAAGCACTGCATTTTTTTTGTTTTTTTGTTATTTTGACCATTTTTCATTTTCTGAAAATAAATACAAAATGTGCTTGGAAATTTGAAGATATGGTGTCTGTAGTTTATAGAATAAAAGAGCAATTTACATTTTACTCAAAAATATACCGATAAAGAGAAAAATCAGGCAAACTGAAAATTTTGCAGTGGTCTCTTAATTTTTGCCAGAGCTGTATAGCATGGCAAGAAAGGGAAGGAGCCTAAATATTGTTCTCATATAAATAAAATAATATTTTTTTGTTATTATTATTTTTTTTACTGCAGCCTGGAAATGCATGTAGAGCTATACACAAACACATGTAAAATGAGCTACTCAACAAATATCATGTCTATTGGTCCCACTACCACTGGTAACCCATATCCACTAAGGGTTATGTAACCACTACAAGAAAACTCCGCCCTTAAGATACCATGCTTTTCAATTACCATAAATTACATTTTCTTTTAATGTAACTGTATACACCATGTACATAATTTATTACAAAATGTAGATTTTTTTGGGGGTGTGGGGGAATTGGAGGGGGTGCAACAGAAATTTACACACATAGAGCATGATATCCTCACAGTGAATCTCCCCCAACAATTTTGCTCCCCTCCAGATATACAGTATGAGCCTACAGTGTCCAGAGCACAATATAATATCTCCACAGTAGGTGCGTAAAGGCACTTGTCCCTCATTATAATGTCCTCAAAGATCCGTCACACACGGTTTCATAGTTCCTTCAAAGCATCATGCCCTCATAGCTTTTAGTAAGATGACCCCATGCTGTATGATAGCTCCACAGCCCCCTTCCCAACAGTATGATGGCCTCTTGGTATGATGTACTCAAAACGCCTACTTAGTTTAATGGCCCATCACTTAGTAAGGTGGGACCCACTCAATATTATTTCTTCCTCAAAGTTGTCCAATAGGATGATGTCTACTCACTATGATGGCTCCCACAGTCCTCCATTTAGTATGATGGCTCCCACAGTCTAACACTCAATGTGATAGCCCCCAGAGCACCTCACTTAGTATTATGGCCCTCAAAATTTACACAACCCTTCACTCAGTAAGATGGCCTCCTCAGTCTATTCCCCACAAGTACCTAACAATAAATAGATAAACACTCTTTACCTATCCATGTTCCCCAGGTGCACTGCTCTGGTCTGTGCAATTTGAGGCCTGAGGATCCAAACTGCAGGCATTATGTACTCACGGATTATTTAGATAAAAATCAGTGTAATTATGCATTTTGTTTGGTATTGTAAAACTGAGGCAGACTGTTTGGCCCTGTTTTTGGCACTTTACGATCAGTATTCCTATCATGAGAGGCACAGTGTAGGATGACAAAGGAGGTCTCCTGTTGTGAATTCTGCTCTTGGTCTCCCTCCAGTGGTTGTTGGTGGGAATGCAGTTGTCTCTGACTCGCAGTCCTGGCCAGGTGTATCGGATAATTACAATTCTGACTGGGATATTTAGGTGTGCAGGATCCTTTAGCCCCTGTCAGTTGTCAATGTTTCTCTGGAAGTGTTGGATTTCTGCCTGGCCTCTCCTGCTTATCTGCCAGTTCAGCAAAGATAAGTGTCTGTTTCTTTTCCTGTGGCACACATGCAGTGTGCTTATTTTCAGTACTGTTCGTTTGTTTTTCTTTTGTCCAGATTAGACTGTGTCTGTGTTTTCTCAGTCTGGTTGGTTTCACTGGACTTGCAGATATACGCTCCTACATCTTTAGTTAGATGTAGGAAGTTTTTTGTATATTCTGCTGTGGATTTTTTGAAGGGTTTTAATACTGACCGCACAGAACTCTGTCCTATCCTGTCCTATCTAGCTAGAGTGGCCTCCTGTGCTAAATCCTGTTTTTTCTGCCTGTGTATGTTTTTTCCTCTCCGACTCACCGCCAATATTTGTGGGGGGCTGTCTATCCTTTGGGGATTTTCTCTGGGGCAAGACAGTATTCCGATTTCCATCTTTAGGGGTATTTAGTCCTCCGGCTGTGACGAGGTGTCTAGGTGTGTTAGGTACACTCCACGGCTACTTCTAGTTGCGGTGTTAAGTTCAGGTTTGTGGTCAGTATAGTGGCCACTTTCTCCAGTGAAAGTTCTCATGCAGCTCCAAGGTCACCGGATCATAACAGTCTCCTTCCTCCATTCAACCAGACGCTGCAGTCACTTTAATTACCTGCCACCAAGGCAAATTGTTCTAGCTGAAACTTTCTGAACTCTTGTCCCTGCATCTTCCTTGAGTGTGATACTGAATTCACAATCAAACTTTACGCTCATAGAACTGAACCTCTTATAGGCCAACCATCTAATGTTCATGGAATTATCTCATCTATGCGGCAAAGAAAGCAGATGTCATGGAGAAAAAACGATCAGTCATACTGGACTTCAATATATCTGGTCTACCACTGCAAGAGGTATCCGGTAGTGGCTTCTTTCCTCCTTTAAGATCTCATGTGTATGAAGGGATTGAATAATAGCTGTCGGTCAACTCAGCATTCTGTCTAAGGTGTAAAGCCATCTTAAAGATTCTACATTTAGGTTCTAGAACATAACCAGACAATCCATTATAAAGTTACATAGGAGCCAATGTGTAGTTTTTACTCACAGGTGTAGCTTTTGTGGTATGCCAATGGTTATCTTAATGAGGTGAATACTAGAGACGAGTAAATCACTCCGCACAACCTTAGGGTACCGTCACACTATACGATTTACCAACGATCACGACCAGCGATACGACCTGGCCGTGATCGTTGGTAAGTCGTAGTGTGGTCGCTGGAGAGCTGTCACACAGACAGCTCTCCAGCGACCAACAATGCCGAGGTCCCCGGGTAACCAGGGTAAACATCGGGTTACTAAGCGCAGGACCGCGCTTAGTAACCCGATGTTTACCCTGGTTACCAGCGTAAAAAAAAACAAACAGTACATACTTACATTCCGGTGTCTGTCCCTTGCCGTCTGCTTCCCGCACTCACTGACTGCCAGCCGTAAAGTGAAAGCACAGCACAGCGGTGATGTCACCGCTGTGCTCTGCTTTCACTTTACGCCCGGCAGTCAGTGAGTGCGGGAAGCAGACGGCAAGGGACCTGACGGACACCGGAATGTAAGTATGTACTGTTTTTTTTTTTTTACATTTACGCTGGTAACCAGGGTAAACATCGGGTTACTAAGCGCGGCCAATGTGCTTAGTAACCCGATGTTTACCCTGGTTACAAGCGAACGCATCGCTAGATCGCGGTGTCACACACACCGATCTAGCGATGACAGCGGGAGATCCAGCGACGAAAGAATGTTCCAAACGATCTGCTACGACGTACGATTCTCAGCAGGATCCCTGATCGCTGCTGCGTGTCAGACACAGCGATATCGTATGGATATCGCTGGAACATCATGAATCGTACCGTCGTAGCGATCAAAATGGCACTGTGTGACGGTACCCTAAGTCCACGGTCCAGGTCTGTGTTCTCTGGCCTTGGATGGGAGCTGCACAAATTATCTGAGCTTCCACATTCTCAGGCGTGGCATTAGATATTCTTGCCTGGCGTGACATCATTTGTGAGAAGTGTGGTGCAGAAGTGACATCTCGACAGCTCAGCTAATCATAAGCTGAGCCTGTGATCTCAGAGGTTAAGGAAATTTGTAAAGCTCCTGTCCACAGCCAGAGACAATTGACTTGGATCGTGTATAGGGGTTGCGCGTAGCGATCTGCTTGTCTTTAGTGAACAACCTATTAATTACAATGAGTTGTTTCAAGATTCACATTTCAACTCAATTATGTCAGATGGTGGCCTGTATGTATGCTGACTTGTTGACATCAATTCAATCATTGTTTACGGGTCTAAATTTACAATTGGTGCATGACCTTATTAGCCAGCTGAATACTGGACACCAATAGGTCCACATGATTTTGATTTCTCTTCTTTGGTGTTCAATTCTTGATATGTTTTACTTGGGACATACACCAATCATTATCTTTAAAATCATAACATGAATGATTACAATAGAAAACTACAAATAAGTAAAGAAAAACATAGGACCTGCACATGTTTAGCATTAAATTACTGTACAGGTTCAAAAATATGCTATGTGGCCAATGTACAAACATATACATGCAAAAGCCTTGCAATCCCAGTTCAGATGAGGCCTGGTTTGGCACATGGAGAAGTAGTTAGATATTAGTGATAGGGACTTAACATATTTAGGTACACTTTGAGGTGTTTCGATGGCTTTTGCACATTTTGATTAAAAATTGTAAACTAAATACCTTACGTTTTTAATGTTTACAGCAATAGCGGAGTTCATGCAGTCATTAATTGCTGTGCATAAACCATAGAGGTCATGCAATACAATGGAAAGAAGAACTACGTACATTTCCACAAATCAATAAGCAGTAACAGATAACACAGGTCCATCTACTGTATATTCAATACAGTGCTTATAGCACAAGCCAGCAGCTGTTGTATAATCCAATAGCCCTTCTCAATAGCTAAGGCTTAATTCATTAGACTCAGCCACTTCTTCAGCCCAGAGCTGCACTATCTAAAGTCAATGGCTTTGCAAAAACATCAGCAGTCATGTCTTCAGTTGGGCAGTGCTGTAAGTCCAGAAGTCCTTGTTTTTGAAAATCCCCCCTAAAAAGGAACTTCATATCAATATTCTTGTTCTTGGGTTAACAATTTTCAATTATGCAAGTAGCTGCCATCTTTGTTGTCATGCATCAATTTCCTTTCATATTCTTCAGCTTTTATCCATTTATTCACTTCTTCTCAGAGCTGAGATTTGTTTTCCCAAGACATGGGTTCATATACACTGCCTTGCCATCTTTACTTTCGCTGGTTGGATGTGTCTTCTCATTTGTAGTGTTTGGGCTTACACTGAATTGAGACATTTGCTCAGAAGTAGTCTGATCACTGTCAATTTTACCTGTCATTAATTTTGTAATGCCATCATCACATATCTCAGATTCTTCGTTAGGTTCTGTTTGTATTTGTGTCGTTTCTTATGGGATTATTAAACACATTATTTTTCACAAAACACATTAAACAGATTATTTTTGTTAATATACAGACTTAGTCCAACTTAGTTTCCTTCCGGTACCTTTCCAATTTTTTTTTTAATCTCTATCTGCCACTTGATACATTCCGCTCCACGTACCAGAATGGGAGATCCTATTCTTATCTGCTAAAACTTAACTTCCCAGATTCTCTTGCTTCTCCCAGGTGCTGCAGTACCCTAGACCCTCATGTGTGCTTCTGACCAGCTCCACCTCTGAACTACCATTACGCTTATCTAAAGGCCCCTTCACATTAAGCGACGCTGCAGTGATACCGACAACGATCCGGATCGCTGCAGCGTCGCTGTTTGGTCGCTGGAGAGCTGTCACACAGACAGCTCTCCAGCGACCAACCATGCCGGTAACCAGGGTAAACATCGGGTAACTAAGTGCAGGGTCGCGCTTAGTAACCCGATGTTTACCCTGGTTACCATCCTAAAAGTAAAAAAAACAAACAGTACATACTTACCTAACGCTGTCTGTCCTCCAGCGCTGTGCTCTGCTCTCCTCCTGCACTGACTGTGAGCACAGCGGCCGGAAAGCAGAGCGGTGACGTCACCGCTCTGCTTTCTGGCTGACCGACGCTCACAGCCAGTGCAGGAGGAGAGCAGAGCACAGCGCCGGGGACAGACAGCGGTAGGTAAGTATGTACTGTTTGTTTTTTTACTTTTAGGATGGTAACCAGGGTAAACATCGGCTTAGTTACCCGATGTTTACCCTGGTTACCAGTGAAGACATCGCTGGATCGGTGTCACACACGCCGATCCAGCGATGTCCACGGGAGATCCAGCGACGAAATAAAGTTCTGGACTTTCTTCAGCGACCAACGATCTCCCAGCAGGGGCCTGATCGTTGGTCGCTGTCACACATAACGATTTTATTAACGATATCGTTGCTACGTCACAAAAAGCAACGATATCGTTAACTATATCGTTATGTGTGAAGGTACCTTAAGTATATAGCTGCAGTGCAGTTTTACATCATTAGCTGGTTCTAGCAGAGCTCAATTTTCCTGATATCCTCTACAACGACAGTACAGAACTGTATTTGTTTCCTGCTGCTGACAGATCAGTTTTCTGATTCTGCAACTTAATATGGCAGAAGATAATACTCTGTAATATGTATTAAAGAGCGGCATTTACAGTTTCTCATCACTAACCTCTCATCAGCAGGCCAAAACACAGCTCAACCAATCTCAGCCCCTGTATAGAGTCCCATCTTGCAATATATTCTCTCAGCCCCTCTTATTGTACTTTTAGTAATTATTTTTCTTATGTTTTAGGTTTGTTATTGATGTCTGTGTGTTACTTATCCGTATCTGGCTGCTGTGGATATATGGAATACAGTAATTGTTGGAATCCGCCTGCACTTATAAGCCGACTGAAGAATCACGTATTGGACCCTATGGAGTACCTATTCCAATCGAATTTTGGTTCCCTCTATATATATATTTTTTGGAGATATTTGACATTGGAATGAGTTTCCCATAACCATCTTTAACAGACAAGAGGGATATACCTGCGGGTGTTATATATAGACTCTTTAGGTCCATCCGTGACTAGTCTGAGGATGTATTTTTGTGCCTTTATCTGCTATTTCTTGTTATTTTTTGTTACTTTTGTTTTTGTATATATATGTATTTTGTGTGGCATGTACATCTTTATCTGTCTGCATAATTTTGGTGCTGCAGCTATTTGCCCTTTGTTCATTATGTGCTGTTGCCCTTTCCTTTGTCCCTGTTCCGGTATGGCAGATTCTGATTTTTTATCTTTCTGCGCATGCGTGCCTTTTCCCCTCCTACCTGGGCTGCCGTGTCAGCCAGCTGGTCGTCTGCCGTCTGGCGTCGCAGGGCCCTGCAGTGGTCTGATGGTGGGCGCGATGTGATGCGGGCACAGGTGGGATGGTTTTGGTATCGGTATTACGGTAGTTACCGTTTTGATTTGTCTGCGATGCCGGAACGGGGTATTGGTTACTGGTTGCTATGGCCACGGCGGTTCACTTCCGGTCTACGGCATAATACTTCCGGTATGGGCTATATTTAAACACACGTTCGGCGTCTTTTTCTTATGTCCCCTGAAGAAGGAGTTTGGCCGAAACGCGCGTTGGGGTAGGCGCTCGGTCCCGGGAGGAGTCTGAATTTTGCGCTCTATTTAGAGGTAACTTATTGTCCAGAGCCTGTGTCTTTCTTTATGTCTTAGCGCCATGTATCTGGTATATACAGGGTTCCGATGGTTATATTCCCTTTACACTACGAAATTGTGTCCCTATATATAGTCGGCGTTTCTATTGTCTCGTACCATCTGACATTTGGCTCGGATTTATTATAATACTTTAACAGCTTGTATATTTGTATGGCTCCATCCCGGTCCCGGGCACCTTTATAACATCTTAGCCGGTGCAGTGTCCCTATGCACCAGGTTGTATCTTTTCCTTACCTGTCCCATGTTTGTCCCATTATTATGTTTTAATAATTAATAAAGATTATTTACATTTTGTATTACATGGACTTTAAGGTCGTTTTTTCCGGGCCCTTGTGACCCATGTCTTGGTATCTTCTGTTAGCGACTAGTCTGTCTATTCAGTCTTTTTTCTGGTCAGCAATTGACAGTTTGTATGATGCTGTATTTTGTTGTGCTTCTGTTTAATTACTGTATTCTTGCTGTGTTTTGCACAGGTGCTTCGCACGACATAATGGACTATAGGGCCAGAGAACGAGTCTGGCTTTGACAAATGGAGCAGGTGTTTGGGGAGGGTGCTTCCGGAGCACAGCGGGCTGGTGATTACTTATGGGATGAGAAATGCTCCTCGGTCCAGACCCTACTGGTCAAACGTACCAAACTCTGGTGGAATAGAGCATTTTTAGAAAAATACGTGTCACGTTCTATGATACCTAGAGGCTTGAGGGTACGGGTGGTCCCTGCTTATCCAGTCAATGATAGGGCATTTATTAGTGAGTGGGAGGAGGCGTGTAGTGGATGTTCAAAAGTATTGATGCAGCTTCTCATCAAACTTAATACAAAATCTATTGAAGACCTTGATACACAAATAGACGCAGCACAAGTGGATCTCCGTGTAAATAGTACTGAAGATAAAATTCAGGCTTTTGAAATCAACTTGGAGAAGGCTTTAGATCAGACTTTGAAAAAGATACATGATAATCAAACACACAAATTCAACAGAGACATTAAGGATTATCAGCTTAAAACAGTATATGGGTGACCAAGACTCAGCCTCAACCACACTCTAGAAATCGGATTGGTTCCTTTTCATCTCTGTCATCTGCTGGTGAAGTCTCTGACACATCCGGATCTTCTATGGTGACCCGTTCCGGGGTGGTCTATAAGAAGTCTCGTAAACGCAATTATCATCCATATAGACGTCAGGACATTCCTTCACCAGATGATGGACAGAATGATAATAAGGTAATAAACCTTAGTAAGCATCAATTAACGGCTGCTGATTTGTCTCTGTTGAATAGAGGTTTTACTTTTTCTCAATCGGCAGGCCTTGACACGTTTTCACTTGTCAAGGACCTCCACCTTTTTGCTCAGTCTCTCCTTTTTAAAAGATATTTATTTGATGATAATCTGCATACCCTTTTTCCAACAGAGGAAGAACAAGTTGCCCTGAGGGTTTTGGAGGAGTTGTCGGACGAACACTTATCCTCGGAAGGAGGTAGGATACCCCCATCCATTAGACCACGCTCCAGGAGGTTTCCCCCCCTGTCCAATTGTAGTGCGATTGATCTGTTTGTACAGGTTGTTACAAACGAATTTCTGAAAATTCCACAGCACATCCGGGGGGACAATTTAACTAGGGAGGAACGGCAGCGTCTCCACCATCTGCAGCGCTTACCGGATGTGGTGCTTAAACCGGCGGACAAGGGGGGTAACGTTGTCATCTGGCCTATGGCCATGTATGAACATGAGGCTTTCCGCCAGCTGAGAGACTCAGTATGTTATAAGAAACTCACGTTCAACCCCTTGTCCGCCTTTAGCACACAGTTATCTAATATCCTTTCTGCTGCTGTGGATGGTGGAGTCATCACAAAGGACTTGGCTACTGCTTTGGTGGTCAAAGAACCTACGATTTCAACGTTTTACCTCCTCCCCAAGATTCATAAAAACATCAGTGTCCCCCCGGGGCGTCCAATTGTTTCAGGCCGGGGAAAGTTCCTGGAGAATATTAATAAATGGATAGACTCCATTTTACAACCGTTGGTGATGGGGCTTCCTTCCTTCCTAAAGGACACAACTCAGCTGCTCCAGATGGTTGATGGAATCTGTTTGGATCCTGATACGCTTCTGGTAGCGGCTGATGTTGAGTCCTTGTACACGAGTATCCGTCATTGTGACGGATTACGAGCAGCTAAATATTATTTGGACTCGTCTGACCACTCCCCTGCCTTCAGGGCCTTGATACTTGAGTTGTTAGAATTTACTCTGACACATAATTTCTTTACATTTAAGGGGTCCCTCTACCTACAACTCCAGGGCACTGCTATGGGGCGGCCTTTGCCCCCTCATATGCTAATTTGTTCCTGGGGTTGTGGGAGAGGGACCTCTTCCTGTCAGGTGAGCGGCCGTCGTCGGTGGACTGCGTTCTTCTTTGGACGCGGTACATCGACGACGTCTTTCTCATCTGGCAGGGTACCTCCTCTGCTTTGGATCAATTTTTTGCGGTCATTAACGGTAATAATTTAAATATACGGCTTACCGTTAAGCACCATCCTAATGAAATTGAATTTTTAGACGTTGTTCTTCGGAGGGATGCTGGTGGCAATATTTGCACCGGTATGTACCGTAAACCAACGTCAACAAATATGCTACTGCACGCCTCCTCCTCACATCCAGCTCACATGGTCCGCTCTGTACCAGTAGGCCAGTTTCTGCGACTCCGGCGTATTTGCTTGACACAGGCACTGTTTGAAATGGAGGCCGAGAAACTCAAACGACGGTTTATTGAGAGGGGGTATAGCCGTAGAGTGTTAAAAAGGGCCTACCATAGGGCGAAATGGTCAGATAGAAACCAATTGCTATATCAGAACAGGACTGGTGATAAAGATTCTGGAGTGGTGAGATTCATCACCAGCTATAATTCCTGTTCTGAGTCTATACGGACATCCTTGGCAAATGCATGGCCAATATTGATGACGGATTCGACATTAGCAAAAATTTTACCCCCAAGCCCTGCTATCACTTTTCGATGGTCGAAAAATCTACGTGACTGTTTGGTACGCAGCCACTATAATGGTGGATCCAGTAGGACATTTCTGAGTGATGTGCCCATTAGGGGGGGCTGTAGATCCTGTGGCCGCTGTGTCACCTGCAGTAATGTTGATCGTGTGGACTCGTTTGTAGATTCCACGGGTCGTAAGAACTACACAATCAAGAAATCAATCACATGTACCACCACTAACGTGATCTATTACGTCCATGCTCCCTGATCTACGTGGGTTTGACCACACGTCAGCTCAAGATTCGGGTCAGGGAGCATGTGCGTGGCATTCAGGCGGCCAGTGGCCAGGGGGAGGTAGCCCTCCTTAAAACAATACCCAGACATTTTAAGTTGCACCATGGGTGTGATAGTAGTGGACTACGTGTTAGGGGTATTGATACTTTTGATCTGGGGATTAGGGGCGGAAATGTTTCCCAGCGACTGGCTCAACTCGAGTCTCGCTGGATCTGGACGCTTGATACGGTTCAACCACGTGGATTGAATGAATGTTTAAGCTTCTCGCCCTTCTTGTGATCACCTTTTATTGTACCTTTGGTACTTTTTTTCTCCCTTTCCGCTGCACCGGGTGTGTTTCGTGGTTTTAATCTTTTATTGTACTTTTAGTAATTATTTTTCTTATGTTTTAGGTTGGTTATTGATGTCTGTGTGTTACTTATCCGTATCTGGCTGCTGTGGATATATGGAATACAGTAATTGTTGGAATCCGCCTGCACTTATAAGCCGACTGAAGAATCACGTATTGGACCCTATGGAGTACCTATTCCAATCGAATTTTGGTTCCCTCTATATATATTTTTTTGGAGATATTTGACATTGGAATGAGTTTCCCATAACCATCTTTAACAGACATGTTGTGAATTCTGTGGCTGAATTCACTCCTGTGGTCACAAGTGGTACTGCAGCTTCTGAGCTTCCTCCCTCAGGTGTTCTGGTGAGCTCGTTAACTGCTTCATTACTTAACTCCGCCTGATGCTGCTATCCTTGCTCCTTGTCAATGTTTCAGTGTTGGATCTGAGCTTCTCCTGATTGTTCCTGTGACCTGCTGCTCTGTATAGCTAAGTGCTTTTTGCTTTTTTGTTGCTTTTTTTCTGTCCAGCTTGTCTTTTGTTTTGCTGGAAGCTCTGAGACGCAAAGGGTGTACCGCCGTGCCGTTAGTTCGGCACGGTGGGTTTTTTTTTGCCCCTTTTGCGTGGTTTTGCTTTAGGGTTTTTTGTAGACTGCAAAGTTCGCTTTACTGTCCTCGCTCTGTCCTAGAATATCGGGCCCCACTTTGCTGAATCTATTTCATCCCTACGTTTTGTCTTTTCATCTTACTCACAGTCATTATATGTGGGGGGCTGCCTTTTCCTTTGGGGAATTTCTCTGGGGCAAGTCAGGCCTATTTTTCTATCTTCAGGCTAGCTAGTTTCTTAGGCTGTGCCGAGTTGCCTAGGTAGTTGTTAGGCGCAATCCACAGCCGCTTTTAGTTGTGTTTAGGATAGGATCAGGTGTGCAGTCTACAGAGTTTCCACGTCTCAGAGCTCGTTCTTGTATTTTTGGGTATTTGTCAGATCACTGTGTGCGCTCTGATCGCTAAGCACACTGTGTTTCTGGATTGCCTTCATAACACCTGTCATTAGCAAACATAACAGTACAAGGAGCCACATCTAATGATTCTCAATAGAGGGAAAGAAAAAGTTCTGACATCATTTTTTTTTTTTTCTGCTCTGTGTTCACTTTTTTTTTTCCCCTAGACATTTGGGTGATTCTGGACACAGGTGTGGACATGGATATTCAGGGTCTGTGCTCTTCAATGGATAATCTCGTTATAAATGTACAAAAAATTCATGATACTATTGATCAGAAATCCATGTTAGAACCAAGAATTCCTATTCCTGATTTGTTTTTTGGAGATAGAACTAAGTTTCTAAGTTTCAAAAATAATTGTAAGCTATTTCTGGCCTTGAAACCTCATTCTTCTGGTAATCCTATTCAACAGGTTTTAATTATTATTTCTTTTTTGCGCGGCGACCCTCACGACTGGGCATTTTCTCTTGCGCCAGGAGACCCTGCATTGAGTAGTGTCGATGCGTTTTTCCTGGCGCTCGGATTGCTGTACGATGAGCCTAATTCAGTGGATCAGGCTGAGAAAAATTTGCTGGCTTTGTGCCAGGGTCAGGATGATATAGAAGTATATTGTCAGAAATTTAGGAAATGGTCAGTACTCACTCAGTGGAATGAATCTGCGCTGGCAGCTTTGTTCAGAAAGGGTCTCTCTGAGGCTCTTAAGGATGTCATGGTGGGATTTCCTATGCCTGCTGGTTTGAATGAGTCTTTGTCTTTGGCCATTCAGATCGGTCGACGCTTGCGCGAGCGTAAATCTGTGCACCATTTGGCGGTACTGCCTGAGGTTAAACCTGAGCCTATGCAGTGCGATAGGACTATGACTAGAGTTGAATGGCAGGAATACAGACGTCTGAATGGTCTGTGTTTCTACTGTGGTGATTCCACTCATGCTATTTCTGATTGTCCTAAGCGCACTAAGCGGTCCGCTAGGTCTGCCGTCATTGGTACTGTACAGTCCAAATTCCTTCTGTCCATTACCTTGATATGCTCTTTGTCGTCGTTTTCTGTCATGGCGTTTGTGGATTCGGGCGCTGCCCTGAATCTGATGGATTTGGATTATGCTAAACGTTGTGGGTTTTTCTTGGAGCCTTTGCGGTGTCCTATTCCATTGAGAGGAATTGATGCTACACCTTTGGCCAAGAATAAACCTCAATACTGGGCCCAGCTGACCATGTGCATGGCTCCTGCACATCAGGAAGTTATTCGCTTTCTGGTGTTGCATAATCTGCATGATGTGGTCGTGTTGGGGTTGCCATGGCTACAAACCCATAATCCAGTATTGGATTGGAATTCCATGTCGGTATCCAGCTGGGGTTGTCAGGGGGTACATGGTGATGTTCCATTTTTGTCGATTTCGTCATCCACCCCTTCTGAGGTCCCAGAGTTCTTGTCTGATTATCAGGATGTATTTGAAGAGCCCAAGTCCGATGCTCTACCTCCGCATAGGGATTGTGATTGTGCTATCAATTTGATTCCTGGTAGTAAATTCCCTAAAGGTCGATTATTTAATTTATCCGTGCCCGAACACGCCGCTATGCGCAGTTATGTGAAGGAATCCCTGGAGAAGGGACATATTCGCCCATCGTCATCACCACTGGGAGCAGGGTTCTTCTTTGTAGCCAAGAAGGATGGTTCGCTGAGACCGTGTATTGATTACCGCCTTCTTAATAAGATCACTGTTAAATTTCAGTATCCCTTGCCATTGTTATCTGACTTGTTTGCTCGGATTAAGGGGGCTAGTTGGTTCACTAAGATAGATCTTCGTGGTGCGTATAATCTGGTGAGAATCAGGCAAGGAGATGAATGGAAAACTGCATTCAATACGCTCGAGGGTCATTTTGAGTATCTAGTGATGCCGTTCGGACTTGCCAATGCTCCATCTGTGTTTCAGTCTTTTATGCATGACATCTTCCGTGAGTATCTGGATAAATTCCTGATTGTTTACTTGGATGACATTTTGATCTTCTCAGATGATTGGGAGTCTCATGTGAAGCAGGTCAGAATGGTTTTTCAGGTCCTGCGTGCTAACTCTTTGTTTGTGAAGGGATCAAAGTGTCTCTTCGGTGTGCAGAAAGTTTCATTTTTGGGGTTCATCTTTACCCCTTCTACTATCGAGATGGATCCAGTTAAGGTCCAAGCCATCCAGGATTGGATTCAGCCGACATCTCTGAAAAGTCTGCAAAAGTTCCTGGGCTTTGCTAATTTTTATCGTCGCTTCATCTGTAATTTTTCTAGCATTGCCAAACCATTGACCGATTTGACCAAGAAGGGTGCTGATTTGGTTAATTGGTCTTCTGCTGCTGTGGAAGCTTTTCAGGAGTTGAAGCGTCGTTTTTGTTCTGCCCCTGTGTTGTGTCAGCCAGATGTTTCTCTTCCGTTCCAGGTCGAGGTTGATGCTTCTGAGATTGGAGCAGGGGCGGTTTTGTCACAGAGAGGTTCTGATTGCTCAGTGATGAAACCATGTGCTTTCTTTTCCAGGAAGTTTTCGCCCGCTGAGCGTAATTATGATGTGGGCAATCGAGAGTTGCTGGCCATGAAGTGGGCATTCGAGGAGTGGCGTCATTGGCTTGAAGGAGCTAAGCATCGCGTGGTGGTATTGACTGATCATAAGAACTTGACTTATCTCGAGTCTGCCAAGCGCTTGAATCCTAGACAGGCCCGTTGGTCGTTATTTTTTGCCCGCTTCGACTTTGTGATTTCGTACCTTCCGGGCTCTAAAAATGTGAAGGCGGATGCTCTGTCTAGGAGTTTTGTGCCCGACTCTCCGGGTTTATCTGAGCCAGCGGGTATCCTCAAGGAAGGAGTCATTGTGTCTGCCATCTCCCCTGATTTGCGGCGGGTGCTGCAAAAATTTCAGGCGAATAAACCTGATCGTTGTCCAGCAGAGAAACTGTTCGTCCCTGATAGGTGGACTAATAAACTTATCTCTGAACTTCATTGTTCGGTGTTGGCTGGTCATCCTGGAATCTTTGGTACCAGAGAGTTAGTGGCTAGATCCTTCTGGTGGCCATCTCTGTCACGGGATGTACGTACTTTTGTGCAGTCCTGTGGGATTTGTGCTAGGGCAAAGCCCTGCTGTTCTCGTGCCAGTGGGTTGCTTTTGCCCTTGCCGGTCCCAAAGAGGCCTTGGACACATATTTCGATGGATTTCATTTCTGACCTTCCCGTTTCTCAAAAGATGTCAGTCATTTGGGTGGTCTGTGATCGCTTTTCTAAAATGGTCCATCTGGTGCCCTTGGCTAAATTGCCTTCCTCCTCTGATTTGGTACCTTTGTTCTTTCAGCATGTGGTTCGGTTGCATGGCATTCCTGAGAATATTGTTTCTGACAGAGGTTCCCAGTTTGTTTCAAGGTTTTGGCGAGCCTTTTGTGGTAGGATGGGCATTGACCTATCCTTTTCCTCGGCTTTCCATCCTCAGACTAATGGCCAGACCGAACGAACCAATCAGACCTTGGAAACATATCTGAGATGTTTTGTTTCTGCAGACCAGGATGATTGGGTGTCCTTTTTGCCGTTGGCTGAGTTCGCCCTTAATAATCGGGCCAGCTCGGCTACCTTGGTTTCTCCATTTTTTTGCAATTCTGGGTTCCATCCTCGTTTCTCTTCAGGACAGGTTGAGTCTTCGGACTGTCCTGGTGTGGATTCTGTGGTGGATAGGTTGCAGCAGATCTGGACTCAGGTAGTGGACAATTTGATCTTGTCCCAGGAGAAAGCTCAACTTTTCGCTAATCGCAGACGCCGTGTGGGTCCCCGACTTCGTGTTGGGGATCTGGTTTGGTTATCTTCTCGTCATATTCCTATGAAGGTTTCCTCTCCTAAATTGAAACCTCGTTTTATTGGTCCGTATAGGATTTCTGAGGTTCTCAATCCTGTGTCTTTTCGTTTGACCCTCCCAGACTCCTTTTCCATACATAATGTATTCCATAGGTCGTTGTTGCGGAGATACGTGGCACCTATGGTTCCATCTGTTGAGCCTCCTGCCCCGGTTTTGGTGGAGGGGGAATTGGAGTATATTGTGGAGAAGATTTTGGATTCTCGTGTTTCTAGACGGAAACTTCAGTATCTGGTTAAATGGAAGGGTTATGCTCAGGAAGATAATTCCTGGGTTTTTGCCTCTGATGTTCATGCTTCCGATCTTGTTCGTGCCTTTCATGCGGCTCATCCTGGTCGGCCTGGGGGCTCTGGTGAGGGTTCGGTGACCCCTCCTCAAGGGGGGGATACTGTTGTGAATTCTGTGGCTGAATTCACTCCTGTGGTCACAAGTGGTACTGCAGCTTCTGAGCTTCCTCCCTCAGGTGTTCTGGTGAGCTCGTTAACTGCTTCATTACTTAACTCCGCCTGATGCTGCTATCCTTGCTCCTTGTCAATGTTTCAGTGTTGGATCTGAGCTTCTCCTGATTGTTCCTGTGACCTGCTGCTCTGTATAGCTAAGTGCTTTTTGCTTTTTTTTATTGCTTTTTTTCTGTCCAGCTTGTCTTTTGTTTTGCTGGAAGCTCTGAGACGCAAAGGGTGTACCGCCGTGCCGTTAGTTCGGCACGGTGGGGTTTTTTTTGCCCCCTTTGCGTGGTTTTGCTTTAGGGTTTTTTGTAGACTGCAAAGTTCGCTTTACTGTCCTCGCTCTGTCCTAGAATATCGGGCCCCACTTTGCTGAATTTATTTCATCCCTACGTTTTGTCTTTTCATCTTACTCACAGTCATTATATGTGGGGGGCTGCCTTTTCCTTTGGGGAATTTCTCTGGGGCAAGTCAGGCCTATTTTTCTATCTTCAGGCTAGCTAGTTTCTTAGGCTGTGCCGAGTTGCCTAGGTAGTTGTTAGGCGCAATCCACAGCCGCTTTTAGTTGTGTTTAGGATAGGATCAGGTGTGCAGTCTACAGAGTTTCCATGTCTCAGAGCTCGTTGTTGTATTTTTGGGTATTTGTCAGATCACTGTGTGCGCTCTGATCGCTAAGCACACTGTGTTTCTGGATTGCCTTCATAACACCTGTCAATAGCAAACATAACACAGACAAGAGGGATATACCTGCGGGTGTTATATATAGACTCTTTAGGTCCATCCGTGACTAGTCTGAGGATGTATTTTTGTGCCTTTATCTGCTATTTCTTGTTATTTTTTGTTACTTTTGTTTTTGTATATATATGTATTTTGTGTGGCATGTACATCTTTATCTCTCTGCATAATTTTGGTGCTGCAGCTATTTGCCCTTTGTTCATTATGTGCTGTTGCCCTTTCCTTTGTCCCTGTTCCAGTATGGCAGATTCTGATTTTTTATCTTTCTGCGCATGCGCGCCTTTTCCCCTCCTACCTGGGCTGCCGTGTCAGCTGGTCGTCTGCCGTCTGGCGTCGCAGGGCCCTGCGGTGGTCTGACGGTGGGCGCGATGTGATGCGGGCACAGGTGGGATGGTTTTGGTATCGGTATTACGGTAGTTACCGTTTTGATTTGTCTGCGATGCCGGAACGGGGTATTGGTTGCTGGTTGCTATGGCCACGGCGGTTCACTTCCGGTCTACAGCATAATACTTCCGGTATGGGCTATATTTAAACACACGTTCGGCGTCTTTTTCTTATGCCCCCTGAAGAAGGAGTTTGGCCGAAACGCGCGTTGGGGTAGGCGCTCGGTCCCGGGAGGAGTCTGAATTTTGCGCTCTATTTAGAGGTAACTTATTGTCCAGAGCCTGTGTCTTTCTTTATGTCTTAGCGCCATGTATCTGGTATATACAGGGTTCCGATGGTTATATTCCCTTTACACTACGAAATTGTGTCCCTATATATAGTCGGCGTTTCTATTATCTTGTACCATCTGACATTTGGCTCGGATTTATTATAATACTTTAACAGCTTGTATATTTGTATGGCTCCATCCCGGTCCCGGGCGCCTTTATAACATCTTAGCCGGTGCAGCGTCCCTATGCACCAGGTTGTATCTTTTCCTTACCTGTCCCATGTTTGTCCCATTATTATGTTTTAATAATTAATAAAGATTATTTACATTTTGTATTACATGGACTTTAAGGTCGTTTTTTCCGGGCCCTTGTGACCCATGTCTTGGTATCATTAGCTGGTTCTAGCAGAGCTCAATTTTCCTGATATCCTCTACAACGACAGTACAGAACTGTATTTGTTTCCTGCTGCTGACAGATCAGTTTTCTGATTCTGCAACTTAATATGGCAGAAGATAATACTCTGTAATATGTATTAAAGAGCGGCATTTACAGTTTCTCATCACTAACCTCTCATCAGCAGGCCAAAACACAGCTCAACTAATCTCAGCCCCTGTATAGAGTCCCATCTTGCAATATATTCTCTCAGCCCCTCTAAACAGAACCCAATCCTGCAGTATTTCCTCTCAATCCCTTTTTTAGAGCCCTCTCTTTCAGTATATCTCTCCTCTTATCTCCCTGTATACTGTCCATTTTGCAGTATATCTTTCCTTTCTGTCTCCTTTATATACAGCCCATCCTGAAATACATAGCTTCTTTGTTACCAGGACCCAGGCACACTGCTGCTTTCTGGTATGAACTCTGCACTGTACTGAAGGAGGCTCTGCGCTTTCTGTGACATTATCCCTCACAGTAGAAGCTATTGTCCAGAGGCAGCACAGCTATGCTGTCAGGATGCCAGCTGAGAGAGACTGCACTGTGCAGCATCTGCCATGGCCCCTGGAACTATAGGATGGTTCCAATGCCAACTAAAGAATAAATAGAATCAATAAAGAGAAAAAAGTATTGCTGCACAGCCTGAATGTAACGTACTGGTAAGAACACAGGCACTTGTGGGTGTAGGGCTTCAGTAACTGGAGGTGCTCACATACGAAAAAACAAACAATCCAGTAAAAATATGAAAAAAGAAGAACTGCGGCAGCACTCACCAGATTGCGTAGATCAAACCTTTATTGAAGGTAAAAAATCCATCATGACGTGTTCACGGCTCGGGGGAGTGCGGACATAGTGGAAGTGAGCAGGGGAAGACAACAGCTGTTTCGCGCTCTACCAGCGCTTCTACAGGTCTAGCAAACTGGGAAGTGACGCCGGCTGAAGTAGGTGAGTCACAAATGGACCCTCCCACTCAAACCATGCACACCAGATCCAGTAATTGCCAGGTACACCTTTGTGAAAAGACAAACACATGACTACATCAATTACATCATGTTACAAAACACATTTACAATAAAAACAAACGTACAGAAGACACCTGAATAAAATTAGTACAACCAATAAGAGGACCAACTGATGAAAAATCATCTTTCCCTATAAAACAGTCTGGAACTAATCCAAAATAATTATAAGCATTACAAGGGATAATAATGAACCTGAATACAAAGGACAACCTTCCTCCTGACTAGCCTAGTTTCAACGAATATTCTATGAAAATGCTGCGCAGAGACACTATGCATTTGGTAGCAGTCATTTGTGTTTGTATATATCTGCTCACACACAAGAGGCAAACTAAACAACATGAAGCGGACAGGAAAAAAAAAAAAAAAAAAAAACCTTTTTCCAGCAAAGTAGCAATGTACGGCACCAATCATAAGAACACCGACAGGTCAGTTCTTTCATTCAGCCCGGCAGCACCTGCTGCTTGTGTCTGTAGGATCCACCATGCTTCACGTCTCAGGAGAAGTCTATGGAGGTCACCACCTCGAGCAGGTAATTTAACCCTTTCTATCCCCGCAAAAGTGAGGACCTCAGACTTACCATCATGTGTGTCCCTAATATGGTCAATCAGCCGAGGTACCCCCTTACCTGTCCGGATAGATCTAAGGTGCTCTCTAAAGCGCACAAACATCGGGCGTTTAGTTTTTCCCACATAAAATCTCCTGCAAGGACAGAAAATGACGTAAACAACATAGTCCGTCCTGCATGAGATGAATTGTTGAACTGTGTGTTGTACCGGACCCACACTAATAGTACGCCCAGTAATATGGCAACTGCAATAGTTGCAATGGCCGCAACAAAAATTACCTTTAGGAGGCAATTGTTCCAACCAATTAGACCGTGTATCTGACAACCGATTATGGACCAATATATCCCTGATCCGAGTGATCCTTCTGTTAGAGATCAAAGGACCCCGTACAGCCTTCCCCGCAAGATCTTTATCTCGTTCTAAAATGTGCCAATGCCTACGGAACGAGGCTCGTAGTGCTTGATCTAATGGGCCATACCTAAAACAAAAATTGAACCGTGGTTCATTACTTTTTTTATGAATGTGGGCTTGTGAGCCCTCTTGCACCCGGCTCCTAGCATCTTGTAACAAAGACTCCGGATAACCGCTTTCTCGGAATCTTTGGCACAATTCCTCAGACTGTTGTTCGAAACCTTCTTGTGTGCTATTTATTCTCCGTGTCCGGAGTAGTTGACTAAAGGGTAAGGCACGTTTAGTGTGGGCAGGATGATAACTGTTAAAATGCAGGAGGGCATTGGAGGCAGTTGTTTTCGATAGATGGATGCACATAAATCCCCATCCTGAATTGTGACCGACACATCTAGAAATTCTAATTTATCTACCCCAAACACGGAGGTGAAACGCATCCCCATATTGTTGGTGACATTAAGATAATCCACAAACTCTGCAAAAACCACCTCGGTCCCGTCCCACACCAGGAACACGTCGTCGACATATCTTAAGAAAAGTTTTATGTGTTTCAGGAAGGCATTCCTTTCAGAGTAAACAAAATCTTCCTCAAAAACCGCCAAATATAAATTAGCGAAAGTGCACGCAACCGGGGTCCCCATGGCAGTCCCAGTGGTCTGGAGATACCAATTCTCCAAAAAAGTAAAAGCATTGTGAGTGAGGATGAAGGTTAACCCCCCACACACAAAGTCAATAAAGGCACCACTCCTATCAGTCGTGTTCAGAACAATAGTGTCCACCCCCAAACGCTGTGGAATGCTAGTGTACAAATTGACCACATCAATGGACGCCATGGAGAACCCCGGCTGCCATGCAAAATCGCGGATATGTTTAAAAAACGAGTCAGTGTCCCTGATGTAGGACAGGACAGAGTGAAGCAAAGGATGCAAAATCCATTCTAAATATTGGGAGAGTGGTTCGGTCAGGGAACCCAGACCCGACACAATAGGTCTGCCAGGGGGTTGGGTGACTGATTTGTGTACCTTTGGTAGGTAATACCAGTACGGTTTGGTAGGGAATTGTGGAAAAAGTTTTTCAGCATTTTTCTGGGTTATAATTCTCTTTTCAACAGATACCATAAGAAAAGACTTTTCTTAAGATATGTCGACGACGTGTTCCTGGTGTGGGACAGGACCGAGGAGGTTTTTGGAGAGTTTGTGGATTATCTTAATGTCACCAACAATATGGGGATGCGTTTCACCTCCGTGTTTGGGGTAGATAAATTAGAATTTCTAGATGTGTCGGTCACAATTCAGGATGGGGATTTATGTACATCCATCTATCGAAAACCAACTGCCTCCAATGCCCTCCTGCATTTTAACAGTTATCATCCTGCCCACACTAAACGTGCCTTACCCTTTAGTCAACTACTCCGGACACGGAGAATATCCGGAGTCTTTGTTACAAGATGCTAGGAGCCGGGTGCAAGAGGGCTCACAAGCCCACATTCATAAAAAAAGTAATGAACCACGGTTCAATTTTTGTTTTAGGTATGGCCCATTAGATCAAGCACTATGAGCCTCGTTCCGTAGGCATTGGCACATTTTAGAACGAGATAAAGATCTTGCGGGGAAGGCTGTAGGGGGTCCTTTGATCTCTAACAGAAGGAGCACTCGGATCAGGGATATATTGGTCCATAATCGGTTGTCAGATACACGGTCTAATTGGTTGGAACAATTGCCTCCTAAAGGTAATTTTCGTTGCGGCCATTGCAACTATTGCAGTTGCCATATTACTGGGCGTACTATTAGTGTGGGTCCGGTACAACACACAGTTCAACAATTCATCTCATGCAGGACGGACTATGTTGTTTACATCATTTTCTGTCCTTGCAGGAGATTTTATGTGGGAAAAACTAAACGCCCGATGTTTGTGCGCTTTAGAGAGCACCTTAGATCTATCCGGACAGGTAAGGGGGTACCTCGGCTGATTGACCATATTAGGGACACACATGATGGTAAGTCTGAGGTCCTCACTTTTGCGGGGATAGAAAGGGTTAAATTACCTGCTCGAGGTGGTGACCTCCATAGACTTCTCCTGAGACGTGAAGCATGGTGGATCCTACAGACACAAGCAGCAGGTGCTGCCGGGCTGAATGAAAGAACTGACCTGTCGGTGTTCTTATGATTGGTGCCGTACATTGCTACTTTGCTGGAAAAAGTTTTTTTTCTTTTTTTCCTGGCCGCTTCATGTTGTTTAGTTTGCCTCTTGTGTGTGAGCAGATAAATACAAACACAAATGACTGCTACCAAATGCATAGTGTCTCTGCGCAGCATTTTCATAGAATATTCGTTGAAACTAAGCTAGTCAGGAGGAAGGTTGTCCTTTGTATTCAGGTTCATTATTATCCCTTGTAATGCTTATAATTATTTTGGATTAGTTCCAGACTGTTTTATAGGGAAAGATGATTTTTCATCAGTTGGTCCTCTTATTGGTTGTACTAATTTTATTCAGGTGTCTTCTGTACGTTTGTTTTTATTGTAAATGTGTTTTGTAACATGATGTAATTGATGTAGTCATGTGTTTGTCTTTTCACAAAGGTGTACCTGGCAATTACTGGATCTGTTGTGCATGGTTTGAGTGGGAGGGTCCATTTGTGACTCACCTACTTCAGCCGGCGTCATTTCCCAGTTTGCTAGACCTGTAAAAGCGCTGGTAGAGCGCGAAACAGCTGTTGTCTCCCCCTATGTCCGCACTCCCCCGAGCCGTGAACACGTCATGATGGATTTTTTACCTTCAATAAAGGTTTGATCTACGCAATCTGGTGAGTGCTGCTGCAGTTCTTCTTTTTTCATATTTTTACTAAAGAATAAAAAGGGCACAGAGGTTCATCTTTAGGGGGTGATATGTGCAAACTGTGGCAGATTTAAAAGTGGGTTTTGTTGGCACAAATGAATAAATATATGTTAATATATGTTTAATGCTTTCTAGAGTATAGTGGAATGTGGATATTATTCGCGCTGCTGAATAAAGCATTAATCCAAATATGATGAAATAAATGATGGTGGTTTATTCTATGAGGATTATATCCACATTCCACTATACTCTAGTTCTGATATGGTCACTTGCTGACCTGTGGATCTGCTGCAGCTGATATCTCCCATGTTATATTTCTTGCTTTATTCAAAGGATCAAATCAGGTTAGTATAATCTAATGACATACTTGTAATATACATCGGATAAGACCCTATTTGCGCTGATTTCTCCTACAGCTTCATGGTTAGTTTTAACCCCTTTCTGCCATATGACGTAGTATCCCGTCGAGGTGGGGTGGGCCCTTATGACCACCGACGGGATAGTACGTCATATGCGATCGGCCGCGCTCCTCCCGTTTATCGCAGCTGACGTCCGGCACTATGTGCCAGGAGCGGTCACGGACCGCCCCCGGCACATTAACCCCCGGCACACCGCGATCAAACCTGATCGCGGTGTGCTGGCGGTGCAGGGAAGCATCACGCAGGGAGGGTCTCTTACCTCCCTCCCTGCAGCAGGCCTGGATCCAATATGGCCACGGCATCCGGGTTCTGCAGGGAGGGAGGTGGCTTACCAAGTGCCTGCTCGGAGCAGGCACTTGGTAAGGCTGCAGTGCTCTGAGACAGATCGGTGATCTGACAGAGTGCTGTGCAAACTGTCAGATCACCGATCTCTGATGTCCCTTCCTGGGACAAAGTAAAAAAGTAAAAACAAATTTTCCAAATGTGTAAAAAAAAAAAAAAAAAACCTAAATAATGAAAATATATATACATATTATTCCCATAAATACATTTCTATATCTAAATTTAAAAAAAAACAATAAAAGTACACATATTTAGTATCGTCGCATCCGTAACGACCCGACCTATAAAATTGGCCCACTAGTTAACCCCTTCAGTAAACACCGCCGAACAAAATGTGGAATAACACGCGATCAAAAAGACAGATATAAATAACAATGCTACCGCTGAAAACGTCATCTTGTCCCGCAAAACACGAGCCACCATAAAGCATCATCAGCAAAAAAATAAAAAAGTTATAGTCCTCAGAATAAAGCGATGCAAAAATAATTATTTTTTCTATAAAATAGTTTTTATCGTATAAAAGCGCCAAAACATAAAAAAAGATATAAATGAGGTATCCCTGTAATCGTACTGACCCGAAGAATAAAACTGTTTCATCAATTTTACCAAACGCGGAAAGGTATAAACGCCTCCCCCAAAAGAAATTCATGAATTGCTGGTTTTTGGTCATTCTGCCTCACAAAAATCGGAATAAAAAGCGATCAAAAAATGTCACGTGCCCGAAAATGATACCAATATAAACGTAAACTCGTCCCACAAAAAACAAGACCTCACATGACTCTGTGGACCAAAATATGGAAAAATTATAGTTCTCAAAATGTAGTAACGCAAAAAAAATATTTTTTGCAATAAAAAGCGTCTTTCAGTGTGTGATGTGTTGTGAATTCTGTGGCAGAGTTCACTCCTGTGGTCACAAGTGGTACTTCGGCTGATTCTCTCTGGGAGCTTCCGTTTGTGGAGGAAAGTGGTACTGCAGCTTCTGAGTTTCCTCCCTCAGGTGATCTGGTGAGGTCGTTAGGTGCTTCTCTACTTAACTCCACCTGATGCTTTGATCCATGCTTCCTGTCAATGTTCCAGTGTTGGACTTGTGTTTCTCTGGATCATTCCTGTGGCCTGCTGCTCTGCATAGCTAAGTGCTTCTCTGCTATTTGTTGCTATTTTTTCTGTCCAGCTTGTCTATTTGTTTTGCTGGAAGCTCTGGGACGCAAAGGGTGTACCTCCGTGCCGTTAGTTCGGTACGGAGGGTCTTTTTACCCCCTTTGCGTGGTTTTCTTTAGGGTTTTGTGTAGACCGCAAAGTTATCTTTCCTATCCTCGTTCTGTCTAGAATATCGGGCCTCACCTTGCTGAATCTATTTCATCCCTACGTTTGTCTTTTCATCTTACTCACAGTCATTATATGTTGGGGACTGCCTTTTCCTTTGGGGTATTTCTCTGAGGCAAGGTAGGCTTATTTTTCTATCTTCAGGCTTGTTAGTTTCTCAGGCTGTGCCGAGTTGCATAGGGAGCGTTAGGCGCAATCCACAGCTGCCTCTAGTTGTGTTTGGAGAGGATCAGGAATTGCGGTCTACAGAGTTTCCACGTCTCAGAGCTCGTTCTATTATATTTGGGTTATTGTCAGATCACTGTATGTGCTCTGATCGCTATGTACATTGTGTTACTGAATTGCCTTTCATAACAGTGACGGCTGCCAATCATAAAAATCCGCTAAAAAACCCGCTATAAAAGTAAATCAAACCCCCCTTCATCACCCCCTTAGTTAGGGAAAAATTAAAAAAATGTATTTTTTTCCATTTTCCCACTAGGGTTAGGGTTAGGGCTAGGGTTAGGGTTAGGGCTAGGGTTAGGGTTAGGGTTAGGGCTAGGGTTAGGGCTAGGGTTAGGGTTAGGGCTAGGGTTAGGGCTAGGGTTAGGGCTAGGGCTAGGGTTAGGGCTAGGGTTGGGGCTAGGGTTAAGGCTACAGTTAGGGTTGGGGCTAAAGTTACGGTTAGGGTTTAGATTACATTTACGATTGGGAATAAGGTTGGGATTAGGGTTAGGGGTGTGTCAGGGTTAGAGGTGTGGTTAGGGTTACTGTTGGGATTAGGGTTAGGGGTGTGTTTGGATTAGGGTTTCAGTTATAATTGGGGGGTTTCCACTGTTTAGGCACATCAGGGGCTCTCCAAGCGCGACATGGTGTCCGATCTCAATTTCAGCCAATTCTGCGTTGAAAAAGTAAAACAGTGCTCCTTTCCTTCCGAGCTCTCCCGTATGCCCAAACAGGCATTTACCCCAATATATGGGGTATCAGCGTACTCAGGACAACTAGGACAACAACTATTGGGGTCCAATTTCTCCTGTTACCCTTGGGAAAATACAAAACTGGGGGCTAAAAAATAATTTCTGTGGGAAAAAAAGATTTTTTATTTTCACGGCTCTGCGTTATAAACTGTAGTGAAACACTTGGGGGCTCAAAGTTCTCACAACACATCTAGATAAGTTCCTTGGGGGGTCTAGTTTACATGTGACACCTGCAGACCATTCCATCTAAGTCTGCATTCCAAATGGCGCTCCTTCCCTTCTGAGCCCTCCGATGCGCCCAAACAGTGGTTCCCCCCCACATATGGGGTATCAGCGCACTCAGGACAAATTGGACAACAAATTTTGGGGTCCAATTTCTCCTGTTACCCTTGGGAAAATACAAAACTGGGGGCTAAAAAATAATTTTTGTGGGAAAAAATTTTTGTTTTATTTTTACAGCTCTGCATTATAAACCTCTGTGAAGCCCTTGGTGGGTCAAAGCGCTCACCACACATCTAGGTAAGTTCCTTAGGGGGTGTACTTTCCAAAATGGTGTCACTTGTGGGGGGGTTCAATGTTTAGGTACATCAGTGGCTCTCCAAACGCAACATGGTGTCCCATCTCAATTCCTGTCAATTTTGCATTGAAAAGTCAAACGGCGCTCCTTCCCTTCCGAGCCTTCCGAGATTTTTTATTTTCACGGCTCTGCGTTATAAACTGTAGTGAAACACTTGGGGGCTCAAAGTTCTCACAACACATCTAGATAAGTTCCTTGGGGGGTCTAGTTTCCATATGACACCTGCAGACCATTCCATCTAAGTCTGCATTCCAAATGGCGCTCCTTCCCTTCCGAGCCCTCCCATGCACCCAAACAGTGGTTCCCCCCACATATGGGGTATCAGCGCACTCAGGACAAATTGGACAACAAATTTTGGGGTCCAATTTCTCCTGTTACCCATGGGAAAATACAAAACTGGGGGCTAAAAAATAATTTTTGTGGGAAAAAATTTTTGTTTTATTTTTACAGCTCTGCATTATAAACCTCTGTGAAGCCCTTGGTGGGTCAAAGTGCTCACCACACATCTAGATAAGTTCCTTAGGGGGTGTACTTTCCAAAATGGTGTCACTTGTGGGGGGTTCAATAATTAGGTACATCAGTGGCTCTCCAAACGCAACATGGTGTCCCATCTCAATTCCTGTCAATTTTGCATTGAAAAGTCAAACGGCGCTCCTTCCCTTCCGAGCCCTCCCATGCGCCCAAACATTGGTTCCCCCCCACATATGGGGTATCAGTGTACTCAGGACAAATTGTACAACAACTTTTGGTGTCCAATTTCTCTTGTTACCCTCCGGAAAATACAAAATTGGGAGCGAAAACATAATTTTTGTGAAAAAATATGATTTTTATATGATTTTTTAGTTTTACGGTTCTGCATTATAAACTTCTGTAAAGCACTTGGTGGATCAAAGTGCTCACCACACCTCTAGATAAGTTCCTTAGGGGGTCTACTTCCAAAATGGTGTCACTTGTGGGGGGTTTCAATGTTTAAGCACATCAGGGGCTCTCCAAACGCAACATGGTGTCCCATCTCGATTCCAGTCAATTTTGCATTGAAAAGTCAAATGGCGCTCCTTCGCTTCTGAGCTCTGTCATGCGCTCAAACAGTGGTTTACCCCCACATATGGGGCATCGGTGTACTCAGGACAAATTGTACAACAACTTTTGTGGTCCATTTTCTCCTGTTACCCTTGGTAAAATAAAACAAATTGGAGCTGAAGTAAATTTTTTGTGAAAAAAAGTTAAATGTTGATTTTTATTTAATTATTCCATACATTCCTGTGAAGCACCAGAAGGGTTAATAAACTTCTTGAATATGGTTTCGAGCACCTTGAAGGGTGCAATTTTTAGAATGGTGTCACAATTGGGTATGTTCTATCATATAGACCCCTCAAACTGACTTCAAATGAGATGTGGTCCCTATAAAAAAATGGTGTTGTAAAAATGAGAAATTGCTGGTCAACTTTTAACCCTTATAACTCCCTAACAAAAAAAAATATTTTGGTTCCAAAATTGTGCTGATGTAAAGTAGACATGTGGGAAATGTTACTTATTAAGTATTTTGTGTACCATATCTCTGTAATTTAATTGCATAAAAATTCAAAGTTGAAAAATTGCAAAATTTTCAAAATTTTTGCCAAACTTCCATTTTTTCACAAATAAACGCAGGTGATATCAAAGAAATTTTATGACTATCATGAAGTACCATATGTCACGATAAAACCATGTCAGAATCACTGGGATCTGTTGAAGCATTCCAGAGTTATAACCTCATAAAGGGACAGTGGTCAGAATTGTAAAAATTGGCCCGGTCATTAACGTGCAAACCACCCTTGGGGGTAAAGGGGTTAATGCTTTCTAGATGTCAGTGACTTAGAAAAATATGCTATGCATTGTTACAGTCTTTGTCTGCAAAGTTTCTACTGTTCCTTTAGTTGCTGTGTTCAGAAGATTTAAATGCTTATCCACTTTAGCAATGTCTGTCTCCAATTTTCCATCCAGGATAGCGCACTTGTCTCTATACTATGAGTCCTTTATCTGTTACAGTAGCAGTTCTTTTTCTAGACTCTGAACACGAAACTTGTTTTTTACTGATATGGCTAAATTATCTCCATATTTACTGGAGCATATGAGAATTCAATATTTAGTACCTTCAGTGTTTATATCGCTTTCTTCAGTAAAATAGATTGAGTTTTTGTTTTTATGTCAAAGCTTCTATCACTTGTCATGTGACTTTTTGCTCCGGACTCGATGCCTTAAACTTGTAATGTCTGATTTAATTGTCAATTTAAAACTTCCTTTCCAATTATCTGCACATGGATCCGAGACTGTAGCGTTGACCTTTTATTTAGTCTTTTTTGAAAACTATTTCTGATGTTTTGCTTTCCATATTGTTCTGTTTTTCCTTAATTGCCCCTTGTTGTGGCATCCAAAACACGCTGTTGTTTTTTCTTGTGTGACCTTGTATCTGTGCCTTTCCTGAGCAATTCCACTGTCGCTTTCTTTGGAGCCCTGTACAAGTTTCAGTCTTCTTTGGCATTCATCTTCATGTCTAGTCTTTACAAATTCTAGTGTCGGGTCTTTCTCAGGCCTTGTCTCTAATGCATTAATCAGTGGATACAGTATGTGTCAAGTAAACCACCTAGAAATATGGCTGCAACATAGCTTTATTTTATATCCTCACTCACTGATGTCAGTTGGATTAGGATATACAGTGGGGCAAAAAAGTATTTAGTCAGTCAGCAATAGTGCAAGTTCCACCACTTAAAAAGATGAGAGGCGTCTGTAATTTACATCATAGGTAGACCTCAACTATGGGAGACAAACTGAGCAAAAAAAATCCAGAAAATCACATTGTCTGTTTTTTTAACATTTTATTTGCATATTATGGTGGAAAATAAGTATTTGGTCAGAAACAAACAATCAAGATTTCTGGCTCTCACAGACCTATAACTTCTTCTTTAAGAGTCTCCTCTTTCCTCCACTCATTACCTGTAGTAATGGCACCTGTTTAAACTTGTTATCAGTATAAAAAGACACCTGTGCACACCCTCAAACAGTCTGACTCCAAACTCCACTATGGTGAAGACCAAAGTGCTGTTAATAGGACACCAGAAACAAAATTGTAGCCCTGCACCAGGCTGGGAAGACTGAATCTGCAATAGCCAACCAGCTTGAAGTGAAGAAATCAACAGTGGGAGCAATAATTAGAAAATTGAAGACATACAAGACCACTGATAATCTCCCTCGATCTGGGGCTCCACGCAAAATCCCACCCCGTGGGGTCAGAATGATCACAAGAACGGTGAGCAAAAATCCCAGAACCACGCGGGGGGACCTAGTGAATGAACTGCAGAGAGCTGGGACCAATGTAACAAGGCCTACCATAAGTAACACACTACGCCACCATGGACTCAGATCCTGCAGTGCCAGACGTGTCCCACTGCTTAAGCCAGTGCATGTCCGGGCCCGTCTGAAGTTTGCTAGAGAGCATTTGGATGATCCAGAGGAGTTTTGGGAGAATGTCCTATGGTCTGATGAAACCAAACTGGAACTGTTTGGTAGAAACACAACTTGTCGTGTTTGGAGGAAAAAGAATACTGGGTTGCATCCATCAAACACCATGCCTACTGTAAAGCATGGTGGTGGAAACATCATGCTTTGGGGCTGTTTCTCTGCAAAGGGGCCAGGACGACTGATCCGGGTACATGAAAGAATGAATGGGGCCATGTATCGTGAGATTTTGAGTGCAAACCTCCTTCCATCAGCAAGGGCATTGAAGATGAAACGTGGCTGGGTCTTTCAACATGACAATGATACAAAGCACACCGCCAGGGCAACGAAGGAGTGGCTTTGTAAGAAGCATTTCAAGGTCCTGGAGTGGCCTAGCCAGTCTCCAGATCTCAACCCTATAGAAAACCTTTGGAGGGAGTTGAAAGTCCGTGTTGCCAAGCGAAAAGCCAAAAACATCACTGCTCTAGAGGAGATCTGCATGGAGGAATGGGCCAACATACCAACAAGAGTGTGTGGCAACCTTGTGAAGACTTACAGAAAACGTTTGACCACAGTCATTGCCAACAAAGGATATATTACAAAGTATTGAGATGAAATTTTGTTTCTGACCAAATACTTATTTTCCACCATAATATGCAAATAAAATGTTAAAAAAACAGACAATGTGATTTTCTGGATTTTTTTTTCTCAGTTTGCCTCCCATAGTTGAGGTCTACCTATGATGTAAATTACAGACGCCTCTCATCTTTTTAAGTGGTGGAACTTGCACTATTGCTGACTGACTAAATACTTTTTTGCCCCACTGTATTCATTATTTAGTTGAACCAATGTAAGTTTAGACTCTGAGCTGCTGGCCGTACTCCTCTCTTTTATATACTAATATTCTTACTTTATTTCAGAAGTCTAGCACTTCTGGAAGATTCCTTGCATCAGTATGTTCACCAAGCTGGGCTTTGCTGGATTGAGTCTGGACTCATAGCCTGTTGCAGATTTCAACTTTTAGCAAAATCATTAGCACTCTGATATCTTATGCCACACTTAAAGCACCACTCTAGCGTTTTTTTTATTTTTTATTTCATAAATGGAGTAGTGCCACCAATCTAGATTCCCTGGCTCTGGTCTTACACTTACCGGCCGCCATCTTCATCTTTTATCGGCACCGCTCTAGTCTGTCTCCAGCCATATTGCTCCAGTATTTGCTCGTTGATGCAGAAGTCACAACTCAATGTTAGTCTATTAGAGCCCGAACGTGGTTCTGATAGGGTGCAGTCAGATCACCGTCTAACATGGACCACATTCGCATCGCAGTGCACATACCAGCCGCCAGCTCTCCTGACCCGACTGTGATATCTGCATAGAAATACTTAAAGCTATCACACATAGAGAACCGCCGGCGTGTACGAGCACTGCGATGCATTCGTCATCCGTTGTCTGACTGCACCCATAGACTAACTTTGATATCTTGTGACCGTTACCTCATACTTCCCATCAGTCTGAAGCTGCGGTCACAAGATGACGGCACGGGACTATAGCGGCACCAGAATAAGCTGAAGTCGGCAACTGGTGGGTATTAAACTAAAGTCAGGGAACTTAGATTAACAGCACCACTTCAGCCCTGAAATAAAAAAAAGCGCTGGAGTGGTGCTTTAACATTTATTCTTTGTTTTATACATTGATGTAGGAAAAATAATCCCATCAGTACCTCCGTGCACTGCCAAACAACCTCCTCAACATGGATTTGCCATATAATAGTCCTAAATTTTTGGTTTAACCTTTTATTTACAAGGTTTATATGTGTTAACTGACTCACTTCATGCTTTCAAAAGGATGAGTGAGATTACAGAGACCAGAAATCTTGGTTATTTTTAACCCAATGGCTCCAGCAGCATTGATATGAGACTTAACTTACTCTCGTGACAATTCTCTGTGCAGCCAAGTTTACCTAATGCTTATTGCTGTTTAAAAAGGAACAGTCATGCTTTACTGCAAGACACAAACCAAAGTTTATGTTTCAGAAATTAGATCGATTTTGAGATATACTTACAAACGTGCCTAACAGGTTGGACTGCTTTTGGGAAGTCATGAGTCACGACTCGACCAACCTTCAAAAAAGTCATATCCGACACACTTATCCAGAAATCGGAAAAATTCAAGCAATTTTGATGGAGATGATTTAGAATATGTTTATGTTCTGTACTAAGATATCAATGGATATTTTAGTAACATTTTCACAACTAATGCCTAAAATATGATTATGTGACATTATAGTCCTGCGGGTTATTTTTTCTTCACCTAAAAATAGAATAGCTATTTCTAAATGGCTAAAAAAATCATCCACTATTTATATATCCTTTCAATGGCATTTCCCATAGACAGGGTACTGTATTTAGTTGGTAGGCGGCTGGCTGAAGACTTACTACTAGTACCAGTCGGTTTGTAATGTCTGTATAATGCTTGCACCCAGATTACAACATGCTGTGTTCTTAGTGATGTAGAAAATCCAGACACATGTGAAAATACATTTAGTATTCTTTTCTATTAATATTACAAACATTTCAAATTGGAACATTCCTTAAATATCTATGGTAGACATGGTGGGTGTTGTGTACAGACGGCATGTGATACATAGCGCTGCAGTGAATAATCACATCAATTAGGGTGTCCAGTTCTCCTAGTTTGTAACCGCAACTAAGGGTACCGTCACACAGTGCAATTTTGATCGCTACGACGGCACGATTCGTGACGTTCGAGCGATATAGTTACGAGATCGCAGTGTCTGACACGCTCCTGCGATCAGGGACCCCGCTGAGAATCGTACGTCGTAGCAGATCGTTTGAAACTTTCTTTCGTCGTCTAGTGTCCCGCTGTGGCGGCATGATTGCATGGTGTAACATATATCGTATACGATGTGCGCATAGTAACCAACGGCTTCTACATCGCACATACGTCATGAAATTATCGCTCCAGCATCGTAGATTGCAAAGTGTGACAGCAGTCTACGACGCTGGAGCGATATTGTTACGACGCTGGAGCGTCACGGATCGTACCGTCGTAGCGATGAAAATTGCACTGTGTGACGGTACCCTAAGTGCTTTATTTGATTAATTGACTATGGACTTATAGCTATTCATATTTTCTCTATCACCACAGTACAGATGACATACACCATAGGGATGTACCTATGCTTCCATTATGACTTTCACAGTGTGGTTACATCATTTGGTACAGTGAAAAACCTCAAAGAAAGACAACCTTTCTGAAAAGACTGCCCCAGATTTAGACTAGATTTTTCAGTGATATATTTTCAATTGCCGCATATTGTGTTGAGAGGACTACAACGTCAAAGAAACATATAGTGTCCAATATAAAGAAACAATTTAGAAATAACTTATCGAAGTGGAAGGTTTTATTCTTTGTAGCATAACACAGCGCTGCCGGGCCCCAAGGCTAGCTTAACAGCATGGCTGATCGTGTAGCTTCCTAAATGTACCGTCACACTGAGCAACTTTTGAACGATAACGATAGCGATCCGTGACGTTGCAGCGTCCTGGATAGCGATCTCATTGTGTTTGACACGCAGCAGCGATCAGGATCCTGCTGTGACATCGCTGGTCGGAGCTAGAAGGCCAGAACTTTATTTTGTCGTCAGGTCACCCGCTGTCATCTCTGGATCGGCATGTGTGACGCCGATCCAGCGATGAGTCTCCGGGTAACCAGGGTAAACATCGGGTTACTAAGCGCAGGGCCGTGCTTAGTAACCCGATGTTTACCCTGGTTACCATTGTAAAAGTAAAAAAAAAAACAGTACATACTTACATTCCGGTGTCTGTCACGTCCCTCGCCGTCAGCCTCCCGCCCTGACTTTGAGCGCCGGCCGTAAAGCACAGCGGTGACGTGACCGCTGTGCTCTGCTTTACGGCCGGCGCTCACACAGTCACTGTGGGAAGCTGACGGCGAGGGACGTGACAGACACCGGAATGTAAGTATGTAGTGTTTTTTTTTTTTACTTTTACAATGGTAACCAGGGTAAACATCGGGTTACTAAGCGCGGCCCTGCGCTTAGTAACCCAATGTTTACCCTGGTTAGCCGGGGACTTCGGCATCGTTGGCCGCTGGAGAGAGCTGTCTGTGTGACAGCTCCCCAGCGACCACACAAGGACTTTCCAACGATCTCGGCCAGGTCGTATCACTGGTCGTGATCGTTGGAAAGTTGATCAGTGTGAAAGTACCTTTAGTACCAAACGGTCCATTGTCCTTCCCCAGGTATCAGGACTAGTTTCACAGCAACCTCATATCTATTTATTTAATTATTTTATTTGCTTATCTAAATCTAAATTCTCCTTCAGTATGCCTTTTGGGTACCGTCACACTATACGATTTACCAACGATCACGACCAGCGATACGACCTGGCCGTGATCGTTGGTAAGTCGTAGTGTGGTCGCTGGAGAGCTGTCACACAGACAGCTCTCCAGCGACCAACGATGCCGAGGTCCCCGGGTAACCAGGGTAAACATTGGGTTACTAAGCGCAGGACCGCGCTTAGTAACCCGATGTTTACCCTGGTTACCAGCGTAAAAAAAACAAACACTACATACTTACCTTCCGGTGTCTGTCCCTTGCCGTCTGCTTCCCGCACTCACTGACTGCCAGCCGTAAAGTGAAAGCACAGCACAGTGGTGATGTCACCGCTGTGCTCTGCTTTCACTTTACGGCCGGCAGTCAGTGAGTGCGGGAAGCAGACGGCAAGGGACCTGATGGACACCGGAATGTAAGTATGTACTGTTTGTTTTTTTTTACATTTACGCTGGTAACCAGGATAAACATCGGGTTACTAAGCACGGTCCTGCGCTTAGTAACCCGATGTTTACTTTGGTTACAAGCGAACGCATCGCTAGATCGGTGTCACACACACCGATCTAGCGATGACAGCGGGAGATCCAGCGACGAAAGAATGTTCCAAACGATCTGCTACGACGTACGATTCACAGCAGGATCCCTGATCGCTGCTGCGTGTCAGACACAGCGATATCGTAACGATATCGCTGGAACGTCACGAATCGTACCATCGTAGCGATCAAAATGGCACTGTGTGACGGTACCCTTAGAGTGTGAAAGGAAACCCACGCAAACATGGGGAGAACATACAGACTCTTTGCAGTTGTTGTCCTTGTTGAATTTTGAATTTAGGATCCCAGAGCAACACAATATTGATAAGCACTGAACCACCAAGATGCCTGCCTGTCCTTTCTTCCATCCATCAGTTCTTCCATCTGTCCATCCATCCACATCCATCCATCCACATCCACCCATCCATCCACTAGCATATTCTTATGTGCAAGCGGATACCTGGGCCCTACTGTACACAAGAACCAAGGTGTGACTGGAGCCTCTGCACCAATTTCTCTATGTTCCATCCCATATTGTTTCTAACCTGTCTGTTTATCTGTCGCTCTATCTACAATAGTGTGAACAGGTGCAAGCTGCTATGACTGTACAATATACAAACAAAAGAATACAGTAGCACTCTGTGAAATGTATGCTGACAGTGACTATATGAAATTTGAACTGCATTATATGGAATATACTTATATAATGAAAGTACTTAGCACGTAAATTTTCCAATCCGTGTAAGCCCACCAGACGCGACAAGGCGACCTTTCTTTCATGAGACCCTAAACCTAATATTTATCAGGCCTGCTTCTTTTGGGCTAAAAGCTTACAAATTTAAAGTGCAGGTAGGATCCAGCACTAATTAAAAACAGCCACAGGCTGATTGGAGGAGTGCTCAGTCAGAAAAAGGAGGCAGTCAAAACCTGCAACAGGTGCAAGCTGCCATGACTGCATAATACACAAACAAAAGAATACAGCAGCCTCTGTAAGTGGTAAGATGAATGCAAACAATGAATATATGAAATGTGGACTGCATTAGTGCTATGTGGAATATAGTTATAAAATGAAGGTACTTAACGCATAAATTGGTCAATTAGTGAGAGCCCATCAGCCTGAGGCTGTTTCTAATTAGCCCTGGATCCTAGCCGCCTAAGTACCTTAATTTTTACAAGTATATTCTATATAGCAGTAATGCAGTTCAAATTTCATATATTCATATATTTTGTTTGAATCTATTTATCTTTTTTTTTTAAAAAGCAAAAAATGTCAAGGCAACACAAGTCCTCATGGCCTCTATAATATATTTCAATATAAGAACAGAAGAAAGCAGCACTCCAAGACAGGAAGTCCAGAAAAACAAAAGCGGATATTTACTTATCCCACTGCTTCCAGTTGATGTACTAAATAAATATCCCATCAATGGGCTGAATATCCATTTGTGTTTCAATATACTTGGAGTGCTGCCTTTTTTTGTAAACTGGTACATCTTTTATCATCTAATTGCTCAGAGCTCTCCAATATGGATCTGGCTCTGGTAAGCAAGGTTACTTGGAGGGGCCACAATTCGTGAGTACCTTGGATTTACATTTTCTGTAGTGTTAGCCAATATGGCGGATACTTTGAGAATCAGTGAGTACATTTATCTTGAGAGCTGGTTTGATTTCTTTTAGTATTTATTAGGGCATGTTGTCTGGTTGGCACTGGTGATTGATGTCTTTACTGGAGAGGTTGAAATGGTCATATGTTCATTCCCTGTGCATTAGATAAAATACAAGAGCGTCATATCCTAATATAATTGAAACAAGATAAAGTAAACCTTACAACAATGACTTTATTTAATTTAATATATGTGTCACTTCGGTCATTTCTATCAGAGGACTGTACACATTTATAGTTCTTTTTTTTTTCTTCGCCTACAGAAATCATGTTAAGGGCTACAGCTTGTATGAGTTTAAGCCTAGCATGTAGAAAATATCTCTTTTTTTAGCCAGGCTTCCAGCCAAACCAGAACTCCATGATTGGATTCTAAAATAAAGTTATAGGGCGGTGCACAATGTCTACTGCTTACAGCCCGTATGGTTATTGTTATTAATAGTGTTTTGCTACACATGCCACTCTACCAATGTGGGGTGTCTTTGTTTATTATCTTGGCACTATAATTGTTGTTCTTGTTTTTGTGCTTTTCAGTAATATGGTCCTGTGCCAGCATTATAGACAGACATCTTGGCTCCGTATACTGAACTTACTGACTTTTATGCTCCTTTAGTTTATATTGTTTTAATTTTGTGTGTAGGAAAACATAGTCCTTAATTTTATTTTATTAATATACTGTTCATTAGTTACAATTGTCTATTTTGTAAATGTATAACATTTTGCATTTATGATCTAATTCTTATGTTTTAGTATAGTAAAGTGCTTGTACTTATTTAGTTGAAACCTTATATTTATTTTATCACGGTTTAGAGGTGTTTTTGCACAAAATGTGTGAACATGTGTTGATGTAACCATAGGTTGCATGGACATTACTATACAGCTCAAATGATTAAGAAATCAACATGCCATAATACAAACTCACCTACTTCTTTTGTAATTCTCATGTCATCAGTCAAAAGTTGCCACTTGGGTTTTGGTGCAAGTTATCATGACCAATTAGGTGGTCTAACCAACCAATCAAAGGAGCTAGTCATCAGCCAAATAAATGGGTGGGTTTGTCAGCCAATTAACGCTCCCATCTCTATGTTTAACTGCCCTTAATCCTTTTATCTGTGACAGCCATTGAACACCTTTGAATACTGCCATGATACACTTCTGTGTTAATTTCTCTGCCCTCTGACCAGTCTAATTTCTTGACCATTCTAGAGGTTAACGTTTCTCCTTGTGGAGAGTGACATACTGGCTGTGGCATACCAGTGGAAGGAGACTTATTAGCAATGCAATTCTCCTCTGAGAAATTTAATATGCAAATTTTCTGAAACACTGTGTCTCCAAATTGAATTCTGATTTGGCTTTTATCCTACAGTGCCTTGCGAAAGTATTCAGCTCCCTGGACCTTTTCAACCTTTACCCACATATCATGCTTCAAACATAAAGATACCAAATGTAAATTTTTGGTGAAGAATCAACAACAAGTGGAACACAATTGTGAAGTTGAACAAAGTTTATTGGTTATTTTAAATTTTTGTGGAAATTCAAAAACTGAAAAGTGGGACGTGCAATATTATTCGGCCCCTTTAACTTAATACTTTGTTGCGCCACCTTTTGCTGCGATTACAGCTGCAAGTCGCTTGGGGTATGTCTCTATCAGTTTTGTAGATCGGGAGACTGAAATTGTTGCCCATTCTTCCTTGGCAATCAGCTTGAGCGCAGTGAGGTTTGATGGAGATCGCTTGTGAACAGGAGTTTTCAGCTCTTTCCATAGATTCTAGATTGGATTGAAATCTGGACTTTGACTTGGCCATTCTAACACCTGGATACATTTATTTGTGAACCATTCCATTGTAGATTTTGCTTTATGTTTGGGATCATTGTCTTGTTAGAAGAAAAATCTCCATCCCAGTCTCAGGTCTTTTGCAAACTCCAACAGGTTTTCTTCAAGAATGGTCCTGTATTTGGCTCCATTCATCTTCCCATCAATTTTAACCATTTTCCCTGACCCTGCTGAAGAATAGCAGGCCCAAGCCATGATGCTGCCACCACCATGTTTGACAGTGGGGATGGTGTGCTCAGGGTGATGAGCTGTGTTGCCTTTACCCCAAACATATCGTTTGGCATTGTTGCCAAAAAGTTCAATTTTGGTTTCATCTGACCAGAGCACCTTCTTCCACATGTTTGGTATGTCTCCCAGGTGGCTTGTTGCAAACTTTAAACAATACTTTTTATGGATATCTTTGAGAAATGGCTTTTTTCTTGCCACTCTTCCATAAAGGCCAGATTTGTGCAGTGTACGACTGATTGTTGTCCTATGGACAGACTGTCCCACCTCAGCTGTAGATCTCTACTGTTCATCCAGAGTGATCATGGGCCTCTTGGCTGCATCTCTGATCAGTCTTATTGTTTGTGATGAAAGTTTAGAGGGATGGCCGGGTCTTGGTAGATTTACAGTGGTATGATACTCCTTTCATTTCAATATGATCGCTTGCACAGTGCTCCTTGGGATGTTTAAAGTTTTGGAAATCATTTTGTATCCAAATGCAGCTTTAAACTTCTCCACAACAGTATCACGGACCTGCCTGTTGTGTTCCTTGGTCTTCATGATGCTCTCTGTGCTTCAAACAGAACCCTGAGTTTATCACAGAGCAGGTGCATTTATACGGAGACCTGGTTACACAGAGGTGGATTATATTTATCATAATTAGGCATTTAGGACAACATTGGATCATTCAGAGATCCACAATGAACTTTTGGAGTGAGTTTGCTGCACTGAAAATAAAGGGGCAGAATAATATTGCACGCCCAACTTTTCAGTTTTTGAATTTCCACAAAAATAAAAAATCGCCAATAAATTTCGTTCAATTTCACAATTGTGTTCCACTTGTTGTTGATTCTTCACCAAAAATTTACATTTAGTATCTTTATGTTTGAAGCATGATATGTGGGAAAAGGTTGACACTTTCCAGGGAGCAGAATACTTTCGCAAGGCACTGTATGTCATATTGCAAGACTCGTAACAGGATCAATAGTGACTTGTAGGATTCCTGCTTCCAACTGGTGGCACTATAGAGTTCAAGTCCTCTTCCTCTCTGAAGAGGCAAATCGCATATTGACTATTCTACTGATTAACGTTTGCATATCCACTCTGGTTCAATCTAGGAATGGAATGCTTGACCACTTTCTGCCCTTTTAATCTGACTGACCTCCTGAACTCAAACCCTGATTAAGTTTTTAAATCCAAGCCAGTCGTTGTCCCTGACTTTGTGGGTCAGACAAAGCTTGTCTAGTATTTTACCTCAGCACACTCCACAGGTAAGTGACTACTTTACAGATGGAACTCGGATGCACCTGCAGTATGGACCACATACAGTATAAATGTAAAAACCATGGAAATTCAGGGAGTTCCTAGAATGTGCTGAGTAGGTTAGGTTAGTACCAAGCCTAGCCATGGAAGCCTGCATTAGATTTATTGCTTCTGGAATATAATTCCTCCCTAGTATGGCAATATATCTATATATATAATTGCCGAAGGGTTTTTCCGTCTGTCTGTCTGTCTGTCTGTCTGTCTGTCCTGGAAATCCCGGCTCTCTGATTGGTCGAGGCCGCCAGGCCTCGACCAATCAGCGACGGGCACAGCGACGATGATGTCATAAAGGACGTAGACATCTCACGTTTCTGATTCAGCGACGGGCACAGTATCGACGTAGATGTCATAATGGTTGCCATGGCGACGATGATGTCATAAAGGTTGCCTCGACCAATCAGCGACGGGCACAGTCTGCCGCGAATTCTGGAATCATCATTGTCCATATACTACGGGGACATGCATATTCTAGAATACCCGATGCATTAGAATCGGGCCACAATCTAGTATATATATATATATATATATACATCTATCTATCAGAAATGGAAACTGTTAAGTTCAGGTGGGCTGTGCTGCAGAATGAAGAACTTTGGGATTCCAATTAACACAAAAGACTTTCTGCATCCGACTCGCGCCTTTCTCAAGTTATAAAAATTAAGTGTTAGGTATCGAGATCCTGCCTCTGCACAGGGGTAATCTCGAACCATCTCCACTGCGGTCTCCCATTCTTCTCCAGCCGCAGTGGAGTCTGCTCAGCAGAGACGTCAGTCCCAGCATCTAGCTCAGGCTGATACTGGACGACTGGTTACTGCTGCCTTTCCAGCTTCTGCCATTGTAGCCAGTACTGGGCAGTGGCAAGCAGACTTGTTTGGGACTAAGTCCTGCTCTTCCCTTTCTGAGCATGCCCAGGGCAAGATCTCTTGCTGGAGATCAAGGGTCACATGCTTAGATACTGCAACAAATCCCATTGGTCCTTTAGGAAGGTCCTGAAGGTGTTCTTCTGTGGCTGACTCCCATTGGTCCTTCTGGGAAGGTCCTGTTCTTGCTGCAGCTATAAAAGGTTTGCATGGCCGCATGGCCATACACTAGTGTACATTTGGAATCGTGTGTTGATGAGTGCAAGTCGTTCTTTAAAATCCCCTCCCTTGTGTATGACTGCTTGCAAAAGGTGGATGCTTGCTGCCTAGCGCCCGACTAAGTTGTCAACATAATAAAGACACACGATGCAGCGTCTATTGTTATAACCGCCAGTGCGGCGCCGTGTGCTTATAGAGCGCTTTCCTATCCCAAATCTGGGTGGTTAGTGGCGTCCGCCAAAGCGGCACAGCACGCACTCTTGTGCTTTAAGTTATATTTTCTTTTACTTTGACACCCCCTTTGTGGTGTCGAGTGCAAGTGGTCTGAACGTACTCTAATCTTGTGTCTTGGAATAGAGTCCTGAGACTCCTTGCTTGCGCTCTAGTGCGGTACTGCGGCCCTGTAACACAACAGAGACTGCTTCCTTCACACAGGGTGAACTTAACCCGTGTGTGTATCCACATTGTACCGCCATATAGTCCATCATTACTCAGCAGCAGGTTCTATCTCTGCACCGTGGACCCGGGCTGCGAACGCACCTTATACCACCTCTCTTATAATTTGGTGGAAAGGCACTGATCCGATGCAAAAACACGTTGGTATGAATAAAAAATTATTTGGATTCAAGGCTCTTCATTCCCACCCGCCTAAACTTGCCAGTTTCCATTTTCTCTATTATTGATCTGGAAGAATCCTCCTCTAGCCACAGGGCAACAGCAGCGGCTTTCCACACTTTTAAAGGTGTTTTGCCTGCACATAAGACCTTCAACCGAACGCTAACCATTGCTTTAACTTTTTCTTTACCAGATTGCATTACCTTATTTTGCGTGCAATTCTGTCTCTCTCCAGAGCTTCTCAATCATATGTATATACTAGTAGATAGCCAATACTAGGATGGCAACTGTAATAGAAAATGCATCCATTTAATGGCAGAATTCTTGTCCCAAGACAATGATTTTCATCTATATACGTAAATATCCATGCTTCCGAAAATCACTTAGTGGAATTAGGAATAATAGATGTAATGTAAAGGCATCACCTATTTTGAACACACAAAATCCCCAGGACAAACCCCCACTGGCCTACTCAGTCACAGTGCAGTTTACTGTAGCAGAAGCTGCTCTCTGCTACACTGCTAAGTGCAGGGCACAGTGCAGTATGAATGAATGATGCAGCCGTCTTCACCCTTTACTCCTATCTCTCCAATGGATGACCTAAATGAAGCAGGATCTGCTGAGCATAGGAGCCACTGATTCAAGAGATGAATATCCTTCAGCCCTTACCATAAGTAACCGCTTGGCATAAGAGCTGATAACCATGGACCCTCTTGCGATTGTTAGCTCCCACATCATGCTATATTTTCATGTATAGCCTTTGGATGTGGGTACTGAATGCAGTAGGTATTGGTCAGCAAAGAATCCGGTAAGCACTGCCCCTCTTTCCCAGCTTGGTAAATGTAGCAGGAGCAGCAGGCTACAGGTTGGTGAATCAGGAGCAGTTGAGCTAGTTAACTGGTTAGTACAGTGGAATGAGTTTGGATGAGATGGCGTCCTTCTTCCCCCTCCGCTTGGTACTGTCCACATTACAAAGAACCTTTCTGTACGGCACTTTGTTGTTGGTGTTGAAGGTGAGTGTAATAGAAGAGTGAGTGGCGTGAATGTTCAGATATTCACAGCACAAAAACAAAATATTATATGTATTTATATGCCTTAGCGTATCATGTGGTCGTCCAACCCATGGTGGAAATATTTTGGTTACAAACCGACATAGGAAGCGTAAAGGCATATATGTTAAAAATGAGTGGCTCGCTACGTGCCACTCCGGTCCACACTCCAGGTCAGTGCTCTCTGACTGTGGACAGGAAGGAATTTCTTGACTTTCTGGGAACCCAGGTTCATCTTATGATTTGCTGCACTGCTTGTCAGTGTCATCTCCTATGCACTGCACAGCACACAGATGACATCACACCAGGCCAGCAAATAAAACACCAAACCGAGCGACCCTAAGTTCAGGAAATTTGTGCAGCTTCTGCCCATGGCCGGAGAGCACTGACTTGGACCTTTGACTGAGACTGTGCAAAGAGATCTGCTCATCTCTAATATGTATATTAAATAATATTATGGTACATGGAATGTATATGACCCTATATTACATACAGAGATACAGAGATACAGAGACTATTGGACCCTCTATATAGATTTTGCGAACATAACTTTTCTTTAAGTACATCTTAAGATCGTGTTAAAGAGCAGTCTCAAGTTAATTGTCCTATGAGAGATTTGTCAGGAGTAGATCTTAGCTTTGAGAGACCAAAAAAATCACACTTTTGTTAAGAACAGACGTAAATGTTCAATTTGTTCTTCGGTTCTCATTCAACAAATATAACATTTGATAATCATTATTACACACCAAACCCTTAGATTCAGAGAACAGCAGAGCTTGATAATCATGAAAAATATCTAAATAGAACGGGGCTCCGGTGATATGGAGGAATGTGTGATGACCATAAACTAGCTTTACCTCAATCACTGCAAGGTAGTCTTCAACGCATTATTTCTAGCAAAAATGTCAGAGTATTAACTGGTTTGAACAGAATACATTGTTCCAAGTTATAGAGTATCTAGTGAAACCTCTCATGAAATGACCACATCTAGTCTAGATTGTTCATGAGAATTTTTTTCCGCCATATATTATGTATGTGAGCATCTTCATACATTACTTACCCAATTCAATTTTGAGTGGTCTTCTTAAAGAAGTTTCTTTGTATATGTTTACAGCAGTAAGTTCATCATCTGATTGGTGGGTTTCTATGAGCCAATGATCAGGAACAAGTAGTCTTGTGAAAGCCTCTTTGCAGATTATCATCCTGGGCAATTGTCCTTCAAAGGTCCTGAATTAGAGACTCCTTATTATTCACTAATTAGAAATCACTAAAAAGGTACCTTTAAAAAAGGATTTGTAAATTAGATATACTCTATCAATGAAAATGTATCAGGATCCTGTCAGCAGCGGCGAACTGCCACAGCTGAGCAGGGTGACTCACCCACACTGCGGGAGAGGCCGAGATCAGATGCCGCGGGGAAAGCTCAAGCAGACGGCACCTGAGCAGCGCGGTGAGAGGGGACGCTGAGGATAGCAGAAAGCAGAGGGATCTGCAATCACGTGACCACAGGGGGTGGGGCTTAGCGTCCTGCTGCTGAAGATGAGTGTAGGATGCTACAGGGACCCTGGAGTAGAGTTGAGGGGAACTCAGGTCGTACAAATGGGGGTCATACATGGAGAGAGTGGCACGGTACAGGAGGGGCAAACAGAGAATAGTCAGAACGTAGGCAAGGAGTCATACATGGAGATAGCAGCGCAGTACAGGAGAGACAGGCAGAACTCTTAACGGGACAGAACCAGATCAGAACCAGACAAGCATAAAGTAGCACAGGCACAAAGCACAGGCACAGGCACAACAGGGTCACACACTCAGTCAAGGGTCAAAGTATAAGCGATGAGAAATGACCCCACAATGAGGCTATAAGAAGCCTCCCAGAATCCCAGAGTGAGGCCGTCCAGATTAACCTCTGAACTACCTAATCCCACAAGCTAAGCATCATGACAGTATGACCATTCATACAGAATGATAGACACATTTTTAGGACCATGTTATTCTCACCTAGTGAGGTGATTCCACAAAGCTGCACTTCAGGATGAGCAGGTGGACCCAGGGCATTGGTGCAGCGGGTTGGAAGGAACATGGAACAGCAACTAAACAGCAACTCTAAACAGCAACTAAACACATACGTCTCCATACTAAGACACAGTTGTGAATCAAATTGGGCTTCAAGAGGCCAAGGGAAAAGACATCACTAAGACATGCCAAGCAACGTGTAAAACCTGGCATGGAGCACAGGAAAGGGCGATGGCCATAGGGTGACCGAGAGGAGCCTGGCCCAGATGAGACAGGTGCTTAACAGGCCTTAAATCATCATTACCTTTGCACCTTTTTTCTCACATAGAAATGTTTTTTTATATTGACTTGTCTGTTTGCCACTTATTCATTATTTCATTTTGCCATTTTATAGCTAACTTTACTTGTTTTGTCTGGTTTTGTTTGTTCGACAATGTTTTTCCTTATCCATTTTAATGTCACATCATAATTCACCCTATTTGAGTATGGAGTACAAAATCTCTCTAATTTTATTTTTGCACAGATGAAGACTAATGTATGTCAGTTTATACGATTGTGAAGATAAAAAAATTAAAGCATATTTGATTTTGTGGAAAATGCATTTACCCGCATGCATCATTTGAAGAATTTGTCTCAAAAACTGGCTACAAATACTACATGACTAAAAAGAATTCTCTTAAAAATGGAATTCCTTACCAACCTTTTTAGCAAAATCCAGCAAATGTTTGTATTGCGATGTATTTGGACAAGATTAGGAACTTTCTTTCGGTGTTTACCCAACACTTAAACTCTTACTTATTCGGGATCGCAGATCAGCTGTGTTTACCTGATTTATGAGATTGCCTCCACTACTTTTTACACTATCTACATACAGATTGATATTCTCTTGTTCTTGCATTTTATATTAGGCCCCAGGTGCATGCACCTGTTATATATTGACTGCTAAAGTGTCATCAGATAACCTGGATTAAGCAGCTATCATTTACAGTCACCTCTAAGAAAATATTAACTTTGCATATTATACAAAATCCTCTATCCTGGAAATCGAGGTGCTAAGAACCAAAGAAGAGTCCCATGGTGTTGCCAAGAATCACTGACAAGGAATTGTGTTACTATAGTCTATTCTTCACACAATGCGTTTCGGAGTTGAATCGATACCTTCTTCAGGTAAAATCCATCCATTATACATGAAGAAGGAGTCTATCCAACTTCCAAACACGTCGTATTAAGGCTACGTTCACATTCGCGTCTTTGGACGCAGCGTCGTCGCCGCAACGCATGACGGATGTGAAACGCACGCAAAAACGCATTGTTTTGTGACGCATGTGTCCATTTTTGGCTTGATTTTGGATGCAAAAAAAATGCAACTTGCTGTGTCCTCCCTGACGCTTGCGCCAAAAAAAACGCATGCATCACAAAACGCAAGACAACGCATGTCCATGCGCCCCCATGTTAAATATAGGGGCGCATGACGCATGCGTCGCCACGGCTGCGCCCGACGCAGCCCCACAAAATGCTAATGTGAACATAGCCTAAGTGAAGGTTGTAGTAACGCCATTCCTTGTCAGCGATTCTTGGCAGCACTCGGGGACCACCGCTGTCTTTTCTTCTTTGGTTCTTAGTAGAGTTGAGCGAATTTGATCAGGTCCCTGCTTATTTGGCAAGCTATAGCACTTGCTGAGTAACCTGCAGAGGGAACCTGTACACATGGAGCACTCCGGCTGATCAGTTGTCCGGCTCCACAGCTGCATGTGTCCCGGCTGTGTCACAGTCACAGCACACAGGCTCTCAAATGGAAGTGTCATCACTAGGGATTTTTAAGATGAAGGAAATGTTGAGGCAAAGTAGAAATATTGCAGTGGTCACCCGAATTAAATGTGGTGAGAACATTACTTCTAAAACTTCCAAATAACGACCATAAATGTGGCTCATATCAATTGATGGTGGGGATGAAGAGGAAAGAGAACATCAGTAAGTTCCACAATGGGACTTGTAATATGCTGATTACATTTAACAAGCAGAGTACTCAAAAAAAAAATTCTGATTATTTTGGTCTCCTTTCTGTGTTTTTATTTATGCACATGAGTGAGCCAAGCATTAATGTTCCACTACTGAGATAATAAAAAACTGTATAGAATATAATGTTTTCATTTTTTGCAGTAGGTCCCATTTATCTGTATTAGGTTATGATAATCCTTGGTGCCACCTCTCAGGTCATTATTCAGGTCATTGCTGCTTATCCCTCTCCTCCAGCCACTGTCTGCACTCCTTGGATTAGATAGGCGGCCTCAATTACTTAAGCTTGTCTGTTCTCTTTCTGCAGTCTGGTGACTCAGATCCATAGGGGAAAGACGAAGGAGTACAATGTCAATGTAAGGAAACCTGGTTACACACATCTATTCAGCCACTATCTTTTCCAAATAAGAGGAATACAGATTATATTAATATTTTATACGCAATTCTATATTGTATTTATTGCTGAGGATTTCTTTACAAAGGGTTCATTTTACTGCACATTAATATCATGTATAGTATAATGGATGCTCTTGGGATTCTGTGGCCCACAAATATAAAATATGCTCATTATCCCCTCATTGCCCCGTGAACCCCTTGAGAATTCCAGTATCTGGCGAAACATATAGTTGCGCCTGTGGGGGGATGGGAGGAATGGAGCTCTTTAGTGTTGTAATGGCACATGGTTTCCTCTGTTATGGGAATTGCAACCACGGTTAATATTCATACAAGAAGTTCTGTATCTTTTATACTTTATTCATAAGTTAAAATTAATTAATAAAGGTTTAATGTGTATAAAGTACAGTAAATAATTTATAGGCAGTGAATTGAGACAAATTATGTCATTTGTTGCCGCAGTGACAATTTGAAATAAAAAGAAATATAATGTATATTGTTTATCATAAGTGGATTATTTATCAGATATTTGACCCTTCATTTGATCACTTTGGTGGGCCAGTCATTGAAAGATGGCCGCCCACATTGGAGCAATCATGCGGGAGAATCAGCCGTGCCCATGCTTTGCCCTGGTTTCCTGCCCCCTTAATGTGTGACTTATTTTCAAGGTTAGATCTCAAGATCATGCACCCACCTGCTTTATGGAGGGTTTCAGGAGGCTTTCTCAGTTTATTTTGATAATCTAAAGGTGCCGTCACATTAAGCGATGCTGCAGCGATATAGACAACGAGCTGATCGCTGCAGTGTCGCTGTTTAGGTCGCTAGGAGACGTCAAACACGGCAACAGCAGAACGATGCAGGAACGATCCAGTGACGTACTTATCGTTCTCGCTGGTTGTTCGCTCCATGAAAAAACATTGCAGGCATCGTTGCTTTTGCTGTCAAACATGACGAATCACGCCAACCTGACGACCAAATAAAGTTCCTGACTTCTAGCTCCGACCAGCGATGTCACAGCGGGATCCTGATCGCTGCTGCGTGTCAAACACAACGAGATCGCGATCCAGGATGCTGCAACGTCACGGATCGTTGTCGTTCTCGTTGGAAAGTTGCTCAGTGTGAAGGTACCTTTAGAGGTCTTCACTTTTTCTGTGTGCATCTCAGTTGTTAAGGATACAGTGGAGTGATTTAGGCAGGACCAGCCCACTATCATTAGAGAATGGGGTCTTTCTGTCTCCTTCTGCCTATCCCTCAACAGATGATTTGGTGGGAAAGGAGGATTGAGAGTATTCAATTTTATGCCCTTGCAGTAAATGCATGTGGCAGATATTTCTACTAATTTCCAAGGCAATATTTAAATCGACCTGATACTTCTAGGAAATCTATAAAAGATGCAACTACATGTACTATACGGCCCTTGAGGGACAATTTGGATGGCTATGTTAGAATGGAATGGAACCACCACAGTGCAGTGCAGCGTATGCCAGATGTATCAGCCGGTGCTAAACACAAATCTAAATATACCCTGGCCTGAATATTATAATCCAGGATTGGAAACCGGCATACACAAATTACTAAATCTACCCCCATAGGTACATATGCTGTACGTAAATAAGGAAAATTCATTAATATTGATGTGAAGGAAAAGAGGAATAATTGGATTTGATAGACCTTTTGAATATAAAGTAAGCATCTGATTGGCTGCTCTGTACAACATATTTTGTGCCACTTTTGATAAATCTCCATAGTAAATTGGCATAACAGGGCCTTAATTATTATACATTGTTGGGTGCATAAGTGTCCTTCTCCTCTAGCATGACTCTTTGTGCTGCATGCCTGTGCCTAATACTTCCCATCTATTGAGGAAGCGCATTTATCTCTAGTATTTATTGTCATTCTTTGAGCATGACTGCATGCATGTTATAGACATAGACACAACACAAGTTTATTTTTGCACCAAGGATATAATATATATTTTAAGCTCAATGCTCAGCGGTTCAACTTTGACAACCTTTCATTCTGCAGAGTTTGCTCCTAGGTGGCCCACAGAACGACATGCTAACACGAAAAGGCTCTCTCATCGAAAACACATTTACCTTCATTTCACTAAATATAAGTGGGATATGTTAAAAATGTCCATTTCTCATCACTATTTGTAGACTCTCTACTGCTTCCTAAGTAAAATATAGTGATTACCCTTCTTGGCTGCAACACGTTTATATCCTGTGCTTAAGGGGAGTTCACCTTCATACTTTCCATCCAAGAAAAGGCAGCATTTTGGCAGTGAGTCGATACAGGAGTAGCAGAGGCAAGTTTGTCAGAAGGGTTGAGTTTGTAATTCACTAGATGAAGTGCTTGTCCCATAAAAGAGATTTATCACATATCAACTAGAGTTGAGCGACCTTGACCTTTTTAGAGTCGAGCCGGGTTTCGCGAAACCCGACTATCTCAAAAGTCGGGTCGAGTGAAATCGGCCGATTATGACGTAAAGTCGGGATTGACCGAAACACGAAACCCAATGCAAGTCAATGGGGCAGCATAGTCGGCAGTGAGTGGGGGCCAGGAAAACACCTAGAGTGCCCATTTTAATGTCAAAACCATCCATTCTTCTTAATGAAGCTTGTCAAGCGTAATTTACCTTATAATAATTGGAAGGCATTTGAAATTGGGGGTCATTTGGCTAAAGTTGTGGTGGGTAGGGCTGGTTCAAGTAATTAGTGGGCCCAGGAAATCTGGACCACGTCACGGCAGTGGAGCAGGGAGAGGTAAGTATTTCAACTTTGCAAGTGCTGTGAACCTGAGCAAGCAGGGGGGGCCCACTCGTTGGCATTGGCACTGGCACAGGGCCCCTCAAAGTACAGCGGTGTGTTTGCACGGCGGGGGCGCCTCCCACCGGCAGCAACACTTTTGCGTACCATGAGAGGCCCTGTGCCAGTGACGTCGCCAACTAGTATTCCTCCCCCCACCTGATGAAGGAACCTGCACTTTCATCTGCACCTTCCTGTTTGTCCCCGTGTAAGGTGGTATGGTATGCGGGAAGGGGGACCTGACTTTCAGCAGGGTCACAATCTTGCAGTGTAGCGTGCACGGGAAATGTTGCGTTATGGGTCAATGTACCAGCAGACTCATCTATCACTGGCTGGGCAATGGGCAGGATGAGGAGGAAACACAGATATAGGCCCAAAGAATAAAGTGGGCTAAATGCAGTTCAAAATTGGTAACACAGGACTAATCAGGGGGCATTGCAGTGGAGGACAACTGGAATGAGAGGCTGACACAGAGAGTAGGCCCAAATCAGTAAGTAGTCGAAATGCAGTTCAAAATTGGCAACAGTAGTAAACAGGCGGCACAGCTTTGTTCAGTGGAGGAGAACAGCAAGGAGTGGCAGACACCGATAGTAGGCCCCAACCCAACTAGTAGGCCAAATGCAGTCTAACATTAACAACTACTTAACGAGCGCCTGAAAATGGAATTTCAGGACAGGAAACCAGGAGAACAGCAAGGAGCGGCAGACACCGATAGTAGGCCCCAAACCAACTAGTACGCCAAATGCAGTTGTTCCGTTTAACCACAATTTAATGAGAGCCTGAAGATAGAAGTTCAGGAAAGGCAACCTGGAGAACACCTTGGAGTGGAACACACCATCTCTCTACACCCCATACCCAATTTGTAGGTCTAATGCAGCGTAGTTTCCAACAACTACTAAACGAGAGCATGATGATCGAAGCATTGGCGAGGAAACCTGGGGAACACCTTGGAGTGGAACACACCATCTCTCTACAGTGGAACACACCATCTCTCTACACCCCATACCCAATTTGTAGGCCTAATGCAGCGTAGTTTCCAACAACTACTAAACGAGAGCCGGAAGATCGAAGCAATGGAGAGGAAACCTGGGGAACACCTTGGAGTGTAACACACCATCTCTCTACACCCCATACCCAATTTGTAGGCCTAATGCAGCGTAGTTTCCAACAACTACTAAACGAGAGCCGGAAGATCGAAGCAATGGAGAGGAAACCTGGGGAACACCTTGGAGTGTAACACACCATCTCTCTACACCCCATACCCAATTTGTAGGCCTAATGCAGCGTAGTTTCCAACAACTACTAAACGAGAGCCGGAAGATCGAAGCAATGGAGAGGAAACCTGGGGAACACCTTGGAGTGTAACACACCATCTCTCTACACCCCATACCCAATTTGTAGGCCTAATGCAGCGTAGTTTCCAACAACTACTAAACGAGAGCCGGAAGATCGAAGCAATGGAGAGGAAACCTGGGGAACACCTTGGAGTGTAACACACCATCTCTCTACACCCCATACCCAATTTGTAGGCCTAATGCAGCGTAGTTTCCAACAACTACTAAACGAGAGCCGGAAGATCGAAGCAATGGAGAGGAAACCTGGGGAACACCTTGGAGTGTAACACACCATCTCTCTACACCCCATACCCAATTTGTAGGCCTAATGCAGCGTAGTTTCCAACAACTACTAAACGAGAGCCGGAAGATCGAAGCAATGGAGAGGAAACCTGGGGAACACCTTGGAGTGTAACACACCATCTCTCTACACCCCATACCCAATTTGTAGGCCTAATGCAGCGTAGTTTCCAACAACTACTAAACGAGAGCATGATGATCGAAGCATTGGCGAGGAAACCTGGGGAACACCTTGGAGTGGAACACACCATCTCTCTACAGTGGAACACACCATCTCTCTACACCCCATACCCAATTTGTAGGCCTAATGCAGCGTAGTTTCCAACAACTACTAAACGAGAGCCGGAAGATCGAAGCTCAGGAAAGGCAACCTGGAGAACACCTTGGAGTGGAACACACCATCTCTCTACACCCCATACCCAATTTGTACGCCCAATGCAGCGTAGTTTCCAACAACTACTAAACGAGAGCCGGAAGATCGAAGCAATGGAGAGGAAACCTGGGGAACACCTTGGAGTGTAACACACCATCTCTCTACACCCCATACCCAATTTGTAGGCCTAATGCAGCGTGGTTTCCAACAACTACTAAACGAGAGCCGGAAGATCGAAGCTCAGGAAAGGCAACCTGGGGAACACCTTGGAGTGTAACAAACCCTCTCTCTACACCACGGAAGGGCTGATTCTTAGGAAGGAAGGCTGTCGGAAAGAAGCAGGGCGCGTCCGAGGGTGATTATATTCTTATTAGGTATATACTCACCCTCGGACGCGCCCTGCTTCTTTATTTGTAATGAATGTTTATTTGCAATGTGGTTTTGACTTACTCTATTTTTTTGGTAAATAATGATTTTATTATTTTCATTGTTTTGCATCTTCTTGGCAATAATATAAAGAAGACGTGACAGGACAACACTCGGTGGATGCCATATCTGTGTTTAAAATTGAAAAAACCTTTCAGTTAACTACTTGCAGGAGAAAGTTATTGTAGCTGGTGGCCATTTTTAGTACTGTACCAGATTTTTGTTGTATGTGTTTGTTTTTAATGTTAAAATGTCTGCATTTGATATCTCTCCAGTATTTTCTTTTTTATAAGCAAAATACTTATTTTTATATTTTCTGATGTTGGTTCCAGGGGTACACGGGCAGCAGTGGTGTGGTCAGTGGAGGCCTAGTGGAAGGAGTGACCGCAGACAGGCATCGAAGGCCTAAAATAATAACACATGGCTGTAGGCAATTTTAAATTGGTTCCAGGGGTACACGGGCAGCAGTGGTGTGGTCAGTGGAGGCCTAGTGGAAGGAGTCACCGCAGACAGGCATCGAAGGCCTAAAATAATAACACATGGCTGTAGGCAATTTTAAATTGGTTACAGGGGTACACGGGCAGCAGTGGTGTGGTCAGTGGAGGCCTAGTGGAAGGAGTGACCGCAGACAGGCATCGAAGGCCTAAAATAATAACACATGGCTGTAGGCAATTTTAAATTGGTTCCAGGGGTACACGGGCAGCAGTGGTGTGGTCAGTGGAGGCCTAGTGGAAGGAGTAACCGCAGACAGGCATCGAAGGCCTAAAATAATAACACATGGCTGTAGGCAATTTTAAATTGGTTACAGGGGTACACGGGCAGCAGTGGTGTGGTCAGTGGAGGCCTAGTGGAAGGAGTGACCGCAGACAGGCATCGAAGGCCTAAAATAATAACACATGGCTGTAGGCAATTTTAAATTGGTTCCAGGGGTACACGGGCAGCAGTGGTGTGGTCAGTGGAGGCCTAGTGGAAGGAGTGACCGCAGACAGGCATCGAAGGCCTAAAATAATAACACATGGCTGTAGGCAATTTTAAATTGGTTCCAGGGGTACACGGGCAGCAGTGGTGTGGTCAGTGGAGGCCTAGTGGAAGGAGTGACCGCAGACAGGCATCGAAGGCCTAAAATAATAACACATGGCTGTAGGCAATTTTAAATTGGTTCCAGGGGTACACGGGCAGCAGTGGTGTGGTCAGTGGAGGCCTAGTGGAAGGAGTGACCACAGACAGGCATCGAAGGCCTAACATAACAAAAATGTCAATACAATGGTATTGTCAGTGGCAGGCATTGAAGGATGTCAGCGCATAGACTAAACATTGGTGGAGCTGTGAGATAATTTTGCAAGTGGTAGAGCACTGTTTGAGCTGGGGTGGGGGGAAACTGTCTTGTGGCCGGCGGTACAGGCCCAGGGCCCCTCATATTACAACGGTGTGTCTGACGTTGGGTGCGCACCACCACCACCAGAGACACTTTATTGTACTAGGAGGAACCCAGTGGCAGTGCCGTCGACCAAAAGCGGGCTCACCCACCTCTTCAGACAAACTGCACTCTCACGGGTGCTGTCGCCAAGTGTCGATACCACGGCCCCGTGTGGGGAGTTTGGCCATTTAGTGAGGTGTAAACATGTCGTATGCTGGACAATCAGGTGCAGAAAATTACGAGATTGGAAAAGGCATTCAGAATAGTCCACAGGCAAGACCTTTTCATAGGAAAGCTAGGTGTCAGCCGGGCAAGGTGGGGCAAAAGATTTCGAAATCCAGTTGTGGTTCATTTTAATGAAGGTTAGATCATCTACATTTTGGGTAGCCAGACGAGTCCTTTTTTCTGTTAGTATTGAACCTGCAGCACTGAATACTCTTTCTGATAGGACACTAGCTGCCGGGCAAGCAAGCTCCTGCAATGCATATTCTGCCAATTCTGGCCAGGTGTCTAATTTTGATGCCCAGTAATCAAATGGGAATGACGGTTGAGGGAGAACATCGATAAGGGATGAAAAATAGTTTGTAACCATACTGGACAAATGTTGTCTCCTGTCACTTTGAATTGATGCTGCAGTACCTGTCCTGTCTGCGGTCATAGCAAAATCACTCCACAACCTGGTCAGAAAACCCCTCTGGCCAACGCCACTTCTGATTTCTGCCCCTCTAACTCCTCTGGTCTGCTGGCCCCTGCAGCTCGTGTGAGAACGATCACGGGCGCTGTGTGCAGGGAATGCCAGAAGCAAACGGTCAACAAGAGTTGATTGTTTGGTTGCTAATATTAGTTCAAAGTTCTCATGTGGCATTATATTTTGCAATTTGCCTTTATAGCGAGGATCAAGGAGGCAGGCCAACCAGTAATCGTCATCATTCATCATTTTAGTTATGCGTGTGTCCCTTTTGAGGATACGTAAGGCATAATCCGCCATGTGGGCCAAAGTTCCAGTTCTCAAATCTGCGGTTGTGCTTGGTTGAGGGGCAGTTTCAGGCAAATCCACGTCACTTGTGTCCCTCAAAAAACCAGAACCCGGCCTTGCCGCGCCACCAATTTCCAGTGGCCCTGGAAAAGCTTCCTCATTAAAAATATAATCATCCCCATCATCCTCCTCGTCCTCCTCCTCCTCTTCGCCCGCTACCTCGTCCTGTACACTGCCCTGGCCAGACAATGGCTGACTGTCATCAAGGCTTTCCTCTTCCTCAGCTGCAGACGCCTGATCCTTTATGTGCATCAAACTTTGCATCAGCAGACGCATTAGGGGGATGCTCATGCTTATTATGGCGTTGTCTGCACTAACCAGCCGTGTGCATTCCTCAAAACACTGAAGGACTTGGCACATGTTTTGAATCTTCAACCACTGCACACCTGACAACTCCATGTCTGTCATCCTACTGCCTGCCCGTGTATGTGTATCCTCCCACAAAAACATAACAGCCCGCCTCTGTTCACACAGTCTCTGAAGCATGTGCAGTGTTGAGTTCCACCTTGTTGCAACGTCTATGATTAGGCGATGCTGGGGAAGGTTCAAAGAACGCTGATAGGTCTGCATATGGCTGGAGTGTACGGGCGAACGGCGGATATGTGAGCAAAGTCCACGCACTTTGAGGAGCAGGTCGGATAACCCCGGATAACTTTTCAGGAAGCACTGCACCACCAGGTTTAAGGTGTGAGCCAGGCAAGGAATGTGTTTCAGTTGGGAAAGGGAGATGGCAGCCATGAAATTCCTTCCGTTATCACTCACTACCTTGCCTGCCTCAAGATCTACAGTGCCCAGCCACGACTGCGTTTCTTTCTGCAAGAACTCGGACAGAACTTCCGCGGTGTCTCTGTTGTCGCCCAAACACTTCATAGCCAATACAGCCTGCTGACGTTTGCCAGTAGCTGCCCCATAATGGGAGACCTGGTGTGCAACAGTGGCAGCTGCGGATGGAGTGGTTGTGCGACTGCGGTCTGTGGACGAGCTCTCGCTTCTGCAGGAGGACGAAGAGGAGGAGGAGGGGGTGCGAACGGCTACAGCCAATTGTTTCCTAGACCATGGGCTAGGCAGAACTGTCCCAAACTTGCTGTCCCCTGTGGACCCTGCATCCACCACATTTACCCAGTGTGCCGTGATGGACACGTAACGTCCCTGGCCATGCCTACTGGTCCATGCATCTGTTGTCAGGTGCACCTTTGTGCTCACAGGTTGCCTGAGTGCATGGACGATGCGCTCTTTAACATGCTGGTGGAGGGCTGGGATGGCTTTTCTGGAACAAAAGTGTCGACTGGGTAGATCGTAGCGTGGTACAGCGTAGTCCATCAGGGCTTTGAAAGCTTCGCTTTCAACTAACCGGTAGGGCATCATCTCTAACGAGATTAGTCTAGCTATGTGTGCGTTCAAACCCTGTGTACGCGGATGCGAGGCTAAGTACTTCCTTTTTCTAACCATAGTCTCATGTAGGGTGAGCTGGACTGGAGAGCTGGAGATCGTGGAACTAGCGGGGGTGCCGGTGGACATGGCATACTGAGAGACGGTGGGAGATGGTATTGTTGCCACCGGTGCCCTAGATGCAGTGTTTCCTACTACGAAACTGGTGATTCCCTGACCCTGACTGCTTTGGCCTGGCAAAGAAACCTGCACAGATACTGCAGGTGGTGCGGAAAATGGTGGCCCTACACTGCCGGAAGGGATGTTGCGTTGCTGACTAGCTTCATTGGCCGAGGGTGCTACAACCTTAAGGGACGTTTGGTAGTTAGTCCAGGCTTGCAAATGCATGGTGGTTAAATGTCTATGCATGCAACTTGTATTGAGACTTTTCAGATTCTGTCCTCTGCTTAAGGTAGTTGAACATTTTTGACAGATGACTTTGCGCTGATCAATTGGATGTTGTTTAAAAAAATGCCAGACTGCACTCTTTCTAGCATCGGATACCTTTTCAGGCATTGCAGACTGAGCTTTAACCGGATGGCCACGCTGTCCTCCAACAGGTTTTGGCTTTGCCACGGGTTTTGGGCAAGATACGGGCCCGGCAGATGGAACCTGTTGCGATGTTGATGCCTGCTGCGGCCCCTCCTCCTCCGCTTCAGAACTGCTGCCGCCTGCACCCTGTTCCCCCAATGGCTGCCAATCGGGGTCAAGAACTGGGTCATCTATTACCTCTTCTTGTAGCTCGTGTGCAACTTCGTCTGTGTCACCGTGTCGGTCGGTGGTATAGCGTTCGTGATGGGGCAACATAGTCTCATCAGGGTCTGATTCTTGATCAGCACCCTGCGAGGGCAATGTTGTGGTCTGAGTCAAAGGACCAGCATAGTAGTCTGGCTGTGGCTGTGCATCAGTGCACTCCATGTCAGATTCAACTTGTAATGGGCATGGACTGTTAACTGCTTCACTTTCTAAGCCAGGGACGGTATGTGTAAAGAGCTCCATGGAGTAACCCGTTGTGTCGCCTGCTGCATTCTTCTCTGTTGTTGTTTTTGCTGAAGAGGACAAGGAAGCGACTTGTCCCTGACCGTGAACATCCACTAACGACGCGCTGCTTTGACATTTACCAGTTTCACGAGAGGAGGCAAAAGAGCTAGAGGCTGAGTCAGCAAGATAAGCCAAAACTTGCTCTTGCTGCTCCGGCTTTAAAAGCGGTTTTCCTACTCCCAGAAAAGGGAGCGTTCGAGGCCTTGTGTAGCCAGACGACGAACCTGGCTCCACAGCTCCAGACTTAGGTGCAATATTTTTTTTCCCACGACCAGCTGATGCTCCACCACTACCACTACCCTCATTACCAGCTGACAATGAACGCCCCCGGCCACGACCTCTTCCACCATACTTCCTCATTGTTTTAAAAACGTAAACAAACTAACGGTATTTGTTGCTGTCACACAAATTACACGGTGAGCTATAACTTCAGTATGATTTAGCTACCCCTTTACAGGTGAGTGAGACCACAACGAAAATCAGGCACAATGTTACACACTCTGTTGTTGGTGGCAACAAATGAGAGAGATGCCACACACGCAGGACTGTCACTGAAGCACAAATGTAAATATTAATCTCCCACTGATTTGATTTTTTTTTTTTTTAACGGAGACTTTAGGGAAAAAAAAAATAGAATAAAATGATTTTTTGAGGAAGAATTTAGAAGCCAAATAAAATAAAATGATTTTTTCAGGGAGAATTTAGAAAACAAATAAAACAAAAAAAGGCTTTCTATGGCCCACTGAGTGAGAGATGACGCACACAGGAGTCAGGAGTGGCACACAAGCCCAGAGGCCAATATTTATCTCCCACTGATTGATGTAGTGATTTTTTCAGGTAGATTTTGGAACCCAAATCAAGCTAAAAAAAATAATAGGCTTTCTATGGCCCACAATTGGAGAGAGAGAGAGAGATGGCACACCCAGGAGTCAAGACTGGCACACAAGCAGAAAGGGCAATATTAATCTCCCACTGATTTTTTTTTTTTTTTTTTTTTTCAGGGAGACTTTAGGAAAAAAAAAATAGAATAAAATGATTTTTTGAGGAAGAATTTAGAAACCAAATAAAATAAAATGATTTTTTCAGGGAGAATTTAGAAAACAAATAAAACAAAAAAAGGCTTTCTATGGCCCACTGAGTGAGAGATGACGCACACAGGAGTCAGGAGTGGCACACAAGGCCAGAGGCCAATATTTATCTCCCACTGATTGATGTAGTGATTTTTTCAGGTAGATTTTGGAACCCAAATCAAGCTAAAAAAATAATAGGCTTTCTATGGCCCACAATTGGAGAGAGAGAGAGAGATGGCACACCCAGGAGTCAAGACCGGCACACAAGCAGAAAGGGCAATATTAATCTCCCACTGATTTGTTTTTTTTTTTTTTTTTTCAGGGAGACTTTAGGAAAAAAAAAAATAGAATAAAATGATTTTTTCAGGAAGAATTTAGAAACCAAATAAAATAAAATGATTTTTTCAGGGAGAATTTAGAAAACAAATAAAACAAAAAAAGGCTTTCTATGGCCCACTGAGTGAGAGATGACGCACACAGGAGTCAGGAGTGGCACACAAGCCCAGAGGCCAATATTTATCTCCCACTGATTGATGTAGTGATTTTTTCAGGTAGATTTTGGAACCCAAATCAAGCTAAAAAAATAATAGGCTTTCTATGGCCCACAATTGGAGAGAGAGAGAGAGATGGCACACCCAGGAGTCAAGACTGGCACACAAGCAGAAAGGGCAATATTAATCTCCCACTGATTTGTTTTTTTTGTTTTTTTTTTTCAGGGAGACTTTAGGAAAAAAAAAATAGAATAAAATGATTTTTTCAGGAAGAATTTAGAAACCAAAGAAAATAAAATGATTTTTTCAGGGAGAATTTAGAAAAGAAATAAAACAAAAAAAGGCTTTCTATGGCCCACTGAGTGAGAGATGACGCACACAGGAGTCAGGAGTGGCACACAAGCCCAGAGGCCAATATTTATCTCCCACTGATTGATGTAGTGATTTTTTCAGGTAGATTTTGGAACCCAAATCAAGCTAAAAAAATAATAGGCTTTCTATGGCCCACAATTGGAGAGAGAGAGAGAGAGAGATGGCACACCCAGGAGTCAAGACTGGCACACAAGCAGAAAGGGCAATATTAATCTCCCACTGATTTGTTTGTTTTTTTTTTTTTTTCAGGGAGACTTTAGGAAAAAAAAAATAGAATAAAATGATTTTTTCAGGAAGAATTTAGAAACCAAAGAAAATAAAATGATTTTTTCAGGGAGAATTTAGAAAACAAATAAAACAAAAAAAGGCTTTCTATGGCCCACTGAGTGAGAGATGACGCACACAGGAGTCAGGAGTGGCACACAAGCCCAGAGGCCAATATTTATCTCCCACTTTTTTTTTTTTGTTCCAGGGAAAATTTATAAACCCAATAAAAAAAATAATAAATAGGCTTTCTATGGCCCACTATCTGAGAGACAGAGAGAGATGGCACGCTTAGGACTGGCACACAAGCCCAAAGGCCAATATTAATCTCCCTTTTTCTTAAGGGAGAATTTATAAAACCAAAAAAAAATAAATAAATAGGCTTTCTATGGCCCACTATTTGTGAGAGAGATGGCACGCTCAGGACTGGCACACAAGCCCAGAGGCCAATATTAATCTCCCACTTTTTTTTTTTTTTCCAGGGAAAATTTATAAACCCATTAAAAAAAATAAAAATAAATAGGCTTTCTATGGCTTACTATCTGAGAGAGAGAGATGGCACGTTTAGGACTGGCACACAAGCCCAAAGGCCAATATTAATCTCCCACTGATTGATTTATTGATTTTTTCAGGTAGAATTTAGAACCCAAATAAAGCAAAAAAAAAAAAAAAATGGGCTTTCTATGGCCCACTGAGTGAGTGATGATGCACATGCACACAGGAGTCAGGAGTGGCACACAAGCCCTGAGGCCAATATTTTTCTCCCACTGATTGATGTAGTGATTTTTTCAGGTAGATTTTAGAACCAAAATCAAGCAAAAAAATAAATAGGCTTTCTATGCCCCACTGAGTGAGTGATGATGCACACAGGAGTCAAGAGTGGCACACAAGCCCTGAGGCCAATATTTTTCTCCCACTGATTGATGTAGTGATTTTTTCAGGTAGATTTTAGAACCAAAATCAAGCAAAAAAAAAAATGGGCTTTCTATGGCCCACTGAGTGAGTGATGATGCATACAGGAGTCAGGAGTGGCACACAAGCCCTGAGGCCAATATTTTTCTCCCACTGATTGATGTAGTGATTTTTTCAGGTAGATTTTAGAACCAAAATCAAGCAAAAAAATAAATAGGCTTTCTATGGCCCACTGAGTGAGAGATGACACAGACAGGGATGGCACTCTAGCAGAAATGCCAATCTTAATCTCCCACAAAAAAACAAAACAAAACAGGGAGTGTCCTTCAATTACTATCTCCCTGCAGTAATCTCAGCCAGGTATGGCAGGCAGCAAAAGGAGTGGACTGATGCCCAAATTAAATAAAAAGTGTGTACAAACCAAAAAGATAGCTGTGCAGAAAGGAAGGAACAAGAGGATTTGTGCTTTGAAAAAAGCAGTTGGTTTGCACAGTGGCATACAAACAGCAATGCAGCTATCAGGGAGCCTTCTAGGGCAGCCCAATGAGCTACAGCGCTGAGGGAAAAAAAAAAAAAAAGTAGCTTCCACTGTCCCTGCACACCGAAGGTGGTGTTGGGCAGTGGAAATCGCTACAGCACAAGCGGTTTGGTGGTTAATGGACCCTGCCTAACGCTATCCCTGCTTCTGACGAAGCGGCAGCAACCTCTCCCTAAGCTCAGATCAGCAGCAGTAACATGGCGGTCGGCGGGAACTCCCCTTTATAGCCCCTGTGACGCCGCAGACAGCAAGCCAATCACTGCAATGCCCTTCTCTAAGATGGTGGGGACCAGGACCTATGTCATCACGCTGCCCACACTCTGCGTTTACCTTCATTGGCTGAGAAATGGCGCTTTTCGCGTCATTGAAACGCGACTTTGGCGCGAAAGTCGCGTACCGCATGGCCGACCCCGCACAGGGGTCGGATCGGGTTTCATGAAACCCGACTTTGCTAAAAGTTGGCGACTTTTGAAAATGAACGACCCGTTTCGCTCAACCCTAATATCAACGTGATAGGAAATAAATATCTGAATGGCCGGAGCTCCCCTATGGGGTGGAAGTATCACTATGCGACTGCAGTGTAAAAGCATCAATGGAGCAATGGTAACACGTGCTCTGTAGATCCATTTAATGTCTATGGGGCAACAAAAACAGTGGAGCACTGTACATGACCTTTTCTGTCATCTCCATAGATTCAAAGGGAGAAGCAGACCCGTCTCATCGTCATCACGTTCTCTTATAGCAGATCTATTATCTATCTATCTATCTATCTCTCCATTACCTATATTTTTATCTATCTATCTATCTATTTATCTATCTATCTATCTATCTATCTCTCCATTACCTATATTTTTATCTATCTATCCAACTATCTATCTATCTATCATCTATCTATCTATCTATCATCTATCTATCTATCTATCATCTATCTCTCTATTACCTATATTTTATCTATCTATCTTTAAATCTCTCTATCATCTATCTAGTCTATCTATCTATCTATCTATCTATCCATTATCCATGTATCTATCTATCTATCTATCTATCTATCTATCCATTATCCATGTATCTATCTATCTATCTATCTATCCATTATCCATGTATCTATCTATCTATCTATCTATCCATTATTCATGTATCTATCTATCTATCTATCTATCTATCTATCTATCTATCTATCTATCCCATATCTATCTATCTATCTATTGATCACCTATATTTTTATCTATCTACCACATATATTTTTATCTATCTACCTATTATCTATCTATCTATCTATCTATCTATCTATCTATCTATCTATCTATCTATCTATCTATCTATCCCATATCTATCTATTATATCTCTCTCTATCTATCATATATCTCTCTCTATCTTCTATCTATCCATTATCCATGTATCTATCTATCTATCTATCTATCTATTTTTCTATTGATCACCTTTATTTTTTATGCAGGCATAAAAGATGTGGCACTCACCCCAAGATTGCTGAAAAAACAATGTCCTTTAATTCGCTTTATGCGGCTTTAGACATCTGTGGAGAGGCGGCAGGTAAAAGTGAGGGGTGCGGGGACAGGAGAACGGACGACGGCCGTTTCGCACAAATGTGCTTCCACGGGTCCAGGTGCTATATTTTTATCTATCTCTCTATTACCTATACTTTTATCTATCTATCTATCTATCTATCTATCTATCTATCTATCTATCTATCTTGTATCTTTGCCTAAACCATTGAATCATATTTAGTTTTTAGGAACACATTTTTTGAAAGGTGAGAAGTAATGGTACCTAAAATGAAGCAAGGCAAAGGATATTACCAAACAGTGTCAAATATTAATATACAATGTCCAAACAATACTGGAATATAGTAGCATCATAATATTGTTGTACACTGACCACATATAGTACTACATTGATTATTTTCATTGTGCTACATTTCTTGCCAAATTTGTTTGTTTTTTCATGTGCACAACATTTATCATCATTTTATGCATGTTTTTCTTTCATTTCTTTCTTCTCTACTGATTTTGTATAGTCTCAATGGCCATGGCTTGGATGGAGAACATTTTTTGTTTAGTTAATAGTTAAACAATAGCTTAAAGTAAGTCCAGCTAAAGGTTGGCTAAAAATGACTTTTATCCAATTCATTTAGTCCAATCTCGATTTGTACCAAAGCATGTGTTAATTGTGGGCCACAGTAACCGAATAACAATGCATAGCCGAAAAGCCGAAATGAATATTATAGCTGGTCAAGTTTGCGACATGGTGCCGATAAATTGGCCGAATGTTCACCTGTGCTGCCATCTCTCCGATTAGTTCGCCTTCTATGATTGATCAATAGTTTGGGGCAGAATAGGTTTCTGTCAAATCTCTTTTCCCCCTCCATTACCTTTTTGATCATTCTGCAATGCAATAGATTACACACAAGTGGATTTGTGAATGTGACAACGTTCTAGGTTGCTATGAAAGCAGATACTTTGGCTACCTAAACTGTGAGAAGGGAGGGGGGACAGAAAGGGATAAAGTAGTTAGTGTGGCCGGATAAGCAGACCACACCTCCCTTGTAAAACACTTCTTTAGCATGAATGAAGCCGGGATTAAGTCCTTCCTATCCCTCTCGTCATTGGCTGAGCCGGCTGAGGAAAAAGATTTAAAAAAGGAGAATAATTAGTGTCTGAGTAACATAAAGCTGTGACTGAGCTGGAAGAAGCATCAGAGGCAGCACCATGTACTGTGCCTTGGCTGTACACTGCGCCCTTCTGCTGATCCACACTGTCCTAGATCCTGTGCTGGGATGGCCATCACTCAAAAATGACGCCACTGAGATCATTCCGGGCAACATCGAAAATACGGAGGTAGTCGTAGAAGCCACCATCACCAGCGACAATTACACTCTGAACCAAGCTAAACACGGGGGGCGATACCTGCACCAATCCACAGACCCAACAGGTAACTACACAAGTTACAAACTTTTCACATATTGCTTCCGGCACACATGTAGCAGAGCTGAGATCGTTCATTATAGCAAAACTGAGTTTGTGAGTTGTCATTTACCACATTTAATGATGAGGAAAAATATGGAAAAAGTATTTTGAAGACCAACGCATTACAGTCCCAAAATAGAGAAATTAAGAAATTTAGCTCTGCTACATCCGTACTGCAGATTAGAAAACAAAGTCATGGTTTTGTGCCGTTATACGAACATTTATAAGAAGGATTATTAAAAGATTAAAGATTAAACGCAATAAATTACAAATGACTAGTAAATGAATTACTAACAACTTTGGGCCGGAATAACTTGTAGTCACAATAAGTAATATTACAAGTCTTTAGCTCTTGTCCCCCAGGTTATACACCTTGTCTGTAGGGGGCGCTCATGTAGCAGTTGTTCTTTGCTTTTACTATGCAGAGCAGTGGATCATCACAGACTTGGCGCACACTGATCTAATTCAGATGGGAGGTAGGACACGATTTATCAAGGTGAAACACTCAGATGGAATTCCCCTTTAACAAGCGTTCATTATGGTCATTCTACAATTATCATTTCCATTTTCTTATTAAGGCCAGGAGTCTGTTGAAAATGTTATTGTGCAATGTGGAAAATGAATATTATATGATGTAATATTGTGTGAGCTAATCGTTTTTACAGAATATCCACAGATGTACTCCATAAGTGCCGAATTAAATAGAATTGTTATGCATGTCAACACCACAATATATTGGGATCAATGTCTCTGTCAGCCCCATAAAAATTTAGAGTCAGAGGTCAGACATGCATACTGCTCTACAAACATTGGGACCCCCTATTTCTCAGGAATGGTTGGGTTTCAATGGTCAGAGCCTTAGCAGTCATACATTTATCACATGCTCTTGAAATCAGTGACATATTGTTTATGGGGCAAACAGTATTCTAGCTGTGTTACTTATGAGGTCCTATAGAACCAGATTTAGGGTTCTATGAAAAACATTGGTTCTCTCGTACCATGAACATTGCAGGTAAAACCCATATAACCAACACACCTGTATTCTCCATGAGGTTCTACTGCATCACTCTTAGATCATTATGTTGGTTCAGTAGTACCTTTAAAGATGAAGAATTTGTTGGCAAAGCTCTGACTCAATAATGTGGCCATGTTTTGGCTGTGAGAAACTAGGGATTTTCCACTCTACATCCTACCTGAAAGTGTAAGGCGTTTTGCTTTCTCTGTCATTTTTCATCTAGAAGGGTCTGCATGGACCTGATCATCGCATGAATGTACATTGGAGGTTATTGCATGACCAGCTTAATGTGGGAGATCTATTAATCTTCATAAACACTGGCAGGTGGAATCTGATGGAATGACACTAAAATGCCTCATTCCAAGCTGTCAACTAACCACCACAGCATGTCGTTATATAACGTGACCACAGTTTACATGTGGCAGTAAAAGGTTGAGAGAGCATCATATTATGTTCTCCCAAGCTTTTTTGGAATCTCTCTGCACTTATTTCAGAGGTGGTTCTGCTAAAGACCCAAGTAATCTGACTTAGACTGGTTAACAAGGACACGCTGCCTGAAGGATTGCGATCTTTATGATTGATAAGTAGTGCATCCATAGCACTAGTCTATACGGGCAAGTAGATCAGAGAAAGTTGAATAAAACAATACTTGATATCTGCGATCCAATGTCTTATTTCAGAAAAATCCACAATTTTTGTAATTTTAAGATCTATGGGCCGGACACAGATCATCCAGAGAATCTGCCTCTGTACATATCGCTTTAAAAACACAATTTTTGAATTTTTAATAATAGTCTTAAAGGGGCAAATTTATTTGGTTTATATTTATTTGTTTCCATTAGTTACTTTTCAATGTTGTTTTTCCATATTGCTGTACATCTACTTTTGCTAAGAGAAAATGTGCTCCATCCAAGATCTATTGCATCAGTGATAAATATTAGATTTGTTAGGGCCAGAGTATGAGTGTGGGGAACCAAAGTGACAGCCTGACCAGGACAAACAAACTTCTCCTTATCAGGACCTCCATAATGGTTGATCATTAATAATAGTCCTCACTTTATTTTTAGGCTTCATTGTCCCAAACATTATCACTTGTAGGATGGATGTCTCTTGCTGTATGAAGGTAGCAGGTGTCCCCTGGGTCATACATTCTCACAGAGGAGATGGCATGAAAAGCCCAAGCCTAATTATCATAGAGCATCTTCTGACCTAGATATGACTGTTAGATAATCTTTTAGAAGTTTACACAATGGCTGGTAAGACTACCTCTTTGCTGGGTAATAAAGGTGTTTCACCAGGTGACAAATGTAAATGTTCTAATCCCTTTAATTATTCTATGGTAAATAAGCAAATGTTTGTCATGTCCTGGAATGCCACTGTTTGTCTGTGATCATAGGTTATCATACCTAATGTATGTCACACCTGGCAGCAAAGGGGTTAAATACCATATTAGAGTAATGACTTCTGGTTATTTGGATTGTCTGAGGATGTGAGAGTTTTGTGTAATAATATAGATAATGGAAGCTCATTCATCACTTGAGTCTATTGTGTACCTAAACATTAACACTTATCTCTAAGGTCCACTCTCCACTCTCCACTCTCCAGCCTCCAGTAGTGACAAGGACCAGAAGTGGCTAGTTTTATTGGCACATAAAAATTACATTGTGTAGGTATCACATTGTAAAAAGGCAACCTAGCACATTACATAAGAGAAAACTCAGGTCTGACTTCAACTGACATCATTAGAGTGTAGGCTCTCAGTACATTCTATATATAGTGGGGAAAAAGTATTTAGTCAGCCACCAATTGTGCAAGTTCTCGCACTTAAAAAGATGAGAGAGGCCTGTAATTGACATCATAGGTAGACCAAAACTATGAGGGTATGTGCACACGTTCAGGTTTTTTCGCGTTTTTTTTCGCGATAAAACCACATTAGAAACCGCAGACATATGCATCCTATCATTTAGAATGCATTCTGCAATTATTGTGCACATGATGCGTTTTTTTCCCGAGAAAAAAACACATCGCGGTAAAAAAAGCAGCATGTTCATTAATTTTGCGTTTTTTTCACGTTTTTCCCGCTATTCTATGCATTTGGAAAAAACACAAAAAAACGCATAAAAAACTAGCAAAAAACAAGTAAAAAAAAGCGAAAAAAACGCATGCAGATTTCTGGCAGAAATGTCCGGTTTTTGTCAGGAAAATTTCTGCCAGAAATCCTGACGTGTGCACATACCCTGAGAGCCAAAATGAGAATTCAAATCCGGAAATCACCTTGTCTGATTTGGCAAGATTTATTTTCCAAATTATTTTGGAAAATAAGTATTTGGTCATTAACCAAAGTTCATCTCAATATTTTGTTATATATCCTTTGTTGGCAATGACAGAGGTCAAATGTTTTCTGTCTTCGCAAGGTTGGCACACACTGTTGGTGGTATGTTGGCCCATTCCTCCATGCAGATCTCTTCTAGAGCAATGATGTTTTGGGCCTGTTGCTGGGCAACATGGATTTTCAACTTCCTCCAAAGGTTTTCTATGGGGCTGAGATCTGGAGACTGGCTAGGCCACTTCAGGACCTTCATATGCTTCTTATGAAGCCACTCCTTCGTTGCCCTGCCAGTGTGCTTGGGATCATTATCATGCTGAAAGACCCATCCACATTTCATCTTCAATGCCCTTGCTGATGGAAGGAGGTTTGCACTCAAAACTTCACGATACATAGCCCCATTCATTCTTTCATGTACACAGATCAGTCATCCTAGTCCCTTTGCAGAGAAACAGCCCCAAAGCATGATGTTACCACCCCTATGCTTCACAGTAGGTATGGTATTCTTTGGATGCAACTCTGCATTCTGTCTCCTCCAAACACGACGATTTTTGTTTCTACCAAACAGTTCTACTTTGGTTTCATCAGACCATATGACACTCTCCCAATACTCTTCTGGATAATCCAAATGCTCTCTAACAAACTTCAGACCGGCCCGTACATGTACTGGCTTAAGCAGTGGGGCACGTCTGGCACTGCAGCATCTGAGTCCCTGGCGGTGAAGTATGTTACTGATGGTAGCATTTGTTACGGTGGTCTCAGCTCTATGCAGGTTATTCACTAGCTCCCCCTGTGTGGTACTGGGATTTTTGCTCACCGTTCTTATGATCATTTTGACCCCACAGGGTGAGATCTTGCGTGGAGCCCCAGATCGAGGGAGACTATCAGCGTTCTTGTAGGTCTTCCATTTTCTTATTATTGCTCCCACAGTCGATTTCATCACACCAAGCTGCTTGCCTATTGCAGAATCAGTCTTCCCAGTTGGTGCAGGGCTATAATTTTGTTTCTGGTGTCCTTCGGCAGCTCTTTGGTCTTCACAATAGTGGAGTTTGGAGTCAGACTGTTTGAGGTTGTGGACAGGTGTCTTTTATACTGATAACACGTTTAAACAGGTGCCACTGCTGCAGGAAATGAGTGGCGTACAGAAGAGCCTCTTAATGAAGAAGTTACAAGTCTGTGAGAGTCTTGCATGTTTTTAGGTGACCAAATACTTATTTTCCAACATAATTTGCAAAATAAATCATGCCAAATCAGATAAGGTGATTTTCTGGATTTGTTTTCTCATTTTGACTCTCAGAGTTGTGGTCTACCTATGATGTCAATTACAGGCCTCTCTCATCTTTTCAAGTGGGCGAACTTCCACAATTGGTGGTTGACTAAATACTTTTTTTCCCCATTGTATGATAGGAAGTAGTCGCTTATTCTCAGAAGTAAAAGAAAGAGATCAACAAAGGACCCAGATTATAAACCCTTTTATAGTTTTGATCCTAAAAGCATTTTGATCACGTGGTAGCAATAAGGCGTATGGAATGGCAAAACTCTTGTGAGCATAGTATGGGTATTTTGCTCCTTCTCTATGGTTAGAAGAAGTCCATAGCATTGGAGTTTCAAAAAGTTACAAAAAAATTTCAATTCGCAGAGTTTTTTCAAGCCATGAGCAACAGAAGACTTCTTTTTTCCTATGGTTGACCTCTGAATCAGAAGTTCGGTAACTCAAAAGTAGGATATGTGAACCTTATTGTGTAGGAAACTTTGTAAGCACTTTCTCAAGAACCACGCTATAATCCTTACCATTGTCAAAGCGGCAGTGCTCCCTTGTATACACCTCATTTTCAACTACTGTGCAATTAAATGGCTACGACCTACAGGCTTGTACACACTTTTACATCAACTACAGTAGTTATTCTGAAAAGTTTATCATTGTAATGTCACATAGTACATTAATCTTGAGTTGTAAACAGAATGAGGGTTATTCTCCATAAGCAGGGCAACAATTGTATCTGAAGATGGAGTAAGGAAAATTACCTTAGGTTATGCAGACCTTTTCTCCTATGAAAAATGGTAAAGTCCTCTGCAAGATTACGTGGTACCATGAGGTCCCTTGTGCTTGATGAAAATTAATTAGCTATTCTAAGAGCAAACCAATACTGTGACTATCTTGTCAAAATCGAGGCTCCACTTCAGGTTGCCTCCAATTCCAGGATGCCCTGGAGCTTCAAGTTATGTTAATTAAAGAAGCACTCCCATCAAAGTTTTTATCCTCTTACTATATTGCAGTCATCATATGATATAGAAGAGAAGAAAGGGGAAATGGACAACATCTGCACTGCTGAACTCTAAGGGTACCGTCTCACAGTGGCACTTTAGTCGCTACGACGGCACGATCCGTGATGTTCCAGCGATATACTTATGATCTTGCTGTGTGTGACACGCTACTGCGATCAGGGACCCCGCTGAGAATCGTACGTCGTAGCAGATCGTTTGAAACTTTCTTTAGTCGTCAAGTGTCCCGCTGTGGCGGCATGATCGCATTGTGTAACAAAGGTGTGCACGATATTGTATACGATGTGCGCATAGTAACCAATGGCTTCTACATCGCAAACACGTCATGAAATTATCGCTCCAGCGTCATGCATTGCGAAGTGTGACCGCAGTCTACGACGCTGGAGCGATAATGGAGCGATGCTGGAGCGTCACGGATCGTGCCGTCGTAGCGACCAAAGTGCCACTGTGAGACGGTACCCTTAAGAAGGATCAATAAAATGAAGATCGTTTATTGTCATCGCATTTCAAAGTCAAACTGACTCCATCCTCAGGTAAATCACATGTAATCACATTATATAGCACTGTGTACTTACAATTGCTCATTTTGTCTTTCTACCCAGTTAATTCTTCCCTTTTCTCTGCTTTATATAGAAACAGGAAGGCTATTTTTCCTGCATGAGTCATCCCCCTTTTCCACTCCTGACCCAGTTGCTCCCTTCTAATCCCTGCCAGGGACTTTGGCAGCAACACATGACTCATTCAGTGAAAATTGACCTCCTATTTCTAGATAGAGCTTAGAAGGATTCAGCTAGTCAGTTTTTATTCATGTGATGTCATAGACCTAATGTAAAAGATAATAATTAGCTGGGTAGAAAGACAAAATGAGCAATTGTAGGTACACATATTAAGAGAATAACAAATTTGATGATAGTGCTTTCTTAATATCATAGTCATCAATTTATATAAAGATATTCTCGGTTTTCACCTATATAAATAGCTTTTGTGTATAAATTCAAGTATATCAGCATAACCCCAATATGCTTCACTGGTCATCGCAAATGGTGTGTCCATCAAAAGTGCTTTTTTGGGATAAATCTAATAGAAAATATAAATATTTGCAGTTGATTCCTGAATGAAACGTCATCCTGAACGTCTGTGAAATTGGTGTTTACACGTCAGAAGAGCGATATGGTGGCATTTGACTTTCGACTCTGTAGACAGAATGTGGATGCACATAATCTAATATGCAGAGTTAACTCTTTGTTGTATTCTACTGTGTTTGAGCGCAGAATACAAGTTCTTTTTATACTAGCAGTGATATCATTCTCAGCATAAGAATGCTTTCAACACCCACACAAGAAATGATTGAATGGATTTTTCACATACTGCAGTAGAGTTTGCATTCTGCTTTTAATTAATTTCAACCAAGGCAATCCATTTAAAGGCTGCCAATTAAATGGAACAGCTCTTTCATGTCCATTGGTGGTATGTAGAAGTACAATGAGAGCAAGGGGCCATGCTGTGAAGATTTTACATTGACAAACTACTGACAGCTACCAAAGAGAAGAAGGAACCCAGGGGTTATCATAACTGGTGACCTCAAAGAGGGCAAACATTGTGACAAAGCGGCAGGGGTTGTGGGTACAACATTGGCGTGCATGCTTTGCAGCCTACTTTGCTTCTCAAGAGCCAGAGTGCACTAATGCGTTCACTTGTTAACAGTGGATTTACCCTGGGAAAAATGTGTTTAGCATAAAATAGTCATTCAATTCAGTAATTTTCGTGATACATAAATCTACATACTGCATATGTTCTATTCACTGTTGATTGTCTAAGGAAACGTCATGAGAAAATAACCTACTGTTTAAATACATTTTTTATGCTAAATGTATTTTTAAATTCTTTTGGAAAGTTTTGGTTATTCATCTCAAGATTAAAAATAGCAATCTTGACATTTTCATACTGGCTACTAAGACTTCTTTTACACTTGCAGTGTATTTTGCGGCCCGTTTTTGCAGATCGGCATTTTTCTGGTTTGGAATAGGTCCATCTCGTGTCTGTGCAGGCCTTCGAAGTGATAAACAGGAAGTACATGGGAGTGTCCTAGTAAAAATATGGCGCTCCGCAAATGCGGTCTTCATGGTGTACCACAAAGTCAACACACTGGGCAAGCTTCCGTTGTTTTTGCGGCCCCATTAACCCCTATCTGACCTCGGACGGGATAGTACGTCCAAGGTCAGATCCCCTGCTTTGATGCAGGGCTCCGCGGTGAGCCCGCATCAAAGCCGGGACATGTCAGCTGTTTTGAACAGTAGGCAATGCGTCTCCATTGTAACCATAGAGGTCCTAAAGACCTCTATGGTTACTGATGACCGGTGGCTGTGAGCGCCACCCTGTGGTCGGCGCTCACAGCACACCTCCATTTCTGCTACATAGCAGCGATCAGCAGATCGCTGCTATGCAGCAGAGCCGATCGCGTTGTGCCTGCTCCATGGAGGCTATTGAAGCATGGCAAAAGTAAAAAAAAAAAAGTTAAAAAAAATGTGAAAAAAATAAAAAAAATATAAAAGTTTAAATCACCCCCCTTTCGCCCCAATCAAAATAAATCAATAAAAAAAAATCAAATCTACACATATTTGGTATCGCCGCGCTCAGAATCGCCCGATCTATCAATTAAAAAAAAGCATTAACCTGATCGCTAAACGGCGTAGTGAGAAAAAAATTAGAAACGCCAGAATTACATTTTTTAGGTCGCCGCGACATTGCATTAAAATGCAATAACGGGCGATCAAAAGAACGTATCTGCACCAAAATGCTATCATTAAAAACGTCATCTCGGCACGCAAAAAATAAGCCCTCAACCGACCCCAGATCACGAAAAAAGGAGACACTACGAGTATCGGAAAATGGCGCAATTTTTATTTTTTATTTTTTTAGCAAAGTTTGGAATTTTTTTTCACCACTTAGATAAAAAATAACCTAGTCATGTCAGGTGTTTATGAACTCGTACTGACCTGGAGAATCATAATGGCAGGTCAGTTTTAGCATTTAGTGAACCTAGCAAAAAAGCCAAACAAAAAACAAGTGTGGGATTGCACTTTTTTTGCAATTTCACCGCACTTGGAATTTTTTCCCCATTTTCTAGTACACGACATGCTAAAACCAATGATGTCGTTCAAAAGTACAACTCGTCCCGCAAAAAATAAGCCCTCACATGGCCAAATTCACGGAAAAATAAAAAAGTTATGGCTCTGGGAAGGAGGGGAGTGAAAAACGAACACGGAAAAATGAAAAATCCCAAGGTCATGAAGGGGTTAATTTCAATGGGGGCTGTGTCCATAAGCCGTGAAAAATATCGAGCAGACTCGATATTTTTCACGGCCATAAATATGGCCCTCACGATCAAATGGCAAAAATCCGACGATTTTTTTATGGCCCGTTTTTTCGGCCCCATAGAAATCTATTGGGGCCTGAAAAAACCAGCCTGCAAAAACATGGCAAGTGTAAAAGAAGCCTAAGACTAATTCTAGATCCATGCGTCCTGTTTTTTTTAGAGTTCCACATGCATATTAGCAGCAATAGACTTAGACCCTATCTTTTGTATAGAAGCTCTGTCCTTGTAGTTCTGCCTGTCGTGATACTGAGACTGTTGAAAAGTCTTCTGTGAAAAACAAGAGCAAAGAATCTAAAATTAGCTCCAATGGTCAGTGTGAAAATTGATAAATTGCTATTTTTAAAATAAGTCATCATATGAAAGATAAAATAATAGTTGAATACATTTAACATAAAAATAGATTTTTAGTTAATGTAATCAATAGGTCATTTTCTAATGGCACATTCGCTTTAAAGGAAGCGTTCCAAATCTGATATTTTAGATTAAGCAATATATTATTACTAGTGATGAGCGAGTGTACCCATTGCTCAGGTTTTCCCGAGCACGCTCGGATGACCTCCGAGTATTTGTTAGTGTTCGCAGATTTAGTTTTCATCACGGCAGCTGAATGATTTACAGCTACTAGCCAGGCTGAGTACATGTGGGGGTTGCCTGGTTGCTAGGTAATCCCCACATGTAATCAAGCTGGCTAATAGCTGTAAATCATGCTGCTAAGGCGATGAAAACTAAATCTCCGAGCAGTCATAAATACTCGGAGACCACCCGAGCGTGCTCGGGAAAACCCGAGCAACGCATACACTCGCTCATCACTAATTATTACAGATTGTGGGCGACGTGTAAAGGATATTCTGTAGCAAATGTAGGGGATTGGGATTGATTTGTAGAGTTACAAAGGTTTACAAAATTCTTCCATTTCCATTGATACCTGTTTGTATCCTTCTCTGTTTAGACACCGTGTAATTATTTAAGGTTGTGTCCTCATGATCATAATTCAGCTAAAGAAATCTGCAAACAGTCCAAACATTGAAGAGATATAGATACCTATGATGCTTTGTTCTCCCTGGATGACAACATGATCATTTTTTATGCCTTTACAACTTATCATATGCTTGAAGGATGGCGACATTAAAATCAGAAAGGCAAACCTTTTATTAGAATTGTGTACAAGTGTCTATCAATAGTCTTTGACCCCAACAGCAGATGTTGAGGAGCAGAAGGATTAAGTTCCTTATGTCCCACGGGTTAAGGCAAGAATAATTGCTTATGGTAAAATCAGGGTAGTTACTGGAGGCCGAGACCTAGCTCATTTATACATCAAGATTCATGTATGTTTGATACATATAATTTGACATGTTACAGTTGGTTGTCCTAAAAAATATAAAATCTGTAGTCTAGGATGTAGGGCTCCCTTGTGCAATTCTGGACTCGTGAGGCTGTCTCAGTACTGGTTAAGGAGATTGAACTGGAGTCAAAATGAAAGTCTTTCATCCAAAGCAAAGAGACTGAAAGTAGCTTTCCCTCAGAGGGCAGAAAGCTACCTCTAGGAGAAGGTTTTCTTTCTGGAGGTGTGCTAGAGAGATATGAAAGCAATTCTGGCAGTGGTGCTATAATAGCTGTATTATAAAAATTTTAAATGTTAATTTATTTCAGTTCTTCAATACAAAAAGTGAAACTCATATATTATATAAATTCATTACAAACAGAGTGATCTATTTGAAGTGTTTATTTCTGTTAATATTGATGATTGAGGATTACAGCCAATGAAAACTCAAAAGTCAGTATCAACGTAAAATTAGAATACTTTATGACACCAGCTTGAAAAATGATTTTAAAATTCCAAATGTTGACCTACTGAAATGTATGTTCAGTAAATGCACTCAATACTTGGTTGGGGTTCCTTTTGCATTAATTACTGTGTAACAAGGTGGCATGGGGTTGTAGTCGGGGGTGAGTCACAGTCAGTGAACACCCCGGCACCTTGCACGTGAAAAGGCACGTTACATCCCAGTCTTTTGGTACAGTCAGTTACCTTCAGCACACGTTCACTTCTGTTGCAGGGGATGAGGTCTCAGAACACACCACAAGCCAAAGTTCAATTCTAACGGCAAAACTTTACTGAATACGGTGCAAACAAGACAACATTTCCTCCTCTGTCCCTGTGACTTCAGAAGGCTGTACAACACTAGCTCCCATCCTGGTACCGAACCCCTTATTTCTCCTGGGGTTGATCCCGCACAGCCAGTGTCTATCCACGCTGCCCATCAAGCTAAGGAATTTTCTATACCCCAACCGGGGAATCCTCTGTCCTTGCTATGGTGCATGTCCTGCCTTGGCCAACCTGCCTGGGCTCTGCTCTAAGAGCCAGAAGTGCCTCCCCTAAGTCCTTGAGGCTTTGCATCGTCCCCTTTTAACTCCTCCCAACAATTTAACCCTTAGTACTCTATCTCTAAGCTAAAGAATACATTTGCATATACAGTAAAAAGACATTAAGAGAACATCACATAGTAATACCACACGTGACACAATATAAGAAAACCGCACATTACATTTATAAAACATTAGGAAGCCGCATGTAACACATGTGCTCATTATTCCGGAGAGAGAAAGCAATTGAGGATCCTCGCCACCTCCTTACAACTGCATCAATGCAGCGTGGCATGGAGGCGATCAGCCTGTGCCACTTTTGAGGTGTTACGGGAGCCCAGGTTGCTTTGATAGCAGCCTTCAGCTCATCTGCGTTGTTGGGTCTAGTGTCTCTCATCTTCCTCTTGACAATACCCCATGGAGAATCTATGGGGTTAAGGTCAGGCAAGTTTGCTGGCCAATCAAGCACAGTGATACTGTTGTTTTTAAATCAGGTATTGATACTTTAGGCAGTTTGGACAGGTGCCAAGTCCTGCTGGAGATTGAAATTTCCATCTCCAAAAAGCTTGTTGGCAGAGGGAAGCATGAAGTGCTCTAAAATTTCCTGGTAGATGGCTGCCCTGACTTTGGTCTTGATAAAAGACAGGGGACCTACATCAGCAGATGACATGGCTCTCCAAAATATCACTGATTGTGGAAACCTCACACTGAACCTCAAGCAGTTTGGATTGTGTGCCTCTCCACTCTTCCTCCAGGCCTTGTGATTCCATGAAATGCAAAATTTACTTTCATCTGAAAACTACACCTTGGACCACTGAGCAACAGTCCAGTTCTTTTTCTCCTTGGCCAAGGTAAGACACTTCTGGTGTTGACTATTCGTCATGAGTGGCTTGACACAAGGAATGCAGCACTTATAGCCCATGTCCTGGATACTGCTGTGTGTGTAGTGGCTCTTGAAGAAATTACTCCAGCAGCAGTCCACTCCTTGTGAATCTCCCCAAAATTTTTGAATGGCCTTTTCTTAACAATCCTTTCAAGGCTGCAGTTATTCTGGCAGCTTGTGCACCTTTTTCTTTCCTCTCAACTTTCCATTAATATGCTTGGATACAGCACTCTGAACAGCCAGCTTCTTTAGCAATGACCTTTTGTGGCTTACCCTCCTTGTGAAGTGTGTCAATGACTGCCTTCTGGACATCTGTCAAGTCAGCAGTCTTATCCATGATTGTGGAGCCTACTTAAACAGACTAAGGGACCTTTTTTAAATTTTGTAGGAAGCCTTTGTAGGCTTTTTTTGTTAATTATTCTAATTTACTGAGATAATGACTTTTGGGTTTTCATTGGCTGTAAGGCTAGTTTCACACTAGTGTTCGGCAGGGCTGCGGATGAATGCCTTCTTCCTAAGTGAAGCCCGCCCACTGCTGCACCTCTTCCTTCAGGTCATCCCAAGTCTGCATGCGTCCGGCGTACCCTATGTTTAACATTGGGTACGCAGGCCATACAGATGTAAGTGGATGCCTCCGCATGCATCATCTTGACGCTGCACTGACCTGCGTCAAATGCAACATGTTGCATTTTATTGCAGTTGGTGCAGCTTCAAAACTACGCATGCGGTGGCATCCACATACATCCGCATGGCCTGCGTACTCAATGTTAAAGATAGGGTACGCAGGATGCATGCAGGTGTAGGCGAGGCTGAAGGAAGAGGCGCAGCAGTTAGTGGGGCTTCACAGAGGTAGAAGGCTTGCATCCGCAGCCCTGCCGAACACTAGAGTGAAGCTAGCCTCAGCCATAATCATTAACATTACCAGGAATAAACACTAGAAATAGATCATTCTGTTTGTAATGACTCAATATAATATATGAGTTTCACTTTTTGTATTGAAGAACTGAAATAAATTTACTTTTTGATGATATTCTAATTCTGTGAGAAGCACCTGTATAGTCAAACTATGTAAATTGACCCTAATAATAACTTTTTGCTACATTCAGATGTAATAACAAATGGAAGGGTGAGGGCTATATCATTATTAAATCTGACAGTGAGCAAAATAAGGAAACATGATCTGTGCAATGCCCCTTGGTTCTGGATAAGAGATTCGGGTTTATGATGTGTAATTTATAAGGTCTTTTACTTCCTCACTCTGACATGCTCGGTTTTGACATAAGCATGTTTGCACCACAAAATCCCAGGTTTCCTTTATCTAAATGTATAAGTCTGTCCTCGAAGAGCGTCGTCTAGTTATAGCTGTAAGAAACTACAATTTTCTTATTTAAATTAGTGTGGAAGTAGGGGATTTGATGTTCTATATGTGATGAAGAATCTAGGTGGAGGGTTGCGGGACACTCCAATACTCTATTTTGATACAGGAAAGATAAATATCTTGGTACCGTGTTAGCCAGTAGATAGAAATGTTTAGAATTGAGAGTCTGCAGTGGTTGATAGTTGATACCTTTTAATGGCTAACTAAAAAGATGGTAACAAATTGCAAGCTTTCGAGACTACATACGTCTCTTCATCAGGCAAAGACTAAAACAAATTCTGAAGAATCACATATTTATGCACAACATAGCACAGAAAAAACATGGATAAGACAGGTGACATGAAGCAGAATTACAATGAGTGATAAACAGTTATATCCATGTGTCTTTTACATCAACTAAGGAACTAAGGAGTTTGCCCCTCAGACCCCCATCACAACAGAACCGGACCCCAATCAGAGGACAATAAAACATTCCTTATCTAAGAACTGGTCCAATATTTATGGACATAACTGTTTATCCCTTGTGGTAATTCTGCTTCATGTCACCTGTCTTATCCATGTTTTTTCTGTTTTTTTTTTTTTTTTTCTGGTGTCTTATGCATAAATATGTGATTCTCCAGAATTTGTTTTAGTCTTTACCTGATGAAGAGACCTGTGTAGTCTCGAAAGCTTGCAATTTGTTACCATCCTTTCAGTTAGCCATTAAAAGGTATCAACCACTGAGGACTCTCAATTCTAAATATTTTTCCAGTGCTCTAGGCACTTATGCAGTGCCCAGTTGCCTGACCTCTCAGTTCAACCCTTCCACCTTATGTACACATTTACATAATACTACATGTGATGGCTACATATACCATACATGCATAAAATGCAGTTCATCATAATAAGTAAGCATTCTGCAGGAATCCATTGTAGAATCCATAGGGTTGACTTCTTGTAAACATCAGTTCTACATCTAGATGGAGCATTTGGTAGTGTTTACTCCAGGACACGTAATAAACCATTTATAAAGTAAAGCCTCTGTTAATGGCCACAAAGCACATTTAAAATGTGCTTTGAAGCATTAGACCATGTAACTCCAGAATTCTAGAAAGCTTGATAAGTTGAATTTGCAAACCCATTAATCTGATGAAGCATTTGGATTAGATGTGATGTCCGTAGGGTGAAAAATATATACTTTAAGAAATGAAACACATTTTTCCAGCTTCCTTTATTAAAATTGGCTTTTTTTATATATGTGTTGATCAGAGAAAAACAGACTTGAAAAATTGAATAAAATTCTATTTTCTCCAGGCACTAAAATGTTATTGGAAATGTATTGTCACGGGGGCTACCGCGACAGACAGGTTCCAGAGAACCGCAGCGCTCTGGGCCTCATTCACACACGATGAAGCTCTTCTCCTGAATTCTGACCTGGCTGTCTTGTGCCAGCAGGGCAGGAGTTAAACCTAGTTGCTGAAGTTGCTGAGAGCTTGGTCTCTCAGCTGAATTGGTTTTTGTAATCTCCTCTCCTATATAGACTCAGTTTTGACTACAACTGTTGTCAGTGATCAGTTCTGCTGCCTGGCTTAAAGTGGGAAGGAGCGTGGTGTTGGAGCTTGGAGGTTTATCTGCTTAGATTGTTGTCTGCTGTTTTGGTTGCATGTTAAACCTGTTTTCCTTCCTAGTTTTTCCCCCCCTCTTCCCTTCTCTGTGTTTCCTCTGTGGCTGTGTGAGCATTTGGTGAGTTTGAGATTTTAGTTACCTTGTCTGCATACCCTGTTTACTTGTCATATTTATACACTGGTGCAGTCCTCCTCCCTGGGGGGAAGAGGGGGCCACTGATAGGGCCTGCACAGGAGACAGGGATACTCTGGCGGCTCAGGCCTCCTAACCATTATAGGTACCTCTGAGATAAGGGAAAGACAGGGCCCCTTTATAGTGGCAGGGACAGGTGCGGGTCCCAGTACGCCGTCCTGCCTTTTTATCGCCATAAACGGCGTGACATGTATTATAGATCTGTACTGTATCAGCATTTCTTTTTCTGCTTTTCTTAGTCTAACATTGGCTAAATAAGGGATGCTTTTACAGAGGATGTATCTTTTACTAGATTGTAGTGGAACTAGGTTAACGAATAAATGTCTGCACTTCCTTTATTATTTAATCTGAGATAAACTGTGCAGAGCTCATATATAAGAACTCCTTTCCTCAGTCAGAGATAGAGCAAAACTACTCTGCGGTGCTGGGGATGAGTGCAATGGTACAGAAAAAGAAAAAAGTGATGATGTGACTTTTAGTAACAGATTTTATTTAGGTTAATGTAAATGACTGAATCATCACTAGTATAGGAAATCTTCATTTTCTTATATTATAGTTAGAAGAAAGACTCCAGGAAAAACAAATGGGGCCTGGGAGTGAAGGATGATACCAGGACTCTATCTTTTGTGGTCTATGAATCACTGTCATGCACTCTGTAGTATGCGTATAACTTCATAATTTTCCCTGGAATGCTCTTGTATATAAAACAATTCATGTTTATTTTGTATCATACTGAGTTTACTTCATGGATACTATTAGGCACCAGGACATCACATCCCCTAATACTGATACCCAATTGAGATTATACTTCCAGATTTTTCCAGCTGTATACCCAAAAGGCATCAGCTCGCAATGTATTTTGGTGAAACTTTTCACCCATAGTTATGCCCTTTTTGTAGACCATGCCCCTCTAAGCCTGATTACAAAACTCTTAATGGATTATTCACACCAAAGCTTTGTCTAATTAAGAAACATCTTGATGTCATGCACTAGAAATCTTCTAAAAATTCAGGTTACCAGTAGGGTTGAGCGAAACAGGTCGGCAATTTTCAGAAGTCGCCGACTTTTGGCAAAGTCGGGTTTCATGAAACCCGACCCGACCCCTGTGTGGGGTCGGCCATGAAGTCCTATTAGGTATATACTCACCCTCGGACGCGCCCTGCTTCTTTCCGGCAGCCTTCCTTCCTAAGAATCAGCCCTTCCAGGACCTTCGGTGACGTCGCGGTGACGTCGCGGCTTGTGATTGGTCGCGCGAGCGGTCACATGGGCGGCCGCGCGACCAATCACAAGCCGCGACGTCACCACGACGTCACCACAAGGTCCTGGAAGGGCTGATTCGAAGGAAGGAAGGTTCCCGGTTAGTACCAGGGCGCGTAAGAGGGTAAGTATAGCGATATTTTTTATTTTAATTCTTTATTTTACACTTAAATATGGATCCCAGGGCCTGAAGGAGAGTTTCCGCTCCTTCAGACCCTGGGAACCATTGGAAACCCAATGCACTGCATTGGGTTTCGAGTTTCGGCCGACCCCGACTTTTTTATAGGATCGGCCGATTTCACTCGACCCGACTTTTGAAAAAGTCGTGTTTCGTGAAACCCGACCCGATCCTATAAAAGTAAAGGTCGCTCAACCCTAGTTACCAGTAGTGATGAGCGAATATACTCGTTACTCGAGACTTCCCGAGTATTTTTTAGTGCTCGGAGATTTAGTTTTCCTCACCTCAGCTGAATGATTTACATCTCTTAGACTGCTTGATTACATGTAGGGATTCCCTAGCAACCACGCAACCCCCACATGTACTTATGCTGGCTAACAGATGTAAATCATTCAGCTGCGGCGATGAAAACTAAAACTCCGAGCACCAAAAAATACTCGGAGGTCACATCTCGAGTAACGAGTATATTCTCTCATCACTAGTTACCAGGAAGTTTCAGGTGGTTTTGGCGATGCATGGGAGCTCCACCAACCCATCCAAGAAGTTGCCCCTATTCCTGGTAGCCTCTTAGATGTTCCTGGGGAGTTGTGACATATGCTGAAATGTGGTTGGGGTGTCCTTCATTCTCTAATAGTCTTTAATGGTTGTATAAAAGAATACAAATGACCGCACGCTCCAACAATAAAAAAATTGCTGATATTCCCTTATTCAAAGCAACTGCATTACTACGAATGGGGGTGGGGCTGAACCTGCCAAAGAGTCACAGATGGGGAAGACAAATGCTATTCCTTTCTCTCAGTTGGTGGCAAAACCAAATTGGAGAGAACCCATTTTGAACTTTGCTATTAGACCCTCTATCTGTTTTGTAGATCATTGATAAACATATCTCCTCTGTGGTGATTAGCATTTGTTCTTGATCTTCAGTGTCTTATAATAAAAAAACTGACAAATTGTATATGGGTGAATTACAAAGTTATGATTATTTAGACATCCAGACTCCTTAACCTGCTAAGTACTTTCATACCTACATTTTTTTACTTCTACGGTGTTAGCATTATGCACATTTTGTGCCTCCTTCAAAGTTCTGAAGAAGTAGGGGAGATATTGCTTGTGAAGTTGGAAACATGCAGTTCCCCTCATTCAAACTAATCAAAGCTTCTATGAAAAAGTTGAGAATTTCTGTAGACAAGAATCTTCTTGTGTTACAATCAATGGTTTTGTTGTCCTAGCTGCAGGGCTCGATACTGAACTACTTTGAAATAAGACAGTGATATGTTAATTTGGAAGTAACGCGAAAATCTACAATTTGTCTCAAATTCATAAATTATTGTAAAAGTATCTTTCAATAAGATTCACTCTTGGAACATGTACACTTGAACTGTAGAAGCTTTTCCAGATGCCAATTCCATTGGCAAAATAGGAAATTAAGCATTGACTTCACTTAAGAACATATCAGCTCTGGATGTTGATGTAAGTAAATTACAGTCAAGCCAGATAATGTTTGTGTGACTTACATTTGATTGTTTTTCTTTTCTTATATGTTGAGTTATTCTAAGATGAATGATCCTTCTGACCTTTGCATTTGATAGTTCTTAGACACATTATTGAACTTTACATTTGCCCAAAGTCTTTTGCTATAGTTCATCCATGTTATGATCAAACTAAATGTTGAGCCTTCAGGAGTTACCAATGTAACACATTGATATTCTTGTTGGAAGAAAGGGATTTGAGGCTTTCAACCGTGTCTGGATAGAAATGCATTATTATGCTATGGTTATGACCTTAGTATTATTTTGGCTTTATAATATCTCTTAAATTCTATCCAATTTGTAACATTGAGGTCACAAGTTAGTTTTTATAATTTTTAAACCCTTAAGCCCCGAGGGTGGTTTGCACGTTAATGACCGGGCCAACTTTTACAATTCTGACCACTGTCCCTTTATGAGGTTATATCTCTGGAACACTTCTACGGATACCGGTGATTCTGACATTGCTTTCTCGAGACATATTGTACTTCATGAGAGTGGTAAAATTTCTTTGATATTACCTGCAATTATTTGTGAAAAAATGGAAATTTGGCAAATATTTTGACAATTTTGCAATTTTCCAACTTTGAATTTTTATGCCCTTAAATCACAGAGATATGCCACACAAAATACTTAATAAGTAACATTTCCCACATGTCTACTTTACATCGGCACAATTTTGGAAACATAATTTTTTTTTTAGGGAGTCATAAGGGTTAAAAGTTGACCAGCAATTTCTCATTTTCACAACACCATTTTTTTTTAGGGACCACATCACATTTGAAGTCATTTTGAGGGGTCTATATGATAGAAAATAACCAAGTGTGACACCATTCTAAAAACTGCACCACTCAAGGTACTCAAAACCACATTCAAGAAGTTTATTAACCCTTCAGATATTTCACAGAAGTTTTTGGAATGTTTAAAAAAAATGAACATTTAATTTTTTTCACAAAAAATATAATTCAGCTCCAATTTGTTTTATTTTACCAAGGGTAACAGGAGAAAATGGACACCAAAAGTTGTTGTACAATTTGTCCTGAGTACCCCGATACCCCATATGTGGGGGTAAACCACTGTTTAGGCGCATGGCAGAGCTTGGAAGGGAAGGAGCGCCATTTGATTTTTCAATGCAAAATTGTCTGGAATTGAGATGGGACGACATGTTGCGTTTGGAGAGCCACTAATGTGCCTAAACATTGAAACCCCCCACCATTTTGGAAAGTAGACCCCATAAGTAATTTATCTAGATGTGTGGTGAGCACTTTGACCCACCAAGTGCTTCACAGAAGTTTATAGTGTAGAGCCGTAAAAATAAAAAAATAATATTTTTTCACAAAAATGAATTTTTCGCCCCAATTTTTTATTTTCCCAAGGTTACCAGAAGAAATTGTACTCCAAATGTTATTGTGCAATTTGTCCTTAGTACGCTGATACCCCATATATGGGGGTAAACCACTGTTTGGATGCATGGCAGAGCTCGGAAAGGAAGGTGCGCCGTTTGACTTTTCAATGCAAAATTGGCTGGAATTGAAATGGGACGCCATGTTGCATTTGGAAAGCCTCTGATGTGCCTAAACATTGAAACCCCCCACAAGAGACACCATTTTGGAAAGTAGACCCCATAAGGATCTTATCTAGATGTGTTGTGAGAGCTTTGAACCCCCAAGTGTTTAACTACAGTTTATAATGCAGATCCGTGAAAATAAAAATTCTTTTTTTTCCACAAAAATTATATTTTAGCCCCCAGTATTGTATTTTTCCAAGGGTAATTGTGCAAGTGATGTCTTGTTTTTTGCTGGACGAGTTGACGTTTTATTGGCAACATTTTCGGGCACGTGACTTTTTTGATCGCTTTTTATTCTGATTTTTGTGAGGCAGTATGACCAAAAACCAGCTATTCATAAATTTCTTTTGGGGGGGCGTTTATACCATTCCGCTTTTTGTAAAATGGATAAAGTAGTTTTATTCTTCGGGTCAGTACGATTACAGCGATACCTCATTTATATCTTTTTTTATGTTTTGGCGCTTTTATACAATAAAAACTATTTTGTAGAAAAAATAATTATTTTTGCATTGCTTTATTCTGAGGACTATCACTTTTTTATTTTTTTGCTGATGACGCTGTATGGAGGCTCGTTTTTTGTGGGACAAGATGTCATTTTCAGCGGTAGCATGGTTTTTTATATCTGTGTTTTTGATCGCATGCTATTCCACTTTTTGTTTGGCAGTATGATAATAAAGCGTTGTTTTTTGCCTCTTTTTTTTACAGTGTTCACTTAAGGGGTTAATAAGTGGGACAGTTTTATAGATCAGATTACGGACGTGGCAATACTACCGTAAATATGTGTACTTTTATTGTTTTTTTTTTTAAATTTAGATAAAGCAATTTATTAATGTATTGGGGACAATATATTTTTTTTAATTTATTTAGGAATTTTGCTTTTACTTTATAACATTGCCCCAGGGGGAGCATCATGTTATAAGGTCAGATCGCTGATCTGACACTTTGCAATGCACTATGTCAGATCAGCGATCTGACGTGCACTGCTCCTGGCTTATGAGCGCCTGCTCTGAGCAGGCGCTTAATAAGCCACCTCCTTGCAGGACCCGGATGCAGCCCTGCGGCCATTTTGGATCCAGGGCCTGCAGGGAGATGGAGGTAGGAGACCCTCGGAGCAATGCGATCACATCGCGTTGCTCCGAGGGCCTCAGGGAAGCACGCAGGGAGCCCCCTCCCTGCACGATTCTTCCCCATGCCCCCGGAATGCTGCAATCTTGCTTGATTGCAGTGTCAGGAGTTAATGTGTCGGGGGCGATCCGTGACCGCTCCTGGGACATAGTGCTGGATGTCAGCTGTGATAGTCAGCTGACACCCGGCTGCAATCGACCGTTCTTCCACCGTGAGTGCGGCCGATCGCTATGACGTACTATCCCGTCACTGAGAATTAAGTCCCGGGTCACCTTGACGGGATAGTATGTCATATGGGATTAAGGGGTTAAAGTTAACCTGTCAGCAGGATTTTGCTAAGTAACCTACATACACTGTCAGTTTGACAGTGTTAAACTGATTAAAAGATAACTGGGGTGAAGAAATTCATCTTGTGGTTCTTGTCTAATTATTCTTAAAGTACCTTCACACATAACGATTTCATTAACGATATCGTTGCAACGTCATGCTTTTTTGTGACGTAGCAACGATCCCGCTAACGATATCTTTATGTGTGACAGCGACCAACGATCAGGCCCCTGCTGGGAGATCATTGGTCGTGGGGAATGATCAGGACCTTTTTTGGTCGCTGATCACCCTGCTGTCATTGCTAGATCGGCGCGTGTGACGCCGATCTATCGACGTGTTCACCTGTAACCAGGGTAAACATCGGGTTACTAAGTGCAGGGCCGTGCTTAGTAACCCAATATTTACCCTGGTTACCATTGTAAAAGTAAAAAAAAAAACACTACATACTTACATTCTGATGTCTGTTACGTCCTACGGTGTCAGCTTCCCTGCACTGTGTCAGCGCCGTCCGGCCGTAAAGCAGAGCACAGCGGTGACATCACCGCTCTGTTTTACGGCGGCGCTTACACAGTGCAGGGAAGCTGACGCCGGGGGACGTGACAGACATCAGAATGTAAGTATGTAGTGTTTTTTTTTTTACTTTTACAATGGTAACCAGGGTAAATATTGGGTTACTAAGCGCGGCTCTGCGCTTAGTAACCCGATGTTACCCTGGTTACCTGGGGACTTCGGCATCGTTGAAGACAGTTTCAACGATGCCGAAGTCGTTCCCCGGATCTTTGGTCGCTGGAGAGAGCTGTCTGTGTGACAACGTTCACGGCCAGGTCGTATTGCTGGTCGTGATCGTTGGTACATCGTTTAGTGTAATGGTACCTTTAGAAGTTTTCAGTTAATGGGATTCTCGTGCTTCTGGGCAGGACTGTAGGCAGAGTCTTATCTTCCTTCTCTAAGCAAGAGAAACAAAAGAAAGACCTGCCCACAGGCCACCCCAATGCACAAACAGTCAGTCTCTATTATGAGGAACATGTTTGTGCTTTGGGCCAGGCCTTTGGTCAGGTCTCACCTTGGTTTCTCTGGCATAGAGCAGGATAGAGCCGGAAGAAAAGACTCTGCTTACAGTCCCGTCCCAAAGCACGAGAATCTCATTAACTGAAAACTTAGAAGTAGAAAGTAGATCTATACAAAAAGACCAGGAGGCTTCATGGCAAACATCAAAGTGAACAACCTTGTTCTAGAGAAGTGTAACTTGCACTTTGGCCCTTTTGTTACCCCATAATTTGTCAATCTTGGAGTTTCTATGTAAAGGGAATCATTAGAAAGAAATAAGTGAGGCCCACCTGAGCTGCTCTCTTTTTGCTCACATATCAATAGAAGCTTCTGGATCTATCGCTTTGAAATAGATACCATTTTGTAAAAGTGGAGATGAAGCTAAGAAGGGGTGCAATGATTAGAGTTGCTCACAGAAGGACAAAAACTCAAAAAACATCAAATAGATACAGCCTTACTAACACCAAGTCAGATTACCAATGTACTAGTAGTATGAAGTAGACCACCATGACAAAGGTGGGAGCAGCATAGGTGCAAAATACTGATGGAGCAACCATTCACTTGATGGAGTAACTCACAATTGATGGGTTTGTGAGTGGTTGCTCCATCACTATTTTGCACTTGTGCAGAAATACGAGTTGCAATCAAGTCCAAAGGCCCTTCTGTACCATAAGAAGATACAAGTAATATAGACGACTTATGGAAGTTGGAAGAACCCGTTTTGCATTGTGGCTCAGGAGCTTCAAGTTACTGCCCTGTGTATATTTGCTTTATTTATTCAATTAGTGTTTTGTTAAAGTAACTCAATTTTAGGACATTTTGGGTTACCAGTGTCTGAGATCATACTATAGTATATAGTATAGTATATGAGTCTACAACATATTTGCTATGTTCCATACACAAATAATACCACTTTGTATAATGGTGATTAATGTGTCACTGATGTAAATTCTCATACTAAACAATCCATACTAAGTATATTTACTTTTCTAATTTTTCTTCAGATCCCTCAGAATTTAGCTGCAGAGAACTACGTTCTGCTCAACATATCACAGATGGTCCATGTCGCAGTCTAAAACCAGTGAAAGAGCTGGTTTGTTCTGGCCAATGTTTGCCATCTCATCTCCTTCCAAATGCTATTGGTCGAGGAAAATGGTGGCGCCAGAGCTCAATGGATTACCGCTGTGTTCCAGCTCACAGTCATTCTCAACGCATTCAACTCATGTGCCCTGACAATGAAGTGCGAACATACAAAATTCGAGTGGTGACTTCATGCCGATGCAAGAGATATACCCGCTTCCACAATCAATCAGAACTAAAAGATTTTGGAAAAGATATAGCGAGGCCTGCAAAGAACAAAAAGCCTCGACTTGCAAGGCTGAGGAGCAAAACAAACCAGCACGAGTTGGAAAATGCATATTAATCACCCAGTGCTAAGGTTGATGCTATTTATATGTTTTGTAAGGATAAGGTGACTGTATGTGTCTTATCTGTGACTCACATACAGGTTCAGTCTGAGGAGTTACTTAAGGAATTTAAGATTAAGGCTGACCTAGTATCTACAGATTAAGTTGAACAGGCCATTTAGCAGTCTTAAAAAGAATGACTGGACTGGAGTAGAGAAGAGAAAATACTCAGTATGTTATTTCTAATATTACATATTATATTCCAGGGCATTCAGTTATGTATATAATGGCAGCCCGCTAGTACGGACGGCTACTATGCAGAGATGAAAAGGGTTGAGAGACTACTGCAAAGTTCTACCATAGGAAATGATGTACATTTTGGAGATTGCATGAAGTGAAAAGGACTTTGAAACTAACTGCTTGTATATGCTTTGTACTATAGCCCAAAGACAAGCGTCCAATTTGCGCCATGAATAAAAGTGTAAATACGCTAGCTGACGCTCTTTATAAAAAAGAAATTTTACCTTAAATGATATCTTTGCTGTATGAAAATGTAATTCATGTCTTCTTTTACATAGAATCAAAAATTCCCTCCCCCCCAATTCCAGCCATCCCTATTCTTGCCATAAAGATACAGATAGAGACATTTAAAGGCACCCGGGTGAGAACAGTATAAGGGTCTTTTGTGCTTTAATTGCAACTCATACATCTCCCCCACCTGACTCTTTAACGCTCAACCAATGATTGTGATGTACAAATTCAAGAAATATTGAACCACTGCCCCACATGTGTTTAGGGGCCATTGGGTATGGACACCCCTGAGTTAGACCCAAATTATTAAAAGTCATCCAGGTGTAATAAAGATCCTTCAAGGGATCGCTGTCATTATCCCTTAATGCCAATGGTTCATAGAAAAATGTAATATGACCTTTCAAAATTTTTAATAAATAATATGGGTCTTAAAGTGGTGCACAAATGGTGCACAACTTTATATGAATTCTTCTTGAATGTGAAACTTAACCCATTACTTGCCAAATTAGCAATTTTCATTTTTTTTTTTAATGACTATTGATGATTTTTAATGATTTGTGTCCTAATGAATCAGAAACATAATTAGCAACATTTTTTCAAGTACGGATTTTTCAGAAAAGGGCGTCCCAATATTCAATTAAAAATGACAATGACATGATTTCCTATTTTGAAAACATTCATTTTACAAACACAACACAAAAAATTGGACCTAATTATAAAAATTATAAAATCTTAGTTGCTAGAAGCTAAAGATTAGGCGTCCCAAAAAAAGGACATTTGTAGATAACGGGTTAAAGGGAACCTGTCACCTCAGAAAACGCTATTAACTTGCAGGGTTAATCTGCAGATAAATATTGTTTCAATACTTCATGGCTATCTTACTGTAAGTTTAGTTCCCAAAAGAAAATTAACTTATTTCCTACCAGGAACCTCCGGTTTTCAGTCAATGAGACATGCATAGAATGGCTCCAGTCACCACTCACAGCACCGCTCACTATAGAGATGGATATAAGCATCTTTGACTGACAGATGCCTGAAAGCCGGTGGCTCCCGGGAAGAAATAATTTAATTTTATCTTGATAGTTGTCATTTCAATATGGCATTTGGAGAGCATTGTAGCACTATTAACCTGCAGATTAACTCTATATTTGGATGTAATTAGTGTTTTACAAGGTGATACAGGAAAGTATATCAACCACAGAGGACTCTCAATTCCAAATATTATTACAAGGTGATAGTAACCCTTTTAAGGACACTTTAAAAAATTAAGAAAATAATTTTATGAAAAAAAACCTCGCGATATTGCCTTTAATATTCTCAGACTATAAACTATTGGTTCATTAATTTTCTATGTACTGGAGAAGTAACACTATGTTGTCTCTTGCCAAGGTGTTTTTAGTAACTTTCAAAAGGCATGTGGCCCATAAAACACTTTTTTGGTCTAGATAACCCCAATGTGCCCTTTTATGATATCCTGCCATTATGGAAAAGGGGTACAATGATCAGGACTCTGCTTTATTGAGCACAGCAGATCCATCTCACCTGCACTGCACATGGACTGTTCCATTTATTGCTGAAAATAGCATGAATCTGTCCTTCGATTGATGATCTGCACATGGTCAGAGGAACCGTACACGTGAAAAGACGTTCTTCAAATTTGATAATGTCTTTTCCAAATTAAAAAAAAAGTGAAATTCTGGATGCTAAATTTATAAAGATCAGTTGCCCTACTTTAAGACCATTCTAAAGTAAATCCCAATCAATCTTATGGCATGTCTACCATTGGTTTAAAAGGTGGAATATATTTATTTCTGTTATTTATTAATGTATACATATTGTACTGTAAAGAAAGAAACTGAATATTGCCTTAACATATTTTAATACTGCAGATATTTTGATTTATTTTCAATAAACCGTTGATTATGTTCATGTGTATGGCCTTGAATCACCTTCAAACTATTTGTAATAATCTCTCATTTTTTTGAGTACCACAGTGATATATACGCACTTTATAGAATCCCCTAACTAAATCTATTTATCTTCTTCACCTGCTGTAGAGTCAAATGTGTAATCCCTTCTGTTTCTGCTACTGAGACATCTTTCTGGGATGCCAATTCAGGAAAGAACATTTACATTTATATAGGTTATTACAGTTTCATAGACGCTTGCAATCAACAGATGCATCTAAAAATTATTTTTATATTTCATCCTTTGTGAAAAGTAGGTTGAGAAATAAGCAGTGATGATTGTGGGATACTCTAGAGCAGTGTTCTCCAACTTCGGTTCCTAGAACTCCCAACAGATCATGTTTCAGGATTTCCTTAGTATTTCACCGGGTGATGAGATTCTTGCCTGTCCATGTGATGCAATTGTCATCTAGGCCGGGGGTGTCAAACTGCATTCCTCGAGGGCTGCAAACAGGTCATGTTTTCAGGATTTCCTTGTACTGCACAGGTGATAATTTAATCACCTACACAAATAATGAGTTGGTGATTAAATTATCACCTGTGCAGTACAAGGAAATCCTGAAAATATGACCTGTTTGCAGCCCTCGAGGAATGCAGTTTGACACCCCTGATCTAGGCAATAGTAGGGAAATCCTGAAAACATGACCTGTTGGTTGCTTTTGAGGACTGGAGTTGGAGAACACTGCCCTAGAGCATGATTGACTATAAGTGTCAATGAGGAACACAAAGTTGCCCCATTCTCCACCACTGATGTACATTCATAAAACAGGAGATTTGAAAACCTACATTTCCTTCAAAGGGTTCTTCCAGGCTTGTGATGATAGAATGATGAATACAGACTTTTGAGTCCTCAAAGCATGCACCCCGGATCCTGTCAGGATTCTCCGATGCCGGTGGTGAAAGAGGGCTGTCACTTGACAACAAGTATGTGATTTAGATACTTCTGGTCATATTCTGCCTAGATGTGTGCAGTCTCGCTCAGTACAAGTGAATTAAGTGAAGCCGCACACATCCAGTCGGCACATAACCATATGTATGCAAATCTCATACTTGCGGTCAAGTGACCATTTGCTCTCGCTGCTGGCATCAGAGAATCCCGATGGCAAGTGATGAGCATTCAAAAGTCTGCAGGGACACAAGGTGACAGCAGACTTTCATCACAAACCCGGGTAACCTCTGAAAGTACTTGGCTGCAAGGTATAAATAAAACTGAAACAATAAAATACTGAAAACTATGAGAACATTGACATAATGCAACACAAAATGCAAATGAAGTATGAAATGAGCTTCCACTAATCATTTTGTCACCATTGAAATGCTGATCATGGTTCTGACTACTTTTAAGTTGTCAGATTGGCTGAGCTTTTCCTATTTCTATTACTATGTTGTAATAGTCGGCAACCAACTTTAGAGTGATTGCTAGACTTGAATTTACTTTTAATGGCCTGTAGTACCTACCAATTGCTCCATTTGACCATTGAATTTAATAGGCTGCATAAAGGGCACTGTTGGAGATGTAAATGGGCTGGCTGCTTTTCCCAATACAATTATTGTCCAAATGTTTTGAGACTGATAACAATTTTGCTTATTTTTTAGAAAATTTGATGCTTCAGTAATTTTAGATCTCATTCAGATATTTCTATGGGAACTGAAGTACAGTTATAGGCGTTTCATAAGATTTTACACTTTTATGGACAAATACATCAAGCTTATGGAAAGACTCAAAATTTACAGTTTTGACCCTTGTTTTTCAAGACCTTTGCATTTCACCCTGGCACGCTGGATATCAGTTTCTGGTCCAAATCCTGATGACAATCCATTCTTACTAACTTGGAGGTTTTTTTATACAATTTCTGTGTTTTTATTTGTCCGTCCACTTTTTGTTGATTTGGGGAGTTTCCTGGCCATGGACCCTACATTTTATGTTTTGCTCACAGAGCCACATTGTTATCATTTTAGCCTTGTGACATGGTCTTCATGATGCTCTCACAATTTTGGTTAAGTACACGACCATGAATAAACAATGGTATCTAAACATCCTCTAAAGGTACCGTCACACTCAGCGACGCTGCAGCGATATAGACAATGAGCCGATCGCTGGAGCGTCGCTGTTTAGGTCGCTGTAGAGACGTCAAACACAGCAACTCCAGAACGATGCAGGAGCGATCCAGTGATGTAACGGCGACTCACTTATCATTCTCGCTGGTTGTTAGCTCCATGTAAGACATTGCTGGCATTGTTGCTTTTGATGTCAAACATGATGATACACGCCGACCTGACGACGAAATAAAGTTCTGGACTTCTAGCTCCGACCAGCGATGGCACAGCGGGATCCAGATCACTGCTGCGTGTCAAACACAACGAGATCGCTATCCAGGACGCTGAAACGTCACGGATCGTTGTCATTCTCGTTGCAAAGTTGCTGAGTGTGACGGTACCTTAAGAGCAACTTCACCCGACAATCCAAGAGCAATTTGGTGAAGAACAATGCCTTTTTTAGCATGTTGAAGACCATATCACAAAGAAAAAGTGATAACTAAGTAGCTTTGAGAGCAAAACATTGAAATTTTGGGTCCATGACCAGGAATCTCTAAAGTTATTATTCTCCTTAAAAAAAAAGTGAACAAGCAAAAACACAGAAATTGTGATTAACTCCAAGCACTGGTTATTCAAGAATGGGTTGTCATGAGTCAGGATTTGACCCAGAAACTGATATTCAGCATGCCAGAGTGAAAGGCATAAGTCATGAAAAATAAGAATCAACATTGTACTTTAGTAACATCTAGAAACATCTGACCAGTGGTGAACACGGACAGAAGATGGTCCTTATGCAAGAGCAATATATGCACCCTTTGAAGTCCAATAGATCATTATAATGGACAATTCCACCACTTGCTTTGGAGATTAATATGGGCCCACTGAACCCTTGGGCTGCTATGTGACTACCCAGGCTGTACCAATGATATGTCCCCATGGATCTGACTGAAAGATCTAAAAACCACTGAAGCAGAAAAGTTTGTGCAAAACAAAATTTGTATGAGTCTCAAAACTTTTGTCCTCAACAACTATTTTGTTAAAGTCACTGCAAAAATAATAATTGCTTATCCGAATTTAAAGAAAACCTATCACTAGGTTTTCCCAGTATAAAGAACAGCCACCATCTTTAATGCCTCTTTTACAGCATTCTATTAACCTCTAGTCCCCAATCTCCTCTGCATAATTAAAATAAAACTTTTATTATACCCCAAAACAATGCGGTCTGGTCAGATGATCATCACTGTTCTTTCAGTGCTGTCCTCTTTCCCTGCTTCATGTTGATGACATGTCCTACATCATATACTCAGTGTCTCCAATCGCGGTCCTGTCCAGACACATTTCACTCTGCCTTGCTGAGGGCAGAGCAAAGTACTGTAATGCATATGCTAAGAAGATACTTCAAAATTGACAACCAATATGGCTGTTCTTCCTTCTTGCTTACTGTATTTTTTGGACAATAAGACACACTTTTTTCTCCAAATTTGGGAGGAAAGTGTGGGGTGCATCTTATAGTCCGAATGTAACATGTGTAGAGGGGCAGCGGTGGAGTGAGATCACACTCGCAGGAGGCAGGAAAATTTTGACGCTGCAGGAATCCGGTGCTGGGAAAACCACATGGTCCCGAAGCTTAAAGTGAAGGAATATTCATTAGCTGCTTCCCCGCCCACCTGTCAGCGCTGAGCAGCAAGTGAGGAGCAGCAAATGAATATTCCTTCACTTAAACAGCAGACCCACATGGTTTCCCCAGGAGCGGATTACTGCAGCAGCTGGGGAGATCGTATGTCTGGTGGAGAAGGAGGCGGTAAGAGTAGGGTGCCACAGGAGAGATCGCCGCAGTCGCATACCTGAAAGCACATCACGGGCTGTGCTGATGCTGAGTGCTCCCATCATTATGGGACCTGTGGTGATGTAATGAAGAGGGCGGACTGGAGCATTACATGACGCACAGAGCCCTCCCTCTTCATTATGTCACCACAGGTCCTGCAGACACCACACTAGAAACAATGCAGCTTCCTCTTACAGGACCTGTGGTAGGGTAAATAAAGGGAGGGCTCTGTGTGGTCATGTGATGCACCAGACCTTCATTACCTCACCACAGGTCCTGTAAGCTGTAGAGAGAGATACTTTCGGTTTTCTAGCGTGGCTGGCAGGCTGCAGGACCTGCACTGATGTGAGCACAGCCCATACAAGTAAGAATTAAAAGTTTGGTAATTGCAACACATAAAAAAGAACTCTGCCACTTCTGTGGTGAACTATAACTCCCAGCATGCCATAGGATCCACATAACATGCTGGGAGTTATAATTCTCCCATGGGATCTTAAAGCTGCACCCCAGTGTTATTTTTCAGTATTGGAGTGGTGCTTTAAATATAAGCCCTGTGCCCCCATTCTTATACTCACCCTCCAGCATCTTCATATAGTACTTCACAGACACCACACTGGTCCCACAGCACCATCTTCTATCCGTAGATTCCAACATAATAACATTCTATTATATATAATAACACCACATATGATAGTATGTTATTTACATTATTAAATATTTTATCACATTTTTTGCTTCAAATATTTTTTCCCAATTTTCCACCTCTAAAACCTGGGTGCGTCTTATAGTCTGGTGCATCTTATAGTCTGAAAAATACGGTAAATAGCCATTGCAATTGAACAGGAAAAATGACAACATCTCTGTAGGTAAATCAAATATTTTGGACAAACTTTGGTTTCTTCCTCAACGGTTTAGTTCCTTAAGCATGAAGTTTTGAGCAGAAGCAGAAATCCTGTTTTATTGCTGACTGAGTTTACTATCTTGTGAGAAGCTGAATGCAATTGACACTTGAAAAATCAAATCCTATAAATAAATGCCAAATCGCGAAGAGGTTTCCCTTCAATGTAAACTTGTTTTTCAGTAAGTAAACCTTACCAGTGTCGGCCCACACCTGATACATTCCTTTCCAATGAACAAGCTGGCGGATGCTTATAGTCAATTGCTATAACATGAATGGGTGGATCAATTCCTAACCACCTGCAAAGCTCAATAGCTTAAGCAAGAGATTAGGTGCATTTTGTCAGCTTCAATGTAAAGCAGGAAGAACAGATTTACTTAATGGTCTCTACTCAATGATGTCTGGCTTCTGCGACAATACAATTGAAAGTGACACAGGAAATTGGCTTCTCGTGTTGGTATGAAAAACATTTCTGTAGATGATTGCTGTCTATGAGCCCTTAAGGAGATGGTAGTGAGGAGAGTCTATTGAGCATTTTTCACATATTTTCTCTTGCAATTCACCATAATCAACTGTACAATAATTGTTTCAGTGTTGGCAACCGGATCTAATAGAAATGAATCACTAGTTAATCTATCGTCTTTAAAGAAAAATAAGCCAATGCAACATAAATTAGCCGCCCACTCCATATCCTCTGGAATTTCGTGGGATAACAGGGATACTGTAGTATGGGTAGTATGGAGGACATTAACGTAGGCTGTAATGACGATTATCCGCCATAATTTCTTTCCGTACATTTCATGAAGCCTTTTTTCTTTGTGCTCATGAAAGGTCATTTAGGAAAAAATACAGAATACCCTATTTATTAATATGAATGCTTAATTCAGCTTTTAAAAGTTGAAACTTGCTAAATACCGTAATTTTTGCCTCAAAAAAACTTTTTTAGCCATGCTTAAACATTACCTTTTGACACTAGCGGGCATATATTTATATAATGACAGGTAAATCATGAATTCTGAGACATGTGCATACTCTAGAAAACGGGAAAACATAACTGACACAATTGGGATCTTAAAACTATGAACCGAGCCATTTAAAGGGGTGGTCTGAAGTCCAAAGTAATTTTCCTCCAAATTCCCTATCAATTTAGAGCCATAATATAAACTGTTTTCTAATATACTTGAATTAAAAATGTCCTATCGTTCCATAACGACAATATCAAACTGCTCTTCTTATTTTATTTTGCTACTTACTTTTTTGATGATGCTTTGTTTGAGAATCCCAGTGCATATTGGAATCCTGGAACTAAAGGTCATCCAGGGTCAGAGGCAATGTGCAATGTGCAATGTGCACAATGACAGCATGCTCTCTGTTGCCAGCTCATATCCGCAGTAAGGAGCCTACATCTAAGTGCACTGTCAGAATACCTGGCATGCAGAGACCAGTGCTGACCCCACAAGCGATGTCACTTAGTCTCTGCACGTTAGATATTCTGACCCCTCTTTGTTGGCGGTTCATTACTACTGATTCGAGAGTGCGCTGTCATTGTGCACATTGCACAGGGACTATCCCAGCTCCTGAATTGAGTGTCACTGATGATGCTTTGTTTCAGGGAGGAGGCAGAAAATAAAGGAAGTAGTGAAAAAAAAATAAAAGCAGCTTGATAGTGTAGATAGGGAATGATAGGGAATTTTTAATTCAAGTACCGTATATTAAAAAATAGTTTAGATTGCGGCACTTAATAGATAGGGATTTAGGATTAAAATAACTTTGCACTTCAGACTACCCCTTTAAGCTCTGTAACAGAGTAAAACATGTGACATGCATGGGGTTAGAAAAACATAGCAGGTGTTTCCCAAAATCAGTAGCACAGTGATCCTTAGGTTGTGTAATTGAAGTCTAACACTATTCTCTTCAATGGAGATGAGCAGTAATATCAGCCACCATGAAAGGAGAGCTGGGCCAGTATGTCTAAGAAAACACGCCATGTATTTCTAGTCTGGTACAACCCCTTAATACTGACAGCCCTTGACCTAGTTAAGGCCTAAAGCAGGTCTATTTGAGCACGTCCATAAAAAATGCAATTAAAAATTAATCTAAACTTTGTACTGTAGTTACCCTAAAATAGTAGCAATAAAACTACAGATCACAAGGTGAGAAACAAGCCCTCTTACAGCTCAATCGATGTTAAAATAAAAAAGTGACAGAACACAGAATAAATAAATATTCATTTATTAATTTATTTATTAATTTCATAAAAATAAATATAAATTTTTTCATTACATAAATGAATAATACTTTGCAAGTTGGTGTTATCATAATCATATTCACCTACAGAATCATGCTGCTAGGCTATTTTTACCAAATAATATACAATGTAAAAACAAAACACCAAAATAATGGCGAAATTGTGTTTTTTTTTTAAAAAACAATTGCACTGGACTTGGATTTTGTTTATCTTTTTCAGTACATTGTATTAAATGGATGGTGTCACTCAAAACCACATCGTCCTGCAACATAAAAGCCTTCATACGGTTATGTCGACGGAAAATAAAAAAGTTATGACTTTTAGGAGAAAGGGAGGAAAGAATAAAAAAGAAAAAAACAACTGTAGTGGGAAAGGCTTTATATGCAATACTGTGAACGGAAGAGCATTATTTTGTAGTTATTACATTGCAATTCAAAAACTCGAAAAGCTAAAATTTCACTGCTAAAAACCCATAAAATTAAGTTATCAAGTACTTTTAGATATACAAAGTAAAAATGTAAAAGTATAAGATGGCAAAAAAATATAAAAATAGTAACAACAGAATTTTTTAACAAGTAAAATTATATAATATATAGTCCAGTCTAAGAAATAATTCCATGACTCTTTCAGCAAAAATACGGGCATCAGACAGTTATAGCAATATTAAATAGAAAAAAGTTACAGCTGATGGAATGAGGTCGGTAAATGCGAAAAAAATTCCTCATCTTAATGAGAGTGTAGGACTGTAAGATATATATTTTAGGCATAAATTAATTAAAAATAATAAATAGCATAATCTTCTATACTCATATTGACAGGCACTTTGAAGGACTGTACCAGCTATGTCTACCATGTCCAAAAGTCAAAGGAATTCCGCAGCCTCTAATGGTCACACATCAATGGAGAAACATCTAGTCACCTGACCTTTTGAAATTGTTTTACTATTGGCGAATCCTTTAATTTGTTTTTTTGGGGTGCTATTCATCAATCCTGACATCATTTTTATTAGATATTTGTAACCCTCATGAAATAATTCAGTAGTATCTCGATTTTTAGAACAATATTTTGTACCATTCTTCCCTGAAATATCGGAATTACATCCTTCCCAAACTTATAACACCCAGCCCAGCTTTCAATTTATTCATACATTTTCCAGAGATAAAACAGAACAATGATAAAATGTAGAGTTCAAAGAAACGAATTGGTATATTATGGATAAATGCCGGTATTTGCAAAAACAGGCAAAACTAAAGAATTGACAGGTTCTCTTTTAATTTTCAGAAGGGCGTATTTGGTATCTGTGCTTCACAGTCTGTAGTCAAGAGGATTTGTTGGTTCTGCTTTATATACAGATTATATAAATTATATACTATTTCTTACAATGACAGCATTGGCATTGGTGGCAACTTTACTGATGGCTATTGCAACATTGATAGGAATAAAAATGTTTTTCCAAAAATAAAACTGGGGTGTAAAGAATGTAAATAATATTGACTACTATTTACTATTTATTTGAGCAATCCAATAGAAAGATTAAAAAATTGGCTCAGTGGCTAAGGGTGTGAATCATCCGTCCTTCACTACTGAATGGTAAGTCTTGACATAATGAGGTGGTCATTTTGCAAAATTAAACTAATAAATAGCTTCAGAAGTCACTGACCTCTACGCTGCATTTTATATGTTTCGTTTAGAGCATTAAAGGGGTGTTGTGAAGTACTTAAATGGCTTGAATTGGTTGGACAGCAAGAACATAAGCAAGTTTGCAATTGGCTTGGTTTTTCTATCTGCTGTCATTCACCTGCAATGAGAAATTTTTATCTTTTATAGTGTACAGCTGGTTTCCATGGAGCATGACCTCTAGTTCCTGACCAGACTCTGGCCACAGTGCTCAGTAGCTCCATTACAAAAGGAGAGTTAACTCTTAACATCCTAGACTAATCTCCCTGGTTCATTGATTTGTAAACATCTAGCTGTTTTTTCCCCTGCTATCCCTTTCATTGTCTGAGGAGATACAGACAGTTATAAATCACCAATCCAGCAGTTTTCACAACATTTCTCCTAATCAAGGCTCTCTGTTCTCTTCTCTCTGTCCAGAGTTGTGTGCTCATTCAAAAGCTTTATTATCTTTATCTGTAAATACAAGGATAACAATAAAGTCACTCTTTACATTAATTGAACATCAATTCACTTTTTCCTCATAGTGACTTTATCCTGTTCTTTGCTCCAGTGATGTTTTCAGTGTTTTTACCTACAGATTGAACTAAAAAATGTTAATGCTTTGCAAAAAAGAAAAAAAGAGCATGAACCGCACATCTCCAAATCATACGTTGATCTAAAGCTGCTAGGCAAAAATTAATATAACTGAATATGAGGTTTTCAGTTTAACATTCTGATCAGACTGTATGAAGCCCACTGCCACTTCATGGCAAACCTCGTAGTGGGTCCTACCGCCCTAACAGAGCAGAGCCGTGTGGCGCCCACCGCCACAGCGGCAATGCACCAGCAGGGCAGACGGCCTGTTGCCCCACAGCACCCATGATGCAAGACTGAGTCCCCATGACTCCAGACAGCGCCGCCCCACCAGCACAAAGCCACACAACAATGGCCGCCACACAGCACCAACACCAAAATGAAAGGAGCACTGAAACTCACCTTCCTCCAGCTCTTCAGTGACAGCCAAAATGGGCTAGACCCCTTACTTTGCAGTCTCCTGCTAATTAAAATCACCTGTGCCAAATGGGAGGAGTGCTGGTCCAAGAAGAAAACTAGAACATGCTTTGCAAAAAAGAAAAAAAAAAGAGCATGAACCGCACATCCCAAAATCATAAGTTGATCTAAAGCCGCTAGGCAAAAATTTATATAACTGAACATGAGGTTTTCAGATTAACATTCTGATCAGACTGTATGAAGCCCACTGCCACGTCACGGCTAACCTCGTAGTGGGTCCTACCGCCCTAAAGGACCTTTCATTTTGGTGTTGGTGCTGTGTGGCGGCCATTGTTGCTGTGGTTTTGTGCTGGTGGTGCGGCGCGGTCTGGAGTCATGGGGACTCAGTCTTGCAGCATGGGTGCTGTGGGGCAACAGGCCGTCTGCCCTGCTGGTGCATTGCCTTGACGTGGCAGTGGGCTTCATACAGTCTGATCAGAATGTTAATCTGAAAACCTCATGTTCAGTTATATAAATTTTTGCCTAGTGGCTTTAGATCAACGTATGATTTTGGGATGTGCGGTTCATGCTCTTTTTTTTCTTTTTTAAAAAAATGTTAATATTTACTTGACATATGCTGAGCACATTCAATTTGGACATTTATGTTGATAAAGGCTCTATAATTTGGCTCAACTGCTCCGTAGAAAGAATTACATGTTTCAACATTGGTGCTGCTATTCACCTTCCTCTGCGATTTAAGAAATGGTAGACTTTTGGGAGAGTCCAGATTCTTATACTTTCTAACAGTTTTTAAAAGGGCTATCCTATTGGAACAATCTCTAATTATTAAGGAAACATGTTATTAGGGTTGGCGGATTGCGCTAAATAAAATAAATAATAAAGCGCAATCACCACCCGGGGTCCACCGTGCAGAGATGGAAATCTGCTGCTAGTGAATAATGACAGAATACAGGGCTAGCGATTACCCATACACACGGAGTTGAACGCCACTCAGTGTGAACAGCAAATGAACTGAACTCGCACACAAAAACAAAACATGCTCTGCGACTGAGCTATGTAACTCGCACGCAAAGACGAAAGAGATGCTCTGCAACTGAGCTGTGCCACTCACATACAGAAACGAAACAGATGCTCTGCAACGGAGCTGTGTCACTCGCACACAGAAACGGAACAGATGCTCTGCAACTGAGCTGTGTCATTCGCACGCAGAAACGAAAGAGATGCTCTGCAACTGAGCTCTGTCACTCGCACACAAACGATAGAGATGCTCTGCAACAGAGCTGTGTCACTCGCACACAGAAACAGAACAGATGCTCTGAATAATACCCTGACTAGGGTTGTGCTTGCTCTGGAACTCTACTGTGCTAACCACACACATGTAGGAACCAGATGATAAGCCAAAGGCTAATTGTCCCCACTGATGCAAGCTGTCTGCCTACATGTACAGTGCCAGAGCTAGACAGACACAACACATGCAGACAAAGTCGTAGAGCATCCACTGGCAACTTCTACACTAAAATGATACTAGTGCACTGGCGTGCACCTCTGAGAACCTTTTATACACTGGGCTCCTGTCCAGACGGACAGGACCTTGCCCATAGACAAATCTGACACTGCCACATCACCAGAGCAGCTGACGTCCGACCACCAATGAGAAGATGCCACCTCACGGACATGCTCAGTGCGGTGATCTCTGGACTTAGACTCCAGAGTGCTGAACTGCACCTGAATATTAAAGGTTACTAAGGGCTTTGCTGGAGAGCCAGCAGAGACCAAGCATACACTACGAGCCTGAGCAAGATGCTGGGACTGATGTCTATGCTCAGCAGCACCCGCAGTGGCTGAACCTGAATGGGGGACTGCAGAAGCAGACAAGGCGTACAATTTACCATGTGCAGTGGGAAAATCCTAGAGCCTACTATATGTCATCTGAATCAATCAGTTTTTTTTTTTGCAAACTCCTTTTTTTCACCACTAAAATAATAAATAAACTGGACATGTTTGGTATCACTGTAATTGTACTGATGAGCAGAATCATATCACCAGGTCATTTTTACAACAAATTGTACATTGTAAAAACAATTCACAAAAAACAATGCCATAATTGAATTTTTTCATAATTGCTCCCCGCTTGGAATTTTTTTTTTGTTTTTCAGTACACTATGTGGTAAAATGAGTGGTGCCATTCAAGAGTACAACACACCCAGCAAAAAACAAGTCCGCATATGTCTGTGTGGGCAGAAAAATAAAAGAATTATGGCTCCGTGAAGACAGGGCGGAAAAAATGGAAACATAAAAGCAAAAATTGTCCACTGTATGAAGAAGTTAAAAACTTTTTTTACTTTTCAATCTGCAAAAGTTTTTAATCAGAGACATGTTTAGTCTTATTTGCATGAACATATTAATGAAATGAAAAAAAGACAGAACAGGCTGGCCATTAATGTTGCATCTGTCAGTTAGGTTTTATTCACGTGTCCGTGTTTTAAAAAAAGTACATGAAGAAAACTATACTGGTGTCATCAGTGTGTAAGTATTTACCATCAGTGTAAAGTCCATGTGTCATCATTGTAGGGTCTGTGTGTCATCAATGTAGGGTCCGTATGTCATCAGTTTAGCGTCCGTGTGTCACCAGCATAGGGTCCATGTGTCACCATTTTGTGGTTCATGTGTTTTTGGTATTTGCCCCTTTTATGTGGTATTATTGGTCACTATGTGGTAGTAATATGTGATCTAGTCATGGTGTGGTGGTATTTGTCCCTTGTATGTGGTGTTATTCAGTCAGCTCACAATGTTTATATAGAATGCTTTAGGGAATCAAAAACCATGTCATATAAACCCCTAAGAAAAGTTTTATTATATATAACTTAAAAAAAACACCTATATCAAGGAGGACACACATAAAAACCATTACTGAAAAAAGCACATCATGGTGAAACTCCTATTGATTTGGATAATACTGGAAATACAGGGTAGGGGTTTACCTCCAGCACTAAGGTTTACACGTAACACAGATAGTCAGGACTAGGTTAAGAAGATACTGCTAGAGGAATATAACCTACACATACCCTCAATCTATCCCAATCTTGTACCTGCCTACCAGCGGAGGTTGGCACCCTATATAAGCAACGTAAATAGCACCACCGCTCCATGGTGGCTGCCCCTAAATAGCTCTGAATGTTTGCTAATCTAGTCAACTATAAAAGATAACAAGGCAAAAAACAATTCCAATTCCATATTCCACATCTGCCAAATGTGGAAAATGTGCAAAAATGAAAAACAAGTGCAAATAGTGCAAGAAAAGTTCCTCAAAAAAGCAGGACTGGAGATCAGTTATACTGCACTGTTACTTGAATACTCATCTCATGCCTGTCAGCGGAGGTTGGCACCCTTTTTATATCAATAATGGCGCCTCGCTCCACAGCGGCTTTCCCTTGTATGACCCTCATATTAACTCTTAACAATGTAAACCTGGACTGATATAAAACTGATCACCAAAGTTGCTTAGGTCACAACAAGACCATAGAAGGAATTTACCTGAGATCAATGCTGTTATTGTTGCCTGCAGTAAGCTTCAACACGTTTCCTCATATCCAGGCTCCTCAGAGGCTGGTATTGATTATACAGATGTCCCATAATCAACAATGTTCAGATGTGTATAGAGACCAGCTTGGTTAATGCTCAAACATGAATCCACCACTGTATCAATAATCCAGACTACTCCCACTGATTACTGACCTTCCCACTTCAGCTGGAAGAAATCTCCATATTGCCAAATAATTCCCCAGTGTATTTTTTGTGTTATTCAGTCACTATGTGGTTGTAATATATGGTCCGTTCATGGTATGGGGATATTTGTTCCTTGCATGTGGTATTATTCGGTAACTATGTGGTGGTAATATGTGGCTTGGTCGTGGTGTGGCAGTATTTGTTCCATGCATGTGCTATTATTTGGTCACTATGTGGGGGTAATATATAGTCTTGCCATGGTGTGGCAATATTTGTCTCCCGTTTGTGCTATTACTCAGTCACAATGTGGTGGTAATATGTGGTCTGGTCATAATGTTTCAGTATTTGTGCCCTGTATGTCATATTATTCGGCCACTATGTGGGGGTAATATGTTGTCTGGTCATGGTGTGGCAGCATTTGTCCCTTGTATGTGGTATAATGCAGTCATCATGTGGTGGTAACATGTGGCCTGGTCATGGTGTGATTGTATTTGTCCCTTGCATGTGGTAATATGTGGTCTGGTCATGGTGTGGTGTCATTTGTCCCTTGTACATGGTATTATTTGGTCACTTTGTGATGTAATATGTGGTCTGGTCATGATGTGGCAATATTTGTCTCTCGTATGTGGTAATATGTGATCTGGTCATGGTGGAAGCTGGACTGTGGAAGCTTCAAAGGGTGAAGGGTCTCAAGGGGGCCTGAAAATTTTGCCGGTGTGGTGCCCTGAGGTTCTGATAGCAACCCTGAACTGTGGGCAACATGAATTAGAGCCTGGCTACACGATTACAGCCATGTATATCTTCTCTGAAATGCTTCAGAGTTTCAGAGAAAATAAATTCATGATCCAGCCATGCAATATAGCCAGAGACATGAGTACTTTGGCTCCGCCACTGTCTCATCTCAATGTGCAAATAAGGGAGAGACCTGTCAATCACCTGCAACAGCGCTGAGAAGAGACAGCCTAAGCTAGAGTTAGACAAGTTTGGTCTCCAGATATGTTTTTCGTGGTTTGATCACCTTGATTCAGATGACATGTGTTAGGCTCTGGGATTTACCCTGTGCAGTGGGAAAAAGCCAAGTGCAGCCACTGCAGGAATGAATAGATTAGTGGTCATGTCGTACATAAACTCCATTCTAATGGGGATAAAAGTTCCACATTCTGCTGATTGATGAGAGTCCCAGAAGTCAGACCGCACCAATGAATAATTTATCAATTACCCATAGGCCACATTCACATGTTCAGTATTTTACATCACTTATTTGTAAGTTAAAACCATGAGTGGATCAGTCAGAGGGAAAGTATAATAGAAACACCGCACTACTTCTGCATTTTTCACCAACTCCTGATTTTGGCTTTCAAAAACTGATGTAAAATACAGACCAAATATTGAATGTGTGAATGTGTTGTAAGCATAGGCAATTGCCTGTTTTCCCTGGAGAACCTCTGTAAGTATATAATTGCTGCTGTCTAATAGTTACAGAACAGAGAGGAGTTAAACATCCAAGTAATTAATCTCTGTTGGAAATAAAGAATCTTCTCGTTATTTATATCAGAGAGAACAAGTGACTTCCATAAACAACACAGTCCACCATACCAAGACTAATAATACCACATACAAAAAGAACAAATACAGCCACACCATGTCCAGACCATATATTACTACCACATAAGGGCCAAATAATGCCACATGCATGGGACAAATACTGCAACACCATGACCAGACCACATATTACCACATACAAGAGATAAATACCATCACACCATGACCAGATCATATATTACCACATACGAGAGACAAATATTGCCACATCATGACCAGACCGCATATTACATCACAAAGTGACCAAATAATACCATGTACAAGGGACAAATGACACCACACCATGACTAGACCACATATTACCACATGCGAGGGACAAATACAATCACACCATGACCAGACCACATTTTACCACCACATGGTGACTGCATTATACCACATACAAGGGACAAATGTTGCCACCCCATGACCAGACAACATATTACCCCCACATAGTGGCCGAATAATAATATAACTGATCTCCAGTCCTGCTGTTTTGAGGAACTTTTCTTGTACTATTTGCACTTGGTTTTCATTTTTGCACATTGTCTCTTTATTTGGCAGATATACTCCAAATATGGATATGGAATTGTTTTTTGCCTTGTTATCTCTTATAGTTGACTAGCTTAGCAAACATTCAGAGCTATTAAGGGGCAGCCACCTCTGCTGGTAGGCAGGTACAAGATTGGAATAGATTGAGGGTATGTGCAGGTTATATTCCTCTAGCAGTATCTTCTTAGCCTAGTCCTGACTATCTGTGTTACCTGTATACCTTAGTTCTTGAGGTAAACCCCTACCCTGTATTTCCATTATTATCCTAATTAATAGGAGTTTCACCATGATGTGTTTTTTTCAGTAATAGTTTTTATGTGTGTCCTCCTTGATACAGGTGTTTTTTTTTAAGTTTATATGACATGGTTTTTGATTCCCTAAAGCATTCCATATATACATTGTGAGCTGACTGAATAACACCACATACAAGGGACAAATACCACCACACCATGACTAGATCACATATTACTACCGCATAGTGATCAATAATACCACATACAGGGGGCAAATACCAAAAACACATGAACCACCAAATGGTGATGCATGGACCCTATGCTAGTGACACATGGACCCTACACTAATGACACACGGACCCTAAACTGATGACATAAGGACCCGACATTAATGACACACAGACCCTACAATGATGACACATGGACTTTAGACTGAAGGTAAATACTTACACACTGATGACACCAGTATAATTTTCTTCATGTACTTTTTTTTAAACACGGACGCGTGAATGAAACCTAACTGACAGATGCAACATTAATGGCCAGCCTGTTCTGTCTTTTTTTCATTTCATTAACATGTTCATGCAAATAAGACTAAACATGTCTCTGATTAAAAACTTTTGCAGATTGAAAAGTAAAAAAAAGTTTTTTACTCCTTCATACAGTGGACAATTTCTCTTTTACGTTTCCATTTTTTCCGCCTTGTCTTCACAGAGCCATAATTCCTTTATTTTTCTGCCCACATAGACATATGCGGACTTGTTTTTTGCTGGGTGTGTTGTACTCTTGAATGGCACCACTCATTTTACCACATAGTGTACTGAAAAACGAGAAAAAAATTCCAATTGGGGAGCAATTGTGAAAAAATACAATTATGGCATTGTTTTTTGCGAATTGTTTTTACAATGTACAATTTGTTGTAAAAATGACCTGGTAATATGATTCTGATCATCAGTACAATTAAAGTGATACCAAACATGTCCAGTTTATTTATTATTTTAGTGGTGAAAAAAAGGAGTTCTATAACTCGTAACATTTTTATTTTTAACAGAAGAAAGATAGGTAGAATCTAATGAGAGACTTGGTACCATGATTAAGGCGCAAGTTGAAATGCGTTGGTCCTAATGCTGCATTGTGTGCACTGTGCTGCTGTGTGCTAGTATTGCATTTGGTGGATCACTATGCTGTGATGTTTGCATTTTAAATGGCTGATTAAAAGCTATGTTTTACCACAAGGTCACAATCTCTCCCTGGATTCTACCTATCTTTCTTTTTTTCCTGCATCGGCTGCTCAGCCTATATCCATGCGAGTCCTGAACATTAGGAATCCATGCATTAACCAGATGAGCTGACTTATTTCACTTTACTCTGGATTTTCATTTTTAACCCCTTAAGCCCCGAGGGTGGTTTGCACGTTAATGACCGGGCCAATTTTTACAATTCTGACCACTGTCCCTTTATGAGGTTATAACTCTGGAACGCTTCAACGGATCTTGGCGATTCTGACATTGTTTTCTCGTGACATATTGTACTTCATTTTAGTAGTAACATTTATTCGATATAACTTGCGTTTATTTGTGAAAAAAACGGAAATTTGGCGAAAATTTTGAAAATTTCGCAATTTTCCAACTTTAAATTTTTATGCCCTTAAATCACAGAGATATGTCACGCAAAATACTTAATAAGTAACATTTCCCACATGTCTCCTTTACATCAGCACAATTTTGGAACCAAAATTTTTTTTTGTTAGGGAGTTATAAGGGTTCAAAGTTGACCAGCAATTTCTCATTTTTACAACACCATTTTTTTTTAGGGACCACATCTCATTTGATGTCATTTTGAGGGGTCTATATGATAGAAAATACCCAAGTGTGACACGATTCTAAAAACTGCACCCCTCAAGGTGCTCAAAACCACATTCAAGAAGTTTATTAACCCTTCAGGGGTTTCACAGGAATTTTTGGAATGTTTAAATAAAAATGAATATTTAACTTTTTTTCACACAAAATTTATTTCAGCTCCAATTTGTTTTATTTTACCAAGGGTAACAGGATAAAATGGATGCCAAACATTGTTGTACAATCTGTACTGAGTACGCTGATACCCCATATGTGGGGGTAAACCACTGTTTGGGCGCATGGCAGAGCTCGGAAGGGAAGGAGCGCCATTTGACTTTTAAATGCAAAATTGACAGGAATTGAGATGGGACACCATGTTGCGTTTGGAGAGCCACTGATGTGCCTAAACATTGAAACCCCCCACAAGTGACACCATTTTGGAAAGTAGACACCCTAAGGAACTTATCTAGATGTGTGGTGACCACTTTGACCCACCAATTGCTTCACAGAAGTTTATAATGCAGAGCCGTAAAAATAAAAAATCATATTTTTTCACAAAAATGATCTTTTCGCCCCCAATTTTTTATTTTCCCAAGAGTAAGAGAAGAAATTGAACCTCAAAAATTGTTGGCCAATTTGTCCTGAGTACGCTGATACCCCGTATATGGGTGTAAACCATTGTTTGGGCGTATGGCAGAGCTCGGAAGGGAAGGAGCGCCATTTTACTTTTCAATGCAAAATTGACTGGAATTGAGATGGGATGCCATGTTGCGTTTGGAGAGCCCCTGATGTGCCTAAACATTGAAATCCCCACAAGTGACACCATTTTGGAAAGTAGACCCCTTAAGGAACTTATCTAGAGGTGTGGTGAGCACTTTGACCCAACAAGTGCTTCACAGAAGTTTATAATGCAGAGCCGTAAAAATAAAAAATCATATTTTTTCACAAAAATAATCTTTTCGCCACCAATTTTTTATTTTCCCAAGGGTAAGAGAAGAAATTAGACCACAAAAGTTGTTGTGCAATTTGTCCTGAGTGCGACGATACCCCATATGTGGGGGTAAACCACTGTTTGGGCGCATGGCAGAGCTCGGAAGGAAAGGAGCGCCATTTGACTTTTCAATGCAAAATTGACTGGAATTGAGATGGGACGCCATGTTGCGTTTGGAGAGCCCCTGATGTGCCTAAACATTGGAACCCCTCACAAGTGACACCATTTTGAAAAGTAGACCCCTTAAGGAACTTATCTAGATGTGTGGTGAGCACTTTGACCCAACAAGTGCTTCACAGAAGTTTATAATGCAGAGCCGTAAAAATAAAAAATCTTATTTTTTCACAAAAATGATCTTTTCGCCCCCAATTTTTTATTTTCCCAAGGGTAAGAGAAGAAATTAGACCACAAAAATTGTTGTGCAATTTGTCCTGAGTGCGACGATACCCCATATGTGGGGGTAAACCACTTTTTGGGTGCATAGCAGAGCTCGGAAGGGAAGGAGCGCCATTTGACTTTTCAATGCAAAATTGACTGGAATTAAGATGGGACGCCATGTTGGTTTGGAGAGCCCCTGATGTGCCTAAACATTAAAAACCCCCACAAGTGACACCATTTTGGAAACTAGACCCTCTAAGGAACTTATCTAGATGTGTTTTGAGAGCTTTGAACCCCCAAGTGTTTCACTACAGTTTATAACGCAGAGCCGTTAAAATAAATTTATTTTTTTTTCGCAAAAATTTTTTAGCCCCCAGTTTTGTATTTTCACAAGGGTAACATAATAAATTGGACCCCAAAAGTTGTTGTCCAATTTGTCCTGAGTACGCTGATACCCCATATGTGGGGGGGAACCACTGTTTGGGCGCATGGCAGAGCTCGGAAGGGAAGGAGCGCCATTTGGAATGCAGACTTAGATGGATTGGTCTGCAGGAGTCACGTTGCATTTGCAGAGCCCCTGATGTACCCAAACAGTACAAACCCCCCACAAGTGACCCCATATTGGAAACTAGACCTCCCATGGAACTTATCTAGATGTGTTGTGAAAACTTTGAACCCCCAAGTGTTTCACTACAGTTTACAACGCAGAGCCGTGAAAATAAAAATCCTTTTTTTTCCCACAAAAATGATTTTTAGCCCCCCAAATTTTTATTTTCCCAAGGATAACAAGAGAACTTGGACCCAAAAAGTTGTTGTCCAATTTGTCTCGAGTACGCTGATACCCCATATGTTGGGGTAAACCCCTGTTTGGGCGCACGGGAGAGCTCGGAAGTGAAGGAGCACTGTTTTACTTTTTCAATGCAGAATTGGCTGGAATTGAGATCGGACGCCATGTCGCGTTTGGAGAGCCCCTGATGTGTCTAAACAGTGGAAACCCCCCAATTATAAATGAAACCCTAATCCAAACGCACCACTAACCCTAATCCCAACTGTAACCCTAACCACACACCTAACCCAGACACACCCCTAATTCTAATCCCAACCCTAATCCCAACCGTAAATGTAATCCAAACCCTAACCCTAGCCCCAACCCTAGCCCTAGCCCTAACCCTAACCCTAACCGGAAAATGGAAATAAATACATTTTTTTTAATTTTATTATTTTTCCCTAAGGCTAGGTTCACATTGCGTTAGGGAAATCCGTTTAGCACTAGCGGATTGCGCTAACACAATGTCTTTTTAGGTGTCGTGTTTAGTGGTCGCGTTAACGTCCCCGCTCTGGAAGATTGGGGATCGGACCTCGGGCGCGCCGCGGACGCTGCAAGCAGCGTCTGAGGCGCGCCACAAAAGAATGGCACCTTGCTAGCGCGAGCCGAAAATGGCACGCTCTAGCGATGCGCTACACCTGAAAATCACATTGCTGTCAATGGTTGTGCTAACGGACCCGTTGCACGGCGTTAATTGTGACATTTTCGCCGTGCAACGCTGTCCGTTAGCGTTAACCCATTAACGCAATGTGAACCTAGCCTAACTAAGGGGGTGATGAAGGGGGGTTTGATTTACTTTTATAGCGAGTTTTTTAGCGGATTTTTATGATTGGCAGCCGTCACACACTAAAAGACGCTTTTTATAGCAAAAAAGTTTTTGCGTCTCCACATTTTGAGACCTATAATTTTTCCATATTTTGGTCCACAGAGTCATGTGAGGTCTTGTTTTTTGCGGGACGAGTTGACGTTTTTATCGGTTACATTTTCGGACACGTGACAGTTTTTGATCGCTTTTTATTCCGATTTTTTTGTGAGGCAGAATGACCAAAAACCAGCTATTCATGAATTTCTTTTGGGGGAGGCGTTTATACCGTTCCGCGTTTGGTAAAATTGATGAAGCAGTTTTATTCTTCGGGTCAGTACGATTACAGCGACGCCTCATTTATATCATTTTTTTTATGTTTTGGCGCTTTTATACGATAAAAGCTATTTTATAGAAAAAATAATTATTTTGGCATCGCTTTATTCAGAGGACTATAACTTTTTTATTTTTTTGGTTATGATGCTATATGGCGGCTCGTTTTTTGCGGGACAAGATGACGTTTTCAGAGGTAACATGGTTATTTATATCCGTCTTTTTGATCGCGTGTTATTCCACTCTTTGTTCAGCGTTATGATAATAAAGCGTTGTTTTTTGGCTCGTTTTTTTTTTTTTTTTCTTACGGTGTTCACTGAAGGGGTTAACTAGTGGGCCAGTTTTATAGGTCGGGTCGTTACGGACGCGGCGATACTAAATATGTGTACTTTTATTGTTTTTTTGGTTTTTTTTATGTAAAGAAATGTATTTATGGGAATAATATTTTTTTTTTTCTGCTTTATTTAGGAATTTTTTTTTTATTTTTTTTTTTACAAGTGTGGAAATTTTTTTTTTTACTTTTTCACTTTGTCCCAGGGGGGGACATCACAGATCACCGATCTGACAGTGTGCACAGCACTCTGTTAGATCGGTGATCTAACATACAGCCGGGCAGGATTAGAGCTGCAGCTGCAGCCTGATCCTGACCCGGAAGTGCTCCCTGCAGGACCCGGATGCAGCCCGGCGGCCATTTTGGATCCGGGGACTGCAGGGAGAAGACGCTCGGTACACGGTGAGCACATCACCGTGTACCGATCGTCTCAGGGAAGCCCGCAGGGAGCCCCCTCCCTGCGCGATGCTTCCCTGCACCGCCGGCACACCGCGATCATCTTTGATCGCGGTGTGCCGGGGGTTAATGTGCCGGGAGCGGTCCGTGACCGCTCCTGGCACATAGTGCCGGATGTCAGCTGCGATAGGCAGCTGACACCCGGCCGCGATCGGCCGCGCTCCCCCCGTGAGCGCGGCCGATCGCATATGACGTACTATCCCGTCCATGGGAATTAAGTCCCAGGTCACCTGGACGGGATAGTACGTCATATGGGATTAAGGGGTTAAAGTAGGTGATTGAGTGTGATGGTTTATTTTTTGCGGGGCGAAACAATGTGTTTATTGATTCCATTTTTTGATAGATGTGATATTTTGAACGCTTGATACAGTATTTTTTGTGGAATTATGTTGATAAAAAAAAACAGGATGAACCACTCTATGCTGCTGTCAGCTCGGCATGCTCCAGACACTGATCCTCCCTCATTCACTCTCAGCCTGGCATCTTCCCACACTCACTCTCAGCCTGGTATCCTCCCTCACTCACTCTCAGCCTGGCATCCTTCCTCATTCACTCTTAGCCTGGCATCCTCCCACACTCAATCTCAGCCTGGCATCCTCCCACACTCAATCTCAGCCTGGCATCCTCCCACACTCACTCTCAACCTGGCATCCTCCTAGCACTGATCCTCCTTTACTCTCAGCCCATCAGCCCAACATCCTCCCTCACTCACTCTCAGCCCGGTTTCCTCCAACCACTGATCCTCTCTCACTTTCAACCTGGCATCTTTCCCACACTGATCTTCCCTCACTTACTCTCAGCCCTGTTTCCTCCCAGCACTGATCCTCCCTCCCTCTCAGTCTGGCATCCTCCCAGTACTGATCCTCTCTCACTCACTCTCAGCCCAGCATTCTCCCAGCACTGATCCTCCTTCACTTACTCTAAGCCTGGCATCCTCCCACAATCACTCTCAGCTCTGCCTGACACCCTCCCAGCACTGATCTTCCTTCACTCTCAGCCCGGCATCCTCCCTCACTCACTCTCAGCCCGGTGTCCTCTCAGCACTGATCTTCCCTCACTCACTGTCAGCCAGGTATTCTCCCAGCACGGATACTCCCTCACTCTTGGCCTGCCATCCTCCCAGTACTGATCCTCTCTCACTCACTCTCAGCCCAGCATTCTCCCAGCACTGATCCTCCTTCACTTACTCTCAGCCTGGCATCCTCCCACAATCACTCTCAGCTCTGCCTGACACCCTCCCAGCACTGATCTTCCTTCACTCTCAGCCCGGCATCCTCCCTCACTCACTCTCAGCCCGGTGTCCTCTCAGCACTGATCTTCCCTCACTCACTGTCAGCCAGGTATTCTCCCAGCACGGATACTCCCTCACTCTTGGCCTGCCATCCTCCCAGTACTGATCCTCCGTCACTCACTTTCAGCCTGGCATCCTCACAGCACCAATCCTCCTTTACTGTCAACCAATCAGTCCGACATCCTTTCTCACAAAACTCTCAGCCCATTTCCCTTCCAGCACTGATCCTCCCTCACTCACTGTCTGCCCATTATTCTCCCAGCATTGATCATCCCAGTGAGCAGAAGCAAAAAGAGGGAGGCCTGGACTGTCTGAGACATGCAGCCAGCGTGTCTCACCAGTCCATGCCCCCTATGCTCACAGGACCCCATATACCAGTAATGGCAGTAATGCCCTGATGCACTTTGCCCAATAGGAATCATTTGACTGGTTCCTGTAAAGAGGTTCCTTGATAATTACATGTTCATGAAATTACCCTTTTATTGATCTCCTAATAATCAATTATGATCTTTGGAAAGTCTGGACAACCACAGGGGAGATTAAGCACTAAATATATCTGCAAAATAAAAAAAAACTATGGAGGCTCCATACATGCTACTATTGGGTCATTTCTAAAAGAGAATACTGGTCTACAGACAGCTACAGGAAAGTAGCCCTCATTAGTGCATATAGTAAGAGTGGACATTACTCACATAATTGGTAACAAAGAAGAATAATCCACAAATATTTTCTAATATCTAATTAGAATTAATTAAAATGTAAGAAATACTTTACAGTAGATGATCATTTCACTTATTTTCCATGTTTTTAGCCACTTCTTGTCTGCTTGTAATCACTATTGATTATGTCAGTCTTTATTTATGAGGAAGAAGCATTTATCCCTTCCGGAACAAATGATTGCAGGAAATTTCTTAAATGCATAATTATTAACAAATGATAAGCATTATTCCCTCTACTAATGATCACTTTATTGAAAAAACAAAGTTACAGGTGATAGATATGCCATATCATGAAACATTCTTGCTTAGTTCCAATATAGCTGGAAAGTCACGCTCACTTTGTTTTACATAGAAAAGCAAAGAAAACACAAAAAGGTCAAAACTATTATCTCTAATAGCCTTTGAGAATTTACACAGGAAGGAAACAGCTAAACTAGTGGTGAATTCCAGACATCCCCTGCATCAGTTATCACTTAGAGAAATTCATGCTCATCGCCTATGAAATCCCCAGTTCTCATGGGAGTGTTGCCTTATTTATGAATTCTGTAAGATATCATTCGCACCTTTGTATTAACCCCTTAGTGACAGACCCAATTTAACGCTTTAATGGATCCCGCTGATTCTGAGATTGTTTTTTCGTGACATATTGTACTTCATGTTATTGGTAACATTTCTTCGATATTACATGCGATTATTTATGATAAAAACGGAAATAGGGCGAAAATTTTTAAAATTTTGCAATTTTCAAACTTTGTATTTTTATGCCCTTAAATCAGAGAGATACAGTGGGGCAAAAAAGTATTTAGTCAGTCAGCAATAGTGCAAGTTCCACCACTTAAAAAGATGAGAGGCGTCTGTAATTTACATCATAGGTAGACCTCAACTATGGGAGACAAACTGAGAAAAAAAAATTCAGAAAATCACATTGTCTGTTTTTTTAACATTTTATTTGCATATTATGGTGGAAAATAAGTATTTGGTCAGAAACAAACAATCAAGATTTCTGGCTCTCACAGACCTGTAACTTCTTCTTTAAGAGTCTCCTCTTTCCTCCACTCATTACCTGTAGTAATGGCACCTGTTTAAACTTCTTATCAGTATAAAAAGACACCTGTGCACACCCTCAAACAGTCTGACTCCAAACTCCACTATGGTGAAGATCAAAGAGCTGTCAAAGGACACCAGAAACAAAATTGTAGCCCTGCACCAGGCTGGGAAGACTGAATCTGCAATTGCCAACCAGCTTGGAGTGAAGAAATCAACAGTGGGAGCAATAATTAGAAAATGGAAGACATACAAGACCACTGATAATCTCCCTCGATCTGGGGCTCCACGCAAAATCCCACCCTGTGGGGTCAGAATGATCACAAGAACGGTGAGCAAAAATCCCAGAACCACGCGGGGGGACCTAGTGAATGAACTGCAGAGAGCTGGGACCAATGTAACAAGGCCTACCATAAGTAACACACTACGCCACCATGGACTCAGATCCTGCAGTGCCAGACGTGTCCCACTGCTTAAGCCAGTACATGTCCGGGCCCCTCTGAAGTTTGCTAGAGAGCATTTGGATGATCCAGAGGAGTTTTGGGAGAATGTCCTATGGTCTGATGAAACCAAACTGGAACTGTTTGGTAGAAACACAACTTGTCGTGTTTGGAGGAAAAAGAATACTGAGTTGCATCCATCAAACACCATACCTACTGTAAAGCATGGTGGTGGAAACATCATGCTTTGGGGCTGTTTCTCTGCAAAGGGGCCAGGACGACTGATCCGGGTACATGAAAGAATGAATGGGGCCATGTATCGTGAGATTTTGAGTGCAAACCTCCTTCCATCAGCAAGGGCATTGAAGATGAAACGTGGCTGGGTCTTTCAACATGACAATGATCCAAAGCACATCGCCAGGGCAATGAAGGAGTGGCTTTGTAAGAAGCATTTCAAGGTCCTGGAGTGGCCAAGCCAGTCTCCAGATCTCAACCCTATAGAAAACCTTTGGAGGGAGTTGAAAGTCCGTGTTGCCAAGCGAAAAGCCAAAAACATCACTGCTCTAGAGGAGATCTGCATGGAGGAATGGGCCAACATACCAACAACAGTGTGTGGCAACCTTGTGAAGACTTACAGAAAACGTTTGACCTCTGTCATTGCCAACAAAGGATATATTACAAAGTATTGAGATGAAATTTTGTTTCTGACCAAATACTTATTTCCACCATAATATGCAAATAAAATGTTAAAAAAACAGACAATGTGATTTTCTGGATTTTTTTCTCTCAGTTTGTCTCCCATAGTTGAGGTCTACCTATGATGTAAATTACAGACGCCTCTCATCTTTTTAAGTGGTGGAACTTGCACTATTGCTGACTGACTAAATACTTTTTTGCCCCACTGTATGTCACAAAAAATAGTTAATAAATAACATTTCCCACTTGTCTACATTACATCAGCACAATTTTGGAAACAAAATTTTTTTTTGTTAGGGAGTTATAAGGGTTAAAAGTTGACCAGCAATTTCTCATTTTTACAACACCATTTTTTTTTAGGGACCACATCACATTTGAAGTCATTTTGAGGGGTCAATATGATAGAAAATAACCAAGTGTGACACCATTCTAAAAACTGCACCCCTCAAGGTACTCAAAACCACATTCACAAAGTTTTTTAACCCTTTACGTGCTTCACAGGAACTGAAAAAATGTGGAAGGAAAAAATGAACATTTAACTTTTTTTTGCAAACATTTTAATTCAGAACCATTTTTTTAAATTTTCAGAAGTGTAAAAACAGAAATGTAACCATAAATTTTGTTGTGTAATTTCTTCTGAATACGCCGATATCCCATATGTGGGGGTAAACCACTGTTTGGGCGCACCGCAGAGCTTGGAAGAGAAGGAGCGCCGTTTGACTTTTTCAATGCAGAATTGGCTGGAATTGAGATCGGACGCCATGTCGCGTTTGGAGAGCCCCTGATGTGCCTAAACAGTGGAAACACTCCACAAGTGACACCATTTTGGAAACTAGACCCCTTAAGGAACTTATCTAGATGTGTGGTGAGCACTTTGAGCCCCAAAGTACTTCACAGAAGTTTATAACGTAGAGCCATAAAAATAAAAAAATCACATTTGTTTACACAAAAATGATCTTTTCGCCCACAAATTCTTATTTTCACAAGGGTAACAGGAGAAATTAGACCACAAAAGTTGTTGTGCAATTTCTCCTGAGTACGTTGATACCCCATATGTGGGGGTAAACCACTGTTTGGGCGCACCGCAGAGCTTGGAAGAGAAGGAGCGCCGTTTTACTTTTTCAATGTAGAATTGGCTGGAATTGAGATCGGACGCCATGTCGCGTTTGGAGAGCCTCTGATGTGCCTAAAGAGTAGAAACGCTCCACAAGTGACACCATTTTGGAAACTAGACCCCTTAAGGAACTTATCTAGATGTGTGGTGAGCACTTTGAGCCCCAAAGTACTTCACAGAAGTTTATAACGTAGAGCCGTAAAAATAAAAAATCACATTTGTTTACACAAAAATGATCTTTTCGCCCACAAATTCTTATTTTCACAAGGGTAACAGGAGAAATTAGACCACAAAAGTTGTTGTGCAATTTCTCCTGAGTACGTTGATACCCCATATGTGGGGGTAAACCACTGTCTGGGCGCACCGCAGAGCTTGGAAGAGAAGGAGTGCCGTTTTACTTTTTCAATGTAGAATTGGCTGGAATTGAGATCGGACACCATGTCGCGTTTGGAGAGCCCCTGATGTGCCTAAACAGTAGAAATCCCCCACAAGTGACACCATTTTGGAAACTAGACCCCTAAAGGAACTTATCTAGATGTGTAGTGAGCTGAGCACTTTAAACCCCCAGGTGCTTCACAGAAGTTTATAACATAGAGCCGTGAAAATAAAAAATCATATTTTTTCTACAAAAATGATATTTTTGCCCACAAATTCTTATTTTGACAAGGGTAACAGGAGATATTAGACCACAAAAGTTGTTGTGCAATTTCTCCTGAGTACGTCGATACCCCATATGTGGGGGTAAACCACTGTTTGGGTGCACCGCAGAGCTTGGAAGAGAAGGAGTGTCGTTTTACTTTTTCAATGTAGAATTGGCTGGAATTGAGATCGGACACCATGTGGCGTTTGGAGAGCCCCTGATGTGCCTAAACAGTAGAAACCCCCCACAAGTGACCCCATTTTGGAAACTAGACCCCTTAAGGAACTTAGTAAACCAATAGTCCAAGGTATTAGTTAAAGTCACTTTGACAAGAATAAATACATATCCAGGTGTGGAATCCCATGCCAGAAAAGAAGTGAAGGAAAAGAAAATTGTTTTCAAATAAAAGAATAAATTTTATTACAAAAATTTGTACATAAGACAATAAAATAATGAAAAAGAACAGGGGGGGTGGTTGTAAGAACACCAGACTACCACGGGATCAATAACACCAATATTTGGCAAACTTCAAGTGTAAATAAGAGCAAGAAATCCCCAAAAAATAGAGCTATGGGCGTGATGAAGAAGCCCCTCTTGAAGAAGCTTGTGCGAAACGGCGCTCGTCGGGCTCGGGATCATAGCACTTGGCACCTTCAAGCAGGCACAGCCCCCTCTTCTGGTAATCATCATTATTGCAGGTAATATTAACCCCCACCTTCCTGGCTGCGCTTCTCATACCTGGCACATGTCCTTAGGCGTTGGTTAGTGCTAGCACATACCAGGTGTATTAACAACTTCGGTTGTATTCCCTGGTCCCCACTGCCTTCCTTTCTTTGCCTTACTACGAAGTTATTGGTCTTTCCTGGCAGCCGGTTTCTGGGGAATCTACACTATTTACCTGCAGATAGGTATATATATTAGGAGGCCGCACTATCAATATCCCTTCTGGTCTGTTATATCATTATTTCATGCGGCAGCTTACTTTTCAGGATATGTGTAATCTTTTCCTGTAATGATCATATATTAATATACCTTCTTTATGGTTGTGCCGCTATTACTATGCTTGTTATATCCCATACTGCTACATAGCTCTATTTTATGGGGATTTCTTGCTCTTATTTACACTTGAAGTTTGCCAAATATTGGTGTTATTGATCCCGTGGTAGTCTGGTGTTCTTACAACCACCCCCCCCCCTGTTCTTTTTCATTATTTTATTGTCTTATGTACAAATTTTAGTAATAAAATTTATTCTTTTATTTGAAAACAATTTTCTTTTCCTTCACTTCTTTTCTATCATGGGATTCCACACCAGGATATGTATTTACCCTTAAGGAGCTTATCTAGATGTGTGGTGAGCACTTTAAACCCCCAAGTGCTTCACAGAAATTTATAAAGTAGAGCCATGAAAATAAAAAATCCTTTTTTTTTCCTCAAAAATGATTTTTAGCCTGCAATTTTTTATTTTCTCAAGGGTAACAGGAGACATTGGACCCCAAAATCTGTTGAACAGTTTGTTCTGAGTACGCTGATACCCCACATGTGGGCACTGTTTGGGCACCCATCGGGGCTCGGAAGGGAAGGAGCACCGCTTGGAATGCAGACTTTGATGGGATGGTCTGCGGGCGTCATGTTGCATTTGCAGAGCTCCTGATGTACCTAAACAGTAGAAACCCCCCACAAGTGACCCCATTTTGGAAACTAGACCCCCAAAGAGCTTATATAGATGTGTGGTGAGCACTATGAACCCCCAACTGCTTTACAGAAGTTTATAATGTAGAGCTATGAAAATAAAAAAAATCATATTTTTTCCACAAAAATGATCTTTTCACTCCCACATTTTTACTTTCACAAGGGTAACAGGAGAAATTGGACCCCAAAATTTATTGTGCAATTCATGCTGAGTAGGCTGATACCCCATATGTGGGGGTAAACCACTGTTTGGGCGCATGGCAGAGCTCGGAAGGGAAGGAGCGTCGTTTTGGAATGCAGACTTTGATAGAATGGTCTGCGGGCGTTATGTTGCATTTGTAGAGCCCCTGATGTACCTAAACAGTAGAAACCCCCCATAAGTGACCCCATTTTGGAAACTAGAACCCAAAAGAACTTATTTAGATGTGTGGTGAGAACTTTGAAAGCCCAAGTGCTTCACAGAAGTTTATAATGCAGAGTCGTGAAAATAAAAAAAAATTTTTTTTCCGACAAAAAAGATTTTTTAGCCCCCAAGTTTTTATTTTCACAAAGGTAACAGGAGAAATTGGACCCCCAAACTTGTTGTCCAATTTATTCCGAGTACGCTGATGCCCCATATGTGGGGGTAAACCACTGTTTGGGCGCATGGCAAAGCTCAGAGGGGAGGGAGCACCATTTGACTTTTTGAGTGCAAAATTGGCTGTTGTGTTTGGACACCCCTGATGTACCTAAACAGTGGAAACCCCCAAATTCTAACTCCAAACCTAACCCCAACACACCCCTAACCCTAATCCCAACACGATCCATAATCCTAATCACAACCCTAACGATAATCACAACCCTAACCCCAAAACAACCCTAATCTCAACACTAACCATAACCCTAATCAAAACCCTAAATCCAACACATCCCTAATCCTAATCTCAACCCTAACTTCAAACCTAACCCTAATCTCAATACACCCCTAACCCTAATCTCAACCCTAACCTTAACCCTAATCCCAAACCTAACCCTAATCCCAAACGTAACCCTAATGCCAACCCTAATCCAAACCCTAACCCTTATCCCAACTCTAACCCTAACTTTAGCCGCAACCCTAGCCCTAACTTTAACCCCAACCCTAGCCCTAACTTTAGCCCCAACCCTAACTCTAGCCCTAACCCTAATTTAGCCCCAACCCTAACCCTAGCCCTAACCCTAAATTTAGCCCCAACCTGAACCTTAGCCCTAACTTTAGCCCCAACCCTAAACCTAGCCCTAACCCTACTTTCACACTTGCATCGTGTGGCATCCGTTGCAATCCGTCGTTTTGGACAACAAACGGATCCTGCAAATGTGCCCGCAGGATGCGTTTTTTGCCCATAGTCTTGTATTGCCGACGGATCGCGACGGATGGCCACACGTCACGTCCGTCGTGCACTTGATCCGATGTGTTTTGGTGGACTGTTGTCACAAAAAAACGTTCAATGTAACTTTTTTTGTACGTCGCGTCCGCCATTTCCCTCTCCGCCCCCTCCTCCCAAGGACATAGACTGGGCAGCAGATGCATTGAAAAACTGCTTCCACTGCCAACATTGTGCACAATTTTCACAACGTTCGTCGGCACTTTGGGCCGATGCAAGTGTGAAAGAAGCCTAACCCTAGCCCTAACCCTAGCTCTAACCCTAACCCTAAATTTAGCCCCAACCCTAACCCTAAATTTAGCCCCAACCCTAACCCCAAATTTAGCCCAAACCCTAACTCTAGCCCTAAATTTAGCCCCAACCCTAACCCTAAATTTAGCCCCAACCCTAACCCTAATTTTAGCCCCAACTCCTCTAGCTGCCGGCCAGCAGATCTTACCGGATGAAGGAGCTGGCGGGCAGGAGGGGACGCAGGAGGATCCAGGGACACCGGTAAGTATAACAGGGTCCCCGAATCCCCCGATTTCTCTGTCCTCTGATGTGCGTTCACATCAGAGGACAGAGAATAACACACTGCTTTTTTTTTGCGGTCGCCGGTAAACAGTTCATTACCGGCAATCGCAAAACAGGTGTTCTTTGGGGTCTCGGCTACCCCCGGCAGCCGAGACTAGGGTTGAGCGACTTTTCTTTTTTTAGGATCGGGTCGGGTTTCACGAAACCTGACTTTCTCAAAAGTCGGGTTGAGTGAAATCGGCCGATTCTATAGAAAAGTCAGGGTCGGGGTCGGCCGAAACACGAAACCCAATGCAGTGCAATGGGATACTAATGGTTCCCAGGGTCTGAAGGAAAGGAAACTCTCCTTCAGGCCCTGGGATCCATATGTTATGGTCTGGTGATTAAGGAGCGACATGCGTCTATCTCTGAGCAGGTGGCAATTATACTGACCGCAGTCCCTATGCTCAACACAACACTAGAAGCAGCCGTTGAATGCTCCTAACACTGCCTATGCATCTCGTCACAGCCGGAGAACTAACTAACCCTAAAGATAGAAGCAGGAAAACTATCTTGCCTCAGAGAAAATTCCCAAAGGATAGATTAGCCCCCCACAAATAATGACTGTGAGAGGAGAAGGAAATGACATACGTAGTGTGAAACAAGATTTAGCACAGGAGGCCAGTTCTAGCTAGATAGGAAAAAGTACAGGACAGAGCGCTGTGCGGTCAGTAATAAAAACTAGAAAAAGTCCACCGCAGAGAAATTCAAAAATCTCCACACCTGACTAAAGGTGTGGAGGGCAAACTCTGCTGCCCAGAGCTTCCAGCCTAGCTGAATAGATCCATACTGATAAGCTGGACAAATGAACAAAACATAGAAAGTGGAAAACCACAAGTCAACAACAAGAGGACTGCAAAAGAACAAGCAAGGACTTAGCTTTTGCTGAATTGGTCAGAGTGTCAGGAAAATCCTAAGAGCAAAGACTCCAGGCAGGAACAATGACAACTGGCATTGAATGAGGGAAAAGGCCAGACTAATATAGCCGAGCCAGAAAGACGATCAGTGAAAACAGCTGCAGAAGCTAAATCCAAGAAGCAGCCATACCACTCAAAACCACAGGAGGGAGCCCAAGAACGGAATTCAGAACAGTACCCCCCCCTTGAGGAGGGGTCACCGAACCCTCACCAGAGCCCCCAGGCCGATCAGGACGAGCCAAATGAAAAGCACGAACCAAATGGGCGGCATGAACATCGGAGGCAACAACCCAAGAATTATCTTCCTGGCCATAACCCTTCCACTTGACAAGATACTGAAGCTTCCGCCTCGAAGAACGAGAATCCAAAATTTTCTCAACCACATATTCCAACTCCCCCTCAACCAACATCGGAGCAGGAGGATTAACAGATGGAACAACGGGCACCACATATCTCCGCAACAAAGATCTATGGAAAACATTGTGGATGGCAAAAGAGGCTGGAAGGGCCAAACGAAAAGACACAGGATTGATAATCTCAGAAATCTTATAAGGACCAATAAACCGAGGCTTGAACTTAGGGGAAGAAACCTTCATAGGAACATGACGAGAGGACAACCAGACCAATTCCCCTACACGAAGCCGAGGACCAACACACCGACGGCGGTTAGCAAAACACTGAGCCTTTTCCTGGGACAACGTCAAATTGTCCAGCACATGAGTCCAAATCTGCTGTAACCTGTCCATCACAGAATCTACACCAGGGCAATCAGAAGGCTCAACCTGCCCTGAAGAAAAACGAGGATGGAAACCAAAATTACAAAAGAAAGGTGAAACCAAAGTAGCCGAACAGGCCCGATTATTAAGGGCAAACTCGGCCAACGGCAAGAAGGTCACCCAATCATCCTGATCAGCAGACACAAAGCATCTCAAATAGGTCTCCAAGGTTTGATTAGTTCGCTCAGTTTGGCCATTTGTCTGAGGATGGAACGCCGAAGAAAAAGACAAATCAATACCCATCCTAGCACAAAAGGCCCGCCAAAACCTGGAAACAAACTGGGAACCTCTGTCAGACACAATATTCTCCGGAATTCCATGCAAACGAACCACATGTTGAAAAAACAATGGAACCAAATCAGAGGAGGAAGGCAATTTAGGCAAAGGTACCAAATGGACCATTTTAAAGAACCGGTCACAAACCACCCAGATAACAGACATCCTCTGGGACACAGGAAGCTCCGAAATAAAATCCATGGAAATATGCGTCCAAGGCCTCTCCGGGACGGGCAAAGGCAAAAGCAACCCACTAGCGTGGGAACAGCAAGGCTTAGCCCGGGCACAAGTCCCACAGGACTGCACAAAAGAACGTACATCCCGCGACAATCAAGGCCACCAAAAGGACCTAGCAACCAAATCTCTGGTACCAAAAATCCCAGGATGACCGGCCAACACAGAACAATGGACCTCAGAAATTACCCTACTTGTCCATCTATCAGGGACAAACAACTTCCCCACAGGACAGCGGTCAGGTTTATCAGCCTGAAACTCCCGAAGCGCCCGCCGCAAATCAGGGGAGATGGCAGACAGAAACACCCCTTCCCTAAGAATGCCAACCGGCTCAAGGACTCCAGGAGAATCCGGCAAAAAACTCCTAGAGAGGGCATCCGCCTTAACATTCTGAGATCCAGGAAGATATGAGACCACAAAATCAAAACGGGAGAAAAACAGGGACCACCGAGCCTGTCTAGGGTTCAGCCGCTTGGCCGACTCAAGGTAAATCAGATTCTTATGATCGGTCAAGACCACAATGCGGTGCTTGGCTCCCTCAGGCCAATGTCGCCACTCCTCAAATGCCCACTTCATAGCCAACAACTCCCGATTGCCAACATCATAATTGCGTTCCGCAGGCGAAAACTTTCGGGAAAAGAAGGCACATGGCTTCATCAAGGAACCATCAGAATTCCTCTGTGACAAAACGGCCCCTGCCCAAATCTCAGAAGCGTCAACCTCAACCTGAAAGGGAAGAGAAACATCCGGCTGACGCAAGACAGGGGCAGAAGTAAATTGGCGTTTAAGCTCCTGAAAGGCCTTAACAGCCTCCGAGGACCAATTAGTGACATCAGCGCCTTTCTTTGTCAAATCGGTCAGGGGTTTAACCACACTAGAGAAGTTGGCAATGAAATGGCGATAAAAATTAGCAAAGCCCAAAAACTTCTGTAGGCACTTCACAGATGTGGGTTGAATCCAGTCATGAATGGCTTGGACCTTAACAGGATCCATTTCTATAGACGAAGGGGAAAAAATAAACCCCAAAAAAGAGACCTTCTGAACTCCAAATAGGCACTTAGACCCTTTCACAAATAGAGCATTATCACAAAGGATCTGGAATACCATCCTGACCTGCTTCACATGAGACTCTCAATCATTGGAAAAAATCAAAATATCATCCAAATACACAATCAAGAACTTGTCAAGATAATTGCGGAAAATATCATGCATTAAGGACTGAAATACAGAAGGAGCATTAGAAAGCCCGAAAGGCATCACCAGGTATTCAAAATGGCCTTCGGGCGTATTAAATGCTGTTTTCTATTCGTCACCCTGCTTGATACGAATAAGATTATATGCCCCTCGAAGGTCAATCTTGGTAAACCAACAAGCCCCCTTAATCCTAGCAAACAAATCAGAGAGCAGAGGTAAAGGGTATTGGAACTTGACCGTGATCTTATTAAGAAGGCGATAATCAATACAGGGTCTTAAGGAGCCATCCTTCTTGGCAACAAAAAAGAATCCCGCTCCCAATGGTGACGAAGACGGCCGAATATGCCCCTTCTCCAAAGACTCCTTAGCATAGCTCCGCATGGCGGCATGCTCTGGCACAGACAGATTGAAAAGTCGGCCCTTAGGGAACTTACAGCCAGGAATCAAGTCAATAGCACAATCACAGTCCCTATGTGGAGGAAGGGAACTGGACTTGGGCTCATCGAATACATCCTGGAAATCTGACAAAAATTCAGGAACATCAGAAGAGGGGGAAGAGGAAATTGACATTAAAGGAACGTCACTATGTACCCCTTGACAACCCCAACTAGTCACAGACATCGATTTCCAATCCTGCACTGGATTGCGTACTTGTAACCAAGGGAAATCTAGCACAACAACATCATGTAAATTATGCAACACCAGAAAACGGCAATCTTCCTGATGTGCAGGAGTCATGCACATAGTCAGCTGAGTCCAATACTGAGGTTTATTCTTGGCCAATGGTGTAGCATCAATACCCCTCAAGGGTATGGGACTCTGCAAAGGCTGCAAAGAAAAACCACAGCGCCTAGCGAACTCTAAGTCCATTAAGTTCAGAGCAGCGCCCGAATCCACAAATGCCATGACGGAAAAAGATGACAATGAGCAAATCAGGGTCACAGACAGGAGAAACTTAGGCTGCACAGTACTAATGGTAACAGATCTAGCGACCCTCTTAATACGCTTAGGGCAATCAGAAATAGCATGAGCAGAATCACGACAGTAAAAACACAGCCCATTCTGACGTCTGTATCCCCTCTGTTCCGCTCTAGTCAAAATCCTATCACATTGCATGGCCTCAGGACTCTGCTCAGAGGATACTGCCATATGGTGCACCACTTTGCGCCGATCAATCTGAATGGCCAGAGACATAGATTCGCTCAAACCAACAGGCGTGGGAAACCCCACCATAACATCTTTAAGGGCTTCAGAAAGACCCTTTCTGAAAATTGCTGCCAGAGCGTCCTCATTCCATTTAGTGACCACAGACCATTTTCTAAATTTCAAGCAGTATAATTCTGCCGCTTCCTGACCCTGACACAATGCCAACAGTGTTTTCTCAGCATGCTCTACAGAATTAGGTTTGTCATACAATAATTCGAGCGATTGAAAAAATGCATCTACATTAAGCAATGCCGGATTCCCTGACTCAAGTGAGAATGCCCAGTCTTGAGGGTCGCCACGCAGTAGAGAAATAACTATCTTAACTTGCTGAATGGGATCACCAGAGGAACGGGGTTTAAGAGCAAAAAACAATTTGCAGTTATTTTTAAAGTTCAAAAATTTAGATCTATCCCCGTAAAACAAATCTGGAGTAGGAATTCTAGGCTCTAAGGCCGGAGTCTAAACCACATAATCTTGAATACTCTGTACTCGTGCAGCAAGGTGCTCCACACGAGAACATGAACTCTGAACATCTATGCCTGCATCCAAATCCCGAATCACCCAGAGATCAAGAGGAAGAAAAATGACCAAAAATACTAAAGAGAAAAAAAAAATGGCTCAGAACTCTTTTTCTCTTCCTTCTTTTGAGAGGCAATCAGCTCATTTTTGGCCAGTTGTACTGTTATGGTCTGGTGATTAAGGAGCGACATGCGTCTAGCTCTGAGCAGGTGGCAACTATACTGACCGCAGTCCCTAAGCTCAACACAACACTAGAAGCAGCCGTGAAATGCTCCTAACACTGCCTATGCATCTCGTCACAGCCGGAGAACTAACTAACCCTAAAGATAGAAGCAGGAAAACTATCTTGCCTCAGAGAAAATTCAAAAAGGATAGATTAGCCCCCCACAAATAATGACTGTGAGAGGAGAAGGAAATGACATACGTAGTATGAAACAAGATTTAGCACAGGAGGCCAGTTCTAGCTAGATAGGAAAAAGTACAGGACAGAGCGCTGTGCGGTCAGTAATAAAAACTAGAAAAAGTCCACTGCAGAGAAATTCAAAAATCTCCACACCTGACTAAAGGTGTGGAGGGCAAACTCTGCTGCCCAGAGCTTCCAGCCTAGCTGAATAGATCCATACTGATAAGCTGGACAAATGAACAAAACATAGAAAGTGGAAAACCACAAGTCAACAACAAGAGGACTGCAAAAGAACAAGCAAGGACTTAGCTTTTGCTGAATTGGTCAGAGTGTCAGGAAAATCCTAAGAGCAAAGACTCCAGGCAGGAACAATGACAACTGGCATTGAATGAGGGAAAAGGCCAGACTAATATAGCCGAGCCAGAAAGACGATCAGTGAAAACAGCTGCAGAAGCTAAATCCAATAAGCAGCCATACCACTCAAAACCACAGGAGGGAGCACAAGAACGGAATTCACAACACCATATTAATGTGTAAAATAAAGAATAAAAATAAAAAATAGGGATATACTCACCCTCGGACGCGCCCTGGTTGTAAGCGGCAGCCTTCCTTCCTAAGAATGAGCGCGTGAAGGACCTTAGATGACGTCGCGGCTTGTGATTGGTCGCGTGACCGCTCACGCGACCAATCACAAGCCGCGACGTCATTGAAAGTCCTTCACTTGCTCATTTTTAGGAACGCAGGCTGCCGGTTAGAACCAGGGCGCGTCTGAGAGTGAGTATATCAATATTTTTTATTTTTATTCTTTATTTTACACTCAAATATGGATTCCGATACCGATTCCCTATATCGCAAACATATCAGAACTCAGTATCGGAATTCCGATACCAGATCAGAAGATCGCCGACCTCATGGCTGACCCCACACAGGGGTTGGGTTGGGTTTCATGAAACCCGACTTTGCCAAAAGTCGGCGACTTCTGAAAATGGCTGACCCATTTCGCTCAACCCTAGCCGAGACCCCAAAGATCTTCTGGGTGCTGGTGCATTTTTTGGCCGGAACAAGATGGCGGCGCCCATCGGGAGCAACGAGGAGCATCGGGGGAGACAGGTGGGTATCGGGGGGCGATCGTGGACCCCATTTCTCTGTCGTCTGATGTGCGATCACATAGGCGGACAGAGAAATTAAATGGGAAATCGCTTTTTTTTGTTTTTGTGACCGCCGGTAAACGGATAATTACCGGCGATCTCAACCCGGGGTCGGTAAAAAAAAACCAAATCATGTTCTCTGGGGTCTCGGCTACCCCCGGTAACCGAGACCCCAGAGAAAATCCAACTCTGGGGGGCGCTATTCTCTTTTTCCACAGCGCCGTTGATTAACGGCGCTGTGGTTTAAGTACCCTTAACTGCCGCCGTTAAAAGGCGTATCGGTGGTCGTTAAGGGGTTAAGAGACCTCAATAAATTTCAGCAGTGTGACATTTTGATAAGAAGGAAAAGTAAATAGCATTAAAGGATCCAATAACTTTCAGTGGGAGATTTCTAAAAAGCTAGAATTTTTGGACCGATTTTAAAGGACTGCAGCAAGTAAAATTAATGTACTAGTGTGTTGTGCATAACACAGGATTTGAAGGTGTGGAGTGTTTTTTGCAATCTTTTAAACCTTGTGTCATGCGCCCCTCGCCTCTCAGGCCTGGCACAAGTCGTAACAAAGGGCATTAGCTTTCCTTGACGTTATCTTTTAAAATCAGTTAATTTAATACTTTAACCCCGTTCTGACATTGGGCCAAACAATACGTCCCTGTGCCCTGGGCCTTATTGACGAGGGATGGATTATTATGTTTAGGTGATAGGGAGGCTACGCCCACAATCGCCGCCGGGTCTCAGCTGATTCTGACAGAATTCAGAAAGCCAGAATTCTTGATTGTTGGTAGGTGATCAAATACTTATTTTATGCAATAAAATTCAGTTTAATTATTTAAAAATTATACAATGTGATTTTCTGTTTTTGTTTTTTTTAGATTCTGTCTCTAACAGTTGAAGTCTTCCTATGATAAAAATTACAGACCTATCCATTCTTTGCAGGTAGTAAAATGTGCAAAATTGGCAATGTATCAAACACTTATTTTCCCCACTGTATATGCCAAATTCATATTTACATGTCTTTAAAAAACTTGTGATATAGGATAACACACACGCGCTACCTCACAACAAATGAATGAAACCCTCAGCTGCAGGAAACAGGACAGGTAGGTGCCACCACTGCCAATAGGAAAACCAATGAATACTGATGCAACTGAATCCGCGCTAAGGGGGTGACAAAATGGAAATAAAATAAACATGTAAAACAATAGTGCAAGCACAACCCAAATTGGGCACAATAAAAGAATACGATGAAACCACAAAAGATAAATCGACGTGCTGTGCTAACCTATAATGTGTGAGACCATCGCAAGTCAACTACCCCATGCCGGACCTGAAACAGGGGTGATCACAAAACCGGGGGCACCGCTAGTTGCGCACCATGTAGAGACTCACTGAGATGAGGGTGCAGCGCTGTGTGGCGTGGAGGATTCAGCCCGGTCTGCGTGGAAAGATCCGGCGTGTGGTAGTGCAGGCAGGAGAGCGGTAGGCAGGAGTAATCGACTGTAGCACATGGTGCAATGCAGAGGCTGCGTAGAGCCAGGGAAATCCCCGGCCGGTGGCGTCCCTGGATACGAGCAGGAGAAAAACAGGGGGAGGGAGTAGCTGGCACAAGGCTCAGCGTGTGACGTCACGGAGGTAGTATGTGGCCGCACAGAGACCAAAAAACCGACGGTTTTGAAGGAGTAGCGTCCCTATTCCTCAGGGTTACCGGTCTCTGGATGCACCCAAACATTTAAACTCCCAGGTTGCCAATCAGAGTGAATCGCCTGCCTGTTTAACCCATTGTTATAATGACTGCTATGGTGACGCTGATTTCAAAGCTGGATGGACCCAAGCCCAGACAGCATAAATAGCAGCGGAAGAGTGAAAATTGTAGCACAAAAAATACTAAATAAAATGACAACATTGCATTCAAATCTAGTATCACTGTATAGAGAGTGTATATCCTGCTCATTAGGATTGGATATCATATTGACGCAGAAGAGCTGCCTCTGACTACAGTTGCTGATTAAAAACTGACCTTTAATAAATAACAAATTAAAAATTGGACCAAGTGTTGTCATAGAACAGATACTGCTTAAAAATATAAATAACAATATAAGAACAAGGAGAATAAATACAATGGTAGCAAAGACTGACTCAATGCAGTATGTACCTGTATAAAATTATACTTCAACATGTACGAGTAACGTAATAGTAGACTTATATGAAAGCTCAGTATATGATCTGGAAAAAAAGAACCGAGATCATGGCAAATAAAATTAGGTGAAGGGAAGAGGTAGAGACCAGTGCTGGAAATGGTAAAGGATACAGCTAGAAGGCGTATAATTCTAACCCGTGATTGTGGCCTTTGGGGGCAAGGCTATCGAGGAACAAAATCCACTGGGATTCAGCCCTGGACATGGCTTTTATTAAGTTGCCCCCTCTTAAATTTTGTCTAATCCTTTGGATGCCCAAAAAAAGGGCACCCTTAGTTGATTTATTATGTACAGTATTTCACTGAAATGGCGTGAAAGTGGGTGACCCATGAAACCTTTCTGGATGTTAGTGAAATGTTCTTTAACTCAGACCATGAGGAGCCTCTTAGTGCGGCCTACATATAGTTTTTTGCTTGGACATTCAATTAGATAGATGACTTTTGTGGTGGAGCAAGTGATATTATCTTTGATACTAAAATTATTCATGGCGTCAGAATCAGTGAAAGTGTAGCGGCATGTTTTCTTGAAGGATGTGTGCCGACATCCAAAGCAGTACCCATAGGGTGTGAACCCTGATCTGTTCATACCAAGGACACGAGCTTGGCGCTTCCAATTAGAGGCTAGTTTTGTAGTGGGGGCTATGATGCTACTCAGAGAATTTCCCTTCCTAAATACAAATCTGGGTGCAGTTGGCAAATATTCCCCTATGATTTTATCCCTTTGGAGCACGGACCAATGTTTCTGAATCATGGACCTAAATTTGGTATACCCAACATGAAATTGCGTGACGAAAGATAACCGTCGGATTTGATCATGAATATTACTTGTCTGATTGATAGGTTTCACTCTGGGTATCAGAGAGTCCCTGGGTATCTCCATAACCTCCTTCTTGGCTTGTTCTAACAATGAACTAGGGTAACCCTTATCAAGAAATTGTTGGGTCAAAATGGCAGAATCCCTGTTGTAGTCCTCCAAAGTGGTACAATTTTGCCTGATTCTTGTATACTGGCCCTTAGGGATATTTGTGAGTCAAACCGTTAGGTGGCAGCTGGTGATACTAATAAAGCTATTGGAATCCACCTCTTTTCGATAACACTTGGTTAGAAGTTGGCCGTCCTCTATGTATATGTTGAGGTCCAGAAAATTGATGCTCGTTCTGCTGATTGTGGGAGTGAATTCAAGTCCAAAGCTGTTATTGTTTAGATTTGATATGAACGAATCCAAATCATTTTTAGAGCCATTCCAGAGAAACAGCACGTCATCAATGAAACGGTGCCACAGGACCAGACCTGTGCGTAAAACGCCCGAGAAAAAAATGTGGGACTCCTCCCACTTAGCCACAAACAAATTAGCATAGCTAGGGGCAAACCGTGTGCCCATGGCAGTGCCCCAGGTCTGCAAAAAGAAGTCCCCTTCATACCAAAAATAATTATGTTGCAGAATAAATTCAATGCACTCTTCAATAAATGTGACCTGGGTATTGGGATATGTCCCTAAGGTTTGGAGGTACTGGCCTGCAATAAGGCAACCCATTTTCTGGTCAATCACCGTGTATAAAGATTTTATATCCAGAGTACCTAAAAAGTAATTGGGCTAACTCTCTCAAGGGCTTGTAGGATGTGACCCACTGTTAGGGCTGGCGGAACGCACCGAGTAAATAGAGAGAGATGTTATTTGGTGCGTTCGCAGCCCGGGGTCCACCATGCAGGAGAGAACCTGCTGCTGGCAAATGGCGGCCCTATGTGGCAGTAAAAGCGAACTCTGTTACTTCCTAGAATCACCTAAAGAAAGCGCTGTGTCCTGTTAACCTCACAGGAGTACACAGCGACTGCCGAGCAGATAGCAGTTTGTGGTTACGCATTCGTACAATCTCCTCACCGGAGAAGCCGGTATTCTAGGGCTTATTTCAGTCGGGGCCCTGAATCCACACACACAATCTCCTCACCGGAGGTGTCGGTCGGTATTCTAGGGGCTTATTTCAGCCAGGTCCCTGAACACATACAATCGCAACCACACTGGCGCAAAGTGCATGACTTAGATTTGATACTAGCGCATGGCCGTGTGGCCATGCAAACCTTTTATAGCTGCAGCAAGTACAGGACCTTCCTAGAAGGACCAATGAGAGGCTGCACACAGAGCCTGAGCAGCCCGGGGTCCACCATGCAGGAGAGAACCTGCTGCTGGTAAATGGCGGCCCTATATGGCAGTAGAAGCAAACTCTGTTACTTTCTGTAGTCGCCTAAAGAAAGCGCTGTGTCCTGTTAACCTCACAGGAGTACACAGCGACTGCCGAGCAGATAGCAGTTTGTGGTTACGCATTCGTACAATCTCCTCACCGGAGAAGCCGGTATTCTAGGGCTTATTTCAGTCGGGGCCCTGAATCCACACACACAATCTCCTCACCGGAGGTGTCGGTCGGTATTCTAGGGGCTTATTTCAGCCAGGTCCCTGAACACATACAATCGTAACCACACTGGCGCCAAGTACATGACTTAGATTTGATACTAGCACATGGCCGTGCGGCCATGTGAACCTTTTATAGCTGCAGCAAGTACAGGAACTTCCTAGAAGGACCAATGAGAGGCTGCACACAGAGCCTGAGCACCTTCAGGACCTTCCTGGAGAACCAATGCGTTTTGCTGCAGTATCTAAGCATGTGACCCTCGACCTCCAATGAGAGACCTTACCCTGGGCATGCTCAGAAGGGAAAAAGCAGGACTTAGTCCCAAAAACATCTGCTCGCCGCTGCCCAGCAGTGGGTTCAATGGCAGAAGCTGGAAAAGCAGCAGTAACCCTTTGCACAGAGTCAGACTGAGCGAGATGCTGGGACCGACGTCTCCGCTGAGCAGGCTCCAATATGGAAGGAGAAGAATGGGAGACCGCAGCGGAGATGGCCCGAGATTCCCCCTGTGCAGAGGCGGGAACTCGACCCCTAACACTCGTATCCTTTAAATAGGCCGGTATGAGTTGTATGCACTTTTGTAGGTGCATGTCTACATAGCGGGACAGATTTGCCGTAAGGCTATTAATCCCCGAAATGATGGGCCTGCCCGGAGGACAAGTCATGCTTTTTTGTATCTTGGGGATATGATAGAAGATAGCTAGGCTCGGATCCCTATTGAACGCAAATTGAAACTCCTTTTTGTTCAAGATGCCAAGAGATTGGCCTTTAAGATACAGACTTTTCAATTTGTTAATGAACTGTGGTGTAGGATCACTTTTTAGTTTCCTGTATGTGATGGCATCACTAAGCAGACGAACAGATTCTTTATGACACGTGGCTTGATCTAAAATGACAAAAATTGTCCCCTGGGCGAATAACAATGTTGTTGTTATTCTGTATATCTTTAATTGCTTTCTTCTCTGAGTTATTTAAATTGCAGGTTATGAACCTGGATTTCATCCTTTTTAATTTTCTAATGTCATTTGTCACCAGTCTGTCAAAGGTCATGAATGCCTCTGACTGTTCCTGAATCGGGTTAAAGGTGGAGGGGTTGGCCAATGTGGTATGGATGTATATATCAGGGTTAGGGTTAATCTCCCCTGTGGATAGTTTGTCCTTTTTAAGAAAATATTTCTTCAATGATAAGTTTCTCAGATATTTCTTCATACTTACATAGAGGTTAAATGGTTTGCCCATAGAGGTGGGTGCATACTTTAACATTAGAAAATTTTCCTTTTTGGATGCTGCCCTTCCCGTGGTTGTTCCTTCCCGGTGAAAGAGCTGGCTATTTATTGCTTGCGTTGAGAAACACGTGATGGTGTCTCCGCGGCTTTTCTACATGCATTTGCATATTTCTCATAAGGGATGGGGGTAGTGTTCTGCATCACTGCGTTGAGAAACACGTGATGGTGTCTCCGCAGTGTTGGCTGTTTTTATCTCCCCGAGGTCATTCATCCTTATGTTTATAGTCCTTTTACTAGGCACTGCTCCTAATAGCCAGTTTCCTACTCCACACTGAGGAGGGGCAAATACCCTGAATTAGCTGTCAGGAGTGAGGTTTTCTGGAGGAATCCAGACCCTTTTGCAGAGAATTCTGTTTTTTTTCTGTGGTATTTTGTACCGACAGCTTTGGAGATGAGTTACGTGAAGAACACGATCCGAGTGACGTTGGAGCCATCTATCCGAGCAAGGAACAGCGTGGTCTTTATTGTTCGTGACCTTATTGAGGAAAAGGCTGGAGGAAAGCGAGAAAACATCTTTAGCATCAATGAGTTCCCTAATCAAGGTAACTACGACATTACTTTTATGTCAGAGCATTATTGCCCGAATATCTATGAGTGGTTCCGGAATCATGCCAGAGATCCCTGTTTGAAGGGAGTGAAATCTGAACCACTGTTTGGTCTTCAGGAAAGGCAGGTGACTATCACTGTCTATAACCCCTTTACTGAACCAGCATTGTTGGAGAGCTTCCTCTCACAGTATTGTGACTTTGTTTCAAAGGGAGAGAAGCAAGTGAACTGCTTAGGAATCTTCAATTGTCGATACAAGTATCGTGTAAGGTTCAGAAGAGATCCTGGCAGCGTGGGTGGGTTCAGACACCCTCCGGCGAACTTCTCTGTGGCAGGGCATAGGGGTTTCCTCACGTACCCTGGGCAGCCTCTGTTTTGCAGGAGATGTTTCTCTTTTGGACATGTCCAGGCAGACTGCCAGAAGGGGCAGTGTTGCCGAAACTGCAAGAAGGAGGGGCATATGGCTGGTGATTGGCTAAGACCTGTGATGTGTGTGGTAGTAGTGACCACATGTATAAGGATTGTCCGCGGAGGGCGCCTAGACGCTCAGAGAGTGAATGGAGAGAGGAGGAGGAGTGAAGGAGGAGGTTGGCGATTATCAGAAAGGAATCTGAAAGAATGGAGAGAGAGGAAAGGAGGGAGAGGGAGAGGGAAAGACGCTCTGTGACTCCAGATGACATTGTGCTAGCACCCCGTGGTGCTATGAGTGATGCACAGAAGGAAGATAAGGAGTTTTGGTCAGCGGCAAAAAAAAGTAGAGAAGGGGTTTAATAAGGAAGGAGATTAGGAAGAAGATGAGGAAGAAGATGATGACTCTATTGTGCCTGAAATGTTTTCTCTTGAGGAAGCAATGGATGCAACGGAGGAAGACGTGCACATTTCTGAAGCTGAGAGCCCTGTGCACCCCTCAGATCCTCAGAATATTGGAGGGCTTTCTTCAGATGAGGACAGGGGTGGGAATAAGTGTCAGAGGGAGGAGGATGGGGAAAGTGATGAGGCATGCAGTAGTATGCCTAAGAGGAAAATTGGGCCAGCTAAAAAAAAATGGAGTGAGCACGAAGGGGTTAGTGGTTCAGAGACTTGCTGTTCAGTCCGAATGGCAGAGGAGGACAATGGTGATACTGGGTAAAATGAAAGCTCACTGGATCTGTTTTTTTTTTCTCTCCTTTCTGTGAGTCTTGACCTTTGTCAAGGGCTTTTTGTGTAATGTGTGTAATTTTGTGGTAATTTTTGTATTGTGTTTTTTGTTTTTGCAGTATGGGTTTTTCTATAGTTTCTCAAAATGTGAGAGTTTTTAAGAAAGGCGAGGAGGAGAGCAGCAATTTTGGATTTTTTAGCTATGCAGAGTGCATCTATTTTTTGTTTGCAAGAATGTGGGATTGTGGATGGTGTGAAAGGGGATGAGTGGTTTTGTGGTGCGTCTGTATGGTCTGGTAGTGCAAATAATAGAAATGATGGTGTGGGTATTTTAGTTAAGGGGCAGGAGGTGGTTTTGAATAATTATTTGGTGGTGGAGGTGGGGAGGTGTATCTTAGCAAATTTTGAATATAAAAATGTTAAGTTTTGTGTTATCAATATTTATGCGCCAGTAGAAAAAAATGAGCGCAAGTTATTATTTGAAAAAGTGAAGCTTTTTGTTCCAGGAAGAGTGCCTGTGGTGATTGTGGGTGATATGAATTGTGATGTGGGGGGAGTGAATGTGGATGTGTCTGGAAAAGTTTTGCTGGAGTTAAGGTACCTTCACACATAACGATATTGTTAACGATATCGTTGCTATTTGTGACGTAGCAACGAAATCGTTAATGAAATCGTTCTGTGTGACAGCGACCAACGATCAGGCCCCTGCTGGGAGATCGTTGGTCGCTGAATAAAGTCCAGAACTTTATTTGGTCGCTGGACTCCCTGGAGACATCGCTGGATCGGCGTGTGTGACACCGATCCAGCGATGTCTTCACTGGTAACCAGGGTAAACATCGGGTAACTAAGCACAGGGCCGCGCTTAGTAACCCGATGTTTACCCTGGATACCATGCTAAAAGTTAAAAAAAACAAACAGTACATACTTGCCTACCGCTGTCTGTCCTCCAGCGCTGTGCTCTGCACTCCTCCTGTACTGGCTGTGAGCCGGAAAGCAGAGCGGTGACGTCACCGCTCTGCTTTCCGGCTCACAGACAGTACAGGAGGAGTGCAGAGAAGCAGAGCGCAGCGCTGGAGGACAGACAGCGGTAGGTAAGTATGTAGTGTTTGTTTTTTTTAAACTTTTAGCATGGTATCCAGGGTAAACATCGGGTTACTAAGCGCGGCCCTGCGCTTAGTTACCCGATGTTTACCCTGGTTACCGGCATCGTTGGTCGCTGGAGAGCTGTCTGTGTGACAGCTCTCCAGCGACCAAACAGCGACGCTGCAGCGATCCGGATCGTTGTCGGTATCGCTGCAGCGTCGCTTAGTGTGAAGGGGCCTTTAGTTACTGACTTTGATTTGAGTGATATGCAGCGTGTGTGTAAGGTTAACCCTTTGTTAGATACCTTTTTTTCTGATAGTGGAAGAGCACAGTCCAGGTTGGATTATTGTTTTATTTCTAAAAATATTATTCCTGTTGGATATAAGCAGGATAGGGTCGTTTTTTCGGACCATGTTTGTGTGTTGTGCGAGTTAGATATTAATGTTAGTGGTGTGTTTGGAAAGGGTTTGTGGAAATTAAATGTGAAATTGTTGGAAAATGAAGCTGTGAGGAAGGAGTATGTGAGAAAGTATGAACAGTGGTGTAAAAGTAAGGAAAGTTTTGGGAATGTTTGTGAGTGGTGGGATTGGGTTAAGAGGCAGACAAAAAAGTTTTTTAAAAGTGTGGGGTATGAATTTGCGGCAATTAAGAGGGAAAAGTTTGTTAAGTTGAATGCCCGTTTATGTTTATTGTATAAATTGAGGGAAGGAGGAATGGAGGTGGAGGAGGGGATAAAAAAGGTTAAAAAAGAAATTAATGAGTTTTTGGAGGAGAAAAGGAAGAGTATACAAAACTATGTAAAGCAGTTAATACAAGAGAAGATAGTATTCTGCTACAGATGGATCTGGATAAGTTGGAAACTTGGGCTGAAAGGTGGCAGATGAGGTTTAACAATGATAAATGTAAGGTTATACACATGGGAAGAGGGAATCAATATCACCATTACACACTGAACGGGAAACCACTGGGTAAATCTGACAGGGAGAAGGACTTGGGGATCCTAGTTAATGATAAACTTACCTGGAGCAGCCAGTGCCAGGCAGCAGCTGCCAAGGCAAACAGGATCATGGGGTGCATTAAAAGAGGTCTGGATACACATGATGAGAGCATTATACTGCCTCTGTACAAATCCCTAGTTAGACCGCACATGGAGTACTGTGTCCAGTTTTGGGCACCGGTGCTCAGGAAGGATATAATGGAACTAGAGAGAGTACAAAGGAGGGCAACAAAATTAATAAAGGGGATGGGAGAACTACAATACCCAGATAGATTAGCGAAATTAGGATTATTTAGTCTAGAAAAAAGACGACTGAGGGGCGATCTAATAACCATGTATAAGTATATAAGGGGACAATACAAATATCTCGCTGAGGATCTGTTTATACCAAGGAAGGTGACGGGCACAAGGGGGCATTCTTTGCGTCTGGAGGAGAGAAGGTTTTTCCACCAACATAGAAGAGGATTCTTTACTGTTAGGGCAGTGAGAATCTGGAATTGCTTGCCTGAGGAGGTGGTGATGGCGAACTCAGTCGAGGGGTTCAAGAGAGGCCTGGATGTCTTCCTGGAGCAGAACAATATTGTATCATACAATTATTAGGTTCTGTAGAAGGACGTAGATCTGGGTATTTATTATGATGGAATATAGGCTGAACTGGATGGACAAATGTCTTTTTTCGGCCTTACTAACTATGTTACTATGTTACTATATTATTTTTAGGGCAAAAATTGATAGAATGGAGCAAGATGAAAGGTGTTCGAGGTTTTTCTTTAGAAAGGTTTTTGGGAAAAAGCAGAGTATGAGTGTTTTGAATGCAGAGGATGGAAGAGAGGTAAGTGGGGAGGATATGTGTGAACAGGTGGCTAAGTTTTATGAGGAGCTGTATGCAGTGAAGTGGAGGGATGAGGCTTTGGAGGAGGATGTACTAAGTATATTAGAAAATAAATTGAGTGCGATGGAGAGAGAGAGAGTGATGGGTGAGGTGACAGGTGATGAGGTATGGAAGGTAATGAATAGCATGGCGTTAAATAAGACTCCAGGAGAGGATGGTCTTCCTATAGAGCTTTATAGGGTGATGTGGCATGTGATTGGTAAGGATTTTGTGGATATGTGTAAGTATATGTGGTCTAGTATGGAGGTGGCTGAGAGTATGCGTGCAGGGATGGTTGTGTTAATACCTAAAAAAGGAGATTTGAAGAGTTTAAAAAATTGGAGACCGATAACATTGTTGAATTGCGATTTTAAGATCTATGCGAAAGAAATGGCGAATAGGATGCGTGATGTGATAGAGAGTGTGATTGGGGATGAACAGTGTTGTGCGGTGCCTGGGAGACGTATACATGAGTGCGTGTGTATGTTGAGAGATTGTTTGTGGGACTGTATGAGTCGGAAGAAGAGTGTATTTGTTTTGAGTTTGGACTTTGAAAAGGCGTATGATCGGTTAGCACATAGTTTTTTGTTCCGGGTATTATTGAGAATGGGGTTTCCGCCTGATTTTGTTTGGAGGGTGAGGAGCTTATATAAAGATATTTATAGTTGTGTTTTGATGAATGGTTCTGTGGGTAGAAGAGTGAATGTTTTTTCAGGTGTGCGACAAGGTTGTCCTTTGTCTCCTGTGGTTTTTATTTGTGCGATTGAACCGTTGCTTTGTATGTTGAGGAAAGATAAAGTGATTAGAGGTGTACAAGTGCCAGGAGGTGGAGGGAGGGAATGGAAGGTTAGTGCTTATATGGATGACGTGTGTGTTTTGTGTGATTCAGAGTATTCTGTGAGGCGGGTGAAGTTATTAGCGTCTATTTTTTGTGGTGCGTCAGCATTTAAGGTGAATTGGGAGAAGAGTGAGTGTAAGGTTTTTGGGGGAGGGGTTTTAAGCAAGGATGTAGGAGTGAATGAGGTGACTGGGTCTATTAAGGTTTTGGGTGTGAAATTTTCAGAGAGTTTGGATGGGAAAGAAAGTTGGGATAATGCGAAAGGAAAGGTTGAGCGGAAGTTATGTTTTTGGAAGATAAGAAGTATTTCGTTTTTTGGAAAAATCTTAGTTATTAAAAGTGTGATTTTGCCTATTTTCTTATATATTGCAGTGGTCTTTCCGCCGGGGTATATGTGTATGAGAGGGTTAAATAGGATTCTGTTTGTGTTTTTGTGGAATTCTAGAATGGAGCGGGCTAGGAGGGAGGTTTTGGTGAAACGTTTAGAAAAAGGTGGCTTGGGTTTTCCAAACCTTGAGGTGTTTTTTGGTGTAAATATTGTGCTTTTTGTGTTGAGGGTGATTAGGATGGATGGGAAGTTTTCTTGTCTGTGTAGGTTTTTGTTTGGGGCGTATTTATTTCGTTTGAGGTGGCGAGAGAGGGATCTGAGGTATCCGGTTGCTTTTGACGTGCCTAGATGGTATGTGTGGGTTTATAAGTTTTTGGTGAAGTATGAGTTGTGTGATGTGGATGTTAGGTTGTTGAGTAATAAGAAGGCTGTGTATAGGATGATTGAATGTAGAGAGACAGAGTGTGGAATAAACATGGTTAGAGGGAATGATATAGAAAAAGTATGGAAGAAAGTGCGTTTGGACGGTATGACGAATAGGCAGAGTGAGATTGTGTGGCAGTCTTTGCATGGAGTGTTACCAGTTAGAGAATTTCAGAAGAATCGTGGGTTGGGGAGAAGTGATATGTGTCCGAGAGGTGGGTGTGGTGGAAGGGAAAGTGTAATACATGTGTTTTGGAATTGTCATTATGCTAGGGAGGTGATTGGAAGAATGGGACCGTTGTGTAAAGAATTGTGTGGTGTGAGCTTGTTATCATTCGAGTTGTTCATGTTTGGCTTGGGAATGTGTGATGGAGTGAAGGAGAGAGTGTTGTGGTTAATAGTTGCATGTATAAAGGAAGTATTATGGGATGTGAGGAATGTGTATGTTTTTAAGAGAAAGGAAATTGTAGTAAAGAATAGTCTAAAAGTGATTTTGGGGAAGATGTATGTGTGTTTTCTATGGGATAAAAGAAGAAGGGGGAGGTGGATGCCGAAGGGATTTGGAAGGTGAAGAAGTGGAGATACCTTGTAAATATGTCTTGACTTGTTTTTTCTGATGTTGTAGTAAACTGAAATTTTCCGATGATGATGGGAACAGCTTTTGTGTTCTGGATTTGACGCAGCTGTTTGGGATTTTTCTTTGGTCTTGGTTTTCTGGACCGTGGATTTTCCCATCTGAGGAAAAAAAAAAAAAAAAAAAAAAAACAGCGGTCTGTAGATGGATACCATGTTTTGGCATAGGTGGTTTTCCTTTTTGGATGCTGCCCTTCCCGTGATTGTTCCTTCCCAGTGAAAGATCTGGCTATTTATTGCTTGCGTTGAGAAACACGTGATGGTGTCTCCGCGGTGTTGGATGTTTTGATCTCCCCGAGGTCATTCATCTTTATGTTTATAGTCCTTTTACTAGGCACTGCTCCTAATAGCCAGTTTCCTACTCCACACTAATGAGGGGCAAATGCCCCGAAACAGCGGTCTGTGGATGGATACCATGTTTTGGCATAGGTGGTTTTCCTTTTTGGATGCTGCCCTTCCCGTGGCTGTTCCTTCCCGATGAAAGACCTGGCTTTTTATTGCTTGCATTGAGAAACGAGTGATGGTGTCTCCACGGCTTTTCTACATGCATTTGCATATTTTCCATAAGGGATGGGGGCAGTGTTCTGGATCACTGCGTTGAGAAACACGTGATGGTGTCTCCGCGGTGTTGGATATGTTGATCTCCCCGAGGTCATTCATCCTTATGTTTACTGCTTTGGATGTCGGCACACATCCTTCAAGAAAACATGCCGTTCCACTTTCACTGATTCTGACGCCATGAATAATTTTAGTATCAGAGATAATATCACTTGCTCCACCACAAAAGTCATCTATCTAATTGAATGTCCATGCAAGAAACTATACGTAGGCCGCACTAAGAGGCCCTCATGGTCCGAGTTAAAGAACATTTCACTAACATCCAGAAAGGTTTCATGGGTCACCCACTTTCACGCCATTTCAGTGAAATACATAATAAATCAACTAAGGGTCCCCTTTATTTAAGCATCCAAAGGATTAGACAAAATTTAAGAGGGGGCAACTTAATAAAAGCCATGTCCAGGGCTGAATCCCAGTGGATTTTTTCCCTGGATAGCCTTGCCCCCAAAGGCCTCAATCACGGGTTAGAATTATACACCTTCTAGCTGTATCCTTTACCATTTCCAGCACTGGTCTCTACCTCTTCCATTCACCTAATTTTATTTGCCATGATCTCGGTTCTTTTTTTCCAGATCATATACTGAGCTTTCATATAAGTCTACTATTACGTTACTCGTACATGTTGAAGTATAATTTTATACAGGTACATACTGCATTGAGTCAGTCTTTGCTACCATTGTATTTATTCTCCTTGTTCTTATATTGTTATTTATATTTTTAGGCAGTATCTGTTCTATGACAACACTTGGTCCAATTTTTAATTTGTTTTTTTAATAAAGGTCAGTTTTTAATCGGCTACTGTAGTCAGAGGCAGCTCTTCTGCGTCAATATGATGTCCAATCCTAATGATCAGGATATACACTCTCTATACAGTGTTACTAGTTTTTTAACGCAATGTTGTCATTTTATTTAGTATTTTTGTGCTACAATTTTCACTCTTCCGCTGCTATTTATGCTGTCTGGGCTTGTGTCCATCCAGCTTTGAAATCAGCGTCACCATAGCAGACATTATAACAATGGGTTAAACAGGCAGGCGGTTCACTCTGATTGGCAACCTGGGAGTTTAAATGTTTGGGTGCATCCAGAGATCGGTAACCCTGAGGAAGAAGGATGCTACTCCTTCGAAACGCGTCGGTTTTTTGGTCTCTGTGCTGCCCCGTACTACCTCCATGATGTCACATGCTGAGCCTTGTGCCAGCTACTCCCTCCCCCTGTTTTTCTCCTGCTCGTATCCAGGGACGCCACTGGCCGGGGCTTTCCCTGGCTCTACGCAACCTCTGCACTGCACCGTGTGCTGCAGTCGATTACTCCTGCCTACCGCTCTCCTGCCTGCACTCCCACACGCCGGATCTTTCCACGCAGACCGGGCTGAATCCCCCATGCCACACAGCGCTGCACCTTCATCTCGGTGAGTCTCTACATGGTGCGGTGAGTCTCTACATGGTGCGCAACTAGCGGTGCCCCCCCCGGTTTTGTGATCACCCCTGTTTCAGGTCCGGCATGGGGTCAGCTGTAGTTGACTTGCGGTGGTCTCACACATTATAGGTTAACACAGCACGTCGATTTATCCTTTGTGGTTTTATCGTATTCTTTTATTGTGCCCAATTTGGGTTGTTCTCGCAATATTGTTTTACTAGTTTATTTTATTTCCATTTTGTCACCCCCTAAGCACGGATTCAGTTGCATCAGTATTCTTTAAAAAACTTGCTTTGAGTACTCACTCAGATATGTTTTCCCCTCTCCCCAGTGCTAAGTCTCTGATTATTCATTTGTATTCAGTGTCCTTCCTCTCTTATTATTTTATGCCGCCCCTAAATATGTAGTTTCCTACCCAGTAAAGCATTGTCCGCTCCCTCATTACATATTGTTTCTTGCTTCATTAAGTACTAGCTGAAGAGCCCAGTGTTGCCCAGGCAGAGTAACTAAATGAGGTTAGTTATAACAAATTATAATGATTATACTGCACATAAAAGCATTTCACATCATATATTCAACACTACAGATTTGCAACACAAATTAACTAAATGATTACCGAAGTATTGATAGTATTTTATTGTCAACTCATTCAAGAGCCTTTTGATAAACTACATTTTTGGTTTTTCCTTCCAGTGCAAAGATGAACAGATTTTTGGCTGTTCCAACTCTTGAACAGGCTACGTAAAGTTGACCATGAGAAAAGCGTGGAGATTGCAAATCGATGCCTACTACTTTTAAGGACTGTCCCTGAGCATTGTAATGCCAGTTGAACTGGAAACTGGAGGCATTTAAAATCAAAAGGCAAATCAGATGGAATGAGTAGAATTCTTGGAATGAAAATGTACTCTCCTTTGGCACATTCTGTCAAGATGGTTGTAAGTGGATCTTTTTTGGCGCGCGATTAATATTGTGGTCTTCAAAAAAGAGAAATTTTACTTCAACAAAACGGTGCTGGCGCATGCACAATAGCATCTATTGGCAAGCAATGCTCTTAATCTGCACTTGCGCAGCCCACTGTGTTCCGAGGACCAGTGTGGGAACACACACAAGAAAAAGAAATTGTCGCTGTTGAACATATTAACGCTCCCGCACTGGTACACGGAACACAACCGGCACCATTTTGTTAAAGCAAAAGATTTTTTTTAACATAATATTAACCCCTTACCAACTGCCAATACGACTTTTAACGGCAGCAGTTAAGGGGCCTTATTCCTCATGCACCTCATGTTCCTTTTTGCACAGCCTCCTCCTGCACCTCAAGCTCTACCTTTATACACGGCATTTTTCTGCTGCACAGCTTTTCTCCTTTATAGGTGCCTCCTCCGGCAGCACCTCACACTCCTCTTCCATATACAATTGGAAACAATTGATCGCGAGAGAAATTGCACTAATTGCAATAAAGCGTATCATATACACAGCCTACTTCATCTGCAGCACCACACTTTTCTCCTTTAGACCTCGCTCACACGTTATTTGGTCAGTATTTTTACCTCAGTATTTGTAAATTAAAACTTGGAGTAAAACAATTAGAGGAAAAGTATATTAGAAACACCTCACCACTTCTGTATTTTTCTCCTACTGGTTGTTTTGGCTTATAAATACTGAGGTAAAATACTGACCAAATACTGAACATGAGAATGTGGCCTTATGCACAGCCTCCACCTGCAGCGCATCACTCTTCTCTATACACAGCCTCATACTGCAGCAGCACTTCACTTCTCTCATTTTTCCATAACGCCTCTCATTTCCCTCTCACATCACTCATTTTTCCCTCACATTTCTCATTTCCCCCCTCACTCCTTTCATTTTCCCCCTCACACCAGTCATTTTCACCTCACACCTGTCATTTTCCCCTCACTCTACTATTTTCCCCTCACTCCACTATTTTCATCTCACTCCTCACATTTTCCCCTCACTCCTCTCATTTTCACCTGACTCCTCTCTTCCCCTCACACATGCACAGCAACTTCCTTTTATGAGCACAGCGGTGTAATCCATGAGGCTCCTCCCTTTCCCTTGATGTCATGCCTCACAGGAGAAACTCCATTCTAAACACGAGCTAGATGTGGCCTGTGCTTGCCACGCACTGATACTCTGAAGGCAGTGGCCCTGATTGTAGCTCGCAGCGGCTGGGATGTCACGCTGCTGAATTTTGCAGGGTGGCTTTCAAGGTGAATGTGTCTCCACCCGTGTGTGTTAACAATATGGGACATGTGGATGGGGCTTTGCATGTGGAGTATATGTGGCTATGCGGAAAGGGCGTGGCTATGTTGCGTGGGAGTGCCTTGATATACACACACATACATACACTCAGCTTTATATATGGATAGTGCTGCCTCAGTGAACTCTATTCCTATTACATATAATGTCCTCCCTTATTATAATATACAGTGTGTAGTCAGAAGAATTCTGAAGAAAGGGTAGTGACCTAGCATGATACAAGGGGCTGGTGCAATCCTATGACTAACGTTTAATTGGAGTATGCCTACAATAGACCCACAGCAACAAGATGATTGGATAAAAAATTTGTAACTATCTAGGGCACAAAGCAACCTTTTAGGTTATTTGTAGTGTAGCGAAGAGTCCTTCAGGTCCCAACATAAAACTTATAATTTTGCAACTATTGATCTTTTTAAGAGAATATTTATCCACCAATAGTGAGAGAAACCATCAAACATATTGTACTACTTAAATGTTTGTCTCCATTAATCCCTGTGCATCATATAAAGTGACAGTAGCCAGTAAGCTTGCTGTGCCTTTATAAACTAAAAAAAAATACTTTTTTTTTGCACCAAAAACTCAAAAATATTTTCCAGCATAGGCACAACCCCTTGTTTATTTGGAGTCCTTTTATTGGAAACTGCTTTAAGTATCTTTGGACCTGGTGTGACATAAACATGGTTTTCTTCCATGATTAACACATTAGTCAGTCTACAAAGTCAAGAAATTCTAATTTGACACCTTGACTCTGTAGTCTCACTATATTTTAATTCTGGGAAAGAAAATCACTAGTAATCACAGAGTTCCCCTCATTGTGTCATTGACAAGTACAATGATAGATAAACAGAGTTCAATATAACCCAACATATCTACTCATTTATTTTCTATGGTTCTTCATTGATTTGATGCTGGGAGCAGAATAGATTAGTACTATTGAACACATGTTCGTATTCAAAAAGATAGTATTGAACACATGTTCATATTCAAAAAGATTTCAGAGACTACTGAGGAAGACAAGAAAGGAAGTACATTACTGATCAAAGGCTTGAAACACAAGTGAGAAAAGTTTTACAATACATTATGGCATAATTATATTCATGAGCGACAATTTCCCAAGCAAATCTGATTTTTGGGGGGAATTCAAATTTTTTTCAGTGAATCCATCAAAATGGCAGCTAGTGGGCCACCAGTTTTTTCTGTTTCCATCGGGAATTAGTTACAAAACAATAAGATCATACACACCTAGGATATGAATTGTTCATGCTCCCCATAGTTTTTCATTTGGCTTCTTAAGGCACCTGCTCCTGTTTCGATCTCCTCTTCACTCTTCTCCGGTACTAACTAAAGATGTCTAAGTCTTAATGTACATTCTGATGTTCAGACATTAAAATGTGCTTCACCTTATGTGATCATATGAGGTGGCACATGACATAAAGTGTATCGAAACCTGACCAGTGCAGGAAGCGATTTCAAAAAGTGAAAAGCAGATTGGAGCTGGAGCCTTATGAACTCAGTGTAGGACTGGTCAAAAATGCAGCAGACACATAAGATGTACAAAACGATATAGTGATTGTTCAAATAAATATGGTGTTATATGTGTATTTCCAAGAAAGTAGTGAAAAATTAATAGTACACCTAAAATGAGCAAAAGATTAAGTGGCTATGGGTACCTTAGAACCTTAGAAAACCTGCAATAAGTATCACTTAACCCAATGTAATATATAGCGGGGCTGGGATTCATGGGCATGCGCAGTGCATATCTTTGCCTCTCACTCATCTCCCACCGCCTTCTTCAGACTGTGCGGCATCAGCTGATCCCTAATAGCAGCCACAGCAGTGTGAATAAATCAGAAGACACTGCGGGGCGGGATCTCGGGCAGCACGGCCGCACAGGCGCAGTCAGCCTGACATCAAATGATGTCAGCAGACGGGCAGCGCTAATTGCGCATGCCCAAGGGATAACATAACAGCGCAGGCTTCGGGACAGATTCAAACAACACTGAGGAGGCGGCGCCCGGCACCAAGGGGGAATGAATGACGGCTGTGCTGCGTCTGATTAGGAAGGAAAGTCCCGCCTCCCTGGCGATTTCACGGTATGAGGGGGCACATTTTATAAGTGTTTATTTCAGCATGTGCAAGGAGCATAACTAAAAGAGCCACCTTGTCCAAATGCAGCATTAGTGCTGCACAAGGTGGCTCTTTTAGATACAAATGCCTGGGGGGGTGACAGGTTCCCTTTAATTAGATAAATCTTCTAGCGCCCCTCAATCACTGGCCTTGGAGTGTTTCCATCTTATCCTGTGATTGGATGTAGTAGTTGATTGGGTAGCATGTGCCCGCTGTGGAGATTGGTCAATGTGTAAGCAGGTACCTGGATGCAGGAATGCAGGGAATGCAGAGCAAGGGTTAACAATAATGCATTTTAATTATGACAGTTGGGAGAGCTAATCGCAGGGATATAAGAGGTATTTAAACAAATAGAATTGCAATATAACACAACAGTCTTGGTATTGAACTTATTGTATCTCCAATGTTCCTCAGCTGCACGCAGTTTGATGAGGATTATAGTACCAGCAACGGCTGGTACGGAGTCTTCAGGTGGTTCCTGTCAACACTCAAACAAGCTTCTGGTGGCAACGGGTGGTCTCCGGTTTTACCTCTTGAGCCTCTATAGGGAGGAGAGCCAAACTTATGGTCTGTCTTGTGTGTCTGGGCCAGAAGTGTCGGGACTGTCACCAGTGTTTCAGGGGGAAGAGATTTCGGACCGGAGCAGTTCAGGACACCTGACTGATGGGGGCGGGTCCGACACAAATAACTGTCTGAGCGGGAAGACGGGACATATGGCGGGAAACAAGCCTGTGAGTAGTGAGACGGTTGACTCCCTCTCCATGGACCCACACCAGCTAGCTGTCCCTGTATACCCAGCTAGCTATAATGACGACACATACTACCCCCAGCCCAGAGAGACATTTGCACCAGGTAGTGACCAGGATAGAGTGCATACCTTGGCTCCGCTCACCACCGCGGAGGCACTGCTTAGTTCCATCCTTGCGGTGCCTGCCAAGGACTGGCCTGTGCTTGTGTCTGTGTCCGCTGGACTGTGTGCTTAAGCTTCGGCCTTGTCTACTAAACTTTCCAATTCTCCCACTGTGCCGTGGTCCATCATGTCTACCCCACTGTGTGCCTGAATCAGGAGATCACGTGCTGAAGAACCCGGAGGATTCGTCGTTGCCAGGTGACAGTGCATCACCCTTCTGCCGGATCGGATCAGAGACATCTCGCGCCGCCTGAGGCGCCGCCGAGGGATCTTCCAGCCACCTTCCTCCAGGGCACAGAGACTGATAAGATAAATTGTTACTTTCTTCTGCATTTGACTTTCTCCCATCCTCAAGTTCACATCCGTTACCCCCCTGCTTGTACCATTACTGATTATATATATATATAAAGAACCTGTTAACCTTTGCTCGGCCTCCTATGTGTCACTGCATCCTACACACCTGCTAGCATACTACACCTCTAGTCCATTATTCCGGGAAGCCGAAAGAGGCAACACCGTGGGAGTCTCTACCTAGTGTGTGCTCCGCCACACACCTGTCCACACAGAGGGATACAGTTCACAATCTGGCACCTGGCACCTGTTCTTTCCTGCGAGCACCTCACACTGGCTGGTGGTGCGCCCAACGCTCTTCAGGCTCCTTGTTTCCATGGGGCCCTCACGCAACCTCGATGGGTCTCAGCTCTGTGCTCCCTCAGTCTCTGTAGATCGTGGTGCGCACCTGTCATTTCTCCCTGACGGTGGAAAACTTCAGACTCTTCCCACGCTTCTTGCTTTCTCCTCCCTTTGCTCACCACGCTCCCTGTCACCAGATCACCAGTCCTGTCTGATTCCCCATCTTTTCCTCCCGGCAACACGCAGCCCTGACAGATCTGGACCCGGCAGCATACAGGTACCCACAGCCTGGTCTTCCTCCTTACACTCCCGCCCTCCTTTAACTCGCCAATCCAAGGGCAAGAGCTCCTTCATCAGACGTTCACACTCTTTCACTCCCTGAATAACATGTTGTCAAATAAATTGATTATGTTCATAATGAGTGGGAGGTACTCCAGTGGTTGTCCGCTCCAATCGCGTAATTCAGGTTTAAGGATAGGAGGCAGGAGAACATTTTGGTTTGATGATTCGGCTGTCTCTGCTGCTTCCGGCCCAGGCACTTCCTTGGGATTGGTGGATGGTAAATTATCCAGGTCTGGGGCTGAGGCAAGTGTCTCTTCCTCATCAGTTTCTAGAACCATCGGAGTGGGCACTTCAGCGATGTCTGGCAAGCTTTCACCTTCCTCAAGTCCCTGTGACAAAAAGGCTACAACATGCTGTAATGAACTATTTGGGTGGGTGCTTCTCCTTCTTGTTTGGGTTGAACTTCATACACCGGCCCCTTCACTCAATGTGGGGTCTTCTCTCATCGATGGTCCAGTTTTCCACGGGGCTGCTTATCCTGGATCAACACCCTATCTCCTGCTCTCAGAGCTGTCCCTCGAGTAAGCGGCACTTCATGGTGATGGAGTTCCCGGAACTTTGTCTGTACGAGTTGGTGAAGAGTCTGTAGTCAATGTCGGTGTTCTCAAACCCAGGAAGACACCCTCGTCTGTGGGTAGTCTTCTTCTGGGTCTAACTCCAGCTCAGTGATCTCTCGTCCCTTTCACTCGAACAGCAAAGTATACAGAGTGTATCCTGTTGTACTGTGCACTCGATTGTTGTACACCCAGACCAATTCAGATACGAACTCAGGCCACCGTACTTTCCATTCTTCCTCCAATGTTCAGAGCATCGGAATCAATGTTTGATTGAAATGTTTGCAGGCTCCATTTCCCTGAGGATGATAGGGTGTTGTCCTTGACTTCTCAATCCAGTATAAACGGTATAACATCTCAATCTTTCATCCTTGGAAGCAAGCGCCTTGGTCAGAATGAATCCTCTTAGGGCAACCATACACCTGGATGAAGTCTTAGCAGATGGCCTGTGCAGCTGACTCATCAGTCTGGACCCGGGTCGGAGTCACTACAGCGAACTTGGTGAAGTGATCGGTCATAACCAGACAATGTTCATACTCGAGATATGCCGGTCCTACAGCTAGATAGTCAATCATCAATACTGCTAAGGGGGCAGAAATCACAATGGTCTGTGTCAGAGTTCTCTTCTCTGGAGGTTTGGCTAGTTCACAGCTCCAACATCCTTGACAGGCCTCATCTACTGCTGTCTAAAATCGGGGGTGATACACCAGCTCCTGTAACCACTGGAATGTCTTCTCCAGACCAAAGTGAGCCCCTCTCTCATTGGACTCCATAGCTACCAAATGGATCAACTTTTCTTTGAGAACCACTTGCCAAGTGACCACCAACTCCTGCACCAGCTCTACTCTTCTATATAGCAATCCATCTTCCAACTGAAGCCTCTCCCACTGTCTCAGAATCTGCAAAGCCCCTGTGGACAGAGCTTCTCTCTCTTGCCAACTGGGAAGTTGCTTCAGAGCCACCCACTGTCTCAGCTGGGCAAGCTTCTTGTCTGCTTATTGGAGTTGCACCTGGTCATCCCGAGGCCTTCCTAGCACCTGTTCTCCAGTCGCCTCTCCGATCTGTCCCTGCATCACCACCAACGACCTAGCAAGGTCCCAGAAACTAGGAATCTCCTCTGCCTCCAATTCTTCATCTTGGTCGCGTTCAGGCCGCTCATGAGTCACTCGCGAGAAAGCATCGGTGTGTGTGTTCTCAGCCCCGGCTCGATAAGCAATCTTGCAGTGATACTTCACCATACGGGCCACCCATCGTTGTTCCAGGTGAGCAAGGGGACTATTATTAGTATGCACCGACAAATCAGACCCCAACAAATATTCTGCAAACTTTTCAGTCATTGCCCACACCAACGCCAGCATTTCCAACTTGAAGTTGTCTGGGTTTCGTTCTGTGTCATGAAGAGACCAGCTAGCATAGGCTATCACTCATTCTTTCCCTTCCTGCATCTGTGAAAGAAAGGCCCCTAGGCCATGTAGGCTCCAATCTGTGTGGAGGATGAAGGGCTGTGAGAAATCTGCGTAAGTGAGTATTGGGGCCTCTGTCAAGGCCATTTTCAAGGCTCTGAAGGCTTGCTCCTGACTGCTTCCCCATTGAATAGCTTGATTCTTCAAACTGGATGGCACTCCCCTTAGTAGCTCCAGCAGCTGGTTAGCTATACAGGTGAAATTGTTTACAAACCTTTGGTAGTACCCAGTTAGCCCGAAGAAGGCCCGAACAACCTTCACTGTTGTCGGGGTGGGCCATAATTGCACAATCGCTATCTTTTCATGCTCCAGTCTTATTCCCTCAGTGGATACGATGTGTCCCAGGTACTCAGTTTGTTAGTGAAAGAGTAGGCATTTTTGGGGCTTCACTTTCAGATTGTGACTCTGCAGCCGACTCAACACTTGTCCCAGCTGCCGAATATGTTCCTCAAAAGTGGGGACATAGACAATGATGTCATCAAGGTAGATGATTGTTGCTTTGAAATTCAAGTCCCCTATGCATCTTTCCATCAACCGCTGAAACGTCTCGGGAGCGTTAGTCCGGCTGAAAGGCATCCGTTTAAACTCGAACAATCCCATGGGCAGTATGAATGCAGTCTTCACCTGGTTTGGTTCAGCCATGGGCACCAGCCAGTACCTGCTGGCCAGATCCAGTGATGAGAAGTACTTCGCCTTCCCCAAGGCAGACAGGGATTCCTCAATCCTGGGCAATGGCTAGGAATCCCGCACTGTACAAGCATTTAGTCGCCTGTAATCAACACAGAAGTGCAGGGCTCTGTCTTTTTTATGGACTAGAACAATAGGGACCGCCCACGGGCTCTGACTCTCATGTATGACTCCGCTTTGCAGCATGTGGGCCAGCATATCCTTTACCTCCTTATACATCTGAGGCGGTATCCGGTGATATCTCTCTCAAACTGGGGCAGCATTACTCATAGGAATTTCATTGGTGATGGCCATGGTGCACCCGAAGCTATCTTCATGGCGAGCGAAGACCCCCTGGTAGCGCTCCAGTACATTTTCCACCTGTTGCACCTGTTGTGGTGAGAGTCCCGTCAATTCAGCCCGCATCTGCTCCAAAATTTGATGACCCTCCTTTATGCTTCCAGGTGACTGCTCTGGTGTCATTGTAACTGCTGCAGTCCATTAGTCTCCTTCCCTTACAGCCAACTGTATGGCCTCCGATTGCATCAACTCTTCTGACATTCCCAGTACCTGAGCCACTTCACTGTTGGGTGGGAGAGTAAGATTGTCTTCCTCCAGGTAGACACACCGCACCACAACGTTACCATCATGGACAGTGGCTAATGTCTGAGCAATGAGGGGTCCAGAGGGTTTCTGCTCCACTGATGTTGGCTCTATCTGCACTTCTACTTCTTCAAGAGGCATACAGGCACATATGGGCAATGTGAGTACAGTCTCACTGATCAGCAGGGTTCCGATTTCCTTCAGTACATTCATCCCAAGAATCGCTGCAGGCCTGCGACCGACGTCTTCAGTGACTAACACAACCCCCATGCGACCGACATCCTTTCCACACACCTTAATCTCCATCCATACCACCCCTGCAACTAGGATGGGCAACTGGTTGGCCACCGTTAGTCGCGACACTTCTGGCAAATGACGTCTAAAATATGCTTCTAGCATGGTGGTCACTTGTGATCCATTATTGATCAAGCAACGGAGAGCTCACCCATTTACTTCAGCCCAGATGGTAGGGCTCGTGGAGATTACATTTTTGGGACTATCTTCTCTCCTCCTTGGTCTCTCAGGCTTCAGGCGGCGTCCCCCAGCCCTGGAGCTCGCTAGTTTAATGGCTGCCACGGTAAGGACTGCCCCCGACTCACACATCCTCAGGCATAATGTCCAGTATTTCCGCACCTAAAACAAGTCGGACTCCATTCTGTATGGGGTTGTCCCACTCTCTGGCAAGGTTCAGTGAAAAAGCGGGACTCCTAATCATTCCTGTCTCTGGGCGCATCCTGGAAGGCGGTGGGGACTCTTCAGAGGCTGGACCACTCTTCCTGCTTTTCTAGTATTTCCTTCTGGATCTGCCAGGGCTGCTGTACCCTACTCTTGCTCCCTCACATGCGCTTTTGCCCCAATCTCAAGGAAGGCCATGCATGGGTTAGTACACAGGTGCTCCCACAAAGCTTGCTTGAGCAACGCGTCCCTAAGGCCTGCTACAAATTGGTCCCTCAATATCAAATTAGGAGGCTACATTCCTATTGTCCCCACATCATCCCGTTTCGCAATAGACATGTGCACCTCCTGTAAGGCATTCATGTATTGAGTCAATGATTCCCCCTCCCTCTGAACGCAGCGGAACAATCGCATCCGCAATTTCTCAACATCGGTGGGATCCCCATGCATCTCTTCCAAAATTCATAACACCTTGGTCAGAGTGTCCCGTTTATGAGGGGGCCAAAACATTTTAGAACATCTAGCCTCCCTATTCAGGGCCATCACAGCAATCTCTGCTTGCATAGCGAGGGTCATAGGATGTATCCTCAATATGCCTTTAACCCGCTCAGTCCAGTCTTACAGCATTATGTTGCTCCCCGTAAATTTCAGGAGATTGCTGAGCATGGCCCCCCAGTGGTAAGTGGGATCTCAGGGCGCTCATAACTGATTGATCTGCTGTTCATAGACTGCATCCTGCTGACTACGCCAAATGTAAGCAGGTACTGGGATGCAGGAATGCAGGGAATGCAGAGCAAGGGTTAACAATGATGCACTTTAATTATAATACTAGGGAGAACTACTCCCAGGGAGATAAGAGGCAAATAAACAAATAGAATTGCAATATAACACAAGTCTTCTCATTGAACTTATCGTGTCTCCAATGTTCCTCAGCCATACACAGTCTGATGAGGGTTACAGCACCAGCAACGGCTGGTACGGCGTCTTCAAGTGGTTCCTGTCAACAATCTAAGAAGCTTTTGGCGGCAATGGGCAGTCTCCGGTTTTACCCGTTGAGCCCCTAGTACATTAATCCGAGAAACCGAAGGGGGTAACACTGTGGGAGTCTCTACCTAGTGTATGCTCCACCGCACGCCGGTCCACACAAAGGGATACAGTTCACGATCTGGCATCTTGCACCTGTTCTTTATTGTGAGTACCTCACACTGGCTGGTGGTGCGTCCGACGCTCTGCACACTCCCAATTTCCGCAGGGCCCTCACACAACCCCAAGCAGATCTCAGCTCTGTTCTCCCTCAGTCTCTGCAGGGCACGCCGCGGTCCTGTCTTTTCTCCCTAACGACAGAAAACCTCAGACTCTTCCCGCCCTTCTTGCTCTCTCCGCCCGCCACTCACCATGCCCCCTCTCACCAGGTCACCGTCCTGTCCAGTTCCCCATCATTTTCTCCTGGCAACATTGGACGCAGCCCTGACAGTTCTGGACCTGGCAGCATACAGGTACCCGCAGCCTGGTCTTCCTTCTTGCAAATGAACAGTGTAGAATTTATCATCTATATAAACAGGTATACAAGTGGTGATTTCCTAATGAAGGAGTAATTGATTACTTCGAAGCGTGTAGAATAAACCACCATCTTTCACTTATTTCATTTTGATTGAAATGTTATTCAGCAGCATGGGAACTCACCCTATCTGGGCCAAGGCGTGATGGCCAAAAGATGATTGTCCTCTGCTGCTTCAGTTTTGATTGCAGCATTTACTTCTCATCGGTAATGTTCATCACGCTATAGGTGGTCAATTAGGTCAGAGGCTCCTAACTGGGAACAGCTGTTTAGCTCAGTGTTTAGCTAGAGCTGTCGACATAACATCACCACTTTCCAGAAAACTCCTCTAAGGCATGAACATGGCCATTATAAAAATATTAGCACTAAGATAGTAAATTAATGAAATACCTTTTAATGATTTTACTACAGCCTACAATGTTGGTTCAATGGTCCCTTTCTCCGTCCTTGTATTGTTTGATAGAATTCAACCAAAAATTTCCTATATGGAGAAAGGAAATAGTTCAATCATCCTGACTTTTTGCAGTGTTCACCATATCTTCGCATTATCTTTGTCCCCAAGCCGTATTCAAAGAATTCTTAGAACACATGTTTGTCGGCCTACAAAACCTCCATATGAAGTGCATCTATGTGATGACATTATCACTATCACAATACAGACATTTCCTGTGTGTGAATTCCTACAGAAGAATTGTGATAGGGATCACTGAAAACAATAACAGTATGTGTCAGTGGAAGTATGGATTGAAGAGAATTTCCCTTTCTAGTTTCTGCTCAAATATGATTTCACTGACTTCAGTATATTATCAGCAAGAAAAAAACAATGCCAAAGCATGAAAAATAGCAAAAACAATTGCCAGAAAAAGAAAAATGTCTGTAAATATTTGTCTTTGGAATGCATTTGTACAATGCAGGAGAAACGATAGCATAATGTAGACTTGTGTACAGTATGAGCAGCCATTACAAGACATGTTTGACACCTTGGGTGTGTTTTATATGAATTTCTAACTATGGTCTTTGGTCTGCTAAATTCTAATGAGGCTGTTTTGAGGAACATTCAGTCCCTGTATGAAATAAGGACTCTCTATAAGACAATATTTGGTCCCTCCATTTAGATATCAGGAAGGACTGTACAGGCCAACACCATAATATTACCATCAAATCCATACGTCTTGTAAGATCCTTCCTTTAAAGGGGAAGTTCACTACTCTGACAACCTTAAATTAGAAAATAGCCGACAGCACATCAGATATGGGGATGCAAGTCCTAGCTCCACTGGACCCAATGGAAAAGTGCATACCAAAAAGAAGTGAAGGATGGTGTTAGGGGTCGAGTTCCCACCTCTGCACAGGGGGAATCTCGGGCCATCTCCGCTGCAGTCTCCCATTCTTCTCCTGCCGCAGTGGAGCCTGCTCAGCGGAGACGTCGGTCCCAGCATCTTGCTCAGTCCCACTCTGTGCAAAGAGTTACTGCTGCTTTTCCTGCTTCTGCCATTGAAGTCAGTGCTGGCAGCGGCGAGCAGACGCTTCTGGGACTAAGTCCTGCTTTTCTCGTTCTGAGCATGCCCTGAGTAAGATCTCTCAGTGAAGATCGAGGGTCACATGGTCAGATACGGCACCTAAGTCCATTGGTCCTTTCAGGAAGGTCCTGTAGGTGCTAGGACTAAGTCCTGCTTTGCACTCACTGAGCATGCCCAGGGCAAGATCTCTCAGTGGAGATTTAGGGTCACATGCTCAGGTATGGCAGTCTCTCATTGGTCCTTCTAGGAAGGTCTTTTACTTGCTGCAGCTATATAAGGCTCGCATGGTCGCACGGCCATGCGCTAGTATCAAATGTGTTTTGGCTTATGCCAGTACATACGATACCACTCTGTTCTTATGTGGTCTGAAGCTGTTAGCATTGGGACTGTACACTCAGGCAGGCAGCTAGCGTTAGTGGGGGCAATTAGCCTTGGCTTAGCATCTGGTTCCTTCATGTGTGCGGTTAGCGCAGAAGAGTTCCAGAGCATGCACAACCCTAGTTAGGGTATTAGTTTTGTGTACAGCGCGACTCTGTGAGGCAACAGAGTTTGCTACCAGTTTACACGGGGTGAAGCTTAACCCACGTGTGAGCTCAGAGTCCATCCGCCATTACTTAGCAGCAGATATCTCTGCACGGTGGACCCCGGGCTGTGAAGGCACCTTGTAGTTACCTACCTATTACTCAGTGCATTCCGCTAGCCCTAACAGACAGCATCCAATCTGGGTGAATTATCAAAAGGTCCTTTATTGTGCCACATCTGGCACAATAAAGAACCTTTTGATAATTCACCCGGATTGAATGCTGTCCTTCACTTCTTTTTACTCTCACAACCTTGTCTCAATCAGCAGGTTTAAATTGGAACAATAATAACACCTGTATTAATTTCACCTCCAGTGCCGTTAAATCAGTGTCGGCACCGGCTCTCCTAGGATTCACATCACATTACAACAGATGTGTGAAAAAGTGTTTCCCCCTTTCTGATTTCCTTTTTTTTTGCATGTTTGTCACACTTAAAAGCTTCAGATCACCAATCAAATTTTAAATATTAGACAAAGATAACACAAGTAAACACAAAATGCAGTTTTTAAATGAAGGTCTTTATTATGAAGGGAAAAGGAAATCTAAACCTAAAGGGTCCTGTGTGAAATAGTGATTCCCCCGACTTTAAAAATAAATCTGTGGTTTATCACATCTTTTAGAAGCTGAGCTCAAATTCCCTAGCCACACGAAGGCCTGTTTACTGCCACACCTGTTCTCAACCAAGAAATCACTGAAATAGGACCTGCAAGACAAAGTAAAGTAGACCAAAAGATCATCAAAAGCTAAACATCTTGCCGCAATCCCAAAAAATTCTGGAACAAATGAGAAACAAAGTAATTGAGAGATCTATCAGTCGGGTATAGGTATAAAGCCATTTTTCAAGACTTGGGATTCCATCAACCCACAGTGAGAGCCATTATCCACAAATGGTGATAAACTTTCCAAGGAGTGGCTGGCAGGCCAAAATTACCCAAAGAATACAGCAATTACTCATGCAAGAGATTGCAAAAGACCCCACAGCAACATCCAAGTAACTGCAGTCAAGGTCAGTTCATAACTCCACCATAAGAAAAAGACTAGGCAAAAATGGCCTGCATGGCAGCGTTCCAAGACGAAAACCACTGATAAGCAATAGGAACATAAAGGCTCATCTCAGTTGTGCCAGAAAACATCTTTATGATCCCCAAATCTTTTGGTAGGATACTCTGTGGATTGACAAGATAAAAGTTTAACTTTTTGAAAGGTGCATGTCCCATCTGGCGTAGAAGTAACACAGCATTTCAGAAACGGAACATCATACCAACAATAAAATATAGTAGTGGTAGTGTGATGGTCTGGGGCTGTGTTGCTACTTCAGGACCCGGAAGACTTGCTGTGGTAAATGGAACCATGAATTCTGCTATCTAACCAAAAAATCCTGAAGGAGAATGTCTGGTCATCTGTTCGCAACCTCAAGCTGAAGCACATTTGAGTTATGCAGCAGAACAATGATCCAAAACACACCAGCAAGTCCACCTCTGAATGGCTTAAGAAAAACAATATCAAGACTTTGAAGTGACCTAGTCAAATTCCTGACCTTAATCCAATTGAGGTGCTGTGGCATTACCTTAAAATGCGGTTCATGCTTGGAAACCCTCTAAAGTGGCTGAGTTACAACAATTGTACAAAGATGAGTGAGCCAAAATTCCTCCAGATCGTTGTGAAAGACTCATTACCAGTTATTACAAATGTTTAATTGCAGTTGCTGCTGCTATCGGTGGCCCAATCAGTTATTAGGTTTGAAGGGCAATTACTTTTTCACACAGGGCCCTGTAGGCTTGGATTTCGCTTTCTCTTAATAATAAAGATCTTCATTTAAAAACTGCATTTTGCGTTCACTTGTGCTGTCTTTTTATAATATTTAAATTTGTTTGGTGATCTGAAACATTTATCTGTGACAAACATGCAAAAGAATAGGTAATCCAGAAGGGGGCAAACACTTTTCCACACAGCTGTATGTCACGTTAGCCCTGAACCCTGTCAGTCCTGGCTTCACTCTCCCCACCTTTGGACTTATCAGACATCAAGAGGAAGTGAGTGGCCAGCCACAGTTCTGACCCACTCGTAATGTCTTGTTCGTCCAAACGTGGGGATACTGAAGCCAGCACTGATTGGGAACTTGGCTCGTGTAACATAATGTAATTTGATCCTCTGGAGATCAAGGGCCGTCACCAGTGGAACGGCTTTGGCAAAGGTGTGTATAAGTGTTGATATTTTACTGGTGCAAACATGCTGATTGAGAAATGGTTGTCCTTCCCAACCTGAATATTTTCCACAGTTAAAACAAAAACACTAGTACTCACCTCTCCTGCTGGTGCCATTCCAGTGATGTCAGCATTCATCTTCCTGGGGTCACGTGAGGTTGTTATGTCATGCAAGCTTTGCGCCCAATCAGTGCTGTTTTCACTGTCCCCGTCTTCACACAAATAAGTAATCAAGGGGAAGACAGAGCTGTGGCCTCTCTCTAGCACCCTATTCATTACTTATATGTCCAAATTTGGGAACGGTGAAGTTGGCACTGTTTGGGTGCATGGCTTGCATGAGATAACGACCTCATATAAGGCCCGAGAATGTGAGTGCCGACACTGCTGGAACAGCACCAACACAAGAGCTGAGTGCAGGTGTTTTTACTTTAACATGGGCAAATATTCATATTGAAAAGGAATTGTCCTAGTAGTGGACAGCCCTTTTAAAGTTCTAGAATAGTGGAAATAAAGTTATTTAGAAAGGAGCACTTTGACACACTGAGATTATGGGTTCGGCCAGGGTCACACTAGCGTAGAATACGGATGAGTGCTATGCGAGAAAACATTGCATAGCACTCGGACCAGTGTTAATTTATGGGGCAGATCACATCTGTGGTTATTTTCTCATGACCAATAGGTATGGGAGAACAATCACAGCATGCTGCGACTGGCACCGAAACTCGTCCGGGTCTCGGCTCACTTGCACCCATAGATTTATATACACAACGCACATCACTCAGATATCATCTGAGTGCGGTGCAATATATGCCGAAGCCAGAAGTGGAGGAGATGGAGAAATTACTTTCTCCACCTCCTCCACAGCTGTGCTCCGATTCTCTTTGTGCAAGAGGCTCGGCGCACAGCAGCAGAGCATGTGCCGAGGGTCATTAGCATATCTCATCCGATGCTCTTGCATCAGATGCCATACACTAGTGTGACCCCGGCCATATATTGGCACACTGGACACAATTGCGCTTACAGGCTAGAAAATGTAGTGTGTTGTCTTTTTTTGTGACTTTTTTATGCAAATAAAAATCTGCATTTTACAGTACCATCAAAAAGATATAAAATGCTCACTTTTTTTCTGAATAAATGTGGGAATTGCTGCATTTTATCTGTTAAAAGCAATGTGAAAGTGCAAAAAGAATGCAAAAAAAATGCAGCCTCAGTTTTGGTGACAAACAAATTTTCTTAAGCATGAACTGTTGAGAAATCACATAAGTAATTTGCGCAAAAAAATGGTGAAAAGCTCACCAAAACCTGCATTTTAAACACAACATTTTGACTGTGAAGAGAGCAGGTTTTGGCTGCAGAAAAAAATGCTGCATGTGAACATAGCCTAAGAGTAGTTATTTTGTATCCTAATTTTCAGTTCTAATATTTACGGCATTACTATTTATATCAGTAACTATTCTAATATTCTGGCTCTTCCACAGTCTTGGTAAGCGATCCATTGTATTCTAACCTCCAAGTTCATCAAGCTCCTTTATCACTGTGGTAAGACAGCCTTGTGCTTGTGGCACATTGTTATTTCCAGATCAGAAGAAACATCTCAATTTCAACTAAATAAATACATGAGGTCATTCCTCATTTAGACTATTGCATCTTTATTTTTCCAAACAAATCCCCAAGAGGCTCAAAGATTGGGACATGATGACTCCGTACAGGTTATTTCCATCTCTGCTGTCTCCAGCAATCCTTCATAATTCATGCTTTAAAGTCTAGAAGATAATATTTATGCCAAGATTACAAACTGTACTTGGCAATAGAATCAATATAATTTCCATAATACTCTTGTTTAGTTTTCACAATCTTGATATCTTTTAGCATCTAAAAATAAAGCAGCAGGGGCATAATGACACACATTACCATTTATAACATTACCTTAAAATTTTGGAGAAATGTTATTATAGTTTCTTAAACAATTTTAGGCCTATATACAGTGGGTATGGAAAGTATTCATACCCCTTTAAATTTTTCACTCTTTGTTTCATTGCAGCCATTTGGTAAATTCAAAAATGTTAATTTTTTTCTCATTAATGTACACTCTGCACCCCATCGTGACTGAAAAAAACAGAAATGCAGTCATTTTTGCAAATGTATTAAAAATGAAAAACTGAAATATCACGTGGTCATAAGTATTCAGAACCTTTGCTCAGTATTGAGTAGAAGCCCCCTTTTGACCTAGTACAGCATTGAGTCTTCTTGGGAATGATGCAACAAGTTTTTCACACCTGCATTTGGAGATCCTCTGCCATTCTTTCTTGCAGATCCTCTCCAGTTCCGTTGGCTTGGATGGTGAACATTGGGGGGGGGGGGGGGGCAGCCATTTTCAGGTCTCTCCAGAGATGCTCAATTGGGTTTAGGTCAGGGCTCTGGCTAGGCCAGTCAAGAAAGGTCATAGAACTGTTCTGTGCCACTCTTTGTTATTTTAGCTGTGTGCTTAAGGTCATTGTCTTGTTGGAAGGTGAATCTTTGGCCAAGTGTGAGGTCCAGAGCACTCTGGAAGAGGTTTTCATCCAGGATATCTATGTGCTTGGCCGCATTCATGTTTCCTTTAATGACAACCCGTCGTCCTGTCCTTGTAGCTGAAAAACACCCCTATAGCCTGATGCTGCCACCACCATGTTTCACTGTTGGAATTGTATTGGGCAGGTGATGAGCAGTTCCTGGTTTTCTCCACACATACCGCTTAGAATTATCACCAAAAATCTGTATCTTTGTCTCATCAGACCAGAGAATCTTATTTTTCATAGTCTGGGAGTCCTTCATGTGTTGTTTAGCAAACTCTATGCGGGTTTTCATATGTCTTGCACTGAGAAGAGGCATCCATTGGGCCACTCTGCCATAAAGGCCTGACTGTTGGAGGGCTGCAGAGATAGTTGACTTTGTGGAAATTTCTCCCACCTCTCTACTGCATCTGGTCCGGTCACAATTAAAGCGGTGGTCACAGTGGCAGCAACCTGGTCTGTGACCCTGGCCGCCCAAGTAAAAAGGACGGTCTTAAAAGGGGTTGTGGAAATAATTAAAGTTTCTGACGCCACCTGCGGTTCTCGGTCAGAGGTGACCGACGCTGCTTAAAGGGGTCCTCTGGGGGCAGTGGTGCTGCAGCAAAGATGGTGTCGCTTCCCACAGGTGAAGCGGTGTCCCCAGTAGGGTTGAGCGAAACGGGTCAGCCAGATTCAGAAGTCGCCGACTTTTGGCAAAGTCGGGTTTCATGAAACCCGACCCCTGTGTGGGGTCAGCCATGAGGTCGGCGATCATCTGATCTGGAATCGGAATTCCGATACCGATTCCCGATATGTTTAAGGTATCGGGAATCGGTATCGGAATTCATATTTAAGTTTAAAATAAAGAATCAAAAAACCAAAATATTGCTATACTCACCCACGGACGCGCCCTGGTTCTAACCGGCAGCCTTCCTTCCTAAGAATGAGAGCCTGAAGGGCCTTCGATGACGTTGCGGCTTGTGATTGGTCGCGTGAGCGGTCACATGGGCGGTCACGCGGCCAATCACAAGCCGCGACGTCATCTAAGGTCATTCAGGCGCTAATTCTTAGGAAGGAAGCGTCCGAGGGCGCGTCCGAGGGTGAGTATATTCCTAATAGGTATATACTCACCCTCGGACGCGCCCTGGTTCTAACCCGCAGCCTTCCTTCCTAAGAATCAGCGCCTGAAGGACCTTAGATGACGTCGCGGCTTGTGATTGGTCGCGTGACGCCCATGTGACCGCTCACGCGACCAATCACAAGCCGCGACGTCATCGAAGGTCCTTCAGGCGCTCATTCTTAGGAAGGAAGGCTGCCGGTAAGAACCAGGGCGCGTCTGAGGGTGAGTATAGCAATATTTTTTATTTTGATTCTTTATTTTACACTTAAATATGGATCCCAGGGCATGAAGGAGAGTTTCCTCTCCTTCAGACCCTGGGAACCATTAGAAACCCAATGCACTGCATTGGGTTTCGTGTTTCGGCCGACCCCGACCCCGACTTTTCTATAGGATCGGCCGATTTCACTCGACCCGACTTTTGAAAAAGTCAGGTTTCGTGAAATCCGACCCGATCCTATAAAAAGAAAAGTCGCTCAACCCTAGTCCCCAGGGCTCCCGTGCGCTTGGCAGGGATGGTGAACGCCGGCAAATAAATGGAGGACACAAGATTGCAGTCTTTACCTGGTTTACTGGTGTTTAGCCGCCTCAGTCCAGGGTACCTGCAACAGGTAAAGATTTACCTGCCAAAGGGATTCCTCCAGTCTCCAGGTATGGCATTACCCTCCCCAAGAGGAAGGCAATTCCACTGTGGTATCTGAACTCCTGGGGTGCCACATTCCCCCTCCCCCCCCCCGATAAATCCAGTACTCCCGGACTGGGAAAATAAAACATAAACAAACAGGTTAGGAAACATGCAAAACATTTTGAAAAACATTTCAACAGGTTAATCAGGTAAAAACTTTTTCTTCCCCTACGGGAGGTATTTTGCTTAAACGTTGCAAACATATTTAAAAAATAATAACTGGTCTTATACCAGAGTGTCCTTGTTCATTAGCAACAGCAATACTGATGCAAGGAATCTGTCATAAACCCCCAACGTAGGTCTTGGGCCAGCTACTGGGCATATATTCAGACCCGGTGTTCACCATGCAAGAAGGTTTTAGCTTCAGGTCTGTGAAGGAACAAGGCCCTACCCACACTGGCAATGTGGGTAGAACCAGGGTGCACCTTGAGGGTGCCAACTTTGTACAATAACAGTTTTTGAGCAACTCACTGTCCATTACCCTATTGTACATTTTAAATCTGTGATAAGTATAAACAAACATTTTAAAACAGTTAGCAACAATTATTGCCAGAAGTCCCTGTAACGGGCTGGGATCTTACCTCTGGTACAATGGGTAGATCTACGCAGCTCCAGGTCTAACACGTCTGCTTTTGCTGTTATGAACCCACTAGCATCTGTGCTACTTGTAGGCCTGTATTGTTTTGGCAAATTTGGCAAAAGTCTGCGACTTCTTAGACTCACCATGGGTCTGACAGATTCACCGATAGCAGAGGGTGGATTCTCTGGTTCCACTGCTGGTGTGACATCTGCTGCTTGAGCCTGCTGGTCTAGATTCTAATTTTGTGTTGGTATTTCCAACTGGGGAAAAGTCAAGACAGGTATCACTATAGCTTGATGTACTTGAGTCCAAGACTGGGTAAAATCACCTAGAACGGTATGGATTTTATTTTCATCCTCTTCTGTAGGTTGAGAAGTACTGGGGTCTTTTTCCTTGTCTCTCAGTTTGTCAGGGCATACTTTAAAGATGATCCCTGGATACTGCAGTCGAGGTTTCTCCTCCATCTTTGCTTATAAGGCACATTTTAGTATTATCAAAGTTTAATGGTAAGATGGTATATGATTCTGCTTCCGACTGGTCATTGAGTTCGTGCAGTCTTCCTTTTCGTTTTAGCACTTGTTCACCTGGTGACAAGCGAATTGCAGGGGCACGTTGATTGTAGTTTCTCTCTTGTTTTTGTCTTGCCTGGGACAAGCTTCTTTCTACACACTCTTGTACTTGGCGACATTTATGTTGTCGCTTGGTATCCCAATCTGCATCTGGTGAGGGTTAGGACTCCCATATCTGGCTCAACAGGTAATTTGCTAGATCTTCCTCTTATCAGGTATGCTGGAGTGCAGTTGGTGGAATTCACTGGGATGTGATTGTACAAATCTACCAAGTCTGGCAACTTCTCTGGCCATAAGTTTCTTGTAAAGGCAAGGTCTTTAAGAGGTCGACTACTACTTGGTTCATCTTTTTACACATACCATTTGTTTGTGTGTGGTACAGTGTTGTTCTGATTTTCTTGCATCCATACAGGTTGCAGAACTCTTGAAACACTTCCGCTTCAAAAGCTGGACCTTGGTCAGTGCGTACCTTTTCATGATATCCGTGTGGTCGGCAAAAGTGTTGCTGGAAGGCTTTAGCTGCTGTCTTCGCTGTCTGGTCCTTTACAGGCATGACTACCAGGAACCTGGAATAATGGTCCACCATGGTCAGAGCATAGACATAGTCTGACCGGCTTCACATGATCCAGCGCAACCAATTCAAATGGCTGTTTGATGACTATGGGCTGTAGGGGAGTCCTCTGGCTGTCACAGTTCTTTCTGCACAGGTTGCATGGGCCACACTCTCAGCACCACTTTTCAATGGTTTTTCTCATGCCAATCCAGTAGAACCTCCCACGTAGTAGGATCTCTAACTTCTTCCATCCGAAGTGTCCTTCTCCATCGTGGTATGCTTCCAGAACCATTGGTGCATCTTGTCTTGGACCACTATCTGTCAGACTAGCTCGTAAGTGCGTGGGTCAATATTCCTCCGGCACAGCTTACCATCGTACATAAACAATTTGCCTTTCTCCTTCCACAGCTGTTGAGTCCCTTGTGGAGCATCTGGTCCAGGGTGCGAATCAGCTTGCGTCAGCAGCTCTTTGACCAGACGGACTGTGGGGTCACTGTCCTGTGTCTTGGCCCATCCATGAGGAGGCAATGGGTTCAGCGTACCTTCTTGCTTGTCATTGTGCCTGTTCCTTACATAATGGGAGTACTGAGTCACCCCAGGGCGATGGAAAGCTGGTAACTCTATCTCTTCGAGTGCTTCTGAATCTTCACCCATCTCTGGTAAGTTAGGCATCCTGGACAGCGCATGGGCATTGGCATTCTTTTGCCCTGCATAGTACTTGATGGTGAATTCATAATTGGACAATCGGGCCATTCATCACTGCTCCAAGGCACCTAGTTATGCCATCTCCAGGTGTGTCAGGGGGTTGTTGTCCGTGAAAACTGTGAATCTTGCTGAGGCCAGGTAGTGCTTGAACCTTTCTGTTACCGCCAGGACTATGGCGAGGAACTCCAGCTTGAAGGAACTGTAGTATTTGGGGTTCTGTTCCGTGGGACTAAGCTTTCTGCTGGCGTAGGCAATTACTCTTTCTTTGCCTTTCTGCACCTGGGACAACACTGCTCCGAATCCCACGTTGCTGGCGCCCGTATACAGCACAAACGGTTGGTCATAGTCAGGGTAGGCCAGTACCTCATCTCCCATGAGAGCCAACTTCAACCGAGTGAAGGATCCTTCCAGCCTGTCGCTCGACTCGAACAGAGTATTCTTACTCTTGGTCTTCTTGGATTGGCCCACTAACAGGTCTTGTAGTGGTGTGGCTATCTTGGTGAAGTCCTTAATGAACCTTCGGTAGTAGCCTACCAACCCAAGAAACTGCCAGACTTCATGGATGTTGCTGGGTTTCGGCCAGTCCCTAATCACGGTGAGCTTGCCAGGGTCTGGTGCCACTCCTTCAGAGTTTACCACATGGCCCAGGTACTGCACTTTGGGCTTTAACAGATGACACTTAGAGGGCTTTACTTTCAAGCCAAAGTCAGACAGGGCTTCAAACACCTCGGCCAGGTGTCTCAGGTGGTCTTTATATGTCTTGGCGAAGACAATGACATCATCCAGGTGCAACAGGATGGTCGCAAAATTCTTGTGCCCGAGACAGCACTCCACCATCCTCTGAAATGTTCCTGGTGCGTTGCACAGACCGAATGGCATGTAGTTGAATTCAGAGATGCCCATTGGTGCCATGAAGGCAGTCTTTTCCTTATCCACCTCTGCCACGAGAACCTACCAATACCCACCAGTGAGATCCAAGGTGGAGAAATAATTAGCAGATTTTAAAGCAGCTAATGACTCTTCAATTCTGGGTGACGGATATACATCCTTGTGTAATGCGGTTTATCTGCCTGTAATCAACACACATCCTCATTGTACCATCCTTTTTCCTGACGAGAACTAATGGAGCTGGCCATAGGCTACAACTATCTCTGATTACCCCAGCCTCCTTCATCTCTCGTAACATACTCTTGGCACACTGGTAGTGAGCTGGAGGTACAGGCCGACCTTTATTTAATTGGCGGATGATTTCCTGTGGGGATATGATGTTGAACCCCTTTTACCTGCCCAAAGTCTAGTGTTTGTTTGCCTAATACCCACTCATACTCATGGACCACCCGGTAAGCCCCTTGTTTTTGGTGTGATGGGGTAGAGTCAGTGCCCATGTGTAATTTCTGACACCAATCTTCTAATTGTTCTGCAGAGCCATTGTCCTCCACCTGTTTGGACCGGACCAAGGGTTCTGTTGCCTGTATTGCATTATTATTTACAGTAAACAGTTTAGCAAGTGTGGCATATCTTGGTAAGTGGACCTCTTTCTCTCCACAGTTAAGGAGAAAACTGGTAAACTCCCCTTGCGGACATCAACCACCCCTCTGGCTGTCAGGATTGTTGGCCTACCATCTGAATACACAGGTTCTACCAGGGCCTGGTAGTCTTTACTTCTGAGGCCAATTGCTGCCTGACACCAGATTAACATTTCACTCCTGGGGGGTATTGCAATGGGGATCGGATCACTCACTTTGACACGGCCAATTTCTCCACCAGACAATTCTACCTGTTGTCTCTGCACCAGGGCTCTGATTTCTTTTTGCATGACTCTCTGCTCACTGGAACCAGCAGTTTCGGCCACCTGTTGTAACAAGACAATAATCTCGGCAAGACAATTTTCAATGACATTAGTACCAATGGTCATCATGGGGTTACATTCTCGTCTGTCAATATCAACAAACAACATTCCTTGGGCCTTCAATTCTACTCGCCCTACCTTAATGGTTACCTCCTTGTACCCCACCTGTGGCAAAGACTGACCATTACTGGCTACTATTGTCAAATCACGATCTGGGCCACAGGTAATATCAGAGTCAGCCCAATACCATTTGTAGAGAATGTAAGGCATGGTTGTCACCTGAGAGCCGGTGTCCAGTAAAGCGTTCATCGGGATGCCGTCGATCACAATGGGGAGGACCGGTCGTCCTCCCACGTACTTGGCTTGCCTGTTTTGTGGGCCTGGTCGTATTACTCCTGGGGGTTGGCCCTTTGCCCCAGGGGTCGCTCATTTAATTGGCAGAGCCTTGTGATGTGCCCCGCCTGATTGCAGCGGTGGCAGATGGGTCATCTGTCCTGATGATAGCGGTCGCTGCTTCTTCTTCTAATCTTTGGGGATTCCTGTAGGGACTGCACAGTTTTAGCTAGTGCAGCTACGCTTTTAGTCAGTTCCTGGACCTGGAGGTGTAGTCCCGTGGAGGGGTCATCATTCAGGATCTGTGCATCGGCCTCAACAGGGACTTGATGGCAGGGTTCCACCTCCTGGTGGTACATGAGGGATGTTCACCTAGGGGGCACTGTGCGGCTGAGCTGAGGTTCATGCAGCACCCGGATGGCCCTATCTTTAAATTGCGCAAAGTCCAGGTCAGGGTTTTGCAAGGCCAGGATGCGTAACTGAGTCCTGTTTGTGTTGAACAGGAGCCCTTCAATGAACTGTTCCTTTAAGAGCCTGTCCCCATCCTGCACAATGTTAGGGTCAACCTGTTTGATGACCCATGGTGCCTCCTGAAGATTAAGGGCATAGGCCCATATGCTATCCTGTGCTCTTTGCTTGCACCCGAAAAAACTCATTTAAATTTTTGAAGCGGTGCGGGTGTCAAAAGTGGGTTTTAGTTTGGCAAGTATCTGCTTAACAGTTCCTTTCTCTATATCCAGCCCGGATTATACTTCTCTTAGAGCTGCGCCAATTAGTTGACCAATTAGGAAACTGACTTTTTGATGCTCTGTCAGAGGATATACGGTACTTCAAATAGGCTGCAGAGCCTTTCCTTAAAGTCACTAAGTGTATGGGACTCCCAAGAATATTGTGGCAGCTAGGCCGCTCCTGGTATATAAGGCATGGATAGCGGCATTATGGGAGCAGTTATTCCGGCTGGCAGGAGGTGAGGGCACTGCGGGGCCTGGTGGCATTTTGGGACCTGCGGCTGCATCTACCGCGGGGCCTGGGGCATCATGGGGCCAGCGGCTGCGATTGCCACCAATTTTTCTCCTGGGTCAGACATGTCACCTTGCTAACCTTATAGAGGCCCGGTGTTTCTCTTCCGGAGTCTGTAGCGGTCTCTCTGGTGCTCGGTCTGCAGTGATTCCTCTGTGTGCTGTTCGGTGCTTCTTCAAGTCCTCCGTCCAGCACTTTGCGGCATCTTCACTTCTGACTCTGCTGCATGGCGTCTTCATTTCCGGCACTCACTTCAGGCTCTGCCCACAATGGCACACCTCTCTTTTCCTGCGCTCCTCGCGGCGCTCCTTCTGGTGGTTGTTGGCGGTTATTTCTAAAAAAAAGTGCGCGCACCGTGTGATGCAGTGATGGGGGCAGTTATGGTGTGACGCAGTTATGGCAATGTTTTGATGGCGATGTTTTAGAAACCCATCAAAGTCTCTGGTACACAACTCAATAAAGTCTCTCTTTTAAGCACAGTCTCTTAGGCGCACAAGACCTGTTTGCTGGGTCGGTTCATCCTGTGCGTGACGCCAAGTTGAGTCACCCGTCAGGGCAGTGGAATACTCGGTACCGGGTCCAGTCACAATTAAAGGGGTGGTCACCCTGACAGCGGCTCGGTCCGTGCCCTGGGCGCCCATGTAAAAGGGACGTCTTTAAAGGGGTTGTGAAAATAATAAAAGTTTGTGATGCTACCTGTGGTTCTCGGCCAGAGGTGACTGATGCTGCTTAAAGGGGTCCTCAGGGGCAATGGTGTTGCAGCAAAGATGGTGCCACTTCCCACAGGGGAAGCGGTGTCCCCAGGGCTCCCAGGGTGCTTGGCAGGGATGGTGAATGCCGGCAAATAAATGGAGGACACAGGGTTGCAGTCTTTATCTGGTTTACTGGTGTTTAGCTGCCTCAGTCCAAGGTACCAGCAACATTTAAAGATGGAGTCTAGGCAGCCCAAAGACAAGTGGAAATTCCCTTGACAGGTCAGTTTGGGAGCCTTCCACTATGCGCTGGTCCATGGTGCCTTGCTGCCTGTAGCTCTCTAACAAGGTCCTCTTTCTTCCCCTGTCCAGGGGCAGTGCCGGCACGGTAGGCAACTTGAGCCTTCTCTTTGGGGTCTCTGTCCACGGTGACTCCGGACTCTGATTTCTGCTGTACCTCAGGTATTATGTGGGCAAGTCCCTTTTAGTTTCCTGCCCTCCAGATCTGCCGTGAGACCTGTAGTTCCTCATGACCTCGGGCTCCCGGTGCCCGGTTTCCACGCTCAGCTTAGAGAGGCCCAGGAGCAGTCCTCCTCTAGCTCCTAAGTCCTTCTGTGCTCCTTCACTTTCTGCAACCAACTGTCAACTGTCTAGCAACTGCCTAGCAACTGACTCCTCCTCCCGACCAGAGAGAGCAGCTCCCCTCAAGTCGGGTGTAGAGCTCCCCCTTCTGGCCTGGAGTCAGAATGTGTTGCATGTAAGGTTATCTGCCAAAGGGATTCCTCCTGTCTCCAGGCATGGCATTACCCTCCCCAAGAGGAAGGCAATACCACTGTGGTACCTTAACTCCTGGGGTGCCACACATCTGTGGAGCTCAGCCACAGTGATCTTGGGGTTCTTCTTTACCTCTCTCACCAAGGCTCTTCTCCCATGATTACTCAGTTTGGCTGGCCAGGTCTAGGAAAACTTCTGGTGATCCCAAACTTCTTCCATTTAAGGATTATGGAGGTCATTGTGCTCTTAGGAGCCTTGAGTACTGCAGAAATTCTGTTGCAACCTTAGGCAGATCTGTGCCTTGCCACAATTCTGTCTCCGAGCTCCTTGGCCAGTTCCTTTGACCTCATGATTCTCATTTGGTCTGACATGCACTGTGAGCTGTGAGGTCTTATATAGACAGGTATGTGCCTTTCCAAATCAAGTCCTATCAGTTTAAGTAAATACAGCTTTCCTCCAGTGAAGGAGTAGAACCATCTCAAGGAGGATAATAAGGAAATAGACAGCATGTGACTTAAATATGAGTGTCTGAGCAAAGGGTCTGAATACTTATGACCATGTGATATTTCAGTTTTCTTTTTTAATGAATTTGCAAAATTACTACGTTTCTGGTTTTTTTTCAGTCAAGATGGGGTGCAGAGCATTCATTAATGAGGAAAAAATGATTTTTTCTAATTTACCAAATGGCTGCAATGAAACAGAGTGAAAAAATTAAAGTGGTATACTTTCCACATCCACTGTAATATATCTGTAATATACAGTAAAAATATATACAGTATATACATATATTTATACTTGATACAAAAACCGGGCAGCATACTAAAAACCACAGAGAGGATAGAGCACTAAGTAGTGCCACACTGCCCCTCACCCGAAAGGGAACCCAACTCCATACAAACCATGGAAAATAGGAGTACACCAGGAGCATATAGGTAATTAGAAAAATGTAATATTTTATTAAATCACATATAATATCATATAATTTACATTTAAGTTTGCAAAAACAAGTAATATACAAAAGAATCTAATAGAGTACAAAACTGAAGGATGGTAAAAACGTGAGTGAGCATCCCCCGGTGTACACCGTCATCAGAGCCAACATGCATACCAAAAGGTAGAAGAAATGTGCTGCTGCCAACTGCCTGTCACACTGTCCATGTGAAATGCCAAAAAACGGCGTGAGATGACAGGTAAATAAGAGCGGCTCTTACCAAATGTAGGTCAATGCGAGGCACCAGGACGGGGCACACCGGATGGGATCCACAGACCGACCCCCGACGCGCGTTTCGCCCACGAGTGAAGTTGCTTTTTTCAAGGGGAGATGCCCAAGGGTGTATGTGGCTCCCTTAAATGCCGCCGGCCGGAAACCATGTGACCGCTCACATGGTAAATATCGGCCAATGAGTGCAGGGTAGAACGGCGCATGCGTGCGCTGCCAGTCGAGTACACGGAAGGCGTCACACCCCGCACGGGCGCCTGGGAAACAGACCCAGGACGCACGCGCGAGGCCGGGACAGACGCCGCCGCGGCGGAGGACAAGTGAAGGAGCACAGCGCATGCGCACACGCGCAGGACACGGGCCGCAGACCATAATGGCCGAAGACCATACAGCAGGAGTCCCGCTACCAACCAAAAAGACCGGATCGGCCACACACAATACATATTAATACTGACAGTATATTAGCATGATATATATAAATAAAATACAGCTGATGCATAACAGTTGGCACAAATATCCGTCAGAATGATAACATCAACAATAATATTATAAGTTGTAATGGATGGAATCCTTGAGGATGGCATCTATGTTGTTAGTAGGAGATAGCAGTAAAACGAGATGGAAATTTTGCTGGTGCCGGCAGCGATATAACAAAGGGAAAATGCCAATCATACGGACATCAAGGGATAACTGCTAAAAAAAATACAAAAAGAACACATTAAAAAAAAATAAGATTAATATAACAGTTAAAACCAAAGATCCCAAATGGGGACCCACTCAGTGGGGAGGCTGGTACGGAGGGCAGGGGATAAACACAAACAAGAGGACCATTTCGTATCGTAAACAATAAAAAATAAAAAATAAAAAATGACACTTAGGATCATTAGGGGACCATGTGCTGTGCTGGCTGAGATATATTGATGACGTTCTCTTTTTGTGGGAGGGCACGGCGCAGCAGCTCGGGGATTTCATGAGCCAACTTAATGAGAACCCTTTCAACATCAAACTGACATATAATTTTGATTCGCAGCAAATCGACTTCCTGGACGTCAAGCTGGAGGTCGACAATTTTCGCCGGATCCAGACTGACGTCTTTAGGAAGTCGACAGCGGTTAACGCTCTGTTGCATGCTGATTCTGCACATAACTCTGCTACCATTGGGGCCGTCCCGGTCGGACAGTTCCTTAGAATGAGGCGGATCTGCTCAACCGACGATAGATTTTTTGCACAGGCGGTTGACCTTGAGGGTCGCTTCAGAGATCGTGGATATAGTCATAGAAGTATTAAACGCGGTTGGGATAGGGCTAGGAGGACTCCTCGTCGGGACCTTTTATATAATGATGACAACAGACGGAGGAGAAGGACAGATGGAGAGAAAGTCCGTTTCATCACAACTTATAACCATGAATGGTCCAACATGAGAGACATATTGAAAAGGCATTGGTCGGTCCTAAAAACCGAACCTTCCCTGGCACAGGCTCTGGGTGAGTTTCCACTTATGACTGCCAAAAGATCCCCAAATCTGAGTAGTTTGTTGGTACGCAGCCATTATGTCGCACCTATAACTAATCCTTTCAGTGCCACAGGTCCCACGGTGGGTTCCTTTCAATGCGGTCACTGTGTGGCATGTAAAAACATGGTGCGGGCCACAACTTTTAAATCCTCGGATGGCAGCAAGGAATTTTCCATTAGGCAGCGTATTACATGTAGCACGTCCAACGTTGTGTACTACGCCACGTGCGGGTGCTCCCTAATATATATTGGTTTAACATCTAGGGAGCTGCGGGTACGTGTCCGCGAACACGTGAGAGATATTCGTGCTGCTAAGACCATGGACGATGCCTCTGACCTGAAGACAATCCCTCGCCATTTTAAGCGTTTTCATGACTGTGATGCTGGGACTCTTCAGGTCCGGGGCATCGAGAGTATCCATCTTGGAGTTAGAGGTGGTAACTATAAAAAGGTCCTTGCCCAGCGTGAAGCTAGTTGGATCGTTCGGGTGGACACTATGACACCTAAAGGACTCAATGAGTCCTTAAGTTTCTCCTCTTTCCTTTGATTTATCGCATTAGTGTTTTTGGTTTCCTGTTTCTATTCCCTGGTGCTAATCGTTTTTTGTTTTTTTTTAGCTTCCCCCCCCAAACCCCTCCTTCCCCCCTTTTTTTGATCCTAAGTGTCATTTTTTATTTTTTATTTTTTATTGTTTACGATACGAAATGGTCCTCTTGTTTGTGTTTATCCCCTGCCCTCCGTACCAGCTTCCCCGCTGAGTGGGTCCCCATTTGGGATCTTTGGTTTTAACTGTTATATTAATCTTATTTTTTTTTAATGTGTTCTTTTTGTATTTTTTTTAGCAGTTATCCCTTGATGTCCGTATGATTGGCATTTTCCCATTGTTATATCGCTGCCGGCACCAGCAAAATTTCCATCTCGTTTTACTGCTATCTCCTACTAACAACATAGATGCCATCCTCAAGGATTCCATCCATTACAACTTATAATATTATTGTTGATGTTATCATTCTGACGGATATTTGTGCCAACTGTTATGCATCAGCTGTATTTTATTTATATATATCATGCTAATATACTGTCAGTATTAATATGTATTGTGTGTGGCCGATCCGGTCTTTTTGGTTGGTAGCGGGAATCCTGCTGTATGGTCTTCGGCCATTATGGTCTGCGGCCCGTGTCCTGCGGGTGTGCGCATGCGCTGTGCTCCTTCACTTGTCCTCCACCGCGGCGGCGTCTGTCCCGGCCTCGCGCGTGCGTCCTGGGTCTGTTTCCCAGGCGCCCGTGCGGGGTGTGACGCCTTCCGTGACGTTGTACTCGGCTGGCAGCGCACACATGCGCCGTTCTACCCTGCACTCATTGGCCGATATTTACCATGTGAGCGGTCACATGGTTTCCGGCCGGCGGCATTTAAGGGAGCCACATAAACTCTTGGGCATCTCCCCTTGAAAAAGCAACTTCACTCGTGGGCGAAACGCGCGTCGGGGGTCGGTCTGTGGATCCCATCCGGTGTGCCCCATCCTGGTGCCTCGCATTGACCTTCATTTGGTAAGAGCCGCTCTTATTTACCTGTCATCTCACGCCGTTTTTTGGCATTTCACATGGACAGTGTGACAGGCAGTTGGCAGCAGCACATTTCTTCTACCTTTTGGTATGCATGTTGGCTCTGATGACGGTGTACACCGGGGGATGCTCACTCACGTTTTTACCATCCTTCAGTTTTGTACTCTATTAGATTCTTTTGTATATTACTTGTTTTTGCAAACTTAAATGTAAATTATATGATATTATATGTGATTTAATAAAATATTACATTTTTCAAATTACCTATATGCTCCTGGTGTACTCCTATTTTCCATATATTTATACTTTTATATATATACACTGCTCAAAAAAATAAATGAAACACTAAAACCCCACATCCTAGATATAACTGAATTAAATACTCCAGTTGCAAATCTTTATTCATTACATAGTGGAAAGCGTTGAGAAGAATAAAACATAAACATGATCAATGTAAATCAAAATTAATATCACATGGAGGTCTCAATTTGGAATGATACTCAAAATCAAAGTGGAAAATCAAATTACAGGCTGATCCAACTTCAGGACCGACCAGGACCAAAGGATCCGCCAACTCCTTGACAGTCTGTGGTGCAAGGTGATGTTGGTGGATGGTGCGAGATATGATGTCCCAGATGTGTTCAATCGGATTCAGGTCTGTGGAACGGGCGGGCCAGTCCATAGCTTCAATGCTTTCATCTTGCAGGAACTGCTGACACACTCCAGCCACATGAGGTCTGGCATTGTCCTGCATTAGGAGAAACCCAGGGCCAACCGCACCAGCATATGGTCTCACAAGAGGTCTGAGGATCTCGTCTCGGTATTTAATGGCAGTCAGGCTACCTCTGGCGAGAACATGGAGGGCTATGTGGCCCTCCAAAGAAATGCTAGACCACACCATTAGTGCCCACTGCCAAACCGGCCATGGAGAAGGATGTTGCAGGCAGCAGATCGCTCTCCATGGCGTCTCCAGACTCTGTCACATGTGCTCAGTGTGAACTTTTCATCAGTGAAGAGCACAGGGTGTGTTATGAACTGGTGATTCAGAAACACAATGGACCTGGTGGTTAAGTGCACACAAAGTGACCTGATAGTTACTATTAACATAGGACGAGCTCTGAGACGTGGGAACTCTGCTGACCGCAATCCCTAATCCTATCACACCACACTAGAGGTAGCCGTGGAGCGCTCCTGACCAGACCTAGGCGCCTCGGGCACAGCCTGAGAAACTAGCTAGCCCTGAAGATAGAAAAATAAGCCTTCCTTGCCTCAGAGAAATTCCCCAAAGGAAAGAGCAGCCCCCCACATATAATGACTGTGAGTAAAGATGAAAATACAAACACAGAGATGAAATAGGTTTTAGCAAAGTGAGGCCCGACTTACTGAATAGACCGAGGATAGTAAAGATAGCTTTGCGGTCAGCACAAAAACCTACAAACAACCACGCAGAGGGCGCAAAAAGACCCTCCGTACCGACTAACGGCACGGAGGTGCTCCCTCTGCGTCCCAGAGCTTCCAGCAAGCAAGAAAAAAAAAATATAGCAAGCTGGACAGAAAAAATAGCAAACAAAAGTAACACAAGCAGAACTTAGCTTATGCAGGGCAGACAGGCCACAAGACGATCCAGGAGAGAGCAAGACCAATACTGGAACATTGTCTGGAGGCAAGGAACAAAGAACTAGGTGGAGTTAAATAGAGCAGCACCTAACGACTTAACCTCGTCACCTGAGGAAGGAAACTCAGAAGCCGCAGCCCCACTCACGTCCACCAGAGGAAGCTCATAGACAGAACCAGCCGAAGTACCACTCATGACCGCAGGAGGGATCTCGACCACAGAATTCACAACAGTACCCCCCCTTGAGGAGGGGTCACCGAACCCTCACCAGAGCCCCCAGGCCGACCAGGATGAGCCAAATGAAAGGCACGAACCAGATTGGCAGCATGAACATCAGAGGCAAAGACCCAGGAATTATCTTCCTGACCATAACCCTTCCACTTAACCAGGTACTGGAGTTTCTGTCTTGAAATACGAGAATCCAAAATCTTCTCCACTATATACTCCAACTCCCCCTCAACCAAATCTGGGGCTGGAGGATCAACGGATGGAACCACAGGTGCCACGTATCTCCGCAACAATGACCTATGGAATACATTATGGATGGAAAAAGAAGCTGGAAGGGTCAAACGAAAAGACACAGGATTAAGAACCTCAGAAATCCTATACGGACCAATGAAACTTTCATAGGAATATAGGAGAGGAAACTTTCATAGGAATATAACGAGACGACAACCAAACCAAATCCCCAACACGAAGTCGGGGACCCACACAGCGCCTACGGTTAGCAAAACGTTGAGCCTTCTCCTGGGACAATGTCAAATTGTCCACCACATGAGTCCAAATCTGCTGCAACCTATCCACCACAGTATCCATGCCAGGACAGTCCGAAGACTCAACCTGCCCTGAAGAGAAACGAGGATGGAAACCAGAATTGCAGAAAAACGGCGAAACCAAAGTAGCCGAGCTGGCCCGATTATTAAGGGCGAACTCATCCAAAGGCAAAAAGGACACCCAATCATCCTGATCAGCAGAAACAAAACATCTCAGATATGTTTCCAAGGTCTGATTGGTTCGTTCGGTTTGGCCATTTGTCTGAGGATGGAAAGCCGAGGAAGAAGACAAATCAATGCCCATCCTAGCACAAAAGGCTCGCCAAAACCTCGAAACAAACTGGGAACCTCTGTCAGAAACGATGTTCTCCGTAATGCCATGTAAACGAACCACATGCTGGAAAAACAATGGCACCAAATCAGAGGAGGAAGGCAATTTAGACAAGGGTACCAAATGGACCATCTTAGAGAAGCGATCACAAACCACCCAAATGACCGACATCTTTTGAGAGACGGGGAGATCCAAATTAAAACCATAGAGATATGTGTCCAGGGCCTCTTCAGGACTGGCAAGGGCAAAAGCAACCCACTGGCACGAGAACAGCAGGGCTTAGCCCGAGCACAAATCCCACAGGACTGCACAAACGAACGCACATCCCGCGACAGAGACGGCCACCAAAAGGATCTAGCCACCAAATCTCTGGTACCAAAGATTCCAGGATGACCAGCCAACACCGAACAATGAACCTCAGAGATAACTCTACTCGTCCATTTATCAGGGACAAACAGTTTCTCCGCTGGGCAACGGTCAGGTCTATTAGCCTGAAATTTTTGCAGCACCCGCCGCAAATCAGGGGAGATGGCAGACAAAATTACCCCCTCTTTGAGAATACCCGCCGGCTCAGGCAAACCCGGAGAGTCGGGCACAAAACTCCTAGACAGGGCATCCGCCTTCACATTCTTAGAGCCCGGAAGGTACGAAACCACAAAGTCAAAATGGGAGAAAAACAGTGACCAACGAGCCTGTCTAGGATTCAACCGTTTGGCAGACTCAAGATAAGTCAAGTTCTTGTGATCAGTCAAGACCACCACGCGATGCTTAGCTCCTTCAAGCCAATGATGCCACTCCTCGAATGCCCACTTCATGGCCAACAACTCTCGATTGCCAACATCATAATTACGCTCAGCAGGCGAAAACTTCCTGGAAAAGAAGGCACATGGTTTCATCACCGAGCCATCAGAACTTCTTTGCGACAAAACAGCCCCTGCTCCAATCTCAGAAGCATCAACCTCGACCTGGAACGGGAGCGAAACATCTGGCTGGCACAACACAGGGGCAGAAGAAAAACGACGCTTCAACTCCTGAAAAGCTTCTACAGCAGCAGAAGACCAATTGACCACATCAGCACCCTTCTTGGTCAAATCAGTCAACGGTTTAGCAATACTCGAAAAATTATTGATGAAGCGACGATAAAAATTAGCAAAGCCCAGGAACTTTTGCAGACTCTTCAGAGATGTCGGCTGAGTCCAATCATAAATGGCCTGAACTTTAATAGGGTCCATCTCGACAGTAGAAGGGGAAAAAATGAAACCCAAAAATGAAACCTTCTGAACACCAAAGAGACACTTTGACCCCTTCACAAACAAAGAATTCGCACGCAGGACCTGGAACACCATTCTAACCTGCTTCACGTGAGACTCCCAATCATCCGAGAAGACCAAAATATCCAAGTATACAATCAGGAATTTATCCAGGTACTCTCGGAAGATGTCATGCATAAAGGACTGAAATACTGATGGAGCATTGGAAAGCCCGAATGGCATAACCAGGTACTCAAAATGGCCCTCAGGCATATTAAATGCTGTTTTCCATTCATAGCCCTATTTAATACGCACAAGATTATACGCACCACGAAGATCTATCTTGGTGAACCAACTAGCCCCCTTAATCCGAGCAAACAAATCAGACAGCAGCGGCAAGGGGTACTGAAATTTGACTGTGATTTTATTTAGAAGGCGGTAATCAATACAAGGTCTCAACGAACCATCCTTCTTGGCCACAAAAAAGAACCCTGCTCCCAATGGCGACGACGACGGGCGTATATGACCCTTCTCCAAGGATTCCTTTACGTAACTCTGCATAGCGGCGTGCTCAGGCACAGACAAATTAAACAGTTGACCCTTAGGAAACTTACTACCAGGAATCAAATCGATAGCAGAATCGCAATCCCTATGAGGAGGTAGGGCACTGGACTTGAGCTCATCAAATACATCCCGGTAATCCGACAAGAACTCTGGGACCTCAGAAGGGGTGGATGATGAAATAGACAGAACTGGAACATCACCATGTACCCCCTGACAACCCCAGCTGGACACAGACATAGATTTCCAATCCAATACTGGGTTATGGACCTGTAGCCATGGCAACCCCAACACGACCACATCATGCAGATTATGCAACACCAAAAAGCGAATATCCTCCTGATGCACAGGAGCCATGCACATGGTCAGTTGGGTCCAGTACTGAGGCTTATTCTTGGCCAAAGGCGTAGCATCAATTCCTCTCAATGGAATAGGATACTGCAAGGGCTCCAAGAAAAAACCACAGCACCTAGCAAAGTCCAAGTCCATCAAATTCAGGGCAGCGCCTGAATCCACAAATGCCATGACAGAATAGGATGACTAAGAGCAGATCAAAGTAACGGACAAAAGAAATTTCGACTGTACCGTACCAATGGTGGCAGACCTAGCGAACCGCTTAGTGCGCTTAGGACAATCGGAGATAGCATGAGTGGAATCACCACAATAAAAACACAGCCCACTCCGACGTCTGTGTTCTTGCCGTTCAGCTCTGGTCAAAGTCCTATCACATTGCATAGGCTCAGGTTTATGCTCAGATAATACCGCCAAATGGTGCACATTTTTACGCTCACGAAAGCGTCAATCGATCTGAGTGGCCAAAGACATAGACTCATTCAGACCAGCAGGCATAGGAAATCCCACCATGACATCCTTAAGGGCTTCAGAGAGACCCTTTCTGAAAATTGCTGCCAGCGCACATTCATTCCATTGAGTGAGCACAGACCACTTTCTAAACTTCTGACAATATATCTCTACCTCATCCTGACCCTGACACAGAGCCAGCAAATTTTTTTCTGCCTAATCCACTGAATTAGGTTCATCATACAGCAATCTGAGCGCCAGAAAAAACGCATCAATATCACATAATGCAGGATCTCCTGGCGCAAGGGAAAATGCCCAGTCTTGAGGGTCGCCACGTAATAAAGAAATAATGATCTTAACTTGTTGAACTGGGTCACCAGAGGAGCGGGGTTTCAAAGCCAGAAACAGTTTACAATTATTTTTGAAATTCAGAAACTTAGCTCTATCTCCAGAAAATAAGTCAGGAATAGGAATTCTAGGTTCTAACATAGATTTCTGAACCACAATGTCTTGAACATTTTGTACTCTTGCAGCGAGATGATCCACACAAGAAAACAGACCTTTAATGTCCATCACTACACCTGTGTCCTGAACCACCCAAATGTCTAGGGGAAAAGAAAGACAAAACACAGTGCAGAGGAAAACAAATGGTCTCAGAACTTCTCTTTTCCCTCTATTGAGAAGCATTAGTACTTTGGGCCTCCAGTACTGTTATGAACTGGTGATTCAGAAACACAATGGACCTGGTGGTTAAGAGCACACAAAGTGACCTGATAGTTACTAATAACATAGGACGAGCTCTGAGACGTGAGAACTCTGCTGACCGCAATCCTTAATCCTATCACACCACACTAGAGGTAGCCGTGAAACGCTCTTGACCAGACCTAGGCGCCTCGGGCACAGCCTGAGAAACTAGCTAGCCCTGAAGATAGAAAAATAAGCCTACCTTGCCTCAGAGAAATTCCCCAAAGGAAAAGGCAGCCCCCCACATATAATGACTGTGAGTAAAGATGAAAAGATACAAACACAGAGATGAAATAGGTTTTAGCAAAGTGAGGCCCGACTTACTGAATAGACCGAGGATAGTAAAGATAGCTTTGCGGTTAGCACAAAAACCTACAAACAACCACGCAGAGGGCGCAAATAGACCCTCCGTACCGACTAACGGCACGGAGGTGCTCCCTCTGCGTCCCAGAGCTTCCAGCAAGCAAGAAAAACCAATATAGCAAGCTGGACAGAAAAAATAGCAAACAAAAGTAACACAAGCAGAACTTAGCTTATGCAGGGTAGACAGGCCACAAGACGATCCAGGAGAGAGCAAGACCAATACTGGAACATTGTCTGGAGGCAAGGAACAAAGAACTAGGTGGAGTTAAATAGAGCAGCACCTAACGACTTAACCTCGTCACCTGAAGAAGGAAACTCAGAAGCCGCAGCCCCACTCACATCCACCAGAAGAAGCTCATAGACAGAACCAGCCGAATTACCACTCATGACCACAGGAGGGAGCTCGACCACAGAATTCACAACAAGGGTGTCAGTGGCAAATTTGCCAATCCTGGTGTTTTGTGGCAAATTCCAAGCATCCTGCACAGTTTTGGACTTGGAGCATTACTCCATCTGTGGAGGTTGGGCACCCAGACCATCCTCATGGAGTCGGTTTCTAACCATTTGTGCAGACACATGCACATATGAGGCCTGCTGGAGGTCATTTTGCAGGGCTCTGGCAGTGTTCCTACTGTTCCTCCTTCCACAAAGGCTGAGATAGCAGTCCTGCTGCTGGGTTGTTGCCCTCGTACAGCCCCCTCCACATCTCCTGGTGTACTAGCCTGTCTCCTGGTAGCACCTCCAGCCTCTCGACACTTCTGTGACAGATACAGCAAACCTTCTTGCCATAGCTCACATTGATGTGCCCTCCTGGATGAGCTGTGCTACCAGAGCCACTCGTGTGGGCTGTAGAGTCCGCCTCATGATACCACGAGTGTGAAAGCAAAACCAGCATTCAAAAGTGATCAAAACATCAGCCAGAAAGCATTGGTACTGAGACGTGGTCTGTGGTCCCCACCTGCAGAACCACTACTTTATTGAGTGTGTCTTGATAATTGCCAATAATTTCCATCTGCTGTCTATTCCATCTGCACAACAGCATGTGAAATTGATTGTCAAACAGTGTTGCTTCCTAAGTGGGCAGTTAGATTTCACAGAAGTTTGATTTACATGGCGTTATATTATGTTGTTTAAGTGTTTATTTTTTTGAGCTGTGCGTGTGTGTGTGTGTGTGTATATATATATATATATATATATATATATATATATATCTATATATACAGTATATGTACAGTACAGACCAAAAGTTTGGACACGCCTTCTCATTTGAAGATTTTTCTGTATTTTCATGACTATGAAAATTGTACATTCACACTGGAGGCATCAAAACAATGATTTAACACATGTGGAATTATATACTTCACAAAAAAGTGTGAAATAACTGAAATTATGTCTTATATTCTAGGTTCTTCAAAGTAGCCACCTTTTGCTTTGATGACTGCTTTACACACTCTTGGCATTCTCTTGATGAGCTTCAAGAGGTAGTCACCGGGAATGGTTTTCAATTCACAGGTGTACCCTGTCAGGTTTAATAGGTGGGATTTCTTGCCTTATAAATGGGGTTGGGACCATCAGTTGTGCTGTGCAGAAGTCTGATGGATACACAGATGATAGTCCTACTGGATAGACTGTTAGAATTTGTATTATGGCAAGAAAAAAGCAGCTAAGTAAAGAAAAATGAGAGGCCAGCATTACTTTAAGAAATGAAGGTCAGTCAGTCCAACAAAAATTGGGCAAACTTTGAAAGTGTCCCCAAGTGCAGTGGCAAAAATCATCAAGCACTACAAAGAAACAGGCAGGAAAGGAAGACCAAGAGTCACCTCTGCTTCTGAGGATAAGTTTATCCAAGTTCCTAGCCTCAGAAATTGCAGGTTAACAGCAGCTCAGATTAGAGACCAGGTCAATGCCACACAGAGTTCTAGCAGCAGACACATCTCTACAACAACTGTTAAGAGGAAACTTTGTGCAGCAGGCCTTCATGGTAATATAGCTGCTAGGAAACCACTGCTAAGGACAGGCAACAAGCCGAAGAGACTAGTTTGGGCTAAAGAACACACGGAATGGACATTAGACCAGTGGAAATCTGTGCTTTGGTCTGATGAGTCCAAATTTGAGATTTTTGGTTCCAACCACTGTGTCTTTGTGCGACGCAGAAAAGGTGAATGGATGGACTCTACATGCCTGTTTCCCACCGTGAAGCATGGAGGAGGAGGTGTCATGTTGTGGGGGTGCTTTGCTGGTGACACTGTTTTGGATTTATTCAAAATTGAAGGCATACTGAACCAGCATGGCTACCACAGCATTCTGCAGCGGCATGCTATTCCATTCGGCTTGCGTTTAGTTGGACCATCATTTATTTTTCAACAGGACAATGACCCCAAACACCTCCAGGCTTTTTAAGGGCTATTTGACCAAGAGGGTGAGTGATGGGGCGCTACACCAGATGACCTGGCCTCCACAGTTACCAGACCTGAACCCAATCAAGATGGTTTGGGGTGAGCTGAACCACAGAGTGAAGGCAAAAGGGCCAACAAGTGCTAAGCATCTCTGGGAACTCCTTCATGATTGTTGGAAGACAATTCCAGGTGACTACCTCTTGAAGCTCATCAAGAGAATGCCAAGAGTGTACAAAGCAGTCATCAAAGCAAAAGCTGGCTACTTTGAAGAACCTAGAATTTTAGACAAAGTTTCAGTTGTTTCACACTTTTTTTTTAAGTATATAATTCCACATGTGTTAATTCATAGTTTTGATGCCTTCAGTGTGAATGTACTGCAGCGCCCCAGAGATCTGGTCGTTGCAGTATGACACTCTGCCACTAAGGGGAGTGATGGTACGTCTGATGGCACTGAAGGAATTCTACTGACCAGGTATCACCAGCTCACATTACACTTCACACTCCAGCCACTAAGGGGAGCAAAAGGCTTTATTTATTGGGCCACTCCTCACACTGGTAAAACTAGGGGTTGGATAGGAAGTTAGTCAGAAGCTGACTGGGTTGTATTCAGGCAACATCCTGTGGCAGGGGGTGTTGCAGGGAGAAGACACAGGGGGGGTCCCTGTCAGGCGTGGGAACCTGGCAGGTTCCTAGCGAACAGAGCAGAACGTTACGGAACCGCACCTGCACACCTCGCGGCGGTATCCTAAGAGAGAGACACGAAGGAAAGGATATTGTGGAACAGTGAGAAACGAGATCAAGCACAAAGGAGAACCAGTAGGAGTCATGCCGTGAGACCGAGGCAACATCCTACTGAGGCGCATAGCCGGTGGCTGGAACACCGCGGAAGTAACTGACTCTAGGCCTTACTTTGAATAGGTTGGCTGTCTACCTTAAATTTCCTACGAAGACATAGGGGGCAACGCGTGGAGAGGGGCGTCTCTAGGGTTCCGGAAGAGCTCCGAGCCTTCCCGTCATACGGGTGCGTCCTAGCCATAACATACTGGGGGACGAGAAACTAGTAACATCTGGAACAAGCGAGAGAGAATTAGAAAGAACGAACGAACGAGAACAGCAGTTGTTGTGAGGACTATTCCGAATGCTCAGCAGGGTAGCACTACAACACACAGGCGCTAGTGGTAGGCACTGATTTCCACCTGCAAAGGGAAATCTGGAAGTGCCCATCAGACCGGCCGGTCTCAGATAGCCCTGTTAAACGTGCTCTGGATTGCGGATCCTAAAGTCTTCAGTAAAGAGGTAAAGAGACTGCAACCTTGTCTCCTTGTTATTGACTGCACCTCACACCATCACCATCCACCTTACTGTGAAGCCCTGGGGATATACTTCACCTGTGGGAAGGTATACCATCAAGCTGCCATTCCATCACCCCAGCGGACCCCACAGCAGCGTCGGTCACCCTGACCGAACACCACAGGTGGCGTCACGAATCCCTGACAGACTGTACCACCTTTATTGGACGCCCCTTAGCAGGGTCACGGACCGGGTCTAGCCACCGTGGCAGCCTCAGAACCAAACCAGTGAGGTCCGGTACCGAGAACTCGTGGCCCTGTGTCTGGGGACGCTCCAGCACAGTTTTCATAGTCATGAAAATACAGAAAAATCTTTAAATGATAAGGTGCGTCCAAACTTCAGTCTGTACTGTATAAGTGCAGCGCCCCAGGTTCCTGGTCATTGTAGTAATATCATTCTCCTCTAGAGGAGAGTGATGTTACATTTGAAGGCAATAAAGGAGATCTCTTTACCAAGTATCACAAACCACACAACACACTTCACACTCTAGTCCACCAGGGGGAGCTAAGCTCCTATTTATTAAGGCAGTCCTCACAATTAGGTAAAACTGGTGGTCTGGATAGGAAGTTAGACAGAAGCTGGCTGGGCTTCACCCAGTGAGCTGCTATCTGAGCTCCGCTGAGGTAGTTGGTCCCTGACAGGGGTGGGATCCTGTCAGAGGCCTAGACAGTAGGCCACAGAGCTGCGACAGCCTACCGATGCGGCAGCATCCTAAGAAAGAGACACTAAAGGAAAATTCTATTGTAGAGGTTGAGAAACGAAGTCATAGCAAAAGGAGAGGAAACCAGAAGGAGTTCTGCCCTATACTGGCTGCCTCCTTCTGAGGTGCAGGATGCGGTAGCTGGAACACCGAGGGAGCAATTGTCTGGCAAGGTATACCATCTAGCTGCCATAGCATCACCCCGGCAGACCCCTAGCAGCGTCGGTCACCCTGACCGAATACCACAGGCGGTGTCACGAACATTACCCTTTTAAAAACCTTTCTCTATTTTCAACGGACGTCCCTAGGGCCTCGGACCGGGTCAGCCAACATGATATCCCCCTTGAGAACCGCAGGACCCGGTACTGAGTACTTCACTGCCCTAGACGGGGCGATCCATCTTGGCATCACGGACAGGATCTACTTAAGCCTGAAAATCGAACTGTGCCAGACTTGTGTTTGAACTGTGATTTACTAGAGAATTGTTTATTGCCATTTGCTGCCAAAATTCCCGCCAAAACTGCCGACATTACAGTGCCACGAGGAGCGCAGGAGAAGAAAGGCATTTCGTCATGGGCGTGAACTTTCTGAGAGCGCGCAAAATAATGGCTGCCCAGTCTAAATATCTCTGTACCTTGAGGATGTGTCCATCAGCAGCCGAGATCCGCCTCCTGATCCTCAATGGCGGGCATAGACAAAGAACAAGAAACCACCCCCGGAGAAGAGAGCTGGAAAAGGACGAGGAAGGAGCCAGCCACAAGGAAGACTGTTATGATCCGGTGACCTTGGAGCAGCATGAGAACTTTCACTGGAGAAGGTGGTCACTATACTGACCGCAATCCTGAACTTAACACCGCAACTAGAAGTAGCCGTGGAGTGTACCTAACAATCCTAGACACCTCGTCACAGCCGGAGGACTAAATACCCCTAAAGATGGAAATAGGAATACTATCTTGCCTCAGAGCAGATCCCCAAAGGATAGACAGCCCCCTGTTATGATCTGGTGGCCTAGGAGCAGCATGAGATGTACTCTGGAGAAGGTGGTACCTGTACTGACCGCAGACCCTGAACTTAGCACCGCAACTAGAAGTAGCCGTGGGATGTACCTAACACTCCCTAGATACCTCGACACAGCCTAAGAACTAACTTCCCCTAAAGATAGAAACGGCAAAACTATCTTGCCTCAGAGAATATCCCCAAACGATAGACAGCCCCCCACAAATATTGACTATGAGAGGAGAGGGAAATGACATACGCAGACTGAAATCAGGATTTAGCAAAGTAGGACTTTCTAGCTAAAAAGAAAGAATAGGACAGAGTACTATGCGGTCAGTATTAAAACACTAGAAAATATCCACCAAAGAAAATACAAATCTCCACATCTGACTAAAGACATGGAGGGTATATCTGCATCTCCAGAGATACAGCTTGGCTGCAAAAAATCCCTACACAGACAAAGCTAGAGAAGACAAAACATGAAAATGCACTGATGCACTGAACTATAAGGCCCACAGCATGTGGACAGCAAAAACAAAGCCAGAACTTATCTTTGTTGAAAAGACAGCTGGCACTGACTAAAGGATCAAGCAAGACTAAATAGCCCAGTCCAAATTGCAATAAGTGGACACACCTGATAAATGCTGCGATCCAAAGACAGCAGCACTACCACTCATAACCACCGGAGGGAGCCCAAGAGCAGAATTCACAACAGTACCCCCCCTTGAGGAGGGGTCACCGAACCCTCCCCAGAGCCCCCAGGCCAATCAGGACGAGCCAAATGAAAGGCACAAACCAAATCGTCAGCATGAACCTCGGAGGCAACAACCCAAGAATTATCCTCCTGGCCATAACCCTTGCATTTGACAAGATACTGAAGCTTCCACCTCAAAAAACGAGAATCCAAAATGTTCTCAACCACATACTCCAACTCCCCATCAATCAACACCGGGGCCAGAGGATCAACAGAGCGAACAACGGGCACCACATACTTCCGCAACAAAGATCTATGGAAAACATTATGGATGGAAAAAGAGGCTGGAAGGGCCAAGCGAAAAGACACTGGATTGATAATCTCAGAAATCCTATAAGGACCAATAAACCGAGGCTTGAACTTAGGGAAAGAAACCTTCATAGGAACATGACGGGAAGACAACCAGACCAAATCCCCAACCCGAAGCCGGGAACCAACACACCGACGATGGTTAGCAAAATGTTGAGCCTCCTCCTGAGACAACACCAAATTGTCCACCACATGAGCCCAAATTTGCTGCAGCCTGTCAACCACACAATCCACACCAGGACAATCAGAATGTAATAAGATTATGCTATTGTTCTATGGAGACCGATGACGTGAGTCAGAATGACGACAAACACGGTATATCACAGTTCAAGATATATATATATATATTGTAGGAAGATGAACTTCAGATAACTGATGCAAACTGCAGCTTTACAGATAAGCAATTAAACAGTCTCAAGAATATGCAGATATTAGACGTACAGACCGAGGGTGCAAGTGCAAGTCCAGCAATGCAGTATCCAGAGGTCAGAGTCCAGGCTGGCTCCCAGCTGAGGGGCAGACCATGGCAGAGGTGGGTGCAGAGCAGGTGAAGAGTAACAGAGTCTTTCCGGTGGTAGGTAGATCCAGAAGCAAGCAGGGTATCCCGAGGAGTAGAAGAACAAGCAGGTTGCAAGTCCTTGAGCTTGGCAGCAAGTGAGATACAAGATACACAAGCAAGGTATAGTGTGCAGAGTTCCTTTATATATGCAGCCGACAGGAAACAAGGAGTATCAGACAGGAAACAAGATGGCCCCCATGAAGCCAGCCATTCCATCTTGGGTAAGGGCAGAATCCAACAGAACTAAGGGCAAGAACAGACAAAAACAGGTATGCAGTCTCAGTCCTTACACAGAAGGCTCAACCTGCCCTGAAGAAAAACGAGGATGAAAACCAAAATTACAAAAAAAATGGCAAGAAAGCCACCCAATCATCCTGATCAGCAGACACAAAGCATCTCAAATAAGTTTCCAAAGTCTGATTAGTTCGCTCGGTTTGGCCATTTGTCTGAGGATGAAATGTGGAAGAAAAAGACAAATCAATGTCCAGCCTAGCACAAAAGGCCCGCCAAAACCTAGAAACAAACTGGGAACCTCTATCGGACACAATATTCTCTGGAATGCCATGCAAGCGAACCACATGCTGAAAAAACAATGGGACCAAATCAGAAGAGGAAGGCAATTTAGGCAAATGTACCAAATGAACCATCTTAGAAAACCGATCACAAACCACCCAGATAACCGACATCCTCTGGGAAACTGGAAGATCTGAAATAAAATCCATAGAAATATGCGTCCAAGGCCTCTCAGGGACCGGTAAAGGCAGAAGCAACCCACTAGCACGGGAACAACAAGGATTGGCCCGTGCACAAGTCCCACAGGTCTGTACAAAAGAACACACATCCCGCGACAAAGAAGGCCACCAAAAGGACCTACCAACCAAATCTCTGGTACCAAAAATTCCAGGATGGCCAGCCAACACAGAACAATGAACCTCAGAAATCACTTTACTAGTCCATCTATCAGGAACAAACAGTTTCCCCACTGGACAGCGGTCAGGTTTATCAGCCTGAAATTCCTGAACAGCCTGTCGTAAATCAGGGGAGATGGCAGAAAGAATCACCCCTTCCTTCAGAATGCCGACCGGCTCAAGGACCCCAGGAGAATCAGGCAAAAAACTACTAGAAAGGGCATCAGCCTTAACATTCTTAGAACCCGGAAGATACGAGACCACAAAATCAAAACGGGAGAAAAACAGGGACCATCGAGCCTGTCTAGGGTTCAGTCGTTTGGCAGACTCGAGGAAAATCAGATTCTGATGATTGGTCAGGACCACAATACGATGCTTGGCTCCCTCAAGCCAATGTCGCCACTCCTCAAATGCCCACTTCATAGCCAACAACTCCCAATTGCCGACATCATAATTGCGTTCCGCAGGCAAAAACTTCAGAGAAAAAAAGGCACACGGTTTCATCAAGGAACCATCAGAATTCCTCTGAGACAAAACGGCCCCTGCCCCAATCTCAGACGAGTCAACCTCAACCTGAAATGGAAGAGAAACATCCGGCTGACGCAACACAGGGGCAGAAGTAAATCGGCGTTTAAGCTCCTGAAAGGCAGAAACAGCCACGGAGGACCAATTCGTCACATCAGCGCCTTTCTTCGTCAAATCGGTCAGAGGTTTAGCCACACTGGAGAAGTTGGCAATGAAACGACGGTAAAAATTAGCAAATCCCAAGAATTTCTGAAGGCTCTTCACAGATGTGGGCTGAATCCAATCATGAATGGCCTGAACCTTAACCGGATCCATTTCTATAGATGAGGGAGAAAAAATGAAGCCCAAAAAAGAAACCTTCTGCACTCCAAAGAGGCACTTAGACCCCTTCACAAATAAAGCATTATCGCGGAGGATCTGAAATACCATCCTGACCTGTTTCACATGAGACTCCCAATCATCGGAAAAAATCAAAATATCATCCAAATATACAATCATGAATTTATCCAGATAAATCCGAAAGATATGCATGAAAGACTGGAACACAGATGGGGCATTAGAGAGTCCAAATGACATCACAAGGTATTCAAAATGGCCTTCGGGCGTATTAAATGCAGTTTTCCATTCGTCTCCCTGCTTAATACGAACAAGATTATATGCCCCTCGAAGGTCAATCTTAGTAAACCAACTAGCCCCCTTAATCCTAGCAAACAAATCAGTAAGCAAAGGCAAAGGGTATTGCAATTTGACCGTGATCTTATTCAAGAGGCGATAATCAATACAGGGTCTCAGGGAGCCGTCCTTCTTGGCAACAAAAAAAAAACCTGCTCCCAATGGTGAAGAAGATGGCCGAATATGCCCCTTCTCCAAAGACTCCTTAATATAGCTCCGCATGGCGGCATGTTCTGGCACAGACAGGTTGAAAAGTCGGCCCTTAGGGAACTTACAACCTGGAATCAAGTCAATAGCACAATCACAGTCCCTATGCGGTGGAAGGGAACTGGATTTGGGCTCATCGAATACATCCTGGAAATCTGACAAAAACTCAGGAATTTCAGAAGAGGGGGAAGAGGAAATTGACATTAAAGGAACGTGACCATGAACCCCCTGACAACCCCAACTAGTCACAGACATAGATTTCCAATCTAACACCGGATTTTGTACCTGTAACCATGGAAAACCCAGCACAATAGCATCATGCAAATTATGCAACACCAGAATACGACAATCTTCCTGATGGGCTGGCGCCATGCACATGGTCAGCTGTGTCCAAAACTGAGGTTTATTTTTAGCCAACAGTGTAGCATCAATGCCCCTTAAAGGAATAGGGTTCTGCAAAGGCTGCAAGGGGAAACCACAACGTCTGGCAAATTCTAAGTCCATTAGGTTCAGAGCGGCACCTGAATCCACAAATGCCATGACAAAAAATGACGATAATGAGCAGATCAAGGTCACAGATAACAGAAATTTAGGTTGTACAGTACTGATGGTAACAGAACTAGCGATTCCCTTAGTACGCTTAGGGCAATCAGAAATAACATGAGCAGAATCGCCACAATAAAAACACAACCTATTCTGACACCTGAATCTTTGTCGTTCAGCTCTAGACAAAATCCTATCACACTGCATAGGCTCAGGGCTCCGCTCGGAGGACAACGCCACAGTGTGCACAACTCTGCGCTCGCGCAAGCGTCGATCAATCTGAATGGCCAGAGACATAGAATCACTCAGGCCAGCAGGCATGGGGAACCCCACCATAACATCTTTAACGGATTCAGAAAGACCCTTTCTGAAAATTGCCGCCAAGGCATCCTCTTTCCATTTAGTCAATTCAGACTATTTTCTAAATTTCTGGCAATACGATTCTGCCGCTTTTGACCCTGACACAGGGCCAACAAGGTCTTCTCTACATGATTCACTGAATTAGGTTCATCATACAATAACCCTAGCGCCTGAAAAAAGGTGTCTACATTAAGCAAAGCAGGATTCCCAGATTCCAGGGAAAATGCCCAATCCTGAGGATCACCACGCAGCAGGGAAATAACAATTTTAACCTGCTGAATGGAATCACCGGAAGAACGGGGTTTCAGAGCAAAAAACAGTTTACAGTTATTTTTAAAGCTCAAAAATTTGGACCTGTCCCCAAAAAACAAATCAGGAGTTGGAATTCTAGACTCTAAAACCGGAGTCTGAACGATATACTCGGAAACACCCTGTACTCTAGCAGCAAGTTGGTCCACACGAGAAACCAATTCCTGAACCTCCATGCCAGCACCAAAGTCCTGAGCCACCCAGAGGGAAAGAAGGAAGAAAAGACAAAACAGACTACAGAAAAAAAAATGGCTCAGCACTTTTCTTCCCTTCTTTTGAGATGCGTTTAACTCATTGTTGGCCAGTTGTACTGTTATGATCTGGTGGCCTAGGAGCAGCTTGAGACGTACTCTGGAGAAGGTGGTACCTGTACTGACCGCAGACCCTGAACTTAGCACCGCAACTAGAAGTAGCCGTGGGATGTACCTAACACTCCCTAGACACCTCGACACAGCCTAAGAACTAACGTCCCCTAAAGATAGAAACGGGAAAACTATCTTGCCTCAGAGAAAATCCCCAAAGGATAGACAGCCCCCCACAAATATTGACTGTGAGAGGAGAGGGAAATGACATACGCAGACTGAAATCAGGATTTAGCAAAGGAGGCCTTTCTAGCTAAAAAGAAAGAATAGGACAGAGTACTATGCGGTCAGTATTAAAACACTAGAAAATATCCACCACAGAAAATACAAATCTCCACATCTGACTAAAGACATGGAGGGTATATCTGCATCTCCAGAGATACAGCTTGGCTGCAAAAAATCCCTACACAGACAAAGCTGGACAAGACAAAACATGAAAATGCACTGAACTATAAGGCCCACAGCATGTGGACAGCAAAAACAAAGCCAGAACTTATCTTTGTTGAAAAGAACAGCAAAACAGGAGAGACCAGGTAGGGATGTGAATCCTCCAAAAACAATGGACAACTGGCACTGACTAAAGGATCAAGCAAGACTAAATAGCCCAGTCCAAATTGCAATAAGTGGACACACCTGATAAATGCTGCGATCCAAAGACAGCAGCACTACCACTCATAACCACCGGAGGGAGCCCAAGAGCAGAATTCACAACAGCCCCCCACAAATATTGGCGGTGAGTCGGAGAGGAAAAAACATACACAGGCAGAAAAACAGGATTTAGCACAGGAGGCCACTCTAGCTAAATAGGACAGGATAGGACAGAGTTCTGTGCGGTCAGTATTAAAACCCTTCAAAAATATCCACAGCAGAATATACAAAAACTTCCTACATCTAACTAAAGATGTAGGAGCGTATATCTGCAACTCCAGTGAATCCTACAATCAGAGCAGGAATACAAACAAAAATAAGCACACAGCAGTGTGCCACAGACACAAAAAACCAAACACTTAACACTTATCTTTGCTGAATTTGGCAGCTAGCAGGAGAAGCCAGAAAGTGATCCAACACTTCACAAGGAACATTGACAACTGGAAAGGGCTAATGAATCCTGCACACCTAAATATCCCAGTCAGAACAGCAATTAGCAGATACACCTGGCCAGGACTGTGACTCAGAGACAACTGCATTCCCACCTACAACCACTGGAGGGAACCCAAGAGCAGAATTCACAACAGAAGACGCAATGGTCAGCCGCCCGGAAACGGAGAGGGGGTGGAAGCCGAGGACTCCCCCAGCTACCGGGATGGAAGCCGCAGCGAGCTGTCACCAGAGGTCCTGGAGTTCCTGAAAGCAGAGGTGGAAGAGCTCAGCGACCAACTCCTGTGGATGCAGCTGAGCACTGAGGCCGGGTGGAAGAAGAACTTCATTGGGAGCCTCAACAGACAACTGTCAGCAGCCTCGTATGGTCCGGAGCAAGAAAGAAGTTCCAGCGCTCCGAAGCCAGAAAGCAAGGCCCTGCTGGAAAGCGAGATGCTACAGAGATGACAATGCCGCAGCACAAGGCCCTGCAACCAGCATTCTAGACCCCAGCGGAGACGGAGCTGACCGGCGCCGGAGGTACCGCATCTGAAGCAGGTATCAAGAACAACCCTGCCCCGGTGACTGACCCCGCTCCCGCAACTGTTCTGCCACAGCTGCTGATTCCGTTCCAGTGACTGATCTTGCAGCAGCCGCTACCTCTAGTACAGCAAATGCCCATACGCAAGCTATGCAGACTTCCATTGCTGCGCATGATCTGACAATCCACGAAAGACAGACCAATGGTGTATATCCGGCGCCAGGTGTAACATTGGATTCTACCCTTCCCAGGCCAAGAAGGGTTCTGTGCCAAGTGAAGCCCTGGAAGCCCTCTGCATAAAAGAACACTGAAAAGAATGTAAAAAGTTCTCAAACTTTCTCTTTCCTACTTTATACCCGTCCAGGGTTATTTCTTAAAGGGGTCCTCAGCTCTAGGAGGATTCCAAAAGAGTGCACTAGTTTTGCACAAAGTTATTTAAAAAGAACTGTGAATCATGAACTGTGCATGATCACAAACTTTCCATTGTAAATAGTTTGCACCTTCTTAAAGGTGCTTCCTACTGATTTTACACAGGAGGCTTTAACAAAGACTGCCTCTAACAGAAACTGCTGTTAATCTTGCTGTAAAAATTACTTTGCTTTGCAGACCTGAAGAAAAACCCGTTGGTGTGGCAGAATTCCGGGTCAGGATACACATCTTGTAGTCCACCCAAGCCCAACGTTGGGGGTTCGTCACGGGTCCTTCGATTCATGTCACCTTTGATGCTAAAACTAACTTGATTGATGATGTGATTGATATTTTGCACTACCTCACAAAAGACTTGAGCTCGCCCTTAAAGGGAATGTTTACGTGTTGCACTTTACTTAAAAGTGATAATGTTTGGCAATATTGAATAGTTAGATAGAATTGTGTTTTACGTAACTGATAGGACATAGTTAACATTATAGAGATAAAGTTAGATAGTCTAAAGTGATGCACTTGTGAATAAAATTGAAGAAAATGCAGTGAGCCCGTAGGGTAGATAGATTGTCCTGCATGTAGAAAAGAATAAAGAAAATGATAGTTTTGCACTTAGAAAAGAATAATTGTTTTTTACTTGAATAAAGATAAGATGTTCGCTTTTGCACTTAATAGATAGTATACCTGTACGGGTAATTGTGTTTCATAGTTAGTTAATACATCTGTTACTAAAATGGTCAGCTATAGAAAGAGGTCAGCAATGTAAATATGGTATTGTTTGTAACGTTCAAGTGTCCTCACCTCCAATAAAGGGAAGCATAGTTACTGTATATTAACTTGTTTTATAGCATTTCAAAAATTGCATGTCTTTTTGCTAATGTATTGTTGTTTTCTTTTCCCAGTCCCGGAGTACTAGATTTAATGGGGGGGGAGTGCACTTCACACTCCAGTCCACAAGGAGTTGTGCCCTCTACAGGCTGCCTCCTTCTGAGGTGCAGGATCTGGTAGCCAGAACACCGAGGAAGCAATCATCTCCATGCCTTGCTCCAAAGACCGGCAGCACAGCTAATTCCATATTACCTGCCCAACCTATACCCAGGAGGCATGGTGGCAACTTATGGGGGCAGGGGCGTGCTAGAGTCCCTGTAAAAAGCCTCAGGCCACCAGTGATACGGGTTTGTTACTATCCATCTGGGGGACAGAGAGAGAGACATAACATCTACAACAGTTGTGAGGACCTTACCGAGAAGCTTAGCAGGAAGGGACTACAATACCCAGGTGCTAGAGGAAGGCTACTGATTTCCACCTGGGTAAGGGAGCTCTGGATTTGCCTTCAGATTGGCCGGACTCTGCCGGCCCTGTGATCTGGTGCTCTGGACTGTGGACGCTGAAGCCTTCAGTAAAAAGGTAAAGAGACTGCAACCTTGTGTCCTCGTTCTTCACTGCGCCTCACAGGAATATACTCACCCTCGGACGCGCCCTGCTTCTTTCCGGCAGCCTTCCTTCCTAAGAATCAGCGCTTGAAGGACCTTCGGTGACGTCGCGGCTTCTGATTGGTCGCGCGAGCGGTCACATGACCAATCACAAGCCGCAACGTCATCTAAGGCCCTTAACGCGCTGATTCTAAGGAAGGAAGGAAGGCTGCCGGTTAGTACCAGGGCACGTCAGAGGGTGAGTATAGCAATATTTTTTATTTTAATTCTTTATTTTACACTTAAATATGGATTCCGATACCGATTTCCGATATTGCAAACATATCTGAACTCGGTATCGGAATTCCGATACCAGATTCAGAAGATCGCCGACCTCATGGCCGACCCCACACAGGGGTCGGGTCGGGTTTCATGAAACCCGACTTTGCCAAAAGTCGGCGACTTCTGAAAATGGCCGACCCGTTTCGCTCAACCCTAGTTTCAACTCTTATGTGAAAAACGGATATCTGAATGAGCCCATAAAGGGACTTTTTCTTATAACTGACACAATAGTACAGTTGCCAGGATCACCCTGTCAGTTACATAATTCCTTTTTAATGACTAATATGTTATAAAATCTCTATGGGTTCAATAGCGGACTTCATTAGTCATATTGTCATAATCGCTATATGTTTCCTCGCTGATTGTCATTTCCTGGTATCCAAGTCTGACATTTTCCTTCTTACATCTCAGATATGAAATGACAAATTATTCTTAGTGAATTTTTTAATAATTCCCTGTATAGTAATCATGGATCTGCTTATATTATCAGAGATCATTTTTCAGTCCTGGCAGGTCTTGAATTCAGATTAGATTAAGATGATTGGATGTTCAGACATGAAATGTAGATTAATGAACATTCTGGATTCATAATCAGAAATTAGACTACTATTTTGTCATTCAAAGAGACATAAACCTTATATAAATTTATACCCTGTACATTATTTTATATTACATATATTACAATACATTATACAGTGGGGGAAATAAGTATTGAACACATCATCAATTTTCTAAGTAAATATAATTCTAAAGGTTCTATTGAAATAAAATTATCACTACATGTTATTAACAACCCATCCAATCCACACAGGCAAAGAAATCAAAACAGAAATGTCCATAAATTAAGTTATATGTAATAATGAGAAATGGTACAATGAAAATGTACTAAAAAAGATGCTTATTGAAATTTATTTAATACTTCATACAAAAGTCTTTGTTGGTGATGACAGCTTCAAGATACCTCCTGCGTGAAGAAACTAGTTGCATGAATTGCTCAGGTGTGATATTTGTCCATTCTTTCAAATCCTGATGGTTCCGTGGGCTCCTTTTATGCACTCTGAACTTTATTTTCATACATTTCTTTTGGATTCAGATCAGGTGATTGGCTCGGCCATTTAAGCAGCTTTATTTTCTTTCTCTGAAACAAATTGAGAGTTTCCTTGGCTGTTTAACCCCTTAGCGACCGCCGATACGCCTTTTAACGGCGGCCGCTAAGGGTACTTAAACCACAGCGCCGTTAATTAACGGCGCTGTGGAAAAAGTCCATAGCGCCCCCCAGAGGCCGATTTTCTCCGGGGTCTCGGCTGCCGAGGGTAGCCGAGACCCCAGAGAACATGATTCGGGGGGTTTTTAACCCACCCCGCATTTGCGATCGCCGGTAATTAACCGTTTACCGGCGATCGCAAAAAAAAAAAAAAAAAAAAAAAAAAAGCGATCTCTTTTTAATTTCTCTGTCCTCTGATGTGATCGCACATCGGAGGACAGAGAAAAGGGGTCCCAGGTGGCCCCCCAATACTCACCTAGCTCCCCCGATGCTCCTCGTGTCTCCCGGTGGGCGCCGCCATCTTCAAAATGGCGGGCGCATGCGCGGTGCGCCCGCCGGCCGGCACCTGGAGAATCTTTGGGGTCTCGGCTGCCGGGGGTAGCCGAGACCCCAAAGAGCACGATCGGGGTCGGTATTACCGACCCCTGTTTTGCGATCGCCGGTAATTAACTGTTTACCGGCGAACGCAAAAAAAAAAGTAAAGTGTAATTCTCTGTCCTCTGATGTGATCGCACATCAGAGGACAGAGAAATAGGGGGATTCGGGGACCCTAGCATACTCACCTAGGTCCCTGGATCCTCTTGCTGCTCCTCCTGGCCGCCGGCAGCAGAACATGGCGGACGCATGCCCAGTGCGCCCGCCATCTGTCTCCATCTGCCGGCCGGCAGGAGAACAGCAGTTGGGGCTAAAATTAGGGTTAGGGTTAGGGGTAGGGTTAGGGGTAGGGGTAGGGTTAGGGTTAGGGGTAGGGTTAGGTTAGGGGTAGGGTTAGGGGTAGGGTTAGGTTAGGGTTAGGGGTAGGGTTAGGGTTAGGTTAGGGTTAGGGTTAGGGGTAGGGTTAGGGGTAGGGTTAGGGTTAGGGGTAGGGTTAGGGGTAGGGTTAGGTTAGGGGTAGGGTTAGGGGTAGGGTTAGGTTAGGGTTAGGGGTAGGGTTAGGGTTAGGTTAGGGTTAGGTTAGGGGTAGGGTTAGGGGTAGGGTTAGGGGTAGGGGTAGGGTTAGGGGTAGGGTTAGGTTAGGGGTAGGGCTAGGGTTAGGGCTAGGGTTGGGGCTAAATTTAGGGTTAGGGTTGGGGCTAAATTTAGGGTTAGGGTTGGGGCTAAATTTAGGGTTAGGGTTGGGGCTAAACTTAGGGTTAGGCTTCTTTCACACTTACGTTGGTACAGGGCCGTCGCAATGCGTCGGCCCGACATACCGACGCACGTTGTGAAAATTGTGCACAACGTGGGCAGCAGCTGTAGTTTTTCAACACATCTGCTGCCCAATCTATGTCCTGGGGAGGAGGGGGCGGAGTTACGGCCACGCATGCGCGGTCAGAAATGGCGGATGCGACGTACAAAAAAACGTTTCATTGAACTTTTTTTGTGCCGATGCTCCGCCAAAACACAACTGATCCAGTGCACGACGGAAGCGACGTGTGGCCATCCGTCACGATCCGTCGGCAATACAAGTCTATGGGCAAAAAACGCATCCTGCGGGCACATTTGCAGGATCCGTTTCTTGTCCAAAACGACGGATTGCGACGGAATGCCAAACGACGCAAGTGTGAAAGTAGCCCTAGGGCTAGGGTTAGAGTTGGGGCTAAAGTTGAGGGTTAGGGTTGGGGCTAAAGTTAGGGTTAGAGTTTGGATTAGGGTTAGGGTTTGGATTAGGGTTGGTATTAGGGTTAGGGTTGGCATTAGGGTTATGCTTGGGATTAGGGTTAGGTTTGGGATTAGGGTTAAGGTTAGGGTTGTGATTAGGGGTGTATTGGGATTAGGGTTAGGTTTGAGGTTAGGGTTGAGATTAGGATTAGGGGTGTGTTGGATTTAGGGTTTTGATTAGGGTTAGGGTTAGGGTTGACATTAGGGTTGTTTTGGGGTAAGGGTTGTGATTATGGTTAGGGTTAGTGATTAGGATTATGGATGAGGTTGGGATTAGGGTTAGGGGTGTGTTGGAGTTAGGGCTGGAGCTAGAATTGGGGGGTTTCCACTGTTTAGGTACATCAGGGGGTCTCCAAATACGACAGCCAATTTTGCGCTCAAAAAGTCAAATGGTGCTCCCTCCCTTCTGAGCTCTGCCGTGCGCCCAAACAGTGGGTTACCCCCACATATGGGGCATCAGCGTACTCGGGATAAATTGGACAACAACTTCTGGGGTCCAATTTCTCTTGTTACCCTTGTGAAAATAAAAACTTGGGGGCTACAAAATCTTTTTGTGAAAAAAATAATATTTTTTATTTTCACGACTCTGCATTCTAAACTTCTGTGAAGCACTTGGGCATTCAAAGTTCTCACCACACATCTAGATAAGTTCCTTGGGGGGTCTAGTTTCCAAAATGGGGTCACTTGTGGGGGGTTACTACAGTTTAGGTACATCAGGGGCTCTGCAATCGCAACATAATGCCCACAGACCATTCTATCAAAGTCTGCATTCCAAAAAGGCGCTCCTTCCCTTCCGAGCTCTGCCGTGCGCCCAAACAGTGGTTTACCCCCACATATGGTGCATCAGCGTACTCGGGATAAATTGGACAACAACTATTGCAGTCCAATTTCTCCTGTTACCCTTGTGAAAATAAAAACTTGGGGGCTACAATATCTTTTTTGTGGAAAAAAAATATTTTTTATTTTCACGACTCTGCATTCTAAACTTCTGTGAAGCACTTGGGCATTCAAAGTTCTCACCACACATCTAGATAAGTTCCTTGGGGGGTCTAGTTTCCAAAATGGGGTCACTTGTGGAGGGTTTCTACTGGTTAGGTACATCAGGGGCTCTGCAAACGCAACATAATACCCGCAGACCATTCTATCAAAGTCTGCATTCCAAAACGGCGCTCCTTCCTTCCGAGCTCTGCCGTGTGCCCAAACAGTGGTTTACCCCCACATATGGGGTACCAGCATACTCAGGACAAATTGGACAACAACTTTTGGGGTCCAATTTCTCTTGTTACCCTTGTGAAAATAAAAATTTGGTGTCTAAAAAATCTTTTTTGTGGAAAAAAAAAATATTTTTTATTTTCACGGCTCTGCATTATAAACTTCTGTGAAGCACTTGGGCATTCAAGGTTCTCACCACACATCTAAATAAGTTCCATGGGGGGTCTAGTTTCCAAAATGGGGTCACTTGTGGGGGATTTCTTCTGTTTAGGCACATCAGGGGCTCTCCAAACGCGACATGGCGTCCGATCTCAATTCCAGCCAATTCTACATTGAAAAAGTAAAACGGCACTCTTTCTCTTCCAAGCTCTGCGGTGCGCCCAAACAGTGGTTTACCCCCACATATTGGGTATCGACGTACTCAGGAGAAATTGCACAACAACTTTAGTGGTCTAATTTCTCCTGTTACCCTTGTGAAAATAAAAATTTGTGGGCAAAAAATCATTTTTGTAGAAACAATGCAATTTTTTTTTTCACGGCTCTACGTTATAAACTTCTGTGAAGCACATGGGGGTTCAAAGTGCTCGCCACACATCTAGATACGTTCCTTAAGGGGTCTAGTTTCCAAAATGGTGTCACTTGTGGGGGGTTTCCACTGTTTAGGCACATCAGGGGCTCTCCAAACGCGACATGGCGTCCAATCTCAATTCCAGCCAATTCTACATTGAAAAAGTAAAACGGCACTCCTTCTCTTCCAAGCTCTGCGGTGCGCCCTAACAGTTGTTTACCCCCACATATTGGGTATCAGCGTACTCAGGAGAAATTGCTCAACAACTTTTGTGGTCTAATTTCTCCTGTTACCCTTGTGAAAATAAGAATTTGTGGGCGAAAAGATCATTTTTGTGTAAACAAAAGCGATTTTTTATTTTCACGGCTCTACGTTATAAACTTCTGTGAAGCACTTGGGGGTTCAAAGTGCTCACCACACATCTAGATAAGTTCCTTAAGGGGTCTAGTTTCCAAAATGGTGTCACTTGTGGGGAGTTTCCACTGTTTAGGTACATCAGGGGCTCTCTAAATGTGACATGGTGTCCGATCTCAATTCCAGCCAATTCTGCATTGAAAAAGTCAAACGGCGCTCCTTCACTTCTAAGTTCTGCGGTGCGCCCTAACAGTGGTTTACCCCCACATATGGGGTATTGGCGTATTCAGGAGAAATTGCATAACAAAATTTATGGTTACATTTCTGTTTTTACACTTGTGAAAATAAAAAAAATGGTTCTGAATTAAGATGTTTGCAAAAAAAAGTTAAATGTTCATTTTTTCCTTCCACATTGTTTCAGTTCCTGTGAAGCACGTAAAGGGTTAATAAACTTCTTGAATGTGGTTTTGAGAACCTTGAGGGGTGTAGTTTTTAGAATGGTGTCACACTTTATTATTTTCTATCATATAGACCCCTCAAAATGACTTCAAATGTGATGTGGTCCCTAAAAAAAAATGGTGTTGTAAAAATGAGAAATTGCTGGTCAACTTTTAACCCTTATAACTCCCTAACAAAAAAAAATTTTGTTTCCAAAATTGTGCTGATGTAAAGTAGACATGTGGGAAATGTTATTTATTAACTATTTTTCATGACATATCTCTCTGATTTAAGGGCATAAAAATACAAAGTTCGAAAATTGCAAAATTTTAAAAATTTTCGCCATATTTCCGTTTTTTTCATAAATAATCGCAAGTAATATCGAAGAAATGTTACCACTAACATGAAGTACAATATGTCACGAAAAAACAATCTCAGAATCAGCGGGATCTGTTGAAGCGTTCCAGAGTTATAACCTCATAAAGTGACAGTGGTCAGAATTGCAAAAATTGGCCTGGTCATTAAGTACCAAATTGGCTCTGTCACTAAGGGGTTAATTGAGATCATTGTCTTGCTGAAATGTCCAAACATTTTTCCTTTATAATGACTTGTATATAAGGCACAATTTCAAAATGTATAATTAAAGTAAACCAAAATTGAATTTTTTGAATAAAAAATGGGAAATTTCAGTGTAATTTATGAAGGAAGCAAGAAGTACCAAAAGGTAAGGACTCAGATACTCCTTGTATTAGACAAAAAGGAGCGCCTCATGCACATTCTGTTCAAATTTTCATGTAGTGGTACTCTTAGACTCAAAAAGCTATGCACTAATTACAAATACTGCGAAAAATTACAAGCATACACCCTTGATGGTACCAACTGAAGTGCCTCACTCAATATTGCGAACAAAGTGTAGTTGTAGTACTCCTACACTCATAAAAACTTTGCACATAGTGCAAACCCTACCACCAATACAAGCAGGTTCATCCATATACCCTTAAAGACACCAACTAGAATGTCTCATAAAAAAATTAAGAAAGTGCAGTTGTGGTACTTCCACACTAATAAACAGTTTGCACAAAATGCAAAGCCAAGAAAAAATTCTAAGGATGATCATTCAGTCATCCATAGCCCCTAGAAGGCAGCAACTGGCAGTCTTCATTCAAATATTCATTAAATAACATTTGGAACACTTTATGTGCTGCTGTCATCTGGTAGTGTGGAAAAGTCAGATCTAATCCAGTCTTAATTCATTTTTAACACATTGATCCTGTCAGCACTTTCTGTTGAAAGACAAAAGGGCCTGTCTTTTATGATCACCCAGAGGCATTAAAAACCTGCTCAGACAAGATGCCAGTGGCAGGGCAGCACAACACCTCCAAGGCATAGAAGGATAGTTCATGCCAGGTGTCCAACTTTGAGACCCAGTAGCTGAAGGTTGCATTTGAATTAGGGAGTATGCTGGCTTGGTTGGCCAGGTGTTGCTTTACCATCTTTAAAAAGGTTTGTCTTCTAGTCAAAAATACCTGGTCATCAGGGCCTGTACACTGAGAGGGAGCTGTGAAATTGATCCAAACCTTTCACAGTGTTCCTCTTTCTCTGCTGTGTTCTCTTGTCTCTCCTCCTTGGTTGGGCAAGGAAGCTTGCACCCTGCCACTAGTGTTGTCTGATGGGAATCTTTTCCACATATTTTCAACAATAGCATTCTGGTATAGCATTATTTTACAAGAACCCTCCACCTCAGAAAGAAGAGATGCAAAGTTCTGCTTGTAGCATGAGTCTAGCAGGGTGAACAACCAGTACTGTTTTTTGGCCAACATGAATATAACGTGAGGGTCACGGTAAAGGCAGAGGTACATAAAGTCAGGAGTATGTGTCAAGTTCCCTACAGCCAAAACTTCCCTGTATCCAGCATGAAGACTACTCTCCATATCCTCCACTTTCATCTCTTCCTCCTCATTCTCTTTTTAGGGCATCTATGTAGGAGAGACAGGGTGAAATTTGTGTAGGTGCTAGCCTCTTTTGCGCTATCAGCCAGCTCCTATTCCTCTTCCTTTTCCTCAGCCTCCATCTCCTTATTGCTATCCAATCTGCACTGAGAACATGTGATAAGGCTGGGTACTATCTCCCTGTCTCATGTCGTCCTCCATCTCCACCTGGTCCGCATGCAAAGCTTCACATTTAATTGTCAGCAGCGACTGTTTAAGTAGGCACAGAAGCGGGATCATTGATCTGATAATGGTGTCATCGATGCTCATTATCTCAAAGTCTTGGAGACCTGCCCAAAGGTTAGATATTAATGTCCACTCTTCAGTTTTTATGTGGGGAGGCTCATCAGAATACCTAGTCATGTTGGAGCTGGTATTCCATAACTGGCCTCTCCTGCTCACAAAGCCTTGCAAGCATGTGCAATGTGAAGTTCCAGCGCGTGGTCACATCGCACACCAGTCAGTGATCTGGCACTTGTACGTTCTGCCACAACTCTGTCAGAGCTGCGGCAGCTGTAGCGGAGCTGTGGAAGAGGGTGTTGACACAGCCTACCTTGACCAGAAGCTCTGGCAAATCTGTGTAGGTTTTCTGAAATCACTGAACTACCAAGTGAGCATGTGGGCCAAGCTTAGTGTGAGAGCTTGCGATGCTTCACAGCTTCTACCAGATTACCCCCCTTATCACACATGACCATGCCTGGTTATAGGTTTAGCAGCAAGAGCCACAGATCTGTGTTATCTGTTATTCCTTTCAATAACTCTGCCGCAGTCTGCAGTTTGTCTCCGAGACAAATTAGCTTCAGAGGAGCCTTTTGCCTCTTCGCTGAGGCAGTGCTGCAGAGCTTCTAGCTTCTTGCTGATGCAGATGATGTGCTCTGAGATAGCACACTGGAAATGGAGGATGAGTAGGAGCATTAAGGGGGTGCAGGAACAGGTGTAGGAAGCCCATATAGAAGTAGAGCCAGCAAAGCTCAGTGTTGGTACATGTGCCGTGCAAGGGGGAAACTGGGCCCCGGGCCTCCGTACTGTTCACCCAGTGTGAAGTGAGGGAAATGTAGCATCTCTGGCCACAAGCATTTGCTTACATGTTGGTCGCTAAGTGGGCAATCCCAGTAACTGCTTAAATGTTCCTGGACACATGCTGGTACAAGGTGGGGACACCACAATGGTAGAAATAGTGGTGGCTGGGGACCGAGTACCGAGGAACCAAATTTGTACATCTGTAGCAGGACAGTTTTAGTTTTTTATTTCAAACCAACGAAATTTCACAGAAAACAAGTTCTACAGTATGTGTGACAATAGTCTCTTGTTGAACAACCAAATTTGTACACTGGTAGGGGGTGTTAGGAGTCGAGTTTCCTCTGCTGCACAGGGGGAATCTCGATCCGTGTCTGCTGCGGTCTCCCATTCGGTATCGGCCGCAGTGGGCTCTGCTCAGCGGAGACGTCGCTCCCAGCGTCTCGCTGGGGCTGATTCGGTGCATAGGGTCACTACTGCCTTTTCTGGCTTTCCTATGGTACCCTGCACTGATCTGCGGCGAGCGAGCCTCTCTGGGACTAAGTCCTTGTTTACTCACACTGAGCATGCCCAGGGCAGGGTCTCCCATTGGAGGTCGAGGGCCACATGTTCGGTCACATGCTCAGGTGCTGCAGTACATTCCATTGGTCCTTCTGGAAGGTCCTGAAAGGGCAAAACATGCTCAGGTACTGCAGCACTTTCCATTGGTCCTTCTGGAAGGTCCTGAAAGGGCAAAAACTTCAGTAGCAGCTTCCTGTGCTGCAACTATATAAACTGCGCATGACCGCACGGCCATGCGCTAGTATCGTCTTATGCTACATGCTTTGCGCCAATGTGGTCATGTGTTTGAATGTGTTCAGGGACCCGGCTGAAATAAGCCCCTAGAATGCTGGCACCTCCGGCGAGGAGATTGTGTTTAAGTGTGTTCAGGGACCCGGCTGAAATAAGCCCCTAGAATGCTGGCATCTCCGGCGAGGAGTTTTGTATGCATGCATGACCACTCACTGCTCACATCTGGGTAGTTGGCCTGTGCCTCTGTGAAAGTCTAACAGGGCACAAAGCTTTCCTCTCGCGGTTACTCTGTGAAGCTAACAGAGTTGGTATATACCGCCATATAGAGCCGCCATTATTTAGCAGCAGGTGCTTTCCTGCACGGTGGATCCCGGGTTGCGAACGCACCAATTCCATTTAATAAATTATATATTTGGTGCGTTCCGCCAACCCTAACAGGGGGCCATTTTGGTTTATATTTCAAACCAATGAAAATTCACAGAAAGCAAGTTCCACAGTATGTATGACAACACTCAATTTTTGGAACAAATATATTTTGTGAACTGTACCAGGCCAATTGGCTTTTAACATTTTTAACTCATTGTAATTTTACACAAAGCACATTAAACTGTATGGATGACTAATTGAATAGAGAAAAAAAATTGAATGTAAATAGTTTGAAAGTATAGTTGACATACGCTTACCTTCATAAACACTTTGCAGAAACTGCCAAGCCTGGAAAAAAGTATAAAGAGAGTAATACAGCGATCTTCTTCAGGTATCCACTTCTTCTTCTCCTTCCTCGGGAGGCTAGAGGGACTGCCTCCACCTGCTTCCTGGAGCCCAATTCCAATGTACCTGAGCTGTAAGTGACCTGACTTTGGGTAGTTTCAGAGCCCTCGACATGTAGAAATGTGCAACAGCCCCCTGTAATGCCTGAACCATCGCCTGCTTCCGCATAGGAGGTGGAGAACCCCCAAAAAAGTATGCTCTCCCTGGGGTGGTAGCCCTATCTTAAGATGCCTTGAGGAGTCTCTCCTGTTCATTTTTCAAAAAGGGTTCATCCTGTTCTCTTCCTTCTCGAATCACACCCACCTCATACCAGTAATGGTGACCCTCCATTTTGAGGAACGTTATCTTGGTTCCAGTTGTCAGCTCTTGCAGCCTTCAAGGCAAGTGTTCCATCTCTACTGCCAGCTTGTTGAACAGGATGTGATGACAGGTCCCAAACTGTTCTATGGACCCTCATCTCTGCTGCCGGCTGCATGTAATGATGTCAGTACTTTGCGGCTAGGAGGTCTGCTAGCATTTCTCCAGCCCTGTTTCTGGCTTGCCTTTTTTGTCTCTTCTGCAGTCCACTCACAAGTTTCTGCATCCTGGCTCTCCCATCCACAGTCCGCAATAGCAACAGCCATGATGGCTGCAGCCTGTGTCCGGGCCTTGATGATTCCAGTAAAGCGGCTGGTTCTGGACTACAGACTGCTGCTGGCTCATCTGTCGCCCCAGCATCCTCTGGCTCCAGTATTTTTCTGGTCACTTTCTCGGGGAGGGTCTTGAGTAATTCTGACACCTTTGTTGCACACCAAGTATGCTGCAATGTATGGTTTACTAACTGAATGCAGAATTTTGTTTAACTCTTCTTTGGAGTGTTATATGCAACAGAAATGTACCTTAGAACACAGAATACTCTATGGATGAGTAAGTGAATCCAGAAATTTTTTTCAACTCTTTTGTAGAGTGTTATATGCCACAGAAATGTACCCTAGAACACGGAATACTTTATGGATAAGTAAGTGAATCCACAAATATTTTCAATGCTTTTGTAAAGTGTTATATGCCACAGAAATGTACCACAGACCACATAATAGTATATGGATGAGTAATTGAATACAGAAAAAAATTCAATGCTTTTTTGCACTGTTATGTAACATCGAAATGCATCACAGACCATGTAATAGTATATGGATGAGTAATTTAACACAGAAAAAATATTTCAATGCTTTTTTGACTATTATATACAGTCATGGCCAAAAGTATTGACACCCCTGCAATTCTGTCAGATAATACTCATTTTCTTCCTGAAAATGATTGCAAACACAAAGTATTTGGTATTATTATCTTTATTTAATTTGTCTTAACCCTGCTGTTCTGTTCGGTCTGGGGAGACCTATTTTGAACTTTGGTATTTTTTGGGGTGTTCAAGATGCGGTTCTGAAACTTGTGGTTGATTGACTTAAATGAGGATGGGTCGGTCGGCCACGGGTTTCAGAGCCGCATCTTGAATATTTTAAAGAATATTGAAGTTCAAAGTCGGTCATTTTTGACCAACAGAACAGCAGGGTTAAATGACAAAACACAAAAGAGAATGAAGCAAAAAGCAAAACATTGATCATTTCACACAAAACTCCAAAAATGGGCCAGACAAAAGTATTGGCTCCCTCAGCCTAATACTTGGTTGCACAACCTTTAGCCAAAATAACTGCGACCAACCGCTTCCGGTAACCATCAATGAGTTTCTTACAATGCTCTGCTGGAATTTTAGACCATTCTTCTTTGGCAAACTGCTCCAGGTCTCTGATATTTGAAGGGTGCCTTCTCCAAACTGCCATTTTTAGATCTCTCCACAGGTGTTCTACGGGATTCAGGTCTGGACTCATTGCTGGCCACCTTAGAAGCCTCCAGTGCTTTCTCTCAAACCATTTTCTAGTGCTTTTTGAAGTGTGTTTTGGGTCATTGTCCTGCTGGAAGACCCATGACCTCTGAGGGAGACCCAGCTTTCTCACACTGGGCCCTACATTATGCTGCAAAATTTGTTGGTAGTCTTCAGACTTCATAATTCCATGCACACGGTCAAGCAGTCCAGTGCCAGAGGCAGCAAAGCAACCCCAAAACATCAGGGAACCTCCGCCATGTTTGACTGTAGGGACCGTGTTCTTTTCTTTGAATGCCTCTTTTTTTCTCTCCTGTAAACTCTATGTTGATGCCTTTGCCCAAAAAGCTCTAATTTTGTCTCATCTAACCAGAGAACATTCTTCCAAAACATTTTAGGCTTTTTCAGGTAAGTTTTGGCAAACTCCAGCCTGGCTTTTTTATGTCTCGGGGTAAGAAGTGGGGTCCTCCTGGGTCTCCTACCATACAGTCCCTTTTCATTCAGATGCCAACGGATAGTATGGGTTGACACTGTTGTACCCTCGGACTGCAGGGCAGCTTGAACTTCTTTGGATGTTAGTCGAGGTTCTTTATCCAACATCCGCACAATCTTGCGTTGAAATCTCTTGTCAATTTTTCTTTTCTGTCCACATCTAGGGAGGTTAGCCACAGTGCCATGGGCTTTAAACTTCTTGATGACACTGCGCACAGACACAGGAACATTCAGGTCTTTAGAGATGGACTTGTAGCCTTGAGATTGCTTATGCTTCCTCACAAATTGGTTTCTCAAGTCTTCAGACAGTTCTTTGGTCTTCTTTCTTTTCTCCATGCTCAATTTGGTACATACAAGGACACAGGACAGAGGTTGAGTCAACTTTAATCCATGTCAACTGGCTGCAAGTGTGATTTAGTTATTGCCAATACCTGTTAGGTGCCACAGGTAAGTTACAGGTGCTGTTATTTACACAAATTAGAGAAGCATCACATGATTTTTCGAACAGTGCCAATACTTTTGTCCACCCCCTTTTTTATGTTTGGTGTGGAATTATATCCAATTTGGCTTTAGGACAATTCTTTTTGTGTTTTTTCATTTAAGACAAATTAAATGAGGATAATAATACCAAATTATTTGTCTTTGCAATCATTTTTAGGAAGAAACTGAGTATTTTCTGACAGAATTGCCGGGGTGTCAATACTTTGGTCATGACTGTAGCACCACAAAGTACCACACACCACGTAAAAGTCTATGGATGAGATTAATTGAATACAGAAAAATGTTTAATGGCTGTGCTATGTAACATAAATGTTCCACAAAGCACCTAATACTCTATGGATGACAATATAGTTCATTTTTCACCCAAAAACTGAAAATGTGGTCGTGCTGCAGCTATATATTTAGCAACTGAAAGCATAACCTAAATGCCTGCCTAGAGACTGTATTAAGCCACTCTCCCTGCTCCTGCAATTTTCTCTCCCTGCCTAGGTTAAATGCAGATTGTATCTGATACAAATAGGAAAGCACAAGATTAGCCCTTATAAGGGATCTTAATGTAATATTTCAGCTTCAGTTCCAGTATGGAGACTACAGGACTCTGATTCGTTAAATCTCTGCACACACACCCTCCACTTTCTACCTGCAAAAGCAACTGTCACAGAGGTGTGCAGTGGTGTCAGTGTGCCAAGCCGGCCAGCTCCTGTACTTTTAAAACCCTTGATGATGTCACAATGCCAGCCAATCATAGTAATGCCACTACTAAGATGGCTACACATTAGCCCCACATGCTTATTGGCTGTGTACCGGGTGCCAAGCATGTGGGGGGATGTGAGTTTGTTATCGAGCACCGGCTAATGATCGCCAAGTAACGAGCACATCCAAGCACTGCGATACTCTAGTAATATCCAAGTATTGCCAAGCATGGTCACATTGTAGAAGGATCATCTTTATTCTCATTTGCACAAGGAAAGACTAGAAGCAATGGGATGAAACTGAATGGGAGGAGACACAGATTAGATATTAGAAAAAACTTTTTGACAGTTAGGGTGATCATTGAGTGGAACAGGCTGCCACGACAGGTGGTGAGTTCTACTTCAATGGAAGTCTTGAAACAGAGGCTGGACAGACATCTGTCTGGGATGATTTAGTGAATTCTGCTTTGAGCAGGGGGATGAACCAGATGACCCAGGATGTCCCTTCCAACTCTACCATTCTATGATTCTATGATCACACATCGCTATACAATACTTTTTATCCTTTTCATTTCTCATTACTACACATAACTTAATTTATGGACAGCTATGGTTTGATTTCTTTGCCTGTTTAGATTGAATGGGTTGTTACCAATATCTGGTGAGGATCTATTGTTGTAAGATAAGGGAAGGGTGAGCTTTGGAAACCATATCTTTAAATTTCTTTATTGAATCTAAGATAGGAAATAGAAAATGTATCAAATAATATTGATTAAAAATACGTTAGCCTTTTGTGACTTTAGCTCTTACGAAGATGTTTGTGTTTCCAAGGCAACAGATGACAAACAAACAAATGCCTAGACTGATCCAGTGGTCATACTCTCATTCTTCCCGATATTTCAGCCAACAGGAGTTCAATACAATACATTAAGTAGTATGTAATTTTGTAGATTGCAGCTCTCACTCAATTTACAGTAATATTAAAATCAATATATTTGACTTCAAAAACTTTCTGTGTAGTACAATCATTAAGCTATGCTCACACTGAATTTGGAGGCATTTAAAAAATAAGTTGTTTTTTTTTTCAGGCAGATACCGTTTCACGAAACTGTTTAAGATGTTTTAAAAAGGTTTAGAAGAGCTTTTTGTTTCCTGAAGTGTTCTTTGCAGAATTTTGATTGGACCGTAGCTAGTTTGGAGAGGTTTCCTCGAGATCCTCTTCAAAGAAGTGATATGCACTTTTTTTCCAACAGGTATTTTTCATAACTTCTTCAGGAAAAAAAAACTTATAAAACTTCTCATATGAACAGCAAAGTACATTTCCCACAGAAAAGAATTGGAAAAATTTTCCAAGAGCTTTTGGCAATACTGTTTTTTGCTGAGTTTTTGAAACAGAAACTCCAAGTGGATCGGGCAGCATGTTTCAGCTGTCAGGTTCCATTTAAATTATCTTTAAAAATGAGCTGTAACTTTTATTACCTTAAATAGTAAGAGCATATGTGGATTTTATCTAATTACAGCTGTTCGCACTTAGGAAACTGACCAAAAAGTTACCTGATATCCAAATACACAAACTGTAATTTAAGAGGTAGCTAAGTTTGCATTGAGAAATGAAGCGTTTCCTCCTACTCATGCATTTTGGCAGTCACCATTCTACCACTTCTCTAGTTTTAGTTGCTTTATCCACATGGATAAAGTTAGTTGTGAAGTGATGTCAGCTATTTAAGATTAATTTGTAAAACTTTATACATTTTATCTGGTTATTTATCTAAAGATTAAAATGGGCTAAACTCATGTAAGAAGAATGAAAAAAAACAAAACTTAAAAGGCTTGTACATTTTTTCTTATTAAATGCATGCATTCGGGGTGAAAAAAAATTCCATTTGGGTTTCATTAAAGATTTTTCAACATTTGGATGTTAGGCCATCCATGTTCACATTTTGAGTATTTGTTGACTTTTTAACCTTAGTATTTGTAAGCCAAATCCGGGAGTGGAACAATCAGATGAACAGTATAATAGAAACACGTCACCACTTCTGTATTTATCATCCACTCCTGGTTTTGGCTTACATATACTGAGGTAAAATGCTGACCAAATACTTAACATGTGCACGTGGCCTTAATTATTTTTTTTATTTCCCTGCACATTCAGCTTTGATGTGGTCTGTGGCCATAAAACAGCCAAGAGGATATCAGAATATGGGCTCATGTTCACTTGTGAGAAACTCGGATGAGTCTCGAATGTTAATACCTGGCGCTGCTGCCGGCACTCAGATTGGAGCATGCGGCCACATAGGAATACATGCAGCCGCATGCTCCGCAGTGCCAGGTGCAGTGCCGGGTATTGCCGTGCGAGACTCATCCGAGTTTCGCGCAAGTGAGTATGAGCCCTAAGACAGATAAAAGAGTTAGAAACTTCCCATCTGTCTGTCATATCAGGCTCAATGATGAATCTTCAGTTTACTTTATTGCAGCCGGCAATAAATAGTGCAACTCAAAGGCTACAGAAGGCAATTTTCTAAATGAAACCCAAATGGAGCACAAAATACATGCATTAAGGTAAAAAAAAATCCTTTTAGATGCTACGATATGACTGTTCATAATTTTGCATATTTCTTTGTCCCTGAATATATGTTTCATTGTTAAGTTAATATAGTTTTATTCTGCAGGATTCACTGTCCTGTGAATCCTGTTACTGCATGAAGAAATGAAAGTCTTCTGGGGAACAGTCTCAGGAAATAGTATGTTGTCCTAGTTTGGCCCATAAAGAACCTTAGCTGGCAGAATGATCATGATACTCTTCATCACTTTGATAGAAGGCAAAGGATATTTCTGTATAAGATGTGAGGCCTCAGTCATTGAAGTGGCCACTTGTTTATTTGTGGTATAGCATACTTGCCAACATTCTAGATTTGGCCACTAAAGTGTTAAGACTTATACTATTCCTTTCGAAAAGAGGACATTTTGCTTGGATCTTTGGCAGCCCCGAGTTTCAATTTTGAGCATTAAAATATTGGCATGTGTAGCATAGGCAGAGTGTGCCTGAGACGTTGCTGACTTGGACTGGTGGACCGAAAACTGGTGGTGGTGATTTGTGGATTGGTAAAAAATGGTCACCTGTGACTTTCACTCCAAATAAGACCTGGTGCGTGACACGCAGTTGAGATTGAGCTAGAATTTGACCAAAAACAATCTGGATAGAGTTCCATTGTGTGATAGTGAACCGACGAGTGGTTTGTGTGTGAGAAGTAGAGTCTTGAAAAGCTGAAAATTTTGTGACTGGAGTACCTGAATGGCCTAGTTGGGAAACCTATATGGTTGGAGATCCTTTCAAGCTAAACCCTTGAGAATCAGGAAACAGTGACAAAGGGACAAGAACTAAAATGTTAAAGATCTTGTCTTTCATGGAACCATGACAACTAGACCTTGTAGACTATATTTCTTGAGATGCAGGGACATTGGCAGATGGACAGTCACTGCCCTGAGAGCAAGGTCTGGGAGTTTAGAGATACTGCTTTAACTGAAAATAAGAGAGTAATAGACTCCTAACAAGTGATGGGATAGAGCAATGAGAGAGGCTATATCAAGTGATGCAGTTGGGTCTTTAGAAGTAACAGATAATTGAGCTGAAAAGATTGAGATAAAAGATTGACTTTGCTCTAATAACTTTGTTTTGTTCATTTGTCACTAAATGATTAGCTGTGATCCTTCTCTTGGGCACAGTATCTCATGCTAACAGACAAAAGAATTAATTAGCCCCTTAACGACCGCCGATACGCCTTTTAACGGCGGCAGTTAAGGGTACTTAAACCACAGTGCCGATAATTAACGGCGCTGTGGAAAAAGTGAATAGCGCCCCCCAGATTCGGATTTTCTCTGGGGTCTCGGTTGCTGGGGGTAGCCGAGACCCCAGAGAACATGATTCGGGTTTTTTTTTTACCGACCCCCGGGTTGCGATCGCCGGTTATTAACCGTTTACTGGCAGTCACAAAAAAAAAGCGATTTCCCATTTAATTTCTCTGTCCTCCGATGTGATTGCACATCAGAGGACAGAGAAATGGGGTCCCTGATAGCACCCCAATACTCACCTGTCTCACCGGTGCTCCTCGTGGCTCTTGATGGGCGCCGCCATCTTGTTCCGCCAAAAATGGAGTGCGCATGCGCAGTGCGCCCGCCGGCTAGCACCCGGAAAGTCTTTGGGGTCTCGGCTGCCAGGAGTAGCCGAGACCCCAAAGAACATGATCGGGGTCGGTTTTAAACAACCCCTGTTTTGCAATCGCCGGTAATTAACTGTTTACCAGCGGCCGCAAAAAAAAGTTATGTGTCATTCTCTATCCTCTGATGTGATCGCATATCAGAGGACAGAGAAATAGGGGATTCGGGGACCCTGCTATACTTACCGGTGTCCCTGGGTCCTCCTGCATCCCCTCCTGTCCGCCGGCTTCTTTATCCGGTAAGAAAATAGCGGGTGCATGCGCAGTGCGCCCGCCATGATCTGCCGGCCGGCAGCTAGAGGAGTTGGAGCTAAATTTAGGGTTAGGGTTAGGGTTGGGGCTAAATTTAGGGTTAGGGTTGGGGCTAAATTTAGGGTTAGGGTTAATGTTGGGGCTAAATTTAGGGTTAGGGCTAGGGTTAGGGCTAGGGTTAGGCTTCTTTCACACTTGTGCCGGTACGGGGCCGTCGTATTGCGTCGGCCCAACGTACCGACGCACGTTCTGAAAATTGTGCACAACGTGGGCAGCGGATGCAGTTTTTCAATGCATCTGCTGCCCAGTCTATGTCCTGGGGAGGACGGGGCGAAGTTACGGCCACGCATGCGCGGTCGGAAATGGCGAAAGTGACTTACAAAAAAAGTTAATAAACACCTACAAATAATGGCAAAACCCACAAAAAAGATATCATAAAAGGTATAACTTTATTGAAAGAAGAAAAAAATATAAAAACAGAAAACATAGTACTAAAATTCAAAAATACAATACAGGTGGGGGTTACATGAACAGGAGAAAGAAAGGTGGAAAACGCGCGTTTCGCATTGAAATGCTTCGTCCAGGGAAACGTGCGTCGGGTGTGGTGGATGCCTGGTTATCCTGCACCTGACCTGGTAAATATGTACATAATGTAATATTGTTTTATTTGCTACTTTACTAGTCTTACAGGACCCCTGTCGGCCTTTACTTTTATCTACTTATATGCCTTGGTTTAATCTCTCCATGCATATGGCTTACTAGACATAAGGTCTTACTTTGTTCCACTTGTTTGTAGCTTATTGCTTGTGTGTATAGCAGGTCAGTTGTGGATGACACATATATAGACTTTTTCCAGGCGTTTTCCACCTTTCTTTCTCCTGTTCATGTAACCCTCACCAGTATTGTATTTTTGAATTTTAGTACTATGTTTTCTGTTTTTATATTTTTTTCTTCTTTCAATAAAGTTATACCTTTTATGAAATCTTTTTTGTGGGTTTTGCCATTATTTGTAGGTGTTTATTACCAATACTATGGCCTTTAGCTAGGACATGTATATACAGTGGGGCAAAAAAGTATTTAGTCAGTCAGCAATAGTGCAAGTTCCACCACTTAAAAAGATGAGAGGCGTCTGTAATTTACATCATAGGTAGACCTCAACTATGGGAGACAAACTGAGAAAAAAAAATCCAGAAAATCACATTGTCTGTTTTTTTAACAATTTATTTGCATATTATGGTGGAAAATAAGTATTTGGTCAGAAACAAAATTTAATCTCAATACTTTGTAATATATCCTTTGTTGGCAATGACAGAGGTCAAACGTTTTCTGTAAGTCTTCACAAGGTTGCCACACACTGTTGTTGGTATGTTGGCCCATTCCTCCATGCAGATCTCCTCTAGAGCAGTGATGTTTTTGGCTTTTCGCTTGGCAACACGGACTTTCAACTCCCTCCAAAGGTTTTCTATAGGGTTGAGATCTGGAGACTGGCTAGACCACTCCAGGACCTTGAAATGCTTCTTACGAAGCCACTCCTTCGTTGCCCTGGCGGTGTGCTTTGGATCATTGTCATGTTGAAAGACCCAGCCACGTTTCATATTCAATGCCCTTGCTGATGGAAGGAGGTTTGCACTCAAAATCTCACGATACATGGCCCCATTCATTCTTTCATGTACCCGGATCAGTCGTCCTGGCCCCTTTGCAGAGAAACAGCCCCAAAGCATGATGTTTCCACCACCATGCTTTACAGTAGGTATGGTGTTTGATGGATGCAACTCAGTATTCTTTTTCCTCCAAACACGACAAGTTGTGTATCTACCAAACAGTTCCAGTTTGGTTTCATCAGACCATAGGACATTCTCCCAAAACTCCTCTGGATCATCCAAATGCTCTCTAGCAAACTTCAGACGGGCCCGGACATGTACTGGCTTAAGCAGTGGGACACGTCTGGCACTGCAGGATCTGAGTCCATGGTGGCGTAGTGTGTTACTTATGGTAGGCCTTGTTACATTGGTCCCAGCTCTCTGCTGTTCATTCACTATGTCCCCCCCGCGTGGTTCTGGGATTTTTGCTCACCGTTCTTGTGATCATTCTGACCCCACGGGGTGGGATTTTGCGTGGAGCCCCAGATCGAGGGAGATTATCAGTGGTCTTGTATGTCTTCCATTTTCTAATTTTTGCTCCCACTGTTGATTTCTTCACTCCAAGCTGGTTGGCTATTGCAGATTCAGTCTTCCCAGCCTGGTGCAGGGCTACAATTTTGTTTCTGGTGTCCTTTGACAGCTCTTTGGTCTTCACCATAGTGGAGTTTGGAGTCAGACTGTTTGAGGGTGTGCACAGGTGTCTTTTTATACTGATAACAAGTTTAAACAGGTGCCATTACTACAGGTAATGAGTGGAGGAAAGAGGAGACTCTTAAAGAAGAAGTTACAGGTCTGTGAGAGCCAGAAATCTTGATTGTTTGTTTCTGACCAAATACTTATTTTCCACCATAATATGCAAATAAATTGTTAAAAAAACAGACAATGTGATTTTCTGGATTTTTTTTTCTCAGTTTGTTTCCCATAGTTGAGGTCTACCTATGATGTAAATTACAGACGCCTCTCATCTTTTTAAGTGGTGGAACTTGCACTATTGCTGACTGACTAAATACTTTTTTGCCCCACTGTAGGTGTTTTGTTTTTTACAAAAAAAGTTGCATTGAACTTTTTTTGTGACGACTGTCTGCCAAAACACAGCGGATCCAGTGCACGACGGACGCGACGTGTGACCATCAGTCGCGATTTGTCGGCAAAACAAGTCTATGGGCAAAAAACGCATCCTGTGGGCACATTTGCAGGATCCGTTTGTCCAAAATGATGGATTGTGATGGATGCCACACGACGCAAGTGTGAAAGTAGCCTTAGGACTAGGGTTAGGGTTAGGGTCGGGGCTAAAGTTAGGGCTAGGGTTAGGGGTTAGGGTTGGGGCTAAAGTTAGAGCTAGGGTTGGGTTAGGGTTGGGGCTAAATTTAGGGTTAGGGCTAGGGTTAGGACTAGGGTTGGGGCTAAAGTTACGGTTAGGGCTAGGGTTAGGGTTGGGGCTAAAGTTAGGGCTAGGGTTGCAGCTAAAGTTTGGGTTAGAGTTGGGATTAGGGTTAGGGTTTGGACTAGGGTTGTATTAGGGTTAGAGTTGGCATTAGGGTTACGCTTGGGATTAGGGTTAGGTTTGGGATTAAGGTTAAGGTTAGGGTTGGGATTAGGGTTAGGGGTGTATTGGGATTAGGGTTAGGTTTGAGGTTAGGGTTGAGATTAGGATTAGGGGTGTGTTGGATTTAGGGTTTTGATTAGGGTTATGGTTTGGGTTGAGATTAGGGTTGTTTTGGGGTTAGGGTTGTGATTATCATTAGGGTTGTGATTAGGATTATGGATTGGGTTGGTATTAGGGTTAGGGGTGAGTTGGGGTTAGGGCTGGAGTTAGAATTGGGGGGTTTCCACTGTTTAGGTACATCAGGGGGTCTCCAAACACGACAGCCAATTTTGTGCTCAAAAAGTCAAATAGTTCTCCCTCCCTTCTGAGCTCTGCCATGCGCCCAAACAGTGGTTTACCCCCACATATGGGGCATCAGCATACTCGGGATAAATTGGACAACAACTTTTGGGGTCCAATTTCTCCTGTAACCTGTGTGAAAATAAAAACATGGGGGCTAAAAAATCTTTTTTGTGGAATAAAAAATATTTTTTATTTTCACAACTCTGCATTATAAACTTCTGTGAAGCACTTGGGCATTCAAAGTTCTCACCACAAATCTAGATAAGTTCCTTGGGGGGTCTAGTTTCCAAAATGGGGTCACTTGTGGTGGGTTTCTACTGTTTAGGTACATCAGGGGCTCTGCAAACGCAACATAATGTGTTGTGAATTCTGTGGCAGAGCTCCCTCCTGTGGTCACAAGTGGTACTTCGGCTGATTCTCTCTGTGAGCTTCCGTTGGTGGAGGAGAGTGGTACTGCGGCTTCTGAGTTTCCTTCCTCAGGTGATGTGGTGAAGTCGTTATGTGCTGCTCTATTTAACTCCACCTAGTGCTTTGATCCTGGCCTCCAGTCAATGTTCTAGTATTGGACCTGTTTCCTCCTGGATCGTTCCTGTGGCCTGCTGCTCTGCATAGCTAAGTTCCGCTTTGCTATTTTGTTTGCTGTTTTTTCTGTCCAGCTTGTCTATTTGTTTTTTCTTGCTTGCTGGAAGCTCTGGGACGCAGAGGGTGTACCTCCGTGCCGTTAGTTCGGTACGGAGGGTCTTTTTGCCCCCTTTGCGTGGTTTTTGTAGGGTTTTGTGTTGACCGCAAAGTAACCTTTCCTATCCTCGGTCTGATCAGTAAGTCGGGCCTCACTTTGCTAAATCTATTTCATCTCTACGTTTGTCTTTTCATCTTAACTCACAGTCATTATATGTGGGGGCTGCCTTTTCCTTTGGGGTATTTCTCTGAGGCAAGGTAGGCTTATTTTCTATCTTCAGGCTAGCTAGTTTCTCAGGCTGTGCCGAGTTGCATAGGGAGCGTTAGGCGCAATCCACGGCTGCCTCTAGTGTGGTTGGAGAGGATTAGGGATTGCGGTCAACAGAGTTCCCACGTCTCAGAGCTCATTCTATGTTTTTGGGTTATTGTCAGGTCACTGTATGTGCTCTGACCTCTATGTCCATTGTGGTACTGAATTACCTTATCATAACAATAATGCCCGCAGACCATTGTATCAAAGTCTGCATTCTAAAACGGCGCTCCTTCCCTTCCGAGCTCTGCCGTGCGCCCAAACAGTGGTTCCCACCACACATGGGGTACCAGCATACTCAGGACAAATGGGACAACAACTTTTGTTGTCCAATTTCTCTTGTTACCCTTGTGAAAATAAAAACTTGGGGGCTAAAAATCTTTTTTGTGGAAAAAAAAATATTTTTTATTTTCACGACTCTGCATTATAAACTTCTGTGAAGCACTTGGACATTCAAAGTTCTCACCACACATCTAGATAAGTTGCTTGATGGGTCTAGTTTCCAAAATGTGGTCACTTGTGGGGGGTTTCTACTGTTTAGGTACATCAGGGGCTCTGCAAACGCAACAGAACGCCCGCAGACCATTCTATCAAAGTTTGCATTCTAAAACGGCGCTCCTTCCCTTTCGAGCTCTGCCATGCGCCCAAATAGTGGTCCCCCCCACATATGGGGTATCAGCCTACTCAGCATAAACTGCACAATAAATCTTGGGGTCCAATTTCTCCTGTTACTCTTGTGAAAGTAAAAATTTGGGGGTGAAAAGATAATTTTTGTGGAAAAAATATTATTTTTTTATTTTCATGGCTCTACATTATAAACTTCTGTGAAGCAGTTGGGGGTTCATAGTGCCCACCACACATCTAGATATGCTAATTGGGGGGTCTAGTTTCCAAAATGGGGTCACTTGTGGGGGGTTTCTACTGTTTAGGTACATCAGGGGCTCTGCAAATGCAACATGACGCCCGCAGGCCATCCCATCAAAGTCTGCATTTCAAAACGTCACTACTTCACTTCCGAGCCTCGGCATGTGCCAAGTGGCGCTCCTCCCTTCCGAGCCCCAATGGGTGCCCAAACAGTGCCCCCTCACATATGGGGTATCAGCATACTCAGGACAAACTGGTAAACAGATTTTGGGGTCCAATGTCTCCTGTTACCCTTGAGAAAGTAAAAAATTGCAGGCTAAAAAAACATTTTTGAGGGAAAAAAAAGGATTTTTTATTTTCACGGGTCTACGTTATAAACTTCTGTGAAGCACTTGGGGGTTCAAAGTGCTCACCACACATCTAGATAAGTTCCTTTAGGGGTCTAGTTTCCAAAATGGTGTCACTTGTGGAGCACTTCCACTGTTTAGGCACATCGTGGCTCTCTAAACGTGACATGGCATCCGATCTCAATTCCAGCCAATTCTGCATTGAAAAAGGCAAACGGCGCTCCTTCTCTTCCAAGCTCTGTGGTGCGCCCAAACAGTGGTTTACCCCCACATATTGGGTATCGGCGTATTCAGGAGAAATTGCACAACAAAACTTATGGTTAAATTTCTGTTTTTACACTTGTGAAAATAAAAAAAAATGGTTCTGAAGTAAAATGTTTGCAAAAAAAGTTAAGGCTGCTTTCACACATCAGGTTTTTTGTTTCAGGCACAATCCGGCAATTTTTGAAAAAAACAGATCCGTTTTTTTTTTTTACGCCGGATCAGGTTTTCCCATAGAGTTGTATTAGCACCAGATGGTGCCTGACGGCCGGACGTTTCATCCGTTTTTTTCCGGATCCGTCCAAATAGTCGTTTCTGGCAGACGGAGAAAACATCCACTGCAACGTTTTTTGTCCGGCGGAAAAAACGCACATAGACGGAATCGGCCAAAAACACATGAAACGGACGTGTGAAACCATGAATACGGCAGCTGGATCTGGTTTCCAATGCATTTTCCATACAAATCATGACATTTTGCCGTTCTGGTCTCTCTCTCTCTCAAAAGATCCATGTGCATTGAAAAGGACCGGATCCAGCTAAAAAATGGATCCGGCGCATCAGTTTTTCACAATTTTGGTCGGATCCGTTTTTTAAAACATTAGCCGGATTTAGCCTGAAAATAAAAACCTGATGTGTGATAGTAGCCTTAATGTTCATTTTTTCCTTCCACATTGTTTCAGTTCCTGTGAAGCACGTAAAGGGTTAATAAACTTCTTGAATGTGGTTTTGAGCACCTTGAGGGGTGCAGTTTTTAGAATGGTGTTACACTTGGTTATTTTCTATCATATAGACCCCTCAAAATGACTTCAAATGTTATGTGGTCCCTAAAAAAATGGTGTTCTAAAAATGAGAAATTGCTTGTCAACTTTTAACCCTTATAACTCCTTAACAAAAAAAAAGGTTATTCCAAAAATTATGCTGATGTAAAGTAGACATGTGGGAAATGTTATTTATTAACTATTTTTGTGACATATCTCTCTGATTTAAGGGCATAAAAATGCAAAGTTTGAAAATTGCAAAATTTTAAAAATTTAAAAATTTTCGCCTTATTTCCATTTTTTTCATAAATAATTGCAAATAATATCGAAGAAATGTTACCACTAACATGAAGTACAATATGTCATGAAAAAACAATCTCAGAATCAGCGGGATCCGTTGAAGCGTTCCAGAGTTATAACCTCATAAAATGACAGTGGTCAGAATTGTAAAAATTGGCTTGGTCATTAAGTACCATATTGGCTCTGTCACTAAGGGGTTAAGCAACTTTTCAAGCTTAAAAAATACATAGTATTACTTACCTGTCACAGCGCCAATACTGAGCTCCTCTTTTTCCTTCCCAGGTGGTCAACTGACAAGGGCTTGTGCATATCTGCTTAGTGTGGTAACCCAGAGCGTATATCAGTTGTCATCATCCCAGGCTTTTTAAGACTGCCTAACGCAGTTGTCTGAACACTCAACTCTGTTACTTCAAGGTACCTGTCAGCAGACATAGCACGGTAAATGTGTTAAAGGTGTCCATCTCACAACTTAGCTCTTCTCTTCCTGGGTACTATCCAGGCATTCAGCTCTGCTAGTTCAAGGTACCTGTTGGCACACTGTTCCTGAGTGCTGTTTGAACATTTGGTTCTGTTACTTTAAAGTTCCTCTCTGCCAGCTTAGCTCTGCTGTTCACGGATGCTCTCCGCACACTCAGCTGTGCATCAAGGTTCTACATCCCTCTGCTGTTCCATGGTGCCATTAGCAAACACTCTGCTGCATCTAGGTGCCTGTCTAGCTACACAATTCTAGTGTTCCAAAGTGTTGTCTACACATTAAACTCTACAACATCAATTTGCCAATCTGTTTACAAGACTCCAAAATATGATTGCTTGTCCAGACACTGACTGTAGGATTTCAACCATACATATTTAACTCTAAAATACATAATGACATATCAAACCTCTGACCACATTCCGTAATTGACAAGATGTTGAAATACTATGATTTGTACCCTATTTGGTGTAAAGTTTACTCTACAATCCCTTAACTATGCAAGAGAGAAGGAAATAATGATTATTCTTAGAAGCATGTTGGTAGGTACGGGGTACAGAGAGGATAATTTGGATCCTAATTAGGATAGACAAAATGTGTTGGAAGCAGTTGTGTCTGTGTGGCACCCCTGAGGGTCCAGTCGCCACAGAGGTACTGCACCTCAGCCAGAGGTGTGGTGCCCCAACTCTCTGGTAAGGAGGGGACACTATACAGAACCCTGACAATAGCACCCATCACTAGACCTCTCCAGGCCAGGGAGGAATTAGTTAGAAGGTGTGGGTGGAGACTGCAAGAGGAGTTGTTATAGAAACCACGGAGAAGTTAAGGGAGTGGAGTGAGAGAGAGTTGGAGCAGGGGACTGAAGCTTGTAGGAGCTTGTCCCAGCATGAGAGAGGAAAGTCAGGAGAGAGAACCCTTGAGAAGGAACGAAGGGTACCTTGGGGCATGGGAGGTGTGGAAGCCACCCACGCTGACAGTCATCAGGTGGAGGGACTAGGTCACAGTGGGGGACCGGCCCAGAACTAGTGGAGGTACTACAGGTCCCAGCTAAGAAACTGGAGGCTGTCATATCGTTATGTGCGACAGCCACAGCCACGCACAGCTCGCTGAAAAGGGAGTCACAGACGGTCAAGTGGACAGTGAGGACATTGCCCGACAGGACCCGCAACCATCGGCTTAGGACACTGTGTGTGGAGTGCAGGGCAGGAGAGGTGGGGGGTCTGAACAAGTACTCCAAGCTACTGGAGAGTTGGCTGAACCACTGACCCGGAGGACACAGCACCCGGCTGGGTACCATACTCTGAGAACTGTGAGTAAAACTTGAAGACTGCACACTGCTGTGTCCTCTCAATTCTTTCCTGCGCTGTAAAAACTCTGCTGCATCACCATCAGTCCCAGCGGTCTCCTTAAGCAGCATCGGCCATCTGTAGCCGAACACCACAGGTAGCATCATGAACAATTCCCCTATCCCCTACAAACATTTCCTCATACTTTTATTGCGCGCCCAGGGCCACGGACCGGGTCACTGCTGCCGTGACCACCCCTTTAAGAACCGTCCGACCTGGTTCCGACTATCCCACGGCCCTAGCGGGTGTCGCACCATGATAGGGTCAAACTCAAAACCAGACTGTCCAACAAACTAAATAAGCTGTGCCAAATGCCTAACCAAACTCCACTGCATTGCCAAAACCAGTTCTGCTATATCTGTGAATTGCATAAAAAAATATGTTTTCCCTCAAAACATTATTGTATTATATTAACTTTACAAAATCCATAGTTAATTATAAATTGTCAGAATATTTCCAAGGGATATTGAAAGGCATGCTTACTTTGCAGACTAAACCATGCGTTAAACACATTTGATTATATCTCATAAGTGACACTGTACAGTGATGAATTAGGAAATAAAAATAGGCTGAGTATGCGTTTCCTTTCCAGAATCACTTTCTTTTGATGATGTATCATATAGTTTTGTGCTTGAATGAAGCTGAAGTTAATCATTCAATCGCAATGAATCATTAAAAACCAATCAGTCGTAAACAGAACGTAAAAACTCTAAACAGGTTCGTTCGGCTCCTGCCAGGACGGCTTGTTGTGTGTCTGCACTTAGCTGTGAAGGATTTTTTAAATGCTCGAGCTTTAATTACTTTTTATTGTGAACATAAATAAGCGCTTATGCTATGGGAATTCGTACTGTAAAAGCTATAGTGTGAGCAGTCACATAAATTGATGATGGCTAATTCTCAGTTCTCAAGGGGTTGTCTGATTTAGAAAACCCATTTTCAAATTTCCTGATGTAATGGAAGGAGCTTTGTATAGGCCCCTCATCTATTAGCCAGTGTGCAGTAGGGGTGGGCAACAAAGAACGTGTCATGCTATGGAGGTCCAAGATCTATAAATTATCCATACAGCGTAGTGCGGTTATAAGGTAGAAGCACACATGTTCCTGAGTTCTTACATCAATCACTATTCAATATTAGCGGCCCCAGCACCAGTGATCCCAGTACTGGCCAGAATAGCGCAGGATTCTATATTAGTGAGGCTGCTTTCACACTGGCGTTGTTTTGAATACGTCGCAATGCGTCATTTAGGGGAAAAAACGCATCCTGCAAAGTTGTTTGCAGGATGCATTTTTGCCCCATAGAGTAACATTACCGACGCATTGCGACGTATTGACACACGTCGCAACCGACATGCGACGGTTGTGCCGCGTTGAGGCGGACTGCCGGGAGCAAAAAACGTTGAATGTAACGTTTTTTGCTGCCGACGGACCGCTTTTTCTGACCGCGCATGCGCGGCCGGAACTTCGCCCCCACCTCCTTGCACCTCACAATGGGGCAGCGGATGCGCCAGAGAAATGCATCCGCTGCACCCGTTGTGCGGCACATCAAACGCTAGCGTCAGAATCTCGGCCCAACGCACTGCGACGGGCCGAATCCGACGCTAGTGTGAAAGTAGCCTTATCCAGTAAAGTGCCAAATATAATTTTGTAAAACTTTCCGCTGCATCAAAAACACATGTAATCCGCACCTAAGTATATCAGCAAAGTCTTGTCAAAGCCAAACACCAGGAAAATTAAAAAACAAAGCAGCTTTATTTAAAAAAATGACACTCAAACAAGAGTCAAAAACGCAATAAAAACATAGATTAAAAAATGCACTCAAAAACACAACAAAAAGGTCAAGTACCCTAATTTAATTAATAGGTGCAAGAAATCAAAAACTCAACAAAAGCTCATTGTGGGAATAAAGCCTTAGGGATTTATAGCTACTGTATAGGTCAGGTGCACATGTACAGTATTCAGTCAGTATTTTACCTCAGTATTTGTAAACCAAATCCAGGAGTGGGTGATAAATGCAGAAGTGGTGCATATGTTTCTATTATACTTTTTGCCTGATTGTTCCTCTCCTGGTTTTGATTTAGAAATACTGATGTAAAATACTGACCAAATACTGAACATGTGCATGAGGCCTAATTCTGTATATTGAACTAATACATTTGATATCAGAAAATTCTCTTTAGATTATCACCAGTTTATTATCATTTCCACTCTCTATCATTTAAAATGAAACTCGCGTTTACCGGAATGAAGTGGATTCCCATGAATTTTCTCTTCCATTCATTTGGTATTTGATGTATTTGATGGTATCTGGATGTGTTGCTGGATACACCCTACTTTGCATCTATGTGGTTGTGGCCGACGTAGTCTTCATCCGTGCACCACCCAAGGGATTTGCTCTTAACATGAATGGACTTTAATTGTGAGCTGGAATTTTATTCCTTTTTTTTGTTACTTTTGAAGGGATTAATGAACAAAACGCAAAGGATTTCTTAAACACAGTATGTCTTTGGAGTGTGGACGAAAGCAAGAGTAAACCCACACAAACACAGGGAGACCATTCAAACTCATTGCAGATGTTGTCCTTGGTGGGATTTCAATAAAAAAAACAAAGATCTGCAAGACTGCAGTGCTAACCACTAAAGGTACCGTCACACTAAGCGACGCTGCAGCGATGCCGACAACGATCCGGATCGCTGCAGCGTCGCTGTTTGGTCGCTGGAGAGCTGTCACACAGACAGCTCTCCAGCGACCAACGATGCCGGTAACCAGGGTAAACATCGGGTTACTAAGCGCAGGGCCGCGCTTAGTAACCCGATGTTTACCCTGGTTACCATCGTTAAAGTAAAAAAAACAACCACTACATACTTACCTACCGCTGTCTGTCCCCGGCGCTGTGCTTCTCTGCTCTGGCTGTGAGCACAGCGGCCGGAAAGCAGAGCGGTGACGTCACCGCTGTGCTTTCCGGCTGCCCGGCGCTCACAGCCAGAGCAGAGAAGCACAGCGCCGGGGACAGACAGCGGTAGGTAAGTATGTAGTGGTTGTTTTTTTTACTTTAACGATGGTAACCAGGGTAAACATCGGGTTACTAAGCGCGGCCCTGCGCTTAGTAACCCGATGTTTACCCTGGTTACCAGTGAAGACATCGCTGAATCGGTGTCACACACGCCGATTCAGCGATGTCTGTGGGGAGTCCAGCGACCAAATAAAGTTCTGGATTTTCTTCCCCGACCAGCGACAGCACAGCAGGGGCCTGATCGCTGCTGCCTGTCACACTGGACGATATCGCTAGCGAGGACGCTGCAACGTCACGGATCGCTAGCGATATCGTCCAGTGTGACGGTACCTTAAGCCACCCACTTCTACTAGTGGACACAATGTGGACAATATACAGTAATGGCCGAAAGTGTTGACACCTTGAAATTGTCCCAGAAAGTGAAGTAATTTTTTTTTAGAAATTTATTGCAATTACACAAGTTTTGTTATACAAATGCTTATTACCTTTGTGTGTATTGGAACAACACAAAAAGCAGAGAAAAAATGGCAAATTTGCCATAATTTCACACTATAATTAAATGGGAATTCTCATCTTAGAATAGTATAATGCCTCTGGGATCTCTGTCAATGCTGATTTTAATGGCGCAAACGTGGATTAAGACTGAGAAGCAGCCTCTCCATTCCTAATATGCAAATGGAATAAAGGATAATTACATTTTTAGATTTATTGATTCAATGGTGAATAATTTGCCCTTAGGAATGATGCCTTGCATGAAGATGGGATGCGCCGGACCAAGAAGAGTGACACCCTTGGAGCGGACCGCCCCGCAAGTGAGTATAATGAAAGTTATTTTTCTTCTCTTGCAGGTTGGGTTGGGGGCAGATGTACAGCATTATAGATTATAGTATTCTTTTTTGTGTGTCGAGTTTGCCATTTTTGACTGCGCATGTGTGGCTAAAACTCTGCCCCCTCCTCCCCGGACATTACAATGGGGCAGCGGAGGCGTTGAAAAACTGCATCTGCTGCCCCCTTTGTTCATTTCTTTCGCAACGTGCGTTGGTGCATCGGGTGTTATGGACCTGGTGGTTAGGAGCACCCGGCACGACCTGATAGTTAAACTCACACAGGACAAGCTCTGGGATGTGGGAGCTCTGCTGACCGCAGGCCCTAATCCTATCACAACAACTAGAAATAGCCGTGGAGCGTTCCTGACAAGGAGCAAGGAAGACAGACTCAGGTGGAGCTAAATAGCAAGGCAGCCAACGAGCTCACCAAAACACCTGAGGGAGGAAGCCCAGAGACTGCAATACCACTTGTGACCACAGAAGTGAACTCAGCCACAGAATTCACAACAGTCCATATCTACACCTGTGTTCTGAACCAACCAAAGGTTTAGGGGAAAAGAAAGACAAAACACAGTGCAAAGAAAAAAAAATGGTCTCAGAACTTCTCTTATCCCTCTATTGAGATGTATTAATACTTTGGGCCAGCTGTACTGTTATGGACCTGGTGGTTAGGAGCACCCGGCATGACCTGATAGTTAAACTCACACAGGACAAGCTCTGGGATGTGGGAGCTCTGCTGACCGCAGGCCCTAATCCTATCACAACAACTAGAAATAGCTGTGGAGCGTTCCTGACTCTCCCTAGACGCCTCTTCACAGCCTAAGAGCTAGCTAGCCCTAGAGATAGAAAATAAAGCCTACCTTGCCTCAGAGAAATTCCCCAAAGGAAAAGGCAGCCCCCCACATATATTGACTGTGAGTAAAGATGAAAGTCACAAACGCAGAAATGAAACAGGTTACAGCAAAGGGAGGCCAGACTTACTAAACAGACAGAGGATAGGAAAGGTATCTTTGCGGTCAGCACAAAAAACTACAAAAGACCACGCAGAGTGTGCAAAAAGACCTCCGCACCGACTAACGGTGCGGAGATGCCACTCTGCATCCCAGAGCTTCCAGCTAGCAAGACAAAATCATGATAACCAGCTGGACAAGGAAACAATGAACAAATAATAACTATCAGGAGCTTAGCTTCTGCTGGAGAAGACAGGTCACCAGAAAGATCCAAGAGCGAACTGAACCAATGCAGGAACATTGACAGCTGGCATGGAGTAACGATCTGAGTGGAGTTAAATAGAGCAGCCAACCAAAGGATAAACCACGTCACCTGTGTAAGGAACCTCAGAAGCAGCAGCTTCACTCACAGCCACCAGAGGGAGTCCATGGACAGAACTCGCCGAAGTACCATTCACGACCACAGGAGGGAGTTCGACAACAGAATTCACAACAGTACCCCCTCCTTGAGGAGGGGTCACCGAACCCTCACCAGAGCCCCCAGGCCGATCAGGATGAGCCAAATGAAAGGCACGAAACAGATCGGCAGCATGAACATCAGAGGCAAAAACCCAGGAATTATCCTCCTGACCATAACCCTTCCACTTGACCAGGTACTGGAGCTTCCGTTTCGAAACACGAGAATCCAAAATCTTCTCCACCACATACTCCAACTCCCCCTCGACCAACACCGGGGCAGGAGGATCAACGGAGGGAACCATAGGCGCCACATATCTCCGCAACAACGACCTATGGAACACATTATGGATGGCAAAAGAAGCTGGAAGGTCCAAACGAAATGACACAGGATTAAGAACTTCAGAAATCTTATATGGCCCAATGAAACGAGGCTTAAACTTAGGAGAGGAAACCTTCATAGGAACATGACGAGATGACAACCAAACCAAATCCCCAACACGAAGTCAAGGACCAACACAGCGCTGGCGGTTAGCCAAACGTTGAGCCTTCTCCTGGGACAATGTCAAATTGTCCACCACATGAGTCCAAATCTGCTGCAACCTGTCCACCACCGTATCCACACCAGGACAGTCCGAAGGCTCAACCTGCCCTGAAGAGAAACGAGGATGGAAACCAGAATTACAGAAAAAAGGAGAAACTAAAGTATCCAAGCTGGCCCGATTATTAAGGGCGAACTCAGCCAAAGGCAAGAAGGACACCCAATCATCCTGATCAGCAGAAACAAAGCATCTCAGATATGTTTCCAAAGTCTGATTAGTTCGTTCGGTTTGGCCATTTGTCTGAGGATGGAATGCCGAGGAAAAAGACAAATCAATGCCCATCCTAGCACAAAAGGATCGCCAAAACCTTGAAACAAACTGGGAACCTCTGTCCGAGACGATGTTCTCTGGAATGCCATGCAAACGAACCACATGCTGGAAAAACAATGGCGCCAAATCAGAGGAGGAGGCAATTTAGACAAGGGTACCAAATGGACCATCTTAGAGAAGCGATCACAAACCACCCAAATGACCGACATTCTTTGAGAAACAGGGAGATCAGAAATAAAATCCATGGAAATATGCGTCCAGGGCCTCTTCGGGACCGGCAAGGGCAAAAGCAACCCACTGGCACGAGAACAGCAGGGCTTAGCCCGAGCACAAGCCCCACAGGACTGCACAAAAGAACGCACATCCTGTGACAAAGAAGGCCACCAAAAGGATCTAGCCACCAAATCTCTGGTACCAAAGATTCCAGGATGACCAGCCAACACCGAACAATGAACCTCAGAGATAACTCTACTGGTCCATCTATCAGGGACAAACAGTTTCTCCGTAGGACAACGGTCAGGTCTATCAGCCTGAAACTTCTGCAGCACGTGCCGCAAATCAGGGGAGATGGCAGACAAAATTACCCCCTCTTTAAGAATACCCGCCGGCTCCGGAACACCCGGAGAATCAGGCATAAAACTTCTTGACAGGGCATCAGCCTTCACATTCTTAGATCCCGGAAGGTATGAAACCACAAAATCAAAACGGGAGAAAAAGAGCGACCATCGAGCCTGTCTAGGATTCAACCGTTTGGCAGACTCGAGATAAGTCAAATTCTTGTGATCCATCAAGACCACCACGCGATGTTTAGCTCCTTCAAGCCAATGTCGCCACTCCTCGAATGCCCACTTCATGGCCAACAACTCTCGATTGCCAACATCATAATTGCGCTCAGCAGGCGAGAATTTTCTAGAAAAGAAGGCACATGGTTTCATCACCGAGCCATCAGAACTTCTTTGCGACAAAACAGCCCCTGCTCCAGTCTCAGAAGCATCAACCTCGACCTGAAACGGGAGCGAAACATCTGGCTGGCACAACACAGGGGCAGAAGGAAAATGACGCTTCAACTCCTGAAAAGCCTCTACAGCCGCAGAGGACCAATTGACCACATCAGCACCTTTCTTGGTCAAATCAGTCAACGGTTTAGCAATACTAGAAAAATTAGCAATGAAGCGACGGTAAAAATTAGCAAAGCCCAGGAACTTCTGCAGGCTCTTCACAGATGTCGGCTGAGTCCAATCATAAATGGCCTGAACTTTAACAGGGTCCATCTCGATAGTAGAAGGGGAAAAAATGAAACCCAAAAATGAAACCTTCTGAACTCCAAAGAGATACTTTGACCCCTTCACAAACAAGGAATTCGCACGAAGGACCTGGAACACCATTCTGACCTGCTTCACATGAGACTCCCAATCATCCGAAAAGACCAAAATGTCATCCAAATATACAATCATGAATCTATCCAGGTACTCTCGGAAGATATCATGCATAAAGGACTGAAACACAGATGGAGCATTAGAAAGCCCGAATGGCATAACCAGGTACTCAAAATGGCCCTCGGGCGTATTAAATGCTGTTTTCCATTCATCGCCCTGTTTAATTCGCACAAGATTATACGCACCACGAAGATCTATCTTGGTGAACCAACTAGCCCCCTTAATCCGAGCAAACAAATCAGACAGCAGCGGCAAAGGATACTGAAATTTGACTGTGATCTTATTAAGAAGGCGGTAATCAATACAAGGTCTCAAAGAGCCATCCTTCTTGGCCACAAAAAGAACCCTGCTCCCAATGGTGACGACGATGGGCGAATATGACCCTTCTCCAAGGATTCCTTTATATATCTCCGCATAGCGGCGTGCTCTGGCACAGATAAAGTAAACAGACGGCCCTTAGGAAACTTACTACCAGGAATCAAATTAATAGCACAATCGCAATCCCTATGAGGAAGTAGGGCACCGGATTTGGGCTCTTCAAATACATCCCGGTAATCTGATAAATACTCAGGGACTTCAGAAGGAGTGGAAGGCGAAATTGACAATAATGGAACATCACCATGTACCCCCTGACAACCCCAGCCGGACACAGACATAGATTTCCAATCCAACACTGGATTATGGACCTGTAGCCATGGCAACCCCAAAACGACCACATCATGCAGATTATGCAACACCAAAAAGCGAATATCCTCCTGATGTGCAGGAGCCATGCACATGGTCAATTGAGTCCAGTATTGAGGTTTATTCTTGGCCAAAGGCGTAGCATCAATTCCTCTCAATGGAATAGGATACTGCAAGGGCTCCAAGAAAAAACCACAGCGCCTGGCAAACTCCAAGTCCATCAAATTCAGGGCAGCGCCTGAATCCACAAACGCCATAACAGAATAGGATGACAGAGATCAAATCAGAGTAACGGACAAAAGAAATTTAGACTGTACAGTACCAATGGTGGCAGACTGTTCTGAAAGGCAATTCAGTATCACAATGGACATGGAGGTCAGAGCACATACAGTGATCTGACAATAACCCAAAATAATAGAACGAGCTCTGAGACGTGGGAACTCTGCAGACCGCAATCACTGATCCTCTCCAAACACAACTAGAGGCAGCCGTGGATTGCGTCTAACGCTACCTATGCAACTCGGCACAGCCTGAGAAACTAACTAGCCTGAAGATAGAAAAAATAAGCCTACCTTGCCTCAGAGAAATACCCCAAAGGAAAAGGCAGCCCCCCACATATAATGACTGTGAGTAAGATGAAAAGACAAACGTAGGGATGAAATAGATTCAGCAAAGTGAGGCCCGATATTCTAGACAGAACGAGGATAGGAAAGATAACTTTGCGGTCTACACAAAACCCTAAAGAAAACCACGCAAAGGGGCAAAAAGACCCTCCGTACCGAACTAACGGCACGGAGGTACACCCTTTGCGTCCCAGAGCTTCCAGCAAAACAAATAGACAAGCTGGACAGAAAAAAATAGCAACAAATAGCAAAGAAGCACTTAGCTATGCAGAGCAGCAGGCCACAGGAATGATCCAGAGAAACACAAATCCAACACTGGAACATTGACAGGAACCATGAATCAAAGCATTAGGTGGTGTTAAGTAGAGAAGCACCTAACGACCTCACCAGATCACCTGAGGGAGGAAAGTCAGAAGAAGCAGCAGTACCAGTTTCCTCCACAAACGGAAGCTCCCAGAGAGAATCAGCCGAAGTACCACTTGTGACCACAGGAGGGAGCTCTGCCACAGAATTCACAACAGTACCCCCCCCTTGAGGAGGGGTCACCGAACCCTCACCAGAGCCCCCAGGCCGACCAGGATGAGCCACATGAAAGGCACGAACAAGATCGGGAGCATGGACATCAGAGGCAAAAACCCAGGAATTATCCTCCTGAGCATAACCCTTCCATTTAACCAGATACTGGAGTTTCCGTCTTGAAACACGAGAATCCAAAATCTTCTCCACAATATACTCCAATTCCCTCTCCACCAAAACCGGGGCAGGAGGGTCAACAGATGGAACCATAGGTGCCACGTATCTCCGCAACAATGACCTATGGAAGACGTTATGTATGAAAAAAGAATCTGGGAGGGTCAGACGAAAAGACACAGGATTAATAACCTCAGAAATCCTATAAGTACCAATGAAACGAGGTTTAAACTTCGGAGAGGAAACCTTCATAGGAATATGATGAGAAGATAACCAAACCAGATCCCCAACACGAAGTCGGGGACCCACACGGCGTCTGCGATTAGCGAAACGTTGAGCCTTCTCCTGGGACAAGGTCAAATTGTCCACTACATGAGTCCAAATCTGCTGCAACCTGTCCACCACAGTATCCACACCAGGACAGTCCGAAGACTCAACCTGTCCTGAAGAGAAACGAGGATGGAACCCAGAATTGCAGAAAAATGGCGAAACCAAGGTAGCCGAGCTGGCCCGATTATTAAGGGCGAACTCAGCCAAAGGCAAAAAGGACACCCAGTCATCCTGATCGGCAGAAACAAAGCATCTCAGATAGGTTTCCAAGGTCTGATTGGTTCGTTCGGTCTGGCCATTAGTCTGAGGATGAAAAGCCGAGGAAAAAGACAAGTCAATGCCCATCCTACCACAAAAGGCTCGCCAAAACCTCGAAACAAACTGGGAACCTCTGTCAGAAACGATATTCTCTGGAATGCCATGCAAACGAACCACATGCTGGAAGAACAATGGCACCAAATCAGAGGAGGAAGGCAACTTGGACAAGGGTACCAGATGGACCATCTTAGAAAAGCGATCACAGACCACCCAAATGACTGACATCTTTTGAGAGACGGGAAGATCTGAAATAAAATCCATAGAGATATGTGTCCAAGGTCTCTTCGGGACCGGCAAGGGCAAAAGCAACCCACTGGCACGAGAACAGCAGGGCTTAGCCCGAGCACAAATCCCACAGGACTGCACAAAAGAACGCACATCCCGCGACAGAGACGGCCACCAAAAGGATCTAGCCACTAACTCTCTGGTACCAAAGATTCCAGGATGACCAGCCAACACCGAACAATGAACCTCAGAGATCACTTTATTTGTCCACCTATCCGGGACAAACAGTTTCTCCGCTGGACAACGATCAGGTTTATTAGCCTGAAATTTTTGCAGCACCCGCCGCAAATCAGGGGAGATGGCAGACACAATTACTCCTTCCTTGAGGATACCCGCCAGCTCAGATAAACCCGGAGAGTCGGGCACAAAACTCCTAGACAGAGCATCCGCCTTCACATTTTTAGAGCCCGGAAGGTACGAAATCACAAAGTCAAAACGGGCGAAAAACAGCGACCAACGAGCCTGTCTAGGATTCAAACGCTTAGCAGACTCAAGATAAGTCAGGTTTTTATGATCAGTCAATACCACCACGCGATGCTTAGCTCCTTCAAGCCAATGACGCCACTCCTCGAATGCCCACTTCATGGCCAGCAACTCTCGGTTGCCCACATCATAATTCCGCTCAGCAGGCGAAAACTTCCTGGAAAAAAAAGCGCATGGTTTCATCACTGAACAATCAGAACCTCTCTGCGACAAAACAGCCCCCGCTCCAATCTCAGAAGCATCAACCTCGACCTGGAACGGAAGAGAAACATCAGGTTGACACAACACAGGGGCAGAAGAAAAATGACGTTTCAACTCCTGAAAAGCTTCCACAGCAGCAGAAGACCAATTGACCAAATCAGCACCCTTCTTGGTCAAATCGGTCAGTGGTTTGGCAATACTAGAAAAATTGCAGATGAAGCGACGATAAAAATTAGCAAAGCCCAGGAACTTTTGCAGACTTTTCAGAGATGTCGGCTGAGTCCAATCATGGATGGCTTGGACCTTAACAGGATCCATCTCGATAGTAGAAGGGGAAAAGATGAACCCCAAAAATGAAAACTTCTGCACACCAAAGAGACACTTTGATCTCTTCACAAACAAAGAGTTAGCATGCAGGACCTGAAAAACCGTTCTGACCTGTTTCACATGAGACTCCCAATCATCCGAGAAGATCAAAATGTCATCCAAGTACACAATCAGGAATTTATCCAGGTACTCTCGGAAGATGTCATGCATAAAGGACTGGAACACTGATGGAGCATTGGCAAGTCCGAATGGCATCACTAGATACTCAAAATGACCCTCGGGCGTATTAAATGCAGTTTTCCATTCATCGCCTCGCCTGATTCGCACCGGATTATACGCACCACGAAGATCAATCTTGGTGAACCAACTAGCCCCCTTAATCAGAGCAAACAAATCAGATAACAAAGGCAAGGGGTACTGAAATTTAACAGTGATCTTATTAAGAAGGCGATAATCTATACAAGGTCTCAGCGAACCATCCTTTTTGGCTACAAAAAAGAACCCTGCTCCTAATGGCGACGATGACGGGCGAATATGCCCCTTCTCCAGGGATTCCTTCACATAACTGCGCATAGCGGTGTGCTCAGGCACGGATAAATTAAACAGTCGACCTTTTGGGAATTTACCACCAGGAATCAAATTGATAGCACAATCACAATCCCTATGCGGAGGTAGGGCATCGGACTTGGGCTCATCAAATACATCCCGGTAATCAGACAAGAACTCTGGAACCTCAGAAGGGGTGGATGACGAAATTGACAAAAATGGAACATCACCATGTACCCCCTGACAACCCCAGCTGGACACCGACATGGATTTCCAATCCAATACTGGATTATGGGCTTGTAGCCATGGCAACCCCAACACGACCACATCATGCAGATTATGCAACACCAGAAAGCGAATATCCTCCTGATGTGCAGGAGCCATGCACATGGTCAGCTGGGTCCAGTATTGAGGCTTATTCTTGGCCAAAGGCGTAGCATCAATACCTCTCAATGGAATAGGACACTGCAAGGGCTCCAAGAAAAACCCACAACGCTTAGCATATTCCAAGTCCATCAAATTCAGAGCAGCGCCTGAATCCACAAACGCCATGACAGAATATGATGACAAAGAGCAGATCAAGGTAACGGACAGAAGAAATTTTGACTGTACCATACCAATGGTGGCAGACCTAGCGAACCGCTTAGTGCGCTTAGGACAATCAGAGATAGCATGAGTGGAATCACCACAGTAGAAACACAGCCCATTCAGACGTCTGTGTTCTTGCCGTTCAACTCTGGTCAAAGTCCTATCGCACTGCATAGGCTCAGGTTTAAGCTCAGGTAATACCGCCAAATGGTGCACAGATTTACGCTCACGCAAGCATCGACCGATCTGAATAGCCAAAGACATAGACTCATTCAAACCAGCAGGCATAGGAAATCCCACCATGACATCCTTAAGGGCTTCAGAGAGACCCTTTCTGAACATAGCTGCCAGCGCAGATTCATTCCATTGAGTGAGCACTGACCATTTTAAAAATTTCTGGCAATATACCTCTATCTCATCCTGACCCTGACAAAGAGCCAGCAAATTCTTTTCTGCCTGATCCACTGAATTAGGCTCATCGTACAGCAATCCGAGCGCCAGGAAAAACGCATCGATATTACTCAATGCAGGATCTCCTGGCGCAAGAGAAAATGCCCAGTCCTGAGGGTCGCCACGCAAAAAAGAAATAATAATCAAAACCTGTTGAACTGGATCACCAGAGGAACGAGGTTTCAAGGCCAGAAATAACTTACAATTATTTTTGAAACTCAGAAACTTAGTTCTATCTCCAAAAAACAAATCAGGAATAGGAATTCTTGGTTCTAACATAGATTTCTGATCAATAGTGTCTTGAATCTTTTGTACTCTTGCCGAGAGCTGATCCACAAATGAAGACAGACTTCTAATGTCCATCGCTACACCTGTGTACTGAACCACCCAAATGTCTAGGGGAAAAAAAAGACAAAACACAAAGCCAAGAAAAAAAAATGGTCTCAGAACTTCTTTTTTCCCTCTATTGAGAATCATTAGTACTTTTGGCTTCCTGTACTGTTCTGAAAGGCAATTCAGTATCACAATGGACATGGAGGTCAGAGCACATACAGTGATCTGACAATAACCCAAAATAATAGAACGAGCTCTGAGACGTGGGAACTCTGCAGACCGCAATCCCTGATCCTCTCCAAACACAACTAGAGGCAGCCGTGGATTGCGCCTAACGCTACCTATGCAACTCGGCACAGCCTGAGAAACTAACTAGCCTGAAGATAGAAAAAATAAGCCTACCTTGCCTGAGAGAAATACCCCAAAGGAAAAGGCAGCCCCCCACATATAATGACTGTGAGTAAGATGAAAAGACAAATGTAGGGATGAAATAGATTCAGCAAAGTGAGGCCCGATATTCTAGACAGAACGAGGATAGGAAAGATAACTTTGCGGTCTACACAAAACCCTAAAGAAAACCACGCAAAGGGGCAAAAAGACCCTCCGTACCGAACTAACGGCACGGAGGTACACCCTTTGCGTCCCAGAGCTTCCAGCAAAACAAATAGACAAGCTGGACAGAAAAAAATAGCAACAAATAGCAAAGAAGCACTTAGCTATGCAGAGCAGCAGGCCACAGGAATGATCCAGAAAAACACAAGTCCAACACTGGAACATTGACAGGAAGCATGAATCAAAGCATTAGGTGGGGTTAAGTAGAGAAGCACCTAACGACCTCACCAGATCACCTGAGGGAGGAAACTCAGAAGCAGCAGTACCAGTTTCCTCCACAAACGGAAGCTCTCAGAGAGAATCAGCCGAAGTACCACTTGTGACCACAGGAGGGAGCTCTGCCACAGAATTCACAACAGCAGACCTAGCGAACCACTTAGTGCGCTTAGGACAATCGGAGATAGCATGAGTGGATTCACCACAGTAAAAACACAGCCCATTCCGACGTCTGTGTTCTTGCCGTTCAGCTCTGGTCAAAGTCCTATCACACTGCATAGGCTCAGGCCTATGCTCAGAGAATACCACCAGATGGTGCACAGCTTTGCGCTCACGCAAGCGCCGATCGATCTGAATGGCCAAGGACATAGACTCATTCAGACCAGCAGGCGTGGGAAATCCCACCATGACATCCTTAAGGGCTTCAGAAAGACCCTTTCTGAAAATTGCCGCCAGGGCACACTCATTCCACTGAGTAAGCACAGACCACTTTCTAAACTTCTGACAGTACACCTCCGCTTCATCCTGACCCTGACACAAAGCCAGCAAGATTTTCTCTGCCTGATCGACTGAATTTGGTTCATCAAAAAGCAATCCAAGCGCCAGAAAAAACGCATCAACATCACGCAATGCAGGATCTCCTGGCGCAAGGGAAAATGCCCAGTCTTGAGGGTCACCACGCAACAAAGAAATAATGATTTTTACTTGTTGAACGGGGTCACCAGAGGAGCGGGGTTTCAAAGCTAGAAACAGTTTACAATTATTTTTGAAATTGAGAAACTTAGATCTATCCCCAGAAAATAAATCAGGAATAGGTATTCTAGGCTCTAACATAGGATTCTGAACCACAAAATCTTGAATGTTTTGTACCCTTGCAGTGAGATGATCCACACAAGAGGATAGACCTTGAATGTCCATTGTTATGGCAGGCAATCAGGCAACACAGCGTGCAGTAATCAGCGCACATACAGAGATCTGGCAATAACCAAAAACAATAGGACGAGCTCTGAGACGTGGAATCTCTGTAGACTGCAGTACCTGATCTATCCTCACACAACTATAAGCAGCAGTGGATTGCGCCTATCACTACCTATGCAACTCGGCACTGCCTGAGGAGCTGACTAGCCTGAAGATAGAAATACAAGCCTGACTTACCTCAGAGAAATACCCCAAAGGAATAGGCAGCCCCCCACATATAATGACTGTTAGCAAGATGAAAAGACAAACGTAGGAATGAAATAGATTCAGCAAAGTGAGGCCCGATATTCTAGACAGAGCGAGGATAGCAAAGAGAACTATGCAGTCTACAAAAAACCCTAAAACGAAAACCACGCAAAGGGGCAAAAAGACCCACCGTGCCGAACTAACAGCACGGCGGTGCACCCCTTTGCTTCTCAGAGCTTCCAGCAAAAGTTAATAGCAAGCTGGACAGAAAAAACAGAAAACAAACTAGAAGCACTTATCTAGCAGAGCAGCAGGCCCAAGGAAAGATGCAGTAGCTCAGATCCAACACTGGAACATTGACAAGGAGCAAGGAAGACAGACTCAGGTGGAGCTAAATAGCAAGGCAGCCAACGAGCTCACCAAAACACCTGAGGGAGGAAGCCCAGAGACTGCAATACCACTTGTGACCACAGAAGTGAACTCAGCCACAGAATTCACAACAGTACCCCCCCCTTGAGGAGGGGTCACCGAACCCTCACCAGAACCCCCAGGCCGACCAGGATGAGCCACATGAAAGGCACGAACAAGATCTGGGGCATGGACATCAGAGGCAAAAACCCAGGAATTATCTTCCTGAGCATAACCCTTCCATTTGACCAGATACTGGAGTTTCCGTCTAGAGACACGAGAATCCAAAATCTTCTCCACAATATACTCCAATTCCCCCTCCACCAAAACAGGGGCAGGAGGCTCCACAGATGGAACCATAGGTGCCACGTATCTCCTCAACAACGACCTATGGAATACATTATGTATGGAAAAGGAGTCTGGGAGGGTCAGACGAAAAGACACCGGATTGAGAATCTCAGAAATCCTATACGGACCAATAAAACGAGGTTTAAATTTAGGAGAGGAAACCTTCATAGGAATATGACGAGAAGATAACCAAACCAGATCCCCAACACGAAGTCGGGGTCCCACACGGCGTCTGCGATTAGCGAAAAGCTGAGCCTTCTCCTGGGACAAGGTCAAATTGTCCACTACCTGAGTCCAGATCTGCTGCAACCTGTCCACCACATAATCCACACCAGGACAGTCCGAAGACTCAACCTGTCCTGAAGAGAAACGAGGATGGAACCCAGAATTGCAGAAAAATGGAGAGACCAAGGTAGCCGAGCTGGCCCGATTATTAAGGGCGAACTCAGCCAACGGCAAAAAGGACACCCAATCATCCTGGTCTGCAGAAACAAAACATCTCAGATATGTTTCCAAGGTCTGATTGGTTCGTTCGGTCTGGCCATTAGTCTGAGGATGGAAGGCCGAGGAAAAAGATAGGTCAATGCCCATCCTACCACAAAAGGCTCGCCAGAACCTCGAGACAAACTGGGAACCTCTGTCAGAAACAATATTCTCAGGAATGCCATGTAAACGAACCACATGCTGGAAGAACAAAGGCACCAAATCAGAGGAGGAAGGCAATTTAACCAAGGGCACCAGATGGACCATTTTAGAAAAGCGATCACAGACCACCCAAATGACCGACATTTTTTGAGAAACGGGAAGGTCAGAAATGAAATCCATCGAAATATGTGTCCAAGGCCTCTTCGGGACCGGCAAGGGCAAAAGCAACCCACTGGCACGTGAACAGCAGGGCTTAGCCCTAGCACAAATTCCACAGGACTGCACAAAAGCACGCACATCCCGTGACAGAGATGGCCACCAGAAGGATCTAGCAACCAACTCCCTGGTACCAAAGATTCCTGGATGACCGGCCAGCACCGAACAATGAAGTTCAGAGATAACTTTACTAGTCCACCTATCAGGGACGAACAGTTTCTCGGCCGGACAACGATCAGGTTTATTAGCCTGAAATTTCTGCAACACTCTCCGCAAATCAGGGGAGATGGCAGACACAATGACTCCTTCCTTGAGGATACTCGCCGGCTCAGATAACCCCGGAGAGTCGGGCACAAAACTCCTAGACAGAGCATCCGCCTTCACATTTTTAGAGCCCGGAAGGTATGAAATCACAAAATCAAAACGAGCAACAAATAACGACCAACGGGCCTGTCTAGGATTCAAGCGCTTGGCAGACTCAAGATAAGTAAGGTTCTTATGATCAGTCAAAACCACCACGCGATGCTTAGCACCCTCAAGCCAATGACGCCACTCCTCGAATGCCCACTTCATGGCCAGCAACTCTCGGTTGCCCACATCATAATTACGCTCAGCAGCAGAAAATTTCCTGGAAAAGAAAGCACATGGTTTGAACACTGAGCAACCAGAACCTCTCTGTGACAAAACCGCCCCTGCACCAATCTCAGAAGCATCAACCTCGACCTGGAACGGAAGAGAAACATCAGGTTGACACAACACAGGGGCACAGCAAAAACGACGCTTCAACTCCTGAAAAGCTTCCACGGCAGCAGAAGACCAATTAACCAAATCAGCACCCTTCTTGGTCAAATCGGTCAATGGTCTGGCAATGCTAGAAAAATTACAGATGAAGCGACGATAAAAATTAGCAAAGCCCAGGAATTTCTGCAGACTTTTTAGAGATGTCGGCTGAGTCCAATCCTGGATGGCCTGAACCTTAACCGGATCCATCTCGATAGTAGAAGGGGAAAAGATGAACCCCAAAAATGAAACTTTCTGCACACCGAAGAGACACTTTGATCCCTTCACGAACAAGGAATTAGCACGCAGTACCTGGAAAACCATTCTGACTTGCTTCACATGAGACTCCCAATCATCTGAGAAGATCAAAATGTCATCCAAGTAAACAATCAAGAATTTATCCAGATACTCACGGAAAATGTCATGCATAAAAGACTGAAAAACAGATGGAGCATTGGCAAGTCCGAACGGCATCACCAGATACTCAAAATGACCCTCGGGCGTATTAAATGCCGTTTTCCATTCATCTCCCTGCCTGATTCTCACCAGATTATACGCACCACGAAGATCAATCTTAGTAAACCAACTAGCCCCCTTAATCCGAGCAAACAAGTCAGAAATCAATGGCAAGGGATACTGAAACTTAACAGTGATCTTATTATGAAGGCGGTAATCAATACACGGTCTTAGCGAACCATCCTTCTTGGCTACAAAAAAGAACCCTGCTCCCAATGGTGACGACGATGGGCGAATATGTCCCTTCTCCAGGGACTCCTTCACATAACTGCGCATAGCGGTGTGTTCAGGTACGGACAAATTAAATAAACGACCCTTAGGGAATTTACTACCAGGAATCAAATCGATAGCACAATCACAATTCCTATGCGGAGATAGGGCATCAGACTTGGACTCTTCAAATACATCCTGAAAGTCCGACAAGAACTCTGGGATGTCAGAAGGAATGGATGACGAAATAGACAAAAATGGAACATCACCATGTACTCCCTGACAACCCCAGCTGGTTACCGACATAGAGTTCCAATCCAATACTGGATTATGGGTTTGTAGCCATGGCAACCCCAACACGACCACATCATGCAAATTATGCAGTACCAAAAAGCGAATAACTTCCTGATGTGCAGGAGCCATGCACATGGTCAGCTGGGCCCAGTACTGAGGCTTATTCTTGGCCAAAGGTGTAGCATCAATTCCTCTCAACGGAATAGGACACCGCAAAGGCTCCAAGAAAAATCCACAACGTTTAGCATAATCCAAATCCATCAGATTCAGGGCAGCGCCTGAATCCACAAACGCCATGACAGAATATGATGACAAAGAGCACATTAAGGTAATGGACAAAAGGAATTTGGACTGTACAGTACCAATAACGGCAGAGCTATCGAACCGCCTAGTGCGTTTAGGACAATTAGAAATAGCATGAGTAGAATCACCACAATAGAAACACAGTCTGTTCAGACGTCTGTGTTCGTGCCGTTCTACTTTAGTCATAGTCCTGTCGCACTGCATAGGCTCAGGCTTACTCTCAGACAATACCGCCAGATGGTGCACAGATTTACGCTCGCGCAAGCGACGACCGATCTGAATGGCCAAGGACATAGACTCATTCAAACCAGCAGGCATAGGAAATCCCACCATTACATCCTTAAGAGCTTCAGAGAGACCCTTTCTGAACAAAGCCGCTAGTGCAGATTCATTCCACAGAGTGAGTACTGACCATTTCCTAAATTTCTGACAATATACTTCTACATCATCCTGACCCTGGCATAAAGCCAGCAGATTTTTCTCAGCTTGATCCACTGAATTAGGCTCATCGTAAAGCAATCCCAGCGCCTGGAAAAATGCATCAACATTACTCAATGCAGAATCTCCTGGTGCAAGAGAAAACGCCCAGTCCTGTGGGTCGCCGCGCAAAAAAGAAATAATAATCAAAACCTGTTGAATAGGATTACCAGAAGAATGAGGTTTCAAGGCCAAAAATAGCTTACAATTATTTCTGAAGCTCAGGAACTTAGTTCTGTCACCAAAAAACAAATCAGGAATCGGAATTCTTGGTTCTAGCATCGATTTCTGATCAATAGTATCTTGAATCTTTTGTACATTTACAACGAGATTATCCATTGAGGAGCACAGAGCCTGAATATCCATGTCCACAGCTGTGTCCTGAAGCACTCTAATGTCTAGGGGAAAAAAAAGACTGAAGACAGAGCTAAGAAAAAAAAATGATGTCAGGATTTCTTTTTTCCCTCTATTGGGAATCATTGGAGGGCTCCTTGTACTGTTATGGCAGGCAATCAGGCAACACAGCGTGCAGTAATCAGCGCACATACAGAGATCTGGCAATAACCAAAAACAATAGGACGAGCTCTGAGACGTGGAATCTCTGTAGACTGCAGTACCTGATCTATCCTCACACAACTATAAGCAGCAGTGGATTGCGCCTATCACTACCTATGCAACTCGGCACTGCCTGAGGAGCTGACTAGCCTGAAGATAGAAATACAAGCCTGACTTACCTCAGAGAAATACCCCAAAGGAATAGGCAGCCCCCCACATATAATGACTGTTAGCAAGATGAAAAGACAAACGTAGGAATGAAATAGATTCAGCAAAGTGAGGCCCGATATTCTAGACAGAGCGAGGATAGCAAAGAGAACTATGCAGTCTACAAAAAACCCTAAAACGAAAACCACGCAAAGGGGCAAAAAGACCCACCGTGCCGAACTAACAGCACGGCGGTGCACCCCTTTGCTTCTCAGAGCTTCCAGCAAAAGTTAATAGCAAGCTGGACAGAAAAAACAGAAAACAAACTAGAAGCACTTATCTAGCAGAGCAGCAGGCCCAAGGAAAGATGCAGTAGCTCAGATCCAACACTGGAACATTGACAAGGAGCAAGGAAGACAGACTCAGGTGGAGCTAAATAGCAAGGCAGCCAACGAGCTCACCAAAACACCTGAGGGAGGAAGCCCAGAGACTGCAATACCACTTGTGACCACAGAAGTGAACTCAGCCACAGAATTCACAACAGTCCATATCTACACCTGTGTCCTGAACCAACCAAAGGTTTAGGGGAAAAGAAAGACAAAACACAGTGCAAAGAAAAAAAAATGGTCTCAGAACTTCTCTTATCCCTCTATTGAGATGTATTAATACTTTGGGCCAGCTGTACTGTTATGGACCTGGTGGTTAGGAGCACCCGGCATGACCTGATAGTTAAACTCACACAGGACAAGCTCTGGGATGTGGGAGCTCTGCTGACCGCAGGCCCTAATCCTATCACAACAACTAGAAATAGCTGTGGAGCGTTCCTGACTCTCCCTAGACGCCTCTTCACAGCCTAAGAGCTAGCTAGCCCTAGAGATAGAAAATAAAGCCTACCTTGCCTCAGAGAAATTCCCCAAAGGAAAAGGCAGCCCCCCACATATATTGACTGTGAGTAAAGATGAAAGTCACAAACGCAGAAATGAAACAGGTTACAGCAAAGGGAGGCCAGACTTACTAAACAGACAGAGGATAGGAAAGGTATCTTTGCGGTCAGCACAAAAAACTACAAAAGACCACACAGAGTGTGCAAAAAGACCTCCGCACCGACTAACGGTGCGGAGATGCCACTCTGCATCCCAGAGCTTCCAGCTAGCAAGACAAAATCATGATAACCAGCTGGACAAGGAAACAATGAACAAATAATAACTATCAGGAACTTAGCTTCTGCTGGAGAAGACAGGTCACCAGAAAGATCCAAGAGCGAACTGAACTAATGCAGGAACATTGACAGCTGGCATGGAGTAACGATCTGAGTGGAGTTAAATAGAGCAGCCAACCAAAGGATAAACCATGTCACCTGTGTAAGGAACCTCAGAAGCAGCAGCTTCACTCACAGCCACCAGAGGGAGTCCATGGATAGAACTCGCCGAAGTACCATTCGCGACCACAGGAGGGAGTTCGACAACAGAATTCACAACAATCGGGCCAATGCATGGTTAATTTTAGTTAATTTTTTAAGCAAAGAACGCAAAAGCCATCGAACCATGTCAAGGTGTAGCTAAATATAGACGGTCCTCATCACTTATGTCCTCTCTCCATTTGCCAAACCAGGCCTCATTTAAATGGGGAAAGAAAAAAAAAACAAGTGTATCTCACAATTAAAACCTTGTCTGGTAAGGAAGTGTAGACAAGCAAAAAAATTGTTTTCTTCAGGTCTGGTAATCGCAAATTCATGTGTAACGTTTTGGTCTTACACTCAGATCGCCTTCCTCAGGGAATCTTCCGCACTACCTTGAGCTGCTCTAAGGCCTCCTATTATTCACTGTAATCCATCTGATGAAGGTCTGATTGTAAGACCGAAACGTGACACATGAATTTGGAATTGCCATACCTGAATAAAACAATTTTTTTGCATATCATCGAGTGCCGGATTGTTTATATTTTTGAGATATAGGAGTGTTACCCTTTTCTTGGCACCTTTCCATACGGAGTGACGTGCATCCTACCATTGATGTGTATATAAGGGTGATGAGCACTGGAGAGGGGCGCCCCCGAATATATTATTTGCTTAATTTACTTTATCTGGTCATCATATGACCGGTCATCATATCTCTGCAATATCTGCTCTGCTCAATTAAACAGGATAATAAGCAAGAAACCACAGAAAACTATGGAACATCATGTTAATATACAGTGTAATAGACGTAACCCATAGTATATTGCAGGACGTGCACGGACACACTGAAGTCCATAAAGAGAACACCACAAATACAAATCAGTGTATAAATGTCCAGAAGCTGACAACAGAATCAATGCAAAAATGTATTAATCATACAAAAAAGATCCAAAGACAGCACACATAGTAAAAGAGTAACGGACACTCCAACAGATAAAAACCGGCGGAGAAGAAGCATGTAAACAATCCAAGGAGACAATAACTATTTATAAAGGAGCGTAAACAATACCCATCTTGCACAGTGGACCTGTCACCAGATCTAAAGTGGCCAGTTTTAGCTTTCAATAATTTTCTGCTGCTACCCTGAGTATTCAGCTTTTTTGTCTTTGTTTTTTACTTTTTAAGATATATATGGCCTTTTCAATTAGTGCTGCTTTTTTATGGTCTTTAACAAAGGGGCGTTGCTCACATGGTAATAATGCTTAGCAGCCTAAAAACATGCCCCCCAGATTGTGAATAAGAATAAATTCTATCCAAATTTAAGAAGGGTCTAGATCTCACCCAAAAAATGTAATAGTCAGAGAAGCAGTGTGAATAAAATAAGAGCAAAAAACTGGCCAATTTTGACCTGGTAACGGGTCCTCTTTAAAACAATACAAAATAGTAAATAAGGAGCAGTCCGTTATAAGCAGTAAAAAACATTAACTGATTAATTCAGAAGCTGATAATTGCCAGAGGGCACTATGGAACCTGTCAGAATGATGATTGTAAATCAGTAGAGACCTGAAGCAAAATATGTCATTGTGCCACGACCAGGTAGGATTGGCAATTGGATATAATGTCAGCCATACAAAATTCAGAACTGCAAACGTCTGTGTACAGTAATTCTCAGCATGTGATAAGTCTTGTCGTTTTTCTCATCATACCACACGAGGGAAAAGGAAAGTCAAGACAGGCTTATGCCTACTGATATTTTACTGTCGCAGAAAATGTGCATCAGGGGTTTTGAGTGTAATATACCCGAGTCATTAAGTGAACCCCATTGTCATACATTTTAAATCGTTTGTCCTATTTTTGCTATCTAACAAAGTGATGCATGTTATGATGCTATTTGATACATTTACCCAATGGCCTTTTTTCCATTTGGTTTACATCCCTGTTTTTCAAGCCTGGTTTCCTGTCCAGATCCCCAGGATCATAACCATAATGAGTACTAATGTTGCAGTCAAAACCTTTGGGGGGAGGGGGGGGTTAATCCAAAAAAGTCGAAATGGTCCATTTGGCCCATATGAGTCATGATAGATGGTGGCCCTATTGGAGATTTTGCAATGGGGACCATAAGTTTTATGAAGGTTTTCGACTGTTAGAAAAGTGGACCTCAAATGTTTCTTGTAATTATAAAATAATAAAATCAGATTGGACCCAGGAAGGGTGGGTACTGTGCCGACTCTCCGCGTGGCTTCGGCCCCAGTATTTTGGCTGCAGGAGTGACGTCATGTCAATCACTGAACTCAGCAGCTTAGCCAATGCCAAACCCTATACTTTCCATTGTAGCTCCTGGCACTAACCTGCTACATTACTTACTGATGATGAATAGTACCAGTAGTTTTTCTGTCTGGGTATCGCAGACCTCCCAGTAACGACTTTTCATCTTTGTTTAGGAACTGTTATTCATTGCTGCAAGTCTAGAGTCAGAAGTACAGAATTACACTGAGGTCCTGGTGCTGAGGACAAAACTAAAGATTTGCTTTAAGCAAAATTCTTAGTCTGGCTAGAATTCCAGGACAAGCTTCTGTGGAAAAATCAGAAGAGTTCTCCATGAAGACTTGCTGAAAAAGAGAGGTAGGTTGGCACTAAATCGTGTGGGGGTGAACTAGAATATATGTTTATTTATTATGCTAATTACAATTGGTCCAGAAAGGTTTGCATGTCTAAAGGCCCCTTCACATTAAGCGACGCTGCAGCGATACCGACAACGATCCGGATCGCTGCAGCGTCGCTGTTCGGTCGCTGGAGAGCTGTCGCACAGACCGCTCTCCAGCGACCAACGATGCCGGTAACCAGGGTAAACATCGGGTAACTAAGCGCAGGGCCGCGCTTAGTAACCCGATGTTTACCCTGGTTACCATCCTAAAAGTAAAAAAAACAAACAGTACATACTTACCTAACGCTGTCTGTCCCCGGCGCTCTGCTTCTCTGCACTCCTCCTGTACTGGCTGTGAGCACAGCGGCCGGAAAGCAGAGCGGTGACGTCACCGCTCTGCTTTCCGGCTGACAGACGCTCACAGCCAGTACAGGAGGAGTGCAGAGAAGCAGAGCGCCGGGGACAGACAGCGTTAGGTAAGTATGTACTGTTTGTTTTTTTTACTTTTAGGATGGTAACCAGGGTAAACATCGGGTTACTAAGCGCGGCCCTGCGCTTAGTTACCCGATGTTTACCCTGGTTACCAGTGAAGACATCGCTGGATCGGTGTCACACACGCCGATCCAGCGATGTCCACGGGAGATCCAGTGACGAAATAAAGTTCTGGACTTTGTTCAGCGACCAACGATCTCCCAGCAGGGGCCTGATCGTTGCTCGCTGTCACACATAGCGATTTCCTTAACGATATCGTTGCAATGTCACCAAAAGCAACGATATCGTTAACGATATCGTTATGTGTGAAGGTACCTTAAGTTTTTTTCTGTAATGAAATTGGCACTCCATAGCCAGTGGGCAGCATGATGGCTCAGTGGTTAGCACTGTATCTTTGGTGTCCAAGATTCGAATCCTACCAAGAACAACATCTGCAAGGAGTTTTGTATGTTCTCCCCGTGTTTGTGTGGGTTTCCTCCCGCATTCCAGTGACAGGATAGTGAATGTAGACTGTGAGCCCCACTGGGAACAGTGATGATGATGTCTATAAAGTGCTGAGGAATAAATGGCGCTATATAACTTTTGCAGACAAAATTACATCTTCCATGTACTACGAATTGTGCTTCAGGACACTTGGGCTCCTTCTAGAGGCAGAACATTCCAATGTCATCTACCAGAAACCATTCTGGAAGTTCTGTTTTCTTAAGGTTTTAGTGGCACCCAGGAGATTTGAAATCTCACCTCCACATTTCTCCGGGAGCCTCCCAGACTTTCTAGAAGATATGCTCATCATCTCATCATTCTAGTACATATATAATCTCATTAACAGAGAGATAATCTAGGTCCAGAGCGGACATGGATAGAAGAGGACTCTGGTGCAGCCAATAGCTCATCTTAATGCACAACGCCACCTGCTTTAGAATCAGAAGTGACCCCCTAAAGTCTTTATTCCCTGTGCGGCTGCACAGGTTACACCAACAGTATGTCCATCCCTTATACAGATTAGCGGAATCACACTGCTATATTAGACAATAAAAAAATACAACTTCTGCTTCCTGACACTTAGATTTCTTTAAATATCACTAAAACAATTAAGGATTGAACACTGACAAATTAATGATTCGAATTCGAAGAAATTAGCATTTTATTTAAGTCTTCCATATGGATATGAAATGTATGGAAGAATGTGTGAAGTGTTTTTTTCCCACTTACATCAACACTGTTTAAGAAATGTTATTTTCATGCATAGACGTTTCAGTGAAATGCGATATCAATTGCCACATGCATTTCAATTAATGCTGCGCAAAAATAATAAATACTTGAAAATATGATGTTTCTTTTTCCTAAATGTCTTTTAACAGTGTTGGACTGGGGTTTCTGTGGCCCAAAAGAGAAAATGATTCTGAGTACCTCCATTAATTTATAGCAGGCAGACGTTCACTTGTGATCACATTTTACCTTTTTGTTGTGCACATGTTACATCTCACTAGGGTTGAGCGAAACGGATCGGCCAATTTCATAAGTCGCCGACTTTCGGCAAAGTCGGGTTTCATGAAACCCGACCCGATCCCAGTGTGGGATCGGCCATGCGGTGCGCGATCTTCGCGCCAAAGTCGCGTTTCATATGACGCGTTCAGCGCCATTTCTCAGCCAATGAAGGTGGACGCAGAGTGAGGGCAGCGTGATGACATAGGTCTCAGTCCCCACCATCTTAGAGAAGGGCATTACAGTGATTGGCTTGCTTTCTGCGGCATCACAGGGGCTATAAAGGGGCGTGCACGCAGACCGCCATCTTACTGCTGCTGATCTGAGCATAGGGAGAGGTTGCTGTAGCTTCGTCTGAAGCAGGGATAGCATTAGGCAGGGTCCATTAACCACCAAACCGCTTGTGCTGTAGCGATTTCCACTGTCCAACACCACCTTTTCTTTGCAGGGACAGTGGAGGCTAGATTTCTGTGCATCAGCTCTGTAGTTTATAAGGCTCCCTGATAGCTGCATTGCTGTGTGTACGCCGCTGTGCAAACCAACTGCTTTTTTCAAAGCAAAAATCCTGTTGCTCCTTCTTTTCTGCACAGTTCTCTTATTTCTTTGTCCACTCTCTTGTGTGCAGCAGTCCTTTTTATTGCTGCCATACTTGTCCTTTGATCATTGTAGGGAGATTGAAATTCTACTACAGCCCTTGTATTTTTTGATATATCTGCCAACCACTTTCTGCCACTCAAACTGTGTAGTGTAATACAGTGGGCCTGATTTTTCTGCTGTCTCCCACACATAAAAAAGGGAGATTTATATTGCCACTGAGTGCATCTGTGTCAGTCCTGTTTGTGGCATATCTGTCAGCCACTTTCTGCCACTCAAACTGTGTAGGGTAATATAGGGTTGAGCGACTTTTAGTTTTTTAGGGTCGAGTCGGGTTTCGCGAAACCCGACTATCTCAAAAGTCGAGTCGAGTGGAATCTGCCGATTATCGCGAAAAGTCGGTGATCGACCGAAACACGAAACCCAATGCAAGTCAATGGGGGAGCATAGTCGGCAGTGAATGGAGGCCAGGAAAACACCTACAGTCCCCATTTTAATGGCAAAAACATCCATTCTTGTTACTGAAGCTTGTCAATCTTAATTTACCTTATAATTAGGGTTGAGCGACCTTGACTTTTTTAGAGTCGAGTCGGGTTTTGCAAAACCCGACTATCTCAAAAGTCGGGTCGAGTGTAGAGTTGAGCGACCTTGACCTTTTTAGAGTCGAGCCGGGTTTCGCGAAACCCGACTATCTCAAAAGTCGGGTCGAGTGAAATCGGCCGATTATGACGTAAAGTCGGGATCGACCGAAACACGAAACCCAATGCAAGTCAATGGGGCAGCATAGTCGGCAGGGAGTGGGGGCCAGGAAAACACCTAGAGTGCCCATTTTAATGTCAAAACCATCCATTCTTCTTAATGAAGCTTGTCAAGCGTAATTTACCTTATAATAATTGGAAGGCATTTGAAATTGGGGTTCATTTGGCTAAAGTTGTGGTGGGTAGGGCTGGTTCAAGTAATTAGTGGGCCCAGGAAATCTGGACCACGTCACGGCAGTGGAGCAGGGAGAGGTAAGTATTTCAACTTTGCAAGTGCTGTGAACCTGAGCAAGCAGGGGGGGCCCACTCGTTGGCATTGGCACTGGCACAGGGCCCCTCAAAGTACAGCGGTGTGTTTGCACGGCGGGGGCGCCTCCCACCGGCAGCAACACTTTTGCGTACTATGAGAGGCCCTGTGCCAGTGACGTCGCCAACTAGTATTCCTCCCCCCACCTGATGAAGGAACCTGCACTTTCATCTGCACCTTCCTGTTTGTCCCCGTGTAAGGTGGTATGGTATGCGGGAAGGGGGACCTGACTTTCAGCAGGGTCACAATCTTGCAGTGTAGCGTGCACGGGAAATGTTGCGTTATGGGTCAATGTACCAGCAGACTCATCTATCACTGGCTGGGCAATGGGCAGGATGAGGAGGAAACACAGATATAGGCCCAAAGAATAAAGTGGGCTAAATGCAGTTCAAAATTGGTAACACAGGACTAATCAGGGGGCATTGAAGTGGAGGACAACTGGAATGAGAGGCTGACACAGAGAGTAGGCCCAAATCAGTAAGTAGTCGAAATGCAGTTCAAAATTGGCAACAGTAGTAAACAGGCGGCACAGCTTTGTTCAGTGGAGGAGAACAGCAAGGAGTGGCAGACACCGATAGTAGGCCCCAACCCAACTAGTAGGCCAAATGCAGTCTAACATTAACAACTACTTAACGAGCGCCTGAAAACGGAATTTCAGGACAGGAAACCAGCAGAACAGCAAGGAGTGGCAGACACCGATAGTAGGCCCCAAACCAACTAGTACGCCAAATGCAGTTGTTCCGTTTAACCACAATTTAATGAGAGCCTGAAGATAGAAGTTCAGGAAAGGCAACCTGGAGAACACCTTGGAGTGGAACACACCATCTCTCTACACCCCATACCCAATTTGTAGGTCTAATGCAGCGTAGTTTCCAACAACTACTAAACGAGAGCATGATGATCGAAGCATTGGTGAGGAAACCTGGGGAACACCTTGGAGTGGAACACACCATCTCTCTACACCCCATACCCAATTTGTAGGCCTAATGCAGCGTAGTTTCCAACAACTACTAAACGAGAGCCGGAAGATCGAAGCTCAGGAAAGGCAACCTGGAGAACACCTTGGAGTGGAACACACCATCTCTCTACACCCCATACCCAATTTGTAGGCCTAATGCAGTGTAGTTTCCAAGAACTACTAAACGAGAGCCGGAAGATCGAAGCTCAGGAAAGGCAACCTGGAGAACACCTTGGAGTGGAACACACCATCTCTCTACACCCCATACCCAATTTGTAGGCCCAATGCAGCGTAGTTTCCAACAACTACTAAACGAGAGCATGATGATCGAAGCATTGGCGAGGAAACCTGGGGAACACCTTGGAGTGGAACACACCATCTCTCTACACCCCATACCCAATTTGTAGGCCTAATGCAGCGTAGTTTCCAACAACTACTAAACGAGAGCATGATGATCGAAGCATTGGCGAGGAAACCTGGGGAACACTTTGGAGTGGAACACACCATCTCTCTACACCCCATACCCAATTTGTAGGCCTAATGCAGCGTAGTTTCCAACAACTACTAAACGAGAGCATGATGATCGAAGCATTGGCGAGGAAACCTGGGGAACACCTTGGAGTGGAACACACCATCTCTCTACAGTGGAACACACCATCTCTCTACACCCCATACCCAATTTGTAGGCCTAATGCAGCGTAGTTTCCAACAACTACTAAACGAGAGCCGGAAGATCGAAGCTCAGGAAAGGCAACCTGGGGAACACCTTGGAGTGGAACACACCATCTCTCTACACCCCATACCCAATTTGTAGGCCCAATGCAGCGTAGTTTCCAACAACTACTAAACGAGAGCATGATGATCGAAGCATTGGCGAGGAAACCTGGGGAACACCTTGGAGTGGAACACACCATCTCTCTACACCCCATACCCAATTTGTAGGCCTAATGCAGCGTAGTTTCCAACAACTACTAAACGAGAGCCGGAAGGTCGAAGCTCAGGAAAGGCAACCTGGAGAACACCTTGGAGTGGAACACACCATCTCTCTACACCCCATACCCAATTTGTAGGCCTAATGCAGCGTAGTTTCCAACAACTACTAAACGAGAGCATGATGATCGAAGCATTGGCGAGGAAACCTGGGGAACACCTTGGAGTGGAACACACCATCTCTCTACAGTGGAACACACCATCTCTCTACACTCCATACCCAATTTGTAGGCCTAATGCAGCGTAGTTTCCAACAACTACTAAACGAGAGCCGGAAGATCGAAGCTCAGGAAAGGCAACCTGGAGAACACCTTGGAGTGGAACACACCATCTCTCTACACCCCATACCCAATTTGTAGGCCTAATGCAGCGTAGTTTCCAACAACTACTAAACGAGAGCCGGAAGATCGAAGCTCAGGAAAGGCAACCTGGGGAACACCTTGGAGTGGAACACACCATCTCTCTACACCCCATACCCAATTTGTAGGCCCAATGCAGCGTAGTTTCCAACAACTACTAAACGAGAGCATGATGATCGAAGCATTGGCGAGGAAACCTGGGGAACACCTTGGAGTGGAACACACCATCTCTCTACACCCAATTTGTAGGCCTAATGCAGCGTAGTTTCCAACAACTACTAAACGAGAGCATGATGATCGAAGCATTGGCGAGGAAACCTGGGGAACACCTTGGAGTGGAACACACCATCTCTCTACAGTGGAACACACCATCTCTCTACACCCCATACCCAATTTGTAGGCCTAATGCAGCGTAGTTTCCAACAACTACTAAACGAGAGCCGGAAGATCGAAGCTCAGGAAAGGCAACCTGGAGAACACCTTGGAGTGGAACACACCATCTCTCTACACCCCATACCCAATTTGTAGGCCTAATGCAGCGTAGTTTCCAACAACTACTAAACGAGAGCCGGAAGATCGAAGCTCAGGAAAGGCAACCTGGGGAACACCTTGGAGTGTAACAAACCCTCTCTCTACACCACGGAAGGGCTGATTCTTAGGAAGGAAGGCTGTCGGAAAGAAGCAGGGCGCGTCCGAGGGTGATTATATTCTTATTAGGTATATACTCACCCTCGGACGCGCCCTGCTTCTTTATTTGTAATGAATGTTTATTTGCAATGTGGTTTTGACTTACTCTATTTTTTTGGTAAATAATGATTTTATTATTTTCATTGTTTTGCATCTTCTTGGCAATAATATAAAGAAGACGCGACAGGACAACACTCGGTGGATGCCATATCTGTGTTTAAAATTGAAAAAACCTTTCAGTTAACTACTTGCAGGAGAAAGTTATTGTAGCTGGTGGCCATTTTTAGTACTGTACCTGATTTTTGTTGTATGTGTTTGTTTTTAATGTTAAAATGTCTGCATTTGATATCTCTCCAGTATTTTCTTTTTTATAAGCAAAATACTTATTTTTATATTTTCTGATGTTGGTTCAAGGGGTACGCGGGCAGCAGTGGTGTGGTCAGTGGAGGCCTAGTGGAAGGAGTGACCGCAGACAGGCATCGAAGGCCTAAAATAATAACACATGGCTGTAGGCAATTTTAAATTGGTTCCAGGGGTACACGGGCAGCAGTGGTGTGGTCAGTGGAGGCCTAGTGGAAGGAGTGACCGCAGACAGGCATCGAAGGCCTAAAATAATAACACATGGCTGTAGGCAATTTTAAATTGGTTCCAGGGGTACACGGGCAGCAGTGGTGTGGTCAGTGGAGGCCTAGTGGAAGGAGTGATCGCAGACAGGCATCGAAGGCCTAAAATAATAACACATGGCTGTAGGCAATTTTAAATTGGTTCCAGGGGTACACGGGCAGCAGTGGTGTGGTCAGTGGAGGCCTAGTGGAAGGAGTGACCGCAGACAGGCATCGAAGGCCTAAAATAATAACACATGGCTGTAGGCAATTTTAAATTGGTTCCAGGGGTACACGGGCAGCAGTGGTGTGGTCAGTGGAGGCCTAGTGGAAGGAGTGACCGCAGACAGGCATCGAAGGCCTAAAATAATAACACATGGCTATAGGCAATTTTAAATTGGTTCCAGGGGTACACGGGCAGCAGTGGTGTGGTCAGTGGAGGCCTAGTGGAAGGAGTGATCGCAGACAGGCATCGAAGGCCTAAAATAATAACACATGGCTGTAGGCAATTTTAAATTGGTTCCAGGGGTACACGGGCAGCAGTGGTGTGGTCAGTGGAGGCCTAGTGGAAGGAGTGACCGCAGACAGGCATCGAAGGCCTAAAATAATAACACATGGCTGTAGGCAATTTTAAATTGGTTCCAGGGGTACACGGGCAGCAGTGGTGTGGTCAGTGGAGGCCTAGTGGAAGGAGTGACCACAGACAGGCATCGAAGGCCTAACATAACAAAAATGTCAATACAATGGTATTGTCAGTGGCAGGCATTGAAGGATGTCAGCGCATAGACTAAACATTGGTGGAGCTGTGAGATAATTTTGCAAGTGGTAGAGCACTGTTTGAGCTGGGGGGGGAACTGTCTTGTGGCTGGCGGTACAGGCCCAGGGCCCCTCATATTACAACGGTGTGTCTGACGTTGGGTGCGCACCACCACCGCCAGAGACACTTTATTGTACTAGGAGGGACCCAGTGGCAGTGCCGTCGACCAAAAGTGGGCACACCCACCTCTTCAGACAAACTGCACTCTCACGGGTGCTGTCGCCAAGTGTCGATACCACGGCCCCGTGTGGGGAGTTTGGCCATTTAGTGAGGTGTAAACATGTCGTATGCTGGACAATCAGGTGCAGAAAATTACGAGATTGGAAAAGGCATTCAGAATAGTCCACAGGCAAGACCTTTTCATAGGAAAGCTAGGTGTCAGCCGGGCAAGGTGGGGCAAAAGATTTCGAAATCCAGTTGTGGTTCATTTTAATGAAGGTTAGATCATCTACATTTTGGGTAGCCAGACGAGTCCTTTTTTCTGTTAGTATTGAACCTGCAGCACTGAATACTCTTTCTGATAGGACACTAGCTGCCGGGCAAGCAAGCTCCTGCAATGCATATTCTGCCAATTCTGGCCAGGTGTCTAATTTTGATGACCAGTAATCAAATGGGAATGACGGTTGAGGGAGAACATCGATAAGGGATGAAAAATAGTTTGTAACCATACTGGACAAATGTTGTCTCCTGTCACTTTGAATTGATGCTGCAGTACCTGTCCTGTCTGCGGTCATAGCAAAATCACTCCACAACCTGGTCAGAAAACCCCTCTGGCCAGCGCCACTTCTGATTTCTGCCCCTCTAACTCCTCTGGTCTGCTGGCCCCTGCAGCTCGTGTGAGAACGATCACGGGCGCTGTGTGCAGGGAATGCCAGAAGCAAACGGTCAACAAGAGTTGATTGTTTGGTTGCTAATATTAGTTCCAAGTTCTCATGTGGCATTATATTTTGCAATTTGCCTTTATAGCGAGGATCAAGGAGGCAGGCCAACCAGTAATCGTCATCATTCATCATTTTAGTTATGCGTGTGTCACTTTTGAGGATACGTAACTAAGGCATAATCCGCCATGTGGGCCAAAGTTCCAGTTCTCAAATCTGCTGTTGTGCTTGATTGAGGGGCAGTTTCAGGCAAATCCACGTCACTTGTGTCCCTCCAAAAACCAGAACCCGGCCTTGCCGCGCCACCAATTTCCAGTGGCCCCGGAAAAGCTTCCTCATTAAAAATATAATCATCCCCATCATCCTCCTCGTCCTCCTCCTCCTCTTCGCCCGCTAACTCGTCCTGTACACTGCCCTGGCCAGACAATGGCTGACTGTCATCAAGGCTTTCCTCTTCCTCAGCTGCAGACGCCTGATCCTTTATGTGCGTCAAACTTTGCATCAGCAGACGCATTAGGGGGATGCTCATGCTTATTATGGCGTTGTCTGCACTAACCAGCCGTGTGCATTCCTCAAAACACTGAAGGACTTGACACATGTCTTGAATCTTCGACCACTGCACACCTGACAACTCCATGTCTGCCATCCTACTGCCTGCCCGTGTATGTGTATCCTCCCACAAAAACATAACAGCCCGCCTCTGTTCGCACAGTCTCTGAAGCATGTGCAGTGTTGAGTTCCACCTTGTTGCAACGTCTATGATTAGGCGATGCTGGGGAAGGTTCAAAGAACGCTGATAGGTCTGCATACGGCTGGAGTGTACGGTCGAACGGCGGATATGTGAGCAAAGTCCACGCACTTTGAGGAGCAGGTCGGATAACCCCGGATAACTTTTCAGGAAGCACTGCACCACCAGGTTTAAGGTGTGAGCCAGGCAAGGAATGTGTTTCAGTTGGGAAAGGGAGATGGCAGCCATGAAATTCCTTCCGTTATCACTCACTACCTTGCCTGCCTCAAGATCTACAGTGCCCAGCCACGACTGCGTTTCTTTCTGCAAGAACTCGGACAGAACTTCCGCGGTGTGTCTGTTGTCGCCCAAACACTTCATAGCCAATACAGCCTGCTGACGTTTGCCAGTAGCCGCCCCATAATGGGAGACCTGGTGTGCAACAGTGGCAGCTGCGGATGGAGTGGTTGTGCGACTGCGGTCTGTGGACGAGCTCTCGCTTCTGCAGGAGGACGAAGAGGAGGAGGAGGGGGTGCGAACGGCTACAGCCAATTGTTTCCTAGACCGTGGGCTAGGCAGAACTGTCCCAAACTTGCTGTCCCCTGTGGACCCTGCATCCACCACATTTACCCAGTGTGCCGTGATGGACACGTAACGTCCCTGGCCATGCCTACTGGTCCATGCATCTGTTGTCAGGTGCACCTTTGTGCTCACAGATTGCCTGAGTGCATGGACGATGCGCTCTTTAACATGCTGGTGGAGGGCTGGGATGGCTTTTCTGGAAAAAAAGTGTCGACTGGGTAGCTCGTAGCGTGGTACAGCGTAGTCCATCAGGGCTTTGAAAGCTTCGCTTTCAACTAACCGGTAGGGCATCATCTCTAACGAGATTAGTCTATCTATGTGTGCGTTCAAACCCTGTGTACGCGGATGCGAGGCTAAGTACTTCCTTTTTCTAACCATAGTCTCATGTAGGGTGAGCTGGACTGGAGAGCTGGAGATCGTGGAACTAGCGGGGGTGCCGGTGGACATGGCAGACTGAGAGACGGTGGGAGATGGTATTGTTGCCGCCGGTGCCCTAGATGCAGTGTTTCCTACTACGAAACTGGTGATTCCCTGACCCTGACTGCTTTGGCCTGGCAAAGAAACCTGCACAGATACTGCAGGTGGTGCGGAAAATGGTGGCCCTACACTGCCGGAAGGGATGTTGCATTGCTGACTAGCTTCATTGGCCGAGGGTGCTACAACCTTAAGGGACGTTTGGTAGTTAGTCCAGGCTTGCAAATGCATGGTGGTTAAATGTCTATGCATGCAACTTGTATTGAGACTTTTCAGATTCTGTCCTCTGCTTAAGGTAGTTGAACATTTTTGACAGATGACTTTGCGCTGATCAATTGGATGTTGTTTAAAAAAATGCCAGACTGCACTCTTTCTAGCATCGGATACCTTTTCAGGCATTGCAGACTGAGCTTTAACCGGATGGCCACGCTGTCCTCCAACAGGTTTTGGCTTTGCCACGCGTTTTGGGCAAGATACGGGCCCGGCAGATGGAACCTGTTGCGATGTTGATGCCTGCTGCGGCCCCTCCTCCTCCGCTTCAGAACTGCTGCCGCCTGCACCCTGTTCCCCCAATGGCTGCCAATCGGGGTCAAGAACTGGGTCATCTATTACCTCTTCTTGTAGCTCGTGTGCAACTTCGTCTGTGTCACCGTGTCGGTCGGTGGTATAGCGTTCGTGATGGGGCAACATAGTCTCATCAGGGTCTGATTCTTGATCATTACCCTGCGAGGGCAATGTTGTGGTCTGAGTCAAAAGACCAGCATAGTAGTCTGGCTGTGGCTGTGCATCAGTGCACTCCATGTCAGATTCAACTTGTAATGGGCATGGACTGTTAACTGCTTCACTTTCTAAGCCAGGGACGGTATGTGTAAAGAGCTCCATGGAGTAACCCGTTGTGTCGCCTGCTGCATTCTTCTCTGTTGTTGTTTTTGCTGAAGAGGACAAGGAAGCGACTTGTCCCTGACCGTGAACATCCACTAACGACGTGCTGCTTTGACATTTACCAGTTTCACGAGAGGAGGCAAAAGAGCTAGAGGCTGAGTCAGCAAGATAAGCCAAAACTTGCTCTTGCTGCTCCGGCTTTAAAAGCGGTTTTCCTACTCCCAGAAAAGGGAGCGTTCGAGGCCTTGTGTAGCCTGACGACGAACCTGGCTCCACAGCTCCAGACTTAGGTGCAATATTTTTTTTCCCACGACCAGCTGATGCTCCACCACTACCACTACCCTCATTACCAGCTGACAATGAACGCCCCCGGCCACGACCTCTTCCACCATACTTCCTCATTGTTTTAAAAACGTAAACAAACTAACGGTATTTGTTGCTGTCACACAAATTACACGGTGAGCTATAACTTCAGTATGATTTAGCTACCCCTTTACAGGTGAGTGAGACCACAACGAAAATCAGGCACAATGTTACACACTCTGTTGTTGGTGGCAACAAATGAGAGAGATGCCACACACGCAGGACTGTCACTGAAGCACAAATGTAAATATTAATCTCCCACTGATTTGATTTTTTTTTTTTTTTTCAGGGAGACTTTAGGAAAAAAAAATAATAGAATAAAATGATTTTTTCAGGAAGAATTTAGAAACCAAATAAAATAAAATGATTTTTTCAGGGAGAATTTAGAAAACAAATAAAACAAAAAAAGGCTTTCTGTGGCCCACTGAGTGAGAGATGACGCACACAGGAGTCAGGAGTGGCACACAAGCCCAGAGGCCAATATTTATCTCCCACTGATTGATGTAGTGATTTTTTCAGGTAGATTTTGGAACCCAAATCAAGCTAAAAAAATAATAGGCTTTCTATGGCCCACAATTGGAGAGAGAGAGAGAGATGGCACACCCAGGAGTCAAGACTGGCACACAAGCAGAAAGGGCAATATTAATCTCCCACTGATTTGTTTTTTTTTTTTTTTTCAGGGAGACTTTAGGAAAAAAAATAATAGAATAAAATGATTTTTTCAGGAAGAATTTAGAAACCAAATAAAATAAAATGATTTTTTCAGGGAGAATTTAGAAAACAAATAAAACAAAAAAAGGCTTTCTATGGCCCACTGAGTGAGAGATGACGCACACAGGAGTCAGGAGTGGCACACAAGCCCAGAGGCCAATATTTATCTCCCACTTTTTTTTTTTTGTTCCAGGGAAAATTTATAAACCCAATAAAAAAAATAATAAATAGGCTTTCTATGGCCCACTATCTGAGAGAGAGAGATGGCACGCTTAGGACTGGCACACAAGCCCAAAGGCCAATATTAATCTCCCACTGATTGATTTATTGATTTTTTCAGGAAGAATTTAGAACCCAAATAAAGCAAAAAAAAAAAAAAAATGGGCTTTCTATGGCCCACTGAGTGAGTGATGATGCACACAGGAGTCAGGAGTGGCACACAAGCCCTGAGGCCAATATTTTTCTCCCACTGATTGATGTAGTGATTTTTTTCAGGTAGATTTTAGAACCCAAATCAAGCAAAAAAATAAATAGGCTTTCTATGGCCCACTATTTGTGAGAGAGATGGCACGCTCAGGACTGGCACACAAGCCCAGAGGCCAATATTAATCTCCCACTTTTTTTTTTTGGTTCCAGGGAAAATTTATAAACCCAATAAAAAAAAAAAAAAAATAGGCTTTCTATGGCCCACTATCTGAGAGAGAGAGATGGCACGCTTAGGACTGGCACACAAGCCCAAAGGCCAATATTAATCTCCCACTGATTGATTTATTGATTTTTTCAGGTAGAATTTAGAACCCAAATAAAGCAAAAAAAAAAAAAAATGGGCTTTCTATGGCCCACTGAGTGAGTGATGATGCACACAGGAGTCAGGAGTGGCACACAAGCCCTGAGGCCAATATTTTTCTCCCACTGATTGATGTAGTGATTTTTTCAGGTAGATTTTAGAACCAAAATCAAGCAAAAAAATAAATAGGCTTTCTATGGCCCACTGACTGAGAGATGGCACACACAGGAGTCAAGAGTGGCACACAAGCCCTGAGGCCAATATTTTTCTCCCACTGATTGATGTAGTGATTTTTTCAGGTAGATTTTATAACCCAAATCAAGCAAAAAAATAAATAGGCTTTCTATGGCCCACTGAGTGAGAGATGACACAGACAGGGATGGCACTCTAGCAGAAATGTCAATCTTAATCTCCCACAAAAAAAAAAAAAAAAACAGTGAGTGTCCTTCAATTACTATCTCCCTGCAGTAATCTCAGCCAGGTATGGCAGGCAGCAATAAGGAGTGGACTGATGCACAAATTAAATTAAAAGTGTGTACAAACAAAAAAGATAGCTGTGCAGAAAGGAAGGAACAAGAGGATCTGTGCTTTGAAAAAAGCAGTTGGTTTGCACAGCGGCGTACACACAGCAATGCAGCTATCAGGGAGCCTTCTAGGGCAGCCCAATGAGCTACAGCGCTGAGGGGGAAAAAAAAAAATGTAGCTTCCACTGTCCCTGCACACCGAAGGTGGTGTTGGGCAATGGAAATCGCTACAGCACAAGCGGTTTGGTGGTTAATGGACCCTGCCTAACGCTATCCCTGCTTCTGACGAAGCGGCAGCAACCTCTCCCTAAGCTCAGATCAGCAGCAGTAACATGGCGGTCGGCGGGAACTCCCCTTTATAGCCCCTGTGACGCCTCAGACAGCAAGCCAATCACTGCAATGCCCTTCTCTAAGATGGTGGGGACCAGGACCTATGTCATCACGCTGCCCACACTCTGCGTTTACCTTCATTGGCTGAGAAATGGCGCTTTTCGCATCATTGAAACGCGACTTTGGTGCGAAAGTCGCGTACCGCATGGCCGACCCCGCACAGGGGTCGGATCGGGTTTCATGAAACCCGACTTTGCCAAAAGTCGGCGACTTTTGAAAATGAACGACCCGTTTCGCTCAACCCTAGTCGAGTGAAATCGGCCGATTATGTCGTAAAGTCGGGATCGACCGAAACACGAAACCCAATGCAAGTCAATGGGGCAGCATAGTCGGCAGTGAGTGGGGGCCAGGAAAACACCTAGAGTGCCTATTTTAATGGCAAAAACATCCATTCTTCTTAATGAAGCTTGTCAATCTTAATTTCCCTTACAATAATAGTTAGGCATTGGAAATTGGGGGTCATTTGGCTAAAGTTGTTGGGGGTAGGGCTGGTTCAAGTATTTTGTGGGCCCAGGAAATCTGGACCACGTCACGGCAGTGGAGCAGGGTGAGGTAAGTATTTAAATTTTGCAAGTGCTGTGATCCTGAGCAAGCAGGGGGGCCTACTCGTTGGCATTGGCACTGGCACAGGGCCCCTCAAAGTATGGCGGTGTGTTTGCACGGCGGGGGCGCCTCCCACTGGCAGCGACACTTTTGCGTACTATGAGAGGCCCTGTGCCAGTGACGTCGCCAACGAGTATTCCTCCCCCCACCTGATGAAGGAACCTGCACTTTCATCTGCATCTTCCTCTTTGTCCCCGTGTAAGGTGGTATGGTATGCGGGAAGGGGAACCTGACTTTCAGCAGGGTCACATTCTGGCTGTGTAGCGTGCACGGGGAATGTAGCGTTCTGGGTCAATGTACCAGCAGGATGAGGAGGAAACACAGATATAGGCCCAAATAATAAAGTGGGCTAAATGCAGTTCAAAATTGGTAACAGAAGTAAACAGGTGGCACTGGTTTGTTCAGTGTAGGAGAACATCAAGGAGCGGCAGACACCGTTAGTAGGGCCAACAAAACAAGTAGGCCAAATGCAGTGTTATATTAAAAACAATTTAACGAGAGCCTGAAGATAGAAGCTAGGGAAAGGCAACCTGGAGAACACCTTGGAGCGGAAGACACCGTTTGTAGAACCCAGACCCAACTTGTAGGCCTAATGCAGTGTTGTTTCAACAACTACTTAACAAGAACTTCAAGATAGGAGTTAGGGAGAGGCAACCTGGAGAACACCTTGGAGCAGCAGACACCGTCTCTACAACCGACCCAACTTGTAGGCCTAATGCAGTGTTGTTTCAACAACTACTTAATGAGAGCTTCAAGATAGAAGCTAGGGAGAGGCAACCTGGACAACACCTTGGAGCGGCAGGCACCGTCTCTACAACCCAGACCCAACTTGTAGGCCTAATGCAGTGTTGTTTCAACAACTACTTAATGAGAGCTTCAAAATAAGGTAGGGAGAGGCAACCTGGAGAACACCTTGGAACGGCAGACACCGTCTCTACAACCCAGACCCAACTTGTAGGCCTAATGCAGTGTTGTTTCAACAACTACTTAATGAGAGCTTCAAGATAGAAGCTAGGGAGAGGCAACCTGGAGAACACCTTGGAGCGGCAGACACCGTCTCTACAAGCAAGACCCAACTTGTAGGGCTAATGCAGTATTGTTTCAACAACTACTTAATGAGAGCTTCAAGATAGAAGCTAGGGAGAGGCAACCTGGAGAACATCTTGGAGCGGCAGACACCGTCTCTACAACCCAGACCCAACTTGTAGGCCTTATGCAGTGTTGTTTCAACAACTACTTAATGAGAGCTTCAAGATAGAAGCTCAGGAAAAGCAACCAGGAGAACACCTTGGAGCGGCAGACACTGTTAGTAGGCCCCAACCAAACTAGTAGCCCCACTGCAGTTGTTCGATTAAAAAACTATTTAACAAGAGCCTGAAGATAGAAGCTCAGTAAAGGCAATCAGGAGAACAGCTTGGAGCAGAAGACTCAGTTTGTAGACCACAACGAAACTTGTGGCCCCAATGCAGTTTTATAATTCTGACAGGCTGAAAACCAGCCTTTTTTTTTTTTTTTTTAGAGGAGGACAGCTGTATTAAGTGGCGCAGACAGACACTGCTAGTAGGCCTTACACCACAAAGTAGGCTCACTGCAGGTTGAAAAAAATTTACATGGGTACACGGTCGGCATTGGTGTGCTCAGCGGAGGACAAATGGTAGGAGGGACCGCAGACACACTTAGCAGGCCTAAAATTAAAAAAAATAGGCTCAAAGCACCTTTGATTATGTGGCAGGGGTACACAGGCAGCATTGATGTGGTCAGCGGAGGATGATTGGAAGGAGTGTCTGACACAGTTAGTACTCCCAAAAAATAAATAGATGTTAATGTCTCACAAAACAACAAAACCAAAAAACAAAAGGGTGGCATACTTAGGTAGAGGGGAGGGCTCCTCTGCTGAGTTTCAGACATAGTAATTTGGCGCTAAGTATTTACTGGTGTCAATATAGGACACTGACCCTGACTATTTTACCGAGCATCATACATGTCAACAAATTGGTATTGTCAGTGCCAGGCATTGAAGGATGTCAGCGCATAGACTAAACATTGTTGGAGCTGTGAGAGATAATTCTGCAAGTGGTAGAGCACTGTTTGAGCTGGGGGGAACTCTCTTGTGGTCGGCGGTACAGGCCCAGGGCCCCTCATGTTACAACGGTGTGTCTGATGCTGGGTGCGCGCCACCACCGCCAGAGACACTTTATTGTACTATGAGGGACCCAGTGGCTGTGCCGTTGACCAAAAGCGGGCACACCCACCTCTTCAGACAAACGGCACTCTCACGGGTGCTTGCTCCAAGTGGCGAGACCACGGCCCCGTGGGGGGAGTTAGCCCATTTAGGGAGATGTAAACATGTCGTATGCTGGACAAACAGCTGCTGCAAATTAAGAGATTGGAACAGTCAGTAAGACCAGTCCACAAGCAAGACCTTTTTATAGGAAAGCTAGGTAACAGCCGGGAAAGGTGGGGCAAAATAATTAGAAATCCATGAGTGGTTCATTATAATGAAGGTTAGATCATCAACATTTTGGGTAGCCAGACGAGTCCTTTTTTCGGTCAATATTGAAACAGCAGCACTGAATACTCTTTCTGATAGCACACTAGCTGCTGGGCAAGCAAGCTCCTGCAATTCATATTCTGCCAATTCAGGCCAGGTGTCTATTTTGGATGCCCAGTAATCAAATGGGAATGACGATTGAGGGGGAACATCGATAAGGGATGAAAAATAGTTAGTAACCATACTGGACAAATGTTGTCTCCTGTCACTTTGAATTGATGCTGCAGTACCTGACCTGTCTGCGGTCATTGCGAAATCACTCCACAACCTGGTCAGAAAACCCCTCTGTCCAATGCAACTTCTGATTTGTGCAACTCTAACACCTCTGCCCTGTTGCCCCCTGCAGCTCGTGTGAGAACCATCACCGGCGCAGTGTGCTGGGAATGCCTGAATCAAACGGTCTACAAGAGTTGCTTGTTTGGTTGCTAGTATTTGTTCGAGGTTCTCATGTGGCATGATATTTTGCAATTTGCCTTTATAGCGAGGATCAAGGAGGCAGGCCAACCAGTAATCATCATCGGTCATCATTTTAATAATGCGTAGGTCCCTTTTGAGGATACGTAATGCATAATCCGCCATGTGGGCCAAAGTTCCAGTTGTCAAATCTGCGGTTGTGCTGGGTTTATGGACAGTTTCAGGCAAATCTATGTCACTTGTCTCCCTCAAAAAACCTGAACCCGGCCTTGCAACGCCACCAGTTGCTATTGGCCCCGGAGAAGCTTCCTCATTCAAAAAATACTCATCCCCATCATCCCCCTCGTCCTCCTCCTCTTCGCCCACTACCTCATCCTGTAGACTGCCCTGACCAGACAATGGCTGACTGTCATCAAGGTTTCCCTCTTCCTCGGCTGCAGACGCCTGTTCCTTTATGTGCGTCAAACTTTGCATCAGCAGACGCATTAGGGGGATGCTCATGCTTATTATGGTGTTGTCTGCACCAACCAGCCGTGTGCATTCCTCAAAACACTGAAGGACTTGACACAGGTCTTGTACCTTCGACCACTGCACACCTGACAACTCCATGTCATGTCTGCCATCCAACTGCCTGCCCGTGTATGTGTATCCTCCCACAAATACATAACAACACGCCTCTGTTCGCACAGTCTCTGAAGCATGTGCAATGTGGAGTTCCACCTTGTTGCAACGTCGATGATTAGGCGATGCTGGGGAAGGTTCAAAGACCGCTGATGATTCTGCATACGGCTGGAGTGCACGGGCGAACAGCGGATATGCGAGCAAAGTCTGCGCACTTGGAGGAGCAGGTCGGTAACCCCGGATAACTTTTCATGAAGCACTGCACCACCAGGTTTAAGGTGTGAGCCAGGCAAGGAATGTGTTTCAGTTGTGAAAGGGCTATGGCAGCCATAAAATTCCTTCCGTTATCACTCACTACCTTGCCTGCCTCAAGATGTACAGTGCCCAGCCATGACTGAGTTTCTTTCTGCAAGAACTCGGACAGAACTTCCGCGGTGTGTCTGTTGTCGCCCAAACACTTCATTGCCAATACAGCCTGCTGACGCTTGCCACTAGCTGTCCCATATTGGGACACCTCGTGTGCAACAGTGGCAGCTGCAGATGGAGTGCTCGTGCGACTGCGGTCTGTGGACGAGCTCTCGCTTCTGCAGGAGGACGAGGAGGAGGAGGAGGGGGGCGAACGCCTACAGCCAACTGTTTCCTAGACCGTGGGCTAGGCAGAACTGTCCCAATATTGCTGTCCCATGTGGACCCTGCATCCACCACATTAACCCAGTGTGCCATGATGGACACGTAATGTCCCTGGCCATGCCTACTGGTCCATGCATCTGTTGTCAGGTGCACCTTTGTACTCACAGATTGCCTGAGTGCATGGACGATGCGGACTTTTACATGCTGGTGGAGGGCTGGGATGGCTTTTCTCGAAAAGAAGTGTCGACTGGGTAGCTCGTAGCATTGTTCAGCGTAGTCCATCAGGGCTTTGAAAGCTTTGCTTTCAACTAACTGGTAGGGCATCATCTCTAATGAGATTAGTCTAGCAATGTGGGCGTTCAAACCCTTTGTACGCGGATGCAAGGATGAGTACTTCCTTTTCCTAATGAGAGTCTCATGTAGGGTGAGCTGGACTGGAGAGCTGCAGATCGTGGAACTAGCGGGGGTGCCGGTGGACATGGCAGACTGAGAGAGGGTTGGAGATGGTATTCTTGCTGGTGCCCTACATGCAGTGTTTCCTACTACGAAACTGGTGATTCCCTGACTGCTTTGGCCTGGCGACGAAATCTGCACATTTACTGCAGGTGGTGCGGGAAATGGTGGGCTTACAGTGAGGGAAGGGATGTAGCGTTGCTGACTAGCTTCATTGGCCGAGGGTGCTACAACCTTAAGGGACGTTTGGTAGTGAGTCCAGGCTTGCAAATGCATGGTGGTTAAATGTCTACGCATGCAACTTGTATTTGGGCTTTTAAGATTCTGACCTCTGCTTAAGGTAGTTGAACATTTTTGACAGATGACTTTGCGCTGATCATTTGGATGTTGTTTAAAAAAAAAGCCAGACTGCACTCTATCTACTATCGGATACCTTTTCAGGCATTGCAGACTGAGCTTCTTTAACCGGATGTCCACGCTGTCCTACAACTGGTTTTGCCACGCGTTTTGGGCCAGATACAGGCCTGGCAGATGGAACCTGTTGCGATGTTGATGCCTTCTGCTGCTCCTCCTCCTCCGCTTCAGAGCTACTGCCGCCTGCACCCTGTTTCCCCAATGGCTGCCAATCGGGGTCAACAACTGGGTCATCTATGACCTCCTCTTCTATCTCGTGTGCAACTTCGTCTGTGTCACCGTGTAAGCTGGTGGTATAGCGTTCGTGACGGGGCACCATAGTCTCATCAGGGTCTGATTCTGGATCAGTACACTGCGAGGGCAATGTTCTGGTCTGAGTCAAAGGAACAGCATAGTAATCTGGCTGTGGCTGTGCATCTGTGCACTCCATGTCCGATTCAACTTGTAATGGGCATGGCCTGTTAACTGTTTCACTTTCTAACCCAGGAACGGTATGTGTAAAGAGCTCCATGGAGCAACCCGTTGTGTCGCCTGACGCATCCTTCTCTGTTGTTCTTGGTGAAGAAGACAAGGAAGCGACTTGTCCCTGACCGTGAATATCCACTAACGACGCGCTGCTTTTACATTTAGCAGTTTCAGAAGAGGAGGCGAAAGACCTAGAGGCTGAGTCAGCAAGGAAAGCCAAAACTTGTTCTTGCTGCTCCGGCTTTAAAAGCGGTTTTCCTATTCCCAGAAAAGGGAGCGTTCGAGGTCTTGTGTAGCCAGACGACGAACCTGGCTCAACAACTCGAGACTTAGGTGCTATATTGCTTTTCCCACGACCACCTGATGCTCCAACACCACTACCATCATTACCAGCTGGCAATGACCGCCCACGGCGATGACCTCTTCCACCAGACTTCCTCATTGTTTGAAAAACGTAACCAAACTAACGGTATTTGTTACTGTAAAACCAGTTACAAGGTGAACTCAAACTTCTGTTGGATTTATATATCCCTTTATAGGTGGGTGAGACTGCAGGGAAAATCAGGCCCAATGTATAACAGTACATGACAGATATGCCACTAACAGGACTGACGCTGATGCAGACACTAACAATTAAAATCTCCCCCTTTTTATTTTTTCTGGGAGAATATTGAAGAAATGTGGCCCACTCTTATACAGTATATGTTCTGTGGCACAAAATTAGAGACAGATGCCACACACAGCACTGGCAATGAGGCAGAATTGCCAATCTTAATCTCCCACTATTTTTTTTTCAGGGAGAATTTAAAAGAAATCTGGCCCAGTATTACACACTAGGTTTAATGTGGCACACAATTTGAGACAGGTGGCACACACAGGAGTGGCACTGAAGCAGAAATGCCAATCTTAATCTCCCACTATTTTTAGTTTTTCAGGGAGAATTGAAAAGAAATTTGGCCCAGTATTACATACTAGGTTTAATGTGGCACACAATTTGAGACAGGTGGCACACACAGGAGTTGCACTGAAGCAGAAATGCTAATCTTAATCTCCCACTACTTTTTTTTTCAGGGAGAATTTAAAAGAAATCTGGCCCAGTATTACACACTAGGTTTAATGTGGCACACAATTTGAGACAGGTGGCACACACAGCACTGGCAATGAGGCAGAATTGCCAATCTTAATCTCCCACTATTTTTATTTTTTCAGGGAGAATTGAAAAGAAATTTGGCCCAGTATTACATACTAGGTTTAATGTGACACACAATTTGAGACAGGTGGCACACACAGGAGTGGCACTGAAGCAGAAATGCTAATCTTAATCTCCCACTACTTTTTTTTTGAGGGAGAATTTAAAAGAAATCTGGCCCAGTATTACACACTAGGTTTAATGTGGCACACAATTTGAGACAGGTGGCACACACAGGAGTGGCACTGAAGCAGAAATGTCAATCTTAATCTCCCACTATTTTTATTTTTTCAGGGAGCATTGAAAAGATATCTGGCCCAGTATTACACACTAGGTTTAACCCCTTTCTGCCATTAGACGTACTATTCCGTCCATGTGGGGTGGGCTTTACTTCCCACGGATCGGCCGCGCTCACGGGGGGACCGCCCCCGGCACATTAACCCCTGGCACACCGCGATCAAACATGATCGCGATGTGCCGGCAGTGCAGGGAAGCATCGCGCAGGGAGGGGGCTCCCTGCGGGCTTCCCTGAGACCCCCGCAGCAACGTGATGTGATCGCGTTGCTCCGGGGGTCTCCTACCTCCCTCCCTGCAGAAAGTCCCGGATCCAAGATGGCCGCGGATCCGGGTCCTGCAGGGAGGGAGGTGGCTTACCAAGTGCCTGCTCAGAGCAGGCACTTGGTAACGCTGCACTGCTCTCAGACAGATCGGTGATCTGTCAGAGTGCTGTGCAAACTGGCTGATCACCGATCTGTATTGTCCCCCCTGGGACAAAGTAAAAAAGTTAAAAAAATTTTTTACAAGTGTGTAAAAAAAAAAAAATCCTAAATAATGAAAAAAAAAAAAAAAATATTATTCCCATAAATACATTTCTTTATCTAAATAAATTAAAAAAAAACAATAAAAGTACACATATTTAGTATCGCCGCGTCCGTAACGACCCGACCTATAAAACTGTCCCACTAGTTAACCCCTTCAGTAAACACTGTAAGAAAAAAAGAAAAAACGAGACAAAAAACAATGCTTTATTATCATACCGCCGAACAAAAAGTGGAATAACACGCGATCAAAAAGACAGATATAAATAACCATGGTACCGCTGAAAACGTCATCTTGTCCCGCAAAAAACGAGCCGCCATACAGCAACATCAGCAAAAAATATAAAAAAGTTATAGTCCTCAGAATAAAGCGATGCAAAAATAATTATTTTTTCTATAAAATAGTTTTTATCGTATAAAAGCGCCAAAACATAAAAAAATGATATAAATGAGGTGTCGCTGTAATCGTACTTACCCGAAGAATAAAACTGCTTTATCAATTTTACCAAACGCGGAACGGTATAAACGCCTCCCCCAAAAGAAATTCATGAATAGCTGGTTTTTGGTAATTCTGCCTCACAAAAATCGGAATAAAAAGCGATCAAAAAACGTCACATGCCCGAAAATGTTACCAATAAAAACATCAACTCGTCCCGCAAAAAACAAGACCTCACATGATTCTGTGGACCAAAATATGGAAAAATTATAGCTCTCAAAATGTGGTAACGCAAAAAATATTTTTTGCAATAAAAAGCGTCTTTCAGTGTGTGACGGCTGCCAATCATAAAAATCCGCTAAAAAACCCGCTATAAAAGTAAATCAAACTCCCCTTCATCACCCCCTTAGTTAGGGAAAAATAAAAAAAAGTTAAAAAAATGTATTTATTTCCATTTTCCCATTAGGGTTAGGGTTAGGGTTAGGGTTAGGGCTAGGGTTAGGGTTAGGGCTAGGGTTAGGGCTAGGGTTAGGGTTAGGGTTAGGGCTAGGGTTAGGGCTAGGGTTAGGGTTAGGGCTAGGGCTAGGGTTAGGGCTAGGGCTAGGGTTAGGGCTAGAGTTAGGGCTAGGGTTAGGGCTAGGGCTAGGGTTAGGGCTAGGGTTAAGGCTAGGGTTAGGGCTAGGGTTAAGGCTACAGTTCGGGTTAAGGCTACAGTTAGGTCTGGGGCTAAAGTTAGGGTTAGGGTTTGGATTACATTTGCGGTTGGGAATAGGGTTGGGATTAGGGTTAGGGGTGTGTCTGGGTTAGAGGTGTGGTTAGGGTTACCGTTGGAATTAGGGTTAGGGGTGTGTTTGGATTAGGGTTTCAGTTATAATTGGGGGTTTCCACTGTTTAGACACATCAGGGGCTCTCCAAACGCGACATGACGTCCGATCTCAATTCCAGCCAATTCTGCGTTGAAAAAGTAAAACAGTGCTCCTTCCCTTCCGAGCTCTCCCGTGGGTCCAAACAGGAGTTTACCCCAACATATGGGGTATCAGCGTACTCAGGACAAATTGGACAACAACTTTTGGGGTCCAATTTCTCCTGTTACCCTTGGGAAAATACAAAACTGGGGGCTAAAAAATAATTTTTGTGGGAAAAAAAAGATTTTTTATTTTCACGGCTCGGCGTTATAAACTGTAGTGAAACACTTGGGGGCTCAAAGTTCTCACAACACATCTAGATAAGTTCGTGGGGGGTCTAGTTTCCAATATGGGGTCACTTGTGGGGGGTTTCTACTGTTTAGGTACATTAGGGGCTCTGCAAACGCAATGTGACGCCTGCAGACCATTCCATCTAAGTCTGCATTCCAAATGGCGCTCCTTCCCTTCCGAGCCCTCCCATGCGCCCAAACGGTGGATTCCCCCCACATATGGGGCATCAGCGCACTCAGGACAATTTGGACAACAACTTTTGGGGTCCAATTTCTCCTGTTACCCTCGAGAAAATACAAAACTGTGGGCTAAAATATAATTTTGGGGGGAATATTTTTTTTTTTTTCACGGCTCTGTGTTAGAAACTGTAGTGAAACACTTGGGGGCTCAAAGTTTTCACAACACATCTAGATAAGTTCCTTGGGGGGGTCTAGTTTACAATATGGGGTCACTTGTGGGGGGTTTCTACTGTTGAGGTACATTAGGGGCTCTGCAAACGCAATGTGACGCCTGCAGACCATTCCATCTAAGTCTCCTTCCCTTCTGAGCCCTCCCATGCGCCCAAACGGTGGTTCCCCCCACATATGGGGTATCAGCGCAGTCAGGACAAATTGCACAACAACTTTTGGGGTCCAATTTCTCCTGTTACCCTTGGGAAAATACAAAACTGGGGACTAAAAAATAATTTTTGTGGGAAAAAATTTTTGTTTTATTTTTACGGCTCTGCATTATAAACTTCTGTGAAGCTCTTGGTGGGTCAAAGTGCTCACCACACCTCTAAATAAGTTCCTTAGGGGGTCTACTTTCCAAAATGGTGTCACTTGTGGGGGGTTTCAATGTTTAGGCACATCAGTGGCTCTTCAAACGCAACATGGCGTCCCATCTCAATTCCTGTCAATTTTGCATTGAAAGGTCAAACGGCGCTCCTTCCCTTCCGAGCTCTCCAATGCGCCCAAACAGTGGTTTACCCCCACATATGGGGTATCAGCGTACTCAGGACAAATTGTGCAACAACTTTTTGGTTCCAATTTCTTCTCTTACCATTGGGAAAATAAAAAATTGGGGGTGAAAAGATAATTTTTGTGAAAAAAAATGATTTTTTATTTTTACGGTTCTGCATTATAAACTTCTGTGAAGCACTTGGTGGGTCAAAGTGCTCACCACACCTCTAGATAAGTTCCTTAGGGGGTCTACTTTCCAAAATGGTGTCACTTGTGGGGGGTTTCAATGTTTAGGCACATCAGGGGCTCTCCAAACGCAACATGGCGTCCCATCTCAATTCTAGTCAATTTTGCATTAAAAAGTCAAATGGCGCTCCTTCGCTTCCAAGATCTGTCATGCGCCCAAACAGTGGTTTACCTCCACTTATGGGGTATTGGTGTACTCATGACATATTGTACAACAAGGTTTGGGGTCCATTTTCTCCTGTAACCCTTGGTAAAATAAAACAAATTGGAGCTGAAGTAAATTTTTTGTGAAAAAAAGTTAAATGTTAATTTTTATTTAAACATTCCAAAAATTCCTGTGAAACACCTGAAGGGTTAATAAACTTCCTGAATGTGGTTTTGAGAACCTTGAGGGGTGCAGTTTTTAGAATGGTGTCACACTTGGGTATTTTCTATCATATAGACCCCTCAAAATGACTTCAAATGAGATGTGGTCCCTAAAATAAAATGGTGTTGTAAAAATGAGAAATTGCTGGTCAACTTTTAACCCTTATAACTCCCTAACAAAAAAAAATTTTGGTTCCAAAATTGTGTTGTTGTAAAGTAGACATGTGTGAAATGTTACTTATTAAGTATTTTGTGTGACATATCTCTGTGATTTAATTGCATAAAAATTCAAAGTTGGAAAATTGCGAAATTTTCTAAATTTTCGCCATATTTCCGTTTTTTTCACAAATAAACGCAGGTAATATCAAATAAATTTTACCACTATCATGAAGTACAATATGTCACGAGAAAACAATGTCATAATCACTGGGATCCGTTGAAGCGTTCCAGAGTTATACCCTCATAAAGGGACAGTGGTCAGAATTGTAAAAATTGGCCCGGTCCATAACATGCAAACCACCCTTGGGGGTAAAGGGGTTAATGTGGCACAAAATTTGAGACAGGTGGCACACACAGGAGTGGCACTGAAGCAGAAATGCCAATCTTAATCTCCCACTATTTTTTTTTTCAGGGAGAATTTAAAAGAAATCTGGCCCAGCATTTCACACTAGGTTTAATGTGGCACACAATTTGAGACAGGTGGCACACACAGCACTGGCAATGAGGCAGAATTGCCAATCTTAATCTCCCACTATTTTTTTTTTCAGGGAGAATTTAAAAGAAATCTGGCCCAGCATTACACACTAGGTTTAATGTGGCACACAATTTGAGACAGGTGGCACACACAGGAGTGGCACTGAAGCAGAAATGTCAATCTTAATCTCCCACTATTTTTTTTTTATGGGAGAATTGGCAAGAAATCAGGCCCACTGTTAGACTGTATGTTTTCTGTGCCAGAAAATGAGACACAGATGCCACACACAGGACTGCCACTGATACAGATTTGCCAATTTTAATCTGCACCTTTTTTTTTTTCTTCTTCAGGGAGACTAGTGAATAAATCTGGGCCACTGTATTAGAGTATATTTTCTGTGGCAGAAAGTGGCTTGAAGAGATATAACAAAACAAACAAAAAAAAAGGGACTGTCCTACAATTACTATCTCCCTGCAGTAATCTCAGCAATGAATGGCAGACAGCAATAACAAGGAGTGGACTGGTGCACAAAAAAGTCAAAAGTGTGGACAAACAAACAAGAAAGCTGTGCAGAAAGGAAGGAGCAACAGGATTTGTGCTTTGAAAAATGCAGTTGGTTTGCACAGCGGTGTACACACAGCAATGCAGCTATCAGGGAGCCTTCTAGGGCAGCCCAATGAGCTACAGCGCTGAGGAAAAAAAATGTAGCCTCCACTGTCCCTACTAAAAAAAGATGGTGTTGGACAGCGGAAATCGCTACAGCACAAGCGGTTTGGGGGTTAATGTGCCCTGCCTAACGCTATCCCTGCTTCTGACAGATCAGCAGCAGTAAGATGGAGGTCAGCGGGAACGCCCCTTTATAGCCCCTGTGACGCCGCAGAAAGCAAGCCAATCACTGCAATGCCCTTCTCTAAGATGGTGGGGACTGAGACCTATGTCATCACGCTGCCCACACTCTGCGTCCATCTTCATTGGCTGAGAAATGGCGTTTTTCGCATCATTGAAATGCGACTTTGGAGCGAAAGTCGCGTACCGCATGGCCGACCCCACACAGGGATCGGGTCGGGTTTCATGAAACCCGACTTTGCCAAAAGTCGGCGACTTATGAAAATGAACGATCCGTTTCGCTCAACCCTAGTGTAATACAGTGGGCCTGATTTTTTCCTGCATTCTCCCACACATAAAAAAGGGAGAATAATATTTCCACTGAGTGCATCTGCATCAGTCCTGTTTGTGGCATATCTGTCAGCCACTTTCTGCCACTCAAACTGTGTAGTGTAATACAGTGGGCCTGATTTTTCTGCATTCTCCCACAGATAAAAAAGGGAGATTTATATTGCCACTGAGTGCATCTGCGTCAGTCCTGTTTGTGGCATATCTGTCAGCCACTTTCTGCCACTCAAACTGTGTAGTGTAATGCAGTGGGCCTGATTTTTCCTGCATTCTCCCACACATAAAAAAGGGAGATTTATATTGCCACTGAGTGCATCTGCGTCAGTCCTGTTTGTGGCATGTCTGTCATCCACTTTCTGACACTGAAACTGTGTAGTGTAATACAGGGGGCCTGATTTTTCTGCATTCTCCCACACATAAAAAAGGGAGATTTATATTGCCACTGAGTGCATCTGCGTCAGTCCTGTTTGTGGCATGTCTGTCAGCCACTTTCTACCACTCAAACTTTGTAGTGTAATACAGTGGGCCTGATTTTTTCCTGCATTCTCCCACACATGAAAAAGGGAGATTTATATTGCCAATGAGTGCATCTGCGTGAGTCCTGTTTGTGACATATCTGTCAGCCACTTTCTGACACAGAAACTGTGTAGTGTAGTTGGAGCGCCCCCAGACACAGGGCCACGAGTTCTCGGTACCGGGCCTCTCTGGTTCGGTTCTGAGGCTGTCACGGTGGCTAGACCCGGTCCGTGACCCTGCTAAGGGGCGTCCAGTAAAGGGGTTTGTACAGTCTGTCTGAGGTTCGTGACGCCACCTGTGGTGTTCGGTCAGGGTGACCGACGCTGCCGCGGGGTCCGCTGGGGTGATGGAATGGCAGCTGGATGGTGTACCTTCCCACAGGTGAAGTAAATCCCAGGGCTTCCCAGTAAGGTGGATGGTGATGGTGTAAGGCGCAATCAATAACGAGGACACAAGGTTGCAGTCTCTTTACCTTTTACTGAAGGCTTCAATACACTCAGTCCAGAGCACATTCAACCAGGCTATCAGAGACCGGCCGGTCCGATGGGGACATCCAGAGTTTCCCTCGCAGATGGAAATCGTTGCCTATCAATAGCGCCTGTGTGTTGTTGTCCTACCCTGCTGAGCATTCGGAATAGTCCTCACAACTGCTGTTTCTCTTCGTTCATTCTCCACAGCTCTCTCTCTCTCGTTCTTTGGTTCCAGATGTTGCTAGTTTCTAACGTCCCCCAGATATGTTATGGCTAGGACGCCACCCATTTGACGGGAAGGCTTGGAGGTCTTCCGGGACCCTAGAGATGCCCCTCTCCCAATGTTGCCCCCTTTGTCTTCGTAGGTGTAGAAGGTAGACAGCCAACCTATAATCAACTGTCCAGCGGAATTTGAAGTAAGGCCTGAAGTCAGTTACTCCTACGGTGATCCGGCCACCGACTACGTGCCTCAGTAAGATGTTGCCTTCCTCTCTCGGCACGACTCTTACTGGCTCTCCTTTGTGCTGATCTCGTTTACACTGTTCCACAATATTCTTCCTCTCTTGTCTCTTTCTTAGGACACCTCCACAAGGTGTGCAGGCGCGGTTCCATTACGTTCTGTTCTGTCGCTAGGCACCTGCCAGGTTCCCACGCCTGACAGGGACCCCCCTGTGCCTTCTCCCTGCAACACCCCCTGCCACGGGATGTTGCCTGGTTCCAACCCAGTCAGCTTCTGACTAACTTCCTCCCCAGCCCCTAGTTTTACCAGTGTGAGGAGTGGCCCAATAAATAAAGCCTTTTTCTCCCCCTAGTGGCCGGAGTGTGAAGTGTAATGTGTTCTGGTGATACCTGGTCAGGAGAACTCCTTAGTGCCATCGGATGTACCGCTACTCGCCTTGGGGCCATACTGCAACGACCAGGTCTCTGGGGCGCTGTACTATACAGTGGGCCTGATTTTCCCAGCAGTCTCACACACCTATAAAGGGAGATTTAAACTCACAAGTTTACGTACACCTTCTTACTGGTTTTACAGTACCATATAACGTTTGTTAGTTTGGTTACATTTTTCCAAGAATGAGGAAGTCTGGTCAAAGAGGTCGTGGCCGTGGGCGGTCATTGCCAGCTGGTAATGATGGTAGTGGTGGTGGAAAACTGCTTTTAAAGCCGGAGCAGCAGGAACAAGTTTTGGCTTTCCTTGCTGACTCTGCCTCTAGCTCTTCCGCCTCCTCTTCGGAAAGTGCAAAATTTAAAAGCAGTGCGTCGTCAGTGGATGCTCCCGGTCAGGAACAAGTCGCTTCCTTGTGTCCTTCACCCAGAACAACAGAAAAGGATACGTCAGGCGACACAACAGGTTACTCCATGGAGCTCTTTACACATACCGTGCCTGGTGTTATGATCCGGTGACCTTGGAGCAGCATGATGAGAACTTTCACTGGAGAAGGTGGTCACTATACTGACCGCAATCCTGAACTTAACGCCGCAACTAGAAGTAGCCATGGAGTGTACCTAACAATCCTAGACACCTCGTCACAGCCGGAGGACTAAATACCCCTAAATATGGAAATAGGAATACTATCTTGCCTCAGAGCAGATCCCCAAAAGATAGACAGCCCCCCACAAATATTGGCGGTGAGTCGGAGAGGAAAAAACATACACAGGCAGAAAAACAGGATTTAGCACAGGAGGCCACTCTAAATAGGACAGGATAGGACAGAGTTCTGTGCGGTCAGTATTAAAACCCTTCAAAAATATCCACAGCAGAATATACAAAAACTTCCTACATCTAACTAAAGATGTAGGAGCGTATATCTGCAACTCCAGCGAATCCTACAATCAGAGCAGGAATACAAACAAAAACAAGCACACAGCAGTGTGCCACAGACACAAAAAAACCAAACACTTATCTTTGCTGAATTTGGCAGCTAGCAGGAGAAGCCAGAAAGTGATCCAACACTTCACAAGGAACATTGACAACTGGAAAGGGCTAATGAATAATGCACACTTAAATATCCCAGTCAGAACAGCAATTAGCAGATACACCTGGCCAGGACTGTGACTCAGAGACAACTGCATTCCCACCTACAACCACTGGAGGGAACCCAAGAGCAGAATTCACAACAGCCTGGGTTAGAAAGGGAAATTGTTAACAGGCCATGCCCATTACAAGATGAATCTGACATGAAGTGCACAGATGCACAGCCACAGCTAGATTATTATGCTGTTCCATTGACTCAGATCACAACATTACCCTTGCAGTGTACTGAGCCAGAATCTGACCCTGATGAGACTATGGTGCTCCGTCCCGAACGCTATAGCACCGGCTTACACGGTGACACAGAGGAAGGTGCACAGGACATAGAAGAGGAGGTGATAGATGACCCAGTTGTTGACCCCAATTGGCAGCCATTGGGGGAACAGGGTGCCGCTGGCAGTAGCTCTGAAGCAGAGGAGGAGGAGCCGCAGCAGGCAACAACATCGCAACAGCATTCATCTGGGAGGCCCGTATCTGGCCAAAAACGTGTGTCAAAACCAAAAACAGTTGTAGGACAGCGTGGCCATCCAGTTAAAGTAGCTCAGTGTTCAATGCCTGAAAAGGTATTCGATAGTAGGGTAGGAAGAGTGAAGTCTGGCAATTTTTTAACCAAGATCCGAATGATCGGTGCAAAGTGATCTGTAAGAAATGCTCAAGGACCTTTAGCAGAGGTCAGAATGTCAAAAATTTAAATACAAGTTGCATGCGTAGATATTTAACCACCATGCACTTGCAAGCCTGGACTAACTACCAAACGTCCCGTAAAGTTGTTGCACCCACTCACAATGAAGCTAGTCAGCAACGCTACATCCCTTCCCTCACTGTAAGCCCACCGTTTACGACACCACCTGCAGCAAATGTGGATGTATCGTTGCAAGGCCAAAGCAGTCAGGGAGTCACCAGGTTCTTGGTATGAAACACTGTATGTAGGCCAACAGCAAGAATACCATCACCAACCCTCTCTCAGTCTGCCATGTCCACCACCACCCCCGCTAGTTCCATGATCTGCAGCTCTCCAGTCCAGCTCACCTTACAAGAGACTCTCCTTAGGAAAAGGATGTACTCATCCTCTCATCCGCGTACACAGGGTTCGAACGCCCACATTGCTAGACTAATCTCGTTAGAGATGATGCCCTACCGGTTGGTTGAAAGCGAAGGTTTCAAAGCCCTGATGGCCTACGCAGTACCACGCTATGACCTACCCAATCGACACTTCTTTTCGAGAAAAGCCATCCCAGCCCTCCACCAGCATATCAAAGACCGCATTGTCCATGCACTCAGGCAATCAGTCAGTAGAAAGGTGCACCTCACAACAGATGCATGGACCAGTAGGCATGACCAGGGACGTTACGTGTCTATCACGGCGCACTGGGTTAATGTGGTGGATGCAGGGTACACAGGGGACAGCCATAGTGGTGCAGTTCTGCCTAGCCCATGGTCTAGGAAACAGTTGACTGTAGGCATTTGCCCCTCCTCCTCCTCCTCCAGAAGTGAAAGCTCGTCCACAGAGTGCAGTCGCACGACCACTCTATCCGCAGCTACCAGTGTTGCAACCGTGGTGTCCCATTATGGAACAGCTTGTGGGAAGCGTCAGCAGGCTGTGTTGGAAATGAAGTGTTTGGGCAACAACAGACACACCGCAGAAGTTCTGTCTGACTTCTTGCAGCAAGAAACTAAGTCATGGCTGGGCAGTGTACATCTTGAGGCAGGCAAAGTAGTCAGTGATAACGGAAGGAATTTTATGGCTGCCATAGCCCTTTCACAACTGAAACACATTCCTTGCCTGGCTCACACCTTGAATCTGGTGGTGCAGTGCTTCCTGAAAAGTTATCCGGGGTTTCCTGCCCTGCTCCTGAAGGTGCGAAGACTTTGCTTGCACATCTGCCATTCGCCCGTACACTCCAGCCGTATGCAGAACCATCAGCGATCTTTGAAGCTTCCAGAGCACCGACTAATAATCGACATTGCAACAAGGTGGAACTCCACACTGCACATGCTTCAGAGGCTGTGTGAACAGAGGCGTGCTGTTATGTATTTGTGGGAGGATACACATACACGGGCAGGCAGTTGGATGGCAGACATGGAGTTGTCACGTGTGCAGTGGTCGAAGCTACAAGATCTGTGTCAAGTCCTTCAGTGTTTTGAGGAATGCACACGCCTGGTTAGTGCAGATGATGCCATCATAAGCATGAGCATCCCCCTAATGCATCTGGTGATGCAAAGTTTGACGCACATAAAGGAGCAGGCGTCTGCAGCCGAGGACGAGGGTAGCCTTGATGACAGTCAGCCACGGTCTGCTCAGGGAAGTCTCCTAGATGAGGTGGCGGACGAAGAGGAGGAGGACGAGGAGGATGATGGGGATGAATATTTATCAGAGGAGGAAGATTCTCAGGGCGCAATAGAAACTGGTGGCGTTGGAAGGTCAGGTCAGGTACAGGGTTTTTGAGGGAGACAAGTGATGTAGATTTGCCAGAAAGTGCATCTCAACCCAGTACAAGCAGTGAATTGACACCTGGAACATTGGCCCACATGGCGGATTATGCCTTGCGTATCCTAAAAAGGGACCCCCGCATTATCAAAATGATAACGGTGTTATCCGATTTAGATTACCAGTCTCAAACTCAGTGAGCTCTTTACGACGACCCATTATTCACAAATGCTAGTGAATGCAGACACTGTGGCGAGGGGCTGCATTTTACACCCTTGCGGCAATAAGAGTGACTGAAAACCTTGAATTCATTTATTAAGAAGTTTGTCCCAATATGTGTGTCCATATAATGTACATGTATACGGCAATGTATGAATTTAAGTGGCGCTTTTCTGTCCATAGACAAAGTATAGAGATGTGGTACATTAATGGGGCATTTCAAGGCTATGTTCATGAGATCTGAGGGACCCCAGCAATCATCAAGTTATCAACTGTCCAATGAAAGGGTTATAACTCAGTACAATAGTAATAGCACTTTAATAAAGAAATATGGGGACAGCGATGATAATACTGCGTACATGAATATGTGAGCGTCTTTTTGAACTGTGGTGCATCTATTTTCTGAATAATAGTTCAAATTGTAAGTTTCTGCCAGTGATGGCAGAGCATCTTAACATTTTTTGGAAAGGAGGTAAAGCACATTACCACACTGGGAGCCATACAACCTAAAGCAAGTTCAACGCGTCCTGCCGTGTGTTGGGGTCTCACCGGGTGCTCCGCCACAGTCTTGTATAAAACCGTCCAGCATACAAGAGCAGGGGTGAGACGTGTTGACTGTGTGAAAAGGCTGCTAGAAGTATCGTCTCTGTAGTTCTTACACTGTTCATCATATACAGGTGCTTCTCACAAAATTACAATATCATCAAAACGTTAATTTATTTCAGTTCTTCAATACAAAAAGTGAAACTCATATATTATATAGAGTCATTACAAACAGAGTGATCTATTTTAACCCCTTTACCCCCAAGGGTGGTTTGCATGTTAATGACCGGGCCAATTTTTACAATTCTGACCACTGTCCTTTTGTGAGGTTATAACTCTGGAACGCTTCAACGGATCCCAGTGATTCTGACATTGTTTTCTCGTGACATATTGTACTTCATGACAATGGTAAAATTTCTTTGATATTACCTGCGTTTATTTGTGAAAAAAACGGAAATATGGCGAAAATTTAGAAAATTTCGCAATTTTCCAACTTTGAATTTTTATGCAATTAAATCACAGAGATATGTCACACAAAATACTAAATAAGTAACATTTCCCACATGTCTACTTTACATCAGCACAATTTTGGAACCAAAATTTTATTTTGTTAGGGAGTTATAAGGGTTAAAAGTTGACCAGCAATTTCTCATTTCTACAACACCATTTTATTTTAGGGACCACATCTCATTTGAAGTCATTTTGAGGGGTCTATATGATAGAAAATACCCAAGTGTGACACCATTCTAAAAACTACACCCCTCAAGGTGCTCAAAACCATATTCAAGAAGTTTATTAACCCTTCTGGTGCTTCACAGGAATTTTTTGAATGTTTAAATAAAAATTAACATTTAACTTTTTTTCACAAAAAATTTAATTCAGCTCCAATTTGTTTAATTTTACCAAGGGTAACAAGAGAAAATAGACCCCAAACATTGTTGTACAATTTGTCCTGAGTACGACAATACCCCACATGTGGGGGTAAACCACTGTTTGGGCGCATGACAGAGCTCGGAAGCGAAGGAGCGCCATTTGACTTTTCAATGCAAACTTGACTGGAATTGAGATGGGACGCCATGTTTCGTTTGGAGAGCCCCTGATGTGCCTAAACATTGAAACCCCCCACAAGTGACACCATTTTGGAAAGTAGACCCCTTAAGGAACTTATCTAGATGTGTGGTGAGCACTTTGACCCACCAAGTGCTTCACAGAAGTTTATAATGTAGAACCGTAAAAATAAAAAATCATATTTTTTCACAAAAATTAACTTTCCGCCCCCAATTTTTTATTTTCCCAAGGGTAATAGAAGAAATTGGACCCCAAAAGTTGTTGTACAATTTGTCCTGAGTACGCTGATACCCCATTTGTGGGGGTAAACCACTGTTTGGGCGGATGGGAGAGCTCGGAAGGGAAGGAGCGCCGTTTGACTTTTCAATGCAAAATTGACAGGAATTGAGATGGGATGCCATGTTGCGTTTGGAGAGCCACTGATGTGCCTAAACATTGAAACCCCCCACAAGTGACACCATTTTGGAAAGTAGACCCCCTAAGGAACTTATCTAGATGTGTGGTGAGCACTTTGACCCACCAAGTGCTTCACAGAAGTTTATAATGCAGAGCCGTAAAAATAAAACAAAACATTTTTCCCACAAAAATGATTTTTTTAGCCCCCAGTTTTGTATTTTCCCGAGGGTAACAGGAGAAAGTGGACCCCAAAATTTGTTGCCCAATTTGTCCTGAGTGCGATGATACACCATATGTGGGGGGAACCACTGTTTGGGCGCATGGGAGGGTTCGGAAGGGAATGAGTGCCATTTGAATGCAGACTTAGATGGAATGGTCTGCAGGTGTCACATTGCGTTTGCAGAGCCCCTAATGTACCTAAACAGTAGAAACCCCCCACAAGTGACACCATTTTGGAAAGTAGACCCCCTAAGGAACTTATCTACATGTGTGGTGAGCACTTTGACCCACCAAGGGCTTCACAGAAGTTTATAATGGAGAGCCGTAAAAATAAAACAAAAATTTTTTCCCACAAAAATTATTTTTTAGCCCCCAGTTTTGTATTTTCCAGAGGGTAACAGGAGAAATTGGACCCCAAAATTTGTTGTCCAATTTGTTCTGAGTGCGCTGATACCCCATATGTGGGGGGGAACCACTGTTTGGGCGCATGGGAGGGCTCGGAAGGGAAGGAGCTCCATTTGGAATGCAGGCTTAGATGGAATGGTCTGCAGGTGTCACATTGCATTTGCAGAGCCCCTAATGTACCGAAACAGTAGAAACCCCCCACAAGTGACACCATTTTGGAAACTAGACCACTTAAGGTACTCATCTAGATGTGTTGTGAGAGCTTTGAACCCCCAAGTGTTTCACTACAGTTTGTAACACAGAGCCGTGAAAATTGAAAAAAAAAATCTTTCCCCCAAAAATTATTTTTTAGCCCCCAGTTTTGTATTTTCCCGAGGGTAAGAGGAGAAATTGGACTGCAAAAGTTGTTGTCCAATTTGTCCTGAGTACGCTGATACCCCATATGTTGGGGGGAACCACCGTTTGGGCGCATGGGAGGGCTCGGAAGGGAAGGAGTGCCATTTGGAATGCAGACTTAGATGGAATGGTCTGCAGGCGTCACATTGCGTTTGCAGAACCCCTAATGTACCTAAACAGTAGAAATCCCCCACAAGTGACCCCATATTGGAAACTAGATCCCCATGGAACTTATCTAGATGTGTTGTGAGAACTTTGACCCCCCAAGTGTTTCACTACAGTTTATAACGCAGAGCCGTGAAAATAAAAAATCTTTTTTTTCCCCACAAAAATTATTTTTTAGCCCCCAGTTTTGTATTTTCCCAAGGGTAACAGGAGAAATTGGACCCCAAAAGTTGTTGTCCTATTTGTCCTGAGTACGCTGATGCCCCATATGTTGGGGTAAACCCCTGTTTGGGCACACGGGAGAGCTCGGAAGGGAAGGAGCACTGTTTTACTTTTTCAATGCAGAATTGGCTGGAATTGAGATCGGACGCCATGTCGCGTTTGGAGAGCCCCTGATGTGCCTAAACAGTGGAAACCCCCCAATTATAACTGAAACCCTAATCCAAACACACCCCTAACCCTAATCCCAACAGTAACCCTAACCACACCTCTAACCCTGACACACACCTAACCCTAATCCCAACCCTATTCCCAACTGTAAATGTAATCTAAACCCTAACCGTAACTGTAGCCTTAACCCTAGCCCCAACCCTAACTTTAGCCCCAACCCAAACTGTAGCCCTAACCCTAGCCCTAACCATAGCCCTAACCCTAACTTTAGCCCCAACCCTAACTGTAGCCTTAACCCTAGCCCTAACCATAGCCCTAACCCTAGCCCTAGCCCTAACCCTAGCCCTAACCCTAGCCCTAACCCTAACCCTAGCCCTAACCCTAGCCCTAACCCTAACCCTAACCCTAGCCCTAACCCTAGCCCTAACCCTAGCCCTAACCCTAGCCCTAAACCTAACCCTAACCCTAGCCCTAACCCTAACCCTAGCCCTAACCCTAGCCCTAGCCCTAACCCTAATGGAAAAATGGAAATAAATACATTTTTTTAATTTTTCCCTAACTAAGGGGGTGATGAAGGGGGGTTTGATTTACTTTTATAGCGGGTTTTTTAGCGGATTTTTATGATTGGCAGCCGTCACACACTGAAAGACGCTTTTTATTGCAAAAAATATTTTTTGCGTTACCACATTTTGAGAGCTATAATTTTTCCATATTTTGGTTCACAGAGTCATGTGAGGTCTTGTTTTTTGCGGGACGAGTTGACGTTTTTATTGGTAACATTTTCGGGCACGTTACATTTTTTGATCGCTTTTTATTCTGATTTTTGCGAGGCAGAATGACCAAAAACCAGCTATTCATGAATTTCTTTTGGGGGAGGCGTTTATACCGTTCCGCGTTTGGTAAAATTGATAAAGCAGTTTTATTCTTCGGGTCAGTACGATTACAGCGACACCTCATTTATATCATTTTTTTATGTTTTGGCGCTTTTTTACGATAAAAACTATTTTATAGAAAAAATAATTATTTTTGCATCGCTTTATTCTGAGGACTATAACTTTTTTTTTTTTTTGCTGATGATGCTGTATGGCAGCTTGTTTTTTGCGGGACAAGATGACGCTTTCAGCGGTGTCATGGTTATTTATATCTGTCTTTTTGATCGCGTGTTATTCCACTTTTTGTTCGGCGGTATGATAATAAAGCGTTGTTTTTTGCCTCGTTTTTTTTTTTTTTTTTCTTACGGTGTTTTTTGAAGGGGTTAACTAGTGGGCCAGTTTTATAGGTCGGGTCGTTACGGACGCGGCGATACTAAATATGTGTACTTTTATTGTTTTTTTTTTTATTTAGATAAAGAAATGTATTTAGGGGAATAATATTTTTTTTTTTTTTTCATTATTTAGGAATATTTTTTTTTTTTTTTTTTTACACATTTTGAAATTTTTTTTTTAACTTTTTTACATTGTCCCAGGGGGGACATCACAGATCAGTGATCTAACAGTGTGCATAGCACTCTGTCAGATCACTGATCTGACATGCAGCGCTGCAGCCTTCACAGTGCCTGCTCTAAGCAGGCTCTGTGAAGCCACCTCCCTCCCTGCAGGACCCGGATCCGCGGCCATCTTGGATCCGGGGCTGGAGGAAGCAGGGAGGGAGGTGAGACCCTCGCAGCAACGTGATCACATCGCGTTGCTGCGGGGGGCTCAGGGAAGCCCGCAGGGAGCCCCCTCCCTGCGGGAAGCTTCCCTATACCGCCGGCACATCGCGATCATCTTTGATCGCGGTGTGCCAGGGGTTAATGTGCCGGGGGCGGTCCGTGACCGCGCCTGGCACATAGTGCCGGATGTCAGCTGCGATAAACAGCTGACACCCGGCCGCGATCGGCGGCGCTCCCCCCGTGAGCGCCGCCGATCGCGCTGGACGTACTATCCCGTCCGTGGTCATGGGGGCCCACCCCACCTCGACGGGATAGTACGTCCCATGTCAGAAAGGGGTTAAGTGTTTATTTCTGTTAATGTTGGTGATTATGGCTTACAGCCAATAAAAACCCAAAAGTCATTATCCCAGTAATTTAGAATAATTTATAACACCAACTTGAAAAATGATTTTAAAATTTGAAATGTTGGTTTACTGAAATGTATGTTCAGTAAATGCACTCTATACTTGGTCGGGGTTCCTTTTGCATCAATTACTGCATCAATGCAGCGTGGCATGGAGGCAATCAGCTTGTGGCACTGCTGAGGTGTTATGGAAGCCCAGGTTGCTTTGATAGCAGCCTTCAGCTTGTCTGCATTGCAGGGTCTGGTGTCTCTCATCTTCCTCTTGACAATACCCCACAGATTTTTTATGGGGTTAAGGTCAGGTGAGTTTGCTGGCCAACCAAGCACAGTGATACTGTTGTTTTTAAACCAGATATTGGTACTTTTGGCAGTGTGGACAGGTGCCAATTCCTGCTGGAGAATTACATTTCCATTTCCAAAAAGCTGGTTGGCAGAGAGAAGCATGAAATGCTCTAAAATTTCCTGGCAGATGGCTGCGCTGACTTTGGGCTTGATAAAACACAGTGGACCTACACCAGCAGATGACATGGCTCCCCAAACCATCACTGATTGTGGAAACTTCACACTACACCTCAAGCAGCTTGGATTATGTGCCTCTCCACTCTTCCTCTAGACTCTGGGACCTTGATTTCCAAATGAAATGCAAAATTTACTTTCAACTGAAAACAGCACTTTGGACCACTAAGCAACAGTCCAGTTATTTTTCACCTTGGCCCAGATAAGACGCTCCTGGCATTGTCTATTGGTCATGAGTGGCTTGACACAAGGAATGCAACACTTGTAGCCAGTGTCCTGGATACGTCTGTGTGTGGTGGCTATTGAAGCAATTATTGCAGCAGCAGTCCACTTCTTGTGAATCTCCCCCAAATTTTTGAATGGGCTTCTCTTAACAATCCTTTCAAGGCTGCGGTTATCCTGGTTGTTTGTGCACCTTTTTCTACCACACTTTTTCTTTCCACTCAACTTTTCATCAATATGCTTGGATACAGCACTCTGTGAATAGCCAGCTTCTTTAGCAATGACCTTTTGTGGCATACCCTCCTTGTGGAGAGTGTCAATGACTGCCTTCTGATGACAAAACACTGGCTGGCACATCCAAACTAGTGTGAATAGGTACATACCAAAAAATATACATAAAAAGATTGCACTCTATCGTGCTAAAGCATGTCAATGTGAAATATTTGAAATATGCATAGCAATACGGCGTTTGAATATTAGGAAAAATTTAGGAAAAAAATGAGATGCTTTGCATAAAATTTGACCAAATTATATCTGCCCATCAATCAATGTCAAGGTGGTCTCAAAGACTGATGGGTCCCTACGTGCGTGAATACCTCTCTTAGGCTGGTTTCACACTTGCGTTTCAAAACGCATGCGTTTAAAAAAAACGCATGGTGAAAAAACGCATGTAAACGCGTGCAAACACTGCGTTTTTTTAACGCATGCGTTTTTGCATGTGGTGAAAAAAACGCGGCGTTTTGATGCGTTTACATGCGTTTTTTCATGCGTTTGCGTTTTTTAAACGCATGCAGATAAATGTGTGACAGCTACCAATCATCAAAATAAAGTAAAAAACCCACTATAAACAGAAAGAGCTAGGGTTAGGGTTAGGGGTAGGGTTAGGAGTAGGGATCCTAACCCTAACCCTAAAGGGATCCTAACCCTAACCCTAACCCTAGCCCTACCCCTAACCCTAACCCTAACCCTAAAGGGATCCTAACCCTAACCCTACCCCTACCCCTAACCCTAACCCTAACCCTACCCTTAAAGGGATCCTAACCCTACCCCTAACCCTAACCCTACCCCTAACCTTACCCCTAACCCTAACCCTACCCTTAAAGGGGTTAGGGTTAGGGTTATGGGTAGGGTTAGGGGTAGGGTTAGGGTTAGGGTTAGGGGTAGGATCCCTATATCAATTTTATGGTGTGGGGTGGTTTATCAGTGTGTTTTTTTTAAACGCATGCGTTTTTAACGCATGCAAATGCATGTGGTTAAAAACGCATGCGTTTACATAGACAGCAATGCATTTTTTTGCCGCAAAAAAACGCATGCTTTTTTTGCGGCAAAAAAAACGCCGCTAAAAATACTACATGTTGCATTTCTGCAACACAACGCATGCATAAAAAAACACATGCGTTGCAAAAATGCGTCAAAACGCATACAAAAAAACACATGCGTTTTTAATGTTAAATATAGGGAAAAAAACGCATGCGTTTTTTTGCGTTTTTTACCGCAAAAATGCAAAAAAAAAAAAAACACAAATGTGAAACCACCCTTAGGCTGATGTCTGAATTCCTGAGTGACTGTGGACACCTCTCTCAGCAATGCCTGCATTTATGGGTAGGTAGGAACCTGCTGTAATTAAATTCATCACATGTTGAAGGGTGGAGTGCTTGGTCAGTAAGCTAACATACAAATGAGTGGCACATCCAAACTAGAGTGAATAGGGGTATACAAGGAGGAGCTACCTCCATATACAATATGACTGCCTTCTGGATATCAAGTCAACAGTCTTCCCCATGATTGTTAAGCCTACTGAAACAGACAAAGGGACATTTTTAAATGCTTAGGAAGCCTTTGTAGGTGTTTTTGTTATTCATTCTAGGTTACTGAGAAAATTATTTTAGGGTTTTCATTGGCTGTAAGCCATCATCATCAACATTAACAGAAATAAACACTTGACATATATCACTGTGTTTGTAATGACTCTATATAATATATCAGTTTCACTTATTGTATTGAAGAACTGAAATAAATTAACTTTTTGATAAGATTCCAATTTTGCGAGAAGCACCTGTAGTATTATATCATATCACAAATTGCTATCTGTGGTGATAGACTCAGCTCTGCTACCTTAGCTTTATATCTGTGCACCTTTGCATGACATTAAAAGTTAGAATTCAACACTGTTACATCTGCTATATACACCTTTATCAAGGAACACGTGTTAATGGGAACCTGTCAGCAGATTTTGCTGCTATAAGATATGGCTACTGCTTTTCGGGGCTTATCTACAGCATTCTGACCTGAAAGAGAAGTGAAACAAGTTTTATTATATTAACTCGGGGGCGGTCCGGTCCAATGGGTATCGCAGGTCCCAGGTCCGGCGCCTGCCACCTTCATGCGATGTCGTCATCTTACTTGCTTTGTGCCGCGCTCCTGCGCAGGTGTACTGATCTGCCCTGTTGATGGCAGAGCAAAGTACGGCTGTGCGCAGGCGCCGGGAAAGGTCAGAGAGGCCCAGCGCCTGCGTACTGCAGTACTTTGCTCTGCCCTCAACAGGGCAGATCAGTATGCCTGTGCAGGAGCATGGCATGAAGCAAGCAGGATGACGACATCACATGAAGATGGGAGGTGCCGGACCCGGGACCTGCGACACCCAGCGGACCGGACCGCCCTGGGAGAATATAATAAAACTTGTTTTTCTTATCTTTCAGGTCAGACAGGGGGCTTATCTACAGCATTATACAGCCGGACGCTGTAGATAAGCCCCGAAAGGCAGTGGCCGTATCTTATAGCGGCAAAACAAGGTGACAGGTTCCTTTTAAGGATTGTCATACATCGAAATTGTATTATGCATGAAAGGATCTGTACATTCATTGTTACCATTATTTTGAAATCAGGCATGACCTATGGTTACTTAAAAGTACTAATTTATGTAAGGGCCCTTCACTTACCTTAAATGGGTTGTTGCATCTGCTGAAGCAGGAGTGCACTGCTCCGCAGCTTACTGACGTCCTACCTGCTGGAGAGCGGTGCGCTCCTGCTTGAATAACAGTTCAGACCAGCAGCAATCATTAACCCAGTGGCCCAAATTTGCCTCTGCAGCTTTGGAGAAACACGGTGGCACTGAAGCTGGCTGGATTAGGAGCTAGCAGTGCCCACCAGCGACACCTGCCAGCCTCATGTACTTGTAAGTAGAAAACAATAAAATTAAAGATAATATCATTCTTCAGGACTGAGAGGATTTTTAATATTGAGTGAATTTCAAAGTTGTTTGTTCTTACAAGAACTTTGCAATTTCTACCAATTTAAAATTATTGGAATAACCCTTTAATACAGTCATATAGCACAATTATACAGTGTAAATGTTTGGGCACCCCTGGTCAAAATTACTGTTATTGTGAACAGTTAAGCAAGTTGAAGATGAAATGATCTCTAAAAGGCCTAAAGTTAACGATGACACATTTCTTTGTAATTTTTTTATATTTTAAAATCTACAAAAAAGGAAAATGTGTTGATGCAAAAGTTTTGGACACCTTTGGAGATTTGTGTGCTTAGATAACTTTGATCAAGGTTTTAGACCTTAATTTGCCTGTTAGGGTCATGTCTTGTCCACTATCATCATTAGAAAAGGCCAAGTGATGCCAATTTCCCAGCTTTATAGAAATTATGCCTACGCTAACCTTGTGCCAAAAAACTGCAGTTTGGGTTCTCTTAAGTAGTTGCCTAGCACTTTGTGAATGAAAATGTTGGAGGCCTACAAAGCAGGAGAAGGCCATGAGAAGATAGGAAAGCGTTTTCAAGTTGGAGTTCAAGATTAGGTCTGAAAGGCCAAGCAAAATTTCAGTGACAGCTGCTATAGACACCTCTCCATTACTAACTCCAGGGCTTGATGTCAGCTGTAATAAAACAGCAAACATCAAACCCAAGCCTAGAACCCCACTTGCCACCTCACCAAGCCAAGTGGGAAGAGCAGAAACTAAGCACCAGAATTGACATATCTTTCAAATGCGTCATTTCTGGAGTGGCTCAGAGCTGTTGTTTTTAGTCTGGGATTGGGCCCATATCCATGACCCTTTCCTAGTCTACCAATATCAGCCCACAGCAGTCTGTTTAGACTTTGCTGGGTTTTGAATATAGGAGGGACCCCATGTCATTTTTTGGGGGGCTCCCCTATAATAACTAGTAAAGGCTAAGCAAACAGCTGTGAGCTGATATTAATAACCTGGGAACATTCATGGATATTGGCCCCTTTCCTGAATATTAACATCAGCCCACCGCAGTTTGCTTTCTTTCAGCTTGTTATGAAAATTATGGGGTACCCCATTTTCCTCAAAATTACAGGAGTACACCATAGTCCTCACTAGGGTTGAGCGACTTTTAGGTTTTCAGGATCGAGTCGGGTTTCGCGAAACCCGACTTTGTAAAAAGTCGGGTCGGGTGAAATTGGCCGATTATTGCGAAAAGTCGGGGGGCCGACTGAAACACGAAACCCAATGCAAGTCAATGGGGAATAAAAGTCGGCAGTGAGTGGAGGACAGAAAAACACCTACAGAGCCCATTTTAATGTAAAAAACATCAATTCTTGTTACTTAAGCTTGTCAATCTTAATTAACCTTATAATAATAGTTAGGTATGGAAAATTGGGGGTCATTTGGCTGGCTCAATTTTTTCTTGGGCCCAGGAAATGTGGAATACGTCACGGTGGTGGAGCAGGGAGAGGTAAGTATTTCAACTTTGCAAGTGCTGTGATCCAGAGCAAGAAGGGGGGCCCACTCATTCGCATTGGCACTGACACAGGGCCCCTCAAAGTACGGCGTTGTGTTTGATGGCGGGGGCGCCTCCCACCGGCAGTGACACTTTTGCGTACTATGACGGGCCCCGTGACAGTGACGTCGCCAACGAGTATGCCCCCCCCACCTGATGAAGGAACCTGCACTTTCATATGCACCTTCCTCTTTGTCCCCGTGTAAGGTGGTATAGTATGCGGGAAGGGGGACCTGACTTTCAGCAGGGTCAGAATCTGGCTGTGTAGAGTGCAAGGGGAATGTAGTGGTCTGGGTCAATGTACCAGCAGACCCATCAAGCAGTGGCTGGGTAATAGGCAGGATGAGGAGGAAACACAGATATAGGCCCAAAATAAAAAAGGAGGCTAAAAGCAGAAAAAAATTGGTAACAGGAGTGAACAGGCAACATTGCTTTGTTCAGTGGAGGACAACAACAAGCAGCAGCAGCAGACACTGTTAGTAGGGCCCAACCAAACTAGTAGGGCAAATACAGTTTCAAATTCTAAATACAGGCCGAAAGCCTGTAGATTGAAACTCAGCTTTGTTTCTTTGAGGAAACCAAGAGGCAGCAGCAGACGTCACTAGGCCCAAACCAAGAACCAGGCCAAATGCAGTTTCATATTGTTGATAGAGGCCGAAAGCCTGTAGATTGAAACTCAGTTTTGTTTCTTTGAGGAAACCAAGAGGCAGCAGCAGACGTCACTAGGCCCAAACCAAGAACCAGGCCAAATGCAGTTTCATATTGTTGATAGAGGCCGAAAGCCTGTAGGTTGAAACTCAGCTTTGTTTCTTTGAGGAAACCAAGAGGCAGCAGACGTCACTAGGCCCAAACCAAGAACCAGGCCAAATGCAGTTTCATATTGTTGATAGAGGCCGAAAGCCTGTAGATTGAAACTCAGCTTTGTTTAGTAGAGGTACAGTGGGCGCACCCACCTGTCCAGGCAAACGGCACTTGCACGGGTGCTTGTGCCAAGTGGTGACCACGGTCCTGTGGGGGGAGTCAGCCCATTTAGGGAGGTATAAAAATGGCCTATGGTGGACATTCAGCAGCTGCAAATGGAGGAATTGGAAGTCAGTAGGAGGAGGGCAAAAGCGAGTCATTTATCACCCAAGCTACGTGTCAGCAGGGGAAGGTGGGGCAAAAGAATTGGCAATCCATGATTGGTTCATTTTAACGAAGATCATCTATATTTTGGGTAGCCAGATGTGTCCTTTTTTTGGTCAGTATTGAACCAGCAGCACTGAAGACTCTTTCTGAAAGCACACTGGCAGCAGGGCAAGCGAGCTCCTGTAATGCATATTCTGCCAATTCGGGCCAGGTGTCTAGTTTAGATGCCCAGTAATCAAAGGGGAATGACCTGTGAGGGAGAACATCGATAAGGGATGAAAAATAGTTTGTAACCATAGTGGACAAATGCTGTCTCCTGTCACTTTGAATAGATGCAGCAGTCCCTGTTGTGTCAGCAGTCATTGAAAAATCACTCCGCAACCTTGTCAGAAAACCCCTCTGTCCAACGCCACTTCAGATATCTGCACCTCTAGCACCTCTGCCATGTTGCCCCCTACGGCAAGTGTGAGGACCATCACAACCTCTGTGTGCTGGGAATGCCTGAACCAAACGGTCTACAAGAGTTGCTTGTTTGGTAGCCAATATTTGCTCAAGGTTCTCATGTGGCATGATGTTTTGCATTTTCCCTTTATAGCGTGGATCCAGGAGGCAGGCCAACCAGTAATCGTCATCGGTCATCATTTTGACAATGCGGGGGTCCCTTTTTAGAATACGCAAGGCATACTCAGCCATGTGGGCCAATGTTCCTGGTGTCAATTCACTGGTCCTGCTGGGTTGAGGAGCACTTTCTTGGAAATCCACATCACAAGTGTCCCGCAAGAAACCTGCACCTGACCTTGCAACGCCACCAGTTTCAAGTGGCCCCTGAGAAGCATCCTCCTCCCATACATAATCATCCCCATCATCCTCCTCCTCATCCTTTTCGACCGCCACCTCATCCTGGACAGTTCCCTGACTAGACAATGGCTGACTGTCATCAAGGATTCCCTCCTCCTCGGCTGCAGACGCCAGCTCATTGATGTGCATCAAACTTTGCATCAGCAGACGCATAAGTGGGATGCTCATGCTTATGATGGCGTCGTCTGCACTTGCCAGCCATGTGCATTCCTCGAAACACTGAAGGACTTGACAGAGGTCTTGTAGCTTGGACCACTGCACACCAGACAACTCCATGTCTGCCATCCAACTGCCTGCCCGTGTATGCGTATCCTCCCACAAATACATGACAGCACGCCTCTGTTCACACAGCCTCTGAACCATGTGCAATGTGGAGTTCCACCTTGTTGCAACGTCGATAATTAGGTGGCACTGTGGAAGATTGAGCGATCGATGATGGTTCAGCATATGGCTGGAGTGTACGGGCGACCGGCGGATGTGCGAGCAAATCTTCACACCTTCTGGAGCAGGGCTGGTAACTCTGGATAATTTTTAAGAAAGCACTGCACCACCAGGTTCAAAGTGTGAGCCAGGCAAGGTATGTGTTTGAGTTGTGAAAGGGCTATGGCAGCCATAAAATTCCTTCCATTATCACTGACTACCTTGCCTGCCTCAAGATGTACACTGCCCAGCCATGACTGAGTTTCTTGCTGCAAGAACTCGGCCAGAACTTCCGCGGTGTGTCTGTTGTCGCCCAAACACTTCATTTCAAACACGGCCTGCTGACGCTTCCCACTATCTGTTCCGTAATGGGACACCTCGTGTGCAACACTGGCAGCTGCGGATGGAGTGGTCGTGCGACAGCGCTCTGTGGATGAGCTTTCGCTTCTGGAGGAGGAGGAGGAGGAGGAGGTGGGGTGGCGAACGTCTACAGCCAACTGTTTCCTAGATCGTGGGCTAGGCAGAACTGTCCCACTATTGCTGTCCCCTGTGGGCCCTGAATCCACGACATTAACCCAGTGTGCTGTGATGGACACGTAACGTCCCTGGCCATGCCTACTGGTCCATGCATCTGTTGTGAGGTGCACCTTTCTACTGACTGATTGCCTGAGAGCATGGACAATGCGGTCTTTGACATGCTGGTGGAGGGCTGGGATGGCTTTTCTTGCAAAGAAGTGGCGACTGGGTAGGTCATAGCGTGGTACTGCGTAGGCCATCAGGGCTTTGAAAGCTTCGCTTTCAACCAACCGGTAGGGCATCATCTCTAACGAGATAAGTCTGGCAATGTAGGCGTTCAAACCCTTTGTACGCGGATGACAGGATGAGTACTTTCGTTTCCTAACAAGAGTCTCTTCTAGGGTGAGCTGGACTGGAGAGCTGCCTATGGTGGAACTAGCGGTGGTGGTGGTTGTGGACATGGCAGATTGAGAGTGAGTTGGTGATGTTGGCCTACATACAGTGCTTCCTACCAATAACCTTCTGACTCCCTGACTGCTTTGGCCTAGCGACGATCCCTCCACATTTGCTGCTGGTGTCCTAACCGGTGGGCTTACAGTGAGGGAAGCAATGTTGCAGTGCTGACTGCCTTCATTCAGACCTGGTGCACCAACGGTACGGGACGTTAGGTAGTTAGTCTAGGCTTGCAAGTGAATGCTGTTTAAATGTCTATGCATGCACGTTGTATTTAAATTAAGAATCTTCCCTCTGCTAAAGGTCTTTGAGCATTTCTTACAGATCACTTTTGACTGATCATTAAGATCTTGGTCAAAAAAATGCCACACTGCACTCTTCGTACTATGGAATTCCTTTTCAGGCATTGCACGCTTTGCAACTTTCACAGGATGGCCACGCTGTCCTAAAACTGGTTTTGTCAAACGTTTTTTGCCTGATACGCGCCTTACAGTTGACAGCTGTTGCGATGTAGATTGGTGCTGCTGTGGATAACCCTCCTCCGCTTCTGAGCTAGTGGCAGCGCCACCCTCTTCCCCCAATGGCTGCCAATCTGGGTCAACAACTGGGTCATCTATCACCTCCTCCTCCTCAATGTCATGTGCACCTTCCTCAGTGTCACCGTGTAAGGTGCTATAGCGTTCGGGACAGGGCACCATAGTCTCATCAGGGTCAGATTCTGGCTCAGCAAACTGGGGGCTGTGGCACCATCTCCTGAACATCAGCAAGGACTGATATATCTATGTAAGTACCTCTATATACACTGTTCTTATTATTATGAGTACTACTGGGTAGTGGGAGCCGGGTATGCCACTATGGCTTGATGTCCCTCACGGGGTACCTGAGGTATTGCTCTCTGATTCCCAATTAGAACTTTGCTAGTCCTATGAATGTACTGATGTGTGTATTACTATGTCTCTGTAATGCTGGTTGTTCAGTAGTGGTGCCACGTCTATTTACTTGGCTCACATCTCAAGCATTTTGTTGGCTACCAGATTTTTAATTGTGTATGTTTCTATTGTTTTTAAGGCAATATTTTTTCTATTCTAATAAAGATTTGTTCTAGATACGCATTTTTTGTATATGCTTTTTCTATAATCTAGCTGTGGCTGTGCATCAGTGCACTCCATGTCCGATTCTTCTTGTAATGGGCAGGGTACAATTTCCCTTTCTAACCCAGGCACGGTATGTGTAAAGAGCTCCATGGAGTAACCTGTTGTGTCGCCTGACGCATCCTTCACTTTTGGTTTGGGAGAAGGACACAAGGAAACGTCTTGTTCCTGACCAGGAGCATCCACTGACGACTGGCTGCTGTGACATTTAGAACTTTGGGAAGAGGAGGCCAAAGAGCTAGAGGCTGAGTCAGCAAGGAAAGCCAAAACTTTTTCCTGCTGCTGCGGCTTTAAAAGCTGTTTTCCTACTCCCAGGTAAGGGAGCCTTCAAGGCCTTGTGTAGCCAGACGATGACGCAGGCTCAACACCTCCAGCCTTAGGTGCTACTGTGCTTTTGCCACTACCACCAGATGCAGCACCACCATCAGTACCAGCTGACAACCCCCGCCCATGGCCTCTTCCACCAGACTTCCTCATTTTTGGGGGGGAGACACAGAACCACAACTCTGGCCCTGTGGTATAACAGTAAACTATGAACGTGGCAGAAAGTGGCTGCCTGATATATACGACACACTAGCAGTACAGCAGAATATACACTGTGTGCGAATTTTAATCTCCCTTTTTTTGGGGGGGAGACACAGAAGCACAACTCTGGCCCAGTGGTATAACAGTAAACTATGAACGTGGCAGAAAGTGGCTGCCTGATATATACGACACACTAGCAGTACAGCAGAATATACACTGTGTGCGAATTTTAATCTCCCTTTTTTGGGGGGGGAGACACAGAAGCACAACTCTGGCCCAGTGGTATAACAGTAAACTATGAACGTGGCAGAAAGTGGCTGCCTGATATATATGACACACTAGCAGTACAGCAGAATATACACTGTGTGCAAATTTTAATCTCCCTTTTTTTTTGGGGGGGAGACACAGAACCACAATTCTGGCCCAGTGGTATAACAGAAAAACTATGAACGTGCCAGAAAGTGGCTGCCTGATATATATGACACACTAGCAGTACAGCAGAATATACACTGTGTGCAAATTTTAATCTCCCTTTTTTTGGGGGGGGAGACACTGAACCACAACTCTGGCTCAGTGGTATAACACAACACTATGAACGTGCCAGAAAGTGGCTGGAATTATTATTTCAAAAAAATAAAAAAATTAAAAAAATAACAAGCTCCCTACAATGAGCTCAGGACAAGTATGGCAGCAATAAAAAGGACTGCTTAACACAAAAAATGTGGACAAATAAACAAGATAGGTAACTGTGCAGAAAGGAGCAACAGGAATTTTGCTTTAAAAAAAGCAGTTGGTTTGCACAGCACCGTGCACACAGCTATGCAGCTGCTGCACTAAAATACGACCTCCACTGTCCCTGCACAAAAAGGTGGTGTGGGACAGTGAAAATCGCTCCAGCACAAGTGGTTTGGGGGTTTATATTTCCTCCCTAACTCTGTCCCTGCTTCTGACTAACTGCAGCAACACCTCTCCCTATGCTCAGATCGGCAGAAGTAAGATGGCGGTCGGCGTGCACGCCCCTTTATACCCCCTGTGATGCCACAGACAGCAAGCCAATCACTGCCATGCCCTTCTCAAAGATGGTGGCGACCGAGACCTATGTCATCACGCTGCCCACACTCTGCGTCCTCCTTCATTGGATGATAAACGGCGGTGACAGCGTCATATGAAACGCGACTTTGGCACTCTGATCGTGTACCGCATGGCCGATCCCACTGTAGGATCGGTTCGGGTTTCATGAAACCCGACTTTGCCTAGAAGTCGCCGATTTATGAAAATGACCGATCCGTTTCGCTCAACCCTAGTCCTCACCTGTCTGATGATAATACATATGTCCCACGAAGAGCCCAACCCTGCTTCATCTGGACTGCATGGCTGAATGGTGGCATGATGTAACCACTCAGTCCTGAATCCAGGAGATACTGAGCTGAGCCTGAGGACCACTGCCTCTAACTGGCGGTAAATTTAATGACGTCACCGCAGGTCACTGAAGATACTCTCTCAGGCTCAGCTCAGCATTTACAAGCTGTGATACTTGCAAAATGGGGTATACTAGGTACTGACCATGCAGGGTGCCCAAACTTTTGCATCCGCCCACTTTCCTTTCCTTTTTGTAACTTTTAACCCCTTCATGACCTTGGGATTTTTCGTTTTTCCGTGTTCGTTTTTCACTCCCCTCCTTCCCAGAGCCATAACTTTTTTATTTTTCCGTGAATTTGGCCATGTGAGGGCTTATTTTTTGCGAGACGAGTTGTCCTTTTGAACAACATCATTGGTTTTAGCATGTTGTGTACTAGAAAACGGGAAAAAAATTCCAAGTGCGGTGAAATTGCAAAAAAAGTGCAATCCAACACTTGTTTTTTGTTTGGCTTTTTTGCTAGGTTCACTAAATGCTAAAACTGACCTGCCATTATGATTCTCCAGGTCAGTACGAGTTCATAGACACCTAACATGACTAGGTTATTTTTTATCTAAGTGGTGAAAAAAAATTCCAAACTTTGCTAATTTCTAAAACAATCCACAGTGAGGAGATTGGAACAAAACAAAATCCTCTAAACTGCATGCTCGCAAACGCCAGAAGCCTGACAAACAAGATGGAAGAACTAGAAGCAGAAATATCTACAGGTAACTTTGACATAGTGGGAATAACCGAGACATGGTTAGATGAAAGCTATGACTGGGCAGTTAACTTACAGGGTTACAGTCTGTTTAGAAAGGATCGTAAAAATCGGAGAGGAGGAGGGGTTTGTCTCTATGTAAAGTCTTGTCTAAAGTCCACTTTAAGGGAGGATATTAGCGAAGGGAATGAGGATGTCGAGTCCATATGGGTTGAAATTCATGAAGGGAAAAATGGTAACAAAATTCTCATTGGGGTCTGTTACAAACCCCCAAATATAACAGAAAGCATGGAAAGTCTACTTCTAAAGCAGATAGATGAAGCTGCAACCCATAATGAGGTCCTGGTTATGGGGGACTTTAACTACCCGGATATTAACTGGGAAACAGAAACCTGTGAAACCCATAAAGGCAACAGGTTTCTGCTAATAACCAAGAAAAATTATCTTTCACAATTGGTGCAGAATCCAACCAGAGGAGCAGCACTTTTAGACCTAATACTATCTAATAGACCTGACAGAATAACAAATCTGCAGGTGGTCGGGCATCTAGGAAATAGCGACCACAATATTGTACAGTTTCACCTGTCTTTCACTAGGGGGACTTGTCAGGGAGTCACAAAAACATTAAACTTTAGGAAGGCAAAGTTTGAACAGCTTAGAGATGCCCTTAATCTGGTAGACTGGGACAATATCCTCAGAAATAAGAATACAGATAATAAATGGGAAATGTTTAAGAACATCCTAAATAGGCAGTGTAAGCGGTTTATACCTTGTGGGAATAAAAGGACTAGAAATAGGAAAAACCCAATGTGGCTAAACAAAGAAGTAAGACAGGCAATTAACAGTAAAAAGAAAGCATTTGCACTACTAAAGCAGGATGGCACCATTGAAGCTCTAAAAAACTATAGGGAGAAAAATACTTTATCTAAAAAACTAATTAAAGCTGCCAAAAAGGAAACAGAGAAGCACATTGCTAAGGAGAGTAAAACTAATCCCAAACTGTTCTTCAACTATATCAATAGTAAAAGAATAAAAACTGAAAATGTAGGCCCCTTAAAAAATAGTGAGGAAAGAATGGTTGTAGATGACGAGGAAAAAGCTAACATATTAAACACCTTCTTCTCCACGGTATTCACGGTGGAAAATGAAATGCTAGGTGAAATCCCAAGAAACAATGAAAACCCTATATTAAGGGTCACCAATCTAACCCAAGAAGAGGTGCGAAACCGGCTAAATAAGATTAAAATAGATAAATCTCCGGGTCCGGATGGCATACACCCACGAGTACTAAGAGAACTAAGTAATGTAATAGATAAACCATTATTTCTTATTTTTAGTGACTCTATAGCGACAGGGTCTGTTCCGCAGGACTGGCGCATAGCAAATGTGGTGCCAATATTCAAAAAGGGCTCTAAAAGTGAACCTGGAAATTATAGGCCAGTAAGTCTAACCTCTATTGTTGGTAAAATATTTGAAGGGTTTCTGAGGGATGTTATTCTGGATTATCTCAATGAGAATAACTGTTTAACTCCATATCAGCATGGGTTTATGAGAAATCGCTCCTGTCAAACCAATCTAATCAGTTTTTATGAAGAGGTAAGCTATAGGCTGGACCACGGTGAGTCATTGGACGTGGTATATCTCGATTTTTCCAAAGCGTTTGATACCGTGCCGCACAAGAGGTTGGTACACAAAATGAGAATGCTTGGTCTGGGGGAAAATGTGTGTAAATGGGTTAGTAACTGGCTTAGTGATAGAAAGCAGAGGGTGGTTATAAATGGTATAGTCTCTAACTGGGTCGCTGTGACCAGTGGGGTACCGCAGGGGTCAGTATTGGGACCTGTTCTCTTCAACATATTCATTAATGATCTGGTAGAAGGTTTACACAGTAAAATATCGATATTTGCAGATGATACAAAACTATGTAAAGCAGTTAATACAAGAGAAGATAGTATTCTGCTACAGATGGATCTGGATAAGTTGGAAACTTGGGCTGAAAGGTGGCAGATGAGGTTTAACAATGATAAATGTAAGGTTATACACATGGGAAGAGGGAATCAATATCACCATTACACACTGAACGGGAAACCACTGGGTAAATCTGACAGGGAGAAGGACTTGGGGATCCTAGTTAATGATAAACTTACCTGGAGCAGCCAGTGCCAGGCAGCAGCTGCCAAGGCAAACAGGATCATGGGGTGCATTAAAAGAGGTCTGGATACACATGATGAGAGCATTATACTGCCTCTGTACAAATCCCTAGTTAGACCGCACATGGAGTACTGTGTCCAGTTTTGGGCACCGGTGCTCAGGAAGGATATAATGGAACTAGAGAGAGTACAAAGGAGGGCAACAAAATTAATAAAGGGGATGGGAGAACTACAATACCCAGATAGATTAGCGAAATTAGGATTATTTAGTCTAGAAAAAAGACGAATGAGGGGCGATCTAATAACCATGTATAAGTATATAAGGGGACAATACAAATATCTCGCTGAGGATCTGTTTATACCAAGGAAGGTGACGGGCACAAGGGGGCATTCTTTGCGTCTGGAGGAGAGAAGGTTTTTCCACCAACATAGAAGAGGATTCTTTACTGTTAGGGCAGTGAGAATCTGGAATTGCTTGCCTGAGGAGGTGGTGATGGCGAACTCAGTCGAGGGGTTCAAGAGAGGCCTGGATGTCTTCCTGGAGCAGAACAATATTGTATCATACAATTATTAGATTCTGTAGAAGGACGTAGATCTGGGTATTTATTATGATGGAATATAGGCTGAACTGGATGGACAAATGTCTTTTTTCGGCCTTACTAACTATGTTACTATGTTACTATGTTACTAATAAAAAAAAATAAAAAATTGCGCCATTTTCCGATACTCGTAGCGTCTCCATTTTTCATGATCTGGGGTCGGTTGAGGGCTTATTTTTTGCGTGCCGAGCTGGCGTTTTTAATGATAGCATTTTGGTGCAGATATGTTCTTTTGATCGCCCGTTATTGCATTTTAATGCAATGTCACGGCGACCTAAAAAACGTAATTCTGGCGTTTCGAATTTTTTTCTAGCTACGCCGTTTAGCGATCAGGTTAATGCTTTTTTTAATTGATAGATCGGGCGATTCTGAATGCGGCGATACCAAATATGTGTAGATTTCATTTTTTTTTTATTGATTTATTTTGATTGGGGCGAAAGGGGGGTGATTTAAACTTTTATATTTTTTTTATTTTTTCACATTTTTTTTTACTTTTTTTTTTTACTTTTGCCATGCTTCAATAGCCTCCATGGGAGGCTAGAAGCAGGCACAGCACGATCGCCTCTGCTACATAGCATCGATCTGCTGATCGCTGCTATGTAGCAGAAATGCAGGTGTGCTGTTCAAAACAGCTGACATGTCCCGGCTTTGATGCGGGCTCACCGCGGAGCCCTGCATCAAAGCAGGGGATCTGACCTCGGACGTACTATCCGTCCGAGGTCAGATAGGGGTTAAAATGGAAAAATAGGACAATATATATTTTTTGCCTAAAATACAAATGAAATGTCCCATCTTTAACTTTAGTCCTTTTAGAGATCATTTCATCTTCAACTTGCTGAACTGTTCACAATAACAGTAATTTTGACCAAGGGTTTAAAAAATTTTACGTGCCACTTTAAACTGCCACTGGCTGGAGAGGGAAACATGTGATGACAAGTTACCTTTAAATGCTTCTTAAATGGTTGAATTTGACCATTGAAAATATTAATTAAAAAAAATATTCACCTGCCACACCAACGCCATTCCACTGATGAGCCGAGTTGTAGTGCTCACACTTCTCTCAGGAGATGTTAGTGCCGCAGTCCATTTGCGGACGCTGGTAGGCTGAAGCGGTTACATGGCGGTATCTTTTTTTTACTTTTAAATGGGGGCATAAAGCATTTAAGAAGAAATAGTCCAAGTAGTGAACAAAAGCTGACTGGTCATCACATATTTGCCTCTCCAACTAAAGGCAGTCTATTAGCGTGTCCATTAATTGGACAATATCTTTAAATGTTCTTTAACATAGAAGCAAATGTCTGCCTTTGTATGGTTCCAGCTCTCCTTGTGGAGGTCTACTTGGTGCTCAGTAAAGAGACAGTTCGTCCTTCTGGAGGAGAAATAATTTGCATATATGTAAACCATCATACGAATGTCTGGTAGTTTTTAATAAATTGTGGCTGTTGAATTTCCATATTTTCTTTTTGTTTTTGTTTTTTCATTTTTTTATTATTATTATTATTATTACGCCATTAATTCCATGGCGCTTTACATGTGTGGAGGGGTATACATAATAATAATAATTTTAGCAATTTTTCCTTTTTCCTACTTCTACAGAAAAACAAATCGAGCACAAAATTATGAATCCAGTTTGTTTAATGCCACAACTGCAGATTTACTGCCACAATCCTTTCACATGCATAAACAGGAGAATGTATATTTATTTTCAGTCTAGGAATGGAATATTGGATATGGCATGTTCCCAACATTATTAGTCATGGCTGAACTCCTGCTAATCTCTTACTTGCTGCAATAAATTCCCATTATTTATGAGCGTGCTCCCTAATTATGCCAATTTTTTTCCTTAATTGGCATAACCTAAGCGGCATTTGTTTACATTGGTTTATTTGTACACATTACCGTATTAATCAGTCTGGAATGATCCGAAGTCTATCAGCATTCATTTATGATAATTTTCGCAGGTGTTCTACAGTATTAATGCTAAAATTACCATAATTAGTGGGCGGTTATACAGCGCTGGTGCTTGAAGTTGGAATAATTGTGTTGTGCAGTGAAATAGCCATTCCAGTTCTTATTCCTCTCTATGTCAAGCAGATCAGCTCGCCTGCCAGTTATGGTCAAGATTGTCTTTGACATCAAATATGATTATTTTTATAATGCTATATTAGGGGAACCATTTTTGACTACAGGGACATGAGCATACTAACAAGTCTCCAAAGCTCAATTAATACCTGATGTATTTTAATAAACAGTTTATAGATTCTGCTGGTGTTGTCTGAAAAGGCAATGGAGCAGAATGTGAATTTTCAGCAACCTTAGAGGAAATGTTTGAACACACAGAAGTATAAAATGTGAAAATTTGATCTAAGATGGATTGAATTGGAAATAGACAAAACAATCTCTACTTTTAGCATTCAGGAAGACAAATTTTAAAGAAATGCTGCGAGCACAAAATGACAGCACTGGGTGCTCCATTCGTGTGGCTACAAAATGCAGTAGATGTTAACCCCTACTTGTTTTTCAACTATCTTCACCCTCTACTTCCTTGATTGACAACTTTGGCTTTAAAGGAGACAAAGAAGGGCAGAAAGAGATGAAAAAAAATTGGGGAGAAGATGCACTGAACTGATAGGCTATGTGCACACTTTGCAGATTCCACTGCGGATTTTTCCGCAGCGGAATTGCAAAATCCGCAGTGAAAACCCATCGCGGTTTTTACTGCGGATTTATCGCGGTTTTTACTGCGTTTTCTTCTGCGGATTTTCAACTGCAGTTTTCTATTGGAGCAGCTGAAAATCCGCAGAAAAGAAGTGACATGCTGCGGAATGTAATCCGCAGCGTTTCCGCGCGGATTTTTCTGCAGCATGTGCACAGCGTTTTTTGTTTCCCATAGGTTTACATTGAAATGTAAACTCATGGGAAACTGCTGCGGATCCGCAGCGGTCAAATCCGCTGCGGATCCGCAGCAAAATCCGCAAAGTGTGAATATAGCCTTAGTCAATGCCAAGGGTGACCCGAGAGTCAGTATGTTTTGTACAGTTATTTTGCAGAATGATTCCCTTTTAAGACTGATAGCATATAAAAAGATAACAAAAACCACTGTGACAAAATTGTCATAACCTTATACAGCTCTGGCAAAAATTAAAAGACCACCACATCAAAACCCTGTCACGGGCAGCCCAATCTCCAGACCTGAACCCCATTGAAAACCTCTGTAATGTAATCAAGAGGATGATGGATAGTCACAAGCCAAAACACAGAAGAACTGCTTACATTTTTGCACCAGAAGCAGTGTGAAAGACTGGTGGAAAGCATGCCAAGATGCATGAAAGCTGTGATTAAAAATCATGGTTATTCCACAGAATATTGATTTCTGAACTCTTCCTGAGTTAAAACATTAGTATTGTTGTTTCTAAATGATTCTGAACTTGTTTTCTTTGCATGACTTTTGGATATGGGATGGACCCCACTCCTTCTTAAAACCACCATAACTACTGTAAACCTAGGTACTAAAATAAATACACAAAACACATTATTTTGGTTGTCAAAATGGCCACAGCTTTTATTCAAATCACAGGATTAAATAATCACAGTAGGAGTCAGGTGGAGTGCTAGTACATTGGGATTCACAAGTACTGCGATATCCCCAGCTGTCTGACATACAGCACCAGGACAGACAGCCATAAAGGGGCGGCACGCACTGGCTTGCCATTCAAGCAGAGCCAGTAAACTTTCAGGGCACCAATGACCCTATTATCCTCACTCCTGTGCTTAACCACTGTGCCCGCCCCTGATTGATGTTACCATTACAACGTCCTTGAGGCTGGCCACCAAAGCCGAGCCTGCTCACCACCATGAGGTTTTACATCCTCTATTAGTTAAAATGAGTCCACCTTAACTTGTCTGCAACTTCCACCTGGCTCCTAAACCGCAAAGCCGTGACGGGTTATAAATTCCAAGTCTCATTTGACACCGTTTTTTTTTTTTTTTTATAATTAAATCATTTTTGCAAACTTAAAAATTAGGAGTCCCTGCAAAAGCATTAATGGGACTAAACTTGGCAAACCCCCGACTCACAAAGAGTCATCCTACAGCGCTCAGGAGAGGAAAAACCCCCTGTGGAGGAAACCTCCAGGGAACCATGGCTGAAGGATTGCCCTTCCCTTTGGCTTAGAAGGTTGCCACAAATAATAAGGGTACCGTCACACAGTGCAATTTTCATCGCTACGACGGTACGATCCGTGACGCTCCAGCGTCGTAACAATATCGCTCCAGCGTCGTAGACGGCTGTCACACTTTGCAATCTACGACGCTGGAGCGATAATTTCATGACGTATGTGCGATGTAGAAGCCGTTGGTTACTATGCGCACATCGTATACGATATATGTTACACCATGCAATCATGCCGCCACAGCGGGACACTAGACGACGAAAGAAAGTTTCAAACGATCTGCTACGACGTACGATTCTCAGCGGAGTCCCTGATCGCAGGAGCGTGTCAGACATTGCGATATCGCTCGAACGTCACAGATATATCGCTCGAACGTCACGAATCGTGCCGTCGTAGCGATCAAAATTTCACTGTGTGACGGTACCCTAACTCTTTATAGCCAATATACAATTGAACCTGGTGCAAGATATACAATGACAAATTCAAAAATACAATAAAGCATTTATCATTATACAAGCAATAATTAAAAAGTTTAAGGACAGAGATTATAAACAGGGCGGGAGGGCGGGTAATGTTTCCTCCTGTCCATCGTGTGAGAGAAAGAGGGAGAGCCAGAGTTGCCTCCCCTATATAAGCCCCACCCTCCTCACAGTAATACACCAGGCACAAACATCTAAACTCCTTCCTCTTAAAGCAACATCACTCTTGTTTAAAATCTACACTGCAATACAAACAAAGGCTGCAGGAGTTCTCAGTCCACCCATCCCCAAGTCATGTCCACCTCCGTCTAGTCTCCGGTGGTTTCTTGACTTTTGGATATGGGATGGACCCCACTCCTTCTTAAAACCACCATAACTACTGTAAACCTAGGTACTAAAATAAATACACAAAACACATTATTTTGGTTGTCAAAATGGCCACAGCTTTTATTCAAATCACAGGATTAAATAATCACAGTAGGAGTCAGGTGGAGTGCTAGTACATTGGGATTCACAAGTACTGCGATATCCCCAGCTGTCTGACATACAGCACCAGGACAGACAGCCATAAAGGGGCGGCACGCACTGGCTTGCCATTCAAGCAGAGCCAGTAAACTTTCAGGGCACCAATGACCCTATTATCCTCACTCCTGTGCTTAACCACTGTGCCCGCCCCTGATTGATGTTACCATTACAACGTCCTTGAGGCTGGCCACCAAAGCCGAGCCTGCTCACCACCATGAGGTTTTACATCCTCTATTAGTTAAAATGAGTCCACCTTAACTTGTCTGCAACTTCCACCTGGCTCCTAAACCGCCACCAGCGAGGCCATTTGACACCTTGAATGGACTCGGCCCCCATCACCCATGCCTAATTAAGTCATCAACCAGATCTGCATGCTATGGAAAGACTGTGCATATAAGGAACAAAATTCCAGGACTGCAACAGATTAATTTTAACAATGCAACACTACCAAATTATGATCGATAATATGGTAACTACAGCAAAATAACAGCCGCTAAACACCCTGCAATGTGGATCCTATAATAGGGAATGCAGAAACTAAACCATAACAAAGGGGTAGCCACAGTCTGACTACCTGTATAATGACATCTGTGATGCCTCAAAAACTATTATACTGCATGTATTGTAGCCAGCTCTAATAACTCACTAATTCACAGATTTCAGTTCAAGAAACCACCATTACATACAGTAGCTGGGCTGTGCAGTAACCAATTCTTAAACCCACTTACTATTACTACCCAAAAAGTGATGAGTGTATATAAGGAGAAAGATACTGTAAACAAGGAGTAATTAAAAGCCATACACAATATAAAATCGACATTATAACCGATCATTAAATAATTTAAATAATTTCTGCAATATTTGGACATGGTAAATGAAATAAGCCTATTGCAGAAAAGTCTACAAAGACATTATTAATAACCTTGCCACGCCATTGTTAATTGCTTTACAGGCACTTGATAACATATACCATTAACCTTCTCCAACTGGGACAAAGGCATTGGGAATAGGCACATTGCCCTTCGTGTCAATGCACTTGATGTCTTCACCCCTAGCCGCTCCCACTGGCTCAAGGGCATCGGGATGCATTTTATTACTTTTCTCTTAGTCACTCCCACTGACTCCAGGGCATCCATATTAGGTACATTGCTCTTCAGTTTGATGCCCCAGATTACTGCATTCTCCAGACAACAACCTTGAAAGAAATAGGAGTTGGTCAATATAAACAGTCAAAATCAGTGCCTCAGCATTCTCAAGTCACAGGTACTATTCAGGACCTCGTCCAACACCCCAGGCATATGACCTGTCCAGGTGCTATTCAGGACGTCAGTCCAACACCCCAGGCATATAACCTGTCCAGGTGCTATTCAGGACATCAGTCCAACATCCCAGGCATATGACCTGTCCAGGTGCTATTCAGGACGTCAGTCCAATACCCCAGGCATATAACCTGTCCAGGTGCTATTCAGAGCATAGTCCAACACCCCAGGCATATGACCTGTCCAGGTGTTATTCAGGACCTCGTCCAACACCCCAGGCATATGACCTGTCCAGGTACTATTCAGGACCTCGTCCAACACCCCAGGCATATAACCCAATTTGTATGCATGTAGAATATGATTGCCATGACCACAGGGACTTTACCCTAACAGGGTCTTGTAAGATATAAATGCTTCTGGAGACCAGGGGGCCATACCGTGATGGTCACTCCTCCACACCAGGGGGCCATACCAAAGATGGTTACATCTCCATTCCACGGGGTCATACTATGATGTACACCCCTCCATCCAGGGGCCACACCCGAGATGTTTACTCCTCCACACAAGGGGTGATACTATGATGAACACCCCCCCTAAACAGAGGGTCCATACCTGAGATGGTTACCCCTACTGACCAAATTATAATTAGCTTCAAGGACCCACTAAAAAAGAAACAAATAAGTGCTTTTTTTTTTTTTTTTTTTTTAATACACACCTTTATTAATACAAACATACAATAACCCAACAAAGCATAAATAACCTTAGCTAGCTGGGAGGAGTCCTTGAAGCTCATAAGATCTGGAGATTACCAAGCATAAAGTGAACATAAAATGTACCAACAATTACTCCCAGCCGTTACCCCACTGGCTCGGGAGCACCATAACCACAGGGTTCCAATGTTCACTTGAACTTCCTGAGGATCCGACAAACCTTTGCCGAAACTCCCCTCCACATTTCACCAGATCAGAACCATATTTAATACCAAAAGGAAGAATCCATATCCCAATGGATCCCCCAGACCAATTTATAACGAACTTCAAGGAACCCCCCAACTGCCCGGCTTCAGGTAATCCACTTAGTCTGTGCTATCCACCATCTTAGGTAATATAAAATTTAGCACTCAGTGGATATACACCATTCCTGCAAATATATGAAGGGGACAATATAAGAATTAAAAACAGCATACAATAAAACATCAAAGCATAAAGAACATTAACATACTGGGAGGAGTCCTTGAAGCTCATAAGATCTGGTGATTACCAAACAAAAAGTGAACATAAAATGTACCAACAATTACTCTCAGCCGTTACCCCACTAGCTCGGGAGCACCATAACCACAGGGTTCCAATGTTCACTTGAACTTCCTGAGGATTCAACAAACCCTTGCTGAAAATCCCCTCTACCATTCACCAGATCAAGAACCAAATTAAATTCCAAAAAGAGGAATCCATATCCCAATGGATCCCCCAGACCAATTTATAACCAACTTCAAGGACCCCTCCCCCCCCCCCTAACTGCACAAGATGTGGGATAAGTGAAGATGAAAACACCATGTAAGTTTACAACCAAGGTATATTACAGGTTGATCCTGGAAAATGTCCCATCATAAGGTCAGATACATTCGATGATGGGCAATGCTGTTATATGCTGTAACAATAAAGAAGCCGCCTGCTCCTCTACAGCAGTTACAGACAGGCTCTCTAACCACCAGCTGCACATACATCATAAGAAAATATAATATGTAGGTCTAGTATAAGCTGCCTGCAGCCATAAGTGTATGTGCAGAAAATGGCAAGGTCTGTGTCCCCAGTCAGTCACACTACCTACATACAATAGACGAGAGACAGGGCTGAAAACTGGGCCCATGATGTGTTCTCCAGAGCAAGGTGCAGCATCACACTAGGAGTGCCCACTCACTGCCCGCCATGTGCTGAGTTATTAGTGCCCACTCACTGCCCGCCATGTGCTGAGTTATTAGTGCCCACTCACCACCCCACCATGTGCAGAGTTATTAGTGCCCACTCACCACCCCACCATGTGCTGAATTACTCCCTGAATAATTATTGACACCTGATAAAATATATATAGTAAGGCTCCAGGTAATCCACTCAGGCTTGTGATAAGCTGCCTGCAGCCATAAGTATATACAGAAAAAGGGGGTGGATATATCAGGCAGGACAGCATGCAACATAATAGGACTAAAGGCTGCCTTATCTCTAGAAATAAAGCACGGATTTGGAAGTCATGTACAGATTATATGTGCAGCAAGGAAAATAACCTGGAGACCCAGGATCTAACATGTACTCAAAGTCTGTATACATGATAAGCATGCTGCGCAGAGATGGAGCCTTTTCTCATATATCACATATAGATAGTGAGAGTAACCTGGTTATCACCCAGCATCATCAGACTGTACTGCAGCAGAGATGAGGTCACATACAGGAGGTCACCAGACTCCATAAATGGGAAGAGGGGAATCAGCAGACAGCAGCATGCAATGCACAGACATGAAGTGCAGCCTCTTACCCTCATATATATAAGGTATATATATATATATATATATATATATACCATCCCTTTACTGCTCCCTCTCACCAGTGACTAGTCCCTGTAACTGCCCAGCTCCACGCTACCAATAGCAGACACTGTATGTGCCAATGCTCTGACCCATCACACAGATACACAAAACTCATGAAGACTCTGCACAATACAGCAGAAATAAGACACAACAGCCATGTCTGTAAGGAGGTCACACAGGAGCTGTCTCTGCAGTGTGTGAGGCAACTTGTAACAGACCCATGAAGGAACATGGCAGCTACATGAATCTCTGAGGTAATATTACTCCCAAATAAGATGTAAGAGCTGAGACTACACTAATACATAATGAATGTGGATAGTATATCAGCCATGTCTGCAGGGAGGAAGTGAATGTGCTCCTATCAGCTATAATGTGAGGTGATAACCCCAGTATTATACTCCCTGAGACTGCAGACATGTTTCCTCCTGTCCATCGTGTGAGAGAAAGAGGGAGAGCCAGAGTTGCCTCCCCTATATAAGCCCCACCCTCCTCACAGTAATACACCAGGCACAAACATCTAAACTCCTTCCTCTTAAAGCAACATCACTCTTGTTTAAAATCTACACTGCAATACAAACAAAGGCTGCAGGAGTTCTCAGTCCACCCATCCCCAAGTCATGTCCACCTCCGTCTAGTCTCCGGTGGTTTCTTTATTTGAGGTCTGAAAGCACTGTTTTTAATTTTGTCCATTTCTCCTTTTCAGAACAAAAATACAAAATTTATTGCTTGAAAATTCAGAGACATGTTGTCAGAAGTTTATAGAATAAAAGAACAATTAACATTTTACTCAAAAATATACCTATAAAGAGAAAAATCAGACAAACTGAACATTTTGCAGTGGTCTCTTAATTTTTGCCAGAGCTGTATAACCACTAGAAAGAAATAAGCCATAGAAAAGGTCCAGTGCAATAAAGCATAAGAACATATTGTTAGGGCTAGCGGAACGCACCGAGTAAATAGAGATGTTTTTATTCATATTGGTGCGTTCGCAGCCCGGGGTCCACCGTGCAGGAGAACCTGCTGCTAGCAAACGGCGGAACTATATGGCGGTATAGACTAACTCAGTTAATTCACCGAGTAGCCGTGAAAGGGAAGCACTGTGCCCTGTTAGACTCCACAGAGGCACAGGCTAACTGCCCAAACAGAGAGCAGTCAGTGGTCACGCATGTACACAAAGCTCCTTGCCGGAGGAGCCAGCATTCTAGGGGCTTATTTCAGCCAGGTCCCTGAATACATCCAAACACAAACTCCTCGCCGGAGGTGCCAGCATTCTAGGGGCTTATTTCAGCCGGGTCCCTGAACACACTCACATGTGACCACACTGGCGCAAAGCACATAACAATAGACAATACTAGCGCATGGCCATGCAGCCATGCGGACCTTAAATAGTTGCAGCACGTTTAGGACCTTTCAAAGAAGGACCAATGGAGTTGCTGCAGTACCTGAGCATGTGACCCTAGATCTCCACTGAGAGATCTTGCCCTGGGCATGCTCAGAGTGCAAAGCAGGATTTAGTCCTAGCACCTACAAGGACCTTAGCTGCAGTATCTGATCATGTGACCCTTGATCTCCACTGAGAGATCTTACCCTGGGCATGCTCAGAACGTGAAAAGCAGGACTTAGCCCCAGAAGCATCTGCTCGCCGCTGCCCAGCACTGACTTCAATGGCAGAAGCAGGAAATGCAGCAGTAACTCTTAGCACAGAGTAAGACTGAGCGAGACCCTGGGATCGACGTCACCACTGAGCAGGCTCCACTGCAGCAGGAGAAGAATGGGAGACCTCAGTGGAGATGGCCTGAGATTCCCCCTGTGCAGAGGCAGGAACTCGACCCCTAACATTACCCCCCTCCTAGGGCCTTCCCCTCCTTGGGCCTCGCTACGTTCGAAGGCAGCAATGAGTTGCGGAGCCCGAATGTGCTCAGCAGGCTCCCAGGATCTATCCTCAGGACCGTAACCCCTCCAGTCCACCAAACAAAATTTTTTGCCACGAACCACCTTGCACCCCAAAATAGCATTCACCTCGTAATCGTCCGTAGACGAACCCGATGTCCCGGCAGATGACTCAGAAAACCGGAACATGTATACGGGCTTAAGGAGGGACACATGGAAGGTGTCGGTGATAACTAGGCGTGGAGGAAGGGCTAGACGGTAGACCACAGGATTAACCTGTTCGAGGTCCTTGAAGGGACCCAAGTAGCGAGGAGCAAACTTAGTGGACTCAACATGCAGCCTGATGTTACGAGCGAAGAGCCACACTAAGTCGCCAGGAGCAAAGGTCGGGGCAGGGCGCCGATGTGCATCGGTGGAGGACCTCATTCTCTCCTTGGAGGCCCGGATGGCATCCTGAGTGCGGTCCCAAATGTCTCATGCCTCCACTGCCCAGTCTGCCACCCTGGAGTCAGCAGAGGACACGGCATAGGTACAGGAACCTGCGGATGCTGGCCGTAGTTAAGGAGGAAAGGAGTCTGACCGGTGGAGTCGGCTACAGCGTTGTTAAGGGCAAACTCTGCCAACAGTAACAAGGATGCCCAGTCATCCTGCCTAGCAGAAACAAAATGTCACAAATAAGTGACCAGAGTCTGGTTAGCTCTCTCAACCAACCCACTCGTCTCGGGATGATAAGCAGAAGAGAGATTTAACTCAATACTGAGTAGACGACAAAGCTCCCTCCAGAATCGAGACGCAAACTGGGGACCCCGGTCACTGACAATCTTGTCCGGCATACCGTGTAAGCGAAAGATGTGTTTTATGAACAAGGCTGCCAGAGCCCGTGCAGAAGGTAGCCGTGGAAGAGGCACCAAATGAACCATTTTGGAAAAATGGTCGGTGATCACCCAGATAATGGTGCAACTACGAGACTTGGGTAAGCCCACCACAAAGTCCATCCCGACCATCTCCCAGGGCCTGTCCGCCACCGGCAGAGGATAAAGCAAACCAGATGGCCATTGCCGAGGGGACTTGTTCTTGGCGCAAAAGACACACGCCCGAACATAGTCTGCGACATCACGAGCCATATGCAGCCACCAGTATGTCCTCGCCAGTAACTCAGATGTCCTTTTGGAACCAAAATGTCCACCCACCCTGGACGAGTCTGCCCAAGAGAGAACCTCCAGTCGCAAACTGGGTGGTACAAAAGTCTTGCCCGGAGGCACAGACTCTAGCAAAACTGGGGCCACAGTTCTCAGGCTCTCGGTGGGGACAATAAGCCGAGGCTCCTCTTCCTAATCCACAGATGACACAACAGAGCGATAGAGAGCATCGGCACGAATATTCTTCTCCCCAGAAAGAAAATGATGGGTGAAATGAAACCGGGAGAAGAATGAGGACCATCTGGCCTGGCGAGAATTTAACCGCTGGGCTGTCTGCAGTTAAACCAAATTTTTATGATCTGTGAAGACCTGGAATGGAAAACCAGCTCCCCCCAAGAGATGTCTCCACTCCGAAAAAGCCAACTTCATGGCTAGCAACTGCCTGTCCCCGATGGAATAATTCCTCTCTGCTGGTGAAAAGGTCTTAAAAAAGAAGAAGCAAGGATGCTTCCGACCTTGAGCATCCTTTTGGAAGAGGACTGCTCCAGCACCAACAGAAGAGGCATCCACCTCCATGACAAATGGCTTATCTACATCGGGGCAATGTAGGATGGGAACGCTAGCAAAGTGTGACTTTATGGAGACAAAGGCCTTGGAGACCTCCTCAGACCACAATATGGGATTTTGTTGTGAATTCTGTGGTCAGGCTCCCTCCTGTGGTCATGAGTGGTACTTCGGCTGGTTCTGTCCATGAGCTTCCTTTGGTGGATGTGAGTGGTGCTGTGGCTTCTGAGTTTCCTTCCTCAGGTGACGAGGTTAAGTCGTTAGGTGCTGTTCTATTTAACTCCACCTAGTTCTTTGTTCCTGGCCTCCAGTCAATGTTCCAGTATTGGTCTTGCTCTCTCCTGGATCGTTCTTGTGGCCTGTCTGCCCTGCATAAGCTAAGTTCTGCTTGTGTTACTTTTGTTTGCTATTTTTTCTGTCCAGCTTGCTATATTGGTTTGTTTTGCTTGCTGGAAGCTCTGGGACGCAGAGGGAGCACCTCCGTACCGTTAGTCGGTGCGGAGGGTCTTTTTGCGCCCTCTGCGTGGTTGTTTGTAGGTTTTTGTGCTGACCGCAAAGCTATCTTTCCTATCTTCGGTCTATTCAGTAAGTCGGGCCTCACTTTGCTAAAATCTATTTCATCTCTGTGTTTGTATTTTCATCTTTACTCACAGTCATTATATGTGGGGGGCTGCCTTTTCCTTTGGGGAATTTCTCTGAGGCAAGGTAGGCTTATTTTTCAATCTTCAGGCTAGCTAGTTTCTCAGGCTGTGCCCGAGGCGCCTAGGTCTGGTCAGGAGCGCTCCACGGCTACCTCTAGTGTGGTGTGATAGGATTAGGGATTGCGGTCAGCAGAGTTCCCACGTCTCAGAGCTCGTCCTATGTTATTAGTAACTATCAGGTCATCTTCAGTGCTCTTAACCACCAGGTCCATTGTGGTTCTAAATCACCAGTTCATAACAGTACTGGAGGCCCAAAGTACTAATGCTTCTCAATAGAGGGAAAAGAGAAGTTCTTAGACCATTTTTTTTTCTTTGCACTGTGTTTTGTCTTTCTTTTCCCCTAGACATTTGGGTGGTTCAGGACACAGGTGTAGTGATGGACATTAAAGGCCTGTCTTCTTGTGTGGATCATCTCACTGCAAGAGTACAAAATTTTCAAGACTTTGTGGTTCAGAATTCTATGTTAGAACCTAGAATTCCTATTCCTGATTTGTTTTCTGGAGATAGAGCTAAGTGTCTGAGTTTTAAAAATAATTGTAAACTATTTCTGGCTTTGAAACCCCGCTCCTCTGGTGACCCAGTTCAACAAGTTAAGATCATTATTTCTTTATTGCGTGGCGACCCTCAAGACTGGGCATTTTCCCTTGCGCCAGGAGATCCTGCATTATGTGATATTGATGCGTTTTTTCTGGCGCTCAGATTGCTGTATGATGAACCTAATTCAGTGGATCAGGCAGAGAAAAATTTGCTGGCTCTGTGTCAGGGTCAGGATGAGGTAGAGATATATTGTCAGAAGTTTAGGAAGTGGTCTGTGCTCACTCAATGGAATGAATGTGCGCTGGCAGCAATTTTCAGAAAGGGTCTCCCTGAAGCCCTTAAGGATGTCATGGTGGGATTTCCTATGCCTGCTGGTCTGATTGAGTCTATGTCTTTGGCCATTCAGATCGATCGACGCCTACGTGAGCGTAAAACTGTGCACCATTTGGCGGTATTATCTGAGCATAAACCTGAGCCTATGCAATGTGGTAGGACTTTGACCAGAGCTGAACGGCAAGAACACAGACGTCGGAATGGGCTGTGTTTTTACTGTGGTGATTCCACTCATGCTATCTCCGATTGTCCTAAGCGCACTAAGCGGTTCGCTAGGTCTGCCACCATTGGTACGGTACAGACAAAATTTATTTTGTCCGTTACTTTGATCTTCTCTTTGTCATCCTATTCTGTCATGGCATTTGTGGATTCAGGCGCTGCCCTGAATTTGATGGACTTGGAGTATGCTAGGCGCTGTGGGTTTTTCTTGGAGCCCTTGCAGTATCCTATTCCATTGAGAGGAATTGATGCTACGCCTTTGGCCAAGAATAAGCCTCAGTACCGGACCCAACTGACCATGTGCATGGCTCCTGCGCATCAGGAGGATATTCGCTTTTTGGTGTCGCATAATCTGCATGATGTGGTCGTGTTGGGGTTGCCATGGCTACAAGTCCATAACCCAGTATTGGATTGGAAATCTATGTCTGTGTCCAGCTGGGGTTGTCAGGGGGTACATGGTGATGTTCCATTTCTGTCTATTTCATCATCCACCCCTTCTGAGGTCCCAGAGTTCTTGTCAGATTACCAGGATGTATTTGATGAGCCCAAGTCCAATGCCCTACCTCCGCATAGGGATTGCGATTGTGCTATCGATTTGATTCCTGGTAGTAAATTTCCTAAAGGTCGACTGTTTAATTTGTCTGTGTCTGAGCACGCCGCTATGCGGAGTTACGTAAAGGAATCCTTGGAGAAGGGTCATATTCGCCCGTCGTCATCGCCATTGGGAGCAGGGTTCTTTTTGTGGCCAAGAAGGATGGTTCGTTGAGACCTTGTATTGATTACCGCCTTCTAAATAAAATCACAGTCAAATTTCAGTACCCCTTGCCGCTGTTGTCTGATTTGTTTGCTCGGATTAAGGGGGCTAGTTGGTTCACCAAGATAGATCTTTGTGGTGCGTATAATCTTGTGCATATTAAACAGGGCGATGAATGGAAAACAGCATTTAATACGCCCGAGGGCCATTTTGAGTACCTGGTTATGCCATTCGGGCTTTACAATGCTCCATCAGTATTTCAGTCCTTTATGCATGACATCTTCCGAGAGTACCTGGATAAATTCCTGATTGTATACTTGGATGATATTTTGGTCTTCTCGGATGATTGGGAATCTCACGTGAAGCAGGTTAGAATGGTGTTCCAGGTCCTGCGCGCAAATTCTTTGTTTGTGAAGGGGTCAAAGTGTCTCTTTGGTGTTCAGAAGGTTTCATTTTTGGGTTTCATTTTTTCCCCTTCTACTATCGAGATGGACCCTGTTAAAGTTCAGGCCATTTATGATTGGACTCAGCCGACATCTCTGAAGAGTCTGCAAAAGTTCCTGGGCTTTGCTAATTTTTATCGTCGCTTCATCAATAATTTTTCTAGTATTGCTAAACCGTTGACTGATTTAACCAAGAAGGGTGCTGATGTGGTCAATTGGTCTTCTGCTGCTGTGGAAGCTTTTCAGGAGTTGAAGCGTCGTTTTTCTTCTGCCCCTGTGTTGTGCCAGCCAGATGTTTCGCTCCCGTTTCAGGTCGAGGTTCATGCTTCTGAGATTGGAGCAGGGGCTGTTTTGTCGCAAAGAAGTTCTGATGGCTCGGTGATGAAACCATGTGCCTTCTTTTCCAGGAAGTTTTCGCCTGCTGAGCGTAATTATGATGTTGGCAATCGAGAGTTGCTGGCCATGAAGTGGGCATTCGAGGAGTGGCGTCATTGGCTTGAAGGAGCTAAGCATCGCGTGGTGGTCTTGACTGATCACAAGAACTTGACTTATCTTGAGTCTGCCAAACGGTTGAATCCTAGACAGGCTCGTTGGTCGCTGTTTTTCTCCCGTTTTGACTTTGTGGTTTCGTACCTTCCGGGCTCTAAGAATGTGAAGGCGGATGCCCTGTCTAGGAGTTTTGTGCCCGACTCTCCGGGTTTGCCTGAGCCGGCGGGTATTCTCAAAGAGGGGGTAATTTTGTCTGCCATCTCCCCTGATTTGCGGCGGGTGCTGCAAAAATTTCAGGCTAATAGACCTGACCGTTGGCCAGCGGAGAAACTGTTTGTCCCTGATAAATGGACGAGTAGAGTTATCTCTGAGGTTCATTGTTCGGTGTTGGCTGGTCATCCTGGAATCTTTGGTACCAGAGATTTGGTGGCTAGATCCTTTTGGTGGCCGTCTCTGTCGCGGGATGTGCGTTCGTTTGTGCAGTCCTGTGGGATTTGTGCTCGGGCTAAGCCCTGCTGTTCTCGTTCCAGTGGGTTGCTTTTGCCCTTGCCGGTCCCGAAGAGGCCCTAGACACATATCTCTATGGATTTTATTTCGGATCTCCCCGTCTCTCAAAAGATGTCGGTCATCTGGGTGGTTTGTGATCACTTCTCTAAGATGGTCCATTTGGTACCCTTGTCTAAATTGCCTTCCTCCTCTGATTTGGTGCCATTGTTTTTCCAGCATGTGGTTCGTTTACATGGCATTCCGGAGAACATCGTTTCTGACAGAGGTTCCCAGTTTGTTTCGAGGTTTTGGCGAGCCTTTTGTGCTAGGATGGGCATTGATTTGTCTTTTTCCTCGGCTTTCCATCCTCAGACAAATGGCCAAACTGAACGAACCAATCAGACCTTGCAAACATATTTGAGATGTTTTGTTTCTGCTGATCAGGATGATTGGGTGTCCTTTTTGCCGTTGGCTGAGTTCGCCCTTAATAATCGGGCCAGCTCGGCTACTTTGGTTTCGCCGTTTTTCTGCAATTCTGGTTTCCATCCTCGTTTCTCTTCAGGGCAGGTTGAGTCTTCGGACTGTCCTGGTGTGGATACTGTGGTGGATAGGTTGCAGCAGATTTGGACTCATGTGGTGGACAATTTGACATTGTCCCAGGAGAAGGCTCAACGTTTCGCTAACCGCAGGCGCTGTGTGGGTCCCCGACTTCGTGTTGGGGATTTGGTTTGGTTGTCGTCTCGTTATATTCCTATGAAAGTTTCCTCTCCTAAGTTTAAGCCTCGTTTCATTGGTCCGTATAGGATTTCTGTGGTTCTTAATCCTGTGTCTTTTCGTTTGACCCTCCCAGCTTTTTTTTCCATCCATAATGTATTCCATAGGTCATTGTTGCGGAGATACGTGGCACCTGTTGTTCCATCCGTTGATCCTCCTGCCCCGGTTTTGGTTGAGGGGGAGTTGGAGTATATAGTGGAGAAGATTTTGGATTCTCGTATTTCGAGACGGAAACTCCAGTACCTGGTTAAGTGGAAGGGTTATGGTCAGGAAAATAATTCCTGGGTCTTTGCCTCTGATGTTCATGCTGCCGATCTGGTTCGTGCCTTTCATTTGGCTCATCCTGGTCGGCCTGGGGGCTCTGGTGAGGGTTCGGTGACCCCTCCTCAAGGGGGGGGTACTGTTGTGAATTCTGTGGTCAGGCTCCCTCCTGTGGTCATGAGTGGTACTTCGGCTGGTTCTGTCCATGAGCTTCCTTTGGTGGATGTGAGTGGTGCTGCGGCTTCTGAGTTTCCTTCCTCAGGTGACGAGGTTAAGTCGTTAGGTGCTGTTCTATTTAACTCCACCTAGTTCTTTGTTCCTGGCCTCCAGTCAATGTTCCAGTATTGGTCTTGCTCTCTCCTGGATCGTTCTTGTGGCCTGTCTGCCCTGCATAAGCTAAGTTCTGCTTGTGTTACTTTTGTTTGCTATTTTTTCTGTCCAGCTTGCTATATTGGTTTGTTTTGCTTGCTGGAAGCTCTGGGATGCAGAGGGAGCACCTCCGTACCGTTAGTCGGTGCGGAGGGTCTTTTTGCGCCCTCTGCGTGGTTGTTTGTTGGTTTTTGTGCTGACCGCAAAGCTATCTTTCCTATCTTCGGTCTGTTCAGTAAGTCGGGCCTCACTTTGCTAAAATCTATTTCATCTCTGTGTTTGTATTTTCATCTTTACTCACAGTCATTATATGTGGGGGGCTGCCTTTTCCTTTGGGGAATTTCTCTGAGGCAAGGTAGGCTTATTTTTCTATCTTCAGGCTAGCTAGTTTCTCAGGCTGTGCCCGAGGCGCCTAGGTCTGGTCAGGAGCGCTCCACGGCTACCTCTAGTGTGGTGTGATAGGATTAGGGATTGCAGTCAGCAGAGTTCCCACGTCTCAGAGCTCGTCCTATGTTATTAGTAACTATCAGGTCATTTTCAGTGCTCTTAACCACCAGGTCCATTGTGGTTCTAAATCACCAGTTCATAACAGGATTTGCCCCCTTCTTGGTGAGAGCAACCAAGGGAGCTACCAAAGTTGAGAAGTGCGGAATGAACTGGCGATAAAAATTTATGAACCCCATAAAGCGCTGCACCGCTTTAAGAGAATGGGGTTCTTGCCAGTCCATCACCGCCTGTAGTTTGGCAGGATCCATAGCCAATCCCTGGGCGGAGATGATATAGCCGAGGAAAGGTAAGGACTCCTGCTCAAACATACACTTCTCCAACTTGGCATAGAGGGAGTTTGCCCGTAGGAGGTCGAAGACTTTGCAAACATCTCTCCGGTGGGAGTCAATATCTGGAGAGTAGATGAGAATATCATCCAGATAGACTACGACCGAGGTGGAAAGCATATCCCGGAAGATGTCGTTCACAAAGTCTTGGAAAACGGCTGGGGCATTACAGAGCCCGAAGGGCATCACCAGATATTCATAGTGCCCATCCCTGGTGTTAAAAGCAGTCTTCCATTCGTCCCCCTCATGGATGCAAATCAGGTTGTAAGCACCCAGCAGATCTAGTTTAGTAAACACCCATGCTCCCCGAAGCCTATCGAAGAGCTCAGATATCAGGGGCAAAGGATACTTATTCTTAACGGTGATGGCGTTAAGACCCCTGTAGTCTATGCATGGACGCAGTTCTTCATTTTTTCTTCTGCATGAAGAAGAACCCAGCCCCTGCAGGTGACACTGACTTCCTGATGAACCCTCTTGCCAGATTCTCTTGAATGTACTGAGACATTGCCTCTGTCTCCGGGAGAGATAACGGATAAACTCGACCACGGGGAGGCTCAGCACCAGGCAAGAGATCAATAGGACAGTAATAAGGGCGATGGGGCGGAAGGGTCTCCGCTGCCTTTTTGGAGAACACGTCTGCATAAGACCAATATTGTTTGGGGAGAGAGGATAGATCTGCGGGTACCTCTGTAGTAGCAACCTGAACGCACTCCCTCTGGCACCTACCCCCACAAGATTCACCCCATCCCAGAATTCTGCCTGAGGACCACTCGGTATGAGGAGAGTGGTACTGTAGCCAAGGTATCCCCAGCCGGACCTCATCAATTCCCTCAGGAATGATGAGTAGAGATATAATCTCCTGATGGGATGGCGACATGGACAGAGTAAAAGGGATGGTCTGGTGTGTTATCTGTGAGGGCAGTGTCGACCCATTCACCACTCGTACTGTTAATGGTTGAGCTAGCATAACCAGGGGTATTGCGTGCCGTTGAGCAAAGGCAGAAGACATAAAATTGCCCTCCGCCCCAGAATCCACGCAGAGCTCTACCGAGTGGGAGGATGAGCCTATAGTAATTGACCCTTTAAAGGACAATTTGGAGGCAGACGTCGCCGTGTCTAGTGTACCTCCACCTACTACCACTTGACGCTGACATTTCCTCAACCGCTGGGAACATCTGGTGGCAAGATGTCCTGACTGCTGGCAAACATGACAGACCTTGAGTGCACAAGCGGTCCGAGACTTAGATCCCGCTCGTGACACTTCCAAGGCCTCATGTGACTCAGGAACCTGGACCGGAGATTCCAGAGATTTGGCGAAGGTGGGAGCCAGCCGAAACCTCTGCCTACACTGGGCTCGCTCTAACCTCCACTCATTAAAACGGAGGTCAATTCGAGTAAAGACAGTTATTAACTCCTCCAGTGTGGCAGGAATCTCCCTTGTGGCCAGAGTGTCCTTAACATGGTCAGCCAGACCCCTCCAAAATATGGGGATAAGGGCTTTATCGGACCACTCCAGCTCGGAAGCTAAAGTACGGAAGCAGACGGAAAAATAGCTGACCAAGGACTCACCCTGAGTTAATGCCAGTAGTTGGAGCGCTGTGTCATGGGTGACTTGGTGTCCTAAAAAGACCTTTTTCAGAGTGCTCAGGAACAGCGGAGCACTCTGCACCACATGATCACCACGCTCCCACAGCGGCGTAGCCCACTCCAACGTCCTGTCCGACAAGAGAGACACAATAAATCCCAACTTAGCCTGCTCTGTAGGAAAACGTGCAGCCAGGAGCTCGAGGTGAATAGAGCACTGACTCACGAATTCCCTACAAGATTTGCAATCTCCAGAAAATTTTTCTGGCAGCGGGAGGTGAGATAATGTCGGAACAGGGGTGGCAGTGGACAAGGTTGCTGCAGTTACGCTAGCAGCCTGTACAGCAACTGCGGTAACATCCACAGCTGAGGTTGAGCTCTCGAGAGCCGCCAACCTACCCTCCAGCTGCTGGATATACCCCAAAAAATTGCTGAATGTCCGCCATTTACTAGCCAGACCCTGGCGCTAGTATTGTGTTAGGGCTAGCGGAACACACCGAGTAAATAGAGATGTTTTTATTCATATTGGTGCGTTCGCAGCCCGGGGTCCACCGTGCAGGAGTACCTGCTGCTAGCAAACGGCGGAACTATATGGCGGTATAGACTAACTCAGTTAATTCACCGAGTAGCCGTGAAAGAGAAGCACTGTGCCCTGTTAGACAGAGGCACAGGCTAACTGCCCAAACAGAGAGCAGTCAGTGGTCACGCATGTACACAAACTCCTCGCCGGAGGTGCCAGCATTCTAGGGGCTTATTTCAGCCGGGTCCCTGAACACACTCACATGTGACCACACTGGCGCAAAGCACATAACAATAGACAATACTAGCACATGGCCATGCGGCCATGCGGGCCTTAAATATTTGCAGCACGTTTAGGGCCTTTCAAAGAAGGACCAATAGAGTTGCTGCAGTACCTGAGCATGTGACCCTAGATCTCCACTGAGAGATCTTGCCCTGGGCATGCTCAGAGTGCAAAGCAGGATTTAGTCCTAGCACCTACAAGGACCTTAGCTGCAGTATCTGATCATGTGACCCTCGATCTCCACTAAGAGATCTTACCCTGGGCATGCTCAGAACGTGAAAAGCAGGACTTAGCCCCAGAAGTGTCTGCTCGCCGCTGCCCAGCACTAACTTCAATGGCAGATGCAGGAAATGCAGTAGTAACTCTTAGCACAGAGTCAGACTGAGCGAGACGCTGGCATCGTCATCTCTGCTGAGCAGGCTCCACTGCGGCAGGAGAAGAATGGGAGACCTCAGTGGAGATGGCCCAAGATCCCCCTGTGCAGAGGCAGGAACTCGACCCCTAACACATATATAGGAAAAATGCACATAGGGAACAAAAAATATATAAAATTACTGTTAATTAACAAAATATTAAAACAGTGATTAAAAGTATACAAAGCAAAAAGAAACGGATGAGCAGGCATTGAAACACACCAAAAGAGTGGAACTGCAGGTCCAAGGCACAAACCAGAATAGCAGACCCCTCAGTAAGTCATAGACAGTTCACATAATAGCAAATAAGTCATACAATGCCCTCAAGAAGAAGGCACAAAGCCGAAATGCGCATAGGGGCTGTGGCACCATAGATCTGAGGTAAAACCAACATCACTACTTTGTGCTGTCAATAATAATAATCTTTATTTATATAGCGCCAACATATTCTGCAGCGCTTTACAGTTTAACAGCTTTAAACACAACAGTCATAAGTAACAATGTTAACAATACAATAATTAAAGCAACACAAGATGACCCTGCTTGTGAGAGCTTACAATCTACAATGAGGTGGGGACATACAAAGTACAGGTGTGTATTTACAATTATATATTTACAATGATGGTCCAGCCATCTTCAGGGAGTGGGGGATAGATGGAAGTAGTGAATGGGCTACACACAAACAAAATAACTGATTATGATACATGATATGCCGCTCTGAACAAATGTGTTTTGCGGGAACGCCTAAAACTATGCAAATTGTGGATGGTCTTAATTTGTTCGGGTAGAGCATTCCAGAGGATTGGCGCAGCACGGGAGAAGTCTTGTAGTCGGGAGTGGGAGGTACGGATTAGTGCAGAGGTTAGTCGAAAGTCATTTGCAGAGCGCAGTGGTCGGTTAGGCAGATAGACAGAAATGAGGGAGGAGATGTATGGGGGTGCCGCACTATGGAGAGCTTTGTGGGTGAGAACAAGTACTTTACATAGTACATAGTAACATAGTTAGTAAGGCCGAAAAAAGACATTTGTCCATCCAGTTCAGCCTATATTCCATCATAATAAATCCCCAGATCTACGTCCTTCTACAGAACCTAATTGTATGATACAATATTGTTCTGCTCCAGGAAGACATCCAGGCCTCTCTTGAACCCCTCGACTGAGTTCGCCATCACCACCTCCTCAGGCAAGCAATTCCAGATTCTCACTGCCCTAACAGTAAAGAATCCTCTTCTATGCTGGTGGAAAAACCTTCTCTCCTCCAGACGCAAAGAATGCCCCCTTGTGCCCGTCACGTTCCTTGGTATAAACAGATCCTCAGCGAGATATTTGTATTGTCCCCTTATATACTTATACATGGTTATTAGATCGCCCCTCAGTCGTCTTTTTTCTAGACTAAATAATCCTAATTTCGCTAATCTATCTGGGTATTGTAGTTCTCCCATCCCCTTTATTAATTTTGTTGCCCTCCTTTGTACTCTCTCTAGTTCCATTATATCCTTCCTGAGCACCGGTGCCCAAAACTGGACACAGTACTCCATGTGCGGTCTAACTAGGGATTTGTACAGAGGCAGTATAATGCTCTCATCATGTGTATCCAGACCTCTTTTAATGCACCCCATGATCCTGTTTGCCTTGGCAGCTGCTGCCTGGCACTGGCTGCTCCAGGTAAGTTTATCATTAACTAGGATCCCCAATTCCTTCTCCCTGTCAGATTTACCCAGTGGTTTCCCATTCAGTGTGTAATGGTGACATTGATTCCTTCTTCCCATGTGTATAACCTTACATTTATCATTGTTAAACCTCATCTGCCACCTTTCAGCCCAAGTTTCCAACTTATCCAGATCCATCTGTAGCAGAATCTTCTCTTGTATTAACTGCTTTACATAGTTTTGTATCATCTGCAAATATCGATATTTTACTGTGTAAACCTTCTACCAGATCATTAATGAATATGTTGAAGAGAACAGGTCCCAATACTGACCCCTGCGGTACCCCACTGGTCACAGCGACCCAGTTAGAGACTATACCATTTATAACCACCCTCTGCTTTCTATCACTAAGCCAGTTACTAACCCATTTACACACAATTTCCCCCAGACCAAGCATTCTCATTTTGTGTACCAACCTCTTGTGCGGCACGGTATCAAACGCTTTGGAAAAATCGAGATATACCACGTCCAATGACTCACCGTGGTCCAGCCTATAGCTTACCTCTTCATAAAAACTGATTAGATTGGTTTGACAGGAGCGATTTCTCATAAACCCATGCTGATATGGAGTTAAACAGTTATTCTCATTGAGATAATCCAGAATAACATCCCTCAGAAACCCTTCAAATATTTTACCAACAATAGAGGTTAGACTTACTGGCCTATAATTTCCAGGTTCACTTTTAGAGCCCTTTTTGAATATTGGCACCACATTTGCTATGCGCCAATCCTGCGGAACAGACCCTGTCGCTATAGAGTCCCTAAAAATAAGAAATAATGGTTTATCTATTACATTACTTAGTTCTCTTAGTACTCGTGGGTGTATGCCATCCGGACCCGGAGATTTATCTATTTTAATCTTATTTAGCCGGTTTCGCACCTCTTCTTGGGTTAGATTGGTGACCCTTAATATAGGGTTTTCATTGTTTCTTGGGATTTCACCTAGCATTTCATTTTCCACCGTGAATACCGTGGAGAAGAAGGTGTTTAATATGTTAGCTTTTTCCTCGTCATCTACAACCATTCTTTCCTCACTATTTTTTAAGGGGCCTACATTTTCAGTTTTTATTCTTTTACTATTGATATAGTTGAAGAACAGTTTGGGATTAGTTTTACTCTCCTTAGCAATGTGCTTCTCTGTTTCCTTTTTGGCAGCTTTAATTAGTTTTTTAGATAAAGTATTTTTCTCCCTATAGTTTTTTAGAGCTTCAATGGTGCCATCCTGCTTTAGTAGTGCAAATGCTTTCTTTTTACTGTTAATTGCCTGTCTTACTTCTTTGTTTAGCCACACTGGGTTTTTCCTATTTCTAGTCCTTTTATTCCCACAAGGTATAAACCGCTTACACTGCCTATTTAGGATGTTCTTAAACATTTCCCATTTATTATCTGTATTCTTATTTCTGAGGATATTGTCCCAGTCTACCAGATTAAGGGCATCTCTAAGCTGGTCAAACTTTGCCTTCCTAAAGTTCAGTGTTTTTGTGACTCCCTGACAAGTCCCCCTAGTGAAAGACAGGTGAAACTGTACAATATTGTGGTCGCTATTTCCTAGATGCCCGACCACCTGCAGATTTGTTATTCTGTCAGGTCTATTAGATAGTATTAGGTCTAAAAGTGCTGCTCCTCTGGTTGGATTCTGCACCAATTGTGAAAGATAATTTTTCTTGGTTATTAGCAGAAACCTGTTGCCTTTATGGGTTTCACAGGTTTCTGTTTCCCAGTTAATATCCGGGTAGTTAAAGTCCCCCATAACCAGGACCTCATTATGGGTTGCAGCTTCATCTATCTGCTTTAGAAGTAGACTTTCCATGGTTTCTGTTATATTTGGGGGTTTGTAACAGACCCCAATGAGAATTTTGTTACCATTTTTCCCTCCATGAATTTCGACCCATATGGACTCGACATCCTCATTTCCTTCGCTAATATCCTCCCTTAAAGTGGATTTTAGACAAGACTTTACATAGAGACAAACCCCTCCTCCTCTCCGATTTTTACGATCCTTTCTAAACAGACTGTAACCCTGTAAGTTAACTGCCCAGTCATAGCTTTCATCTAACCATGTCTCGGTTATTCCCACTATGTCAAAGTTACCTGTAGATATTTCTGCTTCTAGTTCTTCCATCTTGTTTGTCAGGCTTCTGGCGTTTGCGAGCATGCAGTTTAGAGGATTTTGTTTTGTTCCAATCTCCTCGCTGTGGATTGTTTTAGAAATGTTCTTACCTCCCTTCTGAGTATGTTTTCCTGGATCTTCTTTGTTCAAGTCTAATGTTTTTCTTCCCGTCCCCTCTTCTTCTAGTTTAACGCCCTCCTGATGAGTGTAGCGAGTCTTCTGGCGAATGTGTGTTTCCCAGGTTTGTTGAGGTGTAGTCCGTCTCTGGCGAGGAGTCCATCGTACAAGTAATTCACACCGTGGTCCAGGAATCCGAATCCTTGTTGTCTGCACCATCGTCTTAGCCAGTTGTTTGCATCAAGGATCCTGTTCCATCTCCTGGTGCCATGCCCGTCTACTGGAAGGATAGAAGAAAAAACTACCTGTGCATCCAGTTCCTTTACTTTCTTCCCCAACTCTTCAAAGTCTTTGCAGATTGTCGGTAGGTCCTTCCTTGCCGTGTCATTGGTGCCAACATGTATCAGAAGAAATGGGTGGACGTCCTTGGAGTTGAAGAGCTTTGGTATCCTATCGGTCACATCCTTGATCATCGCACCTGGAAGGCAGCATACTTCTCTTGCAGTTATGTCCGGTCTGCAGATGGCTGCTTCTGTGCCTCTCAGTAGTGAGTCTCCCACCACCACCACTCTTCGTTGCTTCTTGGCTGTACTTTTTGCTGTCACTTGTTGCTGTGTGCCCTTTTCATTTTTGCTTGCTGGTATTGTTTCATCCTTAGGTGTGCCATCTTCATCCTCTACAAAGATTTGATATCGGTTCTTCAGTTGTGTGGTTGGTGATTTCTCCATGGTCTTCTTGCTTCTTTTGGTCACATGCTTCCACTCATCTGCTTTTGGAGGTTCTCTGACACTTTTTTCACCTTCTGTGACCAGTAGAGATGCTTCTGTTCTGTCTAGAAAGTCTTCATTCTCTTTGATGAGTTTCAAAGTTGCTATTCTTTCTTCCAGACCCCGCACCTTTTCTTCTAAAAGGGCCACTAGTCTACACTTCTGACAGGTGAAATTTAATTCTTCTTCTGGTCGATCTGTGAACATGTAGCACATGCTGCAGCTCACCATGTAGGTTGTCACATCTGCCATGTTGCTCCTAGATCCTGCTGACTTGCTGTGTGTTTTCCTTCTTGTGTAATCTACTCAGCCAAGCTCTCTTGCATTAATGTCCTACAGGCAAAAATTACGGCGCGCGGTTTGGTGATTCCCTGGTTTGGTGATTCCTTCCAAGCAGCTGGTCCCGGCTGTACCCAACGATCTTCTAACTTAGGGAGACTCTTCGCTTTTCCCAGAAGGCACCTGGAATATGCAAATTAGCCTCCTCAAGCTTGAATCCCTGGTTTGGTACTTTGAATTGTATCCTGTAATGAATGGGCAGCCAGTGTAACGACTGGCGAAGAGCGGACGCGTTTGAGTAACGATTAGCCAGATGGACAACCCTGGCTGCTGCATTAAGGATATACTTGGGAGGGGAAAGTCGAGTGAGGGGGAGGCCAATTAATAGAGCGTTACAGTAGTCCAGGCGGGAGTGGATCAGGGCAAAAGTGAGGGTTTTTGTTGTTTCTATAGTGATAAAAGGGCGGATTCTAGAGATGCTCTCAGGCTCCCTCTCTCTTACAATATTGATTTTTGGTCTCATTATGTTCAATTGTAAGACTTATTTGCTATTATGTGAACTGTCTATGACTTACTGAGGGGTCTGCTATTTTGGTTTGTGCTTTGGACCTGCGGTTCTACTCTTTTGGGGTGTTTCATTGCCTGTTCACAACTTTCATTTTGCTTTGCATACTTTTAATCACTGTTTTAAAAGTTTGTCAATAAACATTAATTTTATATTTTTGGGGTTCTCTATGTGCATTTTTCCTATATATGTTCTTATCCTTTTAGGACTGATAGTAGAACAGGGTTGTCATTTGATTTTTTACTTTTTCTGGACAGCTTATCAAAAAACCTCGGACAGATATGAAGATATCAGCTGCATTCTATATAAATTCTAAAACGATGATTATTATAGGAAAAATAATCTGTAGAAGTATATACACATATATAAACAGCTGTCTGTGGATGGATACCATGCTTGGCATAGGTGGCTTTCCTTCATAGGATGCTGCCCTTCCCGTGGTTGTTCCTTCCCGGGGAAAGGCCTGGCTATTCACTGCTTGCGTCGAGAAACACGTGATGGTGTCTCCGCAGCTTCTTTACTTGCATCTGCATATTTCCCATTAGGGATGGGGGCAGTGTTCTGGAATCACTGCGTTGAGAAACACGTGATGGTGTCTCCGCGGTGTTTGATGTTTTGGTCTCCCCAAGGCCAATCATCTGTGCCTTTATAGCCTTTTTACTAGGCACTGCTCCTAATAGCCAGATTCCTACTCCACACTGATGAGGGGCAAAAACCCCGAAACAGCTGTCTGTGGATGGATACCATGCTTGGCATAGGTGGCTTTCCTTCATAGGATGCTGCCCTTCCCGTGGTTGTTCCTTCCCGGGGAAAGGCCTGGCTATTCACTGCTTGCGTCGAGAAACACGTGATGGTGTCTCCGCAGCTTCTTTACTTGCATCTGCATATTTCCCATAAGGGATGGGGGCAGTGTTCTGGAATCACTGCGTTGAGAAACACGTGATGGTGTCTCCGCGGTGTTTGATGTTTTGGTCTCCCCAAGGCCAATCATCTGTGCCTTTATAGCCTTTTTACTAGGCACTGCTCCTAATAGCCAGATTCCTACTCCACACTGATGAGGGGCAAAAACCCCGAAACAGCTGTCTGTGGATGGATACCATGCTTGGCATAGGTGGCTTTCCTTCATAGGATGCTGCCCTTCCCGTGGTTGTTCCTTCCCGGGGAAAGGCCTGGCTATTCACTGCTTGCGTCGAGAAACACGTGATGGTGTCTCCGCAGCTTCTTTACTTGCATCTGCATATTTCCCATAAGGGATGGGGGCAGTGTTCTGGAATCACTGCGTTGAGAAACACGTGATGGTGTCTCCGCGGTGTTTGATGTTTTGGTCTCCCCAAGGCCAATCATCTGTGCCTTTATAGCCTTTTTACTAGGCACTGCTCCTAATAGCCAGATTCCTACTCCACACTGATGAGGGGCAAAAACCCCGAAACAGCTGTCTGTGGATGGATACCATGCATGGCATAGGTGGCTTTCCTTCATAGGATGCTGCCCTTCCCGTGGTTGTTCCTTCCCGGGGAAAGGCCTGGCTATTCACTGCTTGCATCGAGAAACACGTGATGGTGTCTCCGCAGCTTCTTTACTTGCATCTGCATATTTCCCATAAGGGATGGGGGCAGTGTTCTGGAATCACTGCGTTGAGAAACACGTGATGGTGTCTCCGCGGTGTGTGATTTTTTGGTCTCCCCAAGGCCAATCATCTGTGCCTTTATAGCCTTTTTACTAGGCACTGCTCCTAATAGCCAGATTCCTACTCCACACTGATGAGGGGCAAAAACCCCGAAACAGCTGTCTGTGGATGGATACCATGCTTGGCATAGGTGGCTTTCCTTCATAGGATGCTGCCCTTCCCGTGGTTGTTCCTTCCCGGGGAAAGGCCTGGCTATTCACTGCTTGCGTCGAGAAACACGTGATGGTGTCTCCGCAGCTTCTTTACTTGCATCTGCATATTTCCCATAAGGGATGGGGGCAGTGTTCTGGAATCACTGCGTTGAGAAACACGTGATGGTGTCTCCGCGGTGTTTGATGTTTTGGTCTCCCCAAGGCCAATCATCTGTGCCTTTATAGCCTTTTTACTAGGCACTGCTCCTAATAGCCAGATTCCTACTCCACACTGATGAGGGGCAAAAACCCCGAAACAGCTGTCTGTGGATGGATACCATGCTTGGCATAGGTGGCTTTCCTTCATAGGATGCTGCCCTTCCCGTGGTTGTTCCTTCCCGGGGAAAGGCCTGGCTATTCACTGCTTGCGTCGAGAAACACGTGATGGTGTCTCCGCAGCTTCTTTACTTGCATATACAGCTTTAAAGGCATCTTAACTGAAAACTGCAAATAAAGATTACACAACAACCACAAGACGAATTTAATCAACCAAGGTATCATTTTATTCAATATAACGGCGCCGACCTGACACTGTCTGCAGGACTGTGCACAATCCTAATGACAGGTTCCCTTTAATTTTTTTATGGACAGCGAAAAAGTTGGCAACCCAGTAATAGAGTGGATGTTTAAGGATGATTGTTTGAGGTGATATATACAGTAGAGACCAAAAGTTTGGATACACCTTCTCATTTAAAGATTTTTCTGTACTTTCATGACCATGAAAATTGTACATTCACACTGAAGGCATCAACACTATGTATTAACACATGTGGAATTATATACTTAACAAAAAAGTGTGAAACAACTGAAATTATGTCTTATATTCTAGGTTGTTCAAAGTAGCCACCTTTTGCTTTGATGACTGCTTTGCACACTCTTGGCATTCTCTTGATGAGCTTCAAGAGGTAGTCACCGGGAATGGATTTCGCTTCACAGGTGTGCCCTGTCAAGTTTTATAAGTGGGATTTCTTGCCTTATAAATGGGGTTGGGACCATCAGTTGTGTTGTGCAGAAGTCTGGTGGATACACAGCTAATAGTCCTACTGAATAGACTGTTAGAATTTGTATTATGGCAAGATAAAAGCAGCTAAGTAAAGAAAAACGAGTGGCCATCATTACTTTAAGAAATGAAGGTCAGTCAGTCTGAAAAACTGGGAAAACTTTGAAAGTGTCCCCAAGTGCAGTTGCAAAAACCATCAAGGGCAACAAAGAAACTGGCTCACATGAGGACCACCCCAGAAAAGGAAGACCAAGAATCACCTCTGCTTCTGAGGATAAGTTTATCCGAGTCACCAGCCTCTGAAATCTCAGGTTAACAGCAGCTCAGATTAGAGACCAGATCAATGCCACACAGAGTTCTAGCAGCAGACAAATCTCTACAACAACTGTTAAGAGGAGACTTTGTGCAGCAGGCTTTCATGGTAAAATAACCGCTAGGAAACCACTGCTTAGGACATTCAACAAGCAGAAGAGACCTGTTTGGGCTAAAGAACGCAAGGAATGGACATTAGACCAGTGGAAATCTATGCTTTGGTCTGATGAGTCCAAATTTGAGATCTTTGGTTCCAACCACATATCTTTGTGCAAAGCAGGAAAGGAGAACGGATGGACTCTACATGCCTGCTTCCCACCGTGAAGCATGGAGCAGGAGGTGTGATGGTGTGGGGGTGCTTTGCTGGTGACACTGTTGGGGATTCATTCAAAATTGAAGGCATACTGAACCAGCATGGCTACCACAGCATCCTGCAGCGGCATGTTATTCTATCCGATTTGCGTTTAGTTGGACCATCATTTATTTTTCAACAGGACAATGACCGCAAACAAACCTCCAGGCTGTGTAAGGGCTATTTGACCAAGAAGGAGAGTGATGGGGTGCTACGCCAGATGACCTGGCCTCCACAGTTACCAGACCTGAACCCAATCGAGATGGTTCGGGGTGAGCTGAACCGCAGAGTGTAGGCAAAAGGGCCAACAAGTGCTAAGCATCTCTGGGAACTCCTTCAAGATTGTTGGAAGACCATTCCTGGTGACTACCTCTTAAAGCTCATCAAGAGAATGCCAAGAGTGTGCAAAGCAGTCATCAAAGCAAAAGATGGCTACTTTGAAGAACCTAGAATATAAGACATAATTTCAGTTGTTTCACACTTTTTTGTTAAGTATATAATTCCACATGTGTAAATTCATAGTTTTGATGCCTTCAGTGTGAATGTACAATTTTCATAGTCGTGAAAATACAGAAAGATCTTTAAATGAGAAGGTGTGTCCAAACTTTTGGTCTGTACTGTATATAATAAAACAGCACCTGTCGGGTATTTGCAGAGACACTTGAAGAAGACAGTTATCTTACAATCGCATACAAGATTTCTCTCGCGCATCACCCCTACTCTGGAACTCTCTACCACAACATATCAGACTCTTGCCTACCATCGAAACCTTCAAAAAGAACCTGAAGACCTACCTCTTCTGACAAGCCTACAACCTGCAGTTACCACCTATCAACCAAACCTCTGCACGACCAGCTCTACCCTCACCTAATGTATCCTCACCCATCTCTTGTAGATTGTGAGCCCTCGTGGCAGGGTCCTCTCTCCTACTGTACCAGTCACAACTTGTATTGTTTAAGATTATTGTACTTGTTTTTATTCTTTACACCCCTCCTCACATGTAAAGCGCCATGTAATAAATGGCGCTATAATAATAAATAATAATAATAATAATACAAATCTTAGCATTGTTGGTAGACACTTTTAGAAGCATTTATGGTTGATACTTTTGGGGAACTTTGCTGATAAGGGAATATGTATTCTATAGTGGGTATTACATGCAGGACATTCTAATGAAAGGATCACATGTAATATACAATGCCTTGCGAAAGTATTCGGCCACCTGGAACTTTTCAACCTTTTCCCACAAATCATGCTTCAAACATAAAGATACCAAATGTAAAATTTTGGTGAAGAATCAACAACAAGGGGAACACAATTGTGAAGTTGAACGAAATTTATTTGTTATTTTACATTTTTGTGAAAATTCAAAAACTGAAAAGTGGGGCGTGCAATATTATTTGGCCCCTTTAACTTAATACTTTATAGCGCCACCTTTTGCTGCGATTACAAGTCTCTTGGGGTATGTCTCTATCAGTTTTGTACATCGAGAGACTGAAATTTTTGCCCATTCCTCCTTGGCAAACAGCTCGAGCTCATTAAGGTTTGATGGAGATCATTTGTGAACAGCAGTTTTCAGCTCTTTCCACAGATTCTCGATTGGATTGAAGTCTGGACTTTGACTTGGCCATTCTAACACCTGGATACGTTTAATTGTAGACCATTCCATTGTAGATTTTGCTTTATGTTTGGGATCATTGTCTTGTTGGAAGACAAATCTCCATCACAGTCTCAGGTCTTTTGCAGACTCCAGCAGGTTTTCTTCAAGAATGGTCCTGTACTTGGCTCTATCCATCTTCCCATCAATTTTAACCATCTTCCCTGTCCCTGCTGAAGAAAAGCAGGCCCAAACCTTGATGCTGCCACCTCCACGTTTGACTGTGGGGATGGTGTGCTCAGGGAGATGAGCTGTGTTACCTTTACGCCAAACATATCATTTGGTACTGTTGCCAAAAAGTTCGATTTTGGTTTCGTCTGACCAGAGCACCTTCTTCCTCATGTTTGGTGTGTCTCCCAGGTGGCTTGTTGCAAACTTTAAACCAAACTTTTTATGGATATCATTGAGAAACGGCTTTCTTCTTGCCACTCTTCCATAAAGGCCAGATTTGTGCAGTATACGACTGAGTGCTGTCCTATGGACAGACTGTTCCACCTCAGCAGTAGATCTCTGCAGTTCATCCAGAGTAATCATGGGCTTCTTGGCTGCATCTCTGATCAGTCTTCTCCTTGTTTGAGATGAAAATTTAGAGGGATGGCCGGGTCTTGGTAGATTTGCCATGGTATGATACTCCTTCCATTTCAATATGATTCCTTGCACAGTGCTCCTTGGGATGTTTAAAGTTTTGGAAATCATTTTGTATCCAAATCCAGCTTTAAACTTCTCTACAACAGTATCACAGACCTGCCTGCTGTGTTCCTTCGTCTTCATGATGCACTCAAACAGAACCGTGAGACTATCACAGAGCAGGTGCACTTACACGGAGACTTGATTACACACAGGTGGATTATATTTATCATCATTAGCTATTTAAGACAACATTGGATCATTCAGAGATCCACAATGAACTTCTGGAGTGAGTTTGCTGCACTGAAAGTAAAGGGGCTGAATAATATTTCACGCCCCACTTTTCAGTTTTTGAATTTCCACAAAAATTTAAAATAACCAATACATTTTGTTCAACCTCAAAATTGTGTTCCACTTGTTGTTGATTCTTCACCAAAAATTTACATTTGGTATCTTTATGTTTGAAGCACGATATGTGGGAAAAGGTTGAAAAGTTCCAGGGGGCCGAATCCTTTCGCAAGGCACTGCATGGACAGATTGGATCTGCCAGAAATGGAAACCACTTGACTTGTAATTTTAAGGTCTCATGTAAAGAAAAAGCGTATGACATCCATTGGCTCTAATATGGTGTTGCATGTGGAGAGGGATTGTCCTCATGAGGTAACCGCTTTAAACTGTTAAAGTGGGCTAAAGCGGATTTTTATTTCTTGCTTGGTCCAAATGGACATATGAACACCTCAGCGATGTGTTGGCTACTGCAGATTTGTAACACTGCAAGAGGAGCAGTGGGAGGATGAGAGTGGAGGGTGTCAGTAAAGTGAGCATACTCTTATTTTTTTAGGCATTTTAGACTTTAAAGAAAAAGATCAGTTGTGGACAACCTGTTTAAGTTGTATTAATCCTAACCAATGTTTTTGTTGTATTTGTAGTTTATTCCAGTATTTACTACTGGAATAGTAGTACTACTGTAATTTACTAGTATTTACTTTTTCCTGAAGAGGCTTCTCTTAGGAAAACTTAGATTGCTCCGGCATCAGAATTAAGATTTTGTATGTATATACCCTTACAGTTGCTTAAATTGCAACGTTTTTTTCCAGTATTGGAAATAATTCCTCTAAAAGAAAAAGCTCCATGCATTTTTGCTCTGGTTTTTCCTCATACAGCCTCCATCTGGTCCAAAACTGCTGCACTACAACCATAGAAGACTATGGTTCCTAATATTGCAACCATAGAAGCTTATGGGCCTTATTGCACCTACTATACCTCCCTATGCCCAAAACATTATGAAATCATTGTGCCCTAGAAGTATTGCATTTCTTTCTTATCTGCTTTTCCTGGCCCAGCTACTCTACCATTACCAACCTTAGTTACATGTCATAAATATGAATAAAGGAAAGACCCATTTCTTGTTATTTTTTAAGGACTTATAATGATATACAGTATCTGTAGAACAAAGGTGGATGTGCCATTGGTGCAAGCCTATGCAGTTGCAGAGGGACCAAGAGGGCCAAATTCTACCTCCAAAGCAGATTGAACTCTGCATTATAATGGACTACAAAGGACCCATATATTGTTCTTGATCTGGGGCCCTCTTCTGACTGAGTCCACTAATGTGTTGAATATATAAACATCTTCTGATCATAGGTATGTTCATTCCTGGAGCACCATCGATCCTTAGGATGGAGAGACTGGAGAAATGGGTTTGCACTGCTCTTCTTTGAAACTTTTCTTGCACAATGTCGCTTTCAGGATTGCTGGCGCTTCCACTGTATAACCACTGTATATAACCATCACCAATCCATTATTTTATTATGGGAAAACCATAGAGCAGGAAGTAAAACTGAACCTCTAGCAAGGAGTTGCTGAGGAATGCCAAAGTTGAAAACTTTCCAATTTTTTCTAGGCTGTGGCCATTATATGAACAAGGAGACCTCATCGTAGAAATGTCATACCTGTCAACATTGATTCTTGAGAAGCCAAAGTAACTTTTTTCTCCCTCTCTCTTATTTCATCACATCTTCACCTCAAACAATGTATTGTTCTCAAGTTTCATCTTTATATAGAACATTTTGACACTGCTGAATCTCTTTAGACTAGGGTGTCAGATAAGATTAAAGTCTTTGCAATAAAGGGAGGGTAAACAAATGAATGACAGCAGGAGGGGGGATACTTTCAAGATTGATTGATTAATCCTGAATCTATCTCTACAGCTACAACTACTGTTTTCCTAATGATATATCATTGCAAAGTGACAGTTAATAATTAAATTGCTTGAAGCAAGAAATCTCTGATAAGAAAGAATAAAAGAACAGATAAAATTATTTTAGATTTTAAAGGAAGTGTTGCTTTTAGATTATGCTTGACAGACACAGTATGCGATTTGTTAGATAATGTTTAGTAGTGTAGTGTCAGATGAAAGTTTGCATACAATTCACATAATAGATAATTTGTTAACTAGAACAGTGTGTTACACATGCACAAATACAGTATGTAGAGACAGAATGTGTGGCTTTAATGCATCTATAGAAGATTTGGGACCCAGTCCAGTTTGGTTCTATACCCTTTACTACTTGGTACAAAAAAGCTGTGCAGAGCTCCTCCATCCAGAGGAACAACATTGTGGTCAAGTCAGAGAGTGGAGAATTGGCACAGGTGTCATAGAGAGGGACTGAAGCTAGTAAAAAATATGAGGTACTAATGACCTCTTGGGAAATTCCTTGGAGATGAGTAGCAGTAAATGCCAAGTTATTCTAATATACTAATGCAGTGATCCCCAACCTGTGGCTCGTGGGACCATGATGACTGCCAGTTTAGTGCATTACGACCAGGTGCAGCATACAGCTATGATGAGAAGGTGTCCAGATGGTGACTTCTGTAAGAAGCCCCACCCAGAAGAGCAGATCTGGATGCGCATATACCGTGTTTAACTAAAAATAAGACCTACCTTGAAAATAAGCCCTAGCATGATCTTACAGGATTTTTGGAGAATGCTTGAGATATCATCGGGCCCTCACTCTCATACAGCCCCCTATCATTTCTATTCCAAGATTAAGACTGCTTGAGGATCTTTGGTGTCACCATGATGTCACCAAAGGATGATTTTTTACTGAGGGAACCTGGAGGAGGTAAGCTGGTAAGTACTGTATGTGCAGTGCGCGTCTGTGTGTATATACAGTATAAATATTGTGTGTGTATATATCTATATATATAATTGTCTAAGGGTCACTTCCGTCTGTCTGTCCTTCCGTCATGGTTATTCATTCGCTGATTGGTCTCACCAGCTGCCTGTCATGGCTTCCGCGACCAATCAGCGACGGGCACAGTCCGGAAGAAAATGTCCACTCCTTACTTCCCACAGTCAGTGCCTGTCGCTCGCATACTCCCCTCCGGTCACCGCTAACACAGGGTTAATGCCGGCGGTAACAGACCGCGTTATGCCATGGGTAACGCACTCCGTTACCGCCGCTACTAACCCTGTGTGTCCCCAACTTTTTACTATTGACGCTGTCTATGCAGCATCAATAGTAAAAAATGTAATGTTAAAAATAATAAAAAAAAAAAAACCTTCTATACTCACCCTCCGTTGCAGCTTGCGCCGGCCGCCATCTTCCATTGCAGGTTCCGGTGGCAGAAGGACCTGCCATGACGTCACGGTCATGTGACCGCGACGTCATCACAGGCCCTGCGCGCCTGCGCGACAAGTACCTGCCATGTCGTCACAGTCATGTGACCGCGACGTCATCACAGGGCCTGCCCGCCTGCGCTAGAAAGACCTGCCATGACGTCACAGTCATGTGACCGCGACATCATCACAGGTCTTGCGCTAATACCAACCCTGGGACCGGAACCTGCCGTGGACTACAAGGGCTCCCTCGGAAAGGTGAGTATATGTTTATTTTTTATTTTTTCACCTGTGACAAACCTGCTGAGCAATATACTACGTAGCTGGGCAATATACTACGTGGCTGGGCAATAAACTACGTGGCTGGGCAATATACTACGTGGCTGGGCAATAAACTACGTGGCTGGCCAATATACTACGTGGCTGGGCAATATACTACGTAGCTGGGCAATATACTATGTGGCTGGGCAATATACAACGTGGGCTGCACAATATACTATGTGGACATGCATATTCTAGAACAGGAGTCCCCAACTCCAGTCCTCAAGGCCCACCAACATGTCATGTTTTCAGGATTTCCTTAGTCTTGCCCAGGTAATAATTGCATCACCTGTGCAATGCAAAGGAAATCCTGAAAACATGACCTGTTGGTGGGCCTTGAGGACTGGAGTTGGGGACCCCTGTTCTAGAATACCCGATGCATTAGAATCGGGCCACCATCTAGTATATATATAAATATATTGCTCAAAAAATTAAAGGGAACATTAAAATGCCACATCCTATCACTATCTAAATATTCCAGTTGCAGTTCCTTATACTTTATAGTGGAATGTGTTGAGAACAATAAAGCATAAAAATAATTATTCTAAATCAAAATTATTATCCCATGGAGGTATGGATTTGGAATAATACTCAAAAAGTGGAAAATCAAATTACAGGCTGATGCAACTTCAGTGTAAATGATAAGGAAATGATCCTCAGTAGTGTGTGTTAGGGGTCGAGTTCCCGCTTCTGCACAGGGGGAATCTCGAGCCACCTCCGCTGCGGTCTCCCATTCTTATCCAGCTGCAGTGGAGTCTGCTCAGCAAAGACGTCGGTCCCAGCGTCTTGCTCATTCTCACTCTGTTCTGAGAGTTACTGCTGTTTCTCCAGTCTCTGCCATTAAAGCCAGTACTGGTCAGCAGCGAGCGGACTTCTCTGGGACTAAGTCCTTGTCTGCGCATACTGAGCATGCCCAGGGTAAGATCTCCCGTTGGAGATCGAGGGTCATGTGCTCAGGCTCTGCAGCGCATTCCATTGGTCCTCTTGACAGGTCTTGGAAGGGCAAAAGTCCTGTGGCCACTTCCTGTGCTGCAACTATATAAACTGCGCATGACCGCACGGCCATGCGCTAGTATTGTCTTGTAAATATGTGTGTGTGTTGTGAGTGAAAGTCGCTCTTTAAATAACCCTCCCTATTGAATGTCTGTTCGCGGAAGGTGTATCTAGCGCCCGACTTGTCCAACAGCACGAAACACACATTGCAGCGTCCTCTTGCTGTGTCCGCCTGTACGGCGCCGTGCGCTTGCCTTGCGCTTTCCATACCCAAGCCAGTGTGGTTGGTGGCGTCCGTCAGTGCGGCATTGCTCGCACTCCTGTGCATTTATATATTTATTCTTAGTTTCCTTACACACCCAGTTGTGGTGTAGTGCCAGCGAGGGTCTAATCGGACTTCAATCCCAGTTGGGGTTAAGTACGCTGACTGCTCGCTCGCGCTTTAGGTGCGGTGCCGCGATCCTGTGACGCAGCAGGATTGCTCCCTTCACGCTGGGTGAGGTTGAACCCACGTGTATATACTTTAGTGTACCGCCATATAGTCTGCTATTTACTAGCAGCAGGGTTTCTCCTGCACAGTGGACCCCGGACTGCGAACGCATCTATAACATCTTTCTTGGTGCGTTCCGCCAGTCCTAACAAGTGTGTGTGGTCTCCACGCGCGTATCTGACCTCCGTACAATGCCTGGGCATACTCCTCATGAGGGGCAGATGTTCTCATGAAGAATCTCCTCCCAAACCTGTCTCATTTTGGGGAACCATGGTACTGACTTGTAGTTGGAGAGATAAATTAAAGAGAATCTGTCATAAGGTTTTGCCACCTATTCCGAGAAGGGCGAGTACAGTGCGGTTTGTTGTTTGGAAACAAACTGAAGGTGGAGCAGAACATTGTCTGAAAGAGAACAACCACTTTAATTCCGTATATTTCAGCCTTTCTCTTGCTTCTGCATTAGCCTGTCTTTGTATCTTTATATAAGATATGTAATTCTCCAAGAGTTTGTAAGAGTTTGTAATACGTTTTCATCCCTCTCACATATACTACCTTTCCAACTTCAGCGAAAATACGAAACATTATACGGTATATGTTTTTAACCTATACATTGAGTAAACTTAGCAATCCTACAAAGACTACATATTATGACTAGATATTATTATAGATTCTTGGACCATAGCCTCAGACATAGACATTTTAAAGACCACCCAGATGCCAGCAATCAGCATACATTAAGTACAAATATACATTATTGTCCATGAAGAACATAGATACAGTCACGTCAATGAAGCTAGTATTACAGCAAACAGCATTTTCTTACTTAAAAATGAAAGCACAGGAGGTATGCTATTTATAAACATAAATGGATATATACAAAATGTATTTGGATAACATGGAAGTGAAGGTTGATCAAATCTGTAGTCAGAAGAACCTTTCTATAAACACTGAAATTAAGGTAGATATTAGATAATTGTGGGCTAAAATAGTTGTAAAAGAAGGACTTGTAAAAAAACAGTACATAGGTAAAAGGTGCTGTAAGCAAGAGCTGGTTTTAGGCAGTGTGGGCTTGGGCAAAAATAAAAAAATTGGGGCACCCAGTGACCCATAATACAGAAAAATTTAGGCACATATACAAAAGTTTTTTTGAGACCTTTAAATAAGCGTTGATCGACAATATTCGAGTTGTGTATCAGCTACATTACACTGACAAAGAATGACAGGGACAGAAAGATTGTTGATACAATTGTTGTGGCATTATACAGTATCATACTGTCAGCAGCACGCAAAATGTTTACACCGGACGATGTCCTGCAGAGATCAGCGATTCAATTGTTTTGCTTGTTTGTTTGGTGATTATCAACCTATGAATGCTCATTTACTTTTTAAATCTGAATTCTACTGTAACAAGGTGGCACGGGGTAGTAGCCATGACCGAGTCCATTTAAAGTTACAGTCCACAAACACCCTGGCCCCTTGCACATAGAACAGACAGATACGGTCCCCAGGCAATTACCTTTCCGTCACAGTCACTGGTGAAGAGGGTCCAGGGAAATACTCTGGCATGGTTTTAGTCCAACAGGGAAAACATTTTAATGAAGATAACATGAACAAGATATAATTTCCTGCACTTTCCCTAGCAAAGTCCACCGCAGCATCAGCGGCAGCAATCGCAGCACTTCAAAAGCCAGTATCTGGATGCTTATAGTCCTCGGCGGCACTTACGCAATCCTGGTGCCCACTTCCACTGCCCAGAGATCCGGGGCAACACAGTCTCCCCTCCAGGGGAGTCTTCAGCTCCAGAGGCTGCTTAGCACCTGCCTTGGGCAAGCCTACCTGGGCACTGACTCAGGAGCAGGACTTTCCTGCTCCTTTTGGGGCTGTCAGCCCAGCCCCCTTTCATTAACCTCTTCTGTCCCTAAATAAAACATGGGCACATACATCATATTACAATACACATAATTAAAGGGAACTTTACATAGAGACATGACATATTCAACATACAAAAAGGGTCGTATGGGTTCCGTGTGTAGGAGAGAGGAGCAAATGAGGGTCTCTGCCACCTCCTTACACCACACTCACACTGTATGTTACACACACTAAATTACACACACATACAATCTGAATGCTACACAAACTGCTACTTGCACACTCTCTGTGCAAGACAAATTGCACGTTACACACTCACACAAACACACAGACTGCACGTTACACACATATACACACACATGTTACACACACATATAATGTAAAGGACATATCAGCTGTCTCTTAATCTTCCATTTCTCGGGACTCCTATAGGCTGAAGGACCCTTATTCATGACCATTATGTCAGAAAATGTACTTCAACACTTCTTTTCTCAGATACCGCAACAATAGTACAGGACTGGCATTGTCAGTGGAGTTTCTGTCTTGTAAAATCCAGGGACCCGTTTGGAGATGGTGGCCCTGAGCAATTGTAATGTATAGTTGGATCATTCTTGTTCTGTTTATTGATTTTTCTATTCATAATTTTACAGAAAACGGGTGAACAAAATAAGATCTCCATTAGTGATGAGCGAGTACCGTAATATTTGTAATCGCTATACTCGTAACAAATACTTTGTAAAAATCATGTGTTCGTTCCTAATAGCAAGTACAATGCAAGTCAATGGGAAATGCGAGTAATTTTCTACTGGACTCTACATAGAGGTCTGGGGGTCTGAGGAAAAGGCTGAAATGGATGGGAAAGTGATGAAACAGAATGGGAAGAGCCTGGAGACTATGCCTGCATGCATTTCTAACTCACATATGGTTTCTGGGAATAAGTTTATCGCAGTATTATGTCACTTTTACAGATACACAAGAAAAACTACCAAACCTAACCTAAATTGCATTTAACACACCAAAAAGGTTAAGAATCAGTTTTTCCTGCATAATCACTTGTATATAAGGTTAAATAAACCAGAGAAACAAAAACTATCCCTTTTAGCGTTTGTTCACACGTATTGTTGTGTTTTTTTGCCTTTTACAATTGTGAGGGCCCTGACTTATACATTTTGTAGGTGCCTTTGTCATGCATGATTTTTAGTTAGCTATTCCGCAGCACTTTACAAGGCCAGCTATAACGTACCAGTGTGTATATTGATCTTTGACCGGAGAGGCCTCAGGTGGCCCTGTAAAATGCATTTAGGAGGGACTGCTGTTACTTACACATTTGGGCGGTCCCTCCCTCATTGACACTCAGATAGTGGAATACATATTTCATAGCAGTTTACAATGTGCCCATTGTAGTGTTGGGCTTCACCCTCCTCCTCCTCCTTCCTCCACCTCCATGTGATTGTACAGCCCTAAATTCAAATGTTCAGAGAGCCTGCAGTAGGCAGGAAACCTGAGTTTAGTGAGAGCCCTCATGTGCCCCTGTAACATAAGTTTGGAAGTGCCCGACTCTAGAAATTTTGGAGGGCCCACTTGCGTACATTTGAGAGTGCCCTCACTTATTCATATTGTACGTCACTCACTCTATTATTTAACTCATGTAAGGGCAGAGACTACATGGTAAAAGGGCAAGACACATGGAGTATTAGAAGGTAGTGAATGCGGCCTGCTCTCCTCAGGTTTGTGTGAACTCTGTGAACCGGAAATATAAATCTGCACTAGTCAACTGGATGACGAGCTCAATATCTCTTGGGCAAGTCAATGGACAAAGGATATATGGTGCCCCCCATCCAGGATGGGTTGGAGCATTGACAATATTCCCCGGATTATATTGGAAGAGAAGACTTCCTGATACTGAACTACTTGGCCGAGTGTAGAATGTACATCGTATTTCAACAAATTACTCCTGGGGCTGTGACAAAGATGCAGGAAGATACCATGACAAGGGCCTCATTTGACAAACATTATCTACACTGGACTACTGTAGTAGCTGTGGGCCTCAATTCAAGTTTTCAGAGGGCCATCTCTTGGTCATCAACAGTCAGTGTACATTTCTATTGAATATGTATCCCCTATCTCAGTCACAATGTGGGACAACCTGTCACAAGGGTCTCCAATGACAAATATCAGTTTGTTAGGACCACTCTACATTCGAGATTTGTCCACTGCACAATGTGCATAGGGTTTGTAAAAATTAGCCCTATGGGCTGAGTCATGGTTGACGAAGGAAGGAAATGGGTTTTTAAGGGAAGGGTTTGACGTTAACAGCAGTAGCTCCCCAAACCATCACCGATTGTGGAAACTTCACACTAGACCTCAAGCAGCTTGGATTGCCTGTCTCTCCACTCTTCCTCCAGACTCTGGGACCTTGATTTCCAAGGTCTAGTGTGATGTTTCCGCAATCAGTGATGGTTTGGGGAGCCATGTCATCTGCTGGTGTAGGTACACAATGTTTTATCAAGACCCAAGTCAGTGCAGCCGTTTACCAGGATATTTTAGAGCACTTCATGATTCCCTCTGCCGACAAGCTTTTTGGAGATGGAAATTTAATTCTCCAGCAGGACTTGACACCTGTCCACACTGCCACAAGTACCAATACCTGGTTTAAAATCAACAGTATCACTGTGCTTGATTGGCCAGCAAACTCGCCTGACAGAGAATCTATAAGGTATTGTCAACAGGAAGATGAGAGACAGCAGACCCAACAAGGCACATGAGTTGAAGGCTGCTATCAAACAACCTGGGCTTCCATAACACCTCAGCGGTGACTGATCGCCTCCATGCCACACAGCACTGATGCAGTAATTGATGCAAAAGGACCCCAACCAAGTATTGAGTGCATTCACTGAACATACATTTCAGTAGGCCAACATTTCGGATGATAAAATCATTTTTTTCAAGCTGGTGTTAAAAAGTATTGTAATTTACTGAGATAATGACTTTTAGGTTTTCATTTGCTGAAAGCCAGAATCAGCAACATTCACAGAAACAAACACTTGAAATACGTCACTCTATTTGTAATCTATATCTAATATATATCTAATATATGAGTGTGACGCCCAGGAGACCGGGATACCCAACACCGGACCACTGGAGTCTGTCTCTTGAGGGGGATGTCACGGGTGGCTTGACCCGGTGCTGTGGCCTCAGGCAATGCACAGTGTAAGGGGTATCATGAGGGGACAGGCACTTACTTGATCAGCAGCAGGTTCTCCCAGCGGTGACGATCCCGATTCTGGATAGATGGCTATTGTCCAAATGAAAGACTGAGGCACTGAAACGTTTAACCAGTTTACTTTAACATAAAAGGATTTACAACCAGTCCTGTCACCGGAGTCTGTATGGGAACTCTGAGTTACTTTGACCCTGCCGGGGTCTTCGCCTCTTATTGTACGCAATATCTGTGTGGCCCTGCTGCTGTATGTGAACTGGCTGCCGGCCCAATCTGTCCCCTCTGGGTCCTGGTTCGACGGGCAACCCGAGTCCTTTTATCGGTTTACCCCCTCTGGGAGTACCGCTGAACTCTGTGTCTGTTGCTGCGTCCGGCCCTAGTGAAGCTGATATCACCTCACGTTTTTCCGGTTGCTGTATTATATATAATGAATACAGCCACGGATCCGGTATCCGTCTTTGCGCCTGTTCTGGGTAGTGATTAATGCTACCCGGTTCTCACAATGTCCTTTTTCTCTATCCCTCTTCTCCTCAGGCCGGTGATTTAGGCCTGAAAACAGTCACAGGGCTGTTAGAAATTCAGCTGTATGACCTCTCACTTTCAGCTCCTTGGCCCAACTGCCATTTCTTCTCTCAAACCAGAATGGATCAAGGGGAGTCTCTGGAGCTCCCCCTTCTGGCCGGAAGTGGTAGTGCAGTTTTGCTATCTTAATATTTGTATTTGGTGTCAGTAACTATTTTTGTGGCAAATACCCCTAGAGGTGCCACATTCCCCCTTAGTTAAGAACAGTACTCCGGGACTGTGGGACGATAACATTTTGAAATAACAATTAATATGTACAGAGTCTTAAAAATGAAAAGTTACAAAAACCACTCAAGGAAACAAAAATAGAGTTCTGTAAAAAGTCACTTCAAATAGCGTCTATTAATACAGTTCTATCCTTGAAGGTACTAGGAAAGGCACTGCACTTTGTGTCCAGGAATTTAGTTCCATTTTTCCAACGGAGTTATCAATATAAAGTCTAAAGAAAGTTCAAAAAGAGCAAAAAGCAAAGTTCAAAAAGCAGTCTTTCCGGAGCTTTGATTTAGTGCCTCCGGGCTGATAAAAAGTTCAAGAATATGCAATAAGTTCATACAGACAAGTCTCTGTAGGCACTGGGCTTAAACGTTGCAGACTGATAACAATGACTATACTACATTTTCTGTTTAACTATATACGGCATAACATATATACAATTCACATTATGAGCTTTATAGTTGGTAATCTGCATACCTGGCCGGTAATTGACCCTGGGTACTACGCTGTGATCTACGTAATAGCGGTGTCTCTTCATGTGGTGTACTACTGTCTACTGCGGATATAGTATCTGCCCGCTCTGCTAAAGATAATTCCACGACTATGGAGTTGGCAAGTCCACCGTGAATGGGATTACTCTGACCAGGAATCTGTTCTTCCTGGCCTGGAACCTCCTGTAGTACGGGGTCAGCCTCTTCCTGTCTTGGGACTTCTGGTATTGGGTTCGGTGTTGGGTAAAAGGCCACCATGGGAACCACTACTGCACCATGGTATGTTAGTAGGGTTTTGGGAAAGTCTCCTATACAGGTGTGATACACTTCCTCTTCTTTTTCCTTTACTGGTTGAACCTGTATGGGTTGAATAACTTCTGGTTCTGGCTGGACAACGTCTGGCTCTTTCAATGCTTCCGGACATAATTTAAGATTGTCTCTTGACACTAGTACAGATGTTAAGCCTCCGTTTTTGCTAATGAGACACATTTTAGGATTATCCACTCTTGTTGGTAAAACTGTGTAGGGTACGGCTTCCCACTGATTGTCCAGTTTATTGGTTCGACGATTTCTCTTGAGCACTTGGTCACCCGGTCTTAATGGGGTCGCTAGAGCATTCTGGTTGAAAGTTCGCTCTTGTCTTTCTCTAGTTTGCTGAAGGCTTCTTTCCACACTCTCTTGCACTTGGCGATACTGCTTTTGCCGTATGATATCCCAATTGGAGTCTTGAACTTCTGCGTCTGGTTTCAGAATTCCCATTTCTAGATCGATTGGTAATTGGCCGGGTCTTGCACGCATAAGGTAAGCTGGGGTGCAGTTGGTGGAGCTCACCGGGACATGATTATACAGATCCACCAAGTCAGGCAATTTCTCTGGCCATTGATTCCTTTCTGTCTCAGGTAAAGTCTTTAGTAGGTCTATTACAATATGGTTCATCTTCTCGCAAAAGCCGTTTGTTTGTGGATGATAGGCCGTCGTCCGGATCTTTTTGCAACCATACATATTACAGAATTCTCTGAAGATCTCTGATTCAAAGGCTGTACCTTGGTCGGTGAGAACCTGTTCCGGATATCCATGGGGTCTACAAAAGTACATTTGGAACGCTTTGGCTGCTGTTTTTGCTGTCAGATCTTTTACGGGTACTACTACCAAGAAACGTGAATAATGGTCCACGATGGTCAAGGCATAGACATAGCCGGACCGGCTTGGTGTCAACTTCACGTGGTCCATGGCTACAAGTTCAAGTGGTTGTTTGGTGATTATGGGCTGCAGTGGTGCTCTTTGGTTCTTTTGATCGTTTCTTCTGAGGTTGCACGGGCCACAATTTCTGCACCACTGTTCGATTGATTTTCTCATCCCGACCCAATAAAATCTTTCTCTTAGAAGTACTTCTAACTTTTTCCAACCGAAGTGACCAGCACCATTATGGTAAGCTTCGAGGACCATCTTCACATCTTGTTTAGGCACAATAATCTGCCAAACCAATTCATGTGTTTTCGGATTGGTGTATCTTCTACAGAGCTTCCCTTGATACAGGAACATTTTGCCTCTCTCTTTCCAGAGTTGATGCGTCTCTTCTGGGGCATCCTCATCGGGATATGCACTTTGCTCAGTCAACAGTTCCTTCACCAACTTCACAGCCGGATTGCTGTCTTGGGTGTCAGCCCATCTATGGTGTGCTAACGGATTAAAATTCACCTCTTGTTGTTTCTGATAGGTACTTGACTGATGATGTTTTGCCTTGGGACGATGGAAGGCTGGTAGTTCAATTTCTTCAAGCTCCCCCGTTTCCTCTTCTACATCTCTCAAGTGTGGCATCCGGGATAGGGCATCGGCATTTCCATTCTTGCGACCTGCTCGATACTTGATTATGAAGTTGTAATTAGATAACCGGGCTATCCATCGCTGTTCTAACGCACCTAATTTGGCTGTGTCCAGGTGGGTCAACGGATTGTTGTCAGTATAGACAATAAATTCTGCAGCGGCCAGATAGTGTTTGAAACGCTCCGTCACAGCCCAAACTACTGCCAGTAGTTCCAATTTGAAGGAGCTGTAATTTTCTGAATTTCTTTCAGTAGGCCGGAGCTTTCTACTTGCAAAGGCGATGACTTTCTCCCGACCTTCTTGCTTTTGTGACAGCACCGCTCCTAGTCCCACATTACTGGCATCGGTGTAGAGAATGAAAGGTTGATGGTAATCTGGGTATGCCAGAACCTCTTCTCCGGTTAGTGCCTTCTTTAGTTGTTCAAAGGAGTCTTCCCTTTCGTCGTTCCACTGAAAAGGAGGGTTTCGGTTTGAAGGTTTCTTCGTCTGCCCTACCAAGGTGTCTTGCAAGGGTGCTGCCAACTTGGTAAATCCTTTTATAAATCTGCGATAGTAACCCACCAATCCCAGGAATTGTCTCACTTCTTTTGCGCTGGTAGGTCTTGGCCAATCCCTTATGGCGCTTATTTTCTCGGGATCTGGTGCTACTCCCTCCGAACTCACGATGTGTCCCAGGTACTGTACCTTTGGCTTGAGAAGGTGACATTTGGATGGCTTGACTTTCATGCCATACCTGGATAAGGCTTCGAACACTTCTGCCAGGTCTATTAAGTGTTGTTCGTAAGTCTTTGAGTAGACGATCACATCATCTAGGTACAGGAGGACGGTCTCGAAGTTCTTGTGTCCGAGGCAGCATTCCATCAGCCGCTGGAAGGTACCGGATGCGTTGCAGAGTCCGAACGGCATGCGATTAAATTCACATAGACCCATTGGTGTGGTGAATGCCGTCTTTTCCTTATCTCTCTCAGCCACAGGGACTTGCCAATACCCGCTTGTTAAGTCTAAGGTGGAAAAATAATTAGCAGATTTCAAAGCAGTTAAGGACTCTTCTATCCTAGGCAAGGGGTAGGCGTCTTTATGGGTGATGTTATTAATCTTCCGGTAGTCTACGCACATTCTCATGGTTCCGTCCTTTTTTTTGACAATCACTAGAGGGGCCGCCCAGGGGCTACAGCTGTCTCTTATTACCCCGGCCTGTTTCATTTCCCTCAGCATATCTTTTGCACATTGATAGTGAGCGGGCGGTATGGGTCTATATCTTTCTTTTATTGGGGGGATTGTGTGTTCTACCCCTTCTATCCGTCCGAAGTCCAATGGGTGTTTACTGAAGACTTGTTCATATTCCGTTACTAGCCTATACACCCCTTGTTTTTGATGGGTAGGTGTTGAATTTATGCCCACGTGTAGCTGTTGGCACCAATCCTCCATTTCTCCATCTGAGCCATTGCCTTCCACCTGACAGGTTGGTTCTAAGGGCTCAATGGTTGTGATGGCATTGTTGTCAACAGTATATAGCTTCGCCATTGTAGCATACCTTGGCAAAGTGACCTCTTCCTCTCCACAGTTCAAAAGTCGTACCGGCACTCGCCCCCGGTGTACCTCGACTATCCCTCGTGCTGTGAGTATAGTGGGCCTGCTGTCGGTGTACACTGGTTCTATTAAGGCTTGATAATCTCGTCCCTTAGTACCAATGGCTGCTCTACACCATACCAGCATTTCTGTTTTTGGTGGGATTACAATAGACGTTGGATCACTTACCCTCACACTGCCGATTTCTTCACCTGCAACTTCTACCTGTTGCCTTAACATCAATACTTTTATTTCCCTCCGGAGAACTCTCTGCTGGCAGGATTGGGCAGTTTCAGCAATTTGCTGTAAGACAGAAATGACTTCGGAAAAGCAGTTCTCTAACACATTCATTCCTATCAATACAGTTGGTTCACAGTTCCGCCGGTCAACATCAACAACAATTATACCCTGTTTCTTCAGTTCTACTTTACCAATCTTTATGGTCATCTCCCTGAATCCTAGTTTCGGTACCAACTTACCATTACTCGCCCATATATCTAGTTCAACATCAGAGGGCCCTTTATCAATATCTGCATCAGCCCAGTACCTCTTATAAAGGATATACGGTATAGATGAAATCTGGGAACCTGTGTCCAGCAAAGCGTTGAGGGGCATTCCGTCCAGCACGATAGGGATAATGGGTCGTCATCCGATGTACCTGTCGTGCCAGGGTGTTGGGCCTTGAAAGTTCATTCCTGCGAAGCGGCCCGCATTCCCATGGGATTCCCGTTTAAATAACAATCCCGTGCAAAGTGGCCTGGCTGCTGGCAACGGCGGCAAATGGGCTGTCCATCCGGTTGGTAGCGGTCGCGGGGTCGTCCTCTCCATGTCGGGTATCTCCGGGGTCTCATCCATGGAACATCTTCTCTACGGTTTGACAACTCCATCTTGGGTCCTCTCATCTCCTGCATGGTTTTAGCCATTGAAGCAACAACATCAGTTAAAGAGTCAAGCTTTTGTTGAAGAGCCTCATTAGTACTGGGCCCCAGGGGCTTAGCAATGGCCCCGGACATAGCTGATGTCACTGGTACTCCCTGTTGTTGAGGAGCCTCTGCCATGGGTTGCGCAGGCTCCTGATCCCGAGGTGCCTCTGCCAGCTGGAGACGTATAGCGCTCTCCTTTAATTGGGCAAATGTCAATTCAGGGTTCTTAAAAGCAAGCATGCTCACATGCCCCCGGTGAGAAGGGGTGTAGAGTCCCTCAATAAATTGATCTCTTAGCAGTTTATCCGCTCCGGTGTTAAAAATGGGTTCAGCCAGTGTAAGTGATTTAAGGGCTTCCTGCAGGTTTAAGGCAAAGTCTCTCACGCCCTCATTAGCTTTTTGTTTGCAATTAAAGAATCGTACTTTAGCTTTGCTGCTGGCAGTGGTTTCAAATGTAGCTTTCAATCCAGCAAATATGCGTTCAACAGTGCCTTTTAGATCAGCTGCCCATGCTGTGACTTCTCGCTTAGCATGGCCACTTAACTGCATCATCAGGAGACTAACACGCTGAACTTCACCCACGGGGAACATGTTAAAATGGGCCAGCATCTTTTCTCTGAAATCGTCAAGGGTATTAGGCTCACCTTCATACATTGGAAGCCACGGGCCACCCGGGGTATATGGTATCAGAACTGGCCTGATGGGCACCACTCCTTGCACCGCTGCGCTACCGGACTCTCTATCAACACTCTGTCTTTCAGCTGCATTAGCGTCGCCGGGTGCTGCGGCGTCTCCGTGCTGCGACATACTGTGCCCCCTTAGTTAATCCGGACCCTTCCGGTCCTCCGCTTCCGTCGGGATAGTGTAGTGTTGTGAATTCTGTGGCTGAGTTCACTTCTGTGGTCACAAGTGGTATTGCAGTCTCTGGGCTTCCTCCCTCAGGTGTTTTGGTGAGCTCGTTGGCTGCCTTGCTATTTAGCTCCACCTGAGTCTGTCTTCCTTGCTCCTTGTCAATGTTCCAGTGTTGGATCTGAGCTACTGCATCTTTCCTTGGGCCTGCTGCTCTGCTAGATAAGTGCTTCTAGTTTGTTTTCTGTTTTTTCTGTCCAGCTTGTTTTTATCTTTTGCTGGAAGCTCTGAGAAGCAAAGGGGTGCACCGCCGTGCTGTTAGTTCGGCACGGTGGGTCTTTTTGCCCCTTTGCGTGGTTTTCGTTTTAGGGTTTTTTGTAGACTGCATAGTTCTCTTTGCTATCCTCGCTCTGTCTAGAATATCGGGCCTCACTTTGCTGAATCTATTTCATTCCTACGTTTGTCTTTTCATCTTGCTAACAGTCATTATATGTGGGGGCTGCCTATTCCTTTGGGGTATTTCTCTGAGGTAAGTCAGGCTTGTATTTCTATCTTCAGGCTAGTCAGCTCCTCAGGCAGTGCCGAGTTGCATAGGTAGTTGTTAGGCGCAATCCACTGCTGCTTCCAGTTGTGTGAGGATAGATCAGGTACTGCAGTCTACAGAGATTCCACGTCTCAGAGCTCGTCCTATTGTTTTGGGTTATTGCCAGATCTCTGTATGTGCGCTGATTACTGCACGCTGTGTTGCCTGATTGCCAGCCATAACAGTACAAGGAGCCATTCAATGATTTCCAATAGAGGGAAAAAAGAAATCCTGACATCATTTTTTTTTCTTAGCTCTGTCTTCAGTCTTTTTTTTCCCCTAGACATTAGAGTGCTTCAGGACACAGCTGTGGACATGGATATTCAGGCTCTGTGCTCCTCAATGGATAATCTCGTTGTAAATGTACAAAAGATTCAAGATACTATTGATCAGAAATCGATGCTAGAACCAAGAATTCCGATTCCTGATTTGTTTTTTGGTGACAGAACTAAGTTCCTGAGCTTCAGAAATAATTGTAAGCTATTTTTGGCCTTGAAACCTCATTCTTCTGGTAATCCTATTCAACAGGTTTTGATTATTATTTCTTTTTTGCGCGGCGACCCACAGGACTGGGCGTTTTCTCTTGCACCAGGAGATTCTGCATTGAGTAATGTTGATGCATTTTTCCAGGCGCTGGGATTGCTTTACGATGAGCCTAATTCAGTGGATCAAGCTGAGAAAAATCTGCTGGCTTTATGCCAGGGTCAGGATGATGTAGAAGTATATTGTCAGAAATTTAGAAAATGGTCAGTACTCACTCTGTGGAATGAATCTGCACTAGCGGCTTTGTTCAGAAAGGGTCTCTCTGAAGCTCTTAAGGATGTAATGGTGGGATTTCCTATGCCTGCTGGTTTGAATGAGTCTATGTCCTTGGCCATTCAGATCGGTCGTCGCTTGCGCGAGCGTAAATCTGTGCACCATCTGGCGGTATTGTCTGAGAGTAAGCCTGAGCCTATGCAGTGCGACAGGACTATGACTAAAGTAGAACGGCACGAACACAGACGTCTGAACAGACTGTGTTTCTATTGTGGTGATTCTACTCATGCTATTTCTAATTGTCCTAAACGCACTAGGCGGTTCGATAGCTCTGCCGTTATTGGTACTGTACAGTCCAAATTCCTTTTGTCCATTACCTTAATGTGCTCTTTGTCATCATATTCTGTCATGGCGTTTGTGGATTCAGGCGCTGCCCTGAATCTGATGGATTTGGATTATGCTAAACGTTGTGGATTTTTCTTGGAGCCTTTGCGGTGTCCTATTCCGTTGAGAGGAATTGATGCTACACCTCTGGCCAAGAATAAGCCTCAGTACTGGGCCCAGCTGACCATGTGCATGGCTACTGCACATCAGGAAGTTATTCGCTTTCTGGTACTGCATAATTTGCATGATGTGGTCGTGTTGGGGTTGCCATGGCTACAAACCCATAATCCAGTATTGGATTGGAACTCTATGTCGGTAACCAGCTGGGGTTGTCAGGGAGTACATGGTGATGTTCCATTTTTGTCTATTTCGTCATCCATTCCTTCTGACATCCCAGAGTTCTTGTCGGACTTTCAGGATGTATTTGAAGAGTCCAAGTCTGATGCCCTACCTCCGCATAGGAATTGTGATTGTGCTATCGATTTGATTCCTGGTAGTAAATTCCCTAAGGGTCGTTTATTTAATTTGTCCGTACCTGAACACACCGCTATGCGCAGTTATGTGAAGGAGTCCCTGGAGAAGGGACATATTCGCCCATCGTCGTCACCATTGGGAGCAGGGTTCTTTTTTGTAGCCAAGAAGGATGGTTCGCTAAGACCGTGTATTGATTACCGCCTTCTTAATAAGATCACTGTTAAGTTTCAGTATCCCTTGCCATTGATTTCTGACTTGTTTGCTCGGATTAAGGGGGCTAGTTGGTTTACTAAGATTGATCTTCGTGGTGCGTATAATCTGGTGAGAATCAGGCAGGGAGATGAATGGAAAACGGCATTTAATACGCCCGAGGGTCATTTTGAGTATCTGGTGATGCCGTTCGGACTTGCCAATGCTCCATCTGTTTTTCAGTCTTTTATGCATGACATTTTCCGTGAGTATCTGGATAAATTCTTGATTGTTTACTTGGATGACATTTTGATCTTCTCAGATGATTGGGAGTCTCATGTGAAGCAAGTCAGAATGGTTTTCCAGGTACTGTGTGCTAATTCCTTGTTCGTGAAGGGATCAAAGTGTCTCTTCGGTGTGCAGAAAGTTTCATTTTTGGGGTTCATCTTTTCCCCTTCTACTATCGAGATGGATCCGGTTAAGGTTCAGGCCATCCAGGATTGGACTCAGCCGACATCTCTAAAAAGTTTGCAGAAATTCCTGGGCTTTGCTAATTTTTATCGTCGCTTCATCTGTAATTTTTCTAGCATTGCCAGACCATTGACCGATTTGACCAAGAAGGGTGCTGATTTGGTTAATTGGTCTTCTGCTGCCGTGGAAGCTTTTCAGGAGTTGAAGCGTCGTTTTTGCTGTGCCCCTGTGTTGTGTCAACCTGATGTTTCTCTTCCGTTCCAGGTCGAGGTTGATGCTTCTGAGATTGATGCAGGGGCGGTTTTGTCACAGAGAGGTTCTGGTTGCTCAGTGTTCAAACCATGTGCTTTCTTTTCCAGGAAATTTTCTGCTGCTGAGCGTAATTATGATGTGGGCAACCGAGAGTTGCTGGCCATGAAGTGGGCATTCGAGGAGTGGCGTCATTGGCTTGAGGGTGCTAAGCATCGCGTGGTGGTTTTGACTGATCATAAGAACCTTACTTATCTTGAGTCTGCCAAGCGCTTGAATCCTAGACAGGCCCGTTGGTCGTTATTTTTTGCTCGTTTTGATTTTGTGATTTCATACCTTCCGGGCTCTAAAAATGTGAAGGCGGATGCTCTGTCTAGGAGTTTTGTGCCCGACTCTCCGGGGTTATCTGAGCCGGCGAGTATCCTCAAGGAAGGAGTCATTGTGTCTGCCATCTCCCCTGATTTGCGGAGAGTGTTGCAGAAATTTCAGGCTAATAAACCTGATCGTTGTCCGGCCGAGAAACTGTTCGTCCCTGATAGGTGGACTAGTAAAGTTATCTCTGAACTTCATTGTTCGGTGCTGGCCGGTCATCCAGGAATCTTTGGTACCAGGGAGTTGGTTGCTAGATCCTTCTGGTGGCCATCTCTGTCACGGGATGTGCGTGCTTTTGTGCAGTCCTGTGGAATTTGTGCTAGGGCTAAGCCCTGCTGTTCACGTGCCAGTGGGTTGCTTTTGCCCTTGCCGGTCCCGAAGAGGCCTTGGACACATATTTCGATGGATTTCATTTCTGACCTTCCCGTTTCTCAAAAGATGTCTGTCATTTGGGTGGTCTGTGATCGCTTTTCTAAAATGGTCCATCTGGTGCCCTTGGTTAAATTGCCTTCCTCCTCTGATTTGGTGCCTTTGTTCTTCCAGCATGTGGTTCGTTTACATGGCATTCCTGAGAATATTGTTTCTGACAGAGGTTCCCAGTTTGTCTCGAGGTTCTGGCGAGCCTTTTGTGGTAGGATGGGCATTGACCTATCTTTTTCCTCGGCCTTCCATCCTCAGACTAATGGCCAGACCGAACGAACCAATCAGACCTTGGAAACATATCTGAGATGTTTTGTTTCCGCTGACCAGGATGATTGGGTGTCATTTTTGCCGTTGGCTGAGTTCGCCCTTAATAATCGGGCCAGCTCGGCTACCTTGGTCTCTCCATTTTTCTGCAATTCTGGGTTCCATCCTCGTTTCTCTTCAGGACAGGTTGAGTCTTCGGACTGTCCTGGTGTGGATTATGTGGTGGACAGGTTGCAGCAGATCTGGACTCAGGTAGTGGACAATTTGACCTTGTCCCAGGAGAAGGCTCAGCTTTTCGCTAATCGCAGACGCCGTGTGGGACCCCGACTTCGTGTTGGGGATCTGGTTTGGTTATCTTCTCGTCATATACCTATGAAGGTTTCCTCTCCTAAATTTAAACCTCGTTTTATTGGTCCGTATAGGATTTCTGAGATTCTCAATCCGGTGTCTTTTCGTCTGACCCTGCCAGACTCCTTTTCCATACATAATGTATTCCATAGGTCGTTGTTGAGGAGATACGTGGCACCTATGGTTCCATCTGTGGAGCCTCCTGCCCCTGTTTTGGTGGAGGGGGAATTGGAGTATATTGTGGAGAAGATTTTGGATTCTCGTGTCTCTAGACGGAAACTCCAGTATCTGGTCAAATGGAAGGGTTATGCTCAGGAAGATAATTCCTGGGTTTTTGCCTCTGATGTCCATGCCCCAGATCTTGTTCGTGCCTTTCATGTGGCTCATCCTGGTCGGCCTGGGGGTTCTGGTGAGGGTTCGGTGACCCCTCCTCAAGGGGGGGGTACTGTTGTGAATTCTGTGGCTGAGTTCACTTCTGTGGTCACAAGTGGTATTGCAGTCTCTGGGCTTCCTCCCTCAGGTGTTTTGGTGAGCTCGTTGGCTGCCTTGCTATTTAGCTCCACCTGAGTCTGTCTTCCTTGCTCCTTGTCAATGTTCCAGTGTTGGATCTGAGCTACTGCATCTTTCCTTGGGCCTGCTGCTCTGCTAGATAAGTGCTTCTAGTTTGTTTTCTGTTTTTTCTGTCCAGCTTGTTTTTATCTTTTGCTGGAAGCTCTGAGAAGCAAAGGGGTGCACCGCCGTGCTGTTAGTTCGGCACGGTGGGTCTTTTTGCCCCTTTGCGTGGTTTTCGTTTTAGGGTTTTTTGTAGACTGCATAGTTCTCTTTGCTATCCTCGCTCTGTCTAGAATATCGGGCCTCACTTTGCTGAATCTATTTCATTCCTACTTTTGTCTTTTCATCTTGCTAACAGTCATTATATGTGGGGGCTGCCTATTCCTTTGGGGTATTTCTCTGAGGTAAGTCAGGCTTGTATTTCTATCTTCAGGCTAGTCAGCTCCTCAGGCAGTGCCGAGTTGCATAGGTAGTTGTTAGGCGCAATCCACTGCTGCTTCCAGTTGTGTGAGGATAGATCAGGTACTGCAGTCTACAGAGATTCCACGTCTCAGAGCTCGTCCTATTGTTTTGGGTTATTGCCAGATCTCTGTATGTGCGCTGATTACTGCACGCTGTGTTGCCTGATTGCCAGCCATAACAGTGTAGATTCGTTCCGCTGTGCAGCAGGATCGGTTTTCCCCTTGCTCTGACGTCAGAGCGCTCAGCTTGGTGCCACCCACAATGACACGCCCCCTGCTGCTCCCGCCCGCCGCACGCACTGTAATGGCGGATTCTGAAGTTTTTCAGTCAGACTGGGGCTCCGGTGATGGCGCAGCTCAACCAACAGTCTCGTGCCCAACTGTCATGAGGTGATCACCTCAGGGGATGGCGGCCATCTTTACTTCATTATAACCAATGGGGAAAAGTCACTTTTAATAGTTTTCAATGGGGAATGGAATTTTCTTTAATAAAGTCAATTTTCAAGATTTGTCATCCAAGTTTTCACAGTTTTGGGCTCCAATCACGGCACACAATACCCGGTATACGGGCTGGCTAGATCCTGTTCGTGATGCCAATTGTGACGCCCAGGAGACCGGGATACCCAACACCGGACCATTGGAGTCTGTCTCTTGAGGGGGATGTCACGGGTGGCTTGACCCGGTGCTGTGGCCTCAGGCAATGCACAGTGTAAGGGGTATCATGAGGGGACAGGCACTTACTTGATCAGCAGCAGGTTCTCCCAGCGGTGATGATCCTGATCCTGGATAGATGGCTATTGTCCAAATAAAAGACTGAGGCACTGAAACGTTTAACCAGTTTACTTTAACATAAAAGGATTTACAACCAGTCCTGTCACCGGAGTCTGTATGGGAACTCTGAGTTACTTTGACCCTGCCGGGGTCTTCGCCTCTTATTGTGCGCAATTTCTGTGTGGCCCTGCTGCTGTATGTGAACTGGCTGCCGGCCCAATCTGTCACCTCTGGGTCCTGGTTCGACGGGCAACCCGAGTCCTTTTATCGGTTTACCCCCTCTGGGAGTACCGCTGAACTCTGTGTCTGTTGCTGCGTCCGGCCCTAGTGAAGCTGATATCACCTCACGTTTTTCCGGTTGCTGTATTATATATAATGAATACAGCCACGGATCCGGTATCCGTCTTTGCGCCTGTTCTGGGTAGTGATTAATGCTACCCGGTTCTCACAATGTCCTTTTTCTCTATCCCTCTTCTCCTCAGGCCGGTGATTTAGGCCTGAAAACAGTCACAGGGCTGTTAGAAATTCAGCTGTATGACCTCTCACTTTCAGCTCCTTGGCCCAACTGCCATTTCTTCTCTCAGACCAGAATGGATCAAGGGGAGTCTCTGGAGCTCCCCCTTCTGGCCGGAAGTGGTAGTGCAGTTTTGCTATCTTAATATTTGTATTTGGTGTCAGTAACTATTTTTGTGGCAAATACCCCTAGGGGTGCCACATGAGTCTCACTTTTTGTATTAAAGAACTGAAATAAATTAACTTTTTGATGATATTCTAATCTTGTGAGATGCACCTGTACACACACATATATATATATATATATATATATATATATATATATATATATATATATATATATATATATACAGTTAGGGCAAGAAATATATGGACAGTGACACAAGTTTTGTTATTTTAGCTGTTTACAAAAACATGTTCAGAAATACAATTATATATATAATATGGGCTGAAAGTGCACACTCCCAGCTGCAATATGATAGTTTCCACATCCAAATCGGAGAAAGGGTTTAGGAATCATAGCTCTGTAATGCATAGCATCCTCTTTTTCAAGGGACCAAAAGTAATTGGACAATGGACTCTAAGGGCTGCAATTAACTCTGAAGGCATCTCCCTCGTTAACCTGTAATCAATGAAGTAGTTAAAAGGTCAGGGGTGGATTCCAGGTGTGTGGTTTTGCATTTGGAAGCTGTTGCTGTGAGCAGACAACATGCGGTCAAAGGAACTCTCAATTGAGGTGAAGCAGAACATCCTGAGGCTGAAAAAAAGAAAAAATCCATCAGAGAGATAGCAGACATGCTTGGAGTAGCAAAATCAACAGTTGGGTACATTCTGAGAAAAAAGGAATTGACTGGTGAGCTTGGGAACTCAAAAAGGCCTGGGCGTCCACGGATGACAACAGTGGTGGATGATCGCCGCATACTTAATTTGGTGAAGAAGAACCCGTTCACAACATCAACTGAAGTCCAGAACACTCTCAGTGAAGTAGGTGTATCTGTCTCTAAGTCAACAGTAAAGAGAAGACTCCATGACAGTAAATACAAAGGGTTCACATCTAGATGCAAACCATTCATCAATACCAAAAATAGACAGGCCAGAGTTAAATTTGCAGAAAAACACCTCAAGAAGCCAGCTCAGTTCTGGAAAAGTATTCTATAGACAGATGAGACAAAGATCAACCTGTACCAGAATGATGGGAAGAAAAAAGTTTGGAGAAGAAAGGGAACGGCACATGATCCAAGGTACACCACATCCTCTGTAAAACATGGTGGAGGCAACGTGATGGCATGGGCATGCATGGCTTTCAATGGCACTGGGTCACTTGTGTTTATTGATGACATAAGAGCAGACAAGAGTAGCCGGATGAATTCTGAAGTGTACCGGGATATACTTTCAGCCCAGATTTAGCCAAATGCTGCAAAGTTGATTGGACGGCGCTTCATAGTACAGATGGACAATGACCCCAAGCATACATCCAAAGCTACCCAGGAGTTCATGAGTGCCAAAAAGTGGCACATTCTGCAATGGCCAAGTCAATCTCCAGATCTAAACCCAATTGAGCATGCATTTCACTTGCTCAAATCCAGACTTAAGACGGAAAGACCCACAAACAAGCAAGACCTGAAGGCTGCGGCTGTAAAGGCCTGGCAAAGCATTAAGAAGGAGGAAACCCAGCGTTTGGTGATGTCCATGGGTTCCAGACGTAAGGCAGTGATTGCCTCCAAAGGATTTGCAACAAAATATTGAAAATAAAAATATTTTGTTTGGGTTATGTTTATTTGTCCAATTACTTTTGACCTCCTAAAATGTGGAGTGTTTGTAAAGAAATGTGTACAATTCCTACATTTTCTATCAGATATTTTTGTTCAACCCTTCAAATTAAACGTTACAATCTGCACTTGAATTCTGTTGTAGAGGTTTCATTTCAAATCCAATGTGGTGGCATGCAGAGCCCAACTCGCGAAAATTGTGTCACTGTCCAAATATTTCTGGCCCTAACTGTATATATATATATATTCGTAGCTTTGTAGCCATAAAAGGAGGGGGACCCCGACACCTTTCTTGCACAGGGGCCCCAAGCTGTCATTGTCTGCCGCTGGACAGAACATTACAGTACATTAAAAAAAAAAATTGTTATTTTTATTATTATTCATGTGAAAAAAGAGGCATACATAGACAACTACAATAAACATGAGCAATACAAGGCACACACAAGTACAGAAGGAGAGAGGACCCTGCCTACGAGGGCTCACAAAATGAGCAAATACACTGCAGTAACTAAATAAATCGTAATAATACATATAAATAACAGGGCACTTGGTTAACAATATTTTGATTAAAAAAAACATAAAAGCCATCCCGACACGACAAGGTGTACCAAATCAGGATGGACCTTAACTCTTGTTGTTCTCCTCACTATGTCACTCACTCCTCACTCCATCACCAAACCAGGGATTCAAGCTTCAGGAGGCTAATTTGCATATTCCAGGTGCCTTCTGGGAGAAGCGAAGTCTCCCTAAGCTAGAAGATCGTTGGGTACAGCCGGGACCAGCTGCTTCGAAAGCATCACCAAACCAGGGATTCAAGCTTCAGGAGGCTAATTTGCATATTCCAGGTGCCTTCTGGGAGAAGCGAAGTCTCCCTAAGCTAGAAGATCGTTGGGTACAGCCGGGACCAGCTGCTTCGAAAGCATCACCAAACCAGGGATTCAAGCTTCAGGAGGCTAATTTGCATATTCCAGGTGCCTTCTGGGAGAAGCGAAGTCTCCCTAAGCTAGAAGATCGTTGGGTACAGCCGGGACCAGCTGCTTCGAAAGCATCACCAAACCAGGGATTCAAGCTTCAGGAGGCTAATTTGCATATTCCAGGTGCCTTCTGGGAGAAGCGAAGTCTCCCTAAGCTAGAAGATCGTTGGGTACAGCCGGGACCAGCTGCTTCGAAAGCATCACCAAACCAGGGATTCAAGCTTCAGGAGGCTAATTTGCATATTCCAGGTGCCTTCTGGGAGAAGCGAAGTCTCCCTAAGCTAGAAGATCGTTGGGTACAGCCGGGACCAGCTGCTTCGAAAGCATCACCAAACCAGGGATTCAAGCTTCAGGAGGCTAATTTGCATATTCCAGGTGCCTTCTGGGAGAAGCGAAGTCTCCCTAAGCTAGAAGATCGTTGGGTACAGCCGGGACCAGCTGCTTCGAAAGCATCACCAAACCAGGGATTCAAGCTTCAGGAGGCTAATTTGCATATTCCAGGTGCCTTCTGGGAGAAGCGAAGTCTCCCTAAGCTAGAAGATCGTTGGGTACAGCCGGGACCAGCTGCTTCGAAAGCATCACCAAACCAGGGATTCAAGCTTCAGGAGGCTAATTTGCATATTCCAGGTGCCTTCTGGGAGAAGCGAAGTCTCCCTAAGCTAGAAGATCGTTGGGTACAGCCGGGACCAGCTGCTTCGAAAGCATCACCAAACCAGGGATTCAAGCTTCAGGAGGCTAATTTGCATATTCCAGGTGCCTTCTGGGAGAAGCGAAGTCTCCCTAAGCTAGAAGATCGTTGGGTACAGCCGGGACCAGCTGCTTCGAAAGCATCACCAAACCAGGGATTCAAGCTTCAGGAGGCTAATTTGCATATTCCAGGTGCCTTCTGGGAGAAGCGAAGTCTCCCTAAGCTAGAAGATCGTTGGGTACAGCCGGGACCAGCTGCTTCGAAAGCATCACCAAACCAGGGATTCAAGCTTCAGGAGGCTAATTTGCATATTCCAGGTGCCTTCTGGGAGAAGCGAAGTCTCCCTAAGCTAGAAGATCGTTGGGTACAGCCGGGACCAGCTGCTTCGAAAGCATCACCAAACCAGGGATTCAAGCTTCAGGAGGCTAATTTGCATATTCCAGGTGCCTTCTGGGAGAAGCGAAGTCTCCCTAAGCTAGAAGATCGTTGGGTACAGCCGGGACCAGCTGCTTCGAAAGCATCACCAAACCAGGGATTCAAGCTTCAGGAGGCTAATTTGCATATTCCAGGTGCCTTCTGGGAGAAGCGAAGTCTCCCTAAGCTAGAAGATCGTTGGGTACAGCCGGGACCAGCTGCTTCGAAAGCATCACCAAACCAGGGATTCAAGCTTCAGGAGGCTAATTTGCATATTCCAGGTGCCTTCTGGGAGAAGCGAAGTCTCCCTAAGCTAGAAGATTGTTGGGTACAGCCGGGACCAGCTGCTTCGAAAGCATCACCAAACCGCGCGCCTTATGGCGCGCGAATTTTTGCCTGTAGGACATTATTGCAAGAGAGCTTGGCTGAGTAGATTACACAAGAAGGAAAACACACAGCAAGTCAGCAGGATCTAGGAGCAACATGGCAGATGTGACAACCTACATGGTGAGCTGCAGCATGTGCTACATGTTCACAGATCGACCAGAAGAAGAATCCAATTTCACCTGTCAGAAGTGTAGACTAGTGGCCCTTTTAGAAGAAAAGGTGCGGGGTCTGGAAGAAAGAATAGCAACTTTGAAACTCATCAAAGAGAATGAAGACTTTCTAGACAGAACAGAAGCATCTCTACTGGTCACAGAAGGTGCAAAAAGTGTCAGAGAACCTCCAAAAGCAGATGAGTGGAAGCATGTGACCAAAAGAAGCAAGAAGACCATGGAGAAATCACCAACCACACAACTGAAGAACCGATATCAAATCTTTGTAGAGGATGAAGATGGCACACCTAAGAATGAAGCAATACCAGCAAGCAAAAAAGAAAAGGGCACACAGCAACAAGTGACAGCAAAAAGTACAGCCAAGAAGCAACGAAGAGTGGTGGTGGTGGGAGACTCACTACTGAGAGGCACAGAAGCAGCCATCTGCAGACCGGACATAACTGCAAGAGAAGTATGCTGCCTTCCAGGTGCGATGATCAAGGATGTGACCGATAGGATACCAAAGCTCTTCAGCTCCAAGGACGTCCACCCATTTCTTCTGATACATGTTGGCACCAATGACACGGCAAGGAAGGACCTACCGACAATCTGCAAGGACTTTGAAGAGTTGGGGAAGAAAGTAAAGGAACTGGATGCACAGGTAGTTTTTTCTTCTATCCTTCCAGTAGATGGGCATGGCACCAGGAGATGGAACAGGATCCTTGATGCAAACAACTGGCTAAGACGATGGTGCAGACAACAAGGATTTGGATTCCTGGACCACGGTGTGAATTACTGGTATGATGGACTCCTCGCCAGAGACGGACTACACCTCAACAAACCTGGGAAACACACATTCGCCAGAAGACTCGCTACACTCATCAGGAGGGCGTTAAACTAGAAGAAGAGGGGACGGGAAGAAAAACATTAGACTCGAACAAAGACGACCCAGGAAAACATACTCAGAAGGGAGGTAAGAACATTTCTAAAACAATCCACAGTGAGGAGATTGGAACAAAACAAAATCCTCTAAACTGCATGCTCGCAAACGCCAGAAGCCTGACAAACAAGATGGAAGAACTAGAAGCAGAAATATCTACAGGTAACTTTGACATAGTGGGAATAACCGAGACATGGTTAGATGAAAGCTATGACTGGGCAGTTAACTTACAGGGTTACAGTCTGTTTAGAAAGGATCGTAAAAATCGGAGAGGAGGAGGGGTTTGTCTCTATGTAAAGTCTTGTCTAAAGTCCACTTTAAGGGAGGATATTAGCGAAGGGAATGAGGATGTCGAGTCCATATGGGTTGAAATTCATGGAGGGAAAAATGGTAACAAAATTCTCATTGGGGTCTGTTACAAACCCCCAAATATAACAGAAACCATGGAAAGTCTACTTCTAAAGCAGATAGATGAAGCTGCAACCCATAATGAGGTCCTGGTTATGGGGGACTTTAACTACCCGGATATTAACTGGGAAACAGAAACCTGTGAAACCCATAAAGGCAACAGGTTTCTGCTAATAACCAAGAAAAATTATCTTTCACAATTGGTGCAGAATCCAACCAGAGGAGCAGCACTTTTAGACCTAATACTATCTAATAGACCTGACAGAATAACAAATCTGCAGGTGGTTGGGCATTTAGGAAATAGCGACCACAATATTGTGCAGTTTCACCTGTCTTTCACTAGGGGGACTTGTCAGGGAGTCACAAAAACATTGAACTTTAGGAAGGCAAAGTTTGAACAGCTTAGAGATGCCCTTAATCTGGTAGACTGGGACAATATCCTCAGAAATGAGAATACAGATAATAAATGGGAAATGTTTAAGAACATCCTAAATAGGCAGTGTAAGCGGTTTATACCTTGTGGGAATAAAAGGACTAGAAATAGGAAAAGCCCAATGTGGCTAAACAAAGAAGTAAGGCAGGCAATTAACAGTAAAAAGAAAGCATTTGCACTACTAAAGCAGGATGGCACCACTGAAGCTCTAAAAAACTATAGGGAGAAAAATACTTTATCTAAAAAACTAATTAAAGCTGCCAAAAAGGAAACAGAGAAGCACATTGCTAAGGAGAGTAAAACTAATCCCAAACTGTTCTTCAACTATATCAATAGTAAAAGAATAAAAACTGAAAATGTAGGCCCCTTAAAAAATAGTGAGGAAAGAATGGTTGTAGATGACGAGGAAAAAGCTAACATATTAAACACCTTCTTCTCCACGGTATTCACGGTGGAAAATGAAATGCTAGGTGAAATCCCAAGAAACAATGAAAACCCTATATTAAGAGTCACCAATCTAACCCAAGAAGAGGTGCGAAACCGGCTAAATAAGATTAAAATAGATAAATCTCCAGGTCCGGATGGCATACACCCACGAGTACTAAGAGAACTAAGTAATGTAATAGATAAACCATTATTTCTTATTTTTAGTGACTCTATAGCGACAGGGTCTGTTCCGCAGGACTGGCGCATAGCAAATGTGGTGCCAATATTCAAAAAGGGCTCTAAAAGTGAACCTGGAAATTATAGGCCAGTAAGTCTAACCTCTATTGTTGGTAAAATATTTGAAGGGTTTCTGAGGGATGTTATTCTGGATTATCTCAATGAGAATAACTGTTTAACTCCATATCAGCATGGGTTTATGAGAAATCGCTCCTGTCAAACCAATCTAATCAGTTTTTATGAAGAGGTAAGCTATAGACTGGACCACGGTGAGTCATTGGACGTGGTATATCTCGATTTTTCCAAAGCGTTTGATACCGTGCCGCACAAGAGGTTGGTACACAAAATGAGAATGCTTGGTCTGGGGGAAAATGTGTGTAAATGGGTTAGTAACTGGCTTAGTGATAGAAAGCAGAGGGTGGTTATAAATGGTATAGTCTCTAACTGGGTCGCTGTGACCAGTGGGGTACCGCAGGGGTCAGTATTGGGACCTGTTCTCTTCAACATATTCATTAATGATCTGGTAGAAGGTTTACACAGTAAAATATCGATATTTGCAGATGATACAAAACTATGTAAAGCAGTTAATACAAGAGAAGATAGTATTCTGCTACAGATGGATCTGGATAAGTTGGAAACTTGGGCTGAAAGGTGGCAGATGAGGTTTAACAATGATAAATGTAAGGTTATACACATGGGAAGAGGGAATCAATATCACCATTACACACTGAACGGGAAACCACTGGGTAAATCTGACAGGGAGAAGGACTTGGGGATCCTAGTTAATGATAAACTTACCTGGAGCAGCCAGTGCCAGGCAGCAGCTGCCAAGGCAAACAGGATCATGGGGTGCATTAAAAGAGGTCTGGATACACATGATGAGAGCATTATACTGCCTCTGTACAAATCCCTAGTTAGACCGCACATGGAGTACTGTGTCCAGTTTTGGGCACCGGTGCTCAGGAAGGATATAATGGAACTAGAGAGAGTACAAAGGAGGGCAACAAAATTAATAAAGGGGATGGGAGAACTACAATACCCAGATAGATTAGCGAAATTAGGATTATTTAGTCTAGAAAAAAGACGACTGAGGGGCGATCTAATAACCATGTATAAGTATATAAGGGGACAATACAAATATCTCGCTGAGGATCTGTTTATACCAAGGAAGGTGACGGGCACAAGGGGGCATTCTTTGCGTCTGGAGGAGAGAAGGTTTTTCCACCAACATAGAAGAGGATTCTTTACTGTTAGGGCAGTGAGAATCTGGAATTGCTTGCCTGAGGAGGTGGTGATGGCGAACTCAGTCGAGGGGTTCAAGAGAGGCCTGGATGTCTTCCTGGAGCAGAACAATATTGTATCATACAATTACTAGGTTCTGTAGAAGGACGTAGATCTGGGGATTTATTATGATGGAATATAGGCTGAACTGGATGGACAAATGTCTTTTTTCGGCCTTACTAACTATGTTACTATGTTACTATGTTACTATGTGTCAACAGTCCGCAAAATATGTGGGGACAGAGCAGAACCCAGACCCAACTGTTCAAAGCTACAGTATATAGTCAAAATGCCCAGCCCCAAAAAGGGGGAGTCACACCCTATTTGTAAAAACTACGAAAAACTAAAGCAAAACCAAAGAAATGAGCTTGAACATATGTTGGTATAAGGGTAGTTCTCCTCACAATGTGTCAACAGAGATCAAAATAGATGCTGTCACCTAGGTACCCTTTGTTATTTGTATGTATTATTACTATTGATTTACCGACTGCAGGGTATTTGATTATTTTTTTTATCTTAGGTTCTGTCTGTTAAATGGCCACAGTGTGAATTTGCACCTATACCAACATATGTTTCGACTCATTTCTTTGGTTTTGCTTTAATTTTTTGTATTTTGTACAAACATGGTGTTAGGGCTAGCGGAACGCACCAAATTATAAGACTGATAGTGTACGGTGCGTTCGTAGCCCGGGGTCCACCGTGCAGAGATGGAACCTGCTGCTGAGTAATGACGGACTATATGGCGGTACTCATAAGTATACTCGCGTGGGTTAAACTTCACCCAACGTGAAGGAAGCGATCCTGTTGCGTCACAGGGTCGCGGTACCGCACATAGAAGGCGAGCAAGCAGTCAGCGAACTTAACCCCAACTAGGATTGAAGTCCGATTAGACCCTTGCTGGCACAACACCGCAACAGGGTGTGTTAGGCAACTCTAATAATTAGAGCACCGAAGTGCGAACTGTGCCGTGCTGGCAGGCACCACTAAGCACCCAGACGTGGGTCAGGAAGTGCACTACTGGCGCGTGGCGCCGCACTGGCGGTCACAGCAATAGACGCTGATACGTGTGTGACACGTTGAGTGATTTGTCGGGTGCTAGATAGCAGCCATACTCCATACGCGAACAGTCATACAATAGGGTAGGGGTATTTAATGAACGACTTGCACTCACAACAAACACACGTATTCAATTGTACACTAGCGCATGGCCGTGCGGTCATGCGCAGTTTTTATAATTGCAGGACAGGAAGTGGCCACAGAAACTTTGCCCTTCCAAGACCTGCCAAGAGGACCAATGGAATGTGCTGCAGAGCCTGAGCACATGACCCTCGATCTCCAACGGGAGATCTTGCTCTGGGCATGCTCAGTGTGCGCAAACAAGGACTTCGTCCCAGGGAAGTCCGCTCGCCGCTGACCAGCACTGACTTTAATGGCAAGAGCTGAAGAAGCAGCAGTAACTCTCTGTACAGAGTGAGAGCGAGCAAGACACTGGGAGCGACGTCCCTGCTGAGCAGACTCCACTGCGGCGGGAGGAGAATGGGAGACCGCAGCGGAGACGGATCGAGATTCCCCCTGTGCAGCAGAGGAAACTCGACTCCTAACACATGGCTCTTTTTCAGGCTGGCGTTTTTTCTATATAGCTTTCCTCAGGCAGGTGTCTGAAAGGTCGGGTCTGGGTTTTACTCTGTCCCCATCTATTTTGAGGAGAACTAAAAGAGTTAGGGTCCATACTGCTTGGGTCTACCTTGTCGCGGTGGGATGGCTTTTACACTTTTTTTTATCAAAATATTATGCCCTATGTTATTTACATAGTGACATAGTTAGCAAGGCCGAAAATGACATTTGTCCATCCAGTTCAGCCTATATTCCGTCGGAATAAATCCCCAGATCTACATCCTTTTAAAGAACCTAATAACTGTAAGATATAATATTGTTAGGCTCCAGGAAGACATCAAGGCTTCTCTTGAACCCCTCGACTGAGTTCGCCATCACCACCTCAGCTGTCTAAGGCTGCCGTCACACTAGCAGTATTTGGTCAGTATTTCACCTCAGTATTTGTAAGCCAAAACCAGGAGTGGGTGATAAATACAGAAGTGGTGCATATGTTTCTATTATACTTTTCCTCTAATTGCTCCACTCCTGGTTTTGGCTTACAAATACTGATGTAAAATACTGACAATATACTGATAGTGTGACGGCAGCCTAAGAACAAAGAACAATGTTAATATCTATTTTTCTGTTCTCAGGAGAAGTGTGCTCGGTCTTTCCAAACAGTCGATTAAAAGACTGCTGATTTGTTCCTATGTGGCCGATTAGTAATCAATTTGCAGCGCTGCTTGACTAGTCTAAATGCTCCCATAAAATAATGACAAAGAACGGCAATTACAATCCATATTGTATCGTGTGTCAACATTGTTTCCTTCAAAATTTCACCCAATGAATATTTGATTGTTTTCAGAACATCCCTGGATTGTGAATGAGACATCATTAGAATTTAATGGTAAATTTATGTACATGCTCTTGAATTTATGCAATACAGTCAGAAGGACTAAAAACACTTCCACCAAATAACACCTACTGTGCAGTGTATGTCAGTTCTGGTACTCTCATGCTTTATTTTTTTTTACAAATATGCAGCACCCTATTGTTAACCTTCAACAGTTCCTTTGACTGCTTTATTACTTTGTACTATGGCTATTTTATGAAGACACACTGCTGTGAAAATACTGAACAATGTATTGCTTGCTGGAGGTCAAATCAATGTCATTGTCCAATCTTCAGATATATTGTTAGCAGTAAATAGTGTCATAGGTTGATTCGTAAAGCATACCAAACTTGATATGAAGTTCCTAAATGAACAGGAACGTGGTGGAAGATGAAAAAGCTGAATTTTCTAAGTTCAAGAATATTGGGTTGTAGAATGCACACCAGTAAGAATGATTGACCTACTAGTTTAAGAGGACCTGTTACCAGGTGAAAAATGGTCAGCTTTTCCTCTTATTATAATCCCGCTGCTGATTTTTTTGTTTGTTTGTTTGTTTTATTTTTTAAATCCGTCATACAGTTCTTTTTATTTGGACCGCCCAGCATGCTTTTAATCTTGACAATGGGGACGTTACTGAGAGGTTAGTCATTCAGAACAGCCTATAGACACGTCCCAAGATAGTACTGTGAGCATCGCACACATATATAAAGATTACATGCACAAGGGATACTGCATCACAATGAAAGCTGTAAGATTGGGGAGGGTTTCTCAGACCTAGTGACGTTATGATGGGCTTATTATGACCAGACCCTTTGTTTCTGCGGCCCATGTAAACAGTTCCTTAGGGAATTGCATTGCATTTATTATGTGACCAATGAGAGTATATATCTCTTTTATTTTTGTTAAATGTAATTAACATGTAAATAAATATGAGTAATTTCATTCATATTGACCGCTTTCATGGTGATGCAATAGCCCTTGTGCATGTAATATTTATATAGTTATATACTCCTGCACTGGTTATACAGCCATTTACCTTAACAAATATGGTGCCGTGATCTTTAGAGTGGCTTTGCGCAGTTGCAGTCCTAAGCACTATGTGTAATTGATATAGATGTCACAGACATGCGCAGTGAATTCATGAGGACGCCGAGGACTTGGCATGCATGGAAAATTATATAAATGTGAGTATGTTTTAATCATGTTTCATAGGGATGGGACACCTGAATTTACTTGATTGAATATTAAGCATATTTTAATCATAAATCACCCTGCACTATTTGATTAAAGTTATAAATAATGAATATGAAAAGATTGTTTAAATATTCACGAAAGCACTTTAATTGTCACCTACTATCAATGTACTATTATCATATTTTTTAATGAATGTCTATAACTGATTTATTAATGAGAAATGTGCACCCTATAAAAATATGTACCACTAATGTGTTCACTGCTTGAGAAAGGACTTTACATCCGAAACATCGCCATGCCATTGGGCAATAAAGTCCAATATTTACACATACTGCTCAAAAAAATAAAGGGAACACTTAAACAACAGAATATAACTCCAAGTAAATCAAACTTCTGTGAAATCAAACTGTCCACTTAGGAAGCAACACTGTTTGACAATCAATTTCACATGCTGTTGTGCAAATGGATAGACAACAGATGCAAATTATTGGCAATTATCAAGAAACCCTCAATAAAGGAGTGGTTCTGCAGGTGGGGACCACAGACCACATCTCAGTACCAATGCTTTCTGGCTGATGTTTTGGTCACTTTTGAATGTTGGTTGTGCTTTCACACTTGTGGTAGCATGAGACAGACTCTACAACCCACACAAGTGGCTCAGGTAGTGCAGCTCATCCAGGATGGCACATCAATGCGACCTGTGACAAGAAGGTTTGCTGTGTCTGTCAGCATAATGTCCAGAGGCTGGAGGCGCTACCAGGAGACAGGCCAGTACACCAGGAGACATAAAGGGGGTTGTAGGAGGGCAACAACCCAGCAGCAGGACCACTACCTCTGCCTTTGTTCAAGGTGGAACAGGAGGAGCACTGTCAGAGCCCTGCAAAATGACCTTCTGCAGGCCACAAATGTGCATATGTCTGCACAAACGGTTAGAAACCGACTCCATGAAGATGGTCTGAGTGCCCGACATCCACCGATGGGGATTGTGCTCACATCCCCACACTGTGCAGGATGCTTGGCATTTGCCACAGAACACCAGGATTGGCAAATTCGCCACTGGCGCCCTGTGCTCTTCACAGATGAAAGCAGGTTCACACTGAGCACATGTGACAGACGTGACAGAGTCTGGAGATGCCGTGGAGAGCGATCTGCTGCCTGGAACTTCCTTCAACATGACCGGTTTGGCAGTGGGTCAGTAATGTGTGGGGTGGCATTTCTTTGGAGGGTCGCACAGCCCTCCATGTGCTCACCAGAAGCAGCCTGACTGCCATTAGGTACAGAGATGAGATCCGCAGACCCCTTGTGAGACCATATGCTGGTGCGGTTGGCCCTGGGTTCCTCCTAATGCAGGACAATACCAGACCTCATGTGGCTGGAGTGTGTCAGCAGTTCCTGCAAGATGCAGGCATTGAAGCTATGGACTGGCCCACCCATTCCCCAGATCTGAATCTGATTGAGCACATCTGTGACATCATGTCTCGCTCCATCCACCAACGTCACGTTGCACCACAGACTGTCCAGGAGTTGGCGGATGCTTTAGTCCAGGTCTGGGAGGAGATCCCTCAGAAGACCATCCGCCACCTCATCATGAGCATGCCCAGGTGTTGTACAGTAGGGAGGTCATACAGGCATGTGGAGACCACACACAATACTGAGCATCTTTTCCTTGTCATGAGGCATTTCCACTGAAGTTGGAACAGCCTGTAATTTGATTTTCCACTTTGATTTTGAGTATCATTCCAAATCCAGACCTCCATGGCAGGGCCGGCTCCACGTTTTTGAGGGTCCCGGGCGAAAAAGTCTCAGTGGGCCCCCCTTAACACATACCACGATTCATGATGCACAGATACAGCAGAGAAATATAGGTATAGTACAATGCCAGATTTCACTACTTACATGAGTGATAGCTATTGTAAATTCTACAATACCATACAGCAGAGGGGCTTTATATAAGTCAACCCCTTATATGCCAATTGTTGTGACCTACTCCCTCTTCCACAGTTACCAGTAGGCATTATATTGTTAGCTGAACTTGCTGCAAAGAAAAAGCTGCATATATTGAATATGACAATTTTAATGGAAAACTTTTTAAAGTAAACATTAGAAAGTATTAACGTAGAACGTTTGTAAAAGTGCAAAATGGGTTGCAGCATCACAACACATCAGTATTTGTTGTCCCATTGTTCTGAACTCACTGTCGATTTGTAGTGCTGATGACTGACCCTAATAAGTGACATGTGCAAAAATGCAGCTTAAAAGCTATAAAAACAAGAAAACAAAAATAATAAACCAGTAGTGGAATTCAGTGGCAAACCAAAGATTTGATTTGAAAATTGCTAAAAAGATTTTCTCCTGTTTTTTTCAGCAGCAAAACAGCGTATAACTTGATTAAAACCTATATTTTTATTAAAATCGGAGGTGTATTGGGGGAATGAATCCCCTCTCCTTGCCTAGGAGACTGGCCACTGCGGACAGACTGCAGAGGTCTCCATGGCAATGAGGAGTAAACAAATTAAAAATTCCTTTATTCTTGAGAAAAATAAGAAGTTACAGTGCGGCTTCTTTTTACAAGAAATTTTACGCATTTTTTTATTTTGAGAATAATCCTCATTTTAGCACAATAGGAAACACTGTTAACAATCACATAAAACATCAAACCAACAGTATATAGGGGACACAATGTCTTTATACCCCTCACATCGGCACATACTTCTTTCCAAGTATGTGACTGTAATGGGAGCTTTCTCCTGCCTTACAGGGGATTCACACAGCTGTTTAAAGACTGGTCAGAGAGCAGGGATAGTGAGGACATGCGTCCCAATCTCCCAACGCTCCACCTGGCAGTTTCAGTAATGACATCCCGCTCATGTGTGACCAGTGACCCCAGCGATCTGGCGACTGAGGCCCTGGATGATATCGCCGAGCTGCAGACACTACATGGCCATCACATGTATTATCTATACAGCAATCTCTCATCTCCAGTTTTGAAAAGGAAAAAGTCATGCGGCGTGTTCCGTGTTGCATTCTAGCCTTCTGGGAACTGTAGTTTGATAACTGCAAAACTGTTTGTTCCTGGTGTGTGGTGCAGAGGCAGACGATCACCGTGTAGTCTGCACTGTGCGGCGCACTGTAACCCAGACAGCGTAAGTGGGCCCCCCGTCTCACCAGGGCCCCACCACTTGCCCTGGTGTGCCGGGTGCTGACGCCGGCCCTGCTCCATGGGATATTGATTTCGATTTACATTGATGATTGTTATGTTTTATTGTTCTGAACACATTCCACTATGCTATGAATAAAAATTTGCAACTGGAATAATTCATTCAGAGATATCTAGGATGTGGTATTTTAGTGTTCCCTTTATTTTTTTGAGGACTATATATATATATATATATATACATATATAAATATATATATAAATATATATATATATATATATAATTTGTGCCACAACTACTGGGGCATTTCTCCCGCAAGTTAGTTTGGCCTCAGATTCTGTAATCACACCCAGGGAAGTGAAATTCCAGTAACCCGATATTTACCCTGGTTACCATTGTAAAAGTTAAAAAAAAAACCAGCACATACTCACATTCCAATGTCTGTCATGTCCCCCGCCGTCAGCTTCCCTGCACTGACTGTCAGCGCCGGCCGTAAAGCAGAGCACAGCGGTGACGTCACCGCTGTGCTCTGCTCTCCGGCCGGCGCTGACAGAGTCAGTGCGGGAAGCTGACAGCGGGGGACGTGACAGACATCAGAATGTGAGTATGTAGTGTTTTTTTTTTAACTTTTACAATGGTAACCAGGGTAAATATCGGGTTACTAAGCGCGGCCCTGCACTTAGTAACCCGATGTTAACTCTGGTTACCCGGGGACTTTGGCATCGTTGAAGACAGTTTCAATGATGCCGAAGTCTTTCCCCTGATCGTTGGTCGCTGGAGAGAGCTCTCTGTGTGACAGCTCCCCAGCGACCACACAACGACTTACCAACGATCATGGCCAGGTCGTATCGCTGGTCGTGATCGTTGGTAAGTCATTTAGTGTAACGGTACCTTTAGGTTATCCAACTCTGGGAGAAGTGATGAGCACTTAGATAGTAAATTGTGAGCTGGAGGCAGTAGACAATGCAGTTGCCTTGGCTCATCTTGATGCTGAAATAGATTATGTCAATCATGTCGGCTGCATATGATTACAAGATTTAAGGGTAGGACTAGTCAAGAGAAGAGGGGTAGGACTAAGTCATGCTTCATCAGCATATCAAAAATGGGGCATAATGATTGCTTTTTGCAATATAAAACCATTTATGTGTGACACCAAGCACTGTGTTGGAATGCAAAGATTAGACAGTATATCACTATTGAGGTGGTTTGGCATTCTTCGGGGACATGGCTGGATCCTTTTAATTTCCTGGTGCTCGATATCTCAACATTTTCTTTAGATACAATTCTATTTGATTGAGAGGATAAGATTATATGAAAAGGACTGTGATGTCACTGCAGTAACGCTCGCGCCCAGACTGGTTGGTGTGGGAGTATGGGGGTGTGGCCTCACTGGACCACTGACCAGACTACCCTGGAAGGGGCGTAACTAAGTAGCTTCCTAGGTGTTTGCTGGAGCCTCTAATGGTGAGGTCAGACTTGTGCGGCAGGTAGCTACCAGGTACCACTCCAGGGTGGTGTCTGGCTGTGGATGCTGATCCTACCGGGGAACAGGACACAGGCAGGAAGGCATGGCTGTGACACTGGCTGGCAGATGGGTACGGCAGAGGCCCTGATGGGCAGATGGGCTTGACAGAGACACAGGCAGGCAGACTCGGCTGGCACTCGGGCAGGTCAGACGGACAGGACTGATACTCTGGTAGGAACTGGTATATAGGCGGGTGTATGGAAACAGGTAAGAACCTGTTCAGACTAGAGGGTATATGGGAACATTTAGGGACCTGTTCGGACTGGTGAATATAAAGAAACAGGTAGAGACTTGTGCGGCAAGTTGTAGAACAGAGATTGAGCAAGACTGCAAGAGTGGATGCAAAGCAGAACCACAGGAGACGGAGTTAAGAGCAGGAGGCAGAGCCAAGAAGAGAAACGCAGGAGGTGGAGCCAAGAGCAGGAGGCAGAGCCAAGAACAGAAACGCAGCTCAGAGCAGAGAAGAAGACAAAGCTAAGAGCAGAGAAGAGGAAGGCGGAGCTAAGAGCAGAGAAGGGGATGGCAGAGAAGGAAAAGGCAGAGCTAAGGACAGAGCCACTGGAGGCAGAGCCAAGAGCGGAGACTCTGGAGGCGGAGCCAAGTGCGGAGACGCTGGGGAGGAGAAAAGAGTGGAGATACTGGAAGCGGAGCCAAGAGCAGAACAGCAGGAGGCAATGCCAAGAACCAGAAGGCGGAGAGCCACAGGTTGTGGCGAGCAAAGCAGAGAAGCACAGAGCCACAGGTTGTGGGGAGCAAAGCAGAGAAGCACAGAACCACGGGTAGTAATGAACAGAGCAGAGAGGTGCAGAGCCACTGATTGTGGCAAGCAGAGCAAAGAGGTGCAGAGCCACTGGTAGTGGCAAACAGAGCAGAGAGATAAGGCAGAGGTACACACAGCAGAGTGGGAATGGCAAAAAAACAAAGAAGGAATGGACATAGACCAGAGTTCAGACAGGAACGGATACACAAACAGAACATGATAAAGGCCTGCGTATTGCAGCCCTCAGAGACAGAGACATAGCACGACCTGCAGCTCTGTAGCAAATACTAACTGAGGGAAATAGTTTGCTCAGGCGTCCTCCAATGGGTGAGGACACCTTAAGTATCAGAGGCCTCTAAGCAATTGGCCAGGAAAACCATAGGGAGGTGCACACAATCTCAATAAGAATCCGGGTTTGCCAGTGCCTCTCCCCTATGCACATAGCCATGAAGTGTACACATAGCAAGCGGCCATGAATCACACGGCATGGAGCCAGCAGCAGACAGATCTCACAGCATGGCACAGGGTGAGTGAGTTGATGTATCAGGCAGGTGGGGGATGGAAGGCCATGCAGTGATGCTGGCAGGGTTGTTATAACTGCCCTTCTAAAGAGCTAATATTCATTGACACAACTGTAAAGACGCTATGCTATCCAGAAATTATGAGGGGGCAGAAATGATGGGAATTAAGGTTTCTAGAAAGTGAACAAAATATGAAGAAGGAAAATGGTTAAAATTGATGAACGTTTCTCCGTGTGGCATGAACGTAGATTACAGAGATACAACAGAGCCCCAATCTGCAAGAACCACAATTTTGAGAAAATGTGGGATAAAGTTGGATTGTATGTGAGACTAAACAAAGTTTAAGAATTTAATCAGTCACTATATATCACCAACTAAGGAAGTAACTTTCCATCTGATCATTGCAGTCTATATCACAGCTATTTGTATTGGTATTTGAACTTATTAAATTATAGCATTGCAAAGTGGAGGAAGCAATGCAAGACTTTATTCTTTGATGCTCAGTGATGTTTTATTTATAAATATAGATATCTTTGTACCCACGCGCACAGTAAGACCCTTGGACCCTTTTTTCTTTGTAGACCCCAAGGGACTTTTTCTGCCAGCCAATGTATGACATTTAATTCCCTGTTGAATGGTAACTTATATGCCTACAGAATTGCTTCTATAATCACCTGTCTATCCTCAGCGGATTGCATTGACATCGTTCACTGAAGGTCAATTTTATTTCAAAGTAAAAACGCAGTCACTGGAGATGCTAAACCAATGATTATTCCTCAATAGTATTTCAGAGTGTTAATCTGTGAAATTACTTTGAACAGTAGAGAGCTTGGAAGTGGAACCCAGAAAAGAATCTATTACAATCTTTCTGTTCGAAAGAGATGCACATTGAAGGAGCAAGTTTATTAGATGACAAAGAGCAAGCTCTTGCAGCAGAAAGCTTAGGTCTATGTAATTTTTCATGTTTCACAAAACCTTTGTACAATTAACACTTCTGCATATACTTTTTTTTTGTTTTAATTTGATTTCTAAATGTTAAATTAAACATCTTTCTAAATATGGAAGAAGAGAAGGGTTCATCCGGCTTCCAGAATTTTTGCAAAAATTTAATTGAAGAAGGTGTAAAAAATGTACAAAAGCTAATAAAAGGACAGCATAGAAAGCTGGTGTTTTTCTTACTGTTCTAAAAAGTATGCATTAACCTCTCCCTGCTGAGGCCAATTTATTTTTTTATTTTTGTTTTTTCCTCCCCTTTGTCCAAGAGCCATAACTCTTTTATTTTTATAAGGGTTTCTACTTTGCAGGATGAATTGTACTTTTGAATGACACCATTCATTTTATCATGTGATGCACCGGAAAATTACCAAGTGCTTCAAAATTGCAAAAAAAAAAAACGTAATTCCACAATACATTTTTTTTTTATTTACCATGTTCACTATTTGGTAACACTGACCTGGCAATATGATTCTCCCGGTCAGTATGAGTACGCAGATAACAACTATTTATAATACTTTTTATTTAATATGTGAAAAAAGTTAGTAAACTTGTAAAATAAAAATTTTGCTTTTGTCACCATTTTCCGAGATTAGTAATATTTCCTATTTTCTACTATAGTTGAGTCGTTATGTTTTGCATCTGTACAATAAGGCCGGCTTCACACTCAGCGTAGGAAAATACGGTCCGTATATTACGGCCGTAATACGCTGAAAAGTCCCGAAAATAGTGGTCCGTAGCTCCTACGTAGGCAGGGTGTTTCAGCGTTTTTTGCGCATGGCATCCTCCGTATGTAATCCGTATGGCATCCGTACTGCGTGTTTTTATCGCAGGCTTGCAAAACCGACATACGGCTATACAAGGGATCCATGTTTAAAAAAAAAAACATATATACTGTCTATATATATATATATATATATATATATATACATATACATATGTCAGTAGACACCTATATGTATATATATTAATATTTCATCCAGCGCGATGTAGCAGAAAGCCGGTAATTCAATTACCGGCTTTTGCTTTCTCCTTCCTAAACCCGACATGATATGAGACCTGGTTTACATACAGTAAACCATCTTATATCACCATTTTTTTGCATATTCCACACTACTAATGTTAGTAGTGTGTCTATGCAAAATTTGGCCGTTCTAGCTAGTAAGTTAAGGGGTTAAATGGCGGAAATAATTGGCGTGGGCTCCCGCACAATTTCTCCGCCAGAGTAGTAAAGCCAGTGACTGGGGGCAGATATTAATAGCCTGGAGAGGGTCCATGGTTATTGCCCCCCCTGGCTAAAAACATCTGCCCCCAGCCACCCCAGAAAAGGCACATCTGGAAGAATCGCCTATTCTGGCACTTGGCCACTCTCTTCCCATTCCCGTGTAGCGGTGGGATATGGGGTAATGAAGGGTTAATGCCACCTTGCTATTGTAAGGTGACATTAAGCCAAATTAATAATGGAGAGGCGTCAATTATGACATTTTGCATAGACACACTACTAACATTAGTAGTGTGGAATAGGCAAAAAAATGGGGATATGAGATGGTTTACTGTATGTAAACCAGGTCTCATATCATGTCGGGTTTAGGAAGGAGAAAGCAAAAGCCGGTAATTGAATTACCGGCTTTCTGCTATATCGCGCTGGATGAAATATTAATATATATACATATATGTGTCTCACTGACATATATATATATATTCAGTACCTATTCTATGTGTACACATTTATTCTACCTATTCTACTGTAAGCTGTCAGTGTGATTTTACTGTACACCGCAATGAATTACCGGCTTTTCTCTCTAACAGCGCTGCGTATTCCTCGCAAGTCACACTACTGGTCCGTGTGTAATCCGTATTTTTGGGGCTTCCATAGACTTTCATTGACGTTTTATTTGCGCAATACGGTGACAAACGCAGCATGCTGCGCTTTTCTACGGCCGTAGAAAGCCGTATAATACTGATCAGTTTAATACGGCAGATAGGAGCAGGGGCATAGAGAATAATTGTACCGTATTTTTTGCGAGTTATACGGACGTAGTTTCTGCGCTCTTACGTCCATAAAACTCGCAAGTGTGACGCCGGCCTAAGAGTGATTTTCTTACCAGGTCAGTACTATAATTACTATTAGTTAAATCTTTGGTCTAAATTCTCACTTTGATATTTCCCAAGTGATCCTATTTCACCTTTGAAGATAAGGGCTTCTTAGATTAATATATACCCACAGTCCACAGTTTGGAAGTACATCAGACACTCTAGTCACAGTTTTAAGTTCTGGAAATGTATCAGCTCTTTCAGTCTGATACATTACAGGTCTTTTTACCTAAGAGTTTACACCTAAAAAACAAAGCTATCATCTTATGGTAGCACATTCTCTGTTGTCAGCATAAAGGTCTTAATAAAGCCACTCAGTTCTTTTGTAGTTTGACCCCTTGCATTATTGCTAATGCCTACACTCAGTGCGAAATTTGCTTCTGGAAATAGACAAATATCCATATCTATGAAGCTTATGGTGTTCCAGAGGACGCTAAGAAGGATCCAGCTTAGGCTAGATTCACATTAGTGTTTGAGTCAGCACTGTATTATCTGCATGCGCAAAAGCATGGAAATCACATGCAAATGCATGCTTATGCAACATTTTTTATCCGCATCATCTTACTCATGACGGAAAAAAACGCTTCATGTGCATGCGTTTTTGCATGCGTTTGCATTGTTTATGCGCATGCGTTCGATATTTCCAATGTTTTCCAGGAGCTTTTCCTTGGCATCAGACACCCAATGGGCATGTCTCATGGGATTTCTATATATATATAGACACACTGCGCTGAGGAAATCCTCATCTTTTGCGGCTGTATCCTGCTGCAAGATGGATCTTGACATGGATAGCTTCTATGCTTATCTGGATTTACAATTGAAATTGGCTGTTGCCTTTGCTTTTGCTTGTCAAGAAGAAAGAAGAAGACAAAGCCTGAGAAGATGTCATAGTCGCTACTGGCAAGACCCCATCTTTGAACACCGAGAGAGATGTGGAGCCTACGACTCATTAAACAATTAGCTGCATGCAAACCCTCAGAAGTTTTCTTTACTACATGAGAATGTCTGAATGGAGTTTTGATGACTTGCTGCAACGTGTCCATGGATCCATTACCTGGCATGACACACAACTCCATAGATCATTTCCTGCTGAGGAACGTCTGTTGGTGACCCTGAGGTACGTAATTGTGAAAAACAAACACTTGTCACAGTATTATTGTTAGAAAACCCATGTATTCATTTTTTTATTTCCATTTTCTGTTCAGCAGATTCCTGGCTATCGGAGAGACCTTATCATCTCTCCATTTTCAGCTTCGGATTGGAGTGTCCACCCTTTCTGGGATTGTTGGAGACAACTACAGGGCTTTATGTGATGTTCAGCATCAATAATTCCTCCCCCAACCCACAACTGTAGGGACTTGAATCACACCGAACAGATTTTTAACTACTGACTAACAAGGGCCCAAAGAACTGTGGAGTGTGCCTTTGGCTTGCTGGTATCTAAATGGTGCATTTTGGGAAAACCAATCAATCTAATAATTGAGACAATTGATGAGGTTGTGAAAGCAAGTGTTATTATGCACAATTATATCCTGGCAAAAGAGCGACCCAAATTAGAACTTGAGGAACCTATTACATTGCATGATCACCCTCTGAGGACTACAGTGGAAGTTGCCCAGATGATGGATAAGTTTGCTGCATACTTTATTTCTGATCATGGACGTGTGGCATGGCAAGACGGAATGGTTTAAGTTGCTAAGTATGTACTTGTAATGTAAAAATGTACCTGTAATGAAAAAATTTACCTGTAATGTTAAAATGTACCTGTACTGTAAAAATATACCTGTAATGTTAAAATGTACCTGTAATGTTTGCTGAATTAAATAATAAAATACATGTAGTAAAACACCCGTTGCAAGTTCCCTCAACAATACAATACTCAGAATACAATACACACATGCGCTTAAATAGACAAAGAAAACACAGATATTGTACAAACAAAATAAACATTTATTTAATAAAAAATAACAGGGTTTAGGATCGGGTCTATCTGAGTGTGAGATGTGGTGGACCTTGGGGGTGTGGAGCTGTGAGGATTGGGTGGTAGTTGATGAAGGGGTTACAGGGGAAGGGGCAACAAGTTGAAGGATTGGATCATGGATGAGACCACACATTGGAAGTAGACAACACAGTGGAATCATGGGCATGGATAGACAAACTGAAAGGGATAGACACAAGGGAAGGTAGTGACACATTTGACCACAGAGACACATTGGTAGGTGAGGGTGGAGGTGGTGGGTCCAATTTTAGCAGGGCTTTATTACTTCAGGTCTTCATCCTGGTGGGAATGTTGTTAGTTTTGGATCTTTGCTTTCTTGGCCGAGTGGGGGTGGTGGCCTCTGTAGCAATCTTCTGGCGTGGTGCTGGAAAGGGCAGCATGGTGGATGCTGCTGGCTGCAGGGGTGCTGAACTTGGGAAAGTAGTGGTGGATGCTGCCGTCTGCAGGGGTGCTGAACTTGGAAGCGTTGTGGATGCTTCTGGCTGCAGGGATGATGAAGTCAGCAGCGTGGTGGATCTGTGAACTGGAGGCAGTGGTGGTGGATAAATCGGTGCTGTGGGAGTGTGAAAGTAGATGTTTGGCTGCTGGTAATATCCTCCGGCCTGTGGACTGTAACTTTGGGATTGCTGCTGCAATGCGTGGCTGAAAGCAGCCTGTAGGCCTGCATGACATTGATCTGGAATTGAGGCATAAGGTTTTCCGACATTTCCCACTCTAATGTAAAAAAAAAAAATGTTGCACCGGTCTCTCAAGGTCGGCTTCCAGGCAGTCAAGGCGTTTGTTGGCATCCTGTAGAAGTGTGTTCACATGGGTGAACCCACTCTTCAGTCTATCACCAAGCAACTTAGTCCCATCCTGGAAGACCGAGCATAAGTTCATAAACTCGGGTATGAGGGACCTCTCCCAGGCCCTCTGCCACTGAGGAGAAGACTCAACCAAAGCAGCAGCAGAGGGCTGGGAGAGGGGAAAACCTGATGGACTGGCGGCTGTCTGTTTCTCAGCCTGTGAGGCCCACCAGATTGCTCCTTCGCTGGTGGATGATTGGGATTGCATCTATTCATTGGCTGGTCAATGAGGGTCTGCTCCAACAGAGGATGATCCAGGTTGTGTAGTGCGGCACCAGGTTCTGTGATGAAAATAAAAGAAAAACATTGGTAAAACACAAAAAAGGTTAAATAATAGTAAGAAAACACAAAATATACTCACGTAGCAAGTGCAGGCCTCAGAAAAGCAAGGTTCCAGTAGTAATTTTATTTTCTGAGTATCCTTTGCGCAGCACCACTTTTAACATGGTTCTCCTGTCTCAAGCCCTTGTTGATGCGATCCTTCATCGAGCGCCAACATACTCTTATTCTCTTCACTGTGAAGGGGGAAGAAAAGGAAAAAGATCATTGTAAAACAATGCACCTACATTTACAGTTTCACTGGCACATCACACCACATTGCAATACTTACCAAAATCATTTCTGGTATGTGGAGTGGCACGGTCCCAATCATGCAGCAGATATCTGGCCACTTTTTCCCAGAGTTGTCAAATGACACCAATGTCGGAGTGCTGACGATCAAAGGTGTCACAAAACGGTACTCGCTCTTGCAAGGTGAATTAGTTGCTTGTTTTCAATGTCCTGTTGGGCTTCTTCCCGTTGTGGAGCCTATAGATCCAACAAAACAAAATAATTTTAAGTAAAAATGAAACAAAAAACAATTACAACTCTGATGAAAAGAATACTTACAACACGTCTTTCCTCCTGAGACACAAGAGCCCGACGACCCTGGGAGATTCATTTCTACTCGACTGCTCCTACTCTTCATCAGTGGAAAGTACCTGTTAGGGCTAGCGGAACGCACCGAGTAAATAGAGATGTTTATTTATATTGGTGCGTTCGCAGCCCGGGGTCCACCGTGCAGGAGTACCTGCTGCTAGCAAACGGCGGAGCTATATGGCGGTATAGACTAACTCAGTTAATTCTCTGAGTAGCCGTGAAAGGAAAGCACTGTGCCCTGTTAGACTCCACAGAGGCACAGGCTAACTGCCCAAACAGAGAGCAGTCAGTGGTCACACAAACACACAAAACTCCTCGCCGGAGGAGCCAGCATTCTAGGGGCTTATTTCAGCCGGGTCCCTGAATACACTCAGACTCAATCTCCTCGCTGGAGGAGCCAGCATTCTAGGGGCTTATTTCAGCCGGGTCCCTGAACACACATGCATGTGACCACACTGGCGCAAAGCACATAACATAAGACAATACTAGCGCATGGCCGTGCGGTCATGCGCAGTTTATATAGTTGCAGCACAGGAAGCTGCTACTGAAGTTTTTGCCCTTTCAGAACCTTTCAGAAGGACCAATGGAAAGTGCTGCAGTACCTGAGCATGTTTTGCCCTTTCAGGACCTTCCAGAAGGACCAATGGAATGTACTGCAGCACCTGAGCATGTGACCGAACATGTGGCCCTCGACCTCCAATGGGAGACCCTGCCCTGGGCATGCTCAGTGTGAGTAAACAAGGACTTAGTCCCAGAGAGGCTCGCTCGCCGCAGATCAGAGCAGGGTACCATAGGAAAGCCAGAAAAGGCAGTAGTGACCCTATGCACCGAATCAGCCCCAGCAAGACGCTGGGAGCGACGTCTCCGCTGAGCAGAGCCCACTGCGGCCGACACCGAATGGGAGACCGCAGCAGACACGGATCGAGATTCCCCCTGTGCAACAGAGGAAACTCGACTCCTAACATTACCCCTCCTCCTAGGGCCCCCCTCCTTGAGCCTCACTACGCTCAAAAGCTGCGATAAGCAGCGGAGCCCGAATGTGCTCCACAGGCTCCCAGGTTCTATCCTCTGGGCCGTGACCCTTCCAGTCCACCAGATAAAATTTCTTGCCACGTACCACCTTGCACCCCACAATAGCATTCACCTCAAACTCATCCGTGGATGAACCCGATGTCCCAGCAGATGACTCGGAAAACCGGGACAAATGAACGGGTTTTAAGAGGGAAACGTGGAAAGTATCGGTGATACCAAGGCGTGGAGGAATAGCCAAATGGTAGACCACAGGGTTGACCTGTTCCAGAACCTTAAACGGGCCAATGTAGCGAGGAGCAAACTTAGTGGACTCAACTCGCAGCCTGATGTTACGGGCGGAGAGCCACACTAAGTCGCCAGGAGCAAAGACCGGAGCGGGGCGCCGGTGTGTATCAGCCAAAACCCTCATTCTCTCCTTGGAGGCCTGGATGGCATCCTGAGTGTGGTCCCAGATGTCACGTGCCTCCACCGCCCAGTCTGCCACCCTAGAATCGGTGGATGACACGGGCATGGGCACAGGGACACGCGGATGCTGGCCGTAATTAAGGAGAAAAGGAGTTTGACCAGTGGAATCGGCTACGGCGTTGTTCAGGGCAAATTCCGCCCAAGGTAGCAAAGATGCCCAGTCATCCTGCCTAGCAGAGACGAAATGTCGCAAATATGTCACCAGAGTCTGGTTGGTTCTCTCCACCAACCCATTCGTCTCGGGATGGTATGCAGAGGAGAGGTTTAACTCTATGCTGAGTAAATGGCAGAGCTCTCTCCAAAACCGAGATGCGAACTGGGGACCCCGATCACTGACAATCTTATCAGGCATACCATGCAATCGGAAAACGTGTTTAATGAACAACACCGCCAAGGCCCGTGCTGAGGGTAACCGAGGAAGCGGCACCAAATGCACCATCTTGGAGAAATGGTCGGTGACAACCCAAATAATGGAGCAGCCACGCGACTTGGGTAGACCCACCACAAAGTCCATCCCAACCATCTCCCAGGGCCTATCTGCTACCGGTAGAGGGTAAAGCAACCCAGCAGGCCGTTGCCGAGGAGACCGATTCTGGGCGCAAGAAACGCACGCCTGAATATAGTCCTTGACATCTCGGGCCATATGCGGCCACCAGTATGTTCTCGCCAGAAGCTCAGATGTCTTCTTTGTCCCAAAATGCCCACCCACTCTGGAGGAGTGAGCCCAAGAGAGAACCTCCGGTCGCAAGTTAGCTGGTACGAAAGTCTTGCCCGGGGGCACAGACTCTAGCGAAACCGGAGCTACAGTTCTCAGGCTCTCAGAAGGGACAATAAGCCGAGGCTCCTCCTCCTCCTTCGATGACACCACGGAGCGGGAGAGAGCGTCAGCATGAACGTTCTTCTCCCCGGAGAGGAAATGGAGAGTAAAATGGAACCGGGAGAAGAACAGGGACCATCTAGCCTGGCGAGAATTCAGCCGCTGGGCCGTTTGCAGATACACCAAGTTCTTGTGGTCAGTGAAGACTTGGAAGGGAAAGCGAGCTCCCTCCAAGAGATGTCTCCACTCCGAAAAAGCCAACTTCATGGCCAGCAACTCCCTGTCCCCGATGGAATAATTCCTCTCCGCTGGTGTGAAGGTCTTGGAGAAGAAGAAGCAAGGATGCTTCCGACCTTGAGCATCCTTTTGGAAAAGGACTGCTCCAGCACCAACGGATGAGGCATCCACCTCCAAGATAAATGGCTTATCAACATCATGGCGATGTAGGATGGGAGCGCTAGCGAAGTGTGACTTGATCGAGAGAAAGGCTTTGGAGACCTCCTCTGACCACAACTTGGGATTTGCTCCCTTCTTGGTGAGGGCAACCAAGGGAGCTACCAAAGTTGAGAAGTGTGGAATGAACTGGCGATAGTAATTAATGAACCCCATAAAGCGCTGCACCGCTTTAAGAGAATGGGGTTCCTGCCAGTCCATTACAGCCTGAAGCTTGGCAGGATCCATAGCCAAACCCTGGGCAGAGATGATATAACCAAGGAAAGGCAAGGACTCCTGCTCAAACACACACTTCTCCAACTTGGCATAGAGGGAGTTTGCCCGTAAGAGGTCGAAGACTTTGCGAACATCTCTCCGATGGGAGTCAATATCTGGAGAGAAGATGAGAATATCATCCAGATAGACTACGACCGAGGTGGTGAGCATATCCCGGAAGATGTCGTTCACAAAGTCTTGGAAAACTGCTGGGGCATTACAGAGCCTGAAGGGCATCACCAGATATTCATAGTGCCCATCCCTGGTGTTAAAAGCCGTCTTCCATTCATCCCCCTCACGGATGCGAATCAGGTTGTAAGCACCCCGCAGATCTAACTTTGTAAATACCCTCGCTCCCCGTAGCCTATCAAACAGCTCAGATATCAGGGGTAGTGGCTACTTGTTCTTAACGGTGATGGCGTTAAGACCCCTGTAGTCTATGCATGGACGTAAGTCTCCAGTCTTCTTCTGTACGAAGAAGAACCCTGTCCCTGCCGGTGACACTGACTTCCTAATGAATCCTCTTGCCAGATTCTCCTGGATGTACTGGGACATTGCCTCCATCTCCGGGAGAGATAACGGATAGACTCGACCCCGGGGAGGCTCAGCACCAGGCAAGAGGTCAATAAAACAGTCATAGGGGCGGTGAGGCGGAAGGGTCTCCGCAGCTCTTTTGGAGAACACGTCTGCATAGGGCCAATAGTGCTTGGGGAGAGAGGAAAGATCTGCGGGTACCTGTGTAGTAGCAACCTGAACGCACTCCCTCAGACATCTACCCTCGCAGGATTTACTCCATCCCAAAATTCTCCCAGAGGACCACTCAATATGAGGAGAATGGTAGTGAAGCCATGGTATCCCCAACAGGACCTCATCAATTCCCTCAGGAATGACTAATAGGGAGATTATCTCCTGATGTGATGGAGACACAGATAGCGTGAAAGGGATGGTTTGGTGGGTAATCTGTGAAGGTAGTGTTGACCCATTTACCACTCGAACGGTTACTGGCTTGGCGAGCATCACCAAGGGTATTGCGTGACGCTGGGCAAAAGCGGAAGACATAAAGTTACCCTCTGCCCCAGAATCCACGCATAGCTCGACCATAAGAGTGGATGGGCCTATGGTAATTGTCCCCTTGAAAGACAACTTTGAGGCAAACGTCGCCGTGTCTAGTGTACCTCCTCCAACTGCCACTAGACGCTGACGTTTCCCTGACCGCTGAATACCCTTGGAGGCAAGGTGTCCTGACTGCTGGCAAACATGACGGACCTTATGTGCACGGGCAGACTGAGACTTGGATCCCGCTCGTGTCACCTCTAAGGCCTCATGTGACTCGGATGCCTGGACTGGAGATTCCAAAGGTTTGGCGAAGGTGGGAGCCAGCCAAAACCTCTGCCTACACTGGACTCGCTCCAACCTCCGCTCGTTAAAACGGAGGTCAATACGAGTAGAGACAGTTATTAACTCCTCCAGTGTGGCAGGAATCTCCCTAGTGGCCAGAGCGTCCTTAATGTGGTCAGCCAGGCCCCTCCAAAATATGGGGATAAGGGCTTTATCCGACCACTCCAGCTCGGAAGCTAAAGTACGGAAGCGGACGGAAAAATGGCTGACCAAGGACTCACCCTGAGTTAATGCCAGTAGTTGGAGCGCTGTGTCATGAGTGACTTGGGGTCCTAAAAAGACCTTTTTCAGAGTGCTCAGGAACAACGGAGCACTCTGCACCACATGATCACCACGCTCCCACAGCGGCGTAGCCCACTCCAACGCCCTGTCCGACAAAAGAGACACAATAAATCCCACCTTAGCCCGCTCTGTAGGAAAACGTGCAGCCAGGAGCTCGAGGTGAATAGAGCACTGACTCACGAATCCCCTACAAGTTTTGCTATTTCCAGAAAATTTTTCTGGCAGCGGGAGGCGAGATAACGTCGGAACAGGGGTGGCAGTGGACAAGGTTGCTGCAGCCATGCTAGCAGCCTGTACAGCAACTGCGGTAACATCCACAGCTGAGGTTGAGCTCTCGAGAGCCGCCAACCTACCCTCCAGATGCTGGATATACCGCAAAGATTGCTGAATGTCCGCCATTTACTAGCCAGACCCTGGCGCTAGTATTCTGTTAGGGCTAGCGGAACGCACCGAGTAAATAGAGATGTTTATTGATATTGGTGCGTTCGCAGCCCGGGGTCCACCGTGCAGGAGTACCTGCTGCTAGCAAACGGCGGAGCTATATGGCGGTATAGACTAACTCAGTTAATTCACTGAGTAGCCGTGAAAGAAAAGCACTGTGCCCTGTTAGACTCCACAGAGGCACAGGCTAACTGCCCAAACAGAGAGCAGTCAGTGGTCACACAAACACACAAAACTCCTCGCCGGAGGAGCCAGCATTCTAGGGGCTTATTTCAGCCGGGTCCCTGAATACACTCAGACTCAATCTCCTCGCCGGAGGAGCCAGCATTCTAGGGGCTTATTTCAGCCGGGTCCCTGAACACACATACATGTGACCACACTGGCGCAAAGCACATAACATAAGACAATACTAGCGCATGGCCGTGCGGTTATGCACAGTTTATATAGTTGCAGCACAGGAAGCTGCTACTGAAGTTTTTGCCCTTTCAGGACCTTCCAGAAGGACGAATGGAAAGTGCTGCAGTACCTGAGCATGTTTTGCCCTTTCAGGACCTTCCAGAAGGACCAATGGAATGTACTGCAGCACCTGAGCATGTGACCGAACATGTGGCCCTCGACCTCCAATGGGAGACCCTGCCCTGGGCATGCTCAGTGTGAGTAAACAAGGACTTAGTCCCAGAGAGGCTCGCTCGCCGCAGATCAGTGCAGGGTACCATAGGAAAGCCAGAAAAGGCAGTAGTGACCCTATGCACCGAATCAGCCCCAGCGAGACGCTGGGAGCGACGTCTCCGCTGAGCAGAGCCCACTGCGGTCGACACCGAATGGGAGACCGCAGCAGACACGGATCGAGATTCCCCCTGTGCAGCAGAGGAAACTCGACTCCTAACAGTACCTGTAAAGAAATTACCGTACATGATTTAACACAGGTATAGTATTGCAAGTCAATACATACCAATCAGTATAGCAAATGTAATTACCGTATTTTCCGGCGTATAAGACGACTTTTTAACCCCTGAAAATCTTCTTAAAAGTCGGGGGTCGTCTTATACGCCGGGTATCTATGGTGGGTGGGGGGGAGTGGTCCCGATGACGGAGGGGGCGTCTCACAGGGAAGTGTGAGTATGCCCCATTACCTCATATTATAGCTGCAGCGTCAGCGTGGGGTGCTGGGGAGCGGCGGCGGCGGCTGCTCCTTTGTGCCGCGTGGGTGCTGTGGGGCGGCGGTTCCTTTTGGTACAGCATCGTGGCTCTGTGCTGTGGGGCGGCAGCGGGGGCGGCAGCGGCGGCGTATCTTCAGGGAGAGTCAGTCGGGGCTCCTCCGGCATCTCCCGAAATCCCGGAGGCGCCGGCAGCTCCATTGCTGCGATGCGGTGGCCTCCGGGAAAATGGCCGCTGGGGGCGGCGCAGGCTCAGATTCAGATCTCGTCTCCCGAGATCTCGGGACGAGATCTGAATCTGAGCGTGCGCCGCCCCCAGCGGCCATTTTCCCGGAGGCCACCGCATCGCAGCAATGGAGCTGCCGGCGCCTCCGGGATTTCGGGAGATGCCGGAGGAGCCCCGACTGACTCTCCCTGAAGATACGCTGCCGCTGCCGCCCCCGCTGCCGCCCCACAGCACAGAGCCACGACGCTGTACCAAAAGGAACCGCCGCCCCACAGCACCCACGCGGCACAAAGGAGCAGCCGCCGCCGCCGCTCCCCAGCACCCCACGCTGACGCTGCAGCTATAATATGAGGTAATGGGGCATACTCACACTTCCCTGTGAGACGCCCCCTCCGTCATCGGGACCACTCCCCCCCAAAAAAAAGGCACATTAGTCACCGGCCGTATAAGATGACATACAACGTATAAGAAGATCCCCGATTTTTAAGATTTTATATTTTAACTGGAAAAGTTGGGGGGTCGTCTTATACGCCCAGTCGTCTTATACGCCCAGTCATCTTATACGCCGGAAAATACGGTACATAATCGGTGTCATGCCCACCATGGAAAGCAGTCACTTCTTCACTTGAGGACATGGTTGAAGAGCAGGCAGCAGTCATATGAAACACTACAGAAAAAATAAAACAAAATTTAAACTTGTTAAGAGCCAAACACAATGTAGCCTCCCTCCCCCCCAAAAATGGACACCAATACTTATATTACAGGCAGTAGTCCAACAGCACAGCAGTCAGCACATGACCGGGACAGATGACAGCACCAGGACAGATAGCAGCACCAGGACAGATGCCAATCACCAGAGACAGCAGCACCAGGACAGATGGCAGCACCAGGAGAGACACCAGCACCAGGAGTGATGGCAGCATCAGGAGACAACCAGTCTAAAGGAACAGATAGAAAAATTAAGAGAGATAGATATTTTCAAAGGTTCTATACTTACATAGCCAGTGTTGTCCTCACCAGGACAGCAGCACCAGGAGAGATGCCTGCACCAGAGGCAGCAGCACCAGGACAGATGGCAGCACCAGGAGAGACGGCAGCACCAGGAGACAACCAGTCTTGTGCTTCCGTGCAGAGTCTTGTGCTTCCATCGAGAGTATTGTGCTTCTGTCCAGAGTGTTCTGCTTCCATCCAGAGTCTTGAGAGTAATAGACTACCTTTCTCCACACCCCGTTTTATACATCAGTGATTTTGCAGGTAGTAACATAGTTTCCTGGACTTGATTAATGTGAAGTACGCATTGCGTTCCGAATGCATGCAAACGCATGTCCTTGTGCACACCATGTTAAATATATGTACGCATGACGCATGTGGATCTATGCGGATGAAACACTACACGCACAGACGCAAATGTGAAACCAGCCTTACTCCTCCAAGTACTAAAAAATCTAAAAGAGGAATCCACACTCCACCCATAAATGAGTCTAATTTAGGCCCCCAATAAACTGAAGAAGGCAACTAGTGAAAATAAACAAATCCCTTACCCATAGAGGATTTTTCTTAGTTGAATCATATATAACCCATTAAACAACAAAGATCTTGATATAATTGTAGATAGGAAAGCAATTTTTAATGGGAATATTTCCTCTGATGGGTCAAAAACATCAGTCTGACACTGCCTCTGAATATAATATATGTATTAATAGTAAAACCTTTGTTCCCACAATTACAAGTCATTTATAATGTTGTGGTTTAAACACTGATAATTAAAAAAAAGGTTTTTTTTCCGCAAAGGTGAAATCATCATGTTTTCTGAAAACACTTAAAATGACTTTAAAAATGTAAACAGCCATAACCAGTCCTGAGATGGAAATTGTATACCATGTAATAAGAACACACCAATCAAACTTTTTGACAATATCCTTACTACTGTTGGTCAGACTTCCAACCAGAGGAACAAAAATCCTCCACTGGACCCAGGTTTTCAAATCAATACTGAACAGATCGCAACTGAGACCTAAATATGCAGCACAATATAAACTGTCCTTTAAGCCTATAACTAACTTCAGACATCTATCGCATGGTCTTTTCGGGATTTCTGCATAGAATATTTATAAATGTAGAGCTTATGCATTGAGTTCAGAAACATCAGAAACATAACAGTCAAAAACCTCAACTCCCGGTAAAGCTCTAAGGAGGGCTTCAGAAAATAAAATGACTAATTGACTCTTTTCCTCTCAACATAATGACCATGTCAATTAGTTTCCTATTTTAATGGTTGAGGAGAGAAAGAATCAACAGAAAAAAATAACTTGGCAATGCTTTCAGTGTGGGCAAAGCATTCACACCATGTGTTTATATTCAGCTTTGGAATGCTCATTTGCTGATTAGAGAATCCTAGAATAAATCTATTCTGCTTTGTAACCATGAGCAACATCTAAAGAGAAACATAAGACAGCCAAAAGAAATTCCTTTATTGAGAAGTCATTGAACCTTGTGTATTTGAGGTTCTCAGGGCACAGTTAGATTGCATTCATGGAACATTAGGACTTTTTCATTAGGGAATGGGGAAAAATGCAGTCCATGAAGCCCAGCTCAATCTAGTCCAAGAAATCTATGATTATAGGGGCAAATTCTGAGTAAGTGTCCTTCAGCCAGTGATGTCTTTGACCTAAGTTGTCAACATATGTCGACAACTTGGTGAAAATCAACAACACGTGAGACTATAAAGTAGTTGAGTAGACCTACATGCACTATCATGACGACAAAGGGGGAATATGGTACACTGGCTCTCTGGGTGGCCAATGCATAGGTGTTAAAACCTAGCCTCTATACTCTGTCCCTTAAGTTAATTGATAGCTGTTAGATAGTTCGACCCACAACTATAAGTTTTTATCCTTCTAGTATGGCTCTAATAAAGTTACATGTAATATCTGAGCATATGAAGGGATGGTCACATGTAGACTCTAATGGCCATAAATAGTTCAACTCTGCCTATGTTCGAGCAGATTCAAATTTTTTTATCTTTTTAAGAAATATAGAAAAGCACAGTATACTATGCTTTTATATATTTCTAAAAGAAGTATACCTATTTCCTCTGCTCCCTTAAGTCAAGAGAGCAAGCCTCCCAATAAGTTTAATATGGTCAACATGACATATTATTTTTTTCTATTCAGCTCATATTTCATAAATTTCTGACAAAATATCAGTCACCACTAATGTCTTACAATTAGTCTGAAATTTTCTCAATCAAGATGTCTCAAATGAGCCAGAGCTAAATGACAATTTAAAAGATCCAGCCAGGCGGCATATGTGGTAATATTCCCATCGACTTCTTGAGACGCATTAACATTAATCTTCTTTACTTTCTATTTTAAGTTTTCAGTGATATAAGATAATTACATATCTGTAAAAGACAGATTAGAAAAATGCATTCAACTTCTACGTTTTATTCCTGCAATTAGTTTCCTGCAGTGAATTAGAGGTTTTCAGGATGGGACACTCTCGCTATTTCCCTACAAAACCTAAAAAATGAATGAAAAGACTTGAAGGCAAGCGAGAGTAATGCTGGGTTTATATGGCACTGTCATCACTGTGATTAAACTGCTACATGAGCTACATGCAAGTCAATCAGCGTTTGTTTAATGCCCGGCTGACCACACTTGTATGCGCACAGAATGACCCTTTATACAATTGTTTTGTGAACATAGAATGTAAGGTTATCAGAGGCACATGTCCAATTTTGTTATAATGTGGATAAAATCTGCGCTGCTGCAACAAATGATGGATCCAGATATAGTTATAAGATGTTCAGGTGGTTTATTCAACGCGTTTCGAAGCTCATGGCTTCTTCTTCAGGAAGTTTCCACAGAAAGATCTTTCTGTGGAAACTTCCTGAAGAAGCCATGAGCTTCGAAACGCGTTGAATAAACCACCTGAACATCTTATAACTATATCTGGATCCATCATTTGTTGCAGCAGCGCGGATTTTATCCACATTCATCTATTATAACGGTTCTAAGAGGTCGCAGCGCCGACCTGTGGATCTGCAGCAGCTGACAACTACACGCCTTTACTGTGTACCACCAGGTGAGCAGTTCTCTCATAATTGATTGGAAACAATCCTGGGGATAAGACCCTATTTGCGCTTTTTTTGTCTCCTATCTTTCTATACTAACATGTCCAATTTTGACAGAGCAATGTGCTGGCAATAAAGATGATTTTTTGCTCTGTTTAAAAATCATAACATGCAACAAACCAGCGTAGATTGGCCAATTATTGGAACAAGTGTTCCTCCAAATGCTCGTTCGCCAATTACCGCTTCAACTAAATGAGCTCTAAGTCACCTCATTAGATATATCAAAACCAAAGAAATGAGCAGGAGTACTGTACAATAAGTTGGTATACATGAAATGTGTAAGGACACGATCACACTGTGGACATTTCACAGGCAAAACTCAAAAAAATGAAATGAGCATACGGCCGTCCTGATTGGGTATAACTTGCTGTGCTTGGATGGCTTTTACACTTTTTTTTAATCAAAATAGCCTTAATCCCTTTATCCTCATGCCTTTTTTCACCTTCATGACCAGGCTAAATTTTATAATTCTGACCAGTGTCAATTTATGAGGTAATAACTCTGGAATGCTTCAACGGATCCTACTGATTCTAAGACTATTTTTTAAAGACATATAGTACTTAATGACAGTGGTCAAATGTCTTCATTATGACTTTTGTATATTTGTGGAAAAACAGAAATTTGGCAAAAATTTTGAACATTAACTTAACTTAAAAATAAAAACTTAATTTTTATGGCCTTAAATTAGAGAGTTAAGTCACAAAAATATTTCATAAAGAACATTTACCGTTTGATTCAGGCATTCCCAGCACACAGCGGCGGTGATGGTTCTCACACGAGCTGCAGGGGGCAACAAGGCAGAGGTGTTAGAGGTGTTCAAATCAGAAGTGGTGTTGGACAGAGGGGTTTTCTGACCAGGTTGCGGAGTGATTTTGCAATGACCGTAGACAGGACAGGTACTTCAGCATCAATTCAAAGTGACAGGAGACAACATTTGTCCAATATGGTTACTAACTATTTTTCCTCCTTTAGGCTATGTGCACACGTTCAGGATTTCTTGCAGAAAATTCCTGAGAATTCCGGACATTTTCTGCAAGAAATCCGCAAGAAAACCGCATGTGTTTTTGCCGCGATTTTGCCACGGTTTTGACGCGTTTTTGCCGCGGTTTTGACGTGTTTTTGCCGCGTTTTTTTCCGGACACTTCCCAATGCATTTTGGAGTGGGAAATCCGCAAAAAAAACGGAAAATTAATGAACATGCTGCGTTTTTTGCCGCAATGCGTTTTTTTCGCAGAAAAAAACGCATCATGTGCACAAAACATGCGGAATTCATTCTAAATGATGGGATGCTTATTGTATGCGTTTTTTTTGCGGTTTTATAGCGTTTTTATCGGGAAAAACCGCAAAAAATCCACGAAAAAAACGCAACGTGTGCACACAGCCTTATCGATGTTCTCCCTCACCCGTTATTCCCATTTGATTACTGGGCATCCAAAATAGACACCTGGCCTGAATTCGCAGAATATGCATTGCAGGAGCTTGCTTGCCCAGCAGCTAGTGTGCTATCAGAAAGAGTATTCAGTGCTGCTGGTTCAATACTGACCGAAAAAAGGAGTCGTCTGGCTACCCAAAATGTTGATTATCTAATCTTCATTAAAATGAACCAATCATGGATTTCTAATTAATTTGCCCCACCTTTCCCGGCTGACACCTAGCTTTCCTGTAAAAAGGTCTTGCTTTTGGACTGGTCTTACTGAGTGTTCCAATTTCTCCATTTGCAGCTGCTGTATGTCCAGCATACGACATGTTTACACCTCCCTAAATGGGCTGACTCTCCCCACGGAGCCATGGTCACCGCTTGGCGCAAGCACCCGTGAGAGTGCCGTTTGTCTGAAGAGGTGGGTGTGCCCACTTTTGGGCGACGGCACTGGCACAGGGTCCCTCATAGTACAATGAAGTGTGTTATGAAAGGTAATTCAGTACCACAATGGACATAGAGGTCAGCGCACATACAGTGACCTGGCAATAACCCAAAAAACAAGAACGAGCTCTGAGACGTGGGAACTCTGTTGACCGCAATCCCTAATCCTCTCCAACCACACTAAAGGCAGCCGTGGATTGCGCCTAACGCTCCCTATGCAACTCGGCACGGCCTGAGAAACTAGCTAGCCTGAAGATAGAAAATAAGCCTACCTTGCCTCAGAGAAATATCCCCAAAGGAAAAGGCAGCCCCCCACATATAATGACTGTGAGTTAAGATGAAAAGACAAACGTAGAGATGAAATAGATTTAGCAAAGCGAGGCCCAACTTTCTGAACAGAGCGAGGATAGGAAAGGTAACTTTGCGGTCAACACAAAACCCTACAAAAACCACGCAAAGGGGGCAAAAAGACCCTCCGTACCGAACTAACGGCACGGAGGTACACCCTCTGCATCCCAGAGCTTCCAGCAAGCAGGAAAAAACAAATAGACAAGCTGGACAGAAAAAAACAGCAAACAAATAGCAAAGAATAACTTAGCAAAGCAGAGCAGCAGGCCACAGGAACGATCCAGGAGGAGACAGGTCCAATGCTAGAACATTGACTGGAGGCCAGGATCAAAGCACTAGGTGGAGTTAAATAGAGCAGCACCTAACGACTTCACCATATCACCTGAGGAAGGAAACTCAGAAGCCGCAGTACCACTTTCCTCCACCAACGGAAGCTCACAGAGAGAATCAGCCGAAGTACCACTTGTGACCACAAGAGGGAGCTCTGCCACAGAATTCACAACAGAAGTGTCTTTGGCAGTGGTGGTGCGCACCCAACGTCAGACACACCATTGTAACATGAGGGGCCCTGGGCCAGTACCGCCGGCCACGAGAGAGTGTTCCCCCCCTCCAAGCTCAAACAGTGCTCTACCACTTGCAAAATTATCTCTCACTGCTCCACCACTGCTTAGACTATGCGGTTAAATCCTTCAATGGCACTGCCAATACCAATTTGTTGACATATGATGCTAGTAAAAATATTCAGGGGCCCAGTCCTATATTTACACCAGTTAATACTTTGCGCCAAATACCACTGTCTGCAAGTCAGCAGTGGAGCCCACCCCTGTACCTTGGTATGCCACCTGTTTATTTGTTTTTTGTTTTTTTGCCAGACATTAACCTCAATTTATTATTTTGGCCTACTAACTGTGTCAGACACTCCTTCCAATAGTCCTCTGCTGACCACACCAATGCTGCCTGTGTACCCCTGGAACCTATTTAAAAGTGCATAGAGCCTACTTTTTTTATTTTAGGCCTAGTAAGTCTGTCTGCGGTCCCTCCTTCCAATTGTCCTCCACTGATCACACCAATGCTGCCTGTGTACCCCTGGAACCTATTTAAAAGTGTATAGAGCCTACTTTTTTATTTTAGGCCTAGTAAGTCTGTCTGCGGCCCCTCCTTCCAATTGTCCTCCGCTGACCACACCAATGCTGCCCGTGTACCCCTGTAACCTTTTTTAAACTGCTTTGAGCCAACTTTTTGGTTTAAGGCCTACTACCACTCAATACAGCTGTCCTCCTCTTAAAAAAGCTGAGCTTCAATTGTCAGGTTTTCAGCTTATCGGAATTTGAAAACTGCATTGGGACTACTAGTTTGGTTGGGGCCTACTAACGGTGTCTGCCGCTCCTTTGTGTTCTCCTGGTTTTTTTTCATTAGCTTCAATCTTCAGGCTTTTGTCCTATGTTTTTTAAAATATTAAACTGCAATTGGCCTACTAGTTTGTTTGGGGCCTACTAATGGTGTCTGCCGCTCCTAGGTGTTCTCCTGGTTTCCTTTACTGAGCTTCTATCTTCAGGCTTTCGTTAAGTAGTTTTAATATTGAACTGCATTTGGCCTACTAGTTTGGTTGGGGCCTACTAAGGTTGTCTGCCGCTCCAAGGTTTTCTCCTGGTTTCCTTTCCTGAGCTTCTATCTTCAGGCTTTCATTAAGTAGTTTTAATAATATAAAGCATGTGGCCTACGAGTTTGGTTGGGGCCTACTAACGGTGTCTGCCGCTCCTAGGTGTTCTCCTGGTTTCCTTTCCAGAGCGTCTATCTTTAGGCTTTCATTAAGTAGTTTTTAGATTACACTGCATTTGGCCTATTAGTTTGGTTGGGGCCTACTAACGGTGTCTGCCGCTCCAAGGTGTTCTTCTGGTTTACTTGCCTTAGCTTCAATCTTCAGGCTTTCATTAAGTAGTTTTAATATTACACTGCATTTGCCCTACTAATTTTGTTGGGGCCTACCAACGGTGTCTGCCACTCCTAGGTGTTCTCCTGGTTTCCTTTCAAGAGCTTCTATCTTCAGGCTTTCAATAGGTAACATAGTAACAGTAACATAGTTAGGCCGAAAAAAGACATTTGTCCATCCAGTTCAGCCTATATTCCATCATAATAAATACCCAGATCTACGTCCTTCTACAGAACCTAATAATTGTATGATACAATATTGTTCTGCTCCAGGAAGACATCCAGGCCTCTCTTGAACCCCTCGACTGAGTTCGCCATCACCACCTCCTCAGGCAAGCAATTCCAGATTCTCACTGCCCTAACAGTAAAGAATCCTCTTCTATGTTGGTGGAAAAACCTTCTCTCCTCCAGACGCAAAGAATGCCCCCTTGTGCCCGTCACCTTCCTTGGTATAAACAGATCCTCAGCGAGATATTTGTATTGTCCCCTTATATACTTATACATGGTTATTAGATCGCCCCTCAGTCGTCTTTTTTCTAGACTAAATAATCCTAATTTCGCTAATCTATCTGGGTATTGTAGTTCTCCCATCCCCTTTATTAATTTTGTTGCCCTCCTTTGTACTCTCTCTAGTTCCATTATATCCTTCCTGAGCACCGGTGCCCAAAACTGGACACAGTACTCCATGTGCGGTCTAACTAGGGATTTGTACAGAGGCAGTATAATGCTCTCATCATGTGTATCCAGACCTCTTTTAATGCACCCCATGATCCTGTTTGCCTTGGCAGCTGCTGCCTGGCACTGGCTGCTCCAGGTAAGTTTATCATTAACTAGGATCCCCAAGTCCTTCTCCCTGTCAGATTTACCCAGTGGTTTCCCGTTCAGTGTGTAATGGTGATATTGATTCCCTCTTCCCATGTGTATAACCTTACATTTATCATTGTTAAACCTCATCTGCCACCTTTCAGCCCAAGTTTCCAACTTATCCAGATCCATCTGTAGCAGAATACTATCTTCTCTTGTATTAACTGCTTTACATAGTTTTGTATCATCTGCAAATATCGATATTTTACTGTGTAAACCTTCTACCAGATCATTAATGAATATGTTGAAGAGAACAGGTCCCAATACTGACCCCTGCGGTACCCCACTGGTCACAGCAACCCAGTTAGAGACTATACCATTTATAACCACCCTCTGCTTTCTATCACTAAGCCAGTTACTAACCCATTTACACACATTTTCCCCCAGACCAAGCATTCTCATTTTGTGTACCAACCTCTTGTGCGGCACGGTATCAAACGCTTTGGAAAAATCGAGATATACCACGTCCAATGACTCACCGTGGTCCAGTCTATAGCTTACCTCTTCATAAAAACTGATTAGATTGGTTTGACAGGAGCGATTTCTCATAAACCCATGCTGATATGGAGTTAAACAGTTATTCTCATTGAGATAATCCAGAATAACATCCCTCAGAAACCCTTCAAATATTTTACCAACAATAGAGGTTAGACTTACTGGCCTATAATTTCCAGGTTCACTTTTAGAGCCCTTTTTGAATATTGGCACCACATTTGCTATGCGCCAGTCCTGCGGAACAGACCCTGTCGCTATAGAGTCACTAAAAATAAGAAATAATGGTTTATCTATTACATTACTTAGTTCCCTTAGTACTCGTGGGTGTATGCCATCCGGACCCGGAGATTTATCTATTTTAATCTTATTTAGCCGGTTTCGCACCTCTTCTTGGGTTAGATTGGTGACCCTTAATATAGGGTTTTCATTGTTTCTTGGGATTTCACCTAGCATTTCATTTTCCACCGTGAATACCGTGGAGAAGAAGGTGTTTAATATGTTAGCTTTTTCCTCGTCATCTACAACCATTCTTTCCTCACTATTTTTTAAGGGGCCTACATTTTCAGTTTTTATTCTTTTACTATTGATATAGTTGAAGAACAGTTTGGGATTAGTTTTACTCTCCTTAGCAATGTGCTTCTCTGTTTCCTTTTTGGCAGCTTTAATTAGTTTTTTAGATAAAGTATTTTTCTCCCTATAGTTTTTTAGAGCTTCAATGGTGCCATCCTGCTTTAGTAGTGCAAATGCTTTCTTTTTACTGTTAATTGCCTGTCTTACTTCTTTGGTTAGCCACATTGGGTTTTTCCTATTTCTAGTCCTTTTATTCCCACAAGGTATAAACCGCTTACACTGCCTATTTAGGATGTTCTTAAACATTTCCCATTTATTATCTGTATTCTCATTTCTGAGGATATTGTCCCAGTCTACCAGATTAAGGGCATCTCTAAGCTGTTCAAACTTTGCCTTCCTAAAGTTCAATGTTTTTGTGACTCCCTGACAAGTCCCCCTAGTGAAAGACAGGTGAAACTGCACAATATTGTGGTCGCTATTTCCTAAATGCCCAACCACCTGCAGATTTGTTATTCTGTCAGGTCTATTAGATAGTATTAGGTCTAAAAATGCTGCTCCTCTGGTTGGATTCTGCACCAATTGTGAAAGATAATTTTTCTTGGTTATTAGCAGAAACCTTTTGCCTTTATGGGTTTCACAGGTTTCTGTTTCCCAGTTAATATCCGGGTAGTTAAAGTCCCCCATAACCAGGACCTCATTATGGGTTGCAGCTTCATCTATCTGCTTTAGAAGTAGACTTTCCATGCTTTCTGTTATATTTGGGGGTTTGTAACAGACCCCAATGAGAATTTTGTTACCATTTTTCCCTCCATGAATTTCAACCCATATGGACTCGACATCCTCATTCCCTTCGCTAATATCCTCCCTTAAAGTGGACTTTAGACAAGACTTTACATAGAGACAAACCCCTCCTCCTCTCCGATTTTTACGATCCTTTCTAAACAGACTGTAACCCTGTAAGTTAACTGCCCAGTCATAGCTTTCATCTAACCATGTCTCGGTTATTCCCACTATGTCAAAGTTACCTGTAGATATTTCTGCTTCTAGTTCTTTAATCTTGTTTGTCAGGCTTCTGGCGTTTGCGAGCATGCAGTTTAGAGGATTTTGTTTTGTTCCAATCTCCTCACTGTGGATTGTTTTAGAAATGTTCTTACCTCCCTTCTGAGTATGTTTTCCTGGGTCGTCTTTGTTCGAGTCTAATGTTTTTCTTCCCGTCCCCTCTTCTTCTAGTTTAACGCCCTCCTGATGAGTGTAGCGAGTCTTCTGGCGAATGTGTGTTTCCCAGGTTTGTTGAGGTGTAGTCCGTCTCTGGCAAGGAGTCCATCATACCAGTAATTCACACCGTGGTCCAGGAATCCAAATCCTTGTTGTCTGCACCATCGTCTTAGCCAGTTGTTTGCATCAAGGATCCTGTTCCATCTCCTGGTGCCATGCCCGTCTACTGGAAGGATAGAAGAAAAAACTACCTGTGCATCCAGTTCCTTTACTTTCTTCCCCAACTCTTCAAAGTCCTTGCAGATTGTCGGTAGGTCCTTCTTTGCCGTGTCATTGGTGCCAACATGTATCAGAAGAAATGGGTGGACGTCCTTGGAGCTGAAGAGCTTTGGTATCCTATCGGTCACATCCTTGATCATCGCACCTGGAAGGCAGCATACTTCTCTTGCAGTTATGTCCGGTCTGCAGATGGCTGCTTCGGTGCCTCTCAGTAGTGAGTCTCCCACCACCACCACTCTTCGTTGCTTCTTGGCTGTACTTTTTGCTGTCACTTGTTGCTGTGTGCCCTTTTCTTTTTTGCTTGCTGGTATTGCTTCATTCTTAGGTGTGCCATCTTCATCCTCTACAAAGATTTGATATCGGTTCTTCAGTTGTGTGGTTGGTGATTTCTCCATGGTCTTCTTGCTTCTTTTGGTCACATGCTTCCACTCATCTGCTTTTGGAGGTTCTCTGACACTTTTTGCACCTTCTGTGACCAGTAGAGATGCTTCTGTTCTGTCTAGAAAGTCTTCATTCTCTTTGATGAGTTTCAAAGTTGCTATTCTTTCTTCCAGACCCCGCACCTTTTCTTCTAAAAGGGCCACTAGTCTACACTTCTGACAGGTGAAATTGGATTCTTCTTCTGGTCGATCTGTGAACATGTAGCACATGCTGCAGCTCACCATGTAGGTTGTCACATCTGCCATGTTGCTCCTAGATCCTGCTGACTTGCTGTGTGTTTTCCTTCTTGTGTAATCTACTCAGCCAAGCTCTCTTGCAATAATGTCCTACAGGCAAAAATTCGCGCGCCATAAGGCGCGCGGTTTGGTGATGCTTTCGAAGCAGCTGGTCCCGGCTGTACCCAACGATCTTCTAGCTTAGGGAGACTTCGCTTCTCCCAGAAGGCACCTGGAATATGCAAATTAGCCTCCTGAAGCTTGAATCCCTGGTTTGGTGATGCTTTCGAAGCAGCTGGTCCCGGCTGTACCCAACGATCTTCTAGCTTAGGGAGACTTCGCTTCTCCCAGAAGGCACCTGGAATATGCAAATTAGCCTCCTGAAGCTTGAATCCCTGGTTTGGTGATGCTTTCGAAGCAGCTGGTCCCGGCTGTACCCAACGATCTTCTAGCTTAGGGAGACTTCGCTTCTCCCAGAAGGCACCTGGAATATGCAAATTAGCCTCCTGAAGCTTGAATCCCTGGTTTGGTGATGCTTTCGAAGCAGCTGGTCCCGGCTGTACCCAACGATCTTCTAGCTTAGGGAGACTTCGCTTCTCCCAGAAGGCACCTGGAATATGCAAATTAGCCTCCTGAAGCTTGAATCCCTGGTTTGGTGATGCTTTCGAAGCAGCTGGTCCCGGCTGTACCCAACGATCTTCTAGCTTAGGGAGACTTCGCTTCTCCCAGAAGGCACCTGGAATATGCAAATTAGCCTCCTGAAGCTTGAATCCCTGGTTTGGTGATGCTTTCGAAGCAGCTGGTCCCGGCTGTACCCAACGATCTTCTAGCTTAGGGAGACTTCGCTTCTCCCAGAAGGCACCTGGAATATGCAAATTAGCCTCCTGAAGCTTGAATCCCTGGTTTGGTGATGCTTTCGAAGCAGCTGGTCCCGGCTGTACCCAACGATCTTCTAGCTTAGGGAGACTTCGCTTCTCCCAGAAGGCACCTGGAATATGCAAATTAGCCTCCTGAAGCTTGAATCCCTGGTTTGGTGATGCTTTCGAAGCAGCTGGTCCCGGCTGTACCCAACGATCTTCTAGCTTAGGGAGACTTCGCTTCTCCCAGAAGGCACCTGGAATATGCAAATTAGCCTCCTGAAGCTTGAATCCCTGGTTTGGTGATGCTTTCGAAGCAGCTGGTCCCGGCTGTACCCAACGATCTTCTAGCTTAGGGAGACTTCGCTTCTCCCAGAAGGCACCTGGAATATGCAAATTAGCCTCCTGAAGCTTGAATCCCTGGTTTGGCGATGCTTTCGAAGCAGCTGGTCCCGGCTGTACCCAACGATCTTCTAGCTTAGGGAGACTTCGCTTCTCCCAGAAGGCACCTGGAATATGCAAATTAGCCTCCTGAAGCTTGAATCCCTGGTTTGGCGATGCTTTCGAAGCAGCTGGTCCCGGCTGTACCCAACGATCTTCTAGCTTAGGGAGACTTCGCTTCTCCCAGAAGGCACCTGGAATATGCAAATTAGCCTCCTGAAGCTTGAATCCCTGGTTTGGCGATGCTTTCGAAGCAGCTGGTCCCGGCTGTACCCAACGATCTTCTAGCTTAGGGAGACTTCGCTTCTCCCAGAAGGCACCTGGAATATGCAAATTAGCCTCCTGAAGCTTGAATCCCTGGTTTGGCGATGCTTTCGAAGCAGCTGGTCCCGGCTGTACCCAACGATCTTCTAGCTTAGGGAGACTTCGCTTCTCCCAGAAGGCACCTGGAATATGCAAATTAGCCTCCTGAAGCTTGAATCCCTGGTTTGGCGATGCTTTCGAAGCAGCTGGTCCCGGCTGTACCCAACGATCTTCTAGCTTAGGGAGACTTCGCTTCTCCCAGAAGGCACCTGGAATATGCAAATTAGCCTCCTGAAGCTTGAATCCCTGGTTTGGCGATGCTTTCGAAGCAGCTGGTCCCGGCTGTACCCAACGATCTTCTAGCTTAGGGAGACTTCGCTTCTCCCAGAAGGCACCTGGAATATGCAAATTAGCCTCCTGAAGCTTGAATCCCTGGTTTGGCGATGCTTTCGAAGCAGCTGGTCCCGGCTGTACCCAACGATCTTCTAGCTTAGGGAGACTTCGCTTCTCCCAGAAGGCACCTGGAATATGCAAATTAGCCTCCTGAAGCTTGAATCCCTGGTTTGGCGATGCTTTCGAAGCAGCTGGTCCCGGCTGTACCCAACGATCTTCTAGCTTAGGGAGACTTCGCTTCTCCCAGAAGGCACCTGGAATATGCAAATTAGCCTCCTGAAGCTTGAATCCCTGGTTTGGCGATGCTTTCGAAGCAGCTGGTCCCGGCTGTACCCAACGATCTTCTAGCTTAGGGAGACTTCGCTTCTCCCAGAAGGCACCTGGAATATGCAAATTAGCCTCCTGAAGCTTGAATCCCTGGTTTGGCGATGCTTTCGAAGCAGCTGGTCCCGGCTGTACCCAACGATCTTCTAGCTTAGGGAGACTTCGCTTCTCCCAGAAGGCACCTGGAATATGCAAATTAGCCTCCTGAAGCTTGAATCCCTGGTTTGGCGATGCTTTCGAAGCAGCTGGTCCCGGCTGTACCCAACGATCTTCTAGCTTAGGGAGACTTCGCTTCTCCCAGAAGGCACCTGGAATATGCAAATTAGCCTCCTGAAGCTTGAATCCCTGGTTTGGCGATGCTTTCGAAGCAGCTGGTCCCGGCTGTACCCAACGATCTTCTAGCTTAGGGAGACTTCGCTTCTCCCAGAAGGCACCTGGAATATGCAAATTAGCCTCCTGAAGCTTGAATCCCTGGTTTGGCGATGCTTTCGAAGCAGCTGGTCCCGGCTGTACCCAACGATCTTCTAGCTTAGGGAGACTTCGCTTCTCCCAGAAGGCACCTGGAATATGCAAATTAGCCTCCTGAAGCTTGAATCCCTGGTTTGGCGATGCTTTCGAAGCAGCTGGTCCCGGCTGTACCCAACGATCTTCTAGCTTAGGGAGACTTCGCTTCTCCCAGAAGGCACCTGGAATATGCAAATTAGCCTCCTGAAGCTTGAATCCCTGGTTTGGTGATGCTTTCGAAGCAGCTGGTCCCGGCTGTACCCAACGATCTTCTAGCTTAGGGAGACTTCGCTTCTCCCAGAAGGCACCTGGAATATGCAAATTAGCCTCCTGAAGCTTGAATCCCTGGTTTGGTGATGCTTTCGAAGCAGCTGGTCCCGGCTGTACCCAACGATCTTCTAGCTTAGGGAGACTTCGCTTCTCCCAGAAGGCACCTGGAATATGCAAATTAGCCTCCTGAAGCTTGAATCCCTGGTTTGGTGATGCTTTCGAAGCAGCTGGTCCCGGCTGTACCCAACGATCTTCTAGCTTAGGGAGACTTCGCTTCTCCCAGAAGGCACCTGGAATATGCAAATTAGCCTCCTGAAGCTTGAATCCCTGGTTTGGTGATGCTTTCGAAGCAGCTGGTCCCGGCTGTACCCAACGATCTTCTAGCTTAGGGAGACTTCGCTTCTCCCAGAAGGCACCTGGAATATGCAAATTAGCCTCCTGAAGCTTGAATCCCTGGTTTGGTGATGCTTTCGAAGCAGCTGGTCCCGGCTGTACCCAACGATCTTCTAGCTTAGGGAGACTTCGCTTCTCCCAGAAGGCACCTGGAATATGCAAATTAGCCTCCTGAAGCTTGAATCCCTGGTTTGGTGATGCTTTCGAAGCAGCTGGTCCCGGCTGTACCCAACGATCTTCTAGCTTAGGGAGACTTCGCTTCTCCCAGAAGGCACCTGGAATATGCAAATTAGCCTCCTGAAGCTTGAATCCCTGGTTTGGTGATGCTTTCGAAGCAGCTGGTCCCGGCTGTACCCAACGATCTTCTAGCTTAGGGAGACTTCGCTTCTCCCAGAAGGCACCTGGAATATGCAAATTAGCCTCCTGAAGCTTGAATCCCTGGTTTGGTGATGCTTTCGAAGCAGCTGGTCCCGGCTGTACCCAACGATCTTCTAGCTTAGGGAGACTTCGCTTCTCCCAGAAGGCACCTGGAATATGCAAATTAGCCTCCTGAAGCTTGAATCCCTGGTTTGGTGATGCTTTCGAAGCAGCTGGTCCCGGCTGTACCCAACGATCTTCTAGCTTAGGGAGACTTCGCTTCTCCCAGAAGGCACCTGGAATATGCAAATTAGCCTCCTGAAGCTTGAATCCCTGGTTTGGTGATGCTTTCGAAGCAGCTGGTCCCGGCTGTACCCAACGATCTTCTAGCTTAGGGAGACTTCGCTTCTCCCAGAAGGCACCTGGAATATGCAAATTAGCCTCCTGAAGCTTGAATCCCTGGTTTGGTGATGCTTTCGAAGCAGCTGGTCCCGGCTGTACCCAACGATCTTCTAGCTTAGGGAGACTTCGCTTCTCCCAGAAGGCACCTGGAATATGCAAATTAGCCTCCTGAAGCTTGAATCCCTGGTTTGGTGATGCTTTCGAAGCAGCTGGTCCCGGCTGTACCCAACGATCTTCTAGCTTAGGGAGACTTCGCTTCTCCCAGAAGGCACCTGGAATATGCAAATTAGCCTCCTGAAGCTTGAATCCCTGGTTTGGTGATGCTTTCGAAGCAGCTGGTCCCGGCTGTACCCAACGATCTTCTAGCTTAGGGAGACTTCGCTTCTCCCAGAAGGCACCTGGAATATGCAAATTAGCCTCCTGAAGCTTGAATCCCTGGTTTGGTGATGCTTTCGAAGCAGCTGGTCCCGGCTGTACCCAACGATCTTCTAGCTTAGGGAGACTTCGCTTCTCCCAGAAGGCACCTGGAATATGCAAATTAGCCTCCTGAAGCTTGAATCCCTGGTTTGGTGATGCTTTCGAAGCAGCTGGTCCCGGCTGTACCCAACGATCTTCTAGCTTAGGGAGACTTCGCTTCTCCCAGAAGGCACCTGGAATATGCAAATTAGCCTCCTGAAGCTTGAATCCCTGGTTTGGTGATGCTTTCGAAGCAGCTGGTCCCGGCTGTACCCAACGATCTTCTAGCTTAGGGAGACTTCGCTTCTCCCAGAAGGCACCTGGAATATGCAAATTAGCCTCCTGAAGCTTGAATCCCTGGTTTGGTGATGCTTTCGAAGCAGCTGGTCCCGGCTGTACCCAACGATCTTCTAGCTTAGGGAGACTTCGCTTCTCCCAGAAGGCACCTGGAATATGCAAATTAGCCTCCTGAAGCTTGAATCCCTGGTTTGGTGATGCTTTCGAAGCAGCTGGTCCCGGCTGTACCCAACGATCTTCTAGCTTAGGGAGACTTCGCTTCTCCCAGAAGGCACCTGGAATATGCAAATTAGCCTCCTGAAGCTTGAATCCCTGGTTTGGTGATGCTTTCGAAGCAGCTGGTCCCGGCTGTACCCAACGATCTTCTAGCTTAGGGAGACTTCGCTTCTCCCAGAAGGCACCTGGAATATGCAAATTAGCCTCCTGAAGCTTGAATCCCTGGTTTGGTGATGCTTTCGAAGCAGCTGGTCCCGGCTGTACCCAACGATCTTCTAGCTTAGGGAGACTTCGCTTCTCCCAGAAGGCACCTGGAATATGCAAATTAGCCTCCTGAAGCTTGAATCCCTGGTTTGGTGATGCTTTCGAAGCAGCTGGTCCCGGCTGTACCCAACGATCTTCTAGCTTAGGGAGACTTCGCTTCTCCCAGAAGGCACCTGGAATATGCAAATTAGCCTCCTGAAGCTTGAATCCCTGGTTTGGTGATGCTTTCGAAGCAGCTGGTCCCGGCTGTACCCAACGATCTTCTAGCTTAGGGAGACTTCGCTTCTCCCAGAAGGCACCTGGAATATGCAAATTAGCCTCCTGAAGCTTGAATCCCTGGTTTGGTGATGCTTTCGAAGCAGCTGGTCCCGGCTGTACCCAACGATCTTCTAGCTTAGGGAGACTTCGCTTCTCCCAGAAGGCACCTGGAATATGCAAATTAGCCTCCTGAAGCTTGAATCCCTGGTTTGGTGATGCTTTCGAAGCAGCTGGTCCCGGCTGTACCCAACGATCTTCTAGCTTAGGGAGACTTCGCTTCTCCCAGAAGGCACCTGGAATATGCAAATTAGCCTCCTGAAGCTTGAATCCCTGGTTTGGTGATGCTTTCGAAGCAGCTGGTCCCGGCTGTACCCAACGATCTTCTAGCTTAGGGAGACTTCGCTTCTCCCAGAAGGCACCTGGAATATGCAAATTAGCCTCCTGAAGCTTGAATCCCTGGTTTGGTGATGCTTTCGAAGCAGCTGGTCCCGGCTGTACCCAACGATCTTCTAGCTTAGGGAGACTTCGCTTCTCCCAGAAGGCACCTGGAATATGCAAATTAGCCTCCTGAAGCTTGAATCCCTGGTTTGGTGATGCTTTCGAAGCAGCTGGTCCCGGCTGTACCCAACGATCTTCTAGCTTAGGGAGACTTCGCTTCTCCCAGAAGGCACCTGGAATATGCAAATTAGCCTCCTGAAGCTTGAATCCCTGGTTTGGTGATGCTTTCGAAGCAGCTGGTCCCGGCTGTACCCAACGATCTTCTAGCTTAGGGAGACTTCGCTTCTCCCAGAAGGCACCTGGAATATGCAAATTAGCCTCCTGAAGCTTGAATCCCTGGTTTGGTGATGCTTTCGAAGCAGCTGGTCCCGGCTGTACCCAACGATCTTCTAGCTTAGGGAGACTTCGCTTCTCCCAGAAGGCACCTGGAATATGCAAATTAGCCTCCTGAAGCTTGAATCCCTGGTTTGGTGATGCTTTCGAAGCAGCTGGTCCCGGCTGTACCCAACGATCTTCTAGCTTAGGGAGACTTCGCTTCTCCCAGAAGGCACCTGGAATATGCAAATTAGCCTCCTGAAGCTTGAATCCCTGGTTTGGTGATGCTTTCGAAGCAGCTGGTCCCGGCTGTACCCAACGATCTTCTAGCTTAGGGAGACTTCGCTTCTCCCAGAAGGCACCTGGAATATGCAAATTAGCCTCCTGAAGCTTGAATCCCTGGTTTGGTGATGCTTTCGAAGCAGCTGGTCCCGGCTGTACCCAACGATCTTCTAGCTTAGGGAGACTTCGCTTCTCCCAGAAGGCACCTGGAATATGCAAATTAGCCTCCTGAAGCTTGAATCCCTGGTTTGGTGATGCTTTCGAAGCAGCTGGTCCCGGCTGTACCCAACGATCTTCTAGCTTAGGGAGACTTCGCTTCTCCCAGAAGGCACCTGGAATATGCAAATTAGCCTCCTGAAGCTTGAATCCCTGGTTTGGTGATGCTTTCGAAGCAGCTGGTCCCGGCTGTACCCAACGATCTTCTAGCTTAGGGAGACTTCGCTTCTCCCAGAAGGCACCTGGAATATGCAAATTAGCCTCCTGAAGCTTGAATCCCTGGTTTGGTGATGCTTTCGAAGCAGCTGGTCCCGGCTGTACCCAACGATCTTCTAGCTTAGGGAGACTTCGCTTCTCCCAGAAGGCACCTGGAATATGCAAATTAGCCTCCTGAAGCTTGAATCCCTGGTTTGGTGATGCTTTCGAAGCAGCTGGTCCCGGCTGTACCCAACGATCTTCTAGCTTAGGGAGACTTCGCTTCTCCCAGAAGGCACCTGGAATATGCAAATTAGCCTCCTGAAGCTTGAATCCCTGGTTTGGTGATGCTTTCGAAGCAGCTGGTCCCGGCTGTACCCAACGATCTTCTAGCTTAGGGAGACTTCGCTTCTCCCAGAAGGCACCTGGAATATGCAAATTAGCCTCCTGAAGCTTGAATCCCTGGTTTGGTGATGCTTTCGAAGCAGCTGGTCCCGGCTGTACCCAACGATCTTCTAGCTTAGGGAGACTTCGCTTCTCCCAGAAGGCACCTGGAATATGCAAATTAGCCTCCTGAAGCTTGAATCCCTGGTTTGGTGATGCTTTCGAAGCAGCTGGTCCCGGCTGTACCCAACGATCTTCTAGCTTAGGGAGACTTCGCTTCTCCCAGAAGGCACCTGGAATATGCAAATTAGCCTCCTGAAGCTTGAATCCCTGGTTTGGTGATGCTTTCGAAGCAGCTGGTCCCGGCTGTACCCAACGATCTTCTAGCTTAGGGAGACTTCGCTTCTCCCAGAAGGCACCTGGAATATGCAAATTAGCCTCCTGAAGCTTGAATCCCTGGTTTGGTGATGCTTTCGAAGCAGCTGGTCCCGGCTGTACCCAACGATCTTCTAGCTTAGGGAGACTTCGCTTCTCCCAGAAGGCACCTGGAATATGCAAATTAGCCTCCTGAAGCTTGAATCCCTGGTTTGGTGATGCTTTCGAAGCAGCTGGTCCCGGCTGTACCCAACGATCTTCTAGCTTAGGGAGACTTCGCTTCTCCCAGAAGGCACCTGGAATATGCAAATTAGCCTCCTGAAGCTTGAATCCCTGGTTTGGTGATGCTTTCGAAGCAGCTGGTCCCGGCTGTACCCAACGATCTTCTAGCTTAGGGAGACTTCGCTTCTCCCAGAAGGCACCTGGAATATGCAAATTAGCCTCCTGAAGCTTGAATCCCTGGTTTGGTGATGCTTTCGAAGCAGCTGGTCCCGGCTGTACCCAACGATCTTCTAGCTTAGGGAGACTTCGCTTCTCCCAGAAGGCACCTGGAATATGCAAATTAGCCTCCTGAAGCTTGAATCCCTGGTTTGGTGATGCTTTCGAAGCAGCTGGTCCCGGCTGTACCCAACGATCTTCTAGCTTAGGGAGACTTCGCTTCTCCCAGAAGGCACCTGGAATATGCAAATTAGCCTCCTGAAGCTTGAATCCCTGGTTTGGTGATGCTTTCGAAGCAGCTGGTCCCGGCTGTACCCAACGATCTTCTAGCTTAGGGAGACTTCGCTTCTCCCAGAAGGCACCTGGAATATGCAAATTAGCCTCCTGAAGCTTGAATCCCTGGTTTGGTGATGCTTTCGAAGCAGCTGGTCCCGGCTGTACCCAACGATCTTCTAGCTTAGGGAGACTTCGCTTCTCCCAGAAGGCACCTGGAATATGCAAATTAGCCTCCTGAAGCTTGAATCCCTGGTTTGGTGATGCTTTCGAAGCAGCTGGTCCCGGCTGTACCCAACGATCTTCTAGCTTAGGGAGACTTCGCTTCTCCCAGAAGGCACCTGGAATATGCAAATTAGCCTCCTGAAGCTTGAATCCCTGGTTTGGTGATGCTTTCGAAGCAGCTGGTCCCGGCTGTACCCAACGATCTTCTAGCTTAGGGAGACTTCGCTTCTCCCAGAAGGCACCTGGAATATGCAAATTAGCCTCCTGAAGCTTGAATCCCTGGTTTGGTGATGCTTTCGAAGCAGCTGGTCCCGGCTGTACCCAACGATCTTCTAGCTTAGGGAGACTTCGCTTCTCCCAGAAGGCACCTGGAATATGCAAATTAGCCTCCTGAAGCTTGAATCCCTGGTTTGGTGATGCTTTCGAAGCAGCTGGTCCCGGCTGTACCCAACGATCTTCTAGCTTAGGGAGACTTCGCTTCTCCCAGAAGGCACCTGGAATATGCAAATTAGCCTCCTGAAGCTTGAATCCCTGGTTTGGTGATGCTTTCGAAGCAGCTGGTCCCGGCTGTACCCAACGATCTTCTAGCTTAGGGAGACTTCGCTTCTCCCAGAAGGCACCTGGAATATGCAAATTAGCCTCCTGAAGCTTGAATCCCTGGTTTGGTGATGCTTTCGAAGCAGCTGGTCCCGGCTGTACCCAACGATCTTCTAGCTTAGGGAGACTTCGCTTCTCCCAGAAGGCACCTGGAATATGCAAATTAGCCTCCTGAAGCTTGAATCCCTGGTTTGGTGATGCTTTCGAAGCAGCTGGTCCCGGCTGTACCCAACGATCTTCTAGCTTAGGGAGACTTCGCTTCTCCCAGAAGGCACCTGGAATATGCAAATTAGCCTCCTGAAGCTTGAATCCCTGGTTTGGTGATGCTTTCGAAGCAGCTGGTCCCGGCTGTACCCAACGATCTTCTAGCTTAGGGAGACTTCGCTTCTCCCAGAAGGCACCTGGAATATGCAAATTAGCCTCCTGAAGCTTGAATCCCTGGTTTGGTGATGCTTTCGAAGCAGCTGGTCCCGGCTGTACCCAACGATCTTCTAGCTTAGGGAGACTTCGCTTCTCCCAGAAGGCACCTGGAATATGCAAATTAGCCTCCTGAAGCTTGAATCCCTGGTTTGGTGATGCTTTCGAAGCAGCTGGTCCCGGCTGTACCCAACGATCTTCTAGCTTAGGGAGACTTCGCTTCTCCCAGAAGGCACCTGGAATATGCAAATTAGCCTCCTGAAGCTTGAATCCCTGGTTTGGTGATGCTTTCGAAGCAGCTGGTCCCGGCTGTACCCAACGATCTTCTAGCTTAGGGAGACTTCGCTTCTCCCAGAAGGCACCTGGAATATGCAAATTAGCCTCCTGAAGCTTGAATCCCTGGTTTGGTGATGCTTTCGAAGCAGCTGGTCCCGGCTGTACCCAACGATCTTCTAGCTTAGGGAGACTTCGCTTCTCCCAGAAGGCACCTGGAATATGCAAATTAGCCTCCTGAAGCTTGAATCCCTGGTTTGGTGATGCTTTCGAAGCAGCTGGTCCCGGCTGTACCCAACGATCTTCTAGCTTAGGGAGACTTCGCTTCTCCCAGAAGGCACCTGGAATATGCAAATTAGCCTCCTGAAGCTTGAATCCCTGGTTTGGTGATGCTTTCGAAGCAGCTGGTCCCGGCTGTACCCAACGATCTTCTAGCTTAGGGAGACTTCGCTTCTCCCAGAAGGCACCTGGAATATGCAAATTAGCCTCCTGAAGCTTGAATCCCTGGTTTGGTGATGCTTTCGAAGCAGCTGGTCCCGGCTGTACCCAACGATCTTCTAGCTTAGGGAGACTTCGCTTCTCCCAGAAGGCACCTGGAATATGCAAATTAGCCTCCTGAAGCTTGAATCCCTGGTTTGGTGATGCTTTCGAAGCAGCTGGTCCCGGCTGTACCCAACGATCTTCTAGCTTAGGGAGACTTCGCTTCTCCCAGAAGGCACCTGGAATATGCAAATTAGCCTCCTGAAGCTTGAATCCCTGGTTTGGTGATGCTTTCGAAGCAGCTGGTCCCGGCTGTACCCAACGATCTTCTAGCTTAGGGAGACTTCGCTTCTCCCAGAAGGCACCTGGAATATGCAAATTAGCCTCCTGAAGCTTGAATCCCTGGTTTGGTGATGCTTTCGAAGCAGCTGGTCCCGGCTGTACCCAACGATCTTCTAGCTTAGGGAGACTTCGCTTCTCCCAGAAGGCACCTGGAATATGCAAATTAGCCTCCTGAAGCTTGAATCCCTGGTTTGGTGATGCTTTCGAAGCAGCTGGTCCCGGCTGTACCCAACGATCTTCTAGCTTAGGGAGACTTCGCTTCTCCCAGAAGGCACCTGGAATATGCAAATTAGCCTCCTGAAGCTTGAATCCCTGGTTTGGTGATGCTTTCGAAGCAGCTGGTCCCGGCTGTACCCAACGATCTTCTAGCTTAGGGAGACTTCGCTTCTCCCAGAAGGCACCTGGAATATGCAAATTAGCCTCCTGAAGCTTGAATCCCTGGTTTGGTGATGCTTTCGAAGCAGCTGGTCCCGGCTGTACCCAACGATCTTCTAGCTTAGGGAGACTTCGCTTCTCCCAGAAGGCACCTGGAATATGCAAATTAGCCTCCTGAAGCTTGAATCCCTGGTTTGGTGATGCTTTCGAAGCAGCTGGTCCCGGCTGTACCCAACGATCTTCTAGCTTAGGGAGACTTCGCTTCTCCCAGAAGGCACCTGGAATATGCAAATTAGCCTCCTGAAGCTTGAATCCCTGGTTTGGTGATGCTTTCGAAGCAGCTGGTCCCGGCTGTACCCAACGATCTTCTAGCTTAGGGAGACTTCGCTTCTCCCAGAAGGCACCTGGAATATGCAAATTAGCCTCCTGAAGCTTGAATCCCTGGTTTGGTGATGCTTTCGAAGCAGCTGGTCCCGGCTGTACCCAACGATCTTCTAGCTTAGGGAGACTTCGCTTCTCCCAGAAGGCACCTGGAATATGCAAATTAGCCTCCTGAAGCTTGAATCCCTGGTTTGGTGATGCTTTCGAAGCAGCTGGTCCCGGCTGTACCCAACGATCTTCTAGCTTAGGGAGACTTCGCTTCTCCCAGAAGGCACCTGGAATATGCAAATTAGCCTCCTGAAGCTTGAATCCCTGGTTTGGTGATGCTTTCGAAGCAGCTGGTCCCGGCTGTACCCAACGATCTTCTAGCTTAGGGAGACTTCGCTTCTCCCAGAAGGCACCTGGAATATGCAAATTAGCCTCCTGAAGCTTGAATCCCTGGTTGAGTCTGCCAAATGGTTGAATCCTAGAAAGGTTCGTTGGTCGCTGTTTTTCTCCCGTTTTGATTTTGTGGTTTCGTACCTTCCGGGCTCTAAGAATGTGAAGGTTGATGCCCTGTCAAGGAGTTTTGTGCCCGACTCTCCGGGTGTTCCTGAGTCGGCGGGTATTCTCAAAGAGGGGTTAATTTTGTCTGCCATCTCCCCTGATTTGCGGCGGGTGCTGCAAAAATTTCAGGCTGATAGACCTGACCGTTGCCCAGCGGAGAAACTGTTTGTCCCTGATAAATGGACTAGTAGAGTTATCTCTGAGGTTCATTGTTCGGTGTTGGCTGGTCATCCTGGAATATTTGGTACCAGTGTTTTGGTGGCTAGATCCTTTTGGTGGCCGTCTTTGTTGCGGGATGTGCGTTCTTTTGTGCAGTCCTGTGGGACTTGTGCTCGGGCTATGCCCTGCTGTTCTCGTGCCAGTGGGTTGCTTTTGCCCTTGCCGGTCCCGAAGAGGCCCTGGATGCATATTTCTATGGATTTAATTTCGGATCTCCCTGTCTCTCAAAAGATGTCGGTCATTTGGGTGGTTTGTGATCGCTTCTCTAAGACGGTCCATTTGGTACCCTTGTCTAAGTTGCCTTCCTCCTCTGATTTGGTGCCATTGTTTTTCCAGCATGTGGTTCGTTTACATGGCATTCCGGAGAACATCGTTTCGGACAGAGGTTCCCAGTTTGTTTCGAGGTTTTGGCGATCCTTTTGTGCTAGGATGGGCATTGATTTGTCTTTTTCCTCGGCTTTCCATCCTCAGACCAATGGCCAAACCGAACGAACTAATCAGACTTTGGAAACATATCTGAGATGCTTTGTTTCTGCTGATCAGGATGATTGGGTGTCCTTTTTGCCTTTGGCTGAGTTCGCCCTAAATAATCGGGCCGGCTCGGCTACTTTGGTTTCGCCGTTTTTCTGCAATTCTGGTTTCCATCCTCGTTTCTCTTCAGGGCAGGTTGAGTCTTCAGACTGTCCTGGTGTAGATACTGTGGTGGATAGGTTGCAGCAGATTTGGACTCATGTGGTGGACAATTTGACATTGTCCCAGGAGAAGGCTCAACGTTTCGCTAACCGCCGGCGCTGTGTGGGTCCCCGACTTCGTGTTGGGGATTTGGTTTGGTTGTCGTCTCGGTATGTTCCTATAAAGGTTTCCTCTCCTAAGTTTAAGCCTCGTTTCATTGGTCAGTATAAGATTTCTGAGGTTCTCAATCCTGTGTCATTTCGTTTGACCCTTCCAGCTTCTTTTGCCATCCATAATGTATTCCATAGGTCGTTGTTGCGGAGATACGTGGCGCCTGTGGTTCCATCCGTTGATCCTTCTGCCCCGGTGTTGGTTGAGGGGAAGTTGGAGTATGTGGTGGAGAAGATTTTGGATTCTCGTATTTCGAGACGGAAACTTCAGTACCTGGTCAAGTGGAAGGGTTATGGTCAGGAAGATAATTCCTGGGTCTTTGCCTCTGATGTTCATGCTGCCGATCTGGTTCGTGCCTTTCATTTGGCTCGTCCTGGTCAGCCTGGGGGCTCTGGTGAAGGTTCGGTGACCCCTCGTCAAGGGCGGGGGTACTGTTGTGAATTCTGTTGTCAAGCTCCCTCCTGTGGTCGTGAATGGCACTTCGGCTGGTTCTGTCCATGGGCTTCCTCTGGTGGTTGTGAGTGGGGCTGCGGCTTCTGAGTTTCCTTCCACAGGTGACGAGGTTAATTCGTTAGCTGGCTGCTCTATTTAACTCCACTTAGATCGTTCCTCCATGCCACCTGTCAATGTTCCAGTATTGGTCTAGTTCGCTCCTGGATCGTTCTTGTGACCTATCTTCCCAGCAGAAGCTAAGTTCCTGCTTGTTTGCTATTTTTCTGTCCAGCTTGCTATTTTGTTTTTTGCCTTGCTTGCTGGAAGCTCTGGGACGCAGAGGGAGCGCCTCTGCACCGTGAGTCGGTGCGGAGGGTCTTTTTGCGCCCTCTGCGTGGTCTTTTTGTAGTTTTTGTGCTGACCGCAAAGTTACCTTTCCTATCCTCTGTCTGTTCAGTAAGCCGGGCCTCACTTTGCTAAATCTATTTCATCTCTGTGTTTGTGGTTTTCATCTTTACTCGCGGTCGTTGTGTGTGGGGGGCTGCCTTTTCCTTTGGGGAGTTTCTCTGAGGCAGGGTAGGCTTTATTTTTCTGTCTTTGGGGCTGGCTGGTTCCTTGGGCTGTGTCGGGTTGCATAGGGAGCGTTGGGAGCAATCCATGGCTATTTCTAGTGTGTGTGATAGGATTAGGGATTGCAGTCAGCAGAGTTCACACGTCTCAGAGCTCGTCCTGTATTATTAGTAACTATCAGGTCATTCCGTGTGCTATTAACCACCAGGTCCATTGTTGTCCTGACCACCAGTTCATAACAGACGCCATAATTAGCATCACCATCCCGCTTCTCAGCATTCTGAAAAACTCTGATCACAATCAAAGAGGATGCATTGCAGGCGGAGCACGATGACATGGAGCAAGGAAACATACGGGGGGATTACACTCACCCCAGGCTCATGTCTTCTCAGCATGGATTGGTAGGCAATAAGGAGGAGGAGGAGAGGGACGAACAGGAGCTACTTTCATGTGTTATAGACTGTACTAGAAACACATCTGTATTAGCTTCTGTTCAGCGGTGATGGCCTGAAGACCGGGAGGAGGAAGAGGAGGATGAGAAGGAGGAGGACAGCATGGTCAGTCTTCCTGTTGGTGAGGACACGGAAGTCTTGCCTTTTAGCAGTCTGGCACGCATGGGTGACTTTATGTTGCGCTGCATTTCACTTGATCCTCGGATTAACAAAATTTTGAGTGACACTAATTACTGGATGCTGACACTTCTAGACCCATGCTACAAGGAGAACTTTCAATCTCTTCTGCCTGAGGCAGAGAGGTGTACAAAAATATTGCAGTACCACAGGGCTCTTGTAGCGGAATTACTTAGAAAATTCCCATGTGAGAACACTGGCAGCAGACAAAAAAGTTTGAAAACACAAAAGCGCACAGAGAGGTAAACAAATACTCTGTTGTAAAAAAGTAAATAAGCAAGTGCTAGTCAAAAAATGAAAAAATACAGGGTATTTAGTTAATACGTTTTTTTTACAAAAAAAAGTATGTTAAGCTGCTCCACCAATCGCCAAGGTATACCCATAATAGAGCAGTCCTGTCTAATGTATATAATCCCTATCTGATGTATTTAAAAACCTGATCATCTGTATAGTACCTGTATGAACAGGGCTCAGAGAGAAAATATCCACGTTGAACATGCGAGATGGAACAGCTACACTGCAAATTACCCACAAAGGAGTGGTGAACTCCCCAGTCTTGTAGAAACAAGAGAACAATTATAAAACCAAAAACACATGGGCCACCTGCATAGCGAACAAGTCTGTTGGAACCTGTTCACACCACCAAAGAACTTGAAAACACAAAAGCGCACAGAGAGGTCAAAAAATCCTCTGTTGTAAAAAAGTCACAGTAAATAAGCAAGTGCTGTTATAGACCGGTGAAGTTTGGTTAAGGGGGGCTGTGATGGCACTAGTCTATTTTTACAAAAGGTACCCCCCATTGGTGAAACCACATCATTGTTGGCAAACACTTCATAATCATAACATTTGTGTACCTTCAAGAGCTCACTTGAAAAGCTACTTTTTGTGTTGCCTGGTTGCTAACATTGGACACAATACACTTCATATAAATTTGATAAAACAATGCTGTTACTTTGCCTCAGTAGTTTAATAAAAATATAGCTTTGTCCACTATATTTGTTTCTCTCCTTGCGAGCCTTAACTTTGTTTGCCTCAAATGTACAAATGGAGAATATACAAATGGGGATTTATAAGCCTCCAAATCAACTAAAGAATGGCTTTACCAAAAGAAGATCAACGTTTTGAATTCAGCCAGAACTAGAGCTGAATCCAATAGAAAATCTGTGGTTTAATCTGGAGACACTATACACAGGAGGAGATGCCCTCAAAATCTGACAGATTTCGAGCACTATTTTCAAGAAAGAGTGGGCAAAAATTGCCAATTCTAGATGTGCTATACTGATAAAGGCCTACATAACAAACTAAAAGTTGTCATAATTTCAAAGGTTACTTAAAAAAAGTATTAGTTTAAGAATGTGAGTATATATGCAATCACATTATTTTAGTTCTTTATGTTTCTTTTTCCAGATGTCAGTTTATTTTTCAACTGAATTGTACAAATAGGTTATATTAAAGGTGGAAAAAGTTCTGAAACTAATTTTCGTATTGTGAACCTAGTCACTTCACATGGCCAAACCGTGAGTCAGGATAGTCATGGAGTCCAAGGTCAAAAGCCAGGAAGGTACATAATAAACAGAAGGAAGAGACAAAAGCATAGTCAAGTAAGGTTTCAAGGTCAGAATGCCAGGAGGATAGCGGATCAGAGCAGAAGGGGTTAAGCAGATGGTCAGAATGAGGTACAAGGTCAGGCAATGAAAGATCAACATACAGAATGCAAGTCACAAAGAAAACAAACCACACTTAGCTAAAAGTATATCTGGCAGAGGTCTGGGAGAAACAACTCAGATAAGTAGCCAAGCAGCCACCTGGGATAATGAAAACTTGGAGACAACCAGCACCTCGCAATCTCAAACTGGACAGCCGAGTTGTCATTCAACACATTGAAAGCTAAGCACACCACTGCACCAGACTGAAAAACTGACCTGTCAATCAAAGCACTAGATTGGATGGCTGAGATGTCAGTAGCTATACACACTGAGGGGTGGAAATGTTACACGTATGACTTCATAAACATGGCAAAAACATGTAATTTTAACAGGGTTGTGTAGACTTTTTAAATCCTCTGTATATCAAATTCTGACTAATTTTCCAAAAGGACTTTTTAGAAACCAAGGCAATAATAAATATTACAGGAAGGAAAAAAAATATCCAGCACTGGAAAAACAAGATGAATGTAAGTAAAACACCTGAAATAATAAATAAGCCAACATTGCACATCCTGATTATTAATTTAGCACATTTGATGATCATTCTGCACCATAAATATAAGAAGATAATTAATAATTACACCACCAATTACAATTTTTTTTACTGGATTTACAATCCTCAAAAAGCACTCAATAGCGGTATTCTGGTAAAGTCGTTCATAATTCTCTAATGGAAATTATGCACTCATTTGACAGTAGCTTTAGGCATTTAATAATTAATACAGTACTAATATGAAAGCAACATGCTTAGTCAATGTGATTTAAGTGTCTCATATGGGCTTCATTTTCCAAATGAGTAATATTAATGGAGAGAAAACCACACCAAGAATGTAAACAAATAATCTGCCGTCTGCCAAATCATAGCAATTACAAAGCCCTCCTTTTGTGGTTTGGAAAACGTCTCCTGTTATGTCTAGGGGATGTTTTGTCAGTGCAGGAGGAAGAAAATCCACTCGTGCATTCTCTCCTTTTCCCTTTGCGTAGCCCAGGATCTCCTTACATTTGAAATAACACTAATATAACCCCTATATTCCATTAGACATACAACAACCAGCAGCTGTTACCAGCGTCAATGGCTCTAGACTGAATTTTACAGCAGATTGAGCTGTATGGAAGGGAAAGTTTTTGAATCATTTTAGTGTTCTGGAATTACATTTTAATTGTTTTGACTACTCGTGAAGGAAATCGCTGTAAAAATATATCCAAATGATAATCAAAACATGCAATAAATCAGCGATGGTAAGATGGACCCACCCAAAAGGTAACCTAGATTCACTTCACTAACAAGGATTGCTCTGTTATCCAGTTACTTCTGTCAAGTACTGTGCTTTTAAACGTTACTTTCTTTCCTTTTCGCCTGGAGGGGATAGGCCAACACTCAGAGCAGCTGTAACAAGATAATCACTTTCTTAAGCGCTCGGGGATTTAGTGTACTGATCACTTCTTATATCTGGCACAAGGAAGGAACTTATGACAATGATGGAATGAAGAGGAGAACATGGCATGTTTTTCCTCTTATATTATATTTTGACTGTTTTTTTATATTAAATATATTTTCAATCAGGGTGTACTTCTTAGGCCGGTGTCTCACTTGCAAGTATAATGCGAGAAAGGCGCGAGAGTCTCTCACATCAATTCCTGGCACTTCCGCCGGTGGTTCAGACCGGAGCGTTCAGCTGCATAGAAATACATGCAGCTACACACTCCTGTCCCTAGTGCCGGCGGCAGTGTCGGGTATTGATGCAAGAGACTCACGCGAGTTTCTCGCATTGCACTCGCAAGTGTGACCCCGGCCTTAATAAGATTTATGCAAGCTAACAGTATGAAATACCTTGTGCAAAGTTACATGTGCAAACTGTAAAAGATTGAACACCATTTTAAAAAGAAAAAAGTAGGGCCCAGACTAATGATTGATTCAAATTGAATGAATTGGAGGAAAAATACGCTAAAAATATTCTCTCTAAAAAGCACAAGCTCTCTGTACAAACTACCTTTTACACTGATTTTTACATAGCAAAAAGAATGCATACTCCTCTTCCAGGAGAGCCCTTTACTGTCTACCTATAACTCTACCAAGTTCATAAAAATATAAAAACAATAATTTTTATCTGAAGGGTAAAAACTGTAAAGGGGTAGTCCTAAACTAACATTTATTTTAATCCTAGATGCCTGTCTATTTAATGTCATCATAATCTTCTCTACTTTCTAATACAGTGGGTACGGAAAGTATTCATGCCTCTCTAAATTTTTCACTCTTTGTTTCATTGCAGCCATTTGGTAAATTCAAAAAAAATCATTTTTTTCTTATTAAAGTACAATCTGCACCCCATTTTGACTGAAAAAAACAGAAATGTAGTAATTTTGCCAAGTTTATTAAAAAAGAAAAACTGAAATATCACATGGTCATAAGTATTCAGACCCTTTTCTCAATATTGAGTAGAAGCACCCTTTTGAGCTAGTAAAGCCATGAGTCTTCTTGGGAATGATACAAGTTTTTCACACCTTGATTTGGAGATCCTCTGACATTCTTCCAGGCAGATCCTCTCCAGTTCCATCAGGTTGGATGGTGAACATTGGTGGACAGCCATTTTCAGGTCTCTCCAGAGATGCACAATTGGGTTTAGGTCAGGGCTCTGGTTGGGCCAGTCAAGAATAGTCACAGAGTTGTTCTGAAGCCACTCCTTTGTTATTTTAGCTGTGTGCTTAGGGTCATTGTCTTGTTGGAAGGTGAACCTTCAGCCAAATCTGAGGCCCAGAGCACTCTGGAAGAGGTTTACATCCAGGATATCTCTGTACTTGGCCGCATTCATGTTTCTTTTAATGACAACCAGTCGTCCTGTCCCTGCAGCTGAAAAACACTCCCACTGCAGTATATCCACTTTGTAATAATTTGAATCTCACTTTTTTGGGGGGGAGACTAAACCAAACCTCAGGCTCTGTACATAAAACAAGACAATGTAAGTGGTAGAAAGTGACTGGCTGATATACCACAAGCTAACAGGACAGAAATATATCCACTTTGTGATAATTTGAATCTCACTTTTTGGGTGGGAGACTAAACCAAAACTCAGGCCCTTTGCATAAAACATCACAATTTAAGTGGCAGAAAGTGGCTGGCTGATATACCACAAACTAACAGGACTGAAATATATCCACTTTGTGATAATTTGAGTCTCACTTATTTTTTTGGAAGACTAAACCAAACCTCATGCCCTGTGCATAAAACAACACAATGAAAGTGGCAGAAAGTGGCTGGCTGATATACCACAAACTATCAGGACTGAAATATATCCACTCTGTGATAATTTGAATCTCACTTTTTTCGGGGGGAGACTAAACCAAACCTCAGGCCCTGTGCATAAAACAACATAATGAAAGTGGCAGAAAGTGGCTGGCTGATATACCACAAACTAACAGGACTGAAATATATCCACTTTGTGATAATTTGAATCTCACTTTTTTGGGGGGAGACTAAACCAAACCTCAGGCCCTGTGCATAAAAGAACACAATGTAAGTGGCAGAAAGTAGCTGGAAGATATATGAAAAAATACAAGGACTGTAGTACAATTTCAATCTTCCTAAAATGATCTCAGGACAAGTATGGCAGCAATAAAAAGGACTGCTGCACACAAAAGTTTGGACAAATAAACAAAATAACTGTGCAGAAATGAGCAACAGGATTTTTGCTTTTAAAAAAGCAGTTGGTTTGCACAGCAGTGTGCAAACAGCAATGCAGCTATCAGGGAGCCTTATAAGGCAACCTAATAAGCTACAGAGCTGATGCACAAAAATATAGCCTCCACTGTCCCTGCAAAAAAATGGTAGTGTTGGACAGTGGAAATCGCTACAGCAGTTTCGGGGCTTAATCTTCCCTCCCTAACTATATCCCTTCTTCTGATGAAGCTGCGGCAACCTCTCCCTATGCTACGATCGGCAGAAGTAAGATGGCGGTCGGCGTACACGCCCCTTTATAGCCCCTGTGACGCCGCAGAAAGCAAGCCAATCACTGTCATGCCCTTCTCTAAGATGGTGGGGACCGAGACCTATGTCACCACGCTGCCCACACTTTGCGTCCTCCTTCATTGGCTGAAAAATGGCGCTGAACGCATCATATGAAACGCGACTTTGGCGCGAAGATCGCTGACCTCATGGCCGATCCCACACTAGGATCGGGTCGGGTTTCATGAAACCCGACTTTGCCGAAAGTCGGCGATTTTTGAATTTGTCCGATCTGTTTCGTTCAACCCTAATGATCAGCATTACTATACCACTTACATACTTGCTGGAAAAACAATTCAGGCCATGATGGATGAGGGGGTGGTACAGGAGGAAGAGGAGCAGGAGGAGGAGCAGAGCTGATTCACACCATTATCAGGCCTGTTATCCACACATAAACCAATGACACCCGATAATAGTTCCGAGTCAAGAAGTGTTTTCAATAAAAAATAAAAAACATTCTTTAATATGATGAAGAATAAAATCAATTATAAAGTACATGGTGCCTCAAGTCAATTTATACAGTTGTGTTAAAAATTTTACATACCTGGCAGAATTTTTACTTTCTTGGCCTTTTCTAAGAGAATATGTATGATAATGCCAAAACTCTTCCTCCACTCATGGTTAGTGGTTGGATGAAGCCATTTATTGTCAAACTACTGTGTTTTTTCTTTTAAAATCATAATGACAACCCAAAACATCCAAATGACCCTGATCAAACGTTTACATACCCCATTTATTAATTCCGTGTATTGCCCCCTCTAACATCAATGACAACTTGAAATATTTTGTGGTAGTTGTGGATGAGGTTCTTTATGTTCTCAGATGGTAAAGCTGCCCACTTTTCTTTGAAAAAAGCCTCCAGTTCCTGTAAATTCCTGGGCTGTCTAGCATGGACTGCGCGCTTGAGATCTCCCCAGAGTGGCTGTTAGGCATCGGGATTCTCCCGCTGTGTGGGATGGATCTCAGGCATTTTCTGGTGCGTGGTCTCCCAGTCATGCCTGACCGCTGCAGTAGCTTCTCAGCACAGACTTCGGTCCCAGCATCTTGCTCAGGCTCATGGTATACATTTGGTTACTGTTGGCTCTCCATCCAAGTCTAAGGTAACCAGTGATATGCAGGTACGGCCTTGTGCTCTGAAGTCTAAGTCCAGAGATCACCTAAGGCTAGGTTCCCATTGCGTTAATGGGACAGTGCTAACGGACAGCGTTGCACGGCGAAATGAACGACGTGCAACGCGTCCGTTAGCGCACCCATTGGCAGCAATGTTAACGCACATCAATAGCGTGTGCCATTTTCGGCATGCGCTAGCGATGTGCCGTTCTTTTGTGATGCGCCTCGGACGCTGCTTGCAGCGTCCAAGGCGCGCCCGAGGTCCATTCCCCGCTCTCACAGATCGGGGATCTGCGCTAGTGGGGATGTTAAATGCGACCCCAAAAAATACATTGCGTTAGCGCAATCTGCTATGCGCTAAACGGATTGCCCTAACGCAATGGGAACCTAGCCTTACTGAGCATGTCCGTTATGTGGCGTCTTCTCTTTGGTGGCCGGACATTAGCTGCTCTGATGATGTGACAGCTCCGGATTGTCCCGCTGGCGATGTCTCGGCTGACAGGGCGTGAGTGTTTGGGGAGGAGCCTAGCATATAAAAGGTTCTCAGCGGCGCACGCGAATGCATTAGTGTCATTTATGTTTGGTGTGTGTGTGTTAGGGCTCAAGTTCCCACCTCTATACAGGGGAAATCTCAATCCATCTCCGCTGTGGTCTCTCATTCTTCTCCAGCCGCAGTAGAGCCTGCTCAGCGGAGACATCGGTCCCAGCATCTGGCTCCGGCAGATACTCTGTGTCTGGCTTCTGCTGTTTTTCCAGGCTCTGCCATTATAGCTAGTACTGGTCAGCGGTGAGGACTCGCTTCTGGGACTAAGTCCTGCTTTCTCCCTTCTGAGCAAAGGAAGACCTCTCATTGGAGGTCAGGGGTCACATGTTCAGGTCCTGAAGCAACTCCCATTGGTCCTCTAGGAAGGTCCTGAAGTTGCTGCAACTATAAAAGGTTCGCATGGCCGCACGGGCATGTGCTAGTATCAATCTTTGTCATGAGCTTTGCGCCAGTGTGGTCATGTATGCTTGTGGCCAGGGCCCGGCTGAAATAAGAAACTAGAATATCGGCACCTCCGGTGAGGAGTTTGTTTGCATGTATTCAGGGCCCAGCTGAAATAAGCCTCTAGAATACCGGCACCTCCAGTGAGGAATTGGTTGTGTGCTTCTCTGACTGCTATCAGCTCAGCAGTTAGCTGTGTACTCCTGTGAGCTTAACAAGACACAGTGCTTTTCTATCACGGCGACTCTGAAGTAACAGAGCTCGCTTATATAGTGCCATATAGTGCCCTTTGCTAGCAGTAGGTTCTCCTCCTGCACGGTGGACCCCAGGCTGCAAATGCACCAATAATAACATCTATATTTACTCTGTGCGTTCCGCCAGCCCTAACATAAAACTAGCGCCAGGGTCTGGCTAGTAAATGGCGGAACAACAGCAATGTTTGTGGTGCATCCAGCAGCTGGAGGGTAGATTGTCGGCTCTCGAGCGCTCAATCTCAGCAGTGGATGTTACCGCAGTTGCTGTACAGACTGCTAGTATGGCTGCGGCAACCTTGTCCACTGCCACCCCTGTCCCAACTCTTTCTCGCCTCCCGCTGCCAGAGAAATGTCTGGAGATAATAAATCTTGTAGGGGTTTCGTAAGCCAGTGGTCTATACATCTCGAGTTTCTGTCCACACGTTTCCCCGCAGAGCGGGCAAAGGTGGGATTTATAGTGTCTCTCCTGTCAGACAGGGCGTTGGAGTGGGCTACGCTGCTGTGGGAGCGTGGCGATCATGTGGGGAAGAGTGCTCCGCTGTTCCTGAGCACACTGAAATATGTCTTTTTAGGACCTCGAGTCACCCATGATATGGCGCTCCAACTGTTGGCATTGACTCAGGGCTCGTCCTTGGTCAGCAATTTTGCCGTCCACTTCTGCTCCCTAGCATCTGAGCTGGAGTGGTCAGATAAAGCCCTTATCCCTATATTTTGTAGGGGGCTGGCTGACCACGTGAAGGACGCTCTGGCCGCTAGGGAGATTCCCGCCACACTAGAGGAGTTAATAACTGTATCCACTCGTATTGACCCCCGTTTTCACAAGCGGAGGTTAGAGCGAGCCCAGTGTAGGCAGAGGTTTCGGCTGGCTCCCATCTTCACCAAACCTTTGGAATCTCCGGTCCTGGTCCCTGAGTCACATGAGGCCATGGAAGTGTCATGAGCTGGATCTAAGTCACGGACCACTCGTGCACTCATGGTCTGTCATGTTTGCCAGCAGTCAGGACATCTTGCCACCAGATGTTCCCAGCGGTCGAGGAAAAGTCAGCGTCTAGTGGTAGTAAGTGGAGGTACACTAGATACAGCAACGTTTGCCTCCAAATTGTTCTTTAAGGGGACAATTACTATAGGCTCATTCTCCCACTTTTGCTTTTTTACTTAGTTATGGCTCGCCCCCACGTAAGGGCCATGGGGTACTCGGTACCGGGTCCTTCAGTTCCCTCAGCGAGGATGTCACAGTGGCCCGACCCGGACCGTGGCCCTATGAGGGGCGCCCAATAAAAGGACTAGTTCGTAGATAACGGTTGTGTTCGTGACGCCACCCGTAGTATTCGGTCAGGGTGACCGACGCTGCTTAGGGGTCCGCTGGGGTGATGGAATGGCAGCTAGATGGTATACCTTCCCACAGGTGAAGTATATCCCCAGGGCTTCCCAAAAGTGTAAATGGTGATTGTGGATGGTGCAAGGCGCGGTGAATAACGAGGACACAATGGGTGCTGTCTCTTTACTGGAGGCTTCAGCATCCACAGTCCAGAGTGCTGGATAACTGGGTAGGCCGGGTCCAGCCTGTCTGATGGCAAATACAGAGTCCCCCTATCCAGGTGGAAATCAGTAGCCTTCCCCTTACGCACAGTAACGTAGTAGGTCCCTACTTGCATTACCTACCATAAGGTCCTCACTCTTGTTACTTCTCTCTCTCTGTCCCCCAGATGGATAGGACATAACCCGTATGACGGTGGTGGCCTGAGGCTATTTTATAGGGACCCTAGGGATGCCCCTCCTCCGCGTTGCCACCTTGCCTGCTTAGGTGTTTAGGTCAGACAGCCAACTTGGAATCAACTGCCCTGCCGGTCTCTGAAGTAAAGCGTAGAGTCTATTACTCCCTCGGTGTTCTGGCCACCGGATCTGCGCTCAGATGGAGGCAGCCTGCTTCTAGCTGGTCTCCCACTGTTGTTTCACTCCTGTTGCTATGACTTCTGTGCTCACTCACTATGGGACACTTCCTTTCTGTTCCTTTCTAAGGAGGCTGCTGCATGGGTTGCAGGCGCAGCTCCATGTCCTTCTTTCCTCCTGAGCCACTGATATTCTTTCTTGTTCCTCTGTCTGCCTGACAGGAATTCCCTGGGCCGAGCCCAGTCTGCTTCTCTCCCTCTCCTCCTCCTGGCTCCAACTCCAACTGTCTCACTCTGACTGACTTCCTAACCAACCCACCAGTTTTACCCTTTGTGAGGAGTGGCCTAGTACATAGAACCCTTAGCTCCCCCTGGTGGACCGGCATGGGAAGTGTGTGTGTGGCTGTGATACCTGACAGGATGAACTCCTTCGGTGCCATCAGACGCAACATGACCAGGACTCTGGGGCGCTGCAGTTACATCAGGGTTTTTGCTTACTTTTTTCTCTTGTAGGTTTTAATCATTCTCCCACTTGGTAGAGCTCTGCGTGGATTCTGGGGCGGAGGGCAATTTAATGTCTTCTGCCTTCGCCCAACGTCACACAATTCCCCTGGTAATGCTAGCTCAACCAGTTATTGTACGAGTGGTGAATGGGTCGACACTGCCCTCTCAGATAACACACCAGACCATCCCTTTCTCTCTGTCCATGTCGCCATCTCATCAGGAGATAAAATCTCTGCTTGTCATTCCTGAGGGAATTGATGAGGTCCTGTTAGGGATACCTTGGCTACGGTACCACTCTCCTCATATTGAGTGGTCCACAGGCAGAATTTTGGGATGGGGTGAATCTTGTGGAGGTAGATGTCAGAGGGAAAGCTGTTATGCTGTGCTATCAGGCAACACAGTGTGCAGTAATCAGCGCACATACAGTGATATGGCAATAACCCAAAAACAATAGAACAAGCTCTGAGACGTGGAATCTCTGCAGACTGCAATACCTGAACCTATCCTCACACAACTAAAAGCAGCAGTGGATTGCGCCTAACACTACCTATGCAACTCGGCACTGCCTGAGGAGCTGACTAGCCTGAAGATAGAAATATAAGCCTGACTTGCCTCAGAGAAATACCCCAAAGGAATAGGCAGCCCCCCACATATAATGACTGTTAGCAAGATGAAAAGACAAAACGTAGGAATGAAATAGATTCAGCAAAGTGAGGCCCGATATTCTAGACAGAGCGAGGATAGCAAAGAGAACTATGCAGTCTACAAAAAACCCTAAAGCAGAACCACGCAAAGGGGGGCAAAAAGACCCACCGTGCCGAACTAACGGCACGGCGGTGCACCCTTTGCGTCTCAGAGCTTCCAGCAAAAGAGAATAGCACAGCTGGACAGAAAAAACGGAAACAAAAACAAAGTAACACTTATCTAGCAGAGCAGCAGGCCACAGGAAAGATGCAGAAGCTCAGATCCAACACTGGAACATTGACAAGGAGCAAGGAAGACAGACTCAGGTGGAGTTAAATAGCAAGGCAGCCAACGAGCTCACCAAAACACCTGAGGGAGGAAGCCCAGAGGCTGCAATACCACTTGTGACCACAGGAGTGAATTCAGCCACAGAATTCACAACAGTACCCCCCCCTTGAGGAGGGGTCACTGAACCCTCACCAGAACCCCCAGGCCGACCAGGATGAGCCACATGAAAGGCACGAACAAGATCTGGGGCATGGACATCAGAGGCAAAAACCCAGGAATTATCCTCCTGAGCATAACCCTTCCATTTGACCAGATACTGGAGTTTCCGTCTAGAGACACGAGAATCCAAAATTTTCTCCACAATATACTCCAATTCCCCCTCCACCAAAACAGGGGCAGGAGGCTCCACAGATGGAACCATAGGTGCCACGTATCTTCTCAACAACGACCTATGGAATACATTATGTATGGAAAAGGAGTCTGGGAGGGTCAGACGAAAAGACACCGGATTGAGAATCTCAGAAATCCTATACGGACCAATAAAACGAGGTTTAAATTTAGGAGAGGAAACCTTCATAGGAATATGATGAGAAGATAACCAAACCAGATCCCCAACACGAAGTCGGGGACCCACACGGCGTCTACGATTAGCGAAAAGCTGAGCCTTCTCCTGGGACAAGGTCAAATTGTCCACCACCTGAGTCCAGATCTGCTGCAACCTGTCCACCACAGAATCCACACCAGGACAGTCCGAAGACTCAACCTGTCCTGAAGAGAAACGAGGATGGAACCCAGAATTGCAGAAAAATGGAGAGACCAAGGTAGCCGAGCTGGCCCGATTATTAAGGGCGAACTCAGCCAACGGCAAAAATGACACCCAATCATCCTGGTCAGCAGAAACAAAACATCTCAGATATGTTTCCAAGGTCTGATTGGTTCGTTCGGTCTGGCCATTAGTCTGAGGATGGAAGGCCGAGGAAAAAGATAGGTCAATGCCCATCCTACCACAAAAGGCTCGCCAGAACCTCGAGACAAACTGGGAACCTCTGTCAGAAACAATATTCTCAGGAATGCCATGCAAACGAACCACATGCTGGAAGAACAAAGGCACCAAATCAGAGGAGGAAGGCAATTTAACCAAGGGCACCAGATGGACCATTTTAGAAAAGCGATCACAGACCATCCAAATGACCGACATCTTTTGAGAAACGGGAAGGTCAGAAATGAAATCCATCGAAATATGTGTCCAAGGCCTCTTCGGGACCGGCAAGGGCAAAAGCAACCCACTGGCACGTGAACAGCAGGGCTTAGCCCTAGCACAAATCCCACAGGACTGCACAAAAGCACGCACATCCCGTGACAGAGATGGCCACCAGAAGGATCTAGTCACTAACTCTCTGGTACCAAAGATTCCTGGATGACCAGCCAGCACCGAACAATGAAGTTCAGAGATAACTTTACTAGTCCACCTATCAGGGACGAACAGTTTCTCGGCCGGACAACGATCAGGTTTATTAGCCTGAAATTTCTGCAACACTCTCCGCAAATCAGGAGAGATGGCAGACACAATGACTCCTTCCTTGAGGATACTCGCCGGCTCAGATAACCCCGGAGAGTCGGGCACAAAACTCCTAGACAGAGCATCCGCCTTCACATTTTTAGAGCCCGGAAGGTACGAAATCACAAAATCAAAACGAGCAAAAAATAACGACCAACGGGCCTGTCTAGGATTCAAGCGCTTGGCAGACTCGAGATAAGTAAGATTCTTATGATCAGTCAATACCACCACGCGATGCTTAGCTCCCTCAAGCCAATGACGCCACTCCTCGAATGCCCACTTCATGGCCAGCAACTCTCGGTTGCCCACATCATAATTACGCTCAGCAGCAGAAAATTTCCTGGAAAAGAAAGCACATGGTTTCAACACTGAGCAACCAGAACCTCTCTGTGACAAAACCGCCCCTGCTCCAATCTCAGAAGCATCAACCTCGACCTGGAACGGAAGAGAAACATCTGGTTGACACAACACAGGGGCACAGCAAAAATGACGCTTCAACTCCTGAAAAGCTTCCACGGCAGCAGAAGACCAATTAACCAAATCAGCACCCTTCTTGGTCAAATCGGTCAATGGTCTGGCAATGCTAGAAAAATTACAGATGAAGCGACGATAAAAATTAGCAAAGCCCAGGAATTTCTGCAGACTTTTCAGAGATGTCGGCTGAGTCCAATCCTGGATGGCCTGGACCTTAACCGGATCCATCTCGATAGTAGAAGGGGAAAAGATGAACCCCAAAAATGAAACTTTCTGCACACCGAAGAGACACTTTGATCCCTTCACGAACAAGGAATTAGCACGCAGTACCTGGAAAACCATTCTGACTTGCTTCACATGAGACTCCCAATCATCAGAGAAGATCAATATGTCATCCAAGTAAACAATCAGGAATTTATCCAGATACTCACGGAAAATGTCATGCATAAAAGACTGAAAAACAGATGGAGCATTGGCAAGTCCGAACGGCATCACTAGATACTCAAAATGACCCTCGGGCGTATTAAATGCCGTTTTCCATTCATCTCCCTGCCTGATTCTCACCAGATTATACGCACCACGAAGATCAATCTTAGTAAACCAACTAGCCCCCTTAATCCGAGCAAACAAGTCAGATATCAATGGCAAGGGATACTGAAACTTAACAGTGATCTTATTAAGAAGGCGGTAATCAATACACGGTCTTAGCGAACCATCCTTTTTGGCTACAAAAAAGAACCCTGCTCCCAATGGTGATGACGATGGGCGAATATGTCCCTTCTCCAGGGATTCTTTCACATAACTGCGCATAGCGGTGTGTTCAGGCACGGACAAATTAAATAAACGACCCTTAGGGAATTTACTACCAGGAATCAAATTGATAGCACAATCACAATTCCTATGCGGAGGTAGGGCATCAGACTTGGGCTCTTCAAATACATCCTGAAAGTCAGACAAGAACTCTGGGATGTCAGAAGGAATGGATGACGAAATAGACAAAAATGGAACATCACCATGTACTCCCTGACAACCCCAGCTGGTTACCGACATAGAGTTCCAATCTAATACTGGATTATGGGTTTGTAGCCATGGCAACCCCAACACGACCACATCATGCAGATTATGCAGTACCAGAAAGCGAATAACTTCCTGATGTGCAGGAGCCATGCACATGGTCAGCTGGGCCCAGTACTGAGGCTTATTCTTGGCCAAAGGTGTAGCATCAATTCCTCTCAACGGAATAGGACACCGCAAAGGCTCCAAGAAAAATCCACAACGTTTAGCATAATCCAAATCCATCAGATTCAGGGCAGCGCCTGAATCCACAAACGCCATGACAGAATATGATGACAAAGAGCATATCAAGGTAATGGACAGAAGGAATTTGGACTGTACAGTACCAATGACGGCAGAGCTATCGAACCGCCTAGTGCGCTTAGGACAATTAGAAATAGCATGAGTGGAATCACCACAGTAGAAACACAGCCTGTTCAGACGTCTGTGTTCTTGCCGTTCAACTTTAGTCATAGTCCTGTCGCACTGCATAGGCTCAGGTTTACTCTCAGACAATACCGCCAGATGGTGCACAGATTTACGCTCGCGCAAGTGACGACCGATCTGAATGGCCAAGGACATAGACTCATTCAAACCAGCAGGCATAGGAAATCCCACCATGACATCCTTAAGAGCTTCAGAGAGACCCTTTCTGAACCAAGCCGCCAGTGCAGATTCATTCCACAGAGTGAGTACTGACCACTTCCTAAATTTCTGACAATATACTTCTACATCATCCTGACCCTGGCATAAAGCCAGCAAATTTTTCTCAGCCTGATCCACTGAATTAGGCTCATCGTAAAGCAATCCAAGCGCCTGGAAAAACGCATCAACATTACTCAATGCAGGGTCTCCTGGCGCAAGAGAAAACGCCCAGTCCTGTGGGTCGCCGCGCAAAAAAGAAATAATAATCAAAACCTGTTGAATAGGATTACCAGAAGAATGAGGTTTCAAGGCCAGAAATAGCTTACAATTATTTTTGAAGCTCAGGAACTTAGTTCTGTCACCAAAAAACAAATCAGGAATAGGAATTCTTGGTTCTAGCATAGATTTCTGATCAATTGTATCTTGAATCTTTTGTACATTTATAACGAGATCATCCATTGAGGAGCACAGAGCCTGAATATCCATGTCCACAGCTGTGTCCTGAAGCACTCTAATGTCTAGGGGAAAAAAAAAAAAAAAAACTGAAGACAGAGCTGAGGAAAAAAAAAATGATGTCAGGACTTCTTTTTTCCCTCTATTGAGAATCATTGGTTTGGCTCCTTGTACTGTTATGCTGTGCTATCAGGCAACACAGTGTGCAGTAATCAGCGCACATACAGTGATATGGCAATAACCCAAAAACAATAGAACAAGCTCTGAGACGTGGAATCTCTGCAGACTGCAATACCTGAACCTATCCTCACACAACTAAAAGCAGCAGTGGATTGCGCCTAACACTACCTATGCAACTCGGCACTGCCTGAGGAGCTGACTAGCCTGAAGATAGAAATATAAGCCTGACTTGCCTCAGAGAAATACCCCAAAGGAATAGGCAGCCCCCCACATATAATGACTGTTAGCAAGATGAAAAGACAAAACGTAGGAATGAAATAGATTCAGCAAAGTGAGGCCCGATATTCTAGACAGAGCGAGGATAGCAAAGAGAACTATGCAGTCTACAAAAAACCCTAAAGCAGAACCACGCAAAGGGGGGCAAAAAGACCCACCGTGCTGAACTAACGGCACGGCGGTGCACCCTTTGCGTCTCAGAGCTTCCAGCAAAAGAGAATAGCACAGCTGGACAGAAAAAACGGAAACAAAAACAAAGTAACACTTATCTAGCAGAGCAGCAGGCCACAGGAAAGATGCAGAAGCTCAGATCCAACACTGGAACATTGACAAGGAGCAAGGAAGACAGACTCAGGTGGAGTTAAATAGCAAGGCAGCCAACGAGCTCACCAAAACACCTGAGGGAGGAAGCCCAGAGGCTGCAATACCACTTGTGACCACAGGAGTGAATTCAGCCACAGAATTCACAACAGAAAGCGTTCAGGTTGCTACTACTGAGGTACCCGCAGATCTATCCTCTCTCCCCAAGCAATATTGGCCCTATGCGGAGGTGTTCTCCAAAAGGGCTTCGGAAACCCTTCCATCTCACCGTCCCTATGACTGTCCTATTGACCTCTTGCCTGGTGCTGAGCCTCCCTGGGGTCGAGTCTATCCGTTATCTCTCCCGGAGACAGAGGCAATGTCTCAGTACATCCTGGAAAATCTGGCAAGAGGATTCATTAGGAAGTCAGTGTCACCTGCAGGGGCTTGGTTCTTCTTCGTGCAGAAGAAGAACGGGGAACTACGTCCATGCATAGACTACAGGGATCTTAACGCCATCACCATTAAGAATAAGTATCCCCCTGCCTGATATCTGAGCTTTTTGATAGGCTTCAGGGAGCAAGAGTATTTATTAAGCTAGATCTGCGGGGTGCTTACAACCTGATTCGCATCCGTGAGGGGGACGAATGGAAGACGGCTTTTAACACCAGGGATGGGCACTATGAATACCTAGTGATGCCCTTTGGACTCTGTAATGCCCCAGCCATTTTCTAAGACTTTGTAAACGATATCTTCCGGGATATGCTTTCCACCTTGGTTGTAGTCTAGCTAGATGATATTCTCATCTACTCTCCAGATATTGACTCCCACCAGAGAGATATTTGCAAAGTCTTCGACCTCTTACGAGCTAATTCCCTCTATGCCAAGTTGGAGAAATGTGTGTTTGAGCAGGAGTCTTTACTAGTGTTGAGCGATACCGTCCGATACTTGAAAGTATCGGTATCGGATAGTATCGGCCGATACCCGAAAAATATCGGATATCGCCGATACCGATATCCGATACCAATACAAGTCAATGGGACATCAAGTATCGGAATGTATCCTCATGGATCCCAGGGTCTGAAGGAGAGGAAACTCTCCTTCAGGCCCTGGGATCCATATTAAAGTGTAAAATAAAGAATTAAAATAAAAAATATTGTTATATTCACCTCTCCGGCGGCCCCTGGACATCAGCGGGAGGATCCGGCGTCCGGCACGGCTTCTTTCTTCAAAATGCGCGCCTTCAGGACCTGTGGAATGACGTCCCGGCTTCTGATTGGTCGCGTGCCGCCCATGTGACCGCCACGCGACCAATCAGAAGCCGCGACGTCATTCCTCAGCTAAAGTCCTAGAATGAGCGCCTTCTAGGACCTGAGGAATGACGTCGCGGCTTCTGATTGGTCGCGTGGCGGTCACATGGGCGGCACGCGACCAATCAGAAGCCGGGACGTCATTCCACAGGTCCTGAAGGCGCGCATTTTGAAGAAAGAAGCCGTGCCGGACGCCGGATCCTCCCGCTGATGTCCAGGGGCCGCCGGAGAGGTGAATATAACAATATTTTTTATTTTAATTCTTTATTTTACACTTCCGATACCGATACCCGATATCACAAAAATATCGGATCTCGGTATCGGAATTCCGATACCGCAAGTATCGGCCGATACCCGATACTTGCGGTATCGGAATGCTCAACACTAGTCTTTACCTTTTCTAGGCTATATCATTTCCGCCCAGGGATTGGCTATGGATCCTGCCAAACTACAGGCTGTGATGGACTGGCAAGAACCCCATTCTCTTAAAGCAGTGCAATGCTTTATGGAGTTCATCAACTATTATCGCCAGTTCATTCCTCATTTCTCAACTCTGGTAGCTCCCTTGGTAGCCCTTACCAAGAAGGGAGCAAATCCCAAATTGTGGTTTGAGGAGGTCTCCAAGGCCTTCATTTCTATTAAGTCCCATTTTGCTAGAGCTCCCATCCTACATCGCCCCGATGTAGATAAGCCGTTTATAATGGAGGTGGATGCCCTTTCCGTTGCAGCTGGAGCAGTCCAATTTCAAAAGGATGCTCAAGGTTGGAAGCAAATTTGCTTCTTCTTTTCCAAGACCTTCACACCAGTGGAGAGGAATTATTCCATCGGGGACAGGGAGTTGCTAGCAATGAATTTGGCCTCCTCTGAGTGGAGACATCTTTTGGAGGTGGCTCGCTATCCTTTCCAAGTATTCACAGACCACAAGAATTTGGTTTACCTACAAACAGCCCAGCGGTTAAATTCTCGCCAGGCCAGATGGTCCTTGTTCTTCTCCCAGTTCCATTTCACCCTCCATTTCCTTTCCGGGCAGAAGAACATTCATGCCGACGCTCTCTCTCGCTCGACGCTCTCTCTCGCTCCGTTGTATCATCTGAGAAGGAGGAAGAGGAGCCTTGGCTTATTGTCCCTACTGAGAGTCTGAGAACTGTGGCCCCAGTTTCTCTAGAATCTGTGCCTCCAGGCAAGACTTTTGTACCATCCAGTCTGCGTCTGGAGGTTCTCTCTTGGGCTCACTTGTCCAGGGTGGGAGGTCATTTTGGGTCCAAAAGGACATCTGAGCTACTGGCGAATACATACTAGTGGCCGCATATGTCCCATGGTGTTGCAGACACTAGTACTAGCTAGTACTGGTCAGCGGCGAGGACTCACTTCTGGGACTAAGTCCTGCTTTCTCCCTTCTTAGCATGCCCAAAGGAAGACTTCTCATTGGAGGTCTGGGGTCACACGCTCAGGTCCTGAAGCAACTCCCATTGGTCCTCTAGGAAGGTCCTGAAGTTGCTGCAACTATAAAAGGTTTGCATGGCCGCATGGCCATGCACTAGTATCAATCTTTGTCATGAGCTTTGCGCCAGTGTGGTCATGTATGCTTGTGGTCAGGGCCCGGCTGAAATAAGGGACTAGAATACCAGCACCTCCGGTGAGGAGTTTGTTTGCATGTATTCAGGGCCCGGCTGAAATAAGCCACTAGAATACTGGCACCTTTAGTGAGGAATTCGTTGTGTTCTTCTCTGACTGCATGACCACTGACAGCTATCAGCTCAGCAGTTAGCTGTGTACTCCTGTGAGCTTAACAGGACACAGTGCTTTTCTATCACGGCGACTCTGTGAAGTAACAGAGCTTGCTTATACCGCCATACAGTGCCATTTGCTAGCAGCAGGTTCTCCTTCTGCACTGTGGACCCCGGGCTTCGAACGCACCAATAATAACATCTATATTTACTCGGTGCTTTCCGCCAGCCCTAACAGTGTGGGTGGATACTCTACCACTATGTCTGCACATTTGAGTGAGTTTGTCTATGCTCCAAGCCTGTACACATTGTCAGGCAGGTAGCACACATATGCTGTTTCGAACCCATGGGTCTACACTTGAGTCTCTATTCTGCTACATGCTTTGGGTGCCGGTCAGACACAAGTTCAGAAGCTTTCAGGACTGGGGTAACTAGCCGCTTGGCTTTGCATCCGTTTTGCTCATGTGTGCGGTTAGCACAGTCCAGTTACAGAGCAAGCTCAACCCTTATGCTAAACGTCTTAGTGAATGTGACAGGGTATTATACCTAGCGTCATAAGAGCTTTTTCTCCTGGATCTGCGTCTGCTTCATTCGTGTGTGTGGTTTTGCTGTTTTGTTCCATCATTGTTCACACTAGCAGCAGGGTTCATCCCTGCATGCTGGACCCCAGGTTGCTATTGCACTTTTATTTTATATTCTATTTGGTGCAATCCGTCAACTCTAACCGTACACTAGTGCCAGGGTCTGGCTAGTGATGGCGGATGAACAGCGACTTCAGCTGTACATCCAGCAGCTAGAGGGTAGGTTGTCCACTCTCGAGAGGGCAATTTCAGCTGTGGATCTTACCGCAGTGGCAGCACCAGCAGCCAGCACATCCACCACTCTGGTTTCTGCTGCGCCTCCTGTCCCACCTTTTTCTCGCTATTCGCTGCCCGATTAGTTCTCAGGGGACAGCAAAGCTTGCAGGGGCTTCATGAACCAGTGATCTCTTCAGCTGGAGCTACTTGTCTCACGATTCCCATCTGAGCTGGCCAAGGTGGGATTTGTGGTGTCCCTTTTGACCGACAGGGGTTGGAGTGGGCTACGCCATTATGGGAGCGTAATGATCAGGTGGTCCAGAACCCCTCTGTTTTCTGGATGCTCTGAGACAGGTCTTTTTGGGACCTCAGGTTACCCATGACGCCACCTTCCAACTCCTGGCATTAACGCAGGCCCTGCCATGGTCAGTTTGCCATCCAGTTCGAGACTTTAGCTTCTGAGTTGGAGTGGTCAGATAAGGTCCTGATCCCCGTATTTTGGAGGGGCCTTGCTTACCTTGTTAAAGATGCCTTAGTCACTAGGGAGATTCCTAATACTCTGGAGGACTTAATATCTGTGTCCACTCACATTGATCTTTGACACATTGAGCGAGGGTTAGAGCGAACCCACTGTAAATAAAGGATTCGGTTAGCCCCAAATTTTGCTAATTCTTTAAAATCTTCGGCTCTGACGAGCGATCAGGTGGAGCCTATGGAGGTCTCTCGGGTGGAATCTAACTCCCATCTCGTACGTCCACAACCAACCTGCTTTGTCTGTAGGCAGGCTGGCCATTGTGCCAATAAGTGTCCCCGGGCACCAGGGACATAGCCGCATCTAGTGGCTATAGGAGGAGGCTCACTAGACACGGCAGATCTGTCTTCCAAGTTAACCTTTAAGGTTTCCATGTCATTTCGGTCAACTACTCTCACTACAGAGGCCTCGCCCAAAGGCATGCAATTCTCTTAGTGATGCTCCCAAAGCCAGTCACAATCCGGGTGGATAATGGGTCTGTCCTTCCTACTCAGATTACACATCAGACCATACCTCTTACCCTGAGGATGTCTCTAAAACATCAGAAGATAATCTCTCTTCTGGTTATCTCCGAGGGCATGGATGAGGTACTTCTGGGTATATCTTGTTTGCACCACCATGCACCCCGTATCGATTGGGCAACAGGGAGCATACAGAGATGGAGTAGTTTGTGTGAGGGACAATGTCTTAAGGCCCACGATCAGATTGGGGCATCTGAGATCACAACTGACCTAACCTCTCTACCTAAGCACTATTGGCAGCACGTGGATGTATTCTCCAAAAAGGCCATGGAGACTCTTCCTCCTCATCGTCCCTATAATTGCCCTATAGATCTCACTCTGGAGCAGGGCCTCCTCATGGGCGTGTCTACCCTTTGTCTCTCCTGGAGACTGAAGCTATGTCAGAATACATCAGGGAGAATTTTGGGAAGGGGTTTATAAGGAAGTCAGTGTCTCCTGCTGGGGCTGGTTTCTTCTTTGCTCAAAATAAAAATGGAGAATTACGTCCTTGCATTGACTACAGGGGTTTGAATGCAATAACTGTTAAAAACAAATATCCTCTGCCTTTAATCTCTGAGTTCTTTGATAGGCTGTGAGGTGCTATGGTATTTATGAAGTTGGACTAGCGTGAGGCCTACAGTCTTCTTCGTATTTGAGAAGGGGATGAATGGAAGACCTCCTTTAATACCCGGGACGGTTATTATCACTACTTGGTCATGCCATTCGGTCTTTGTAATGCCCCCGCAGTCTTTCAGGACTTCGTAAATTACATCTTTTGGGAATTGTTATACACCTCTGTGGTAGTATATCTAGATGACATCTATTCCACAGATGTTGACACCCACCGTAAAGATGTGTATAGAGTCTTTGAGCTCTTACGCGCAAATATTCTTTTTGCCAAACTGGAGAAGTGCATGTTTGAGCAGGAGTCCCTACCATTGTTTCAGCCAAGGGTTTAGGTATGTTCCCTGCCAAGCTGGAGTTGGTGTTGAACTGGCAGGAACCTCATTCCCTTAAAGCGGTGCCACACTTTATGGGGTTATTCAATTATTGCTGCCAGTTTATTCCCCACTTCTCCACATTGGCAGCTCCGTTTGTAGCCCTCACCAAGAAGAGAGCTAATCCCAGTCAGTGGTCCGAAGAGGTCTTCAAGGCTTTTATTTCCCTGAAGACCTATTTAGGGTGTCAGTTCTGCACCAGCCTGATGTTGATAAGCCCGTTGGAACTTTTGAAGTCCTGTATCAGAAGGATGTTCAAGGTCGGAAACATCCATGTTTTTTTTTCTATAAGACCTAATGAAATTGGCCTTTTACGAATGAAAACATCTCCTGGAGGGAGCTTGACGTCCCTTTAAGGTCTTTACGGACCATAAAAATCTCCTGTACCTCGAGACTGCCCAACGACTGAATTCTCACCAGGCCAGATGGTCCTTATTTTTCTCCTGGTTCAATTTTACCATCCATTTTTTGTCCGGAGAGAAGAATTTATGTGCCGATGCTCTGTCCCATTCAGTGGTCTCATCCGAGGATGGGGATGAGCCACATCTAATAGTCCCTTCAGAGTGCCTTCGAATGGTGGCATTGGTGTCTCTAGAGCAGTTACCTCTGGGCAAAACTTTTGTTTTGAAGACCAAAATGCAAAAGGGTCCAAAACCCTCTGATTGCTTTGATATTGAGCTTGAAATACTCCTGCACCATCTTTTCCAGTCATTCACTACATCTCAGACTTGTACTTTGTTCTGCTGGTGCACGGGCTGCTCTTAAAAATATCTAAAATGACTCACAGAAATTAATTTTGCCACTTACATGGCTGCTGCTACTGTTTTTGCAATGACACCTTGACATTCCTTTCCTATGGTTGGAAGCCTAGAGCTGCGATGCACACTGCGTGCCTCCTTGGTGTCTTGGGCTAAACCACTCTTAAGATTGTCTATAAGGGTGTTTAGATACTCCAGCATGCATGCATCCCTGGCAAAATTTACTTTTACTGTACTGTGGATCTAACGGAGTGGCAACCCAGTAGTCAGCACTATTTCTAACCTTAAGAATACGGGCCGCTCGCACCAGGAGAAAAAGTCTAATTGTGCAGCGCTGAGTTCAATCTCACAGTGACCTGCAGTGAACTCACTTAGCTCAGTGTTGCATTGTGAGACTTTTTCTCATGGTGCGAGCGGTCACAGATTTGATTACAGCTGAGGGCTCACAGTGTTATCTGACAGTGTGGGAGCCAAGGCTCTCTGATCGGCGGAAATGATCCTACCGCTCATCAGAGTCAGTATTTGCTGTGCCGTCATGCAGATGACAGCATGGCAAACCACTGGATGTTGTTGGCCCCCATTTATGTAAATGGGGTCTGGGTTCTGGTACTGTTCTGAGATTCCCACACCAATTTTTTTAAACTGCTTTTGGCTGAACTTGCCGAACCTGAGCATCCAGGGTTTTGACCATCACTATCTGTAATCTTTGGCATCGATAGCACTTGTGCTATCCTAGGATCCAATCATCAGAGAAATGTAGCATTCCTGGCCACAAGCAGTTGTCCATGTCTTAGTCGATAAGTGGACCTTGCCAATAATTGTGTTGGTCAGGCCACAGATGATGTTACGGGACATGTGCTGGTGTGAAGGCACACTGGGAAAAATAGTCGTGTCAGAGTAGCGGAGGACGGTCACCGTCATGAGGTTGCAAAAATCCTCAGTGTCAATAAGCCTAAATGACAACCTTTCCAGAGCAAGCGGTCTTTTGACCATGGCTGATCACGTTTTTGGGCATCACTTCACATGAGCTCCTCATGTCCATCGTTAAACGTGCACGGAGAGACGCCAGAATCGATTAATGGAAATGTAAAGAGTAGAATCACTTGTCTCCTGGGATTTTCCATGGTGGGAGCAAGGAGGATCAAGGTGAGGATTATGTGCTCCAGACTCTGCGTAGTGAGACTGGACCATCTGGAAGACAGTGTGGTGCTGGGAAACATACTGGGAGCATTATCTGCCATCCAACAGACCACTTGTTTGCAGTATTCTGGCTTTAAAAGTGGTGTCCCGCACCCCTCTGCAAAGTGGGCCAGACAGCTAGTTCTCATGAATGAGTGTGTACAAGTACTGCAACAACAATATTAAACACTGACTCAATTTCTCCAATCCAAAATTATCCATCCATTGAATGCAGGTAACAAAGGGTTTACTACAGAAAGGAAAATATTTAGCCCTGAAATTGACTGTTTAAATGCTGCAGGACCAATATGCAAGTACTGCAATTGCAATATTGAACCCTGCCTAGATGCCTCTAATCCTAAATATTCCCTTCCCTGAATGCAGGTGGTGTTAGCCCTGAAAAGGACTGTTGTTTTAATGTTGCATGAGCAGTATACAAGTAATGTAATTGCAATATTATTAAACCCTGACTATCACTGCTCCAAACTATGCCCTCCCACCTACAACAACTCTCCCTGAACTGCTTCCTGAACACACTGTGCCAAGCATCGCATTACCAGGTCTTAGGTTTCACACTAGCATTTGTGTCCACAGCGTAGGGCTGCGTACTTCTTTTCTTCCGATCCGCATACATCCACATCCATCCTGCGTACCTATATTTAACATTGTGTACACAGGGACATGCATTGTATGCGGATGCGTCCCCGTGCGTCATTTTGATGTGCCCGCATCCACATACAACGCAAGTCCCTGTTTACACAATGTTAAATATAGGTACGCAGGATGGATGTGGATGTATGTGGATCTGAAGGAAAGAAGTACGCAGCCCTGCGCTACGGACACAAATGCTAGTGTGAAACCGGCCTTATATAGGACCCCATGATGCGATGCTGCGGGCCAATCACAGTAATACCCGTAGCCAATTTGGCTACAGCATTTCCATGCATGGCGGGGAATTTCCGCTTATTCATTGGCTGTCTAACAGCTGCCAAACATGCATGGTGAGAACTCCAGCATGGCGTTCGAGCACCTGCAATAATCGATCAAGTAATGCTCGATTGAATATCGAGCAGTGATGAGGACCCTTACTCATGACTAGTGAGGACCACAGATCTTGTATTCCCCATCAGCAAAGATCTTTTTTACATGGAAGTGAATAGGATTGAGTGTAGCACCAATGCCGCACATGCACATTCTTGTATTACATGATAAGCCATTAATTTATCTCCATATTATATTACAATTTGTTGAAGCCCACAACATCTCAAAAATACCAGTTGATCCAGAAGTCATACCTCCAATGATCAGCTAGATTGTGAGTTAGCTTTGATGAAAGTAGGGTTTGTCATCATCAGAGACTCCTTGATGACATGCTTGGGCCATACAGGGCTTAATAAAAATATATGTTGACTCTGTTGGCCAAATGGTTATGAAAGGAGTGACATCTAGTAGAGTACTCATGAGGTGTGAAAAGGGTAGTTTATGTGAGCAGTCTGTGAATCACAGAGGAATATCATTCTTCACCCATTACAGATATTATTTTGCTTTTATTTAATTCATGGATGATAATTTGTTCATTGAAATTAAACTGCAGCAGTCTAATTGAAAAGATGAGTTTTAATATTATCTCCTTCATCAGATAATTGTGTTCAGAACTTTAATATCCCAAGGAACTAAGAATAGGAATTTGCTAAAGCAAATAGTGTGCATTAGAGAAAATTCCTTATTATAAGTCTGGATAAAGAAGGGAAAGCAGCTCAAATTCAAATTAACTTTTATCATGATGTTCGTAAAGTAGCCCCTAATGTGTTCAATGCCCTGAGAGAAATGTAATGTAAATGTCATGATAAGGGTTGAGCGACTTTTCTTTTTATAGGATCGGGTCGGGTTTCACAAAACCCGACTTTTTCAAAAGTCGGGTCGAGTGAAATCGGCCGATCCTATAGAAAAGTCGGGGTCGGGGTCGGCCGAAACACGAAACCCAATGCAGTGCATTGGGTTTCTAATGGTTCCCAGGGTCTGAAGGAGAGGAAACTCTCCTTCAGGCCCTGGGATCCATATTTAAGTGTAAAATAAAGAATCAAAATAAAAAATATTGATATACTTACCCTCGGACGCGCCCTGGTTCTCACCGGCAGCCTTCCTTCCTAAGAATGAGCGCCTGAAGGACCTTCGATGACGTCGCGGCTTGTAATTGGTCGCGTGAGCGGTCACATGGGCGTCACGCGACCAATCACAAGCCGCGACGTCATCTAAGGTCCTTCAGGCGCTGATTCTTAGGAAGGAAGGCTGCGGGTTAGAACAAGGGCGCGTCCGAGGGTGAGTATATACCTATTAGGAATATACTCACCCTCGGACGCGCCCTCGGACACTTCCTTCCTAAGAATCAGTGCCTGGAGGACCTTAGATGACGTCACGGCTTTGATTGGTCGCGTGACACCCATGTGACCGCTCACGCGACCAATCACAAGCCGCGACGTCATCGAAGGCCCTTCAGGTGCTCATTCTTAGGAAGGAACGCTGCCGGTGAGAGCCGGGGCGCGTCCGAGGGTGAGTATATCAATATTTTTTTTTTTTTATTCTTTATTTTACACTTAAATATGAATTCCGATACTGATTCCCGATATCTTAAACATATCGGAACTCGGTATCGGAATTCCGATTCCAGATCAGAAGATCGCCGACCTCATGGCCGACCCCACACAGGGGTCGGGTTTCATGAAACCCGACTTTGCCAAAAGTCGGCGACTTCTGAATCTGGCCGACCCGTTTCGCTCAACCCTAGTCATGATCCGTTCCTGGGTTTTGTCCTGTCTGCCCTTTTTCCGGGTGGATCATATCAAGGGTTAACTTTGTTCTGCCTCATTCTGGGCTTAGGTTTGATATTTAGCTCTGATGCATCCAGCTGATGGTGTCATCTATAGTTCTGCCTTTGGCGTGTGTACCTGACTCTGGTAGATCCTGATTTGTCCTGCTGTGATTCCTGACTTACCCCTTGTCTGTTGACTCCCTTTGTCTGCCCTTTCCCAGTGTTTCCCTGTAAGTTTGCTTGATTCCCTGGTTTTGACTTGGCTTGTATTCAAACTCGATTCTGCCTTCTGTCTTTGTCTTATCCGCTTCTGACCGTTGCTGAACCCCCTGGCTTGTTCCTGACCACGTGTACTTCTGCAACCTTTGGTACTTCTGCTTCTGACTGTTTTTTCTCTCGGCTTGTCTGACCACTCTCTCAACACTTGGTGGCACCTGTGCTGCTGCTCTGTGGTGCTATTCTATGTGTGCAGCCTCACTTCACTCACTGGCTCCCCTGGTGGAGGTTGTGCTATACTGCACTGCATCATCATGACATTAAATACATAATACAGGTCTTAAAAAGGAAAGTAAAAAACAACTGTAATATTTTTATCTGAGTAGTAGTAACAGAATATGTTCCACAAGTATCGATATGGTTTACCGGTATGTGTTCCTGTTTCCATATAGTATATTTGTATTTTATCACACATACATATATTTAACACCCTGGCACTAATGCTACCCTAGTATCTGGAGTTCAAAAACTCAAGGAAATTAATAAATTGTCATAAATTATCACTGGAATGAGTTATATCCTTACTAGAGATGAGCAAATACAGTATATTAGAGAGGAATTTAATTTTGTAATTTTACAAAAATCAACATTTGATCAAAATGTGGATTTTTTGTAATGTGCATCCACATGGACTTAGCAAGATGGTGGACGCTAGTTGCTTATTTTCTGACTCGTAATGGACCACCAAAAGGTTAAAACAATAAAAAAAAGGATGCTCAACTTGATGCTCACTTCTCCCTCTCCTGTTGTGGATTCTGCTCTTGGGCTCCCTCCGGTGGTTGTAGGTGGCACTTTTGTGAGTTCTGCTCTTGGGCTCCCTCCGGTGGTTTTAAGTGGTATGGCTGCTCCTTGGATTTAGCCGTCTGCAGCTGCTTCCACTGATTGTCTTTCTGCTCGGCTATTTATGCCTGGCTCTCTCTTCGGCCAGTGCCACTTGTCAATGGTTCCTGGTTGGATTCACATCTCTTTGGATTTCCCTGTTATCCTGACCAGTTCAGCAAAGCTAAGTCCTTGCTTGCTCTTTTCTGTCCACAGGTTGTGGACTTATCCGTTCTGTGCTTTCTATGTTTGTCCAGCTTGTCAGTATGAATTAATTCTGTGTAGCTGGAAGCTCTGGGAAGCAGATTTACCCTCCACACCTTTAGTCAGGTGTGGAGATTTTTGTAAACTCTGTGTGGATTTTTTGTAGTGTTTTATACTGACCGCACAGTATTCCATCCTGTCCTATCTATCTAGCTAGACTGGCCTCCTGTGCTCATCCTGGTTTCATTCTGTGTATGTATTTTCCCTCTCCACTCACAGTCATTACTTGTGGGGGGCTATCTATCCTTTGGGGATTTTCTCTGAGGCAAGATAGTTTTCCTGTTTCTATCTTTAGGGGTAGTTAGTGCTCAGGCTGTGACGAGGTGCTTAGGGAGTGTCAGGAGCATCCCACGGCTACTTCTAGTGTTGTGTTGAGCTTAGGGACTGCTGTCAGTACAGGTACCACTTCCTTCAGAGCTTGTCCCATGTAGCTCCTAAACCACCAGATCCTAACAGTACAAGTGGCCAAAAATGAATTAAATGCATCTCAAAAGAAGGAAAAAATTCTGAGCCATTTTTTTTTCTGTGCTCTGTTCTGTCTTTTTTTTTCCTCTTGATCTCTGGGTGGTTCAGGATTTATGCTCTGGCATGGATGTTCAGGGTTTGTTTTCTCGTGTGGATCAACTTGCTGCAAGAGTACAGAGTATCCAACATTATGTTGTCCAGACTCCAGCTTTGGAGCCTAGAATTCCTACTCCTGATTTGTTTTTTGGGGACAGATCCAAGTTTTTGAACTTTAAAAATAAATGCAAATTGTTTTTTGCTTTGAAACCCCGTTCTTCTGGTGATCCCATTCAGCAAGTTAAAATCATCATATCTTTGCTGCGTGGTGACCCTCAGGACTGGGCATTCTCCCTTGAATCAGGGGATCCGGCATTGCTGAATGTAGACGCATTTTTTCAAGTGCTCGGATTACTGTATGACGAACCTAATTCTGTGGATCATGCAGAAAAAACCCTGTTGGCCCTGTGTCAAGGCCAGGAAGCGGCAGAATTATACTGCCAGAAATTTAGGAAATGGTCTGTGCTCACTAAATGGAATGAGGATGCTCTGGCTGCTATTTTCTGAAAAGGTCTTTCTGAAGCCCTTAAAGATGTTATGGTGGGCTTCCCTACGCCTACTGGTTTGAGCGAATCTATGTCTCTAGCCATTCAGATTGATCGGCGTCTGCGCAAGCGCAAAGCTATGCACCATATGGCAGTGTCCTCTGAGCGGAGTCCTGAATCTATGCAATGTGATAGGATTTTGACTAGAACAGAACGGCAGGAATTCAGACGTCAGAATGGGCTGTGTTTTTACTGTGGTGTTTCTGCTCATGTTATTTCTGTTTGCCCTAAATGTACTAGGAGGGTCGCTAGGTCTGTTACCATTAGTACTGTACAGCCTAAATTTCTTTTATCTGTGACCCTGATTTGCTCACTGTCGTCCTTTTCTGTCATGGCATTTGTGGATTCAGGCGCTGCCCTGAACTTAATGGACTTAGAATGCGCCAGGCGCTGTGGTTTTTCCTTGCAGGCTTTGCAGAGCCCTATTCCTTTGAGGGGCATTGATGCTACACCATTGGCCAAGGATAAACCTCAGTACTGGACGCAGATGACCATGTACATGGCTCCTGCACATCAGGAAAATTGCCGTTTTCTGGTGTTGCATAACCTGCATGATGTTGTTGTACTGGGTTTTCCATGGTTACAGGAACATAATCCGGTGCTGGATTGGAAAACTATGTATGTGACTAGTTGGGGTTGTCAAGGGGTACATAGTGACGTTCCTTTGATGTCAATCTCCTCTTCCACCTCTTCTGAGGTCCTTGAGTTTTTGTCGGATTTCCAGGATGTATTTGATGAGCTCAAGTCCAGTTCCCTTCCTCCACATAGGGACTGTGATTGTGCTATTAACTTGATTCCTGGTTGTAAGTTCCCTAAGGGCCGACTTTTCAATCTGTCTGTGCCAGAGCATGCCGCCATGCGGAGCTATGTTAAGGAATCTTTGGAGAAGGGGCCGTCTTCGTCACCATTGGGAGCGGGTTTCTTTTTTGTTGCTAAGAAGGATGGCTCCTTGAGACCCTGTATAGATTATCGTCTCGTACCACTTCCTTCAGAGCTCGTTCCATGTTGCTCCTAAACCACCAGATCATAACACTCTCCCTCCACTTCTTACAGTCACTTGTTCAGTCCTCATTGCATCTTCTTATTGACACCACAAGCAATGAAATCACCAGGCATCTTACGCTAGACGTTAACTTCTAGCTCTAATGAGGACTGGTAAAGTGCATGAAAGGTCACAAACTCATATATCACAATGTGCCTTGTGACCTTGCTCATACCTGCACACATGATAATGTGTGCAAAACTGTAAAGCGCTGCGGAATATATTAGCGCTATATAAAAAATAAAAAATAAAGATTATTATACCTGCACAGAACCCCAAAACCACAGAATGGAGATGTCAGTGCTGGGATGTGGATTTCAGCGCACGTGGCAGCAATCAGAACATCTGACGAGGACTGGTCGAGTGACAGTGACGAGCAGAGGGGCCGAAGAAGTGAGCAGTGAGGTGAGTATAAATATTTTTTTATTTTTTGTATTTGACACTTATCATACTCTGAGGTCTGAAGATACCCCAGAGCATAAGAAGAGACATTAAATTCGGAGAGAATAACTTCTTTGTAAATCGAAAATTTCCTGGGAAAATCGTCACAACAAGGCAAATTCGAATTTTGCATGATCCCACTCATTTCTTGAACATTGAGGACAGCCACTGGCTTCAGCAGTGACATTATCAGCTGTGATAAAGATCGTGACAAATCGAAATGCATTGCTGACTACTGGCATGCTAAGCGCATCGTCACAGAGTGAGGATTGAGCCGATCTTGTAATTTTAAAATGTGTCTTCAATAAAGAAACTCGTTTTAGGAGCTGGGACAACATCATTTTTTTCTAAATCATGATTGACCCCTGGGGTCATGAAGCTATAGAAAGCTTCTGAGACGATGCTCACAGAAGTGTCATGGTGTCAGAAGCTTTCAGTATAGGTATAATGTACTGCAATGATAGTGCATTGCAATGTATTATACCTGCAATCAAAGTTTAAAAAGTGAAAGTCCCATAAAGGGACTAGGCAAAAAAGGAATTAAAAAATAAAAAATATATTACAAAAAATATTACAAAATAATAATAGTAAATAATAAATATCCACTAATACACATTTTTATGTAAAAATAATAAATAAATGATTAAAAGTACACATGATTGGTATCGCCACAACTGTAAAAATCTGATCTATAAAAGTGTCATGCTAGTTAACCCCTTCAGTGAACGCTGTAAAAAAAATACAAAAAGTAGTAAACTATGTTTTATCATCATACCGCTTGGAAAAAGTGAAATAAAACACCATCAAAAAGATGAATATAAATAAAATTAGTATCACTGAAAACGCCATCTAGTCCCGCAAGAATTAAAGTTGTAGCTCTCAGAAAAAAACAATGCAAAAATAATTATTGTTTCTTTAAAAGCTTTTATTGTGTAAAAGCGCCAAAACATAAAAAAAATATAAATGTGGCATCATTGTAATCGTACTGACCTGAGGAATAAAAAAATAAAACCAATTCTTCACCTGCTGTGGATTTGTTCACTCTGCCTCCCAAAGATTGCAATAAGGCTTGGCGCGCATTTATACTGTGCTCTACACTAAGCCCTTATACCAGGGTTTCAATGTAAATCTCTGAAATACGTAATCCAGAAAGAACCGCTGGCAGAAGATTCCCTATGAGGCAGATGGAGGCACTGTAAATGCCATAGAACCTGTTATCTGGTGGTGTCCATCTTTTAATGCGTGCATAAAAACGCGGTTCACCATAGTTTTGTGAACCTCTTAAAAGAAGGACAATGCTGAACAGAGGCCAGATGGATCCAGGGAAACTCTGCTGCCTCATTATAGTGAATGGATCCATCGGGGGTTTCATCTGTCACATAGCTCGGAGATTTAGATAGAAACCCCAAAATATGTGCTCAGCGTAGAGCGCTGGATATATGTGATCCCAAACGTTATGTATAACGTTCTCAATAAAAGCTTCAACTCAATCCACAAAAAAAAGTCCCCACTCAGGTCCCTCATTTGTTAACAGAAATATGGGAGGCTTACATGTTACTGGTAGCACAACGGATCTGGAAAAGCAAAATGGCTATTTGCCCCCAAAAATAAATTCAGCGAATTCTGCGTTCCCAAATCCACCTTTAGCGTTCACATTTGGCAGGGGTATAATTTCCAAAATGGGGTCACTTGAGAGGTGGGGGGAAGGATTCTGCTCTCTAGCACTTAGGGGGCTCTGTATATGGAGTCTGCAAACTATTCTAGCAAAATCTGCGCTCCAGGAGGCAAATAGCGCTCCATCCCTACCGAGACTCTCCATATGGCTAAGCAGTACTGTACAGCCAAATATGGTGTATTTCTATATACAGCAGAAATTGTGGGACAAATTCTGCTGCCAATTGTACCCAGTTCTTGTGTGAAAATGTTAAATCTGGGGCTAAAACAACATTTTTGTGGTAAAAATGTAATTATTTTTTCTTCACTGTCGAATGGTATAAAATTATGTGATACACCCTTGGTATCAATATGATCATTACACCCCTAGATTAATTCATTGAGGGGTGTAGTTTGTAAAATTGGGTCACTTATGGTGCGTTCTGCTGTTCTGGCTCCTCAGGGACTCTCCCAGTGGGTCATGGCACCCTCAAAACATAATAGTAAAATCTGCAGTATAATATGGGGCTCCTTCCCTTTTGAGATTTGCACTGTGCCTCAAAAGTAGTTTTCACCCACACATGGAATATTAGCACACTCAGTAGAAATTGCACAACAAATTCTTTTGTCCATTTTCTCCCGTTACCCTTGAGAAAATAAAAAATATGGGGTTAAAAGAATAATTTTGTGGGAAAAATGTGTTTTTTAATTTTCTTAGCTTTGTTATAAACTTTTGTAAAGCACCTGGCGTTTCAAGATGCTCAACACACATCTAGATAAGTTCCATGAGGGGTCTAATTTCCAAAATGGTCTCACTTCTGGGGGGTTTCAACTGTTTGGGCACATCAAGGGCCCTCCAAATGTGGCATGGCATCCAACCAATTTTCTGTTTAAAAATTCAAACCTTTCTCCTTCCTTTCTGGGTCCTGCCGTGCTCCCAAATAGTGGTCTTCCTCCATATATAGGGTATTGGTGTACTCAGAAGAAATTGCACAACAATTTTTGGGGTTGATTTTCTCCTGCTACCTTTGTTGAAATAAAAAATTTGGTGCTAAAATATAATTTTTGTGGAAAAAATGTGATTTTTAATTTTCACGGCTCTACGTTATAAACTTATGTGAAGCACCTGAGGGGCTTCAAGGCACTCACCAATCATCTATATAAGTCGCTTGAGGGATCTAGTTTCCAAAATGGGGTCACTCATGGAGGGTTTCCACTGTTTAGGCACATCAGGGGCTCTCCAAATGCGACATGGCATTCGTTCTCGATTCCAGCCAATTTTGCGTTCAAAACATGAAACAGTGCTCCTTCTCTTCCAAGCCCTGCCGTGCGCCCAAACAGTGGTCTTCCTACACACATGGGGTATCAGCATACTCATGAGAAATTGCACAACAAATATTGTGGTTCATTTTCTGTTGATACCCTTCAGAAATTAAAAAAGATTGTGTCCGAAGTAAAATTTTTGTGAAAAAAAGTTAAATGTTCATTTTTTCCTTCTACATTGCCTCAATTCTTGTGAAGCATCTGAATGGTTAATAAACTTCTTGTATGTGGTATTGAACACCTTGAGGGGTGTAGTTTTTAGAATGGTGTCACTTTTGGGTATTTTCTGTCATATAGGCACCCAAAGTCACCTCAAATGCAAGATGGTCCCTAAAAAATATTGTTTTGTAAATTTTGTTGAAAAAATGAGAAATCGCTGGTCAATTTTTAACCCTTATAATTTCCTAACAAAAAAAATTACATTTCAAAAATTGTGCTGATGTAAAGTAGACATGTGGCAAATGTTATCTATTAACTATTTTGTATGATATAATGCTCTGATTTAGGGGCATAAAAGGGGCCTCACCACCGCCAGAGCCGCCGCCTCACCACCGCCAGAGCCGCCGTCTCACCACCGCCAGAGCCGCCGCCTCGCCTCTACCTTCTATCTCTTCCCCACTATCCCATAGAATGTAAGTCCGCAAGGACAGGGTCCTCTCCCCTGTGTACCAGTCCGTCACTGTAAACCTGTTTACTGTAAACGATATATATAACCCTGTATGTAACCCCTTCTCATGTACAGCACCATGGAATTAATGGTGCTATATAAATAATAATACGGTAATAATAATAATAATAATAATTAAATTCTGAAAATTGTTACATTTTCAACATTTTCACCAAATTTACATTTTTTTTCACAAATAAACACAAGAAATTTTGAAGAAATGTTATGACTATCATAAAGTACAATATGTCATGAAAAAATATTCTCAGAATTAGTGGAATCTGTTGAAGTGTTCCAGAGTTATAATCACATAAAGTGACAGTGGTCAGATTTCAAAATTAAGGCCTGTTCATTAACCTACAAAGTGGCTTGATCCTTAAGGGGTTAATCCTGGCAAAAAAAAGTGTAAAATAACATGTAAAGCACAAAGAAGTAAAACAAGAATATTTATAATTTCTAAGCTAATATTTTCACTCATATTTACTATGACATGACAAAAAGAACAACTCACTGAACTTAATTTTGTACCTTGAAAAAAGATCATTTCTAGGAGAGGACAAACTGTTTATCACAAAAATACCATGTCATTAGGTCTTGAACCTGCACGGCATGTTGTGTCTTAATTATTACATGCAATAACTTGTTTATGTGTTCATGGACCCAAGTTTCTAAATTCATAGCTAGAGAACAAAATAGCACTGCGACATTATTGTGGCGAAGCCTAGAGCACGTTATCGCAATGGTTAACCTTAAGTGAGGCCTTGGGTTTCCTGTGTGAGGTAATTCCATTTGTTTTTGGCTGTAGAGAAAGTGTTTGGTTAATTTCAGTGAATCTGCTTTTACATTTTGGTCACACAAGGAGCACGCGATAGGAAGTCTGAGGGAAGAACAGTATTTAGGATGCAGACATGTGGGATAACACACAAGAAGACAATTGTACAGTTGCCAGCTTTCTCTGATTTGCACGTACAACCCTATTTAAAAAAAAAAAAACATTTGCTAGTGAACATGCTTCTATTGTTTGTCTCTACAAAGTCACAAAGTCACAAAGTTTTAGGCAGGTGTGGAAAAAATGCACTAAAGTAATAATGATTGGAAAATAGAGGCGTTAATAGTTTATTTTCATCAATTAAGAAAATGCAAAGTGAATGAACAGAAGAGAAATCTATATCAAATCAATATTTGTTTTTACCACCCTTTGGCTTCAAAGCAGCATCAATTCTTCTACTACCACTTGCACGCAGTGTTTGAAGTATCTCAGTAGGGAGGTTGCTCCAAGCATCTTGGAGAACTAACCAGACATGAACTTAATATTTCAATGTTCGGTACAAATTTGCAATATTCGCCGATTTATTCGTCTTCTATTCATCAAACATAGCCGAACGTCATTACAGACAATTGGAGGCAAAAGCAAAAGCATGTACAACAAGATCAAACGGCCCCAAAAGCTGCCAAAACACATCAAATTAGGGGTAGACACCAGGAAAGTGACCTCAATTCACCCACAGTACAAATTGTAGCATGGCATGGCAGCAATCAACCATTCATGAGGAATCCGGGTCTGGGCCAGCATTTACAGCTTTCAATAGAGCATCAAAGTAAGACGAGGTAGGTGATGGATCGGTGCTGTGCTGGGAACCCTGATACCCCATGCAACAGCTCAACCTGCTTTCATGCTTAGCCACACTCAGGTGGCACAAATTTCAGTTTGCTATGTTACTATTGTCTGAAAAGTCTAAGGACAATAGTAACATGGGTAGCTAACTCAAAGGAAGTGGAGGCCTGATGACCATAAAGGTCTACTGCTACAGGCAACAAGCATGAAGGAGACCCAACCCGGAGTCTACACATTTACAAAAATTATTAGAAGACACCACTGAAGTGGCTTCAATTTCACCAGAGTACAAATAGTATAATGGAGAACAATATCTCTTCCACTACAGCAAACCCATCACATGGACATCCAACTAGAAATGTTGACATTTCCAAAAATTAGTGCCTGACATCACTGAAGTGACATCAATTTCACCAGAGTACAAATAGTGTAATGGAGAATGATATCTCTTCCACTACATCGAACCCTGCCGATGGACATCCAACCAGGAGTGTTCACATTTCCAAAAGATTTATGGTACATACCACTAGGGTTGAGCGAAACGGGTCGAACATTTTCAAAAGTCGCCGACTTTTGACAAAGTCGGGTTTCATGAAACCCGATCCGACCCCTGTGCGGGGTCGGCCATGCGGTACGCGACTTTCGCGCCAAAGTCGTGTTTCAATGACGCGAAAAGCGCCATTTCTCAGCCAATGAAGGTAAACGCAGAGTGTGGGCAGCGTGATGACATAGGTCCTGGTCCCCACCATCTTAGAGAAGGGCATTGCAGTGATTGGCTTGCTGTCCGCGGCGTCACAGGGGCTATAAAGGGGCGTTCCCGCCGACCGCCATGTTACTGCTGCTGATCTGAGCCTAGGGAGAGGTTGCTGCCGCTTCGTCAGAAGCAGGGATAGCGTTAGGCAGGGTCCATTAACCACCAAACCGCTTGTGCTGTAGCGATTTCCACTGCCCAACACCACCTTCGGTGTGCAGGGACAGTGGAAGCTACATTTTTTTTTTTCCCCTCAGCGCTGTAGCTCATTGGGCTGCCCTAGAAGGCTCCCTGATAGCTGCATTGCTGTGTGTACGCCGCTGTGCAAACCAACTGCTTTTTTCAAAGCACAAATCCTCTTGTTCCTTCCTTTCTGCACAGCTATCTTGTTTGTTTGTCCACACTTTTTATTTAATTTGTGCATCAGTCCACTCCTTATTGCTGCCTGCCATACCTGGCTGAGATTACTGCAGGGAGATAGTAATTGAAGGACAGTTCCTTTTTTTTTTTGTGGGAGATTAAGATTGGCATTTCTGCTAGAGTGCCATCCCTGTCTGTGTCATCTCTCACTCAGTGGGCCATAGAAAGCCTATTTATTTTTTTGCTTGATTTGGGTTCTAAAATCTACCTGAAAAAATCACTACATCAATCAGTGGGAGAAAAATATTGGCCTCAGGGCTTGTGTGCCACTCCTTACTCCTGTGTGTGCCATCTCTCAGTGGGCCATAGAAAGCCTATTTATTTTTTTGCTTGATTTGGGTTCCAAAATCTACCTGAAAAAATCAATAAATCAATCAGTGGGAGATTAATATTGGCCTTTGGGCTTGTGTGCCAGTCCTAAGCGTGCCATCTCTCTCTCTCAGATAGTGGGCCATAGAAAGCCTATTTATTATTTTTTTTATTGGGTTTATAAATTTTCCCTGGAAAAAAAAAAAAGTGGGAGATTAATATTGGCCTCTGGGCTTGTGTGCCAGTCCTGAGCGTGCCATCTCTCTCACAAATAGTGGGCCATAGAAAGCCTATTTATTTTTTTGGTTGATTTGGGTTCTAAATTCTACCTGAAAAAATCAATAAATCAATCAGTGGGAGATAAATATTGGCCTCTGGGCTTGTGTGCCACTCCTGACTCCTGTGTGCGTCCTCTCTCACTCAGTGGGCCCTAGAAAGCCTATTTTTTGTTTTATTTGTTTTCTAAATTCTCCCTGAAAAAATCATTTTATTTTATTTGGTTTCTAAATTATTCCTGAAAAAAAATCATTTTTTTTGTATTTTTTTTTCTAAAGTCTCCCTGAAAAAAACAAAAAAAAACAAATCAGTGGGAGAATAATATTGCCCTTTCTGCTTGTGTGCCAGTCTTGACTCCTGGGTGTGCCATCTCTCTCTCTCCAATTGTGGGCCATAGAAAGCCTATTAATTTTTTTGCTTGATTTGGGTTCCAAAATCTACCTGAAAAAATCACTAAATCAATCAGTGGGAGATAAATATTGGCCTCTGGGCTTGTGTGCCACTCCTGACTCCTGTGTGCGTCCTCTCTCACTCAGTGGGCCCTACAAAGCCTTTTTTTTTTTCATTTGTTTTCTAAATTCTCCCTGAAACAATCATTTTATTTTATTTTGTTTCTAAATTCTTCCTGAAAAATTCATTTTTTTTTTTTTCTAAAGTCTCCCTGAAAAAAAAAAAAAAAATCAAATCAGTGGGAGATTAATATTGCCCTTTCTGCTTGTGTGCCAGTCTTGACTCCTGGGTGTGACAGAAAAAAAAGACTCGCACATCCAAACTAGTGTGAATAGGTGCATACCAGGAGTAGCTACCTCCATACATAAATATACAAAAAAGGTTGCACTCTATCGTGCAAAAGCATGTCTAATATGAAATATATGAAATATGAATAGCAAAATGGCTTTTGAACATTAGGAAAATATTTAAGAGACGCTTTGCACAGAATTTGATATAATTTTTTTTCTGTCATTTCTATGTTAGCTGACTGACTGCGCACTCCTCCCATCACCATGTGGTTTTTAATTGCATCTCATCACACTTGGTCCCGGTCAACCCATATGTAGGCTTTGCTGAACAGAGGTGTCCACATTCACCCAGGCATACAGACATTGGCCTTCGGTAAGTGTTCACATTTGGACAGGGAGATCAGGGACCCATCAGTTTTATGAGACCACCTTGACGATTGGTTGATGGGCTCACACTATTTGATTATATCAAATTCTGTGCAAAGCGTCTCTTAAATATTTTCCTAATGTTCAAAAGCCATTTTGCTATTCATATTTCATATATTTCATATTAGACATGCTTTTGCACGATAGAGTGCAACCTTTTTTGCATATTTATGTATGGAGGTAGCTGCTCCTGGTATGCACCTATTCACACTAGTTTGGATGTGCGAGTCTTTTTTTCTGTCATTTCTATGTTAGCTGACTGACTGCGCACTCCTCCCATCACCATGTGGTTTTTAATTGCATCTCATCACACTTGGTCCCGGTCAACCCATATGTAGGCTTTGCTGAACAGAGGTGTCCACATTCACCCAGGCATACAGACATTGGCCTTCGGTAAGTGTTCACATTTGGACAGGGAGATCAGGGACCCATCAGTTTTATGAGACCACCTTGACGATTGGTTGATGGGCTCACACTATTTGATTATATCAAATTCTGTGCAAAGCGTCTCTTAAATATTTTCCTAATGTTCAAAAGCCATTTTGCTATTCATATTTCATATATTTCATATTAGACATGCTTTTGCACGATAGAGTGCAACCTTTTTTGTATATTTATGTATGGAGGTAGCTGCTCCTGGTATGCACCTATTCACACTAGTTTGGATGTGCGAGTCTTTTTTTCTGTCATTTCTATGTTAGCTGACTGACTGCGCACTCCTCCCATCACCATGTGGTTTTTAATTGCATCTCATCACACTTGGTCCCGGTCAACCCATATGTAGGCTTTGCTGAACAGAGGTGTCCACATTCACCCAGGCATACAGACATTGGCCTTCGGTAAGTGTTCACATTTGGACAGGGAGATCAGGGACCCATCAGTTTTATGAGACCACCTTGACGATTGGTTGATGGGCTCACACTATTTGATTATATCAAATTCTGTGCAAAGCGTCTCTTAAATATTTTCCTAATGTTCAAAAGCCATTTTGCTATTCATATTTCATATATTTCATATTAGACATGCTTTTGCACGATAGAGTGCAACCTTTTTTGTATATTGACTCCTGGGTGTGCCATCTCTCTCTCTCCAATTGTGGGCCATAGAAAGCCTATTTATTTTTTTGCTTGATTTGGGTTCCAAAATCTACCTGAAAAAATCAATAAATCAATCAGTGGGAGATTAATATTGGCCTTTGGGCTTGTGTGCCAGTCCTAAGCTTGCCATCTCTCTCTCTCTCAGATAGTGGGCCATAGAAAGCCTATTTATTATTTTTTTTATTGGGTTTATAAATTTTCCCTGGAAAAAAAAAAAAAAAGTGGGAGATTAATATTGGCCTCTGGGCTTGTGTGCCAGTCCTGAGCGTGCCATCTCTCTCACAAATAGTGGGCCATAGAAAGCCTATTTATTTTTTTGGTTGATTTGGGTTCTAAATTCTACCTGAAAAAATCAATAAATCAATCAGTGGGAGATTAATATTGGCCTTTGGGCTTGTGTGCCAGTCCTAAGCGTGCCATCTCTCTCTCTCAGATAGTGGGCCATAGAAAGCCTATTTATTATTTTTTTTATTGGGTTTATAAATTTTCCCTGGAAAAAAAAAAGTGGGAGATTAATATTGGCCTCTGGGCTTGTGTGCCAGTCCTGAGCGTGCCATCTCTCTCACAAATAGTGGGCCATAGAAAGCCTATTTATTTTTTGGGTTGATTTGGGTTCTAAATTCTACCTGAAAAAATCAATAAATCAATCAGTGGGAGATTAATATTGGCCTTTGGGCTTGTGTGCCAGTCCTAAGCGTGCCATCTCTCTCTCTCAGATAGTGGGCCATAGAAAGCCTATTTATTATTTTTTTTATTGGGTTTATAAATTTTCCCTGGAAAAAAAAAAAGTGGGAGATTAATATTGGCCTCTGGGCTTGTGTGCCAGTCCTGAGCGTGCCATCTCTCTCACAAATAGTGGGCCATAGAAAGCCTATTTATTTTTTTGGTTGATTTGGGTTCTAAATTCTACCTGAAAAAAAATCAATAAATCAATCAGTGGGAGATAAATATTGGCCTCTGGGCTTGTGTGCCACTCCTGACTCCTGTGTGCGTCCTCTCTCACTCAGTGGGCCCTAGAAAGCCTATTTTTTGTTTTATTTGTTTTCTAAATTCTCCCTGAAAAAATCATTTTATTTTATTTGGTTTCTAAATTATTCCTGAAAAAAATCATTTTTTTTGTATTTTTTTTTTCTAAAGTCTCCCTGAAAAAAAACAAAAAAAAAAACAAATCAGTGGGAGATTAATATTGCCCTTTCTGCTTGTGTGCCAGTCTTGACTCCGGGGTGTGCCATATCTCTCTGTCCAATTGTGGGCCATAGAAAGCCTATTAATTTTTTTGCTTGATTTGGGTTCCAAAATCTACCTGAAAAAATCAATAAATCAATCAGTGGGAGATAAATATTGGCCTCTGGGCTTGTGTGCCACTCCTGACTCCTGTGTGCGTCCTCTCTCACTCACTGGGCCCTAGAAAGGCTATTTTATGTTTTATTTGTTTTCTAAATTCTCCCTGAAAAAATCATTTCATTTTATTTGGTTTATAAATTCTTCCTTAAAAAATCATTTTTTTTTTTTTTTTCTAAAGTCTCCTTTTTAAAAAAAAAAACACAAATCAGTGGGAGATTAACCCCTTTACCCCCAAGGGTGGTTTGCACGTTAATGACCAGGCCAATTTTTACAATTCTGACCACTGTCCCTTTATGAGGTTATAACTCCGAAACGCTTCAACGGATCCTGGTGATTCTGACATTGTTTTCTCGTGACATATTGTACTTCATGATAGTGGTAAAATTTATTTGATAGTACCTGCGTTTATTTGTGAAAAAAACGGAAATTTGGCGAAAATTTTGAAAATTTCGCAATTTTCAAACTTTGAATTTTTATGCAATTAAATCACAGAGATATGTCACACAAAATACTTAATAAGTAACATTTCCCACATGTCTCCTTTACATCAGCATAATTTTGGAACCAATTTTTTTTTTTGTTAGGGAGTTATAAGGGTTAAAAGTTGACCAGCAATTTCTCATTTTTACAACACCATTTTTTTTTAGGGACCACGTCTCATTTGAAGTCATTTTGAGGGGTCTATATGATAGAAAATGCCCAAGTGTGACACCATTCTAAAAACTGCACCCCTCAAGGTGCTCAAAACCACATTCAAGAAGTTTATTAACCCTTCAGGTGTTTAATAGGAATTTTTGGAATGTTTAAATAAAAATGAACATTTAACTTTTTTACACAAAAAATTTACTTCAGCTCCAATTTGTTTTATTTTACCAAGGGTAACAGGAGAAATTGGACCCAAAAAGTTGTTGTCCAATTTGTCCTGAGTACGCTGATACCCCATATGTGGCAGTAAACCACTGTTTGGGCGCATGGGAGAGCTCGGAAGGGAAGGAGCGCTATTTGACTTTTCAATGCAAAATTGACAGGAATTGAGATGGGACGCCATGTTGCGTTTGGAGAGCCACTGATGTGCCTAAACATTGAAACCCTCCACAAGTGACACCATTTTGGAAAGTAGACCCCCTAAGGAACTTATCTGGATGTGTGGTGAGCACTTTGACCCACCAAGTGCTTCACAGAAGTTTATAATGCAGAACCGTAAAAATAAAAAATCATATTTTTTCACAAAAATTATATTTTTGCCCCCAATTTTTTATTTTTCCAAGGGTAAGAGAAGAAATTGGACCTCAAAAGTTGTTGTCCAATTTGTCCTGAGTACGCTGATACCCCATATGTGGCAGTAAACCACTGTTTGGGCGCAAGGGAGAGCTCGGAAGGGAAGGAGCGCAGTTTGACTTTTCAATGCAAAATTGACAGAAATTGAGATGGGACGCCATGTTGCGTTTGGAGAGCCACTGATGTGCCTAAACATTGAAACCCCCCACAAGTGACACCATTTTGGAAAGTAGACCCCCTAAGGAACTTATCTAGAGGTGTGGTGAGCACTTTGACCCACCAAGTGCTTCACAGAAGTTTATAATGCAGAACCGTAAAAATAAAAAATCATATTTTTTCACAAAAATTATATTTTTGCCCCCAATTTTTTATTTTTCCAAGGGTAAGAGAAGAAATTGGACCTCAAAAGTTGTTGTCGAATTTGTCCCGAGTACGCTGATACCCCATATGTGGCAGTAAACCACTGTTTGGGCGCATGGGAGAGCTCGGAAGGGAAGGAGCGCCGTTTGACTTTTCAATGCAAAATTGACAGGAATTGAGATGGGACGCCATGTTGCGTTTGGAGAGCCACTGATGTGCCTAAACATTGAAACCCCCCACAAGTGACACCATTTTGGAAAGTAGACCCCCTAAGGAACTTATCTGGATGTGTGGTGAGCACTTTGACCCACCAAGGGCTTCACAGAAGTTTATAATGCAGAGCCATAAAAATAAAACAAAATTTTTTTCCCACAAAAATTATTTTTTAGCCCCCAGTTTTGTATTTTCCCTAGGGTAACAGGAGAAATTGGACCCCAAAAGTTGTTGTCCAATTTGTCCTGAGTACGCTGATACCCCATATGTGGGGGGGAACCACCGTTTGGGCACATGGGAGGGTTCGGAAGGGAAGGAGCGCCATTTGGAATGCAGACTTAGATGGAATGGTCTGCAGGCGTCACATTGCGTTTCCAGAGCCCCTAATGTACCTAAACAGTAGAAACCCCCCACAAGTGACACCATTTTGGAAAGTAGACCCCCTAAGGAACTCATCTTGATGTGTTGTGAGAGCTTTGAACCCCCAAGTATTTCACTACAGTTTATAACGCAGAGCCATGCAAATAAAAAATATATTTTTTTCCACAAAAATTATATTTTAGCCCCCAGTTTTGTATTTTTCCAAGGTTAGCAGGAGAAATTGGACCCTAAATGTTGTTGTCCAATTTGTCCTGAGTACGCTGATACCCGATATGTGGGGGGGAACCACCGTTTGGGCGCATGGGAGGGCTCGGAAGGGAAGGAGCATCATTTGGAATGCAGACTTAGATGGATTGGTCTGCAGGCGTCACATTGCGTTTGCAGAGCCCCTAATGTACCTAAACAGTAGAAACCCCCCACAAGTGACCCCATATTGGAAACTAGACCCCTCAATGAACTTATCTAGATGTGTTGTGAGAACTTTGAACCCCCAAGTGTTTCACTACAGTTTATAACGCAGAGCCGTGAAAATAAAAAATCTTTTTGTTTTCCCACAAAAATTATTTTTTAGCCCCCAGTTTTGTATTTTCCCAAGGGTAACAGGAGAAATTGGTCCACAAAAGTTGTTGTCCAATTTGTCCTGAGTACGCTGATACCCCATATGTTGGGGTAAACCCCTGTTTGGGCACACAGGAGAGCTCGGAAGGGAAGGAGCACTGTTTTACTTTTTCAACGCAGAATTGGCTGGAATTGAGATCGGACGCCATGTCGTGTTTGGAGAGCCCCTGATGTGCCGAAACAGTGGAAACCCCCCAATTATAACTGAAACCCTAATCTAAACACACCCCTAACCCTAATTCCAACGGTAACCCTAACCACACCTCTAACCCTGACACACCCCTAACCCTAATCCCAACCCTATTCCCAACTGTAAATGTAATCTAAACCCTAACCCTAACTTTAGCCCCAACCCTAACTGTAGCCCCAACCCTAACCCTAACCCTAGCCCTAACCCTAGCCCTAACCCTAACCCTAGCCCTAACCCTAGCCCTAACCCTAGCCCTAACCCTAGCCCTAACCCTAACCCTAACCCTAGCCCTAACCCTAACCCTAACCCTAGCCCTAGCCCTAACCCTAGCCCTAACCCTAGCCCTAACCCTAGCCCTAACCCTAGCCCTAACCCTAGCCCTAGCGGGAAAATGGAAATAAATACATTTTTTTTTATTTTTCCCTAACTAAGGGGGTGATGAAGGGGGGTTTGATTTACTTTTATAGCGAGTTTTTTAGCGGATTTTTATGATTGGCAGCCGTCACACACTGAAAGACCCTTTTTATTGCAAAAAATATTTTTTGCAATACCACATTTTGAGAGCTATAATTTTTCCATATTTTGGTCCACAGAGTCATGTGAGGTCTTGTTTTTTGCGGGACGAGTTGACGTTTTTATTGAAAACATTTTTGGGCACGTGACATTTTTTGATCGCTTTTTATTCCGATTTTTGTGAGGAAGAATGACCAAAAGCAAGCTATTCATGAATTTCTATTGGGGGAGGCGTTTATACCGTTCCGCGTTTGGTAAAATTGATAAATCAGTTTTATTCTTCGGGTCAGTACGATTACAGCGATACCTCATTTATATCATTTTTTTATGGTTTGGTGCTTTTATACGATAAAAACTATTTTACAGAAAAAATAATTGTTTTTGCATCGCTTTATTCTCAGGACTATAACTTTTTTATTTTTTTGCTGATGATGCTGTATGGCAGCTCTTTTTTTGCGGGACAATATGACGCTTTCAGCGGTACCATGGTTATTTATATCTGTCCTTTTGATCGCGTGTTATTCCACTTTTTGTTCGGCGGTATGATAATAAAGCGTTGTTTTTTGCCTCTTTTTTTTTTTTTTTCTTACGGTGTTTACTGAAGGGGTTAACTAGTGGGACAGTTTTATAGGTCGGGTCGTTACGGACGCGGCGATACTAAATATGTGTACTTTCATTGGTTTTTTTTTTTTTATTTAGATGAAGAAATGTATTTATGGGAATAATATTTTTTTTTTTTTTTCATTATTTTGGAATATTTTTTTTTATTTTTTTTACACATTTGGAAAATTTTTTTTTTACTTTTTTACTTTGTCCCAGGGGGGGGACATCACAGATCAGTGATCTGACAGTTTGCACAGCACTCTGTCAGATCACTGATCTGACATGCAGCGCTGCAGCCTTCACAGTGCCTGCTCTGAGCAGGCTCTGTGAAGCCACCTCCCTCCCTGCAGGACCCGGATCCGCGGCCATCTTGGATCCGGGGCTCGAGCAGGGAGGGAGGTGAGGAGACCCTCGCAGCAACGCGATCACATCGCGTTGCTGCGGGGGGCTCAGGGAAGCCCGCAGGGAGCCCCCTCCCTGCGCGGTGCTTCCCTGCACCGCCGGCACATCGCGATCATCTTTGATCGCGGTGTGCCAGGAGTTAATGTGCCGGGGGCGGTCCGTGACCGCTCCTGGCACATAGTGCCGGATGTCAGCTGCGATAAGCAGCTGACACCCGGCCGCGATCGGCCGCGCTCCCCCCGTGAGCGCGGCCGATCGGCTATGACGTACTATCCCGTCCAGGGTCAGATAAGCCCAGGGCACCTCGACGGGATAGTACGTCTAAGGTCACAGAGGGGTTAATATTTACATTTGCGCTTCAGTGACAGTCCTGCGTGTGTGGCATCTCTCTCATTTGTTGCCACCAACAACAGAGTGTGTAACATTGTGCCTGATTTTCGTTGTGGTCTCACCCACCTGTAAAGGGGTAGCTAAATCATACTGAAGTTATAGCTCACCGTGTAAGTTGTGTGACAGCAACAAATACCGTTAGTTTGGTAACGTTTTTAAAACAATGAGGAAGTCTGGTGGAAGAGGTCGCGGCCGGGGGCGTTCATTGTCAGCTGGTAATGAGGGTAGTGGTAGTGGTGGAGCATCAGGTGGTCGTGGGAAAAAAAATATTGCACCTAAGTCGGGAGCTGTGGAGCCAGGTTCGTCATCTGGCTACACAAGGCCTCGAACGCTCCCTTTTCTGGGAGTAGGAAAACCGCTTTTAAAGCCGGAGCAGCAAGAGCAAGATTTGGCTTATCTTGCTGACTCAGCCTCTAGCTCTTTTGCCTCCTCTCGTGAAACTGGTAAAAGTAAAAGCAGCGCGTCGTTAGTGGATGTTCACGGTCAGGGACAAGTCGCTTCCTTGTCCTCTTCAGCAAAAACAACAACAGAGAAGAATGCAGCAGGCGACACAACGGGTTACTCCATGGAGCTCTTTACACATACCGTCCCTGGCTTAGAAAGTGAAGCAGTTAACAGTCCATGCCCATTACAAGTTGAATCTGACATGGAGTGCACTGATGCACAGCCACAGCCAGACTACTATGCTGGTCCTTTGACTCAGACCACAACATTGCCCTCGCAGGGTGCTGATCAAGAATCAGACCCTGATGAGACTATGTTGCCCCATCACGAACGCTATACCACCGACCGACAAGGTGACACAGATGAAGTTGCACACGAGCTACAAGAAGAGGTAATAGATGACCCAGTTCTTGACCCCGATTGGCAGCCATTGGGGGAACAGGGTGCAGGCGGCAGCAGTTCTGAAGCGGAGGAGGAGGGGCCGCAGCAGGCATCAACATCACAACAGGTTCCATCTGCCGGGCCCGTATCTTGCCCAAAACGCGTGGCAAAGTCAAAACCTGTTGGAGGACAGCATGGCCATCCGGTTAAAGCTCAGTCTGCAATGCCTGAAAAGGTATCCGATGCTAGAAAGAGTGCAGTCTGGCATTTTTTTAAACAACATCCAATTGATCAGCGCAAAGTCATCTGTCAAAAATGTTCAACTACCTTAAGCAGAGGGCAGAATCTGAAAAGTCTCAATACAAGTTGCATGCATAGACATTTAACCACCATGCATTTGCAAGCTTGGACTAACTACCAAACGTCCCTTAAGGTTGTAGCACCCTCGGCCAATGAAGCTAGTCATCAACGCAACATCCCTTTCGGCAGTGTAGGGCCACCATTTTCTGCACCACCTGCAGTATCTGTGCAGGTTTCTTTGCCAGGCCAAAGAAGTCAGGGTCAGGGAATCACCAGTTTCGTAGTAGGAAACACTGCATCTAGGGCACCGGCGGCAACAATACCATCTCCCACCGTCTCTCAGTCTGCCATGTCCACCGGCACCCCCGCTAGTTCCACGATCTCCAGCTCTCCAGTCCAGCTCACCCTACATGAGACTATGGTTAGAAAAAGGAAGTACTTAGCCTCGCATCCGCGTACACAGGGTTTGAACGCCCACATAGCTAGACTAATCTCGTTAGAGATGATGCCCTACCGGTTAGTTGAAAGCGAAGCTTTCAAAGCCCTGATGGACTACGCTGTACCACGCTACGAGCTACCCAGTCGACACTTTTTTTTCCAGAAAAGCCATCCCAGCCCTCCACCAGCATGTTAAAGAGCGCATCGTCCATGCACTCAGGCAATCTGTGAGCACAAAGGTGCACCTGACAACAGATGCATGGACCAGTAGGCATGGCCAGGGACGTTACGTGTCCATCACGGCACACTGGGTAAATGTGGTGGATGCAGGGTCCACAGGGGACAGCAAGTTTGGGACAGTTCTGCCTAGCCCACGGTCTAGGAAACAGTTGGCTGTAGCCATTCGCACCCCCTCCTCCTCCTCCTCGTCCTCCTGCAGAAGCGAGACCTCGTCCACAGACCGCAGTCGCACAACCACTCCATCCGCAGCTGCCACTGTTGCACACCAGGTCTCCCATTATGGGGCAGCTACTGGCAAACGTCAGCAGGCTGTATTGGCTATGAAGTGTTTGGGCGACAACAGACACACCGCGGAAGTTCTGTCCGAGTTCTTGCAGAAAGAAACGCAGTCGTGGCTGGGCACTGTAGATCTTGAGGCAGGCAAGGTAGTGAGTGATAACGGAAGGAATTTCATGGCTGCCATCTCCATTTCCCAACTGAAACACATTCCTTGCCTGGCTCACACCTTAACCCCTTCCCGACCTTTGACGCATACGCTGCATCATGAAAGTCGGTGCCATTCCGACCCATGACGCAGCATATGCGTCATGGAAAGATCGCGTCCCTGCAGGCCGGGTGAAAGGGTTAACTCCCATTTCACCCGATCTGCAGGGACAGGGGGAGTGGTAGTTTAGCCCAGGGGGGGTGGCTTCACCCCCTCGTGGCTACGATCGCTCTGATTGGCTGTTGAAAGTGAAACTGCCAATCAGAGCGATTTGTAATATTTCACCTAAAAAACTGGTGAAATATTACAATCCAGCCATGGCCGATGCTGCAATATCATCGGCCATGGCTGGAAACACTTATGTGCACCCACCCCACCCCTCCGATCGCCCCCCCAGCCCCCCGATCTGTGGTCCGCTCCCCTCCGTCCTGTGCTCCGCTCCCCCGTCCTCCTGTCCGCTTCCCCGTGCACCAATCACACCCCCCGTGCTCCAATCAAACCCCCCCGCACTCCGATCCCCCCCCCCGCACACAGCGACCCCCCCCCGTGCTCCGATCCACCCCCCCCGCACAGCGATCCCTCACCCCGTGCTCCAATCCTTCCCCGTGCTCCAATCCTCCCTCCCGTGTTCCGATCCACCCCCCCATGCTCCGATCCACCCCCCCGTGCTCCAACGCCCCCCCCCGTGCCCTGATCTCCCCCCCCCTTATACTTACCTGGCCGCCCGAGGTCCGTCCGTCTTCTTTCCTGGGCGCCGCCATCTTCCAAAATGGCGGGCGCATGTGCAGTGCGCCCGCCGAATCTGCCGGCCGGCAGATTCGTTCCAGAGTGAATTTTGATCACTGAGATAGGTTATATCTCAGTGATCAAAATAAAAAAAATAGTAAATGACCCCCCCCCTTTGTCACCCCCATAGATAGGGACAATAAAAAAAATAAAGAATTTTTTTTTTTTTTCACTAAGGTTGGGGTAAGAACTAGGGTTAGGGTTAGGGTTAGGGTTAGGGTTAGGGTTAGGGGTAGGGTTAGGGGTAGGTTTAGGGGTAGGGTTAGGGGTAGGGTTAGGGTTAGGGTTAGGGGTAGGGTTAGGGCTAGGGTTAGGGCTAGGGTTAGGGTTTCGGTATGTGCACACGTATTCTGGTCCTATGCGGATTTTTCCGCAGCGGATTTGAAAAATCCACAGTGCTAAACCGCTGCCGATTTATCGTGGATTTACCGCGGTTTTTCTGCGCATTTCACTGCGGTTTTACAACTGCGATTTTCTATTGGAGCAGTTGTAAAACCGCTGCGGAATCCGCAGAAAGTAGTGACATGCTGCGGAATGTAAACCGCTGCGTTTCAGTGCAGTTTTTCCGCAGCATGTGTACAGCGATTTTTGGTTCCCATAGGTTCACATTGAACTGTAAACTCATGGGAAACTGCTGCGGATCCGCAGCGTTTTCCGCAGCGTGTGCACATACCTTTAGAATTAGGCTATGTGCACACGGTGCGGATTTGGCTGCGGATCCGCAGCAGTGTTCCATCAGGTTTACAGTACCATGTAAACATATGGAAAACCAAATCCACTGTGCCCATGGTGCAGAAAATACCGCGCGGGAACGCTGCGTTGTATTTTCCGCAGCATGCCAATTCTTTGTGCGGATTCCGCAGCGTTTTACACCTGTTCCTCAATAGGAATCCACAGGTGAAATCCGCACAAAAAACACTGGAAATCCACAGTAAATCCACAGGTAAAATGCAGTGCCTTTTACCCGCGGATTTTTCAAAAATGATGCTGAAAAATCTCATACGAATCCGCAACGTTGGCACATAGCCTTAGAGTTGGGTTGGAATTAGGGTTGTGGTTAGGGTTAGGGGTGTGTTGGGGTTAGGGTTGTGGTTAGGGGTGTGTTGGGGTTAGGGTTGTGATTAGGGTTACGGCTACAGTTGGGATAAGGGTTAGGGGTGTGTTGGAGGTAGAATTGAGGGGTTTCCACTGTTTAGGCACTTCAGGGGGTCTCCAAACGCAACATGGCGCCACCATTGATTCCAGCCAATCTTGTATTCAATAATTCAAATGGTGCTCCCTCACTTCCGAACCCCGACGTGTGCCCAAACAGTGGTTTACCCCCACATATGGGGTACCAGCATACTCAGGACAAACTGCGCAACAATTACTGGGGTCCAATTTCTCCTGTTACCCTTGAGAAAATAAAAAATTGCTTGCTAAAACATCATTTTTGAGGAAAGAAAAATGATTTTTTATTTTCACGGCTCTGCGTTGTAAACGTCTGTGAAGCACTTGGGGGTTCAAAGTGCTCACCACATATCTAGATAAGTTCCTTGGGGGGTCTAGTTTCCAAAATGGGGTCACTTGTGGGGGGTTTCTACTGTTTAGGCACACCAGGGGCTCTGCAAACGCAACGTGACGCCCGCAGACCATTCCATCAAAGTCTGCATTTCAAAAGTCACTACTTCCCTTCTGAGCCCCCACGTGTGCCCAAACAGTGGTTTACCCCCACACATGGGGCATCAGCGTACTCAGGAGAAACTGGACAACAACTTTTGTGGTCCAATTTCTCCTGTAACCCTTGGGAAAATAAAAAATTCTGGGCTAAAAAATTATTTTTGAGGAAAGAAAACGTATTTATTATTTTCACGGCTCTGCGTTATAAACTTCTGTAAAGCACTTGGGGGTTGAAAGTGCTCACCACACATCTAGATAAGTTCCTTTGGGGGTCTAGTTTCCAAAATGGGGTCACTTGTGGGGGGTTTCTACTGTTTAGGCACACCAGGGGCTCTGCAAACGCAATGTGACGCCCGCAGACCATTCCATCAAAGTCTGCATTTCAAAAGTCACTACTTCCCTTCTGAGCCCCCACGTGTGCCCAAACAGTGGTTTACCCCCACACATGGGGTATCAGCGTACTCAGGAGAAACTGGACAACAACTTTTGGGGTCCAATTTCTCCTGTAACCCTTGGGAAAATAAAAAATTCTGGGCTAAAAAATTATTTTTGAGGAAAGAAAACGTATTTATTATTTTCACTGCTCTGTGTTATGAACTTCTGTGAAGCACTTGGGGGTTCAAAGTGCTCACCTCACATCTAGATAAGTTCCTTTCGGGGTCTAGTTTCCAAAATGGGGTCACTTGTGGGGGGTTTCTACTGTTTAGCCACATCAGGGGCTCTGCAAACGCAACGTGACGCCCACAGAGCATTCCATCAAAGTCTGCATTTCAAAACGTCACTACTTCACTTCCGAGCCCCAGCATGTGCCTAAACAGTGGTTTACCCCCACATATGGGGTATCAGCGTACTCAGGAGAAACTGGACAACAACTTTTGGGGTCAAATTTCTCCTGTTACCCTTGGGAAAATAAAAAATTGCGGGCTAAAATTCATTTTTGAGAAAATAATTTTTTTTTTTTTTTTCATGGCTCTGCGTTATAAACTTCTGTGAAGCACTTGAGGGTTCAAAGTGCTCACTACACATCTAGATTAGTTCCTTTGGGGGTCTAGTTTCCAAAATGGGGTAATTTGTGGGGGATCTCCAATGTTTAGGCACACAGGGGCTCTCCAAACGCGACATGGTGTCCGCTAATGATTGGAGATAATTTTCCATTTAAAAAGCCAAATGGCGTGCCTTCCCTTCTGAGCCCTGCCGTGCGCCCAAACAGTGGTTTACCCCCACATATGGGGTGTCTGCATACTCAGGACAAACTGGACAACAACATTTGTGGTCCAATTTCTCCTATTACCATTGGCAAAATAGGAAATTCCAGGCTAAAAAATCATTTTTGAGAAAAGAAAAATTATTTTTTATTTTCATGGCTCTGCATTATAAACTTCTGTGAAGCACCTGGGGGTTTAAAGTCCTCAGTATGCATCTAGATAAGTTCCTTGGGGGGTCTAGTTTCCAAAATGGGGTCACTTGTGGGGGAGCTCCATTGCATAGGCACACAGGGGCTCTCCAAATGCGACATGGTGTCCGCTAACAATTGGAGCTAATTTTCCATTCAAAAAGTTAAAAGGCACGCCTTCCCTTCCGAGCCCTGCCGTGTGCCCAAACAGTGGTTTACCCCCACATATGAGGTATCGGCGTACTCGGGAGAAATTGCTCAACAAATTTTAGGATCCATTTTATCCTATTGCCCATGTGAAAATGAAAAAATTGAGGCGAAAATAAATTTTTTGTGAAAAAAAAGTACTTTTTCATTTTTACGGATCAATTTGTGAAGCACCTGAGGGTTTAAAGTGCTCACTAGGCATCTAGATAAGTTCCTTGGGGGGTCCAGTTTCCAAAATGGGGTCACTTGTGGGGGAGCTCCAATGTTTAAGCACACCCAGGGTCTCTCCAAACGCGACATGGTGTCCGTTAACGATGGAGATAATTTTTCATTCAAAAAGTCAAATGGCGCTCCTTCCCTTCCGAGCCTTACCATGTGCCCAAACAGTGGTTTACCCCCACATGTGAAGTATCGGTGTACTCAGGAGAAATTGCCAAACAAATTTTACGATCCATTTTATCCTGTTGTCCATGTGAAAATGAAAAAATTGAGGCTAAAAGAATTTTTTTGTGAAAAAAAAGAACTTTTTCATTTTTACGGATCAATTTGTGAAGCACCTGGGGGTTTAAAGGGCTCACTATGCATCTAGATAAGTTCCTTGGGGCGTCTAGTTTCCAAAATGGGGTCACTTGTGGGGGAGCTCCAATTTTTAGGCACACGGGGGCTCTCCAAATGTGACATGGTGTCCGCTAAAGAGTGCAGCCAATTTTTCATTCAAAAAGTCAAATGGCGCTCCTTCCCTTCCAAGCCCTGCCGTGCGCCCAAACAGTGGTTTACCCCCACATATGAGGTATCAGCGTACTCAGGACAAATTGGACAACAACTTACGTGGTTCAGTTTCTCCTTTTACCATTGGGAAAATAAAAAAATTGTTGCTGAAAAATCATTTTTGTGACTAAAAAGTTAAATGTTCATTTTTTCCTTCCATGTTGCTTCTGCTGCTGTGAAGCACCTGAAGGGTTAATAAACTTCTTGAATGTGGTTTTGTGCACCTTGAGGGGTGCAGTTTTTAGAATGGTGTCACTTTTGGGTATTTTCAGCCATATAGACCCCTCAAACTGACTTCAAATGTGAGGTGGTCCCTAAAAAAAATGGTTTTGTAAATTTCGTTGTAAAAATGAGAAATCGCTGGTCAAATTTTAACCCTTATAACTTCCTAGCAAAAAAAAATTTTGTTTCCAAAATTGTGCTGATGTAAAGTAGACGTGTGGGAAATGTTATTTATTAACTATTTTGTGTCACATAACTCTCTGGTTTAACAGAATAAAAATTCAAAATGTGAAAATTGCGAAATTTTCAAAATTTTCGCCAAATTTCCGTTTTTATCACAAATAAACACAGAATTTATTGACCTAAATTTACCACTAACATGAAGCCCAATATGTCACGAAAAAACAATCTCAGAACCGCTAGGATCCATTGAAGCGTTCCTGAGTTATTACCTCATGAAGGGACACTGGTCAGAATTGCAAAAAACGGCAAGGTCTTTAAGGTCAAAATAGGCTGGGTCATGAAGGGGTTAAACCTGGTGGTGCAGTGCTTCCTGAAAAGTTATCCGGGGTTATCCGACCTGCTCCTCAAAGTGCGTGGACTTTGCTCACATATCCGCCGTTCGCCCGTACACTCCAGCCGTATGCAGACCTATCAGCGTTCTTTGAACCTTCCCCAGCATCGCCTAATCATAGACGTTGCAACAAGGTGGAACTCAACACTGCACATGCTTCAGAGACTGTGTGAACAGAGGCGGGCTGTTATGTTTTTGTGGGAGGATACACATACACGGGCAGGCAGTAGGATGGCAGACATGGAGTTGTCAGGTGTGCAGTGGTCGAAGATTCAAGACATGTGTCAAGTCCTTCAGTGTTTTGAGGAATGCACACGGCTGGTTAGTGCAGACAACGCCATAATAAGCATGAGCATCCCCCTAATGCGTCTGCTGATGCAAAGTTAGACGCACATAAAGGATCAGGCGTCTGCAGCTGAGGAAGAGGAAAGCCTTGATGACAGTCAGCCATTGTCTGGCCAGGGCAGTGTACAGGACGAGGTAGCGGGCGAAGAGGAGGAGGAGGACGAGGAGGATGATGGGGATGATTATATTTTTAATGAGGAAGCTTTTCCGGGGCCAGTGGAAATTGTTGGCGCGGCAAGGCCGGGTTCTGGTTTTTGGAGGGACACAAGTGACGTGGATTTGCCTGAAACTGCCCATCAACCAAGCACAACCACAGATTTGAGAACTGGAACTTTGGCCCACATGGCGGATTATGCCTTACGTATCCTCAAAAGGGACACACGTATAACAAAAATGATGAACGATGACGATTACTGGTTGGCCTGCCTCCTTGATCCTCGCTATAAAGGCAAATTGCAAAATATAATGCCACATGAGAACTTGGAACTAATATTAGCAACCAAACAATCAACTCTTGTTGACCGTTTGCTTCTGGCATTCCCTGCACACAGCGCCCGTGATCGTTCTAACACGAGCTGCAGGGGCCAGCAGACCAGAGGTGTTAGAGGGGCAGAAATCAGAAGTGTCGTTGGCCAGAGGGGTTTTCTGACCAGGTTGTGGAGTGATTTTGCTATGACCGCAGACAGGACAGGTACTGCAGCATCAATTCAAAGTGACAGGAGACAACATTTGTCCAGTATGGTTACTAACTATTTTTCATCCCTTAACGACGTTCTCCCTCAACCGTCATTCCCATTTGATTACTGGGCATCAAAATTAGACACCTGGCCAGAATTGTCAGAATATGCATTGCAGGAGCTTGCTTGCCCGGCAGCTAGTGTCCTATCAGAAAGAGTATTCAGTGCTGCAGGTTCAATACTAACAGAAAAAAGGACTCGTCTGGCTACCCAAAATGTAGATGATCTAACCTTCATTAAAATGAACCACAACTGGATTTCGAAATCTTTTGCCCCACCTTGCCCGGCTGACACCTAGCTTTCCTATGTAAAGGTCTTGCCTGTGGACTATTCTGAACGACTTTTCCAATCTCGTAATTTGCAGCACCTGATTGTCCAGCATCCGACATGTTAACACCTCCCTAAATGGCCAAAGTCCCCACACGGGGCCGTGGTATCGCCACTTGGCGCCAGCACCCGTGAGAGTACTGTTTGTCTGAAGAGGTGGGTGTGCCCGCTTTTGGTCGACGGCACTGCCACTAGGTCCCTCATAGTACAATAAAGTGTCTGGCGGTGGTGGTGCGCACCCAACGTCAGACACACCGTTGTAATATGAGGGTCCCTGGGCCTGTACCGCCGGCCACAAGACAGTCCCCCCCCCCAGGTCAAACAGTGCTCTACCACTTGCAAAATTTTCTCTCACAGCTCCACCAATGTTTAGTCTATGCGCTGACATCCTTCAATGCCTGGCACTGTCAATACCATTGTATTGACATTTTTCTTATGTTAGGCCTTCGAAGCCTATCTGCGGTCTCTCCTTCCACTAGGCCTCCACTGACCTGTCTACTGCCGCCCGGGTTCCCCTGGAACCAATTGTAAATTGCCTACAGCCAGGCCAATTTATTATGTTAGGGCTTCGAAGCCTGTCTGCGGTCCCTCCTTCCACTAGGCCTCCACTGACCTGTCTACTGCTGCCCGGGTTCCCCTGGAACCAATTTTAAATTGCCTACAGCCAGCCCAATTTATTATGTTAGGGCTTCGAAGCCTGTCTGCGGTCCCTCCTTCCACTAGGCCTCCACTGACCTGTCTACTGCCGCCCGGGTTCCCCTGGAACCAATTGTAAATTGCCTACAGCCAGGCCAATTTATTATGTTAGGGCTTCGAAGCCTGTCTGCGGTCCCTCCTTCCACTAGGCCTCCACTGACCTGTCTACTGCTGCCCGGGTTCCCCTGGAACCAATTTTAAATTGCCTACAGCCAGCCCAATTTATTATGTTAGGGCTTCGAAGCCTGTCTGCGGTCCCTCCTTCCACTAGGCCTCCACTGACCTGTCTACTGCTGCCCGGGTTCCCCTGGAACCAATTTTAAATTGCCTACAGCCAGCCCAATTTATTATGTTAGGCCTTCGAAGCCTGTCTGCGGTCACTCCTTCCACTAGGCCTCCACTGACCTGTCTACTGCTGCCCGGGTTCCCCTGGAACCAATTTTAAATTGCCTACAGCCAGCCCAATTTATTATGTTAGGGCTTCGAAGCCTGTCTGCGGTCCCTCCTTCCACTAGGCCTCCACTGACCTGTCTACTGCCGCCCGTGTTCCCCTGGAACCAATTGTAAATTGCCTACAGCCAGGCCAATTTATTATGTTAGGGCTTCGAAGCCTGTCTGCGGTCTCTCCTTCCACTAGGCCTCCACTGACCTGTCTACTGCCGCCCGGGTTCCCCTGGAACCAATTGTAAATTGCCTACAGCCAGCCCAATTTATTATGTTAGGGCTTCGAAGCCTGTCTGCGGTCCCTCCTTCCACTAGGCCTCCACTGACCTGTCTACTGCTGCCCAGGTTCCCCTGGAACCAATTTTAAATTGCCTACAGCCAGCCCAATTTATTATGTTAGGGCTTCGAAGCCTGTCTGCGGTCCCTCCTTCCACTAGGCCTCCACTGACCTGTCTACTGCTGCCCGGGTTCCCCTGGAACCAATTTTAAATTGCCTACAGCCAGCCCAATTTATTATGTTAGGGCTTCGAAGCCTGTCTGCGGTCCCTCCTTCCACTAGGCATCCACTGACCTGTCTACTGCTGCCCGGGTTCCCCTGGAACCAATTTTAAATTGCCTATAGCCAGCCCAATTTATTATGTTAGGGCTTCGAAGCCTGTCTGCGGTCCCTCCTTCCACTAGGCCTCCACTGACCTGTCTACTGCCGCCCGTGTTCCACTGGAACCAATTGTAAATTGCCTACAGCCAGCCCAATTTATTATGTTAGGGCTTCGAAGCCTGTCTGCGGTCCCTCCTTCCACTAGGCCTCCACTGACCTGTCTACTGCTGCCCGGGTTCCCCTGGAACCAATTTTAAATTGCCTACAGCCAGCCCAATTTATTATGTTAGGGCTTCGAAGCCTGTCTGCGGTCCCTCCTTCCACTAGGCCTCCACTGACCTGTCTACTGCTGCCCGGGTTCCCCTGGAACCAATTTTACATTGCCTACAGCCAGCCCAATTTATTATGTTAGGGCTTCGAAGCCTGTCTGCGGTCCCTCCTTCCACTAGGCCTCCACTGACCTGTCTACTGCCGCCCGTGTTCCCCTGGAACCAATTGTAAATTGCCTACAGCCAGGCCAATTTATTATGTTAGGGCTTCGAAGCCTGTCTGCGGTCCCTCCTTCCACTAGGCCTCCACTGACCTGTCTACTGCTGCCCGTGTACCCCTTGAACCAACATCAGAAAATATAAAAATAAGTATTTTGCTTATAAAAAAGAAAATACTGGAGAGATATCAAATGCAGACATTTTAACATTAAAAACAAACACATACAACAAAAATCTGGTACAGTACTAAAAATGGCCACCAGCTACAATAACTTTCTCCTGCAAGTAGTTAACTGAAAGTTTTTTTCAATTTAAAACACAGATATGGCATCCACCGAGTGTTGTCCTGTCGCGTCTTCTTTATATTATTGCCAAGAAGATGCAAAACAATGAAAATAATAAAATCATTATTTACCAAAAAAATAGAGTAAGTCAAAACCACATTGCAAATAAACATTCATTACAAATAAAGAAGCAGGGCGCGTCCGAGGGTGAGTATATACCTAATAAGAATATAATCACCCTCGGACGCGCCCTGCTTCTTTCCGACAGCCTTCCTTCCTAAGAATCAGCCCTTCCGTGGTGTAGAGAGAGGGTGTGTTACACTCCAAGGTGTTCCCCAGGTTGCCTTTCCTGAGCTTCGATCTTCATGCTCTCGTTTAGTAGTTGTCGGAAAGTAGGCTGCATTAGGCCTACAAAATGGGTATGGGGTGGAGAGAGATGGTGTGTTACACTCCAAGGTGTTCCCCAGGTTGCCTTGCCATTGCTTCGGTCTTCCGACTCTCGTTTAGTAGTTGTAGAAAACTACACTGCATTAGGCCTACAAAATGGGTATGGGGTGGAGAGAGATGGTGTGTTCCACTCCAAGGTGTTCCCCAGGTTGCCTTGCCATTGCTTCGGTCTTCCGACTCTCGTTTAGTAGTTGTAGAAAACTACACTGCATTAGGCCTACAAAATGGGTATGGGGTGGAGAGAGATGGTGTGTTCCACTCCAAGGTGTTCTCCAGGTTGCCTTTCCTGAGCTTCGATCTTCATGCTCTCGTTTAGTAGTTGTCGGAAAGTAGGCTGCATTAGGCCTACAAAATGGGTATGGGGTGGAGAGAGATGGTGTGTTACACTCCAAGGTGTTCCCCAGGTTGCCTTGCCATTGCTTCGGTCTTCCGACTCTCGTTTAGTAGTTGTAGAAAACTACACTGCATTAGGCCTACAAAATGGGTATCGGGTGGAGAGAGATGGTGTGTTACACTCCAAGGTGTTCCCCAGGTTGCCTTGCCATTGCTTCGGTCTTCTGACTCTCGTTTAGTAGTTGTAGAAAACTACACAGCATTAGGCCTACAAAATGGGTATGGGGTGGAGAGAGATGGTGTGTTCCACTCCAAGGTGTTCTCCAGGTTGCCTTTCCTGAGCTTCGATCTTCATGCTCTCGTTTAGTAGTTGTCGGAAAGTAGGCTGCATTAGGCCTACAAAATGGGTATGGGGTGGAGAGAGATGGTGTGTTCCACTCCAAGGTGTTCTCCAGGTTGCCTTTCCTGAGCTTCTATCTTCAGGCTCTCGTTAAATTGTGGTTAAATGGAACAACTGCATTTGGCGTACTAGTTGGTTTGGGGCCTACTAACAGTGTCTGCCGCTCCTTGCTGTTCTCCTGGTTTCCTGTCCTGAAATTCCATTTTCAGGCGCTCGTTAAGTAGTTGTTAATGTTAGACTGCATTTGGCCTACTAGTTGGGTTGGGGCCTACTATCGGTGTCTGCCACTCCTTGCTGTTCTCCTCCACTGAACAAAGCTGTGCCGCCTGTTTACTACGGTTGCCAATTTTGAACTGCATTTCGACTACTTACTGATTTGGGCCTACTCTCTGTGTCAGCCTCTCATTCCAGTTGTCCTCAACTGCAATGCCCCCTGGTTATTCCTGTGTTACCAATTTTGAACTGCATTTAGCCCACTTTATTATTTGGGCCCATATCTGTGTTTCCTCCTCATCCTGCCCATTGCCCAGCCAGTGATAGATGAGTCTGCTGGTACATTGACCCATAACGCAACATTCCCCGTGCACGCTACACAACAACATTGTGACCCTGCTGAAAGTCAGGTTGCTCTTCCCGCATACCATACCACCTTACACGGGGACAAAGAGGAAGGTGCAGATGAAAGTGCAGGTTCCTTCATCAGGTGGGGGGAGGAATACTAGTTGGCGACGTCACTGGCACAGGGCCTCTCATAGTACGCAAAAGTGTTGCTGCCGGTGGGAGGCGCCCCCGCCGTGCAAACACACCGCTGTACTTTGAGGGGCCCTGTGCCAGTGCCAATGCCAACGAGTGGGCCCCCCCTGCTTGCTCAGGATCACAGCACTTGCAAAGTTGAAATACTTACCTCTCCCTGCTCCACTGCCGTGACGTGGTCCAGATTTCCTGGGCCCACTAATTACTTGAACCAGCCCTACCCACCACAACTTTAGCCAAATAACCCCCAATTTCAAATGCCTTCCAATTATTATAAGGTAAATTACGCTTGACAAGCTTCATTAAGAAGAATGGATGGTTTTGACATTAAAATGGGCACTCTAGGTGTTTTCCTGGCCCCCACTCACTGCCGACTATGCTGCCCCATTGACTTGCATTGGGTTTCGTGTTTCGGTCGATCCCGACTTTACGTCATAATCGGCCGATTTCACTCGACCCGACTTTTGAGATAGTCGGGTTTCGCGAAACCCGGCTCGACTCTAAAAAGGTCAAGGTCGCTCAACTCTACATACCACCAATGTGGCATCAATTTCAACACAGTACAAATAGCATAATAGGGACCGAAAGGTCTTCCACTACACCCAACCCAGCAGATGGACACCCAACCAGGAGTGTTCACATTTACAAAAATTAGTGGCAGACACCACCAAAGTGGTATCAATTTCACAAGAGTAGAAATAGTTTAGTAGGGATTGACATCTCTTCCACTACAGCCAACCCACCACATGGACACCCAACCAGGAGGGTTCACATTTAAAAAAATTTGGGCCTGGCACCACTGAAGTGGCATCAATTTCACCAGAGTTCCAATAGTGTAATGGAGAAAGATATCTCTTTCAGTACAGCCAACCCAGCAGATGGATAGACACATTCAGGACTCTCCACATTTACAAAAATTATTGTCAAACGCCACCAAAATGGCATCAATTTCACTACAGTGGAAATAGTATGATAGGAACTGACAGGTCTTCCACTACACACAACCCAGCAGATGAATACCCAACCAGGAGTGTTCACATTTCCAAAAATTATTGGCAGACACCACCAAAGTTGTATTAATTTTACAAGAGTAGAAATAGTATAATAGGGATCAACATCTCTAACACTACAGCCAACCCATTACATGGACACCAACCAGAAGTTTTCACATTTCCAAAAATTAGAACCTGACACCACTAAAGTGGCATCAATTTCACAGAAGCCACACTAAAGAGATCACATAGTGACAGTTTCTTGCAAAAAGAGGCAGAGTCCAGTTTCAACTCAAAACAAATGATTTTACTTGTTTCCATTCTCAGTACATCCAGCTCATTTACAGCAATATCTTTGGGAACATCACATTACACATCCTGGTCTATATCTGTGCATTCATTCACTTGTTCCAGAATGCCCCCTGGTCGTACCGACTTGTCCGGTACCATTGTGTTCCTTCTGTCTAGCGTAAAAATGTTCAGGAGTTCCCCTATCCATTTCGAACCAGACATAAGGGCATCAGCCCACATAGTTAGCTGCCACATTTTGGAGCTGCGCTGCATTCCTTCTTTGCTGGGACCTTTGACCCACTGGCCCTGGACGACTGGGCTCCTTTCTTAACGTTGCATGGTCAACTATTTTGTCTGGGCTCCCTGGCCCTACTAACTCAAAGCAGGAAGCTCTCTATACCTTATGCAGTTGTCCCCTCCTAAGTTAACTGTTACCTATCCTAATCTAAGTGTGCTAAAATGCTCCCCTTTAGTGGACTAAATTTAGTACTGCACTCTCCCTATATACAATAGACACATAGCAGCATTAAGATATCTAACCATATACACAGAGTAGGACATTTACATTTAACAACATTTAGCTGGGACTGGTGTGAGGCTTAATACAGTCTTTGTAACCCCTTACAGTACCACAAGAATTTTTAGGGAGAGTGTGGATGAGGCCTCTATAACATAGAATAGATGCTACAAACAATTTTAAAGTGAGATGTTCCTTACTGTAGGATGTTAGTAACAGAAGAATTTTTGGGGAGCTTGTGGATGCGGCCTCTATAACATAGACTAGATGTTACAAACAATTGAAAGTGAGATGTCCCCTACTGTATTATGTTAATGACAGAAAAAAACATTTTGGGACTGTAAATGAGCCCTCTATAACAGGCTAGATGCTACAATTTGAAAATGATATGTCCCCTACTGTACAACGTTAGTAATTTAACATTTGTTTTGCTACTGTGGGTGATGCCTGTATAGCGTAGGAGCTTCTTTTTAACATATTTATTAATGACCTTGTAGGTAGGGGGCATTCAGAGCAGAATTTCAATATTTGCAGATGACACTAAACTCTGCAGGGTAATCAATACAGAGGAGGACAATTTTATATTACAGGATGATTTATGTAAACTAGAAGCTTGGGCTGATAAATGGCAAATGAGCTTTAATGGGGATAAATGTAAGGTCATGCACTTGGGTAGAAGTAATAAGATGTATAATTATGTGCTTAATTCTAAAACTCTGGGCAAAACCGTCAATGAAAAAGACCTGGGTGTATGGGTGGATGACAAACTCATGTTCAGTGGCCAGTGTCAGGCAGCTGCTACAAAGGCAAATAAAATAATGGGATGCATTAAAAGAGGCATAGATGCACATGAGGAGAACATAATTTTACCTCTATACAAGTCACTAGTTCGACCATTCTTCGAATACTGTGCACAGTTCTGGTCTCCGGTGTATAAGAAAGACATAGCTGAACTAGAGCGGGTGCAGAGAAGAGCAACCAAGGTTATTAGAGGACTGGGGGGTCTGCAATACCAAGATAGGTTATTACACTTGGGGCTATTTAGTTTGGAAAAACGAAGACTAAGGGGTGATCTTATTTCAATGTATCAATATATGAGGGGACAGTACAAAGACCTTTCTGATGATCTTTTTAATCATAGACCGGAGAAAGGGACAAGGGGGCATCCTCTACGTCTGGAGGAAAGAAAGTTTAGGCATAATAACAGACGTGGGTTCTTTACTGAAGAACAGTGAGACTATGGAACTCTCTGCTGTATGATGTTGTAATGAGTGATTCATTACTTAATTTTAAGAGGGGATTGGATACCTTTCTTGAAAAGTATAATGTTGCAGGGTATATATACTAGATTCCTTGATAGGGCGTTGATCCAGGGAACGAGTCTGATTGCCGTATGTGGAGTCGGGAAGGAATTTTTTTACCAATGTGGAGCTTACTATTTGTCACATGGGTTTTTTTTGCTTTCCTCTGGATCAACATGTTAGGGCATGTTAGGTTAGGCTATGTGTTGAGCTAGATGGACTTAAAGTCTTCCTTCAACCTTAATATGAAGAAGAATAATAGGTGAATAAAAGAATATGAAGAATGTAAAAAAAAGAATAATAGGAAGAAGGTGAAGAAGAAGAAGATGAATAAGGTGAAGAAGAAGTTGATGAAAAAGATGCTGCTGCTGCTGCTGCTGACGATAATGAAGAAGAAAGTGTGGGAGAAGTAAAAAAGAAGGTGAAGAGCATGGAAGTAGTGAAACATAAATATCTGACAAAATATAAAAAATCTTATCATAGTCAATATCTTTGTAAGTCCGAACGTCTTAAAAAAAATTAATTCCTGCTATTCCATTTGATTGGGCTAAACCTCTATGCATTTAATGTCTCCTCCACCTCCCCCAATACATCCTACATTATTCTTAGTTGTTTTCCTTCATGTAGAATTAACCTACAAGGAAAGAAATGGTTTATTTTAATTCTGATATTTTTGTCCCATTGACTTGCATTGGAATAGGGTATCGGTATCGGCGATATCCGATATTTTTTGAATATCGGCCGATCCAATCCGATACCGATATTTACAAATATCGGAAGGTATCGCTCAACACTACTAATGATGATAAATATAATCCACCTGTGTGTAATCAAGTCTCCGTAAAAATGCACCTGCTCTGTGATAGTCTCAGGGTTCTGTTTGAAGCACAGAGAGCATCATGAAGACCAAGGAACACAATAGGCAGGTTGTGGAGAAGTTTAAAGCTGTTATTGGATACAAAATGATTTCCAAAACATGGTGTAATTACATGACCCGCTTATGGAGAAACCTGCTCTTTGCACTCGTTTTGTTTATATCTCTAGCCCTGATCGGTGCCAATAGACCTAACCTTCAGAGAACAATAGAATCTCATGCTTTCTGTACCAGTTTTAGCCAGTACCTGGTGGGAGGGGGGAATGAGGAGGGCAGGGAGACTTGTCTGTCGCAGCATGGAGCCATATCAATTTTTGAGGGAGGGGGGAAATAAGACGTTTTGGATTACACACTCAGGAAGAGTGAGAAGAAGGAGGGTCGGAAAGGCCCACAGAGTGTGTCTGAAAAGCCATGGAACTTTTAGGTAGATACTCAAAAATGGCAAACTCCCATTATCGTGACACCTCCCCCTTTTGAACCACGCTATGGAGGCAGAACCTCATGGTACTCCTCCATGCGCACCTCAGAAGGGTCGCCCCAGCGGGACAACCTATTTGCATTGCCATGCTTCCTGCCCGCTTTGTGTTTGACTGTAAAGTCATACTGCTGGAGGGCAAGGCTCCATCATAGCAACCTTCCGTTGGTTCCACACATGGCTTGTAGCCAGCGCAGAGTTGTAGTCCGTCACCTCAGTGAAGGTGCGGCCATACAGGCAGGGCTGCAAATGTTGAAGGACCCAGATTATGACCTGGCACTCCTTCTCAATGATGGAAAAGGCCACTACCCTTGGCAGAAGCTTCCGGCTCAGGAACAACCAGGGGTGCTCTTGGTTCCCCGAGTCAACCTGGCTGAGCACAGCACCAAGACCAAACTCACTGGTGTCGGTCTGCACCTGGAACGGTCAACTGCTATTGACTGCTTTTAAAATGGGAGAGTTGCACAGGGCTGTTTTCAATGCCTGGAAGGCCTCCTCACAGCCATTGGTCCAGTCGAATATTTGGGATAGCTTCTTCCTGGTGAGGTCCATCAAGGGCTTTACCAGGCTACTATAGTACTGTACAAAGCGCCTATAGTACCCTGCAGTACCCAGGAAGAACATCACCTGCTTCTTGGTCCTGGGGGTGGGCCAAGACAAAATTGCATCCAATTTCCCAGGCTCTGGCTTTATGGAGTTCCCACCTACCCAGTGCCACAGGTAGCGGACCTCTCTCAAGCCCATCTGGCACTTTCCCGGCTTGATGGTCAGATCGGCTTGGTGAATTCGCCTGAGCAGCTCCTGAAGATGCTGCAGGTGTTCAACCCAGGAGGAACTAAAGATGGCAATGTCATCCAAATACACCACCGCGTACTTCTCCAGTCCCTGAAGCAGGTGGTTGACCAAGGCCAAACCAAATTCTTCTTCAAAATCAGCAACGACTGGCGGGGGTACTACAGGAGCACTTTGTACCTCCTCATTTTGGTCTGGATCTCTTGACAAACAGGGTCGTAGCATATTCTGGTGAACTATTGTAGATTGTAAGCTCTCACGAGCAGGGTCGTTTTATTTCGCTTTAATTATTGTATTGTTAACTTTGTTACTTATGACAGTTGTGTTTGATACTGTTAAACTGTAAAGTGCTGCGGAATATGTTGGCGCTATATAAATAAAGATTATTATTATTATTATTAATAAAGATAATTATTAACTATACGAGTTCGAGCATTTTCTTCCCCTTTGGGTTGGATTTCATAGACAGGCCCTTCAGAGTTGATTCTCTGCTTCACCTGACATGGGATCTTCTCCCACCGGTACTCCAGCTTATCTTGGGGGCATTTATCTCTAACTAGCAACCGGTCCCTGGCTTGAAGAGCTGTCTCTCACAGGGGAGTTGTTCCTGGATGCTCTAGTTCCTGACATCTGGTCTGGACCAGGCGATGTTGAGTATGTTGATGACAATGTTCTTGGACCCAGGAGGACATCTCCGTCCGTGGGTAGTCCTCCTCTGGATCCAACTCCAGCTAGGTAATCTCTCTTCCCAGGCGGCCGAACAGCAAGGTATAAGGAGTGTAACCAGTGGTACGATGTATTCAGGTGTTGAATACCTACACTAACTCAGCCACAAATTCATGCCACCAGACCTTTGGATCATCCTCCAGTGTCCTTAACATCTGATTAAGAGTGCGGTTTAACTGTTCACAAGCTCCATTTCCCTGATAGTGGTAAGGCGTTGTCCGAGATTTTTCGATCTGGTACAAACGGTGTAATTCTTCCATCACTTTCCCAAGAAAACAGGCTCCTTGATCGGAATGGATTCGTTTCGGGCAGCCGTACTCCTTAAATTATTGCAAATGGCATGTGCAGCAGATTCAACCAAATCTGACCAAAATGTGCTCGTCTTGTGTGCGCTTCTGTGGCCACTTTGGTTAGCAACGTCTCAGGGATCAACACCTGCCAGGTGACACCCAGCTCCCTTTGAAGTTTGATCTTCCGATACAGTAGCCCATTCCTCAGTTGGAGCCTTTCCCACTGCCGGAGGATCTGCAGATTCCCCGGAGACAGGGCGTCTCTCCCCTTCTGATTGGGAAGTTGCTTTGGCATCATCCACTGTCTCATTTGAACAAACTCCCCATATTCTTGCTGTAACTGGACCCACTCACCATGGGACCATCCCAGTATGCATTCTCGAGACACTACCTGCACCTGCTCCTGCGTGGCTGCCATCATCCTGGCAGAATCCCAGACCTCTTCAGCCTCCAGCTCTTCATCTCGGTTGGGCCCAGGTTTCTCATGTGTCACTCTGGACAAGGCATCTGCATGGGTATTCTCAGTTCCTCTCTTGTAGGTGATTTTATATTGAAACTTAACCATCCAAGCCACCCATTGCTATAGGGCCCCTAGTTTTGCATTTTCAAGATGGGCTAAAGGGTTATTGTCAGTGCACACCAAAACTTCAGACCCAGACAGGTATTCAGCAAACTTCTCCATCATGGCCCACACTAATGCCAACAGCTCTAGTTCGAATGAACTGTAATTGTCTGGATTCCTTTCGGAGTCATGGAGAGACCGACTCACGTAGGTGATTACTCGTTCTTTTCCTTCTTGGATCTGGGACAGTACAGCACTGAGTCCATGCAGGCTCCCATCAGTGTGCAGAATAAACGGTTGTGAGAAATCGGCATAGGCTAACACTGGCACTTTAGTCAAAGCCACCTTCAGCGCTGGAAATGCTTTCTCCTGCCATTCTCCCCATGGAATAGTTCTGTTTTTCATGCCAGATGGCACCCCCTTCAAAAGTTCTAGCAGCAGGTTCACGAACCGCTGATAATATCTGGTAAGGCCAAAAAAAGACCGTACAGCCTTCAATGTTTTCGGAGTAGGTCAGTCCTGTACTGTAGCAATTTTCTCAAGGGACAGTCTCACCCCTTCAGCAGAGACAACATGTCCCAGGTACTGAAGTTGGGTGCGAAATAGATGACACTTCTGAGGTTTCACTTTCAAACCATGTGTCTGTTGGCAGCTCAGCACTTGTTCCAGTCTTTGGAGATGTTATTCGAACGAGGCAGCATGCACGATGATGTCGTCTAAATCAGGGGTGTCAAACTGCATTCATCGAGGGCTTCAAACAGGTCATGTTTTCAGGATTTCCTTGTACTGCACAGGTGATAATTTAATCACCAACTCATTATTTGTGTAGGTGATTAAATTATCACCTGTGCAGTACAAGAAAATCCTGAAAACATGACCTGTTTGCAGCCCTCGAGGAATGCAGTTTGACACCCCTGGTCTAAATAGATGAGAGTGGCCTTAAAATTCAAATCACCTAAACACCTCTCCATCAATTGCTGGAAAATACCAGGAGTGTTGGCCAAGCTGAACTGCATCCGGTTGAATTTGTATAGACCCATGGGGAGTATAAAGGCTGTCTGTGCTCGGTCCTGCTTGGACATCGGTACTTGCCAATAGCTGCTGGAAAGATCTAACGATGAGAAGTATTTTGCACTTCCTAGGGCAGCCAAAGATTCTTCAATCCTTGGTAAGGCCGGGTTCACATTGCGTTAACAGCAGCCTATTCAACACATACATTAATGGGCTGCTGTTAATGCAAGTGCCGGTATGGCAGCACGCTAGCGCAGATAGAGAATCTGCTAGCTCTATCTGCGCTAGTGGTGACGGACCCGGAAATGCTGCAGCCCGCGTCTCGGGGTCCATCACTCAATGATGGCACATCACTAGCGCATGCCCATTGTGGACATGTGCTAGCGATGCGTCCAACATTGTATTCAATGGCGGCGTTAACAGACTGTGTTACACCACGTTATGTAACATAGTCCGTCTAACAGACGGGTTTAATGCAATGTGAACCCAGCCAAACGGGTAGGAATCTCACGCCGTGTAATTTACCATTTTTCTTCCACACCAACATGATGGGAGCAGCCAATGGGCTCTGACTCTCTCGGATGACTCCACTCTGTAGCATATGTGTCAGCATCACTTTCACCTCTTTGTACATTTGCGTGGAATTTGTCGGTACCATTCTCTTATGGGTGCAGCATTTCCAGTCAGAATCTCATGCTATAGTGCAGCTGAAATCATCCTCATGGTGTGTGAGCACATCCTGATATCGCCCCTAATAAAGCTTCCACTTGCTGGACCTGTTGCGGTGTGAGTTCTGTCAATTCGGCCCACATTTGTTCTAGTATACGGCACCCCTCCTGCAGGTGCTGAGGTTCTGGAACTGAAGAAATATTTACAGCCACGGCCCAAGGGTCTCCTTGTTTCACCATCAATTGTATGGCCTGTGGTGGTATCAGTTCTTCTGGCATGCCCAGGATTTGCGTTACTTCGCTCTTAGATTGGAGCGTGATATTACTTTCTCCTAAATTAACACATCGCACTAGGAGCATCCCGTCATGTACAGTGGCTAACATCCGTGCAAAAAGGAGCCCTGGAGGTAGTTACTCCATAACAGCTGGCTCTAACTGTATCTCGACTCCTTCCAGCGGGGTACAAGCTCAGACAGGCGGAGTGAGCACGGTTTGTCCTGGTGGCAAAACCAGTTTGACAGAGGCTGGAACGTTTCCCAACATCATCCTGTCACTAGAGTTCTCTTGGTTTTGGCCGTATGGATTGCTGCTGAAACACTCTCCTTTGGGAAGCGTGAGGGCTTCACTGTTTCAGGAACACATCTGGTGACTCGTTGATAAGGAGACTTCCAAATTCCTTTAGAAAGTTCATCCCTAGAGTGACAGCATGTCCATTGCCTGCGTCCCCAGTGGTCAGCACTACTCCATTCCGACCCAAGTCTTTACTGCAGACTGTTATTTGCATCCAGGCCACCTTTGCAACCGGGATGGGCAAGTGATTGGCAGCCATCAACTTTATCACTGGGCCTCATTCAGGCCGCATCGCCTCGGGGAAGTGCCATTGAAAGTATGTTTCAGGCATCGTGGTCAGCTGTGAGCCAGTGTCCACCAGACAACGTACAGCCTGACCATCCATTTTGGCCCAGGCACGAGGACACATGGAAACTAGATTTGTGGGACTTCTGGTACTTCTTCTTGACTGTTCAAGCTCCTGGCGGCGTCCCCCAGGCTCGGAGTCTCCTAATTTAACGGACGATGTTGAAGGGGCCTACTCCTGCACACCCCCAAGCCAAATGACCAGTTCTCCTCGGCGGGACATTCTTGTTTCACGATGAGGTTCAGGGCCATTTCTGCCCCCCAGGGGAATTTGATTAAACTGCTGGTTTCTTGTTTACATCAGACAACTCTACTTGTATATCCTGAATTTTTTTCCGAAACTCTTCCACCCATCTCGATTCTTTGGCCATTGTCACAGATACCTCTCCACTCTGGACCTTTCCTGCAAGGACTGTCATCCCCTGTTCCTGCTCGCATGTGTGCGCTTCACTCCCCACCTCAGAAAAGGTCAGGCGTGGGTTTACCTGCAAGCGCTCTAGGAAACCTGTTTTAACAGCACGTCTCGCAAGCCCATCACCAACTGATCCCGAAGCACTATGTCAGTCGACCCTATGCCTATGCTGTCTTTTTGTGGTAATGGCAGTATGGATCTCCTGTAGCGCCTTCATATACTAGGTCACCATCTCTCCCTCCCTTTGAACCCAGTGAAATAAGCACATATGTAGCTCCCCTACATCTGTTTGGTCTCCATGAGTTTCCTCCAATATTTGCAACACTTTGTTAAGGGTGACTAGTTCCCGGGTGGATCATAACATGACAGAATCCCTTGCCTATCCATCTAAAGCCATCATGGCAACCTCCGCTTCTACTGCAGGGGTCATGGGGTGCATCCTCATCATCCCCCTGATACGCTCAGTCCAGATCCATAGCATGGTGTTATTCCCAGTATACTTTGGGAGGTTACTCAACTTTGCCCCCAGGGATATGCTGGACCTTGGCCCCCGTACTGTTTGTCAGCCGCCTCTGTGCTGTTGGACTGCATTCTGCCTACTGCGCCAAGTGTGAGCAGGTGTCGGAATGCAGTGACGGACAGGAGGCAGAGCAAGAGTTAACAGATTTATTAACAGGGGCATACTCCACGCAGAGAGGTAATGGGTTAAATGAAGGATATGGGAGGTAATATTAGTATAGGATGAGTGTGGGGTGAGGTAACAGATAATGCAACTGTTCATTAACGGATAAACTTATCAGTCCGCCGGCTTCCTGGCTGCAGCGCCTTAAGTTCCAACAGTGGCACCCACAACTGGCGCGTGATGACTCCGGGGTAGTCCTGGAGAAGCTGGATGTTTGGTGTCTTCCTGAAGAAGCAGGAGATCCGATTCCTGACGATGGTGGAGAGTCCTCGGTGTTCCAAGCGAGGTCCTGATTTCAAGGTTCATCATATGACATGCAGCACAGTCTGTAACACCACCACACACCAGTGCGCATTCCCCTTGTTCTCTCACATACATCTCCGCACTCATAGCACCCTCTACTCTCTATCTCATCTACAAGCTGCGCACAGGTATGCTAGTGAGCCACTGTGCTAATGCAATGATTTATTTTATGGCTATATTTAGTCATGTATTCTCAATTTTGTTTTATGTAGATTGTTTTCCTTACCTTATGTACTGAGATCTTACCCTTTTTGCTCACGCTTTACAATCTTGACTCTGCAAATATTATTTTCTCAGTACTGTTTATATACTTCTGATGTTCTCTGTTTCCTTGTATTTGTTCTATTTGAGGGTCGTCACACCCTTTCATTGACCTGAGTATTTTTATGTACCATCCCCACAACCCAGTGGTATACCACAAATGATGACAGATCACATGGCCGCTAAGGAGCCCGTGAATCGAGGGTGCCCAGTGTGTGCATCGGCATCACCGTTGGGAGTAGACTACCCCCATGCACAATTTCCTTTCAACTGCTTCGGCATCCTGGATACAGATACAGTTTAAAACAATGCTGGGAGAGTGAGCAGTCAGCTGACGCTCCCTCTCCCATCATTCTCACTTTGTGTCTGCACTCTGTCACATCTCATCGCAGAGGATGCAATGATGTCACTACAGGGCACCTTTTATGCTGAACAAAGCAGCTGTTCAGAAGAAAGGAGAATGCATAGACCGTAATAGTGGGGAACAGGGAGAGGTGAGCATTTGTATATTTGTTTTTTATCTATGGAGGACTGTGGGGTAAGAAGGAACATAAACCAGCTCACCCGTGATTCAGCAACCAAACCTCGGGAGCACGGACCCGCTGTGTCCAGGCGTGCAAGATCCAAAAAAAAGAAAGAAATGTCCAGCTTCACCGAGTCCGTAAAAAAGCGATTTCTTTATTAACAAACTTTAAACATGGAGGATACAGACTTCAGCACAACCATATGGGTAAGAATCTCAACGCGTTTCTGGAGACTAGGCTCCCTTAATCATGACATTCTAAAAGACCCATGTATCCCACTTAACCCTACACCGGAAAGCACACCGGTGGGATAAGTGATTGACGTAACTGATTTAAAAAGTGGGCGTGAGATGAACATGTATTGACCAAATATCAGCCAGCCACTTTCTGCCACTTAGATTGCGTTGTTGTATACACTGGGCCTAACTTGTGGTTCAGTCTCCCAAAGAAAAAGGGGGGATTCAAATTCTCACAAAGTGGATATACTTCTGTCCTGTTAGTTTGTCGTATATCAGTCAGCCACTTTCAGCCACTTACATTGTGTTGTTTTTTGCACAGGGCTTGATTTTTTGTTCAATCTCCCCCTCAAAAAAGGGAGATTTAAAATCTCAATATGTTTATATACACCTTCTACCTTGTTTTACAGTACCATATAGCGGTTGTTATTTTGGTTAGATTTTCCAAAAAATGAGGAAGTCAGGTGGAAGAGGCCGTGGGCGGTGGTTGCGAGCTGGTACTGATGGTGGTTGTGGTGCATCTGGTGGTAGTGGCATAATCACAATAGCACCTAAGGCTGGATGTGTTGAGCCAGCGTCATCATCTGGCTACACAAGGCCTCGAAGGCTGGGAGTAGGAAAACGGCTTTTAAAGCCAGAGCAGCAGGAAAAAGTTTTGGCTTTCCTTGCTGACTCAGCCTCTAGCTCTTTCGCATCCTCTTCAGAAAGTTCCAAATATAAAAGCAGTGAGTCGTCAGTGGATGCTCCCGGTCAGAAACAAGACGTTTACTTGTGTCCTTCACCCAAACCAAAATTGAAGAATGCGTCAGGCGACACTACAGGTTACTCCATGGAGCTATTTACACATACCGTGCCTGGTTTAGAACGGGAAATTGTTAACTGCCCATTACAAGATGAATCGGACATGGAGTGCACTGATGCACAGCCACAGCTAGATTATAATGCTGTTCCATTGACTCAGATCACTACATTGCCCTCGCAGTGTACTGAGCCAGAATCTGACCCTGATGAGACTATGGTGCCCCGTCCCGAACGCTATAGCACCTTACACGGTGACACAGAGGAAGGTGCACATGACATTGAAGAGGAGGCGATAGATGACCCAGTTGTTGACCCAGATTGGCAGCCATGTGAGAAATGCTCAAAGACCTTTGGCAGAGGGAAGAATCTTCAAAATTTAAATACAACGTGCATGCTTAGACATTTAACCAGCATGCACTTGCAAGCCTGGACTAACTACCAAACGTCCCGTACCGTTGGTGCACCTGCTCAGAATGAAGGTAGTCAGCAACGCTACATTGCTTCCCTCACTGTAAGCCCACCGGTTAGGACACCACCAGCAGCAAATGTGGAGGTATCGTCGCAAGGCCAAAGCAGACAGGGAATCACAAGGTTATTGGTAGGAAACACTGTATGTAGGCCAACATCGAGAATACCATCACCAACCCTCTCTCAATCCGCCATGTCCAACACCACCACCACTGCTAGTTCCATCATTTGCACCTCTCCAGTCCAGCTCACCCTACAAGAAACTCTCGTTAGGAAAAGAAAGTACTCATCCTCTCATCCATGTACACAGGGTTTGAACGCCCACATTGCTAGACTAATCTCGTTAGAGATGATGCCCTACCGATTGGTTGAAAGTGAAGCTTTCAAAGCCCTGATGGCCTACACAGTACCACGCTATGACCTACCCAGTCGACACTTCTTTGCGAGAAAAGCCATCCCAGCCCTCCACCCGCATGTCAAAGACCGCATTGTCCATGCACTGAGGCAATCAGTCAGTAGAAAGGTGCAGAAAGGTCCAGAAGCGCGTTGAGATTCCTACCTATATGGTTCGTGCTGAAGTCTGTATCCTCCATGTTTAAAGTTTGTAAATAAAGAAAATTCTTTTTTACGGATTCAGTGAAGCTGGATATTCCTTCTTTTTTTGACTTTACACGCCTGGACACAGCGGGTCCGTGCTCCTGAAGATTGGTTTATGCATCACGGGTGAGCTGGCTTATTTTTCCTCTTTCCAAGTAGAAAGGTGCACCTCACAAAAGATGCATGGACCTGTAGGCATGGCCAGGGACGTTACGTGTCCATCATGGCACTCTGGGTTAATGTGGTGGATGCAGGGTCCACAGGGGACAGTCATAGTGGGACAGTTCGGTCTAGGAAACAGTTGGTTGTAGGCATTCATCACCCCTCCTCCTCCTCCTACAGAAGCGAAAGCTCGTCCACAGAGCGCAGTCGCACGACCACTGCATCCGCAGCTGCCAGTGTTGCACACGAGGTGTCCCACTATCGAACAGCTAGTGGTAAGCGTCAGCAGGCTGTGTTAGAAATGAGGTGCGACAACAGACACACCGCGGAAGTACTGGCCGAGTACTTGCAGCAACAAACTCAGTCATGGCTGGGCAGTGTACATCTTGAGGCAGGCAAGGTAGTCAGTGATAACAGAAGGAATTTTATGGCTGCCATAGCCCTTTCAGAACTTAAACACATGCCTTGCCTGGCTCACACCTTGAACCTGGTGGTGCAGTGCTTCCTCAAAAATTATCCGGAGTTACCAACCCTGCTCCTGAAGGTGTGAAGACTTTGCTCGCACATCCGCCGGTCGCCCATACACGCCAGCCGTATGCTGAATCAACAGTGATAGCTAAATCTTCCCCAGCACCACCTAATAATCGACGTTGCAACAAGGTGGAACACCACACTGCACATGGTTCAGAGGCTGTGCGAACAGAGGCGTGCATAATTAATTTGTGGGAGGATACACATAAACGGGCAGGCAGTTGGATGGCAGACATGGAGTTGTCTGGTGTGCAGTGGTCGAAGCTCCAAGACCTCTGTCAAGTCCTTAAGTGTTTTGAGGAATACACACGGCTAGTAAGTGCAGACGATGCCATCATAAGCATGAACATCCCACTAATGCGTCTGCTGATGCAAAGTTTGATGCACATTAAGGAGCTGGCGTCTGCAGCCGAGGAGAAGGGAAGCCTTGATGACAGTCAGCCATTGTCTGCTCAGGGAACTCTCCTGGACGAGTTGGTGGATGAAGAGGAGGAGGATGATGGGGATGAATATTTATGGGAGGAGGATGCTTTACAGGGGGCAATAGAAACTGGTGGTGTTGCAAGGTCAGGTACAGGGTTTTTGCGGGACACAAGTGATGTTGATTTGCAAGAAAGTGCTCCTCAACCCAGCACAAGCAGTGAATTGACACCTGGAACATTGGCCCACATGACTGAGTATGACTTGTGTATCCTAAAAAGGGACCCCCACATTATCAAAATGATGACCGATGACGATTACTGGTTGGCCTGCCTCCTGGATCCACGATATAAAGGAAAATTACAAAATATCATGTCACATGAGAACCTTGAGCAAATATTGGCTACCAAACAAGCATCTCTTGTAGACAGTTTGGTTCAGGCATTCCCAGCACACAGCTGCGGTGATGGTTCTCACACGAGCTGTAGGGGGCAACATGGCAGAGGTGTTAGAGGTGCACAAATCCGAAGTGGCGTTGGACAGAGGGGTTTTATGTCCAGGTTGTGGAGTGATTTCACAATGACCGCTGAGACGACAGGTACTGCTGCATCGATTCAAAGTGACAGGAGACAGCATTTGTCCAGTATGGTTACGAACTACATTTCCTCCCTTATCGATGTTCTCCCTCACAGGTCATTCCCCTTTGATTACTGGGCATCTAAAATAGACACCTGGCCTGAATTGGCAGGATATGCACTACAGGAGCTCGCTTGCCTTGCTTCTAGTGTGCTATCAGAAAGAGTCTTCAGTGCTGCTGGTTCAATACTGACCGAAAAAAGGACACGTCTGGCTACCCAGAATGTTGATGATCTAACCTTCATTAAAATGAACCAATCATGGATTTCAAATTATTTTGCCCCACCTTCTCCTGCTGACACATAGCTTGCCTGAAAAATGTCTTTCTTTTGGCCTCCTCTTACTGACTTCTCCAATTCCGCTATTTGCAGCTGCTGAATGTCGACCATAGGCCATTTTTATACCTCCCTAAATGGGCTGACTCAACCCAACGGGGCCGTGGTCACCACCTGGCGCAAGCACCCGTGCGAGTGCCGTTTGCCTGGACAGGTAGGTGCGCCCACTCTTGGGCGACGGCACTGGCACAGGGTCCCTCATAGTACAATGAAGTGTCTCTGACAATGGTGGTGCACAACCAACGTCAGACACACCGTCGTAATATGAGGGGCCCTGTGCCAGTGCCGCCACCCACGAGAGAGTGCTCCCACCAACTTTTACAGTGCTCTACCACTTGCAATAATTACCTCTCCCTGCTCCACCAATGTGTAGTCTGTGCTGTTAAATCCTTCAATGGCACTGCCAATACAAATTTGTTGAAATGATAGAGGATAGTTAAAATATACAGGGGCCCTGGCCTCCATTTAGACCAGTTAATACTTTGCGCCTACTACCACTGTCTGCTACTCAGCAGAGGAGCCCACCCCAGTACCTAGCTATGCCGCATGTTTAGTCCTGACCACTTTTGAACTGCATTTAGCCTACTTTTTTATTGTGGCCCTACAAACTGTGTCTGCGCCACTCATTACAGTTGTCCACCACTGAACAAAGCAATGCCGCCTGTTTAGTCCTGTTACCAATTTTGAACTGCATTTAGCCTACTTTTTTATTTTGGGCCTACTAACTGTGTCTGAGCCACTCATTACAGTTGTCCTCCACTGAACAAAGCTATGCCACCTGATTAGTAATGTTACCAATTTTGAACTGCTTTTAGCCTACTTTTGTATTTGGGCCTACTAACCGTGTCTGCGCCACTCATTACAGTTGTCCTCCACTGAACAAAGCCAGGCCGCCTGTTTAGTCCTGTTACCAATTTTAAACTGCATTTAGCTAACTTTTTTATTTTGGGCCTACTAACTGTGTCTGTGCCACTCATTACAGTTGTCCTCCACTTAACAAAGCAGTGCCGCCTGTTTAATCCTGTTACCAATTTTGAACTGCATTTAGCCTACTTTTTTATTGTGGGCCTACTAACTGTGTCTGCGCCACTCATTTCAGTTGTCCTCCACTGAACAAAGCTAGGCCGCCTGTTTAGTCCTGTTACCAATTTTGAACTGCATTTTGCCTACTTTTTAATTTGGGCCTACTAACTGTGTCTGTGCCACTCATTACAGTTGTCCTCCACTGAACAAAGCAATGCCGCCTGTTTAGTCCTGTTACCAATTTTGAAATGCTTTTAGCCTACTTTTTTATTTTGGGCCTACTAACTGTGTCTGCACCACTCATTACAGTTGTCCTCCACTGAACAAAGCTATGCCGCCTGTTTAGTCCTGTTACCAATTTTGAACTGCATTTAGCCTACTTTATTATTTGGGCCTATATCCGTGTTTCCTCCTCATCCTGCCCATTGCCCAGCCACTGCTTGATGAGTCTGCTGGAACATTGACCCAGACCACTAAATTCCCCTTGCACTCTACACAGCCTGAATCTGACCCTGCTGAAAGTCAGGTTCCCCTTCCCGCATACTATACCACCTTACACGGGGACAAAGAGGAAGGTGCAGATAAGAGTGCAGGTTCCTTCATCAGGCAGGGGGCATACTCATTGGCGACGTCACTAGCACAGGGCCCCTCATAGTGCGCAAAAGTGTCTCTGGCAGTGGGAGGCGCCGCCCACCGTCAAACACACGGCCGTACTATGAGGGGCCCTGTGCCAGTGCCAAGTGCCAACGAGTAAGCCCCCCTGCTTGCTCAGGATCACAGCACTTGCAAAGTTGAAATACTTACCTCTCCCTGCTCCACCGCCGTGACGTATTCCGTGTTTCCTGGGCCCACGAAAATCTTGAGCCAGCCCTACCCCCCCCACAACTTTAGCCAAATGTCCCCCTGTTTTCAATGCCTAACTATTATTATAAAGTAAATTAAGATTGACAAGCTTAAGAAATAAGAATTGATGTTTTGGCATTAAAATGGGCACTGTAGGTGTTTTCCTGTCCTCCACTCACTTTCGTGTTTCGGTCGGCCCTCAACTTTTTGAAATAATTGGCCGATTTCACCCGACCCGACTTTTGACAAAGTCGGGTTTCGCGAAACCCGACTTGATCCTAAAAAAGTAAAAGTCACTCAACTCTAGCGGGCACCATTGCTGGTTGAGTTCCCCGCTGCGTTCACGTGATGGAGACACTTCCGGGTTGTTGTGCGCCTGCGCACTCATGATGCGGCTTCAATGGGACTTGCGGCCGGGTGATGGACCTCCAGAGATGACGTGAGGGGATGACGCGGGTATACATAGGTGCAATCGGTGCATAACAAGATGTGCTTCATTGGTAGGATCATATGCGCTTCATTGTATAAAGTCCATGGATAGGTATTTGATAGTTTCCATAAACTTTCCATTTCGTGCTACTACACCCGGATGGAGCACTGTTCTTCTACTATTTTGAATGCTCAGTGAGGTGATCTATGAACTTAGACTCCAGAGCACAAGGCTGCACCTGCTTATCACTGATTACCATAGACTTGGCTGAAGAGCCAGCAGTAACCAAATGTATACTATGAGCATGAGCAAGACGCTAGACCGACATCTGTGCGGACCAGCAATCGCAGTGGCCAGACCTGAATGGGAGACTACAGTACCAGATAATGCTTGGGATCTGTCCCGTTCAGCGGGAAAATCCCAACACCTTAGAGAAGGGCCCATAATACCATATGGAGCACTATGTGGTTCCCATAATATTGTATGGAAGGCTACATTGTGCCCATAATACTATGTTGAGGACTATGTGGTGCCCATGATACTGTATAGAGGACTATGTAATTCCTATAAAACTGTATGGAGGACTACATGATATCCATAATACTGTATTGAAGAGTATGTGGTAGCCATAATACCATATGGAGGACTATGTGGTGCCCATAAATCTGTATGAAGGACTATCTGGTGGCCACAATAGCAGGACTATATAGGAGGAAAATGTCTTTGTAGGGGCTGTAAAGTTGTGAACTAATGTTCTTCTGTAACCCCGCCAAAAATTAAGACTTGACGTTGGATCCCCCCAAAATAAAACCTTAATGAAGCTGCTATGGGGTCCCATGATTTCTATGTATGCCGCTAAAACAACCCAAACTTCTTCTGCAGCATTGGGGTTCTCCTTATCTTAGACAGATTCCTCCACCTACCCCACGTTTTTCATCAAGGTTCAAGTTCATGTTCATGTTCAAGTTTTTAATTTTTGTTCACTGTGTATTTGAATTTGACATCCCTGATCGAGGTGCACTATTATCTTTTCTGATATTTTTTTTCTGATTGTGCCATAATTAGGTTACTTGACTAAAACATAGAGTAGGCTGGCTCCCTCTATACAATGTCCACTGTAACGTTTCACCTACTACGTGTCTTGGGGGACACTCGCTTGGCATGTGATTCAACCACCTCGCCCTCACTTGGAACCGTCTAACACACTGGCCACTCTGTAGTGTCCAGCCGGGATACATGGAAATCTGTCCTCTCTGACAGACTCCCAAACACTCACATGTGCCAAACACACCTCCATTAGGTAGTCTGTAACCACACCCAAAGGTGAGGTAACATCACATGCACTGGTCACATGATTATGACATCACTGCAGGTCCTCAAACTTAACATAGTAACATAGTTAGTAAGGCCGAAAAAAAGACATTTGTCCATCCAGTTCAGCCTATATTCCATCATAATAAATCCCCAGATCTACGTCCTTCTACAGAACCTAATTGTATGATACAATATTGTTCTGCTCCAGGAAGACATCCAGGCCTCTCTTGAACCCCTCGACTGAGTTCGCCATCACCACCTCCTCAGGCAAGCAATTCCAGATTCTCACTGCCCTAACAGTAAAGAATCCTCTTCTATGTTGGTGGAAAAACCTTCTCTCCTCCAGACGCAAAGAATGCCCCCTTGTGCCCGTCACCTTCCTTGGTATAAACAGATCCTCAGCGAGATATTTGTATTGTCCCCTTATATACTTATACATGGTTATTAGATCGCCCCTCAGTCGTCTTTTTTCTAGACTAAATAATCCTAATTTCGCTAATCTATCTGGGTATTGTAGTTCTCCCATCCCCTTTATTAATTTTGTTGCCCTCCTTTGTACTCTCTCTAGTTCCATTATATCCTTCCTGAGCACCGGTGCCCAAAACTGGACACAGTACTCCATGTGCGGTCTAACTAGGGATTTGTACAGAGGCAGTATAATGCTCTCATCATGTGTATCCAGACCTCTTTTAATGCACCCCATGATCCTGTTTGCCTTGGCAGCTGCTGCCTGGCACTGGCTGCTCCAGGTAAGTTTATCATTAACTAGGATCCCCAAGTCCTTCTCCCTGTCAGATTTACCCAGTGGTTTCCCATTCAGTGTGTAATGGTGACATTGATTCCTTCTTCCCATGTGTATAACCTTACATTTATCATTGTTAAACCTCATCTGCCACCTTTCAGCCCAAGTTTCCAACTTATCCAGATCCATCTGTAGCAGAATACTATCCTCTCTTGTATTAACTGCTTTACATAGTTTTGTATCATCTGCAAATATCGATATTTTACTGTGTAAACCTTCTACCAGATCATTAATGAATATGTTGAATAGAACAGGTCCCAATACTGACCCCTGCGGTACCCCACTGGTCACAGCGACCCAGTTAGAGACTATACCATTTATAACCACCCTCTGCTTTCTATCACTAAGCCAGTTACTAACCCATTTACACACAATTTCCCCCAGACCAAGCATTCTCATTTTGTGTACCAACCTCTTGTGCGGCACGGTATCAAACGCTTTGGAAAAATCGAGATATACCACGTCCAATGACTCACCGTGGTCCAGCCTATAGCTTACCTCTTCATAAAAACTGATTAGATTGGTTTGACAGGAGCGATTTCTCATAAACCCATGCTGATATGGAGTTAAACAGTTATTCTCATTGAGATAATCCAGAATAACATCCCTCAGAAACCCTTCAAATATTTTACCAACAATAGAGGTTAGACTTACTGGCCTATAATTTCCAGGTTCACTTTTAGAGCCCTTTTTGAATATTGGCACCACATTTGCTATGCGCCAATCCTGCGGAACAGACCCTGTCGCTATAGAGTCCCTAAAAATAAGAAATAATGGTTTATCTATTACATTACTTAGTTCTCTTAGTACTCGTGGGTGTATGCCATCCGGACCCGGAGATTTATCTATTTTAATCTTATTTAGCCGGTTTCGCACCTCTTCTTGGGTTAGATTGGTGACCCTTAATATAGGGTTTTCATTGTGTCTTGGGATTTCACCTAGCATTTCATTTTCCACCGTGAATACCGTGGAGAAGAAGGTGTTTAATATGTTAGCTTTTTCCTCGTCATCTACAACCATTCTTTCCTCACTATTTTTTAAGGGGCCTACATTTTCAGTTTTTATTCTTTTACTATTGATATAGTTGAAGAACAGTTTGGGATTAGTTTTACTCTCCTTAGCAATGTGCTTCTCTGTTTCCTTTTTGGCAGCTTTAATTAGTTTTTTAGATAAAGTATTTTTCTCCCTATAGTTTTTTAGAGCTTCAATGGTGCCATCCTGCTTTAGTAGTGCAAATGCTTTCTTTTTACTGTTAATTGCCTGTCTTACTTCTTTGTATAGCCACATTGGGTTTTTCCTATTTCTAGTCCTTTTATTCCCACAAGGTATAAACCGCTTACACTGCCTATTTAGGATGTTCTTAAACATTTCCCATTTATTATCTGTATTATTAGTTCTGAGGATATTGTCCCAGTCTACCAAATTAAGGGCATCTCTAAGCTTGTCAAACTTTGCCTTCCTAAAGTTCAGTGTTTTTGTGACTCCCTGACAAGTCCCCCTAGTGAAAGACAGGTGAAACTGTACAATATTGTGGTCGCTATTTCCTAGATGCCCAACCACCTGCAGATTTGTTATTCTGTCAGGTCTATTAGATAGTATTAGGTCTAAAAGTGCTGCTCCTCTGGTTGGATTCTGCACCAATTGTGAAAGATAATTTTTCTGCAGGGAAAAGGGGTACAGTGAGCACCCCTACTCAGAGGTGAGGTATATGGGTAGCCAGACCTCACATCACTCATAGCTACCTGCAACCCGACCCAGATGCAGTAAACGACATCTTCAGTGCTCATGTGCACTAAAGACAAAATACTCCAGGTTGCATCGCAGGGAGCATCCATCCCTGTGACACATACCTCCCATTAACCACGCGACCACCAGTCACACCACACCACACCACCCTTTTGACAGAAATTAATTATACACCCAAGAAAAAGTTCAGTAGTTTCTGTGCCATTCCTTTGAACCATTCCTCTATTAAGCCTACATTTGATGCCATTTTCTTGCACTCCATCTCTTTTTATTATATAAAGGTCAATCATATAGATGAAAATCACCTACTAGGAGTTACAACTATGATATGGAGCATGAGAAAGGTAAGTTCAGTGGAAAGAACAATGCTTGTGGTGACAAAAATATTTTAGGAATTCAAAGCCTTTGAAGATGAGAACAGTTACATTGTAAAAATAAGAATATATTGAGGAAAGTTATTTAGCAATTACTGAGAAGATAAAATGTCCGGAATGTATTTTTATAAATATCAACCAACTTCAAGACATGCCGGCGTTGAGAGTAAGCCAGAATTTAATGGGATGGGATTAAACTTGATTTTATTATTTGAAATAAAAAGTTGTTTATATTGTGCCGTAGCGATCACTAAGCGGGTTGGGGTACACTCACTTGGCAATGATAAAGCGTACATCAAAAACGTCTTTCTTTAAAAATTTATGTGGGTTTATTGCTTCATAAACCCTAGAAGCACAAACAGACTGTGAACAGCCTTTAGATCAGGCAAAACAATACAACAATGTCCATTACAGGGCTCTGCTCCATCAGGCCTGTGGTAACTCAGGCTTGGTTACTGTCTTGTATTCAGGCTCAGTCTGAATCCAAACACACACAGATTTCCCAGCCTGGCTTCATATAGGTCCTGTCAGTAACCCGCATCCTCAGTGCTTCCTGGACTCCAGGTAGCTCCAGTCTCACACATGGCCATCTTCCCCATGTGATGCTACCAGGAAGCATATAGGACTCTCCTGATGACATAGGAGCACACCCATTGGGGAGTTATGTAGCTAACCAGTCCCACCCACCACTTTCTAGTCAACCCTTAAATCCAGCCCTTTAATAAAATACAGGTTTGTGGAACTACAAGACCCATCAACCTGTCCTGGATTCAGATCGCCGCAGACCTCTGTCTGTACAGTACATACCTGTCTCTCAGTAGATCACTAATTGGTACATCACAATAATAATAATAATTTTTATTTATATAGCGCCAACATATTCCGCAGCACTTTACAATTAAGCGGGGACATGTACAGACAATAAATTCAGTACAAGTTAAGACAATTTAAACAGTGACATTAGGGGTGAGGTCCCTGCTCGCAAGCTTACAATCTACAAAGAAATGGGGGGACACAATAGGTGAAAAGTGCTTGTTATTTCAGGTCTGGCAATTATAATAAATAGGGATTTTCATATAAAGATGCATGATCCGGTCATCAGCCCGTGTGTTTAAGTGCAATAGTCAAGTATCAAGTGCAGTTATCATGTGCATGGAGGGTGTGGAGACAGATGAATAGTAGGGTGCAGATTCAGATTCAGGATAATATTTGGAAGGCGGGAACAGGACAAAGTTAGTTTACTGAGTAGTTGATGTGGTAGGCTTGTTTGAAGAGATGGGTTTTTAAAGCGCGCTTGAATAGGTCAGGGCTAGGTATCAGTCTGATCGTCTGGGGAAGTGCATTCAGAGAGCTGGCGCAGCACGAGAGAAGTCTTGGACAATATATAAAGTACTGTGCAAAACGTTTAGGCAGGTGTGGAAAAAATACTGCAAAGTAAGAATGTTTAAGCAAAAAAAAATTATTTCTTACAATTAACAAAATGCAAAGTGAATAAGCAACAGAGAAAACAAAAGCAAATCAATATTTGAAGTGACAACCCATTGCCATCAATACAGCAAAAAAAGTTTCACTTGCACACAGTTTTTGATGGATTTCAGCATGTAGTTTGTTACAAGCATCTTGGAGAACTAACCACAAATCTTCTGTGGATGTAGGCTTTGGCAAATCCTGCAGTCTCGTTAAGTAATCAGACAGAATTGATGATGTTGAGATCAGGGCTCTGTGTGGGCCATGTCATCACTTTTAGGAGTTTTTGTTCCTCTCTATTAACCCCTTCATGACCCAGCCTATTTTGACCTTAAAGACCTTGCCGTTTTTTGCAATTCTGACCAGTGTCCCTTTATGAGGTAATAACTCAGGAACGCTTCAACGGATTCTAGCGGTTCTGAGATTGTTTTTTCGTGACATATTGGGCTTCATGTTAGTGGTAAATTTAGGTCAATAAATTCTGCGTTTATTTGTGATAAAAACGGAAATTTGGCGAAAATTTTGAAAATTTCGCAATTTTCACATTTTGAATTTTTATTCTGTTAAACCAGAGAGATATGTCACACAAAATAGTTAATAAATAACATTTCCCACATGTTTACTTTACATCAGCACAATTTTGGAAACAAAATTTTTTTTTGTTAGGAAGTTATAAGGGTTAAAATTTGACCAGCGATTTGTCATTTTTACAACGAAATTTACAAAACCATTTTTTTAGGGACCACCTCACATTTGAAGTCAGTTTGAGGGGTCTATATGGCTGAAAATACCCAAAAGTGACACCATTCTAAAAACTGCACCCCTCAAGGTACTCAAAACCACATTCAAGAAGTTTATTAACCCTTCAGGTGCTTCACAGCAGCAGAAGCAACATGGAAGGAAAAAATGAACATTTAACTTTTTAGTCACAAAAATTATCTTTTAGCAACAATTTTTTTATTTTCCCAATGGTAAAAGGAGAAACTGAACCACGAAAGTTGTTGTCCAATTTGTCCTGAGTACGCTGATACCTCATATGTGGGGGTAAACCACTGTTTGGGCGCACGGCAGGGCTTGGAAGGGAAGGAGCGCCATTTGACTTTTTGAATCAAAAATTGGCTCCACTCTTTAGCGGACACCATGTCACGTTTGGAGAGCCCCCGTGTGCCTAAAAATTGGAGCTCCCCCACAAGTGACCCCATTTTGGAAACTAGACGCCCCAAGGAACTTATCTAGATGCATAGTGAGCACTTTGAACCCCCAGGTGCTTCACAAATTGATCCGTAAATATGAAAAAGTACTTTTTTTTCACAAAAAAATTATTTTAGCCTCAATTTTTTCATTTTCACATGGGCAACAGAATAAAATGGATCCTAACATGTGTTGGGCAATTTCTCCTGAGTACGCCGATACCTCATATGTGGAGGTAAACCACTGTTTGGGCACATGGTAAGGCTCGGAAGGGAAGGAGCGCCATTTGACTTTTTGAATGAAAAATTATTTCCATCGTTAGCGGACACCATGTCGCGTTTGGAGAGCTCCTGTGTGCCTAAACATTGGAGCTCCCCCACAAGTGACCCCATTTTGGAAACTAGACGCCCCAAGGAACTTATCTAGATGCATAGTGAGCACTTTGAACCCCTAGGTGCTTCACAAATTGATTCGTAAAAATGAAAAAGTACTTTTTTTTCACAAAAAAATTCTTTTAGCCTCAATTTTTTCATTTTCACATGGGCAACAGGATAAAATGGATCCTAAAATGTGTTGGGCAATTTCTCCCGAGTACGCCGATACCTCATATGTGGGGGTAAACCACTGTTTGGGCACACGGCAGGGCTCGGAAGGGAAGGCGCGCCATTTGACTTTTTGAATGGAAAATTAGCTCCAATTGTTAGCGGACACCATGTCGCATTTGGAGAGCCCCTGTGTGCCTATGCATTGGAACTCCCCCACAAGTGACCCCATTTTGGAAACTAGACCCCCCAAGGAACTTATCTAGATGCATATTGAGCACTTTAAACCCCCAGGTGCTTCACAGAAGTTTATAACGCAGAGCCATGAAAATAAAAAATAATTTTTCTTTCCTCAAAAATGATTTTTTAGCCTGGAATTTCCTATTTTGCCAAGGATAATAGGAGAAATTGGACCCCAAATATTGTTGTCCAGTTTGTCCTGAGTACGCTGATACCCCATATGTGGGGGTAAACCACTGTTTGGGCGCACTGCAGGGCTCGGAAGGGATGGCACGCCATTTGGCTTTTTAAATGGAAAATTAGCTCCAATCATTAGCGGACACCATGTCACGTTTGGAGAGCCCCTGTGTGCCTAAACATTGGAGATCCCCCAGAAATGACCCCATTTTGGAAACTAGACCCCCAAAGGAACTAATCTAGATGTGTGGTGAGGACTTTGAACCCCCAAGTGCTTCACAGAAGTTTATAACGCAGAGCCGTGAAAATAAAAAATCATTTTTCTTTCCTTAAAAATGATCTTTTAGCCTGCAATTTTTTATTTTCCCAAGGGTAACAGGAGAAATTTGACCCCAAAAGTTGTTGTCCAGTTTCTCCTGAGTACGCTGATACCCCATATGTGGGGGTAAACCACTGTTTGGGCACATGCCGGGGCTCGGAAGTGAAGTAGTGACATTTTGAAATGCAGACTTTGATGGAATGCTCTGTGGGCGTCACGTTGCGTTTGCAGAGCCCCTGATGTGGCTTAACAGTAGAAACCCCCCACAAGTGACCCCATTTTGGAAACTAGACCCCGAAAGGAACTTATCTAGATGTGTGGTGAGCACTTTGAACCCCCAAGTGCCTCATAGAAGTTTATAATGCAGAGCCGTGAAAATAATAAATACGTTTTCTTTCCTCAAAAATAATTATTTAGCCCAGAATTTTTTATTTTCCCAAGGGTTACAGGAGAAATTGGACCCCAAAAGTTGTTGTCCAGTTTCTCCTGAGTACGCTGATACCCCATGTGTGGGGGTAAACCACTGTTTGGGCACACGTCGGGGCTCAGAAGGGAAGTAGTGACATTTTGAAATGCAGACTTTGATGGAATGCTCTGCGGGCGTCACATTGCGTTTGCAGAGCCCCTGGTGTGCCTAAACAGTAGAAACCCCCCACAAGTGACCCCATTTTAGAAACTAGACCCCCCAAGGAACTTATCTAGATATGTGGTGAGCACTTTGAACCCCCAAGTGCTTCACAGACGTTTACAACGCAGAGCCGTGAAAATAAAAAATCATTTTTCTTTCCTCAAAAATGATGTTTTAGCAAGCATTTCTTTATTTTCACAAGGGTAACAGGAGAAATTGGACCCCAGTAATTGTTGCGCAGTTTGTCCTGAGTATGCTGGTACCCCATATTTGGGGGTAAACCACTGTCTGGGTGCACGTCGGGGCTCGGAAGTGAGGGAGCACCATTTGACTTTTTGAATACAAGATTGGCTGGAATCAATGGTGGCGCCATGTTGCGTTTGGAGACCCTCTGATGTGCCTAAACAGTGGAAACCCCTCAATTCTAACTCCAACACACCCCTAACCCTTATCCCAACTGTAGCCGTAACCCTAATCACAACCCTAACCCCAACACACCCGTAACCCCAACACACCCCTAACCCTAACCACAACCCTAATTCCAACCCAACCCTAGCCCTAAGGCTATGTGCCAACGTTGCGGATTCGTATGAGATTTTTCAGCACCATTTTTGAAAAATCCGCGGGTAAAAGGCACTGCGTTTTACCTGCGGATTTACCGCGGATTTCCAGTGTTTTTTGTCCGGATTTCACCTGCGGATTCCTATTGAGGAACAGGTGTAAAACGCTGCGGAATCCGCACAATGAATTGACATGCTGCGGAAAATACAACGCAGTGTTCCCGCGCGGTATTTTCCGCACCATGGGCACAGCAGATTTGGCTTTCCATATGTTTACATGGTACTGTAAACCTGATGGAACACTGCTGCGGATCCGCAGCGGCCAATCCGCACCGTGTGCACATAGCCTAATTCTAAAGGTATGTGCACACGCTGCGGAAAACGCTGCGGATCCGCAGCAGTTTCCCATGAGTTTACAGTTCAATGCAAACCTATGGGAAACAAAAATCGCTGTACACATGCTGCGGAAAAACTGCACGGAAACGCAGCGGTTTACATTCCGCAGCATGTCACTTCTTTCTGCGGATTCCGCAGCGGTTTTACAACTGCTCAAATAGAAAATCGCTGCTGTAAAACCGCATTGAAATGCGCAGAAAAAACATGGTAAATCCGCCATAAATCCGCAGCGGTTTAGCACTGCGGATTTATCAAATCCGCAGTGGAAAAATCCGCAGAGGACCAGAATACGTGTGCACATACCGAAACCCTAACCCTAACCCTACCCCTAACCCTAACCCTAGTTCTTACCCCAACCTTAGTGGAAAAAAAAATTATTTTTTTTATTGTCCCTACCTATGGGGGTGACAAAAGGGGGGGGGGTGTCATTTACTTTTTTTTTTATCTTGATCACTGAGATAGGTTATATCTCAGTGATCAAAATTCACTCTGGAACGAATCTGCCGGCCGGCAGATTCGGCGGGCGCACTGCACATGCGCCCGCCATTTTGGAAGATGGCGGCGCCCAGGAAAGAAGACGGACGGTCCCCGGGAGGCCAGGTAAGTATAAGGGGGGGAGATCAGGGCACGGGGGGGGGGCAACGGAGCACGGGGGGGTAGATCGGAACACGGGGGGGTGGATTGGAGCACGGAGTGGGGGATCGCTGTGCGGGCGGGTGGATCGGAGCACGGGGGGGGGAATCGCTATGCGGGGTGGGGGGGATCGCTGTGCGGGGGGGGGATCGGAGTGCGGGGGGGTTTGATTGGAGCACGGGGGGTGTGATTGGAGCACGGGGGGAGCGGGCAGGAGGACGGGGAGCGGAGCACAGGACCGAGGGGAGCAGACCACAGATCGGGGGGCTGGGGGGGCGATCGGAGGAGTGGGGTGGGTGCACATTAGTGTGTCCAGCCATGGCCGATGATATTGCAGCATCGGCCATGGCTGGATTGTAATATTTCACCATTTTTTTAGGTGAAATATTACAAATCGCTCTGATTGGCAGTTTCACTTTCAACAGCCAATCAGAGCGATCGTAGCCACGAGGGGGTGAAGCCACCCCCCCTGGGCTAAACTACCACTCCCCCTGTCCCTGCAGATCGGGTGAAATGGGAGTTAACCCTTTCACCCGATCTGCAGGGACGCGATCTTTCCATGACGCATATGCTGCGTCATGGGTCGGAATGGCACCGACTTTCATGACGCAGCGTATGCGTCAAAGGTCGGGGAGGGGTTAAATACAAGCAGGTTCTTAATCATGTTATAACATCAGAGAGGCATCTGATTGGCTCCAAATTTATCCTGCAGCGGGATAACCATCCACTATATGCAGTCAATGTCATTAAGAACTATCTTCAGTGTAAAGAGGATCAAGGAGTCATTGAAGTCATAGAGCCCTGACTTCAACATCATCAAGTATGTCTGTATATATACACACATATTCAGCGGGTGAAATAAGTATTGAACACGTCAACAATTTTAAAGTAATCAAAATTCTAAAGCTGCTATTGACATGAAATTCTCACCAGATGTTGGTAACAACGCATCCAATCCACGCAGGCAAAAAAATCAAACCATAGATGTCCATAAATTGAGTTATGTATAATAATGAAAAATGAAACAGGGAAAAAGTATTGAACACATGAAGGGGTGCAAATAGCCATGGAAAATCATGACATCAGTTAAACTCTACCAGTAATTAAAAATCAATCCTGCCACTTAGTGAAAAATGGCCTATATAAAGATGCCTCATTACCAAGTGCCAGACAAGAAACATCTCATGATGGGTAAAACCAGTGAGCTGTCTCAAGACTTTTGCAACCTTATTGTTGCAAAACATACTGATGGCATTGCCTAAAGAACAAATTTTACACTCATGAAGGCACAAGTTAATAATGTTGGAGCCATAATCCAAAAGTGGAAAAACCATAATTTCATAATAAGCCAGCCATGACCAGGTACCCCCAGCAAGATTTCAGACTGAAGAGTAAAAAGAATAATCACAAATGTTGTCTAAGAGGCAGGGTCCACCTGGCTACAGAAAGACCTGGAATCAGCAGGTGTAATTGTTTTTTTTTTTTTTTTTAAAACTGTAAGTAATGAAATCAACCTCCATGGCTTGTATGCATGATCACCCTGTAAAACTTCATTACTGAACAAAAAGCATTTTCAAGTGCATTTAAATTTTGCTTAACATTTAGACAAGCCTGTGAAATACTGGGAGATATAGTCTGGTCAGATGAACCCAAAGTTGAACTCTTTGGATGTCATAATACACACCACATTTGGAGGCCAAAAGGCACTGCATATCACCCCCAAAACACCATACCAACACTAAAATTGGAGGTGGGAACATCATGCTGTAGGACTGTTTTTCAGCATACGGCAGTGGCAATTGTCATGTGATTGAAGAAAGGATGAATAGACAAATGTACTGAAAAATATTTAGAATTCAATTCAATTGTTAATATTTTTCTATCTACTAGCTAACACGGTACAAAGATATATATCTTTCCTGTATCCAAATGTACTGAGACACTCTTGATAAAAATATTGAAGCTGTCATCACCAAAAAAGGCTTTTGCGCAAAGTATTAAATAAATTTCATTAAGCGTGTTCAATACTTTTTCCCTTTGTCATTTCCTAATTACGTATAATTTATGGACAGCTATGATTTGATTTATTTGCCGGTGTGCATTGGATGGGTTGTTATTAGTGATGAGTGAATGTGTTTGGATAACGTGTTATCCAAGCACGCTCAGGTGCTATCCGAGAATCTTGGGCATGCTTAAAAAATATGTTTGAGATTCTGCGGTTGCATGCATTGTGACTGCTAGACAGCCGCAACAAATGCTGGGATTGCCTAACAAACAAGCACTCTCCGCATGTGTTTCAGCTGTCTAACAGCCGAGAATCATACAGCTTTGGGGACTCAAACATATTATTCAAGCATGCCCAAGATACTCGGCTAACATCTGAGCATGCTCAGATAACACATCATCGGAGCACTTCGCTCATCACTAGTTGTTACCGACATCTGGTGAGAATTTTATGTCAATACACTGATAGTAATCTATTTATTTAAAAAAATTGGTGATGTTTTCAATACTTATTTTATCCACTGTATATACAACTCCATTTGCCAAAAATTAGGACTCTGTAAAATGTAAAAAAACAGGAATAAAATAATTTGGAAATTTGTTGTAGCCATATTTTATTCACAACAGAACATAGAACACACAAACTGTTAAAAGATTGAAATGTTTCCATTTTATTTGAAAAAAAAAAACCTCTTAGGAATTGATAACAGCAACACATCTAAAAAAATTTGAACAGGGCCATGTCTACCATTGTGTGGAAACCCTTCTTTGTAAAATAGTGTGAAAAGATCTAGGAGTATTGGGAAAGGATTGTTTTCTCAATTGTGTCTGATGTAGGATTCTAGCGCCTCTACTGTCCTGAGTTTTTGTCAGATTTCTCCATGTAGTCTGTGGAAAGTTTGAAAGTGTTAACTAGTGGTAATAAAATACACTGTTTGCATGTTTTGTGGTCATCAAATGGGAAGAATGTACAAACCCCATCAAGATGTCGCCTTGGTTGGATTACAATCCAGTCTTTGTTGCATCTAGTGTCACGGTTATTTTCATTTATGGCATCTTCTGCTCCATCAATGTGTAAATATATTACCTAGGAACTTTGTCAAATTACCCAGATGTCACAATTTTAACATATAGTTTTAATAGAGACAACTGGCTGTTAAGTCACAAGGGAAGAGATCAGAACTACTCAGCTGGAGTTGGCTGACCCTAGGGTGTCAACACGGTCCATATAACCCCAGTATGTCTACTTCAAAATAGTTTGCATGCCAACAAATACTGCAGAGAATGGCAGTGGGAGGAATTGTTGAAATTCTTCAGAGATGAATATAGGCAGCTTTTAGTGTCCTCTGGCTATTGTACTAAGTGTCTGTGACAACAAAAATATTTGTTTATTGCCATGTCTGGGAGTCCTGCTAAGTCCTTTTAGCTCACTTCACTGAGCAAAAGAAGGCCAAGGCTTGTTGATCAGCAACTATTACAAGACAAACATAATGCTCACAGCTTCTTCTTGTCTGTCCACTTACCAGGATAAAACTGGTATATTATTTGAACATAGTAATTTGTGGCATTGTATGGGATCCAAAATGTAGGTTATTTGCACTTCCAATCAACAGGTGTCTACTTTTAAGGCCCCTTCACATTAAGCGACGCTGCAGCGATACCGACAACGATCCGGATCGCTGCAGCGTTGCTGTTTGGTCGCTGGAGAGCTGTCACACAGACAGCTCTCCAGCGACCAACGATCCCGAAGTCCCCGGGTAACCAGGGTAAACATCGGGTTACTAAGCGCAGGGCCGCGCTTAGTAACCCGATGTTTACCCTGGTTACCAGTGTAAAAGTAAAAAAAAAACAAACACTACATACTTACGTAACGCTGTCTGTCCCCGGCGCTCTGCTTCTCTGCACTCCTCCTGTATTGGCTGTGAGCACAGCGGCCGGAAAGCAGAGCGGTGACGTCACCGCTCTGCTTTCCGGCTGACCGACGCTCACAGCCAGTACAGGAGGAGTGCAGAGCACAGCGCCGGGGACAGATAGCGTTAGGTAAGTATGTAGTGTTTTTTTTTTTTTACTTTTACGCTGGTAACCAGGGTAAACATTGGGTTACTAAGCGCGGCCCTGCGCTTAGTTACCCAATGTTTACCCTGGTTACCAGTGAAGACATCGCTGGATCGGTGTCACACACGCCGATCCAGCGATGTCCACGGGAGATCCAGCGACTAAATAAAGTTCTGGACTTTGTTCAGCGACCAACGATCTCCCAGCAGGGGCCTGATCGTTGGTCGCTGTGACACAGAACGATATCCTTAACGATATCGTTGCTACGTCACAAAAAGCACAATATCGTTATGTGTGAAGGTACCTTTAGATAAAGACTATCACTTTACAACAACTTGTTAAAATCAAGACTTTAATAAGATTATTGTCTCATCTTCATTAATGGGAAAGATTGCAAAGTTCTTTTAAAAGCAAGCAACTTTGGAATTTACCTAATTAAAAGTCCTCCCTGTTCCCAAGAATGGATGGATTTTTAATTCTACTGCATAGGTTCCCAGGCATTCTGAAGTCTCGGGAGCTCGGGTCCCTGCACTGCATATTTGATGCTCTTTAGAGAGCCAATGAACATGCAGGGATTGTTTGCCACACACTGTAATGCCGCAGCCATGCTGGTTGTAGCATTACAGAGATTGGCTGGCCGTACAGCGTCATCAGGTCTATATCAGACCTGGCACCAACATGCTCGTCACTCTGCTCCAGAATCAGGCACTGTAGGGAGAGTTGCTGCTGAGCTAGGGAGAGATTTGCTTGGTTCTTAGTGTGGGTGTATCATATAATATACACATATCGGTCTCAACTAGGGTTGAGCGACCTTGACCTTTTTGGAGTCGAGCCGTGTTTCGCGAAACCCGACTATCTTAAAAGTCGAGTCGAGTGGAATCGGCCGATTATCGCGAAAAGTCGGGTATCGACCGAAACACGAAACCCAATGCAAGTCAATGGAGGAGCATAGTCGGCAGTGAGTGGAGGCCAGGAAAACACCTACACTGCCCATATTAAAGTCAAAAACATCAATTCTTGTTACAGAAGCTTGTCAATCGTAATTTAGCTTATAATAATTGGAAGGCATTTGAAATTGGGGGTCATTTGGCTAAAGTTGTGGGGGGTAGGGCTGGTTCAAGTAATTAGTGGGCCCAGTAAATCTGGACCACGTCACGGCAGTGGAGCAGGGAGAGGTAAGTATTTCAACTTTGCAAGTGCTGTGATCCTGAGCAAGCAGGGGGGGCCCACTCGTTGGCATTGGCACTGGCACAGGGCCCCTCAAAGTACAGCGGTGTGTTTGCACGGCGGGGGCGCCTCCCACCGGCAGCAACACTTTTGCGTACTATGAGAGGCCCTGTACCAGTGACATCGCCAACGAGTATTCCTCCCCCCACCTGATGAAGGAACCTGCACCTTCATCTGCACCTTCCTCTTTGTCCCCGTGTAAGGTGGTATGGTATGCGGGAAGGGGGACCTGACTTTCAGCAGGGTCACAATCTTGCAGTGTAGCGTGCACGGGGAATGTTGCATTATGGGTCAATGTACCAGCAGACTCATCTATCACTGGCTGGGCAATGGACAGGATGAGGGGGGAACAGATATGGGCCCAAAGAATAAAGTGGGCTAAATGCAGTTCAAAATTGTTAACAGGACTAACCAGGGGGCATTGTTTTGTTCAGTGGAAGACAACTGGAATGAGAGGCTGACACAGAGAGTAGGCCCAAATCTGTAAGTAGTCTAAATGCAGTTCAAAATTGGCAAGAGTAGTAAACAGGCGGCACAGCTTTGTTCAGTGGAGGAGAACAGCAAGGAGTGGCAGACACCGATAGTAGGCCCCAACCCAACTAGTAGGCCAAATGCAGTCTAACATTAACAACTACTTAACGAGAGCCTGAAAATGGAATTTCAGGACAGGAAACCAGGAGAACAGCAAGGAGCGGCAGACACTGTTAGTAGGCCCCAAACCAACTAGTATGCCAAATGCAGTTGTTCCATTTAAGCACTATTTAACAAGAGCCTGAAGATAGAAGCTTAGGAAAGGCAACCTGGAGAACACCTTGGAGCGGAAGACACCGTCTCTACATCCCATACCCAATTTGTAGGCCTAATGCAGTGTAATTTTCACCAACTACTAAACGAGAGTAGGAAGATCGAAGCAATGTGGACGAAACATGGGGAACACCTTGGAGTGTAACACACCGTCTCTCTACACCCCATACCAAATTTGTAGGCCTAATGCAGTGTAGTTTTCACCAACTACTAAACGAGAGTAGGAAGATCGAAGCAATGTGGACGAAACATGGGGAACACCTTGGGGCGGCAGACACCGTTAGTAGGCCCTACGAAAGTTGTAGCCCCAATGCAGTTTTAAAATTCCTAGAGGCTGAAAACTAGACTATTGACGCTCTGCTTTTTTCAAAGGAAGACAGCTGTATTGAGTGGCGCAGACAAACACAGGTAGTAGGCCTTAAACCAAAAATGTGGCACACTGCAGTTTAAAAAAGGTTACAGGGGTACACAGGCAGCATTGCTCTGGGCAGTGGAGGCCTAGTGGAAGGAAGGACCGCAGACAGACTTTGTACGCCTACTATTAAAAAAAGGATGCTCTATGCAATTAAAAATAGGTTCCAGGGGTACACGGGCAGCAGTGGTCTGGTCAGTGGAGGCCTAGTGGAAGGAGGGACCGCAGACAGGCTTCGAAGGCCTAACATAATAAAATTGGACTGTAGGCACTTTTAAATAGGTTCCAGGGGTACACGGGCAGCAGTGGTCTGGTCAGTGGAGGCCTAGTGGAAGGAGGGACCGCAGACAGGCTTCGAAGGCCTAACATAATAAAATTGGGCTTGCTGTAGGCAATTTAAAATTGGTTCCAGGGGGACACGGGCAGCAGTGGTCTGGTCAGTGGAGGCCTAGTGGAAGGAGGGACCGCAGACAGGCTTCAAAGGCCTAACATAATAAAATTGGGCTTGCTGTAGGCAATTTAAAATTGGTTCCAGGGGTACACGGGCAGCAGTGGTCTGGTCAGTGTAGGAGTAGTAGAAAGAACGGGCCGCAGACAGGCTTCTAAGGCCTAACATAATAAAATTGGACTGTAGGCACTTTTGAATAGGTTCCAGGGGTACACGGACAGCAGTGGTCTGGTAAGTGTAGGAGTAGTAGAAAGAACGGGCCGCAGACAGGCTTCTAAGCCCCAGCATAATAAAATTGGACTGTAGGCACTTTACATAGTAACATAGTAACATAGTAACATAGTTAGTAAGGCCGAAAAAAGACATTTGTCCATCCAGTTCAGCCTATATTCCATCATAATAAATACCCAGATCTACGTCCTTCTACAGAACCTAATAATTGTATGATACAATATTGTTCTGCTCCAGGAAGACATCCAGGCCTCTCTTGAACCCCTCGACTGACTTCATAAATTGGACTTTATAAAACCACTTTATAATTGGTTCCAGGGGTACACGGGCAGCAGTGGTCTGGTCAGTGTAGGAGTAGTAGAAAGAATGGGCCGCAGACAGGCTTCTAAGCCCCAACATAATAAAATTGGACTGTAGGCACTTTTAAATAGGTTCCAGGGGTACACGGGCAGCAGTGGTCTGGTCAGTGTAGGAGTAGTAGAAAGAACGGGCCGCAGACAGGCTTCTAAGGCCTAACATAGTAACATATGGCTGTAGGCACTTTATAATTGGTTCCAGGGGTACACGGGCAGCAGTGGTCTGGTCAGTGGAGGCCTAGTGGAAGGAGGGACCGCAGACAGGCTTCGAAGGCCTAACATAATAAAATTTGACTGGCTGTAGGCAATTTAAAATTGGTTCCAGGGGTACACGGGCAGCAGTGGTCTGGTCAGTGGAGGCCTAGTGGAAGGAGGGACCGCAGACAGGCTTCGAAGGCCTAACATAATAAAATTGGACTGTAGGCACTTTTAAATAGGTTCCAGGGGTACACGGGCAGCAGTGGTCTGGTCAGTGGAGGCCTAGTGGAAGGAGGGACCGCAGACAGGCTTCGAAGGCCTAACATAATAAAATTGGGCTTGCTGTAGGCAATTTAAAATTGGTTCCAGGGGTACACGGGCAGCAGTGGTCTGGTCAGTGGAGGCCTAGTGGAAGGAGGGACCGCAGACAGGCTTCAAAGGCCTAACATAATAAAATTGGGCTTGCTGTAGGCAATTTAAAATTGGTTCCAGGGGTACACGGGCAGCAGTGGTCTGGTCAGTGTAGGAGTAGTAGAAAGAACGGGCCGCAGACAGGCTTCTAAGGCCTAACATAATAAAATTGGACTGTAGGCACTTTTGAATAGGTTCCAGGGGTACACGGACAGCAGTGGTCTGGTCAGTGTAGGAGTAGTAGAAAGAACGGGCCGCAGACAGGCTTCTAAGCCCCAGCATAATAAAATTGGACTGTAGGCACTTTATAATTGGTTCCAGGGGTACACGGGCAGCAGTGGTCTGGTCAGTGTAGGAGTAGTAGAAAGAATGGGCCGCAGACAGGCTTCTAAGCCCCAACATAATAAAATTGGACTGTAGGCACTTTTAAATAGGTTCCAGGGGTACACGGGCAGCAGTGGTCTGGTCAGTGTAGGAGTAGTAGAAAGAACGGGCCGCAGACAGGCTTCTAAGGCCTAACATAGTAACATATGGCTGTAGGCACTTTATAATTGGTTCCAGGGGTACACGGGCAGCAGTGGTCTGGTCAGTGGAGGCCTAGTGGAAGGAGGGACCGCAGACAGGCTTCGAAGGCCTAACATAATAAAATTTGACTGGCTGTAGGCAATTTAAAATTGGTTCCAGGGGTACACGGGCAGCAGTGGTCTGGTCAGTGGAGGCCTAGTGGAAGGAGGGACCGCAGACAGGCTTCGAAGGCCTAACATAATAAAATTTGACTGGCTGTAGGCAATTTAAAATTGGTTCCAGGGGTACACGGGCAGCAGTAGACAGGTCAGTGGAGGCCTAGTGGAAGGAGGGACCGCAGACAGGCTTCGAAGGCCTAACATAATAAAATTGGACTGGCTGTAGGCAATTTAAAATTGGTTCCAGGGGTACACGGGCAGCAGTGGTCAGGTCAGCGGAGGCCGATTGTAATGAGTGTCTGCCAGTTAGTAGTCCAAAACAATAAATAAATGTGAATGTCTCGCATTAAAACAAAACGAAAACACTAAAGGGTGCAATCATTAGGTACAGGGGTGGGATCCTCTGCGTAGTTTCAGACCAACTAATTTGGCGCAAAGTATTTACTTTGGTAAATAGAGGAGACTGCCCCTGACTATGCTAAGTACCATCATACATGTCAACACAATGGTATTGTCAGTGGCAGGAATGGAAGGATATCAGCGCATAGACTAAACATTGGTGGAAGTGTGAGAGATAACTGTGGAAGTGGTAGAGCAATGTTTGACCTGGGGGTGGGTGAACTCTCTTGTGGCCGGCGGTACAGGCCCAGGGCCCCTCATGTTACAACAGTGTGTCTGACGTTGGGTGCGCACCACCACCGCCAGAGACACTTTATTGTACTATGAGGGACCCAGTGGCAGTGCTGTCGACCAAAAGCGGGCACACCCACCTCTTCAAACAAACAGCACTCTCACGGGTGCTTGCGCCAAGTCGCGATACCACGGCCCCGTGTGGGGAGTTTGGCCATTTAGGGAGGTGTAAACATGTCGTATGCTGGACAATCAGCTGCAGCAAATTAAGACATTAGAAAAGTAATTCACAGTAGTCCACAGGCAAGAGCTTTTCATAGGAAAGCTAGGTGTCGGCTTGGCAAGGTGGGGCAAAAGAATTCGAAATCCAGTTGTGGTTCATTTTAATGAATGTTAGATCATCAACATTTTGGGTAGCCAGACGAGTCCTTTTTTCGGTTAATATTGAACCTGCAGCACTGAATACTCTTTCTGATAGGACAAGCAAGCCGGGCAAGCAAGCTCCTGCAATGCATATTCTGCCAATTCTGGCCAGGTGTCTAATTTGGATGCCCAGTAATCAAATGGGAATGACGGTTGAGGGAGAACATTGATAAGGGATGAAAAATAGTTTGTAACCATACTGGACAAATGTTGTCTCCTGTCACTTTCAATTGATGCAGCAGTACCTGTCCTGTCTGCGGTAATAGCAAAATCACTCCACAACCTGGTCAGAAAACCCCTCTGTCCAACACCACTTCTGATGTGTGCACCCCTAACACTCCTGGTCTGCTGCCCCCTGGAGCTCGTGTGAGAACGATCATGGGCGCTGTGTGCTGGGAATGCCTGAAGCAAACGGTCAACAAGAGTTGATTGTTTGGTTGCCAATATTAGTTCCAAGTTCTCATGTGGCATAATATTTTGCAATTTGCCTTTATAGCGAGGATCAAGGAGGCAGGCCAACCAGTAATCGTCATCGTTCATCATTTTTGTAATGCGTGTGTCCCTTTTGAGGATATGTAAGGCATAATCCGCCATGTGGGCCAAAGATCCAGTTGTCAAATCTGCGTTTGTGATTGGTTGAGGGGCAGTTTCAGGCAAATCTACGTCACTTGTGTCCCTCAAAAAACCAGAACCCGGCCTTGCCATGCCACCAATTTCCAGTGCCCCCGGGAAAGCTTCCTCATTAAAAATATACTCATCCCCATCATCCTCCTCGTCCTCCTCGTCCTCCACCTCCTCTTTGCCCGCTACCTCGTCCTGTACACTGCCCTGACCAGACAATGGCTGACTGTCATCAAGGCTTTCCTCTTCCTCTGGTGCAGACGCCTGATCCTTTATGTGCGTCAAACTTTGCATCAGCAGACACATTAGGGGGATGCTCATGCTTATTATGGCGTTGTCTGCACTAACCAGCCGTGTGCATTCCCCAAAACACTGAAGGACTTGACACATGTCTTGTATCTTCGACCACTGCACACCTGACAACTCCATGTCTGCCATCCTACTGCCTGCCCGTGTATGTGTATCTTCCCACAAAAACATAACAGCCCGCCTCTGTTCGCACAGTCTCTGAAGCATGTGCAGTGTTGAGTTCCACCTTGTTGCAACGTCTATGATTAGGCGATGCTGGGGAAGGTTCAAAGACCGCTGATAGGTCTGCATACGGCTGAAGTGTACAGGCGAACGGCGGATATGTGATCAAAGTCCACGCACTTTGAGGAGCAGGTCGGAGAACCCAGGATAAGTTTTCAATAAGCACTGCACCACCAGGTTTAAGGTGTGAGTCAGGCAAGGAATGTGTTTCAGTTGGGAAAGGGAGATGGCAGCCATGAAATTCCTTCCGTTATCACTCACTACCTTGCCTGCCTCAAGATCTACTGTGCCCAGCCAGGACTGTGTTTCTTGCTGCAAGAACTCGGACAGAACTTGCGCGGTGTGTCTGTTGTCGCCCAAACACTTCATAGCCAATACAGCCTGCTGACGCTTGCCAGTAGCTGGGCCATAATGGGACAACTGGTGTGCAACAGTGACAGCTGCTGATGGAGTGGTTGGGCGACTGCGGTCTGTGGAAGAGCTCTCGCTTCTGCAGGAGGACGAGATGGAGGAGGGGGTGCGAACGCCTACAGCCAACTGTTTCCTAGACCGTGGGCTAGGCACAACTGTCCCTAAATTGATGTCCCCTGTGGACCCTGCATCCACCACATTCACCCAGTGTGCCGTGATGGACATGGACACGTAACGTCCCTGGCCATGCCTACTGGTCCATGCATCTGTAGTCAGGTGCACCTTTGTACTCACAGATTGCCTGAGTGCATGGACGATGCGCTGTTTAACATGCTGGTGCAGGGCTGGGATGGCTTTTCTCGAAAAAAAGTGTCGACTGGGTAGCTCGTAGCATGGTTCAGCGTACTCCATCAGGGCTTTGAAAGCTTCGCTTTCAACTAACCGGTAGGGCATCATCTCTAACGAGATTAGTCTAGCTATGTGGGCGTTAAAACCCTGTGTATGCGGATGCGAGGATAAGTACTTCCTTTTTCTAACCAGAGTCTCATGTAGGGTGAGCTGGACTGGAGAGCTTGAGATTGTGGAACTAGCGGGTGTGCCGGTGGACATGGCAGACTGAGAGACGGTTGGAGACGGTATTGTTTCCGCCGGTGCCCTAGATGCAGTATTTCCTCTTACAAAACTGGTGATTCCCTGACCCTGCCTGCTTTGGGCTGGCAAAGAAACCTGCACAGATACTGCTGTTGGTGCGGAAAATGGTGGCCTTACAGTGACGGAAGGGATGTTGCGTTGCTGACTAGCTTCATTGGCCGAGGGTGCTACAACCTTAAGGGACGTTTGGTAGTTAGTCCAGGCTTGCAAATGCATGGTGGTTAAATGTCTATGCATGCAACTTGTATTGAGACTTTTCAGATTCTGACCTCTGCTTAAGCTAGTTGAACATTTTTGACAGATGACTTTGCGCTGATCAATTGGATGTTGTTTAAATAAATGCCAGACTGCACTCTTCCTAGCATCGGATCCCTTTTCAGGAATTGCAGACTGAGCTTTAACCGGATGGCCACGCTGTCCTCCAACAGGTTTTGGCTTTGCCACGCGTTTTGGGCAAGATACGGGCCCGGCAGATGGAACCTGTTGCGATGTTGATGCCTGCTGCGGCCCCTCCTCCACCTCTGCTTCAGAACTACTGCCGCCTGCACCCTGTTCCCCCAATGGCTGCCAATCAGGGTCAACAACTGGGTCATCTATAACCTCCTCTTCTAGCTCGTGTGCAACTTCGTCTGTGTCACCGTGTAGGTCGGTGGTATAGCGTTCGTGACGGGGCAACATAGTCTCATCAGGGTCTGATTGTGGATCAGTACCCTGAGAGGGCAATGTTGTGGTCTGAGTCAAAGGACCAGCATAGTAGTCTGGCTGTGGCTGTGCATCAGTGCACTCCATGTCAGAATCTACTTGTAATGGGCATGGCCTGTTAACTGTTTCACTTTCTAAGCCAGGGACGGTATGTGTAAAGAGCTCCATGGAGTAACCCGTTGTGTCGCCTGCTGCATCCTTCTCTCTTGTTGTTGTTTTTGCTGAAGAGGACAAGGAAGCGACTTGTCCCTGACCGTGAACATCCACAAACGACGCGCTGCTTTTACATTTACCAGTTTCAGAAGAGGAGGCAAAAGAGCTAGAGGCTGAGTCAGCAAGGTAAGCCAAAACTTGCTGTTGCTGCTCCGGCTTTAAAAGCGGTTTTCCTACTCCCAGAAAAGAGAGCGTTCGAGGCCTTGTGTAGCCAGACGACGAACCTGGCTCCACAGCTCCAGACTTAGGTGGAATATTTTTTTGTCCCACGACCACCTGATGCTCCACTACCACTACCATCATTACCAGCTGATAATGAACGCCCACGGCCACGACCTCTTCCACCAGACTTCCTCATTGTTTTAAAAACTTAACCAAAGTAACTTTATTTGTTGCTGTCAAACTACTTACACGGTGAGCTATAACTTCAGTATGATTTCGATATGCGTTTACAGGTTGGTGAGACCGCAAGGAAAATCAGGCACAATGTTACACACTCTGTTTTCTGTGGCACCAAATCAGAGAGATGCCACACACGCAGGACTGTCACTCAAGCACAAATGTCAATATTAATCTCCCACAGTATTTTTTTTTTTCAGGGAGAATTTAGAAACAAAATAAAGTAAAATGATTTTTTCAGGAAGAATTTAGAAAACAAATAAAAAAAAAAAATAGGCTTTCTATGGCCCACTATTTGAGAGAGAGAGAGATGGCACACCCAGGAGTCAAGACTGGCACACAAGCAGAAAGGGTAATATTAATCTCCCACTGATTTTTTTTTTTTTTCAGGGAGACTTTAGAAACAAAATAAAATAAAATGATTTTTTCAGGAAGAATTTAGAAACCAAATAAAACAAAATGATTTTTTCCGGGAGAATTTAGAAACCAAATAAAAAAAAAATAGCCTTTCTATGGCCCAGTGCCCACTATTTGAGAGAGAGAGATGTCACACCCAGGAGTCAAGACTGTCACACAAGCAGAAAGGGCAATATTAATCTCCCACTGATTTTTTTTTTTTTTTTCAGGGAGACTTTAGAAACAAAATAAAATAAAATGATTTTTTCAGGAAGAATTTAGAAACCAAATAAAATAAAATGATTTATTCCGGGAGAATTTAGAAACCAAATAAAAAAAAATAGCCTTTCTATGGCCCAGTGCCCACTATTTGAGAGAGAGAGAGATGTCACACCCAGGAGTCAAGACTGGCACACAAGCAGAAAGGGCAATATTAATCTCCCACTGATTTTTTTTTTCAGGGAGACTTTAGAAACAAAATAAAATAAAATGATTTTTTTCAGTAAGAATTTAGAAACCAAATAAAATAAAATGATTTTTTCAGGGAGAATTTAGAAACCAAAAAAAAAAAAAAAAAAAAAAGCTTTCTATGGCCCACTGAGTGAGAGATGGCACACACAGGAGTCAGGAGTGGCACACAAGCCCAGAGGCCAATATTTATCTCCCACTGATTGATTTATTGATTTTTACAGGTAGAATTTAGAAACCAAATCAACCAAAAAAATAAATAGGCTTTCTATGGCCCACTGAGTGAGAGATGGAACACACAGGAGTCAGGAGTGGCACACAAGCCCAGAGGCCAATATTTATCTCCCACTGATTGATTTATTGATTTTTTCAGGTAGAATTTAGAAACCAAATCAACCAAAAAAATAAATAGGCTTTCTATGGCCCACTGAGTGAGAGATGGCACACACAGGAGTCAGGAGTGGCACACAAGCCCAGAGGCCAATATTTATCTCCCACTGATTGATTTATTGATTTATACAGGTAGAATTTAGAAACCAAATCAACCAAAAAAAATAAATAGGCTTTCTATGGCCCACTGAGTGAGAGATGGCACACACAGGAGTCAGGAGTGGCACACAAGTCCAGAGGCCAATATTTATCTCCCACTGATTGATTTATTGATTTTTACAGGTAGAATTTAGAAACAAAATCAACCAAAAAAATAAATAGGCTTTCTATGGCCCACTGAGTGAGAGATGGCACACACAGGAGTCAGGAGTGGCACACAAGCCCAGAGGCCAATATTTATCTCCCACTGATTGATTTATTGATTTTTACAGGTAGAATTTAGAAACAAAATCAACCAAAAATTAAATAGGCTTTCTGTGGCCCACTGAGTGAGAGATGGCACACACAGGAGTCAGGAGTGGCACACAAGCCCAGAGGCCAATATTTATCTCCCAGTGCCCACTGATTTCTTTTTTGATTTTTTCAGGTAGAATTTAGAAACCAAATCAACCAAAAAAATAAATAGGCTTTCTATGGCCCACTGAGTGAGAGATGGCACACACAGGAGTCAGGAGTGGCACACAAGCCCAGAGGCCAATATTTATCTCCCACTGATTGATTTTTTGATTTTTTCAGGTAGAATTTAGAAACCAAATCAATCCCCCAAAAAATAGTCTTTCTATGGCCCACTGAGTGAGAGATGGCACACACAGGAGTCAGGAGTGGCACACAAGCCCAGAGGCCAATATTTATCTCCCACTGATTGATTTATTGATTTTTACAGGTAGAATTTAGAAACCAAATCAACCAAAAAAATAAATAGGCTTTCTATGGCCCACTGAGTGAGAGATGGCACACACAGGAGTCAGGAGTGGCACACAAGCCCAGAGGCCAATATTTATCTCCCACTGATTGATTTATTGATTTTTACAGGTAGAATTTAGAAACAAAATCAACCAAAAAATTAAATAGGCTTTATGTGGCCCACTGAGTGAGAGATGGCACACACTGGAGTCAGGAGTGGCACACAAGCCCAGAGGCCAATATTTATCTCCCACTGATTGATTTATTGATTTTTTCAGGTAGAATTTAGAAACAAAATCAACCAAAAAATTAAATAGGCTTTCTATGGCCCACTGAGTGAGAGATGGCACACACAGGAGTCAGGAGTGGCACACAAGCCCAGAGGCCAATATTTATCTCCCACTGATTGATTTATTGATTTATACAGGTAGAATTTAGAAACCAAATCAACTAAAAAAATAAATAGGCTTTCTATGGCCCACTGAGTGAGAGATGGCACACACAGGAGTCAGGAGTGTCACACAAGCCCAGAGGCCAATATTTATCTCCCACTGATTGATTTATTGATTTTTACAGGTAGAATTTAGAAACCAAATCAACCAAAAAAATAAATAGGCTTTCTATGGCCCACTGAGTGAGAGATGGCACACACAGGAGTCAGGAGTGGTACACAAGCCCAGAGGCCAATATTTATCTCCCACTGATTGATTTATTGATTTTTACAGGTAGAATTTAGAAACCAAATCAACCAAAAAAATAAATAGGCTTTCTATGGCCCACTGAGTGAGAGATGGCACACACAGGAGTCAGGAGTGGCACACAAGCCCAGAGGCCAATATTTATCTCCCACTGATTGATTTATTGATTTTTACAGGTAGAATTTAGAAACAAAATCAACCAAAAAATTAAATAGGCTTTCTATGGCCCACTGAGTGAGAGATGGCACACACAGGAATCAGGAGTGGCACACAAGCCCAGAGGCCAATATTTATCTCCCACTGATTGATTTTTTCATTTTTTCAGGTAGAATTTAGAAACCAAATCAATCCCCAAAAAAATAGTCTTTCTATGGCCCACTGAGTGAGAGATGGCACACACAGGAGTCAGGAGTGGCACACAAGCCCAGAGGCCAATATTTATCTCCCAGTGCCCACTGATTTCTTTTTTGATTTTTTCAGGTAGAATTTAGAAACCAAATCAACCAAAAAAATAAATAGGCTTTCTATAGCCCACTGAGTGAGAGATGGCACACACAGGAGTCAGGAGTGGCACACAAGCCCAGAGGCCAATATTTATCTCCCAGTGCCCACTGATTGATTTTTTGATTTTTTCAGGTAGAATTTAGAAACCAAATCAACCAAAAAAATAAATAGGCTTTCTATGGCCAACTGAGTGAGAGATTGCACACACAGGAGTCAGGAGTGGCACACAAGCCCAGAGGCCAATATTTATCTCCCACTGATTGATTTATTGATTTTTACAGGTAGAATTTAGAAACCAAATCAACCAAAAAAATAAATAGGCTTTCTATGGCCCACTGAGTGAGAGATGGCACACACAGTAGTCAGGAGTGGCACACAAGCCCAGAGGCCAATATTTATCTCCCACTGATTGATCTATTGATTTTTACAGGTAGAATTTAGAAACCAAATCAACAAAAAAAATAAATAGGCTTTCTATGGCCCACTATGTGAGAGATGGCACACACAGTGATGGCACTCTAGCAGAAATGTCTATCTTAATCTCCCACAAAAAAAAAAAACATGGACTGTCTTACAATTACTATCTCCCTGCAGTAATCTCAGCCAGGTATGGCAGGCAGCAATAAGGAGTGGACTGATGCACAAATGAAATAAAAAGTGTGGACAAACAAAAAAGATAGCTGTGCAGAAAGGAAGGAACAAGAGGATTTGTGCTTTGAAAAAAGCAGTTGGTTTGCACAGCGGCGTACACACAGCAATGCAGCTATCAGGGAGCCTTCTAGGGCAGCCCAATGAGCTACAGCTCTGAGAAAAAAAAAAGTAGCCTCCACTGTCCCTGCAAACCGAAGGTGGTGTTGGACAGTGGAAATCGCTACAGCACAAGCGGTTTGGTGGTTAATGGACCCTGCCTAACGCTATCCCTGCTTCTGACGAAGCGGCAGCAACCTCTCCCTACGCTCAGATCAGCAGCAGTAAGATGGCGGTCGGCGGGAACACCCCTTTATAGCCCCTGTGACGCCGCAGACAGCAAGCCAATCACGCTTTTAGCGTCATTAAAATGCGACTTTGGCGCGAAAGTCGCGTACCGCATGGCCGACCCCACACAGGGGTCGGGTCGGGTTTCATGAAACCCGACTTTGCCAAAAGTCGGCGACTTTTGAAAATGAACAACCCGTTTCGCTCAACCCTAGTCTCAACTAACAGTCCTTCTGAGTACTAATAAAGCTGCATAGATATCAGTGCTAGGCAGGCAGGCAGTGTACTGTATGTGGCAGACTGCAGTGCATATAGCACGTGGGTCCATTCCAGTTCTTTCTGCTGCTGCTATTAGAGATATTTGTAGACATAGCCCCAGGTATCAGGGGCCAGGAATATTTTTTTTTTACAACTGTGGTTTGTTCGTCACATGGATCACATATAACTGCGAAAAAAATTCTACCATTTCTGCCCTCCCTTTAAATTTTGTTGCAGTGTATTAGCAAAGTTATTGACACCAGTATGCTTATAAAAATAGTTACCTACAGGACAGCAATTTCAAACTGTGGTTTGTCCGTCACATGGATCACATATTAGTTTGTAATTTGTAGTGAACATGGAAAATATTGTCCTCCATTTAAAATGGGCAAGGCACGTGGCAAGGGACCGGGAACTGGACGTGATTGTGATGGTGCGTGCAGAGGCCAAGGCCATGGCTGTGGGCAAGCTGAAATTGTGCCACAACAAACACCCATATCTTCTCGTCCAACCTTCCTGTTCCAATTACTAGGGTACCACAGCACACCACTATTGAACCCAGAGCAGTGTCAAAAAATTGTTTGTTGGATAGTGGATAATGCTTCCAGTCACTTTGCCACCACCACCACCCTGTCTTCCACATGGTCAAGTGATAGTAGCCATGAGTCTGGACCTTATATTCCTCATCCTGGTCCTCCTTCCTCCCACCATGCTGAGTGCCCAGAGACAACTGATCCTACACTTGGACACTACAAAGAGCTGTTGACTTTTCCATTTATAGATTCGGGCCTCTCGGCCAGTCCACTTGAAGTGGGGCAAGAGGAGATTGCATCTAGCGATGCCCAAATATTTGAGCAGCCACGGTCACATGATGGTGATGGTGGAAAAGTGTCACGAAAGGTAAACGATGATTATACACAATTACCAGAAAGTCAGGAGGAGTACCAGGGTGCAGAAGTGGAAGAGGAGGTGGATGATATAGTAACTGACCCAACCTGGCAGGAGGGCATACAGAGCAAGGACAGCAGCACACAGGGGGAGGGAGGCATAGCACCCCAACAGGCAGGAAGAAGCAGTGTGGTAGTCGCAGACAGAACATGAGCAACTGTTCCCCGTAACACCAACACGATGGAAGTTGGCAGTGCAACTGTCTTCCCAAGTCTGGTTTGTTTTTTAAAGAATCCATTTGAAACACATGCCAAGCTAGCATCAGCAGGGGTAGCAAAACTACCAGCCTGACCACCACCAACATGATAAGGCACATGGCAGCAAAGCACCCGACTTTGTGGGCCGAACACCATGGACCAGGAACAGTGTCTGTGGGTGACACAATTGCTTCTTCCGCTGCTGTGGGTGTAAGCCAATCCCCTGTCCATGGTGCATGCAAAGATGCCTCCTATCCTGCACCTGTCTTTGCACACACTCAACTGGCACCATCACCAAGCACATCCGCGTCCTTGTCCCAGTGCAGCGTTCAGTTGTCCATACCCCAGTCCTTGGAATGCAAGCACAAATACGCAGCCCCACAGGCCACACTACTAAATTCACACAATTCGCAACTGCTTGCACTCAAAATGTTGCAACCTGATGGCGGCAGCCATCCCTCGGTACTCGTTCCCCAGCTACCACTATTTCTCCCCGTGTGCCGTCCTCGCATTAAACAAGCACATGTCCCACAACATTATCCATGTCCTATGCCACCTCTGACCCGTTAGATCAACTGGCTAGAAAAGGAAGGCCCAGATGTGTTAGGCCTCTGACCCACTAGCTCAGTTCCATGGACGGGAAGGCTATACCACCTCTGACCCGTAGGCTGACTGTAGAAGGAAGGCCCTGATCTGTTAGGCCTCTCACGTACTACATCAGCCGTGCAGCTGGCTACCCCCTCCGTTGATTCTCAATTTGCTATATCAATCACTCAACTTGAAGCAGATGAATCTTTTTACCAATCTTTCAATCATACTGATAACCAAACAATCACTTATAAGTTTCCTTCTAAAACTAGGCACAATATTTCACTTTCAACTTCAATACATACAGTACTATTGCTTTAAACTCATATCTCACAGCGCGTACTACACCAAGGAGATAATATTCAGAGAGCCTTGAGCACAACTCCATGCCCCCCTTCCTCTGGCATTCAGCACAGAGAGGAGAAATCACGAGCAATTCGATTCCCCTCCCATCAGGTATTCAGTATCAGATAAGAGCTTAGCGTCTTCCACACAGAAACAGAATGCAGCAGTTTTCAGACTTAATGTCTACAAAACATTCATCCTCTCGGAATTAAAAACAGTTTCTCTATACAGGCAGATCACTGCACAACTTGAATAAGCTGATTCTGACCGCGTCCGGCCAAAACACATATAGAAACCTATTCAATGTCAAACCATATATAACACAGATTTCACTGAATCTCAGATGTAAATTAAATGTACATTAAAAATATCCACAACTCATTCATCTTGGACAATCAACAACAGTTAGATAAGTAATGATACTTATGTGATCATTCATTCATACGTGCTCATTCAGGGACTGTTTTTTTTCCCTTTCCTTTCACTTTTCAGTTGATTCTTACAAGAAGAAAATCCTTTATCTCAATCTCTCCACCTAATTCAGCTCAAACTGAGTTGAATAATGTCTTCTGTCACATATAGGGGACCACGGAACCCCTCATCAATCAGGGATTTATCTATTGATCCCTTATTTTCATTTACTCACCTCTCATCTCATTCAAAAGTTCTCATAGACATACAAGGTTCACACAGCCTGCCTATTTTGCACTTTGGAATTAACACAACTCTATATAAAAAACTGCAGCAGTGTCCACTGACACTCTGAAAACACTAAAGGCCAAACAACAAAAACCACGGCCCTAATACAAAATACAGCTTCATATAATGTACTGCCAATCCAAAATGACCAAAATAACAACACTGCAGAGCCTATCCCAGCTCTGTACTTCACACTACACAAATACACAACCCATTAGGATACTGACAAATAATACAGATAACAATTATCATCTGATAACTATTATTCAACTCTCATACGGACATAAACAGAAAACACAAAACTCAAAACTCACTGGTGATGTGGATTCTTTGAACCGTGCTCGCAGCCTTTTACCCAGAGGTATGAAGAGATCCAGAAGAGAGATTGCAAGTGCAAAACAGATTGTAAGAATAAAATTTCTCACCTTGCTGCAGCTGGTGTTTTGCATGTCCAATCTCCCAGAAAGCTCCCACATACGGATTCCGAATAGGCTGGTCACACGGCCCCGGTCGGGCGCCAAAACTGTCATAGCTGTTTTCGTTCTGACCAATGTCAGCTGACAGATCACCAGTGAGGCCAAATTGTGCAATTATGCCCGTCATTTTACAAGCGCGCTTGGAGACAAAAAGACACCTCACCCATTCTGTGAGCAAGTCACTTTTATCTGAAGTAATAGAGCAAGAAGCAATACTTTATACCATTTACAACAAATGTAACTCTAAATGAAATTCATGTAGCCACCACCATCACCCAGGGTCATACTGACCTTTATTCTCTCACGTACCCGGAGCATGTTGTGACTGACTATTGAGAACATACATGATAAGAAGTGGAAAGGAGACTAGCAGACTACTACAACAACAGATTGTAGAAATTCTAACAATTAAAGGCAAAAGGCACTTAAAGGCAAACTATTATTATTATTATTATTATACATTTTTATAGCGCCATTTATTCCATGGCGCTTTACATGTGAATACGGGGCAAATATAGACAAATACATTAAACATGAGCAGATAACAAGGCACACGAGTACATAAGGAGGGAGGACCCTGCCCGCGAGGGCTCACAGTCTGCAGGGGGTGGGTGAGGATACACTAGGAGAGGGAAGAGCTGGCTGTGCGGCTGTTCAGTAGGTTGAGGATCACTGCAGGCTGTAGGCTTGTCGGAAGAGATGAGTCTTCAGGTTCTTTTTGAAGGTTTCTATGGTAGGCGCAAGTCTGATGTGTTGGGGTAGAGAGTTCCAGAGTATGGGGGAAGCACGGGAGAAGTCTTGGATGCGGTTATGGGAAGAAGAGATGAGAGGGGAGTAGAGAAGGAGGTCTTGGGAGGACCGGAGGTCGCGTGTAGGTAGGTACCGGGAGACCATGTCACAGATGTATGGAGGAGACAGGTTGTGGATGGCTTTGTATGTCAGTGTGAGGGTTTTGAACTGGAGTCTCTGGGCGATAGGAAGCCAGTGAAGGGCTTGACACAGGGGAGAGGCTAGGGAATAGCGGGGGGACAGGTGGATTAGTCGGGCAGCAGAGTGTAGGATGGATTGGAGTGGTGCCAGAGTGCTAGAGGGGAGTCCAGAGAGTAGGAGGTTGCAGTAGTCGAGGCGGGAGATGATAAGGGCATGCACTAGCGTTTTTGCAGTGTTGCGGTCAAGGAAAGCACGGATCCGGGAAATATTTTTGAGTTTGAGACGACAGGAGGAGGCAAGGGCTTGGATATGTGGCTTGAAAGAGAGGGCAGAGTCGAGGATCACCCCGAGGCACCGGGCGTGTGGGACTGGGGATAGTGAGCAGCCATTGACATTGATGGATAGGTCTGGTGGAGGGGTAGAGTGAAATGGGGGAAAGATGATGAATTCTGTTTTGTCCATGTTCAGTTGTAGAAAGCGAGCAGAAAAGAAGGTTGAAATGGCAGACAGACAGTGCGGGATTTTGGTAAGCAAGGAGGAGAGGTCAGGTCCGGAGAGGTAGATCTGCGTGTCGTCAGCGTAGAGATGGTACTGCATACCGTGGGATTCTATGAGCTGTCCCAGGCCGAAAGTGTAGATGGAGAAGAGTAGGGGTCCTAGAACAGAGCCTTGAGGAACACCGACTGACAAGGGGCGAAGTGAGGAGGTGGTGTGGGGGAGGGAGACACTGAATGTTCGGTCTGTCAGATATGACGAGATCCAGGAAAGGGCCAAGTCTGTGATGCCAAGGGATGAGAGGATTTGTAGCAAAAGGGAGTGGTCTACAGTGTCAAAGGCAGAAGACAAGTCCAGGAGAAGGAGGACAGAGTAGTGTCGCTTGCTCCTGGCAGTTAGTAGGTCATTGGTGACTTTAGTTAGGGCAGTTTCAGTTGAGTGATGGGAACGGAAGCCTGATTGTAACCGATCAAAGAGGGAGCAGGAGGAGAAGTGGGAGGACAGTTCAAGATGGACGTGTTGCTCCAGCAATTTGGAGGCATAAGGGAGAAGAGATATCGGGCGATAGCTAGACACAGAGGATGGGTCGAGGGAGGGCTTTTTGAGGATGGGTGTGATCTTGGCATGCTTGAAGGATGAGGGAAAGACACCTGTTGTGAGTGAGAGGTTGAAGAGGTGCGTTAGGGTTGGGATGAAGACCGTGGAAAGGTTAGGGATGAGGTGGGATGGGAGCGGGTCAAGCGTGCAGGTGGTGAGGTGTGATCTTGACAGGAGGGTGGAGAGCTGATCTTCTGTCATGGTGGAGAAGCTGGTTTTGGAGGAGCAGGGTTGAGCAGCTAAGAGGGGCAGTGGGCGCTGTGGGCCAAAGCTTTCTCTGATCGTATCGATCTTCTGTTTAAAGAAAGAGGCGAAGTCATCAGCAGAAATGAGGGGGGAAGGAGGAGGTGCGGGGGGACGGAGTAGAGAATTGAAAGTGTTGAAAAGCTGTTTAGGGTTGTGGGACAGGGAGGATATGAGGGATGAGAAGTAAGTTTGTTTTGCGGCAGTGAGCGCAGACTTGAAGCTGGCGAGGGACTGCTTGTATGCAGTGAAGTGGTCGGCAGAGTGGGATCGCTTCCATCTCCGCTCAGCAATCCTGGAAGCCCGTCTCAATTCTTTGGTCAGGCTGGTCAGCCAGGGCTGCCTGTTAATTGTACGAGTTTTACTATGCATGAGTGGGGCGGCCGAATCGAGTGTTGTTGTTATTGTGGTGTTATAAAAAGTGGCAGCAGCATCTGTGTCATGAAGGGAAGCTATGTCTGTGAGAGGGAGAAGGGACTCAGAGAGTGATTGTAAGTTGAGATGTTTGAGATTTCGGCGAGGGTGAGTGAGTTTGTGGAGTGGGGGTTGCACACTAGGAGAGGAGAGGGACGAGAATGTCAGTAGGTTGTGGTCAGACAGGGGGAGGGGTGTGTTAGTGAGGTTAGTAAGGGAGCAGAGGCGGGTGAAGATGAGGTCCAGCGTGTGGCCATCTTTGTGAGTGGCCTCAGAGGACCATTGAGTGAGGCCAAAGGAGGCAGTCAGTGATAAAAGTTTAGAGGTAGCTGAGGTGAAAGTGTCAATGGGGACATTGAAATCACCCATGATGATAGTGGGGATGTCAACAGAGAGGAAATGAAGTAGCCAGGTGGTGAAGTGGTCGAGAAAGGTGGAGATGGCTAGTTCTGGGGGGCGGTAGATGACAGCCAGCTGGAGGTTGGAGGGGGTATAGATGCGGACAGAGTGCACCTCAAACGAGGGAAGAGTAGCGGAGGGTGGTAGCGGGATTGGAGTAAAGGAGCAGGTGTCGGACAGGAGCAAGCCAACTCCTCCACCGCGTTTGTTGCTGGGGCGAGGGGTGTGAGAGAGGTGGAATCCGCCATAGGAGAGCGCAGCTGGAGAGGCCGAGTCAGAGGGGGTGAGCCAGGTTTCAGTGAGGCCGAGGAAGGAGAGTTTGTTGGTGATGAAGAGGTCATGGATAAATGGCAGTTTGTTGCAGATGGAGCGTGCATTCCATAGTGCTCCAAGTAGGGGGAGCGGGGGAGTGGGGGCTGGATGAATGGGTATGAGGTTGTCGTGGTTGGGAAAACGTGCGGAGGATCGTGGCAGGGGGTTAGAAACGAGTGTGGGGATGAATTGGGGAGGGCCGGGATTTGGGGATATGTCACCAGCAATGAGGAGTAACAGACAGATCATTAGAAGGTGGGAGCAGGATAGGACATGATGTGGCCGTGTGTGTCTGGAGAAAAAGGATTGTATGTGGAGGAACAGTTCTGAGGGGAAGGTGAGATGGCTGGGGAGTATGGAGGAAGAAATGACTAGTTCCTTACTAGGTGGAGTGATTGCAGGAGATTGTAAGAAGGAAAGTAGTATGGGGGTGAAAGAGAATAGAAACCAAAACATTGTAGTGGTTAGTAGTCTGTTACCTTCCAGTCAATTCCAGTCCAATTCAGTCTAATTCAGAATCATAATTAAAAAGATGTAATTTAAAAGATGGAAGTTAAAAGATGAATGCAGCAGACTGAGTCTATAGCAGACTCCTGCATGTGAATATATCCCCAGTTAAGGGCAATCAGGTGTGAATGAGGGGGTGGCTGGGTATGGGAGACCAGATGTAGAGAGTTAAGCAAAGGTCATAAAGTGAGGGAGGGGTAAGACTGACCACTCAAAGAGATGCCAGGATCACACAATGAGAGACATGAAAACAGGTCGTGGAAACAAGCTCATAGGTGAGAAAGCATACTAAAAGGATTATATGTGCTGCACCAAGACACTCAGATCCAGGGGAAGCATAGAAAAGCCAGTGCAATATACAGAGACATTCAGAAGCCAGGGAGAGCTGGGTAAAGTCAGTGCATACCATGGAAAATCAATGCAGTATACAGAGATATTCTGGAGCCAGGGAGAGCTGGGTAAAGTCAGTGCATACCATGGAAAATCAATGCAGTATACAGAGATATTCTGGAGCCAGGGAGAGCTGGGTAAAGTCAGTGCATACCATGGAAAATCAATGCAGTATACAGAGATATTCTGGAGCCAGGGAGAGCTGGGTAAAGTCAGTGCATACCATGGAAAATCAATGCAGTATACAGAGATATTCTGGAGCCAGGGAGAGCTGGGTAAAGTCAGTGCATACCATGGAAAATCAATGCAGTATACAGAGATATTCTGGAGCCAGGGAGAGCTGGGTAAAGTCAGTGCATACCATGGAAAATCAATGCAGTATACAGAGATATTCTGGAGCCAGGGAGAGCTGGGTAAAGTCAGTGCATACCATGGAAAATCAATGCAGTATACAGAGATGTTCTGGAGCCAGGGAGAGCTGGGTAAAGTCAGTGCATACCATGGAAAATCAATGCAGTATACAGAGATATTCTGGAGCCAGGGAGAGCTGGGTAAAGTCAGTGCATACCATGGAAAATCAATGCAGTATACAGAGATATTCTGGAGCCAGGGAGAGCTGGGTAAAGTCAGTGCATACCATGGAAAATCAATGCAGTATACAGAGATATTCTGGAGCCAGGGAGAGCTGGGTAAAGTCAGTGCATACCTATTAAACTATTAACCCTTCTATATCAGCCTCTATCTCCGAAATGACCACATCAGTCAAAACCTGGAATCACTGCAGCACTGCCTCAGCCAAGCGGCAACAGGCTGTGCTGAAGCTAATATGGTTAGGTGGCAAACTGCACAATGCTGAAAAGTTGTGGAAGCTCTGTAAGAGTTGGCAGATCTGTGGCTGACACTGCTGAACCTACAGCCAGGCATTGTCATCTGTGACAATGGCTGGAGCCTGGTGGCAGCTCTGAGGTCACACATGTACCATGCTTGGCCCATGTTCTTAGCCTTATGGTTCAGCAATTTCTCAAAACCTACCCGGAGCTGCCAGATCTGCTTGTGAAAGTGCACCGCCTGTCTGCCCATTTTAGAAAGTCAGCTACAGTTTCCTCTGCCCTTGCCGTGTTTCAGCAGTGTTTGCAGCTTCTGGCTCACTGACTGGTGTGTGATGTCCCCAAGCATTGGAACTCTACACTACAGATGTTGGAAAGGATTTGTGAGCAGAAAAGGCAGTTGTTGACTACCAGCATCAACAAGGCCATTGTTACTCAGTTTAGACTCCACACATAAGACCTCAGGAGTGGACATGGATGTCAGACATATGTACCATCCTCCAAAACTTTGAGGACTCCACCAAGATGGTAAGCAGCGATGACGCCATAATTAGCGTCACCATCCCGCTTCTCTGTGTTCTGAAATGCTCTCTTCTCACAATCAAAGAGGAATCAAACAGGAGCAGGATGAGATGGAGCAAGGAACCATACAGGGGGATTACACACAGCCCAGCCTCATCTCATCCCAATGTGGATTGGGTGACAATGAGGAAGAGGAGGGGGAGAAGGAGGAGGAAGAACAGGAGCTAGTTTCATGTGCTATAGACAGTACCTGCACAACTGTCATACTGTCTGTTCAGCCTGGATGGCCTGAGGACAAGGAGGAGGAGAGCATGGTCAGTCATTCTCTTGGTGAGGACACGGAAGTCTTGCCTGTTAGCAGTCTGGCATGCATGGCTGAGTTTATGTTACGCTGCTCTTTTCGTGACCCTCGCATTCTCCAAATCTTGGAAGACAGTCATTACTGATTGGTGACACTTCTAGACCCATGCTACAAGGAGAACATTCTATCTCTTATTCCCGAGGTGAACAGGTCTACTAAAATGGGGCAGTACCAGAGGGCCCTTGTTGCGGAACTATTGAAAATATTCCCAAATGAAAACGCTGGCGGCAGAGGTCACAGTTCTTTGGACAACCAAGAAGTACAGGCAAGAGAGACAACTCCAATCCAGCAGAGGTAGGGGAACACTGTCAAAGTTCTGGGAGAGTTTTCTCAGACCCTCCCATCACACAGGCCCTGAAGTGCAGGGTACTCTTACAAGGAGTGCAATGTGTCATGATCCAGACCAGGTTTTGTATCCTGTCTCTCTTTCCTGGTCTGATCATGTCAGCGGTTAACATTTCTCTGCCTCATTCTGGCATCAAGTCGGCTATTTCTCTCCACTGCATCCTGCAGGCGGTGTCAGTTATAGTTTCTGCCTACGGCATGTGTAGCTGACTCTGTGAACCCTGATTCATCCTGCTTCTTTTGCTTACTGTACCCATTTCTATATATTCCCTTCTTCCTGACTTGACTCTGTGTTCCCCTTTCGTGTTTTGAATCCCTGGTACTTGACTTGGCTTGGATTCTGACTTGCTGTTTTGTCTCTTGTCTTTGGCATATCTGTTCCTGACTGGTATTGACCCATTTGGCTAGTTTCTGACTCTGTGCTTGTTTATTCCTTTTGTACTGCGCAACATATTAATATCGACCCGGCTTGTTTTACTATTCCTCTCCCACCTGGTTGTGGCCTTGCTGCTGCGCTGCAGGTCTGCTCCTGCTGTGTGCAGTCCTCCCTCCACTCTATTGCCACCTAGTGGAGCTGCATCTACCTACATAGCTGCAGCGTGACAAAATGTTTTGGAAGATACTGAGGGATTACCTTGCTGACCGTACCAATGTCCTCTGTGATTCCTCTGTGCCTTATAATTATTGGATATCCAAACTGGACATGTGGCATGAACTTGCTCTCTATACCTTGCAGGTCCTGTCCTGCCCTGCTGCTAGCATTTTTTCAGAGCGGGTTTTTAGTGCCGCTGATGGAATTATAACTGATAAGCGCTTCTGCCTGTCAACTGAAAATGCTGACAGGCTGACTCATAAAAATTAACAAGGGTTGGATTGGGACAGACTTCTCATCATAGCAGCGTAACATAAACTCAAAACCAGTGTCTTTTTTTGGGAGATTTTATTCCCATGCACCTCTTCACACCCACACATGGGTATACGCTTCCTGATTTTGGCCATTTGCTTTTGTACTCCTCCTTCTCCTCATCCTCCACCACCATATCACCAGGGTGACTGTGGGCTGTGATGCAACACCCACATAATTTTTTTAAAGGTTGTTTATGATGCCCTTAAAAAAATGTTTTTTACACAATTACACAGTATGTTCATGTATACCCCCCAGGGGTAAATGTTTGTCAGCCCATACACTTAGTGCATGGGCATTATAAGTATAGAAGACCCGCTCCTTTCTAATGGGAACTTTTTTTTATGAGGCCCGCCTACACATCTCTTCCAAGAGGTATTGGTTTGCGTCCCAATTTTTGGCATCACTTGCATTCACTGCATAGGCAAACAGTATGGGAGACCCAATTCCTAATAATGGGAACATTGTTTTCAGGAGGACCTCCTGTATGTCGTTTCAAAGAGGTATTGAGGTGCGTCCAAATTTTGGGCAGCACTGCCATTCACTACATAGGCAAAAACTATGGGAGACTCACTTCCTAATAATGGAAAACACTTTTTATGAGACCCTCCTGTATGTCTCGTAGAAAGGGTATTGGGGTGTGTCCAAATTTTGGGCAGCGCTGCCACTCACTGCATAGGCAAACACTAAAGGAGACCCACTTCCTAATAATGGGAACATTTTTTCATGAGGCTCTTCTGTATCTCTCGTATAAGGGGTATTGGGTGCATCCACATTTTTGGCAGCCCTGCCACTCACTGCATACACAATCTATATATATAATTGTCTAAGGGTTTTTCCGTCTGTCTGTCTTTCTGTCTGTCTGTCTTTCTGTCTGTCTGTCTGTCTGTCCTGGAAATCCTGGCGGCCTCGACCAATCAGAGACCGGCACAGCATCGACGTAGAAATCCCGCATCTCTGATTGGTCGAGGCTGCCAGGCCTCGACCAATCAGCAACAGGCACAGCGACGATGCTGATTGATCGAGGCCGCCAGGACGTCATAAAGGACGTAGAAATCCCACGTTTCTGATTCAGTGACGGGCACAGTATCGACGTAGATGTCATAATGGCTGCCATGGCGACGATGATGTCATAAAGGTTGCCTCGACCAATCAGCGACGGGCACAGTCTGCCGCGAATTCTGGAATCATCATTGTCCATATACTACGGGGACATGCATATTCTAGAATACCCGATGTGTTAGAATCGGGCCACAATCTAGTAATAGTATAAGAGACTTACTGTTTAATAATGGAAACAACAAAGCATAACCGGCTAATGGATCTCTAAGAATAGTGAGGGTCGACTGCTGGCTGTTTAAGAATAGTAAAGGCCGCCTGATGGCCCTATAAAAATAGACTTTGTGACTTTCAGATTCCATCCTTCATAAATGAAACAGGATGTGTTTGATGATGTGTCACACACCACATGGCCAGATAAGGTTGTAAAATGTTAAAATTACATTTCCTAGTGAATGCATTTGTCTTGGTTGAAAGCAAAGCTAAAGTTGAAAAGCGCATTAAAATGCAAGGTGTGGAGGAGCAATTTTGAGTTTGGTTATTTATTTTGCCTTATGTACAAGTCATTACCCTGGAAAGGATGTTCCTTAACATATTTCCCTGGAAAATCCATTTTGGTTTCTTTTTTGTATGTTTTATTGTAAGTCTGTAAAAGTGGCGTAAGACTCTGACAACATTGTTCACAGCAGTGACCTGGGAGTCAGAAATGCTTCCAGGGGTCATCTCCATGCTGTTACCATGTCATTTGAGCACTGTTTTCATCGATCAATTTCTAGTCCCTCTGTAGAGAGCTGAGGGCGGGGGCGCCGGAAAAATGCTCGAGTTTAACATAGACTTACATCGAATCGAGCACCTGAGCATTCTAATTTGCTCGACCCGAGCAATGAGCACCTGAGCATTTTAGTGCTCGCCCATCACTATTAATAGTTTGACATCAGTAACATATACAACCTTTGATGAGGCAGTGGAGATGGTTAAAAGTTTTGGGCCTGGGGTGCTGATGGCCAAGGCCAATATTGAATCGGCATTCAGATTTTTGCCAATTCATCCTGTTTCAATTCTTTAGGCTTGCAGTGTGGTGTTTCTTTCTATGTTGATAAATGTTTACCAATGAGCTTCCCTGTATCTTTTTTTACTTTGAAGCATGCACATCATTTATTGAATGGGTAACAGCAGTTCAATGCATGAAAGGTGGGTAAGCACGTTATCTAGTTGACTTTCTTTGGTCGGCCCTAAGAATTCTGAAGCTTGCAGTGAGCTGCTGTATACTTTCCATTTAATTTTCAGAGATTTTGGTAACCCTTTAGCTAAATAAAAGACAGTTGTATACTGTAGAATATTTTGCGATAGCCATTGATACAAGTAGGGATGAGTTTTGCCTGCAGTTAGCTAAAATAAAGAAATACAAGAAGGCTCTGTTATCTTTGGGTAGTAAAATAAAAGAAGTGGAGTCATTATTGGGTTAGTTGGCTTTTGCATCTAGGATAATGCGTTTTGTGTTTCAATGTTTGTATATCTAGAGAAATAAAGGAGGATTTAGAAGTATGGTGGACATTTTGGAATTTTTTAATGGCCAAGCCTTAAGGCAAGACCCTATTATTGTGAATGATGTATTGAATTTCTTTACAGATGTAGCCTTAACAGAAGATTTTGGTGCTTTCTACTATGGGAAATGGTGTGCAGAGAGACGTCATCGGGCATGGATAGAGAATGGTGTTACAAACAATTTTGTTTTACTGACTTTGTTCCCTATCTTAGTAGCAATAATTATTTGAGGTAGGGACATGGCAAACAAAAGTATTCTGATTAGATCAAGCAACAAAGGTGTTGTGTTTTCTGCAAACCATTTGTTGAGTAAATGTAAGTTAGTGGTCAAACTGCTCAGGCATTTAGTGCTATTATGTCTGAAATGGAACATCTGGTTGAAAGCACTGTAAGTCGAGCACATAGCAATGTAATCGCTGAATAACTCTTATTTTCAGTTCAGGAATTTCTTCCATCTTGCAGTATGCGATCAGAAAATAGGAGAGGATTATCCGGAATACCTATTGGACTAATTTGGTCATAACAATGGAGCTTTTACAATTGTGTGTCGCTGGGTTCAACCTGGAGAGGGAACTTGGCAACTTGGGAGCTATGGATCAAATTTTGTATTGCACTGTCATTTTTTGATAAAGGGCTTGCATATTCGACGGTAGCAAAAGATTAATATGGCATCTAATTTTTTATGAAAATATTTGGTCAACGACCTCTGAATAGTTAGTTTTTGGTTAAACAAGTTTTGAAAGGTTATAAGAAGGAGCACTTTGTTGGCGATGGCAGATGCCCTATTTCTCCTAATATATTAAAAGACTTGTGCCAGTTTCCTTTTCATGCAGTTATGATGATTTTGAAGCAATATTAATTTCCACAGCAGCAGCATTAATGTTTTTTCAGGTACTGTGCATAGGGGAATTGTTATCAAGAGGCAAAAAAGGTATAGATGATCTGGCATTTGATCAGATCAGACTTAGATCAGATTCAGTGACACTTTATTTAGCTTATATAGCTAAGGCCTCTTTCACACTTGCGTCGGTACGGGTCCGTTGCTATGCGTCGGGCCGACGTATCGACGCACGTTGTGAAATTTGTGCCCGACGTGGGCAGCGGATGGAGTTTTTCAACACATCCGCTGCCCATTCTGAAGTCCGGGGAGGAGGGGGTGGAGTTTCGTCCGCGCATGTGTGGTCGAAAATGGCGGACGCGACGGACAAAAAAACGTTCACTTGAACGTTTTTTCGTGCCGATGGTCCACCAAAACACGACGGATCCGTTGCATGACGGATGCGACGTGTGGCCATCCGTCGCGATCCGTCGCTAATACAAGTTTATGGGCAAAAAATGGATCCTGCGGGCACATTTGCAGGATCCGTTTTTTGCCCAAAATGACGGATTGCGATGGATTGCTAAAAATGCAAGTGTGAAAGTAGCCTTAGTCCAAAACAAGCCAAGTTGTAATGGTAATAGTTTAAAACTAATTTTTTCTATCAGAGGATAACATTTGTGCAGTGTGATTAGTTAGGAATTTTATGAGCCTACGTCCTGCAAATGGAGAAATTTTTTTATTATATCGGTGTGGTTAGACTCTGATGCAATTCCAGTTCAGAAAAATCTTAAATAAATCCTTATCCCAGCTAAGTTTAGGCAATAAATATTTTTCCATGCAAATTGCCTCTTCAGAGGAAAAGAGTACTTGAACTCTATAGTGCCACCTGTTGGAAGTAGTGAAACTACAAGTCACAATCAACCCTTTAATGAGTTGTGCAATATGAGTTAGGATAAAAGCCAAATCAGTATCTCAATTCGGAGACACGGTGTTTCAGGCTGTTGGCCCTCATCAGTGCGAGGCATGAGAACTGATTTGGCTAGGTGAGAGGGTCTGGACTGAGTTCTAAGGGGTAAGGTTTCTCCTTGTGGAGAGTGACATACCAGCTCTGGCTTGAAAAGGTAAGGAGGCTTATTCACTGTGCAATGCTCCTCTGGGAAATTTAATATGCAAATTGCCTCTTCAGAGAAAAAGAGGACTTGAACTCTATAGCGCCACCTGTTGGAAGTAACGATCCTACAAGTCACAATCAACCCTTTATCGAATCTTGCAATATGACTTAGGATAAGAGCCAAATCAGTATCTCAATTCGCAGACATATTTTTCCACTCATTCTTTTAGAATTGGCGCTGTGACAGTGGCTGTCAGACTGGGTCTAAGCGAAGCGGTGATAAAGAAATTAGGAAGAAAGGGGTCGAGATGTTATCAATTGTACATTAGAAAGTAAATGGAACTAACATTTATTTATCGTTTTGATAGGTGTCATGGTATGGCACACTTTTATTCACTGGGCAGAATTGAAAGATCAACTCCGATGTTATGTTATCACTATCTTCTGATAAAGTAAGAATTTTTGGTTCAGGATTAGAGGACAAAGATGGGACGGCCTGATAGATAAAGTGACTCTGATGTACGATAAAGCTTCAGCCCCTTATATCATCATCGTGCACCTAAGAGGAAACAACATTGGATTGCTGGGTACAATTAAGTTGTTATTCCAGATGAAAAAAGGTTTGTTGGAGTTAAAGAAACTGTTTCATGGGGTCAGAATCATATTTTCTGAGGTAATGTCCATCTAATCTGGGTAAAGTCAGCAGATTTAAAATTTTGCAAGAAGATCAAGAAGATGTTGAACAGGTCATTGTGTAAGTTTGTAAGCAGGTGTGGAAATGCAGTAACGCAGGGATTGCAGAACAATGCTGTATAACAGCATTATTTAATTTTAACAAAAGGGTGAAGATAATCTCCTCTTTCCTGCGCTTCCTGCTTACTGCCTGGCTTAGCCATGCCCCCTCTCCTCAGCACAACGCAGGTGCCTGCAGCTCAGTCTTCCTCCTTACATTCCCGCCCTTCATTAACTCACCATTCCACAGGGAAGAATTCCTTCATCCGACATTCATACTCCTTCATTTCTTGAACGATTCGTTGCCAAATAAAATGGTCTTGTTCATAACGAGTGAGAGGTATTCCAGCTGTCGTCCGCTCCATACAGCGTGGTTCAGGTTGAGTGGTAGAAGATGGGAGCATATCTTGATCTGATGAAATGGCCATCTCTGGAGTGTCAGGTCTACGCACTTCCCTGGGACTGGCAGGCAGCGGACTATCGAAGTCTGAGAATGGGGTGAGTGTCTCTTCCCCATCACTGTCGAGAACCATTGGGATGAACATTTCAGTGATGCCTGGCACTCTCCTTCTTCAGGACCCTGTGACAAGCAAGGACGCAACATGCTACGGTGGACTATTCGGGTAGGCGCTCCTTCCTCCCATTCGGGTTGAACTTCATATACTGGCCCTTCGGACCCAACTCGGCGTTTCACCCAAAACAGGGTTTATTCCCATTGAGGCTCCAGCTTGCCCCATGGCCGCATGTCTCGAGCCAGCACTCAATCTCCGGCCTTGAGAGTTGTCCCTCAAAGAGCGCAGAAAATACATCCGTAAAATTCGCAAAACAAACGGCACAATTATTCTCTATGCCCCTGCTCCTATCTGCCGTATTCTACTGATCAGTATTATACGGCTTTCTACGGCCGTAGAAAATCGCAGCATGCTGCGTTTGTCACCGTATTGCGCAAAAAAATCGTCAATGAAAGTCTATGGAAGCCCCAAAAATACGGATTACACACGGACCAGCAGTGTGACTTGCGAGAAATACGCAGCGGTGTTAGAGAGAAAAGCCGGTAATTCATTGCGGTGTACAGTAAAATCACACTGACAGCTTACAGTAGAATAGGTAGAATAAATGTGTACACATAGAATAGGTATATATATATATATGTATAAATATATATATATATATATACTGTATGTCAGTGAGACACATATATGTATATATATTATTACTTCATACAGCGCTAGATAGCTTTAAAGCCGGTAATTCAATTACCGGCTTTTGCTATCTCCTTCCTAAACCCGACATGATATGAGACCTGGTTTACATAAAGTAAACCATCTCATATCCCCATTTTTTTTGCATATTCCACAATACTAATGTTAGTAATGTGTATATGCAAAATTTGACCGTTCTAGCTATTAAATTAAAGGGTTAAATGGCGGAAAAAGTTGGCGTGGGCTCCCGCGCAATTTTCTCCGCCAGAGTAGTAAAGCCAGTGACTGAGGGCAGATATTAATAGCCTGGGGAGGGTCCATGGTTATTGCCCCTCCCCTGGCTAAAAACATCTGCCCCAGCCACCCCAGAAAAGGCACATCTGGAAGATGCGCCTATTCTGGCACTTGGCCACTCTCTTCCCATTCCCGTGTAGCGGTGGGATATGGGGTAATGAAGGGTTAATGCCACCTTGCTATTGTAAGGTGACATTAAGCCAAATTAATAATGGAGAGGCATCAATTATGACTAGTGTTGAGCGATACCGTCCGATACTTGAAAGTATCGGTATCGGATAGTATCGGCCGATACCCGAAAAATATCGGATATCGCCGATACCGATATCCGATACCAATACAAGTCAATGGGACATCAAGTATCGGAAGGTATTCTCATGGTTCCCAGGGTCTGAAGGAGAGGAAACTCTCCTTCAGGCCCTGGGATCCATAGGGATGTGTAAAATAAAGAATTAAAATAAAAAATATTGATATGCTCACCTCTCCGGCGGCCCCTGGACATCATGCTGCTAACCGGGAGGCTTCTTTGTTTAAAATGCGCGCCTTTAGGACCTGGGAATGACATCCCGGGTTCTGATTGGTCGCGTGCCGCCCATGTGACCGGCACGCAACCAATCAGAAGCCGCGACGTCATTCGCAGGTCCTCAATTCCTAGAATTAGGAGTTTTTGTGAATGAGAATGACGTCGCGGCTTCTGATTGGTCGCGTGCCGCCCATGTGACATCACAAAAATATCGGATCTCGGTATCGGAATTCCGATACCGCAAATATCGGCCGATACCCGATACTTGCGGTATCGGAATGCTCAACACTAATTATGACACCTATCCATTATTAATCCAATACTAGTAAAGGGTTAATAAATACACAAACACATTATTAAAAAGTATTTTAATAAAAAAATAACAAAGGTTGTTGTAATATTTTATTCTACGCTCAATCCAGTCACTGAAGACCCTCGATCTGTAACAAAAAAAAATAATAAACCAACAATATCCATACCTTCCGAAGATCTGTAATGTCCAACGATGTAAATCCATCTGAAGGGGTTAAAATATTTTGCAGCCACGAGCTTTGCTAAGGCAACGTTGTTCGTGGCTGCAAAACCCCGGAGAATGAAGGTAAAGTAGGTAAATGGCCTATATTTACCTTCATTTGCGGTGAGGCGCCCTCTGCTGGTTGTCCCTAGATCGTGGGAACTTTCCTAGAAAGCTCCCAGGCTCGAGTTCATAAGAGGCGCCCTCTGCTGGTTGTCCTCATATGAACTCGAGCCTGGGAGCTTTCTAGGAAAGTTCCCACGATCTAGGAACAACCAGCAGAGGGCACCTCACCGCAAATGAAGGTAAATATAGGTCATTGACCTACTTTACCTTCATTCTCCGGGGTTTTGCAGCCACGAACAACGTTGCATTAGCAAAGCTCGTGGCTGCAAAATATTTTAACCCCTTCAGATGGATTTACATCGTTGGACATTACAGATGTTTGGAAGGTATGGATATTGTTGGTTTATTTTTTTTTTTTGTTACAGATCGAGGGTCTTCAGTGACTGGATTGAGCGTAGAATAAAATATTACAACAACCTTTGTTATTTTTTTATAAAAATACTTTTTAATAATGTGTTTGTGTATTTTTTAACCCTTTACTAGTATTGGATTATAGTATTGGACGCCTCTCCATTATTAATTTGGCTTAACGTCACCTTACAATAGCAAGGTGGCATTAACCCTTCATTACCCCATATCCCACCGCTACACGGGAATGGGAAGAGAGTGGCCAAGTGCCAGAATAGGCGCATCTTCCAGATGTGCCTTTTCTGGGGTGGCTGGGGGCAGATGTTTTTAGCCGGGGGGGGGGGGGGGCAATAACCATGGACCCTCTCCAGGCTATTAATATCTGCCCTCATGTCACAAATCATGTCGGGTTTAGGAAGTTGATAGCAAAAGCCGGTAATTGAATTACCGGCTTTAAAGCTATCTAGCGCTGTATGAAGTAATCTATATATATAATTGTCTAAGGGTTTTTCCGTCTGTCTGTCTGTCTTTCTGTCTGTCTTTCTGTCTGTCTGTCTGTCTGTCCTGGAAATCCCACGTCTCTGATTCAGCGACGGGCACAGCATCGACGTAGAAATCCGGCGTCTCTGATTTGTCGAAGCCGCCAGGCCTCGACCAATCAGCGACGAGCACAGCGACGATGATGTCATAAAGGACGTAGATATCCCGCGTCTCTGATTGGTCGAGGCCGCCAATCAGCAATGGGCACAGCGACGATGATGTCATAAATAGTGTTGAGCATTCCGATACCGCAAGTATCGGGTATCGGCCGATATTTGCGGTATCGGAATTCCGATACTGAATTCCGATACTTCCCGCGTATCGGATACCGGAATCGGAAGTTCCCAGAATTCAAATTGAACGCAGCAGCCAATGAGGAATGAATGAAAGTGTGGGCACATCCTGTTTAGCATGGTGGGCATGTAAGTACTGGCAAGGCTGGGATTGGCTGCTGAAATGATGTCACTCTGCACTATAAAAAAGCGCTGCCGCCATTTTGCGCTCACTCTGCTGTGATTTCAGTTAGGGACAGGACGCTGTGTTCTAACTGAGGGCCAGTCGAGCTAGCTAATTGCTTTATTTTCCTTTCCAAAGGCTAATTTAGCAAAACGCTGTGTGTTCTTCACTGTTCACCTTGCTCTTGCCTTGCAGCGCTGTTTTAACAGCGTTCTGCAAGGTCTCTGTGTGTGTGTGTGTGTGCAGCTCACTCTGTAGTCTGTGTGCAGCCATATACCCGGTTGTATTCAGCTCAGGGGGGGTTCACACTGCCTCACACAGTTGTTCTTTTTTGCTCTTAGTGCAGCCTGCTGCACATTTTTTCTCAAATTTCCTATTAGTGTTTTTCCACCAGTCTCCAGCTCTATTGTGGAAAAACACTACATAGGATAACCTAGAGGGGGGTTTTTGGGCCTTGCAGCGCCGTTTACGGCTGTCTGCACGGTCTCCGTGTGAGCCCAGCTCGCCCTGTAGTCTGTGTGCAGCCATAGCCGGTTGGATTCAGCTCAGGGTTCGTTACTGGCTCATACCTTGAGAAAAATTTTCCTTTTTTTCAAATAGTGCAGCCTGTTTAAAATTTGAAAAAAAAAATTCCTATTAGTGTCTTTCCACTCGTATCCAGCTAAATAGTGGAAAAACACTATATAGGATAACCTAGAGGAGGGTTTTTTGGCCTTGCAGCGCCGTTTACGGCTGTCTGCACGGTCTCCGTGTGAGCCCAGCTCGCCCTGTAGTCTGTGTGCAGCCATAGCCGGTTGGATTCAGCTCAGGGTTCGTTACTGGCTCATACCTTGAGAAAAATTTCCCTTTTTTTCAAATAGTGCAGCCTGTTTAAAATCTGAAAAAAAAAATTCCTATTAGTGTCTTTCCACTCGTATCCAGCTAAATAGTGGAAAAACACTATATAGGATAACCGAGAGGAGGGTTTTTTGGCCTTGCAGCGCCGTTTACGGCTGTCTGCACGGTCTCCGTGTGAGCCCAGCTCGCCCTGTAGTCTGTGTGCAGCCATAGCCGGTTGGATTCAGCTCAGGGTTCGTTACTGGCTCATACCTTGAGAAAAATTTTCCTTTTTTTCAAATAGTGCAGCCTGTTTAAAATTTGAAAAAAAAAATTCCTATTAGTGTCTTTCCACTCGTATCCAGCTAAATAGTGGAAAAACACTATATAGGATAACCTAGAGGAGGGTTTTTTGGCCTTGCAGCGCCGTTTACGGCTGTCTGCACGGTCTCTGTGTGAGCGCAGCTCGCCCTGTAGTCTGTGTGCAGCCATAGCCGGTTGGATTCAGCTCAGGGTGCGTTACTGCCTCATACCTTGAAAAACAATTTCCTTTTTTTCAAATAGTGCAGCCAGTTTAAAATTTGAAAAAAAAAATTCCTATTAGTGTCTTTCCACTCGTATCCAGCTAAATAGTGGAAAAACACTATATAGGATAACCGAGAGGAGGGTTTCTTGGCCTTGCAGCGCCGTTTACGGCTGTCTGCACGGTCTCCGTGTGATTTAAACTAGCTCTGTAGCCCGATCTGCACCAAAAAAAAGGTTAAGTTCACCAAACACAACTTACACTTGTGTAGGCCACATTTGCAAAATAATAAAGTTTAGTCCACAATTTACAACATTAGTGTTTCTTACACCTGTTAGGAGGAGCATTACAGGAATAAGCACACTAAGGCCTTAGTACTTTTCTGCTTATCTTTATCTGTCAACCAAGATGAAGAGGGCAGGGAGTAAGGCACGTGGGCGTGGGCGCGGAGCAGGGAGAGGAGCAGGGAGAGGACGTGGTGATTCTGTGCCTGCTGCGGGCGCCGGTGACTCGTCGTCACTCAGTTTCAGCAGGGAACAGTCCTTCATGCGCAGCTTTGTCGGAGAGCGCCGTGCACCGCTGCTGCGTGAAGACCAAATTGAAGCCGTTGTCGGGTGGATGGCAGCTAACGCCTCGGCATCGACTTCAGTTAGTGCCACATCCTCTCAGGCACAGAGCACTGGAGAGCAGCCATCTGTCTCTTCACCACCTGCCAAATTGGCCAGGCAGTCAGAGAGCCCAGGACAGGAGCCGTCTCTACTTCTGTTCTCTGAATCTCTTGGCTTGGAAACAGGGGGCCAGCCAAGCAGCATTGGAGAAATGGAAGAAGAGGCAGTGTGCAGTGATGCCCAACACCTTTTTCTCTCTGACTCTGAAGAGGCAGGTGGGCCAGTGCCTCCGGTGACCACAGCGCAGTACGCATCTGATGATGAAACTCAGGTGCCGCTTTCTCGTGCGTACTGTGCTGCTGAGACTACCCAGGAGGAGCAGTTGGTGGCAGAGGGTAGTGGAGATGATGAGGTCCTTGACCCATCGTGGCGTGAGGAACAGGAAGGTGGTGGGAGCAGCTCAGAGGAAGAGCTTCCTCTTACGGGCCAAAGAGGGAGAGGGAGGGGGAAGACTGCGGAGCCTGTAGCCTCCACTTTGGCACCCGTTAGGAGCCTGTCTCTTTCCAAAGCCAAAAAGGGCGCTCCCAAGACTTGCAGTGCCTGGTCCTTTTTTGACACAGTTGCAGATGACATTTGTTTTGTCAAATGCAAGCTGTGTCATCATAAAGTAAAAAGAGGGAAAAATGTCAGCAACCTCAATACCACAAATATGTGGAAACATGTGCGGACCAGGCACGCGGTGGAGTTACAGAAACACACTGAAGATGTAGGCCAACCAACAGCGGCAGCTACCACCTCTTCAGCTCGTGTTGCCTCTTCCTCCAGCTCACGCACAGCTGGTTTGGCTTCCTCCCAGAGACCTTGTGTAATTCCACCCACAGCACCACCTTCCCAATCATCCTCACACTCCCAGTCTACTCTACAGCCATCGGTAGTACAGGCATGGGAGAAAAGGCGGGCATTCTCGGCCAACCACCCCCGAGCACAGGCTCTGAATGCAGGCATTGCCAAACTGTTGTCCCTGGAAATGCTCTCGTTCAGGCTGGTGGAGACTGACAGCTTCCGTGACTTGATGGCATTGGCAGTCCCACAGTACAAGGTGCCCAGCCGCTTTTACTTCAGCAGGCAGGCTGTCCCTGCCCTGCACAGGCATGTTGAGGCAAACATAAAACATGCGCTACTGAACGCCGTCAGTAGCAAGGTCCACCTCACCACCGATGCGTGGACCAGTCAGCATGGACAGGGGCGATATGTTTCCCTCACTGCCCATTGGGTTAATGTTGTTGAGCCAGGTACAGATCGTGCGAGTGGCGCAGGACGTGTCCTGCCCACTCCAAGGATTGCAGGAATCCAGTCTGTACGCATCGACTCCTCCTCTTACACCAGTTCCTCTGATTCCTCTCTGCAGGATCCGTCACAGTCCACCCCCACATGGACCCGTGAACGTTTACCTATGACCGACATGAGCACAGCCGTGGCCAAACGTCAGCAGGCCGTCTTGAAACTAGTTTCATTGGGGCATCGAAGCCACACAGCGCAGGAGCTCTGGAATGCTATAAAGCAGGAGAGCGATGTGTGGTTACTGCCAGCGAATCTCCAGCCAGGCATGGTAGTGTGTGACAATGGCCGAAATCTGGTGGCAGCTTTGGCCCTTGGCAACCTCACTCACATCCCATGTCTGGCACATGTGCTCAATTTGGTTGTGCAGAGTTTTCTGAGGGACTATCCGGATCTTGATGCCCTGCTGCACAAGGTCCGCCTAGAGTGTGCTCACTTGCGGCGTTCCAGCTTGGCCAGATCCCGCATTGCTGCTCTGCAGCGCCGATTCCGCCTTCCGGAACACCGCATCATATGTGACCTACCTACCCGGTGGAATTCCACGTTACATATGTTGGAGCGGTTGTGTGAGCAGCAGCAAGCAGTTATGGAGTACCAGCTGCATCAGGCGCAAAGAAGTCGCAGTCAGCGCCGATCAGACTTCACAACCACAGAGTGGGCCACTATGAAGGACGTCTGCCAGGTTTTGCGTCCTTTTGATTATTCCACGCGGATGGCAAGTGCAGATGATGCACTAGTCAGCATGACTGTCCCCCTTATCTGCCTGCTTCAGCAAACTTTGCAAGGGTTAAGGGATGATGTGGTGGAAGAGGTGGAGGATGAGGAGTCACCTTTTCCATCAGCTTCTGGAGAGTCAGCGCCACGTGGTTCCTCACAAAGGGGTACGCAGGGGCCAATTTGTGAGGAGGATGAGGAGGAGTCAATGGAGGAGGAAGAGCTCCGTCCAGAGGAGGGAGCGACACAATTGTCCAGTGGTCAGTGTGTACAGCGAGGGTGGGGTGATGACGAGCGGGCAGAGATCATGTCTCAAGCAGGGGACAGCGTTTCTGGGCCGGTTGGCACTCTGCAGCACATGGTGGATTTCATGCTGCAGTGCCTGAGAAACGACCGCCGCATCGACCACATTCTCAACATGCCTGATTATTGGGTGTTCACCCTCCTCGATCCTCGCTACCGGGACAACGTCCAAAACCTCATCCCTGCGTTGACCCGGGAGCGTAAATTGCGGGAGTACCACGACACACTGGTGAATTCCATCATCTTCTCCTGTCCAACTGAGAGGAGTGCTGCTAGTGCTTTACAAAGCAGCTCAGTGCGTCGAGGCAGTGGGGGAGGCTCTGCCCAAAGAGGGAGCAGAAGCAGTGCCTCTGCCCAAGGCAAGCCCAGTATGGCACAACTCTGGCACACTTTTGTGTGCCCGCCCCAAATGTCTACACCATCACCGGCGGCTCCAGTCAGCAGGAGGCAACGGTTCCGTCAGATGGTGACAGACTACATGGCTTGCCCTCTTACTGTACTCCCAGACGGCTCTTCCCCGTTCAAGTTTTGGGTCTCTAAGCTGGATACATGGCCAGAGCTAAGCCAGTATGCATTGGAGGTGCTGGCTTGCCCTGCGGCTAGTGTCTTATCGGAACGTGTCTTTAGTGCCGCAGGTGGTGTACTAACAGACCGTCGCATGCGACTATCCTCCGATAACGTTGACCGGCTTACTTTCCTGAAAATGAACCAGGCCTGGATCTCGCAGGAATTTGCCACTCCTCTGCCTGATTAAGTAATTGGGTGTCATCCAGGTCTCCTGCTGTGTTCATCTTTCTACCACCTGAACTGCTATTCCTGGGCTCCAACACCGCCAGTTGCGGCTCAGAAGTGCAGGCTGCACAGTAAAAACATACGACCCAGTGTTATTGGGTTTCAGTAACGTCAGCTGATCCCCAGCTGTGTAGCCGGCAATGTGTCCTGCGACCGCCACGCTGGCACAACAACCTAAATGTAAGGGAACCTGTCCCCCCCCCCCCCCCGTCGTTTGTTACTGAAAGAGCCATCTTGTGCAGCAGTAATGCTGCACAAGGAAAAGGTAGCTCTTTTTTTTTAGCTCTTTGCACACGCAGAACTTAACACTTATAAAATGTGTTCACTGATACCGTTATACCGTCCCGGAGCTGGGACTTTCCTTCGTAATGTGACGCAGCACAGCCGTCATTCCTACCCCCTTGGTGCCATGCGCTGCCTCCTCAGCGTTGTTTTAAGCTGTCACGGAGCCTGCGCTGTTCTGTTATCCCTTGGGCATGCCCTATTTGCGCTGCCTGTCTTCTGACATAATTTGGTGTCAGGCTGGCTGCGCCTGTGCGGCCGCGGTGCCCGAGATCCCGCCTCGCAGTGTCTTCTGATTGAGTCACACTGCGGGCCTGGGATCCATGGGCATGCGCAGTGCATATCTTCCCCTCGGGCTCTCGCTCATTTCCCTCCGCCTTCTTTAGACTGTGCGCCGTCAGCTGATCCCTAGCATGCCACGGCCGTGACACCGCACAGTCTGAAGAAGAGGGAAGGAGGGGAGTGAGAGTCGAGGTTATGCACTGTGCATGCCCATGGTTCCAAGGCCCGCAGTGGGATTACGTTAGATGAGACTGCGAGGTGGGATCTGGAGCAGCGTGGACGCACAGGCACTGACAGCCTGACACCAAATTATGTCAGAAGACAGGCAGCGCTAATTGGGCATGGCCAAGGGCTAACAGAACAGCGCAGGCTCCGTGGCAGCTTAAAACAACGCTGAGGAGGCAGCGCACGGCATCAAGGGGATAGGAATGACAGCTGTGCTGTGTCCCATTACGAAGGAAATTCGCACCTCCGGAACGGTTTAACGGTATAAAGGGACACATTTTTAGTGTTTACTTCGGTGTTTGCAAGGAGCATAATTAAAAGAGCAACCTTTTCCTTTTGCATCCTTAGTGCTGCACAACATGGCTCTTTCAGCTACAAACGTCTTGGGGGGGGGGGTTAAAGGTTTCCTTTCAACTTGCTCCAATCAGGCTTCGGCCTACACTCTGTTCCTCTGCTCCTCCTGCTGTCCCTGGGCTCTAACACCGCCAGTTGGTGCCTGGAAGTGCTGTGTGCACAGTCAACAGTCGCTCCTCTGTTATTGGGGTTCAGTAACGTCAGCTGATCCCCAGCTGTGTGTGCGGCAATACCTCCAATCTGCTCCTCCTGCTGTCCCTGGGCTCTAACACCGCCAGTTGGTGCCTGGAAGTGCTGTGTGCACAGTCAACAGTCGCTCCTCTGTTATTGGGGTTCAGTAACGTCAGCTGATCCCCAGCTGTGTATCCGGCAACGTGTCATGCGACCGCCACGCTGGCACAACTAAAATGTAAGGGGACCTGTCCCCCCCCCCCCTAGGCGTTTGTTACTGAAAGAGCCACCATGTGCAGCACTAATACTGCACAAGGGAAAGGTCGCTCTTGAAATTATGCTCCTTGCAAACGCTGAACTACACACTCATGTAATGTGTCCCCTCACACCGTCCAACCGTCCTGGAGGTGGGACTTTCCTTTGTAATGTGACGCAGCACAGCCGTCATTGCTACCCCCTTGGCACCGTGCGCTGCCTCCTTAGCGTTGTTTGATTCCGTCATGGACCCTGCGCTGTTATGTTATGCCTTGGCCATGCACAGTTTGCGCTGCCCGTCCTCTGACATCATTTGTTGTCGTCCTGGCTGCGCCTGTGCGTCCACGCTGCCCGAAATCACACCTCGCAGTGTCGTCTAATGTGATCCCACAGTGGGCCTGGTATCCATGGCCATGCGCAGTGCATATACTAGCCTCTCACTCCCCTTCTTCACGCTTCTTCAGACTAGGCGGCGTCAGCTGATCCCTAATAGCATGCCACGGCCGTGACGCCGCACAGTCTGAAGAAGCAGGAAGGAGGTGAGTGAGAGGCGATGATATGCACTGCGCATGCCCATGGATCCCTGGCCCGCAGTGGGACTACATTAGATGACACTGCAAGGTTGGATCTCGGGCAGCTTGGACGCACAGGCACTGCCAGCCTGACACCTACATGATGTCAGAAGACGGGCACCGCTAACTGTGCATGGCCAAGGGATAACATTACAGTGCGGGCTCCGTGACAGAACCAAACAACGTTGAGGAGGTGGTGCCCGGCACCAAGGGGGTTGGAATGACGGCTGTGCTGTGTCACATTACAAAGGAAAGTCCCACTTCCGGGATGGTTTGACGGTGTGAGGGGACACATTATATGAGTGTGTACTTCAGCGTTTGCAAGGAGCATAATTTTCGGAGCCACCATTTTCCATGTGCAGTATTACTGCTGTACAAGATGGCTCTTTCAGCAACAAATGCCTGGGGGGGGGGGTTAAAGGTTCCCTTTCAACTTGCTCCACTGCAGGCTTCGGCCTACACTCTGCTCCTCTTTGATTCCCTGGGTTTCAACACTGTCAGTTGCCACCTGGAAGTGTTGTCTACACAGAAAAAAACACTAGGTGATGTGTCAGTGGGGTTCAGCACCGCCAGCTGTTCCCCTGCTGTGTAGTCGGCAACGTGTCCAGCACAAGCCACGCTGGCACAACAGAACAAAAGCTGCCACCAGTGCAGGCTTCGGCCTACACTCTGCTCCTCTCCTCCTCCTGCTGACCCTGGGCTCAAACACCGCTAGTTTTTGCCCGGAAGTGCTAGCTGCACAGAGAAAAACACCAGCCAATGTGTTAGTGGGGTTCAGCAACGCCAGCTGTTCCCCTGCTGTGTAGCCGGCAACGTGACCTGCAAACGCCATGCAGGCACAGGAACTGAAATTAAAAGGGAACCTGGCCCCACCCCCCCAGGTGTTTCTATGTATAACAGCCACCTAGTACAGCAGTACTGCTGCATTTGTACGAGGTGGCTGACTTTTTCTCCTTGCCCACGTGGAACTCAACACGTACAAAATGTGTCTCATTAGAGACCATTACAATGTCCCTGAGGTGTGACTTTCCTTTGTAATGACACGCAGCACCACCCTTGTTAGCGCTGCCCGTCTTTTGACATCATTGGTTAGCTGGCTGCGCCTGTGCATCTCCCCTGCTCGAAACAACGGCCCTCGGTGTCTTATTTTTTTGGACAGCGAGGGTGTGATTGATGGGCATGTGCAGTGCATATGTTTGCCTGTGTTCACTCATCTCCTTCCGCCTTCTTCAGACTGGGTGTCCTCATGGCCGCGGCAGGCGATAAGGGATCAGATGAGGCCGCCCAGTCTGAAGCAGGTGTAAGGACATGTGTGAGCGGCAAACCTATTTAGTGCACCAGGGCACGAATCCCAGCACCGCAGTGTGATTTTTTAAAAACACACTGTGGGTCTGGGATTCATGTCCATCGCTAACCGCAACGGCCGACATGAAATGAGGTCAGAAGACAGGAAGCGCTCACAGCGCATGGCCAAGGGATCACAATAGCGCAGACTCCTGTACAGCAAATAACAACGCTCAGGAATCTGCGCCCAGTACCTAGGTGCAAATTTTGACACCTGTGCTGCGTCTCGTTAAAAAGACAAGTCACGCCTCCACAACTGTTTGACAGTATAATGGGCTAAATAGTGTACGTGTTTAATTCAGCGTGTGCAAGGAGCAAAATTAAATAGAGCAACCTTTGACTTGTGCATCATTAATGCTGTTCAAGGTGTGGCTCTTGTACCTTGCAACACCTGAGGGGGGGGTTAAAGGTAACCTTTGAAATTGGTTCAACTAGGCTTCGGCCTACACTCTGCTCCTCTCCTCCTCCTGCTGACCCTGGGCTCAAACACCGCTAGTTTTTGCCCGGAAATGCTAGCTGCACAGAGAAAAACACCAGCCAATGTGTTAGTGGGGTTCAGCACCGCCAGCTGTTCCCCTGCTGTGTAGTCGGCAACGTGTCCAGCACAAGCCACGCTGGCACAACAGAACAAAAGCTGCCACCAGTGCAGGCTTCGGCCTACACTTTGCTCCTCTCCTCCTCCTGCTGACCCTGGGCTCAAACAACGCCAGTTTCTGCCCGGACATGCTAGCTGCACAGAGAAAAACACCAGTCAATGTGTCAGTGGGGTTCAGCAACGCCAGCTGTTCCCCTGCTGTGTAGCTTGCAACGTGACCTGCAAACGCCACGCAGGCACATGAACTGAAATTGAAGGGAGCCTGCCCCCCACCCACAGGTGTTTCTATGTATATCAGCCACCTTGTACAGCAGTACTGCTGCATTTGTACGAGGTGGCTGACTTTTTCTCCTTGCCCACGTGGAACTCAACACGTACAAAATGTGTCTCATTAGAGACCATTACAATGTCCCTGAGGTGTGACTTTCCTTTGTAATGACACGCAGCACCACCCTTGTTAGCGCTGCCCGTCTTTTGACATCATTGGTTAGCTGGCTGCGCCTGTGCATCTCCCCTGCTCGAAACAACGGCCCTCGGTGTCTTATTTTTTTGGACAGCGAGGGTGTGATTGATGGGCATGTGCAGTGCATATGTTTGCCTGTGTTCACTCATCTCCTTCCGCCTTCTTCAGACTGGGTGTCCTCATGGCCGCGGCAGGCGATAAGGGATCAGATGAGGCCGCCCAGTCTGAAGCAGGTGTAAGGACATGTGTGAGCGGCAAACCTATTTAGTGCACCAGGGCACGAATCCCAGCACCGCAGTGTGATTTTTTAAAAACACTGTGGGTCTGGGATTCATGTCCATCGCTAACCGCAACGGCCGACATGAAATGAGGTCAGAAGACAGGAAGCGCTCACAGCGCATGGCCAAGGGATCACAATAGCGCAGACTCCTGTACAGCAAATAACAACGCTCAGGAATCTGCGCCCAGTACCTAGGTGCAAATTTTGACACCTGTGCTGCGTCTCGTTAAAAAGACAAGTCACGCCTCCACAACTGTTTGACAGTATAATGGGCTAAATAGTGTACGTGTTTAATTCAGCGTGTGCAAGGAGCAAAATTAAATAGAGCAACCTTTGACTTGTGCATCATTAATGCTGTTCAAGGTGTGGCTCTTGTACCTTGCAACACCTGAGGGGGGGGTTAAAGGTAACCTTTGAAATTGGTTCAACTAGGCTTCGGCCTACACTCTGCTCCTCTCCTCCTCCTGCTGACCCTGGGCTCAAACACCGCTAGTTTTTGCCCAGAAATGCTAGCTGCACAGAGAAAAACACCAGCCAATGTGTTAGTGGGGTTCAGCACCGCCAGCTGTTCCCCTGCTGTGTAGTCGGCAACGTGTCCAGCACAAGCCACGCTGGCACAACCGACCAAAAGCTGCCACCAGTGCAGGCTTCGGCCTACACTTTGCTCCTCTCCTCCTCCTGCTGACCCTGGGCTCAAACAACGCCAGTTTCTGCCCGGACATGCTAGCTGCACAGAGAAAAACACCAGCCAATGTGTTAGTGTGGTTCAGCACCGCCAGCTGTTCCCCCGCTGTGTAGCCGGCATCGTGTCCAGCACAAGCCACGCTGGCACAACCGACCAAAAGCTGCCACCAGTGCAGGCTTCGGCCTACACTTTGATCCTCTCCTCCTCCTCCTGCTGACCCTGGGCTCTAACACCGCTAGTTTTTGCCCGGACATGCAATCTGCACAGAGAAAAACACCAGTCAATGTGTCAGTGGGGTTCAGCAACGCCAGCTGTTCCCCTGCTGTGTAGCTTGCAACGTGACCTGCAAACGCCACGCAGGCACATGAACTGAAATTGAAGGGAGCCTGCCCCCCACCCCCCCAGGTGTTTCTATGTATAACAGCCACCTTGTACAGCAGTACTGCTGCATTTGGACAAGGTGGCTGACTTTTTCTCCTTGCACACGTGGAACTCAACAAGTACAAAATGTGTCTCATTACAGACCATTACAATGTCCCTGAGGTGTGACTTTCCTTTTTAATGACACGCAGCACCCCCATTGTTAGCGCTGCCCGTCTCCTGACATGATTGGTTGGCTGGCTGTGCCTGTGCGTCCCCCCTGCCCGACACAACGCCCCCCGTTGTCTCATATATTTTGACTGCGAGGGTGTGATTGATGGGCACGAGCAGTGCATATGTTCCCCTGTTTTCACTCCCCTCCTTCCGCCTTCTTCTGACTGTGCGGCCTCATGGCCGCGGCATGCGATAAGGGATCAGCTGAGGCCGCCCAGTCTGAAGCAGGTGTAAGGACATGTGTGAGCGGCGAACATATTTACTGCACAAGGCCACGAATCCCAGCACCGCAGTGTGACTTTAGGAAAAGCCACTGTGGGTCTGGGATTTATGGCCATCGTTAACCGCACCGGCCAACATGAAATGAGGTCATGAGACGGCCTGCACTAACAGGGTATTGCCAAGGGATAACACAAGAGCGCAGTTTCCTGTACTGGAAATAACAACGGTAAGGAATCTGCGCACAGCACCTAGGTGTAAATTTGTACACCTGTGCTGCGTCTCCTTAAAAAGACTAGTAGTCACGCCTCCACTACTGTTTGACAGTATAATGGGCTAAATAGTGTACGTGTTTAATTCAGCGTGTGCAAGGAGCAAAATTAAATAGAGCAACCTTTGACTTGTGCATCAATAATGCTGTTCAAGGTGTGGCTCTTGTACCTTGCAACACCTGAGGGGGGGGTTAAAGGTAACCTTTGAAATTGGTTCAACTAGGCTTTGGCCAACACTCTGCTCCTCTACTCCTCCTGCTGACCCTGGGCTCAAACACCGCTAGTTTTTGCCCGGAAATGCTAGCTGCACAGAGAAAAACACCAGCCAATGTGTTAGTGGGGTTCAGCACCGCCAGCTGTTCCCCTGCTGTGTAGTCGGCAACGTGTCCAGCACAAGCCACGCTGGCACAACAGAACAAAAGCTGCCACCAGTGCAGGCTTCGGCCTACACTTTGCTCCTCTCCTCCTCCTGCTGACCCTGGGCTCAAACAACGCCAGTTTCTGCCCGGACATGCTAGCTGCACAGAGAAAAACACCAGCCAATGTGTTAGTGGGGTTCAGCACCGCCAGCTGTTCCCCTGCTGTGCAGCTTGCAACGTGACCTGCAAACGCCACGCAGGCACATGAACTGAAATTGAAGGGAGCCTGCCCCCCACCCACAGGTGTTTCTATGTATATCAGCCACCTTGTACAGCAGTACTGCTGCATTTGTACGAGGTGGCTGACTTTTTCTCCTTGCCCACGTGGAACTCAACACGTAAAAAATGTGTCTCATTAGAGACCATTACAATGTCCCTGAGGTGTGACTTTCCTTTGTAATGACACGCAGCACCCCCATTGTTAGCGCTGCCCGTCTCCTGACATCATTGGTTGGCTGGCTGTGCCTGTGCGTCCCCCCTGCCCGACACAACGCCCCCCGTTGTCTCATATATTTTGACTGCGAGGGTGTGATTGATGGGCACGAGCAGTGCATATGTTCCCCTGTTTTCACTCCCCTCCTTCCGCCTTCTTCTGACTGTGCGGCCTCATGGCCGCGGCATGCGATAAGGGATCAGCTGAGGCCGCCCAGTCTGAAGCAGGTGTAAGGACATGTGTGAGCGGCGAACATATTTACTGCACAAGGCCACGAATCCCAGCACCGCAGTGTGACTTTAGGAAAAGCCACTGTGGGTCTGGGATTTATGGCCATCGTTAACCGCACCGGCCAACATGAAATGAGGTCATGAGACGGCCTGCACTAACAGGGTATTGCCAAGGGATAACACAAGAGCGCAGACTCCTGTACAGCAAATAACAACGCTCAGGAATCTGCGCCCAGTACCTAGGTGCAAATTTTGACACCTGTGCTGCGTCTCGTTAAAAAGACAAGTCACGCCTCCACAACTGTTTGACAGTATAATGGGCTAAATAGTGTACGTGTTTAATTCAGCGTGTGCAAGGAGCAAAATTAAATAGAGCAACCTTTGACTTGTGCATCATTAATGCTGTTCAAGGTGTGGCTCTTGTACCTTGCAACACCTGAGGGGGGGGTTAAAGGTAACCTTTGAAATTGGTTCAACTAGGCTTCGGCCTACACTCTGCTCCTCTACTCCTCCTGCTGACCCTGGGCTCAAACACCGCTAGTTTTTGCCCGGAAATGCTAGCTGCACAGAGAAAAACACCAGCCAATGTGTTAGTGGGGTTCAGCACCGCCAGCTGTTCCCCTGCTGTGTAGTCGGCAACGTGTCCAGCACAAGCCACGCTGGCACAACAGAACAAAAGCTGCCACCAGTGCAGGCTTCGGCCTACACTTTGCTCCTCTCCTCCTCCTGCTGACCCTGGGCTCAAACAACGCCAGTTTCTGCCCGGACATGCTAGCTGCACAGAGAAAAACACCAGCCAATGTGTTAGTGTGGTTCAGCACCGCCAGCTGTTCCCCCGCTGTGTAGCCGGCATCGTGTCCAGCACAAGCCACGCTGGCACAACCGACCAAAAGCTGCCACCAGTGCAGGCTTCGGCCTACACTTTGCTCCTCTCCTCCTCCTCCTGCTGACCCTGGGCTCTAACACCGCTAGTTTTTGCCCGGAAATGCTAGCTGCACAGAGAAAAACACCAGCCAATGTGTTAGTGGGGTTCAGCACCGCCAGCTGTTCCCCTGCTGTGTAGTCGGCAACGTGTCCAGCACAAGCCACGCTGGCACAACAGAACAAAAGCTGCCACCAGTGCAGGCTTCGGCCTACACTTTGCTCCTCTCCTCCTCCTGCTGACCCTGGGCTCAAACAACGCCAGTTTCTGCCCGGACATGCTAGCTGCACAGAGAAAAACACCAGCCAATGTGTTAGTGTGGTTCAGCACCGCCAGCTGTTCCCCCGCTGTGTAGCCGGCATCGTGTCCAGCACAAGCCACGCTGGCACAACCGACCAAAAGCTGCCACCAGTGCAGGCTTCGGCCTACACTTTGCTCCTCTCCTCCTCCTCCTGCTGACCCTGGGCTCTAACACCGCTAGTTTTTGCCCGGACATGCAATCTGCACAGAGAAAAACACCAGTCAATGTGTCAGTGGGGTTCAGCAACGCCAGCTGTTCCCCTGCTGTGTAGCTTGCAACGTGACCTGCAAACGCCACGCAGGAACATGAACTGAAATTGAAGGGAGCCTGCCCCCCACCCCCCCAGGTGTTTCTATGTATAACAGCCACCTTGTACAGCAGTACTGCTGCATTTGTACAAGGTGGCTGACGTTTTCTCCTTGCCCACGTGGAACTCAACACGTACAAAATGTGTCTCTTTGAGACCATTCCACTGTCCCTGAGGTGTGACTTTCCTTTCTAATGATACGCAGCACCCCCCTTGGTAGCGCTTCCCGTCTTCTGACATCATTGGTTGGCTACTTGCGCCTGTTCGTCCGCCCTGCCTGAATAAAATGCTCCTCGTTGTCTTAATTATTTTGACTGCGAGGGTGTGATTGATGGGCACGAGCAGTGCATATCTTCGCCTGTCTTAACTCATCTCCTTCCGCCTTCTTCAGACTGTGCAGACTCATGGCCGCGGCATGCGAGAAGGGATCAGCAGAGGCCGCCCAGTCTGAAGCAGGTGTAAGGACGTGTGTGAGCGGCCAAAATATTTACTGCTCAAGGCCACGAATCCCAGCACCGCAGTGTGACTTTAGGAAAAGCCACTGTGGGTCTGGGATTTATGGCCATCGTTAACCGCACCGGCCAACATGAAATGAGGTCATAAGATGGGCAGCGCTAACAGGGCATTGCCAAGGGATAACACAAGAGCGCAGACTCCTGTACAGCAAATAACAACGCTCAGGAAGCTGCGCCAAGCACCAAGGCGTTATTTTGGACACCTGTGCTGCGTCTCATCAAAAAACCAAGTCACGCATCCACTACAGTTTTACTGTAGAATGGGGTAAATTGTGTATGTCTTTCATTCAGCGTGTGCAAGTAGAATGAAATAGAGCAACCTTTCACTTGTGCAGCATTAATACTGCACAAGGTGTGTCTCTTGTACTTTGTAACACCTGAGGGGGGGGTTAAAGGTTTCCTTTGAAATTGGTTCAACTAGGCTTCGGCCTACACTCTGCTCCTCTCCTCCTCCTCCTGCTTCAACACGGGCTCTAACATCGCAAGTTTTTGCCCGCAAGTGCTAGCTGCACAGATAAAAACACACGCCATTGTGTTAGTGGGGTTCAGCAACGCCAGCTGTTCCCCCAGTGTGTAGCCGGCAAAGTGTCCTGCAAACGCAACGCAGACACAAAGCTGCCTGCAGTGCAGGCTTCGGCCTACACTCATCTCCCCCTGCTTACCCTTTGCTCCAACACCGCTAGTTGGGGCTCTAGGAAGACAATCTTTAATAGGCAAGGCAACGCATCCGGGTTCCAGCACCGCCAGCTGGTTCTCGGCAGTGTTCTTGTCACAGGTACTCCCTCGTGCCAAGCCTGGTTTCAGCACCGTCAGCTGTTTCCGGGTTGTGTCAACTTCACTGAGACGCCTATGCTTGCCCCGTCGTGGGGCGGTCGAGTTAGCCAACTCCAGGGTGCCTCCAGTTTAGGAGCTTCCTATGTGGGCTGCGTGAACTGGTAGTCAAGGCTGGTTCTGTAGTGCCAGTAGGCCCAGCTCCCCCTGTAGGACTGTTGGGGTTCGGTAACTGCGGCTGCCTCGCGGCCTAGCTGTTCTCTCCTCTCCTGTGGGCCTTGGGGTCCACCACCTGGTTCCAGCACCGTCAGCTGGTTCCGGGCCGAGCCTTTGGCTTAGGTGCCTCCTCCTGGGTATCCGAGTTCCGCCAACGCCAGGCGGTCCTTGGTAGTGCTTTTAAGCGCGGGCACCTACAGCTTAGTAACCGGGTTCCAGCACCGTCAGCTGGTCCTCGGTCGTGCCATTGGCTCTTGCACACTGGGGCAACGCATCCGGGTTCCAGCACCGCCAGCTGGTTCTCGGCAGTGTTCTTGTCACAGGTACTCCCTCGTGCCAAGCCTGGTTTCAGCACCGTCAGCTGTTTCCGGGTTGTGTCAACTTCACTGAGACGCCTATGCTTGCCCCGTCGTGGGGCGGTCGAGTTAGCCAACTCCAGGGTGCCTCCAGTTTAGGAGCTTCCTATGTGGGCTGCGTGAACTGGTAGTCAAGGCTGGTTCTGTAGTGCCAGTAGGCCCAGCTCCCCCTGTAGGACTGTTGGGGTTCGGTAACTGCGGCTGCCTCGCGGCCTAGCTGTTCTCTCCTCTCCTGTGGGCCTTCGGGTCCACCACCTGGTTCCAGCACCGTCAGCTGGTTCCGGGCCGAGCCTTTGGCTAAGGTGCCTCCTCCTGGGTATCCGAGTTCCGCCAACGCCAGGCGGTCCTTGGTAGTGCTTTTAAGCGCGGGCACCTACAGCTTAGTAACCGGGTTCCAGCACCGTCAGCTGGTCCTCGGTCGTGCCATTGGCTCTTGCACACTGGGGCAACGCATCCGGGTTCCAGCACCGCCAGCTGGTTCTCGGCAGTGTTCTTGTCACAGGTACTCCCTCGTGCCAAGCCTGGTTTCAGCACCGTCAGCTGTTTCCGGGTTGTGTCAACTTCACTGAGACGCCTATGCTTGCCCCGTCGTGGGGCGGTCGAGTTAGCCAACTCCAGGGTGCCTCCAGTTTAGGAGCTTCCTATGTGGGCTGCGTGAACTGGTAGTCAAGGCTGGTTCTGTAGTGCCAGTAGGCCCAGCTCCCCCTGTAGGACTGTTGGGGTTCGGTAACTGCGGCTGCCTCGCGGCCTAGCTGTTCTCTCCTCTCCTGTGGGCCTTCGGGTCCACCACCTGGTTCCAGCACCGTCAGCTGGTTCCGGGCCGAGCCTTTGGCTAAGGTGCCTCCTCCTGGGTATCCGAGTTCCGCCAACGCCAGGCGGTCCTTGGTAGTGCTTTTAAGCGCGGGCACCTACAGCTTAGTAACCGGGTTCCAGCACCGTCAGCTGGTCCTCGGTCGTGCCATTGGCTCTTGCACACTGGGGCAACGCATCCGGGTTCCAGCACCGCCAGCTGGTTCTCGGCAGTGTTCTTGTCACAGGTACTCCCTCGTGCCAAGCCTGGTTTCAGCACCGTCAGCTGTTTCCGGGTTGTGTCAACTTCACTGAGACGCCTATGCTTGCCCCGTCGTGGGGCGGTCGAGTTAGCCAACTCCAGGGTGCCTCCAGTTTAGGAGCTTCCTATGTGGGCTGCGTGAACTGGTAGTCAAGGCTGGTTCTGTAGTGCCAGTAGGCCCAGCTCCCCCTGTAGGACTGTTGGGGTTCGGTAACTGCGGCTGCCTCGCGGCCTAGCTGTTCTCTCCTCTCCTGTGGGCCTTCGGGTCCACCACCTGGTTCCAGCACCGTCAGCTGGTTCCGGGCCGAGCCTTTGGCTAAGGTGCCTCCTCCTGGGTATCCGAGTTCCGCCAACGCCAGGCGGTCCTTGGTAGTGCTTTTAAGCGCGGGCACCTACAGCTTAGTAACCGGGTTCCAGCACCGTCAGCTGGTCCTCGGTCGTGCCATTGGCTCTTGCACACTGGGGCAACGCATCCGGGTTCCAGCACCGCCAGCTGGTTCTCGGCAGTGTTCTTGTCACAGGTACTCCCTCGTGCCAAGCCTGGTTTCAGCACCGTCAGCTGTTTCCGGGTTGTGTCAACTTCACTGAGACGCCTATGCTTGCCCCGTCGTGGGGCGGTCGAGTTAGCCAACTCCAGGGTGCCTCCAGTTTAGGAGCTTCCTATGTGGGCTGCGTGAACTGGTAGTCAAGGCTGGTTCTGTAGTGCCAGTAGGCCCAGCTCCCCCTGTAGGACTGTTGGGGTTCGGTAACTGCGGCTGCCTCGCGGCCTAGCTGTTCTCTCCTCTCCTGTGGGCCTTCGGGTCCACCACCTGGTTCCAGCACCGTCAGCTGGTTCTCGGCAGTGTCTTTTGCTCTTGTACCTTCTGCTCCCCATCCTGGTTCCAGTACCGTCAGCTGGTTCCGGGCAGAGCCTTTGGCTTAGGTGCCTCCTTCTGGGTATCCAAGTTCCACCAATGTCAGGTGGTCCTTGGTAGTGCTTTCAGGCACGGGTACCTCCTGCTTAGTAACCGGGTTCCAGTAACGTCAGCTGGTCCTTGGTAGTTCCATTGGCTCTTGGACATTCGGCTACCCATCCGGGTTCCAGTACCGTCAGCTGGTTCTCGGCAGTGTCTTTTGCTCTTGTACCTTCTGCTCCCCATCCTGGTTCCAGTAACGTCATCTGGTTCCGGGCAGAGCCTTTGGCTTAGGTGCCTCCTTCTGGGTATCCGAGTTCCGCCAACGTCAGGCGGTCCTTGGTAGTGCTTTTTAGCACGGGTACCTCCTGCTTAGTAACCGGGTTCCAGTAACGTCAGCTGGTCCTCGGTAGTTCCATAGGCTCTTGAACCTTCGGGTAGCCATCCGAGTTCCAGTTCCATCAGCTGGTTCTTGGCATTTTCTCAGCCTTCTTGTACCTTCTGCTACATTTCCAAGTTGAAGACCCTAACGTCGACAACCCGGAAGACCACCCCGATGACGACGACCCGGAAGACCACCCCGATGACGACGACGACGACGACGGCGGAGACGACGACGGCTGAGACGACGACGGCGGAGATGACGACACTGGAGACGAAGACCCTGGAGACGACAACATGGAAGACCGAGAAGCAGAAGAACAAGAGGCTGCAGAACAAAGAGCAGAAGAACATTAAGCATAAGACTTAATATCAGAGCAAAAGATATTATCTAAATTATATGCAGAAGAAGACTAAGCAGTGTATGGGGGTGAGTCCGTTCCTCCTCGTGGTGCCCCTGGATAAAGCCTGATGCTGCAGGCCAAACTGAACGCGGACAAATGTAACTTTTGTGACTGGCAGAACGGAAGGTGTAATCTTCCAACTTTTATAGATAACAACTACGGGAATGCCTGTCACAAATGAGAATATGATGAAGAAGTAGAATAGGAAGAATAATAACAGTGGAATAAAAAGAATATGTAGAATAGGAAGAATAATAATAGTTGAAGAAAATGAATATGAAGAATGTAATAAAAAAAAAAATAGGTAGAAGATGAAGAAGAAGATGAATAAGGTGAAGAAGTTGATGTCAAGGATGCTGATGATGATGAAGATGAAAGTGTGGGAAAAGAAAAAAAAAAAAAAGAAAAAAAAGAAGGGGAAGGGCGTGGAATAGTGAAACATCAATATCTGACAAAATAAAAAAAATTTACATACTCAATATCTTTTTCAATCCGAACTTCTTTAAAAAAAAAAAAAAAACATGCTATTCTATTTGATTGGACTAATCCTCATTGCCTTTAATGTCTCCGCCACCTCCCCCATACATCCTACATTATTCTTAGTTGTTTTCCTTCAGGTAGAATGAACCTACAAGGAAAGAAAGGGTTTATTTTAATTCCGATATTTTGGTCCCATTGACTTGCATTGGGATCGGGTATCGGTATCGGCGATATCCGATATTTTTTGAATATCGGCCGATCCAAACCGATACCGATACTTTCCGATATCGGAAGGTATCGCTCAACACTAGTCATAAAGGACGTAGAAATCCCACGTTTCTGATTCAGCGACGGGCACAGTATCGACGTAAATGTCATAATGGTTGCCATGGCGACGATGATGTCATAAAGGTTGCCTTGACCAATCAGCGACGGGCACAGTCTACCGCGAATTCTGGAATCATCATTGTCCATATACTACGGGGACATGCATATTCTAGAATACCCGATGCGTTAGAATCGGGCCACAATCTAGTAATATATATACATATATGTGTCTAATGACACATATATATATATATATAGACAGTATATATATACATATATATATTTTTTTTTTCACATGGATCCCTTGTATAGCCGTATGTTGGTTTGGCAAGCCTGCAAGAAAAACACGCAGTACAGATGCCATATGGATTACATACGGAGGATGCCATGCGCAAAATACGCTGACACCCCCTGCCTACGGAGGAGCTATGGACCACTTTTTTGGGGACTTTTCAGCGTATTACGGCCGTAATATACGGACCGTATTGTCTTACGCCAAGTGTGACGCCGGCCTTAGTATCTGCAGAGTCCCCGGGGATAGAGCATCTCTTTCGCTCCAGCTGGGGAGTCACTTCAGAGCCACCCACTGTCACAACTGGGCAAGTTCCTCATCTTCTTGCTGGAGTTGCACCCAGTCATCTCGAGGTCATCCCAGCACCTGCTCCCCAGACGCCTCTCCGATCTGTCTCTGCATCGCTACCAACAACCTAGCGAAGTACCAGAAACCAGTGATCTCCACTGCCTCTACCTCTTCATCTCAGTTGTGTCCAGGCCACTCATGGGTCACTCTCGACAGAGCATCAGCATGCATGTTTTTGACTTCGACCCAATACGCAATCTTGTACCGATATTTCCCATATGGATCACCCATCGTTGTTCCAAGGCCAACAATTTTGCATTTTCCAGGTGGGCTAGGGGAGTGTTGTTGGTGCACAACAAGACTTCAGACCCCAACAAGTATTTGGCAAATTTTTCGGTCATCGCCCACAGTAATGTCAGCAGTTCCAGCTTGAAGGAGCTGTAATTGTTCCGGTTCCGCTCCAAGTCGTGGAGAGACCATCTTGCTTAGGCAATCACTTGTTCCTTCCCTTCCTGCATTTGTGATAGCACGGCCCCAGACCATGTAGACTTCCATTGATGTGAAGAATGAAGAGCTGTGAAAGGTCCGCATAGGCAAGTATTTGGGTCTCAGTCAAGGCCATCATCAAAACTTGGATAGCTTCGTCCTGGCTACCTCCCCATTGGATAGTCTGATTCTTTGAACCTGACGGCACTCCCTTTAGTAGTTCCAGCAGTAGATTAGCGATGTGAGTGAAATTCTTCATGAATAGTGTTGAGCGTTACCTTCCGATATCTAAAAGTATCAGTATCGGATTGGATCGGCCGATATCCAAAAAATATCGGATACGATACCCGATACGAATGCAAGTCAATGGGACACAAATATCGGAATGTAAATAAGCCCTTTCTGTCCTTCTACATCCTGTTCCAGAGGGGGGAAGAGTGTGGGTGGTGTGTGGGCGGATGTTATGAAAGGTAATTCAGTACCACAATGGACATAGAGGTCAGCGCACATACAGTGACCTGGCAATAACCCAAAAAACAAGAACGAGCTCTGAGACGTGGGAACTCTGTTGACCGCAATCCCTAATCCTCTCCAACCACACTAAAGGCAGCCATGGATTGCGCCTAACGTTCCCTATGCAACTCGGCACGGCCTGAGAAACTAGCTAGCCTGAAGATAGAAAATAAGCCTACCTTGCCTCAGAGAAATACCCCAAAGGAAAAGGCAGCCCCCACATATAATAACTGTGAGTTAAGATGAAAAGATAAACGTAGAGATGAAATAGATTTAGCAAAGTGAGGCCCAACTTTCTGAACAGAGCGAGGATAGGAAAGGTAACTTTGCGGTCAACACAAAAACCTACAAAAACCACGCAAAGGGGGCAAAAAGACCCTCCGTACCGAACTAACGGCACGGAGGTACACCCTCTGCGTCCCAGAGCTTCCAGCAAGCAGTAAAAAACAAATTGACAAGCTGGACAGAAAAAAACAGCAAACAAATAGCAAAGAGTAACTTAGCTATGCAGAGCAGCAGGCCACAGGAACGATCCAGGAGGAAACAGGTCCAATACTAGAACATTGACTGGAGGCCGGGATCAAAGCACTAGGTGGAGTTAAATAGAGCAGCACCTAACGACTTCACCACATCACCTGAGGAAGGAAACTCAGAAGCCGCAGTACCACTTTCCTCCACCAACGGAAGCTCACAGAGAGAACCAGCCGAAGTACCACTTGTGACCACAGGAGGGAGCTCTGCCACAGAATTCACAACAGTACCCCCCCTTGAGGAGGGGTCACCGAACCCTCACCAGAGCTCCCAGGACAACCAGGATGAGCCATATGAAAGGCACGAACAAGATCGGGAGCATGGACATCAGAGGCAAAGACCCAGGAATTATCTTCCTGAGCATAACCCTTCCACTTAACCAGATACTGGAGTTTCCGCCTTGAAACACGAGAATCCAAAATCTTCTCCACAATATACTCCAACTCCCCCTCCACCAAAACCGGGGCAGGAGGATCAACAGATGGAACCATAGGTGCCACGTATCTCCGCAACAATGACCTATGGAATACGTTATGTATGGAAAAAGAATCTGGAAGGGTCAGACGAAAAGACACAGGATTAAGAACCTCAGAAATCCTATACGGACCAATAAAACGAGGTTTAAACTTAAGAGAGGAAACCTTCATAGGAATATGACGAGAAGATAACCAAACCAAGTCCCCAACCCGAAGTCGGGGACCCACACAGCGTCTGTGATTAGCGAAACGTTGAGCCTTCTCCTGGGACAAAGTCAAATTGTCCACTACATGAGTCCAAATCTGCTGCAACCTGTCCACCACAGTATCCACACCAGGACAGTCCGAAGACTCAACCTGCCCTGAAGAGAAACGAGGATGGAACCCAGAGTTGCAGAAAAACGGTGAAACCAAGGTAGCCGAGCTGGCCCGATTATTAAGGGCGAACTCAGCCAAAGGCAAAAAGGACACCCAGTCATCCTGATCAGCAGAAACAAAGCATCTCAGATATGTTTCCAAGGTCTGATTGGTTCGTTCGGTCTGGCCATTAGTCTGAGGATGGAAAGCCGAGGAAAAAGACAAGTCAAAGGCCCATCCTACCACAAAAGGCTCACCAAAACCTCGAAACAAACTGGGAACCTCTGTCAGAAAAGATATTCTCTGGAATGCCATGTAAACGAACCACATGCTGGAAAAACAATGGCACCAAATCAGAGGAGGAAGGCAATTTAGACAAGGGTACCAAATGGACCATCTTAGAGAAGCGATCACAGACCACCCAAATGACTGACATCTTTTGAGAGACGGGAAGATCTGAAATAAAATCCATAGAGATATGTGTCCAAGGCCTCTTCGGGACCGACAAGGGCAAAAGCAACCCACTGGCACGAGAACAGCAGGGCTTAGCCCGAGCACAAATCCCACAGGACTGCACAAAAGTACGCACATCCCGCGACAGAGATGGCCACCAAAAGGATCTAGCCACTAACTCTCTGGTACCAAAGATTCCAGGATGACCAGCCAACACCGAACAATGAACCTCAGAGATAACTTTATTTGTCCACCTATCAGGGACAAACAGATTCTCCGCTGGGCAACGATCAGGTTTATTAGCCTGAAATTTTTGCAGCACCCGCCGCAAATCAGGGGAGATGGCAGACACAATTACTCCCTCTTTGAGGATACCCGCCGGCTCAGATACACCCGGAGAGTCGGGCACAAAACTCCTAGACAGAGCATCCGCCTTCACATTTTTAGAGCCCGGAAGGTATGAAATCACAAAGTCAAAACGGGCAAAAAACAACGACCAACGAGCTTGTCTAGGATTCAACCGCTTGGCGGACTCGAGATAAGTCAAGTTTTTATGATCAGTCAAGACCACCACGCGATGCTTAGCTCCTTCAAGCCAATGACGCCACTCCTCGAATGCCCACTTCATGGCCAGCAACTCTCGATTGCCCACATCATAATTTCGCTCAGCAGGCGAAAAATTCCTGGAAAATAAGGCGCATGGTTTCATCACCGAGCAATCAGAACTTCTCTGCGACAAAACAGCCCCTGCTCCAATCTCAGAAGCATCAACCTCGACCTGGAACGGAAGCGAAACATCTGGTTGACACAACACAGGGGCAGAAGAAAAACGACGCTTCAACTCTTGAAAAGCTTCCACCGCAGCAGAAGACCAATTGACCACATCAGCACCTTTCTTGGTCAAATCGGTCAATGGTTTATCAATACTAGAAAAATTGCAGATGAAGCGACGATAAAAATTAGCAAAGCCCAGGAACTTTTGCAGACTTTTCAGAGATGTTGGCTGAGTCAAATTATGGATGGCTTGGACCTTAACAGGGTCCATCTCGATAGTAGAAGGGGAAAAGATGAACCCCAAAAATGAAACCTTCTGAACACCAAAGAGACACTTTGATCCCTTCACAAACAAAGAATTAGCACGCAGGACCTGAAACACCGTTCTGACCTGCTTCACATGAGACTCCCAATCATCCGAGAAGATCAAAATGTCATCTAAGTACACAATCATGAATTTATCCAGGTACTCTCGGAAGATGTCATGCATAAAGGACTGAAACACTGATGGAGCATTGGCAAGTCCGAACGGCATTACTAGATACTCAAAATGGCCCTCGGGCGTATTAAATGCAGTTTTCCACTCATCGCCTCGCTTAATACGCACAAGATTATACGCACCACGAAGATCTATCTTGGTGAACCAACTAGTCCCCTTAATCCGAGCAAACAAATCAGATAACAATGGCAAGGGGTACTGAAATTTAACCGTGATCTTATGTAGAAGGCGATAATCTATACAAGGTCTCAGTGAACCATCGTTCTTGGCTACAAAAAAGAACCCTGCTCCTAATGGCGATGATGACGGGCGAATATTCCCCTTCTCTAAAGACTCCTTCACATAACTCCGCATAGCGGTGTGCTCAGGCACAGATAAATTAAACAGTCGACCTTTTGGGAATTTACTACCAGGAATCAAATCGATAGCACAATCACAATCCCTATGCGGAGGTAGGGTATCGGACTTGGGCTCATCAAATAAATCCCGGTAATCAGACAAGAACTCAGGAACCTCAGAAGGGGTGGATGACGAAATAGTCAGAAATGGGACATCACCATGTACCCCCTGACAACCCCAGCTGGACACACATGGATTTCCAATCTAATACTGGATTATGGACTTGTAGCCATGGCAACCCCAACACGACCACATCATGCAGATTATGCAACACCAGAAAGCGAATAACCTCCTGATGTGCAGGAGCCATGCACATGGTCAGCTGGGTCCAGTACTGAGGCTTATTCTTGGCCAAAGGCGTAGCATCAATTCCTCTCAATGGAATAGGACACTGCAAGGGCTCCAAGAAAAACCCACAACGCCTAGCATACTCCAAGTCCATCAAATTCAGAGCAGCGCCTGAGTCCACAAATGCCATGACAGTATATGATGACAAAGAGCAGATCAAGGTAACAGACAGAAGAAATTTTGACTGTACCGTACCAATGGTGGCAGACCTAGCGAACCGCTTAGTGCGCTTAGGACAATCAGAGATAGCATGAGTGGAATCACCACAGTAGAAACACAGCCCATTCAGACGTCTGTGTTCTTGCCGTTCAACTCTGGTCAAAGTCCTATCGCACTGCATAGGCTCAGGTTTAAGCTCAGGTAATACCGCCAAATGGTGCACAGATTTACGCTCGCGCAAGTGTCGACCGATCTGAATGGCCAAAGACATAGACTCATTCAGACCAGCAGGCATAGGAAATCCCACCATGACATCCTTAAGGGCTTCAGAGAGACCCTTTCTGAAAATAGCTGCGAGCGCACCTTCATTCCACTGAGTGAGTACGGACCACTTTCTAAATTTCTGACAATATACCTCTATTTCATCCTGACCCTGACACAGAGCCAGCAAATTCTTCTCTGCCTGATCCACAGAATTAGGCTCATCGTACAGCAATCCGAGCGCCAGGAAAAATGCATCGATATTACTTAATGCAGGATCTCCTGACGCAAGAGAAAATGCCCAGTCCTGAGGGTCGCCACGCAAAAAAGAAAGAACGATCCTAACTTGTTGAACTGGGTCACCAGAGGAGCGAGGTTTCACAGCCAGAAATAGTTTACAATTATTTTTGAAACTAAGAAATTTAGTTCTATCTCCAAAAAACAAATCAGGAATAGGAATTCTCGGTTCTAACATGGAATTCTGAACCACAAAGTCTTGAATACTTTGTACTCTTGCCGTGAGCTGATCCACACATGAAGACAGACCTTTAATGTCCATTGCTACACCTGTGTCCTGAACCACCCAAATGTCTAGGGGAAAAAAAGGCAAAACACAGTGCAAAGAAAAAAAAATGGTCTCAGAACTTCTTTTTTCCCTCTATTGAGAATCATTAGTACTTTCGGCCTCCAGTACTGTTATGAAAGGTAATTCAGTACCACAATGGACATAGAGGTCAGCGCACATACAGTGACCTGGCAATAACCCAAAAAACAAGAACGAGCTCTGAGACGTGGGGAACTCTGTTGACCGCAATCCCTAATCCTCTCCAACCACCCTAAAGGCAGCCGTGGATTGCGCCTAACGCTCCCTATGCCACTCGGCACGGCCTGAGAAACTAGCTAGCCTGAAGATAGAAAATAAGCCTACCTTGCCTCAGAGAAATACCCCAAAGGAAAAGGCAGCCCCCACATATAATGACTGTGAGTTAAGATGAAAAGACAAACGTAGAGATGAAATAGATTTAGCAAAGTGAGGCCCAACTTTCTGAACATAGCGAGGATAGGAAAGGTAACTTTGCGGTCAACACAAAACCCTACAAAAACCACGCAAAGGGGGCAAAAGACCCTCCGTACCGAACTAACGGCACGGAGGTAGACCCTCTGCGTCCCAGAGCTTCCAGCAAGCAGTAAAAAACAAATTGACAAGCTGGACAGAAAAAAACAGCAAACAAATAGCAAAGAGTAACTTAGCTATGCAGAGCAGCAGGCCACAGGAACGATCCAGGAGGAAACAGGTCCAATACTAGAACATTGACTGGAGGCCAGGATCAAAGCACTAGGTGGAGTTAAATAGAGCAGCACCTAACGACTTCACCACATCACCTGAGGAAGGAAACTCAGAAGCCGCAGTACCACTTTCCTCCACCAACGGAAGCTCACAGAGAGAACCAGCCGAAGTACCACTTGTGACCACAGGAGGGAGCTCTGCCACAGAATTCACAACAGGCGGACAATGTGCGTGTCTGTGTGTGCGGGCGGGGTCTGTGCGGGCCTCTCGGGACTCTGTGTGGGCTGTTGGGGGTCTGTGCGGGCCTGCCGGGGCTCTGTGCGGGCTGCCGGGGGTCTGTGCGTGCCTGTCGGGGCTCTGTATGGGCTGCCGGGGCTCTGAGCGGGCCTGCCGGGTGTCTATGCGTGCTACCGGGGCTCTGTGCGGGCTGCAAGGGCTCTGTGCGGGCCTTCCGGGGCTCTGTGCGGGCTGCCGGGGCTCTGTGTGTGCCTGCCGGGGCTCTTTGCAGGCTGCCGAGGCTCTGTGCAGGCTGCTGGGGCTCTGTGTGGGATGCCGGGGCTCTGTGCGTGCTGGCCGGGGCTCTCTGCGGGCTTATTAAACCTGACAGGGCACACCTGGGAAGTGAAAACCATTCCCGGTGACTAACTCTTGAAGCTCATCAAGAGAATACCAAGAATGTGCAAAGCAGTCATCAAAGCAAAAGGTGGCTACGTTGAAGAACTTAGAATATAAGACATAATTTCAGCTGTTTCATACTTTTTTGTTAAGTATATAATTCCACATGTGTTAATTCATAGTTTTGATGCCTTCAGTGTGAATGTACAATTAAAGTCATGAAAATACAGAAAAATCTTTAAATGAGAAGGTTTGTCCAAACTTTTGGTCTGTACTGTACAAGTCTATGGGTAAAAAATGCTTCCTGCGAGCACATTATTATTATTTTTATTATTATATATTTTTATAGCGCCATTTATTCCATGGCGCTTTACATGTGAATACGGGGCAAATATAGACAAATACATTAAACATGAGCAGATAACAAGGCACACGAGTACATAAGGAGGGAGGACATTTGCAGGATCCATTTTTTTCTCAAAATGACAGATTGCGACGGATTGCTAAAAACGCAAGTGTGAAAGTAGCCTTAGAAACATCGTCATTTCTATTATATATCTATGGATATATCTATCTATAGATATATTTATAGATAGATATATCTATAGATACATCGATGTATCTATCCATGTATCTGGCTGCTTTCACACATCAGTTTTTTGCCGTCAGGCACAATCCGGCGAGTTTTGAAAAAAACGGATCTGACGGAAAAAAACAGATCTGGCAGAAAAGAACAAATCCAGTGGAAAGAAACAGATCCGGTGGAAAAAACGGATCCTGCAAATGTGCTCACAGGATGCGTTTTTTACCCATAGACTTGTATTAGTGACGGACACGACGGATCCATCGTGTTTTGTCGGAACGTCGGCACGAAAAATGTTCAAGTGAACGTTTTTTTGTCCGTCGCGTCCGCCATTTTCTACCGTGCATGCTCGGCCGAAACTCCGCCCCATCCTCCTTAGACTTCAGAATGGGCAGTGGATGCGTTGAAAAACTGCATATGCTGCCCACGTCATGCACAAATTTCACAACGTGCGTCGGTGCATCAGCCCAATGCATAGCAACGGACCAGTACAGACGCAAGTGTGAAAGAGGCCATAATGAGCGTTTAATTTAAAAAAAAATGAAAAAAAAAAAGCGGCATGGGCTCCCGCGCAATTTTCTGCACCAGCGGGGGAAAGCCAACGGCCGGGGGCCAATATTTGTAGCCTGCTATGAATATCAGCCCGCAGCTGTCTGCGTGGCCTTTACTGGCTAATAAAATAGGGGGACCCCTCAAAAAAATGACGTGGGGTCCCCCTATATTTTATAGCCAGAAAGGCTACGCAGACAGCTGCGGGCTGATATTCATAGCATAGAGAGGGGCTATGGATATTGGCCTCCTCGGCTACAACTACCAGTCCGCAGCCGCCCCAGAAATGGCACATCTGTAAGATGCGCCAATTCCGGCACTTAGCCCCTCTCTTCCCACTCCCGTGTAGCGGTGGGATATGAGGTAATAAGGGGTTAATGTCACCTTGCGATTTTAAGGTGACATTAAGCCGGGTTAATAACGGAGAGGCGTCAATAAGATGCCTATCAATTATTAATCCAATAGTAATAAAGGGTTAATAAAACACGCACACATTAGGAAAAAAGTATTTTAATATTCTTCATTTAATCATACTTACCATACTTCAGCACCTGCAAAAAACGTAAAATAATAAACCGTACACTACCTGTCCGCTGTAGTCCAATTAATAATGAGTGTCCCATAACGATCTCCCCTATAGAACCGTGACATCGGGTGATGTCACTGCTCTATAGGACCCTCAGTGACACACTGACAGGAGACAATGGCTCCTGCAGTGCATCACTGAGGTTACTATAGTTCATTCAAAGTCTCACTTTATGGCAATAGCTGTGTGAGAAAATTTCTCACACAGAAATGCCAAAAGTGAGACTAGGGACTATTTTTTTACAGCGGTGGAGGAATACAGTGCGGATGGATACCTTCCTCCCGTCATTGTGTTCCTGGAGCCCCTGGAGAGCGATCGCATCAGCTGATGCTGCCGTTGTCCATGGGAGATCGTCGTGGGATAATCGTGGATTTCTGCAGACAGGGAGTTTATTGGTTGTTTGTTATTTTAATATTTTTTACTGATGACACTGGCTTCTGGGAACAAAGTGACAAGTAATGGTGAGTATGTACTCTATGTTTTTCATGTACTGTATGTCTCTATGTATGTATTGTATGTATTGCATGTAATGTATGAATGTATTGTATGTAGTATGTATGTAGTATCTATGCATGTAGTATGTATGCAGTATGTAGTATGTATGTAGTATGTATGTAGTATGTATGTAGTATGTATGTTTGTAGTATGTATGTAGTATGTTGTATGTATGTATGTATGTAGTATATTGTATGTATGTAGTATGTATGTATGTAGTATGTATGTAGTATGTATTTAGTATGTAGCATGTATGTAGTATGTATATAGCATGTATGTAGTATGTACGTAGTATGTATGTAGTATGTATGCAGGATGTTGTATGCATCTATGTAGTATGTATGTAGTATGTATGTAGTATGTATGTAGTATTTTTTTTTTGCTTACATTCAACACATTAGCCGGATGATGGGACTACTACTGTCCCATCATTGGCTAATGTGTCAATCACTGTCACTGTAGCAGCCATCGTCCGATGGGACTTGTAGTCCTATCGGACGATGCCTGCACACACGCACAGGCCCCCAGCAGCCCGCACAGAGCCCAGCAGCCCTCACAGAGCCCGAGCAGCCCACACAGAGCCGCGGCAGGCACGCACAGAGCCCTGGCAGCCTGCACAGAGCCCCAGCAGGCACGCACAGACCCCCGGAAGGCACGCACAGAGCCCCAGCAGCCTGCACAGAGCCCCGGCAGGCACGCACAAATCCCCGGCAGGCACGCACAGAGCCCCTGCAGCCCGTACAGAGCCCCAGCAGCCCACACAGAGCCCTGGCAGGCATGCACAGAGCCCCGGCATCCCGCACAGAGCCCCGGCAGGCACACACAGAGCCCCGGCAGGCAGGCACAGACCCCCGGCACCCCACACAGAGCCCCGGCAGGACCGTATAGAGCCACTGCAGGCCTGCTAAGACCCCCGGCAGGCACGCATAGACCCCCCCACGGTCATGCACAGACCCCGCCCACACACACACGCAGTCTCTGCCCACGCACCAACCATACTCCATTATAGTGCATCATTGCACTATGGGAACTTCCGATTCTGGTATCCGATATTGCAAAAGTATCGGTACTCGGTATCAGAATTCCGATACAGCAAATATCGGCTGATACCCGATATTTGCAGTATCGGAATGCTCAACACTATTCACAAACCTATGGTAGTACCCAGTGAGCCCCGTAAAGACCCGAATGTCTTTCACTGTCTTCGGGGTGGGCCAGTCCTGTACTGCTGCTATTTTCTCAAGTGCAGATCTCACTCCTTCAGCAGATACAATGTGCCCCAGGTACTCGATTTGCTTATGGAAAAGGTGACATTTTAGGGCTTCCCTTTCATGCCGTGCTTCTGTAGTCGACTCAACACTTGCTCCAGCCTCTTCAAAAGTGGCTGCATAGACAATGATATCGTCCAAGTAGATACTGTAAGTGTTGCTTCAAAGTTCAGATCCCCCAAGCATCTTTCCATTGCTGAAACATTCCAGGGGCATTAGCCACATCAAATGGTATTCGATTAATTTCAAACAATCACATGGGCAGTATGAACGCTGTCTTCGGCCGATCATGTTCAGCCATAGGCACCTGCTAGTATCTGCTGGCCAGATCCAGAGATGAGAAATACTTGACCTTTACCAAGGCAGATAAGGACTCCTCGATTCAGGGTAAGGGATAATAGTCCCGCACCGAACAGGCATTCAGTCATCGGTTAATCGACACAAAAGCACAGGGTTTCATCTTTTTTTCCGGACTAAACCAATGGGAACCACCCACGGGCTCTGACTCTCCCGTATGACTCCACTCTTCAGCATGTCAGCCAGCATCTCCTTTACCTCTTTGTACATCTGGGGCGGTATCTGTCGATATATCTCTCGGATTGGAGCAGCATTTCCTGTAGGGATTTCATGGGCTATAGCTGTGGTGCACCCAAAGTCATCTTCATGACGAGTGAAGACCTCCTGGTAGCGCTCCAGTACAGATTCCACCTGTTGCACCTGTTGTGGGGAGAGACCAGTCAGTTTGGCCCACATCTGTTCCAGAATTCAACAGCCCTCCTTCAGGCCTCCAGGCGGATGCTCCAGTGTCACCGTGATGGCCAGGGTCAAGGGGTCCCCTTGCATGGCTGCCAATTTTACGACCTCCGGTTGTATCAGCTCTTCTGGCATCCCCAGCACATGAGCCACTTCACAATTAGGCAAGAGGGTGAGGTCTTCTTCCCTCAGATTGATGCACAGCACTACTACGTTACCATCATGAACTGTGGCTAATGTCCAAGCGACGAGGAGTCCCGAGAGTATCTGATCTACCATTATTAGCTCAATCTGCACTTCCATGACTTTGAGAGGTGTACATGCCTGTACTGGCAATGTGAGCACAGTCTGACCAAGCAATAGAACAAGTTTAGTTGCTGCAGTGACTATCACCTTTCCTAGAACCTTCCCTTCGCTTGACATTTCCTGCACCTGTGCATCCCGGATCAATTGTTGAAACACCTTCCCCTGGAGGTACGTTAGTTCTATTGGTCCAGAAAAACATCTTGCAGCTCGCTGATCAAGAGGGTTCCAAGTTCCTTCGGCACGTTCATTCCCAGAATCACCGCAGAAACGTTCCAGTGTCTCCGGCGACTAGCACGACTCCCGAGTCAGATTTCTCTCTGTGTGCGGTTGGCCCATTCCTTGGCACTGTCCTGCAGTTTAGTATAGAGGGTGGTAACTCTATTTGTAGCACTGAAGCACCTTATCTCCCATGCAAGCTAGTCCCCTGATGATCCTGCTTGCAAAGAAACGCGTTGGGACCTGGAAATAGGGAGAGTGCAGGGCATGTTATACCTTAGGGGCAGATGTGGACTGTCCTTGTAAGGGCAGGAGCTCGGGGATTGAGATTTATTGATAGCCCTTCAGGGACTGACAGGGAATTGTCTCCTGATGTTGTGGCTTGAAGGATTTCTCCACCTAAACGAATTGGGGCTCCGCCTTACCTATCCTCAGCAATTGGTGAGATTGTGCCAATATTACATTTGTGTACATACCTTTTCCAATTGATCTTACCCCTCTCTTTATTTTGTGAGAACTGCTAATACTAATACAACCAAGGTTATCTGTTTATCTGTATTGGCATTTGATAAATGCTTATTCTATAGGCATTATCACCTTTTAATCAGGTACCTTGGGTTGAGTGATAGGACACTGGACCACTGCCAGCGTCTGCACAAAAATCTTGAATAAGTACTAAATTTTGTATGGCACGTCCCCTGACAGGGTATACCCAGTAGTACTTTTTTATCGATACACTTTTTTTGGGTGACAGTTTATTTAATATATTCCAATATTTGGTTATACATTAAAAGTTATGTTTTAATTCCTGCTTATGCTATGTTCTCAAGATACAAATACCTTGTTAAAGGGAACCTGTGACCTGTTTTGGCCGCTATGAGATGCGGTCACTGCCTTTCAGGTCTTATCTACAGCATTCTATAATGCTGTAGATAAGTCCCCGGTCCAACCTGAAAGAGAAAAACAATAAGTTATATTATACTCACCCGGGGAAGGGGGGCGTTCCAGTCCAATGGGTGTCGCAGTTCCGGGTCTGGCACCTCCCATCTTCTTGCGACAACGCCCTCCAGCTTCTTCATTGCTCCCCGGCATCGGCGCTCCTATGCAGGCGTACTTCTCTGCCTTGTTGATGGCAGAGTAAGGTACTGCAGTGTGCAGGTGATGGGCCTCTCTGACCTTTCCCAGCACCTGCACACTGCAGTACTTTAATAAACCTTTAGATTAGCCCTGAAAGGCAGTGGCCACATCTTATAACGGCAACATCTGCTGACGGGTTCCTTTTAAGATTTCTTCAATGTTCATATTATGATTATGTTAATGACATTATTTGCAAACTGCTTGAAATTCATACATGCTTCCTTTCTTTTAATCCCACTATTTGCAAATGATAGCTGTATAATTACTTAGATGGAATTACTAAATATGAACAATAATAACCAATTACAATCTGAATGAAGCAAATGTAACCAAGACGAACACTCTTTTATGTTACCAGCAGAGCAAATGTGCAAAAAATGTTTAATATAAGAGGATTTCAGAGTTATAACAAAGCTGATTTGCATTAATGCTTGAGTAAAGCCATGGGGATATTTGGAGTTTTTATTTTTCATCTCCTGTGCGTGTATAACACTGAGGAGAATGGTGTAACACTATGGCCACTGATGTCTTACTAAATGAAGAGTAACTTCAAGATTTTGGACCTTAATGCAAAATATGTAAAGTGTGTGCCCCTAATAATACTGGTAAATGGTTGTGTAGCATAAGGGGGCCTTTTGACCATTTCAGATTACAGTTAAGTTTGCTATCATTGGACTTCCTATAGCTACACCTATGCTTATCTGATCTACTGAGGAGCACTTAGTGGGGATTGATGTACTCCAACAGCAATGGTTGCAGATGCAGAATATGCTGTAAATAAAACCTTACATCCCAAGAGGTGTCAGCTTAAAAGAGTTTTTTTGGCTACTATTTGACCCTCTTTCGTTTGTCCTAACTCTTATACTTTTAATACCTGCGCTGCTTCTATGAGCGCATGTTGTCATGCAGGCACTGCTTCCTGTCTATTACTTCTGATGTGGGTACCAGAATTGAACGAAATGAGACTAGCTCTTCAGTGATGGGTGCAGAGTTGTCTTTCAATAATTGACAGGGTGTGAAAGCACGCATGTTCAGATCACAGTCTTCAATATTCACACTGATCCTGCTGATGCTTTTAAGCACCAGTACCTTCATCTGACAATATGCTGCTTGTCATTAGAAAGCATATCTAAAAAATCATTATTATTATTATTTATTATTATAGCACCATTTATTCCATTGCGCTTTACATGTGAGGAGGGGTATACATAATAAAAACAAGTACAATAATCTTAAATAATACAAGTCACGACTGGTACATAAGGAGAGAGGACCCTACCCGCGAGGGCTCACAATCTACAAGGGATGGGTGAGGATACAATAGGTGAGGGTAGAGCTGGTTGTGCAGCAGTGTGGTTGATCAGTGGTTACTGCAGGTTGTAGGCTTGCCAGAAGACGCAGGTCTTCAGGTTCTTTTTGAAGGTTTCAATGGTAGGCGAGAGTCTGATATGTTGTGGTAGAGAGTTCTAGAGTAGGAGTGATGCAAGATAGAAATCTTGCATGCAATTGTGGGAAGAGGAGATAAGAGGGGAGTAGAGAAGGAGATCTTGTGAGGATTGGAGGTTGCATGCAGGTAAGTACTGGGAGACAAGGTCAAAGATGTATGGAGAAGACAGGTTGTGGATGGCTTTGTATGTCATGGTTAGGGTTTTGTACTGGAGTCTCTGGGCAATGGGGAGCCAGTGAAGGGATTGACAGAGGGAAAAGGCTGGGGAATAGCGCCAGGACAGGTGGATTAGTCAAGCAGAAGAGTTTAGAATAGATTGGAGGGGTGCGAGAGTGTTAAAGGGGAGGCTACAGAGCAGGAGGTTGCAGTAGTCAAGGCAGGAGATGAAGAGAGCATGGACTAAGGTTTTTGCAGATTCTTGGTTTGGGAATGTACGGATTCTTGAAATACTTTTGAGTTGAAGGCGGCAGGAAGTGGAAAGAGCTTGGATATGTGGTTTGAAGGAGAGATCACCCCGAGGCAGCGAGCTTGTGGGACTGGGGAAAGTGGGCAGCCATTAACTGTAACTGATAGGTTCGTTGGGGGTGTCGCGCGAAATGGGGGAAAGATGATGAATTCTGTTTTGTCCATGCTAAGTTTTAGAAATCTAGCGGAGGAGAAGGCTGAAATAGCGAACAGACATTGAGGAATTCTGTTTAGTAGGGTGGTGATATCTGGTCCGGAGGTGACACTGAAAGCCGTGAGATTCTGTGAGCTGTCCCAGGCCAAAGGTTTAAATGGAGAAGAGCAGTGGCCCTAGGACTGAACCTTGCGGGACTCCAACAGATAGGGGGCGAGTTGAGGAGGTGGTGTGTGAGTGGGAGATGCTGAATGTCCGGTCTGTTAGGTATGACGAGATCCAGGATAGGGCCAAGTCTGTGATGCCAAGGGATGAGAGTGTCTGTAATAATAGGGAATGGTCCACTTTGTCAAAGGCAGAGGACAGGTCCAGGAGGAGGAGAACAGAGTAGAGTCGCTTGCTCTTGGCGGTTAATAAATTATTGGTGACCTTAGTTAGGGCAGTTTCAGTGGAGTGATGTGACCGGAAGCCAGATTGTAAGCAGTCAAAGAGGGAGCAGGAAAAGAGCTGGGAGGACAGTTCAAAATGGACGTGTTGTTCCAGTAGTTTTGAGGCATAGAGGAGAAATTACATAGGGCGATAGCTAGATACAGAAGATGGGTCGAAAGGGCTTTTTGAGGATAGGTGTTATTGAGGCATGTTTAAAGCTTGAGGGGAAAACACCAGTTGTTAGTGATAGGTTGAAGACATGGGTTAGGGTTGGAATGAAGACTGTGGTGAGGTTTGGGATGAAGTGGGAAGGGACTGGGTCAAGTGCACAGGTGGTGAGATGCGATCTTGAGAGTAGAGTGGAGAGTCGATCTTCTGTAATGGGGAGGAAGGGCTCTGGGGGTTGTAGACCAAAACTGTCTCTGATGTTATCAATCTTCTGCTTTAAAAATGAAAAATGCATTTTGGCACACTGGTTTACTCAAACATTGGCCTGTGTTCTCTATGAGAAAGCCACCGCTAGACATGTCTGACAGTGACTTATTTGTGGAAGAATAAAACAAGAACAAAAGGATCCTAAACTGCTCTGACCATCAGTTGTCCAGGCCCCCACACTCATCAGAGTGTCGTATGAATTCATCCATATCTGCCTGTTCAGCCAAGATTAGTCTAATGTGAATAGGGGAATTTACACCAGCAGTGTCGGACAATTTCCTACCAATTGTTTTCTTTTTTAATACTCACAAAATAATTGGTTAAAAAGCCATAAAGAGTATATTACACAAGCAGAATGCCTGATTCAACCCAATGAATTAGAAACTAGCATGCCACTTCTATTTTTTTAAGTATAATAATAGCCCAAAAGGAATTAAAGTGTCCCGTATTGTTGCTCTGTGTCCCATTGTTCTCTAAGAGAAACTTTTGACCACTTGTGGAACTACAGGTCTCTACAGGACAGATTGCACAACATTGGATAATACTCCGAAACCGGAAATGTGATTAAGACAAAGCATTCCAGATGATGTGTAGTTTGCCTCCACAACCTTAGACATATCCAATGGTCCAGGTTGGGAACTACATCACGACCTTGATCGTATGGATAAGTCCTGGTGATTTTTCGCACACAGAAGCTGAAATGACAGCTGACACCCAGCACTCACTGCCATGAGCAGTGCCTGCAACACAGTATTTAAACCCTCTAAATGCTGTGATTGATTATTGAAGCATTTAGAAAGCAGGGAGAGGGAGGAGGTTCCATCTTCCCTCCGATTGGTGCCCCCGCGACTTCATCATGAAGGACTGATCGTTGTCATGGTGACCCGATGTCATCATGACAACATCCGGGTTACCAGGGTGAGCAAACTTGGTTAGATCATGTAGAGTGAATGGTCTATCAAGTTTATGTCAGTGTAGCACTGACAGTTTATAAAGTTTTGCAATGTGTATGAATTGCAATGTTTTATAAAGCAATCAGATTGTGACAAGTGAAAATCCTATCAAGGGACCAGCTAAAAAAAATTGCAAATATTTTTTTTTTAAATGGAAAAATAAGAATAAATATATAAAGTACAGACCAAAAGTTTGGACACACCTTCTCATTTAAAGATTTTTCTGTATTTTCATGAGTATGAAAATTGTAAATTCACACTGAAGGCATCAAAACTATGAATTAACACATGTGGAATTATCTACTTAACAAAAAAGTGTGAAACAACTGAAAATATGTTTTATATTCTAGGTTCTTCAAAGTAGCCACCTTTTGCTTTGATGACTGCTTTGCACACTCTTGGCATTCTTTTGATGAGCTTCAAGAGGTAGTCACCGGGAATGGTTTTCACTTCACAGGTGTGCCCTGTCAGATTTAATAAGTGTGATTTCTTGCTTTATAAATGGGGTTGGGACCATCAGTTGTGTTGAGCAGAAGTCTGGTGGATACACAGCTGATAGTCCTATGTGAATAGACTGTTAGAATTTGTATTATGGCAAGAAAAAAGCAGCTAAGTAAAGAAAAACGAGTGGCCATCATTATTTTAAGAAATGAAGGTCAGTCAGTCTGAAAAATTGTGAAAACTTTGAAAGTGTTCCCAAGTACAGTTTCAAAAACCATCAAGCGCTACAAAGAAACTGGCTCACACGAGGACCGCATCAGGAAAGGAAGACCAAGAGTTAACTCTGCTTCTGAGGATAAGTTTATCTGAGTCACCAGCCTCAGAAATCGCAGGTTAACAGCAGCTCAGATTAGAGACCAGGTCAATGCCACACAGAGTTCTAGCAGCAGACACATCTCTACAACAACTGTTAAGAGGAGACATTGTGCAGCAGGCCTTTATGGTAAAATAGCTGCTAGGAAACCACTGCTAAGGACAGGCAACAAGCAGAAGAGAATTGTTTGGGCTAAAGAACACAAAAAATGAACGTTAAACCAATGGAACTCTGTGCTTTGGTCTGATGAGTCCAAATTTGAGATCTTTGGTTCCATCCACCATGTGTTTGTGCGACGCAGAAAAGGTGAACGGATTGACTCTACATGCTGGTTCCCACCGTGAAGCATTGAGGAGGAGGTGTGATGGTGTGTGTGTGTGTGTGTGTGGGGGGGGGGGGGTGATTTGCTGGTGACACTGTTGGAGATTTATTCAAAATTGAAGGCATAATGAACCAGCATTGCTACCACAGCATCTTCCAGCGGCATACTATTCCATCCGGTTTGCGTTTATTTTGACCATCATTTATTTTTCAACAGGACAATGACCCCAAACACGCCTCCAAGCTGTGTAAGGGCTATTTGACCAAAAAGGAAAGTGATGGGGTGCTACACAAGATAACCTGGCCTCCACAGTCACCAGATCTGAACCCAATCGAGATGATTTGGGGTGAGCTGGACCGCAGAGTGAAGGCAAAAGGGCCAACAGTGCTAAGCATCTCTGGGAACTCCTTCAAGATTGTTGGAAGACCATTCCCCGTGACTACCTTTTGCAGCTCATCAAGAGAATGCCAAGAGTGTGGAATGCAGTCATCAAAGCAAAAGGTGGCTACTTTGAAGAACCTAGAATGTAAGACATATTTTCAGTTGTTTCACACTTTTTTGTTAAGTATATAATTCCACAAGTGTTAATTCATAGTTTTGATGCCTTCAGTGTGAATTTACAATTTTCATAGTCATGAAAATACAGAAAAATCTTTAAATGAGAAGGTGTGTCCAAACTTTTGGTCTGTACTGTATATATATATATATATATATATATATATATATATATATATATACCGTATATACTCGAGTATAAGCCGACCCGAGTATAAGCCGACCCCCCTAATTTTGCCACAAAAAACTGGGAAAACTTATTGACTCGAGTATAAGCCTAGGGTGGAAATGCAGCATTTACAGGTGAATTTCAAAAATAAAAATATATCATTATTTCCCCATAGTTGTGCCCCATATAGTGCTCTGCACCGTTCATATTTCCCCATAGCTGTGCCCCATACAGTGCACTGCACCGTTCATATTTCCCCATAGCTGTGCCCCATACAGTGCTATGCACCGTTCATTTTGTCCCATAGCTGTGCCCCATATAGTGCTCTGCACCGTTCATTTTGTCCCATAGCTGTGCCCCATATAGTGCTCTGCACCGTTCGTTTTGTCCCATAGCTGTGCCCCATATAGTGCTCTGCACCGTTCATTTTGTCCCATAGCTGTGCCCCATACTGTGCTCTGCGCCGTTCATTTTGTCCCATAGCTGTGCCCCATACTGTGCTCGGCACCATTCATTTTGTCCCATAGCTCTGCCCCATACAGTGCTCTGCACCGTTCATTTTGTCCCATAGCTCTGCCCCATACAGTGCTCTGCACCGTTCATTTTGTCCCATAGCTGTGCCCCATATAGTGCTCTGCACCGTTCATTTTGTCCCATAGCTGTGCCCCATATAGTGCTCTGCACCATTCATTTTGTCCCATAGCTGTGCCCCATATAGTGCTCTGCACCGTTCATTTTGTCCCATAGCTGTGCCCCATATAGTGCTCTGCACCGTTCATTTTGTCCCATAGCTGTGCCCCACACTGTGCTCTGCGCCGTTCATTTTGTCCCATAGCTGTGCCCCATACTGTGCTCGGCACCGTTCATTTTGTCCCATAGCTCTGCCCCATACAGTGCTCTGCACCGTTCATTTTGTCCCATAGCTCTGCCCCATACAGTGCTCTGCACCGCACCGTTCATATTGCCCCATAGCTGTGCCCCATACAGTGCTCTGCACCGTTCATTTTGTCCCATAGCTGTGCCCCATATAGTGCTCTGCACCGTTCATATTGTCCCATAGCTGTGCCCCATACTGTGCTCTGCACCGTTCATTTTGTCCCATAGCTGTGCCCCATACTGTGCTCTGCACCGTTCATTTTGTCCCATAGCTGTGCCCCATACTGTGCTCGGCACCGTTCATTATTGCCCCATATCTGTGCCCCATATACAATGCTCTGCACCGTTCATTTTGTCCCATAGCTGTGCCCCATATAGTGCTCTGCACCGTTCATATTGTCCCATAGCTGTGCCCCATATAGTGCTCTGCACCGTTCATTTTGTCCCATAGCTGTGCCCCATACTGTGCTCGGCACCGTTCATTAATGCCCCATATCTGTGCCCCATATACAATGCTCTGCACCGTTCATTTTGTCCCATATCTGTGCCCCATACTGTGCTCTGCACCGTTCATTTTGTCCCATAGATGCTCCACATAAATCTGTGCCGCCGCTGCTGCTGCAATAAAAAAAAAAAAAAACACATACTCACCTTTCTTACTTGCAGCTCCCGGCGTCCGATCCCGGCGTCTCTCTGCTCTGACTGATCAGGCAGAGGGCGCCGCGCACACTATATGCGTCATCGCGCCCTCTGACCTGAACAGTCAGAGCGCAGAGACGCCGGGAAGATGGAGGCGCCGGGAAGATGGAGCGGCGCCCGGCGGCTGGAACGCGGACAGGTGAATATTACATACTTACCTAGTCCCAGCGATCCTGACGCTCACTCTGCCTGTCACAGCTGTCTTCGGTGCCGCAGCTTCTTCCTCTATCAGCGGTCACCGTTACCGCTGGTTAGAGAAATGAATAGGCGGCTCCACCCCTATGGGAGGTGGAGCCGCCTATTCATTTTTCTAATGAGCGGTCCCACGTGACCGCTGAAGAGGGGAAGAACTGCAGCACCGAAGACCGTGGGACGGCAGGGACAGCGCCAGGATCGCTGGGACTAGGTAAGTATGCCTCAGCGCCCTCACCCCCTCACCCGCCGACCCTGCGACCCACCTTGACTCGAGTATAAGCCGAGAGGGGCACTTTCAGCCCAAAAATTTGGGCTGAAAATCTCGGCTTATACTCGAGTATATACGGTATGTATATATATATATATATATATATATATATATATATATATATATATATCATGGCCAAAAGTATTCACACCCCTGCAATTCTGTCAGATAATACTCAGTTTCTTCCTGAAAATGATTGCAAACACAAATTATTTGGTATTATTATCTTCATTTAATTTGTCTTAAATGAAAAAAACACAAAAAGAATTGTCCTAAAGCCAAATTGGATATAATTCCACACCAAACATAAAAAAGGGGGTGGACAAAAGTATTGACACTGTTCGAAAAATCATGTGATGCTTCTCTAATTAGTGTAATTAACCACACTTGTAACTTACCTGTGGCACCTAACAGGTGTTGGCAATAACTAAATCACACTTGCAGCCAGGTGACATGGATTAAAGTTGACTCAACCTCTGTCCTGTGTCCTTGTGTGTACCACATTGAGCATGGAGAAAAGAAAGAAGACCAAAGAACTGTCTGAGGACTTGAGAAACCAAATTGTGAGGAAGCATGAGCAATCTCAAGGCTACAAGTCCATCTCCAAAGACCTTAATGTTCCTGTGTCTACCGTGCGCAGTGTCATCAAGAAGTGTAAAGCCCATGGCACTGTGGCTAACCTCCCTAGATGTGGACGGAAAAGAAAAATTGACAAGAGATTTTTTAATCCACAGGATTGTGCGGATGTTGGATAAAGAACCCCGACTAACATCCAAACAAGTTCAAGCTGCCCTGCAGTCCGAGGGTACAACAATGTCAACCCGTACTATCCGTCAGCGTCTGAATGAAAAGCGACTGTATGGTGCAAGATCCAGGAAGACCCCACTTCCTACCCCGAGACATAAAAAAGCCAGGCTGGAGTTTGCCAAAACTTACCTGAAAAGGCCTAAAACATTTTGGAAGAATGTTCTCTGGTCAGATGAGACAAAAGTAGAGCTTTTTGGACAAAGGCATCAACATAGAGTTTACAGGAAAAAAAAGAGGCATTCACAGAAAAGAACATGGTCCCTACAGTCAAACATGGCGGAGGTTCCCTGATGTTTTGGGGTTGCTTTGCTGCCTCTGGCACTGGACTGCTTGACTGTGTGCATGGCATTATGAAGTCTGAAGACTACCAACAAATTTTGCAGCATAGCCCAGTGTGAGAAAGCTCGGTCTCCCTCAGAGGTCATGGGTCTTCCAGCAGGATAATGACCCAAAACACACTTCAAAAAGCACTAGAAAATGGTTTGAGAGTAAGCACTGGAGACTTCTAAGGTGGCCAGCAATGAGTCCAGACCAGAATCCCATAGATCACCTGTGGAGAGATCTAAAAATGGCAGTATGGAGAAGGTACCCTTCAAATATCAGGGACCTGGAGCAGTTTGCCAAAGAAGAATGATCTAAAATTCCAGCAGAGCATTGTAAGAAACTCACTGATGGTTACCGGAAGGGGTTGGTCGCATTTATTTTGGCTAAATGTTGTGCAACTAAGTATTAGGCTGAGGGTTCCAATATTTTTGTCTGGCCCATTTTTGGAGTTTTGTGTGAAATGATCAATGTTTTGCTTTTTGCTTCATTCTCTTTTGTGTTTTTTCATTTAAGACAAATTAAATGAAGATAATAACACCAAATAATTTGTGATTGCAATCATTTTCTGGAAGAAACTGAGTATTATCTGACAGAATTGCAGGGGTGTGAATACTTTTGGCCATGACTGTATCTATATATATATATAAATATATATATATATACTAGGCATTGAACCCGTTCTTCGCCCGGGTGGTGAGCATTTATATTGGTATATGGTCTCCATCCTGGTATGTGCTGCTCCATCCTGTGTCCCCATCCTGTCATGTGCTGCACCCATCCTGCGTCCCCATCCTGTGATGTGCTGCTCCCATCCTGCGTCCCCATCCTGTCATGTGCTGCTCCCATCCTGCGCCCCCATTCCGACATGTGCTGCTCCCATCCTGCGCCCCCATTCTGACATGTGCTGCACCCATCCTGCGCCTCCATTCTGACATGTGCTGCACCCATCCTGCACCTCCATTCTGACATGTGCTGCACCCATCCTGTGCCTCCATTCTGTCATTTGCTGCTCTCATCCTGCGCCCCCATCCTGTCATGTGCTGCTCCCATCCTGCACCCCCGTTCTGTCATGTGCTGCTTCCATCCTGCGTCCCCGTTCTGTCATGTGCTGCTGCCATCCTGGGCCCCCGTTCTGTCATGTGCTGCTCCCATCCTGCGCCCCCGTTCTGTCATGTGCTGCTCCCATCCTGCGCCCCCGTTCTGTCATGTGCTGCACTATTCTGTCATGTGCTGCTCCCATCCTGCGCCCCTATTCTGACATGTGCTGCACCCATCCTGCGCCTCCATTCTGACATGTGCTGCACCCATCCTGCGCCTCCATTCTGTGATTTGCTGCTCTCATCCTGCGCCCCCATCCTGTCATGTGCTGCTCCCATCCTGCGCCCCCGTTCTGTCATGTGCTGCTTCCATCCTGCGCCCCCGTTCTGTCATGTGCTGCTGCCATCCTGTGCCCCCGTTCTGTCATGTGCTGCTCCCATCCTGCGCCCCCGTTCTGTCATGTGCTGCTCCCATCCTGCGCCCCCGTTCTGTCATGTGCTGCTGCCATCCTGCGCCCCGTTCTGTCATGTGCTGCTCCCATCCTGCGCTGTTGTGAATCCTGCTGTCGAACTCCCTCCTGTGGTCGTGAATGGTACTTCGACGAGTTCTGTCTATGGGCTCCCTCTGGTGGCTATGAGTGAAGCTGCTGCTTCTGAGGTTCCTTACACAGGTGACGTGGGTTATCCTTTTGTTGGCTGCTCTATTTAACTCCTCTCAGATCGTTACTCCATGCCAGCTGTCAATGTTTTTGCATTTGTTCAGTTCGCTCCTGGATCTCTCTGGTGACCTGCCTTCTCCTGCAGAAGCTAAGTTCCTGATAGTCATTATTTGTTCACTGTTTTCTTGTCCAGCTGGTTTTCATGATTTTGTCTTGCTAGCTGGAAGCTCTGGGATGCAGAGTGGCCCCTCCGCACCGTGAGTTGGTGCGGAGGTCTTTTTTGCACACTCTGTGTGGTCTTTTGTAGGTTTTTGTGCTGATCGCAAAGTTACCTTTCCTATCCTCTGTCTATTTAGTAAGTCTGGCCTCCCTTTGTTGAAACCTGTTTCATTTCTGCGTTTGTGACTTTCATCTTTACTCACAGTCAATATATGTGGGGGGCTTCCTTTACCTTTGGGGAATTTCTCTGAGGCAGGGTAGGCTTTATTTTCTATCTCTAGGGCTAGATAGTTCTTAGGCTGTGACGAGGCGCCTAGGTCTGGTCAGGAGCGCTCCACGGCTATTTCTAGTGTGTGTGATAGGATTAGGGCTTGCGGTCAGCAGAGCTCCCACATCCCAGAGCTCGTCCTGTATGAGGTTTAACTATCAGGTCATTCCGGGTGCTCCTAACCAGCAGGTCATAACAGTACAGCTGGCCACTGTTATTGAGTCGGTGCGGAGGGGCCACTCTGCATCCCAGAGCTTCCAGCTAGCAAGACAAAATCATGAAAACCAGCTGGACAAGAAAACAGTGAACAAATAATGACTATCAGGAACTTAGCTTCTGCAGGAGAATGCAGGTCACCAGAGAGATCCAGGAGCGAACTGAACAAATGCAAAAACATTGACAGCTGGCATGGAGTAACGATCTGAGAGGAGTTAAATAGAGCAGCCAACCAAAGGATAACCCACGTTACCTGTGTAAGGAACCTCAGAAGCAGCAGCTTCACTCATAGCCACCAGAGGGAGCCCATAGACAGAACTCGCCGAAGTACCATTCACGACCACAGGAGGGAGTTCGACAACAGAATTCACAACAGTAAGGACTTTGACCAGAGCTGAACGGCAAGAACATAGACGTCGGAATGGTGTTCCAGGTCCTTCGTGCGAATTCCTTGTTTGTGAAGGGGTCAAAGTGTCTCTTTGGAGTTCAGAAGGTTTCATTTTTGGGCTTCATTTTTTCCCCTTCTACTATCGAGATGGACACTGTTAAAGTTCAGGCCATTTACGATTGGACTCAGCCGACATCTTTGAAGAGCTTGCAGAAGTTCCTGGGCTTTGCTAATTTTTATCGTCGCTTCATCGCTAATTTTTCCAGTATTGCTAAACCGTTGACTGATTTGACCAAGAAAGGTGCTGATGTGGTCAATTGGTCCTCTGCGGCTGTAGAGGCTTTTCAGGAGTTGAAGCGTTGTTTTGCTTCTGCCCCTGTGTTGTGCCAGCCAGATGTTTCGCTCCCTTTTCAGGTTGAGGTTGATGCTTCTGAAATTGGTGCAGGGGCTGTTTTGTCACAAAGAAGTTCTGATGGCTCGGTGATGAAACCCTGTGCCTTCTTTTCTAGAAAATTCTCGCCTGCTGAGCGCAATTATGATGTGGGCAATCGGGAGTTGTTGGCCATGAAGTGGGCATTCGAGGAGTGGCGACATTGGCTTGAAGGAGCTAAACATCGCGTGGTGGTCTTGACGGATCACAAGATTTTGACTTATCTCGAGTCTGCCAAACGGTTGAATCCTAGACAGGCTCGATGGTCGCTCTTTTTCTCCCGTTTTGATTTTCTGGTTTCACACCTTCCGGGATCTAAGAATGTGAAGGCTGACGCCCTGTCAAGGAGTTTTGTGCCTGACTCTCCGGGTGTTCCGGAGCCGGCGGGTATTCTTAAAGAAGGGGTAATTTTGTCTGCCATTTCCCCTGATTTGCGGCGTGTGCTGCAAAAGTTTCAGGCTGATAGACCTGACCGTTGTCCTACGGAGAAACTGTTTGTCCCTGATAGATGGACTAGTAGAGTTATCTCTGAGATTCATTGTTCAGTGTTGGCTGGTCATCCTGGAATCTTTGGTACCAGAGATTTGGTGGCTAGATCCTTTTGGTGGCCTTCTTTGTCACGGGATGTGCGTTCTTTTGTGCAGTCCTGTGGGACTTTTGCTCGGGCTAAGCCCTGCTGTTCTCGTGCCAGTGGGTTGCTTTTGCCCTTGCCGATCCCAAAGAGGCCCTGGACGCATATTTCCATGGATTTTATTTCTGATCTCCCTGTTTCTCAAAAGATGTCGGTCATTTGGGTGGTTTGTGATCGCTTCTCTAAGTTGGTACATTTGGTACCCTTATCTAAATTGCCTTCCTCCTCTGATTTGGTGCCATTGTTTTTCCAGCATGTGGTTCGTTTGCATGGCATTCCGGAGAACATCGTCTCGGACAGAGGTTCCCAGTTTGTTTCGAGGTTTTGGCGGTCCTTTTGCGCTAAGAGGGGCATTGATTTGTCTTTTTCTTCGGCTTTCCATCCTCAGACTAATGGCCAAACCGAACGAACTAATCAGACTTTGGAGACATATCTGAGATGCTTTGTTTCTGCTGATTAGGATGATTGGGTGTACTTCTTGCCTTTGGCTGAGTTCGCCCTTAATAATCGGGCCAGCTCAGCTACTTTAGTTTCTCCTTTTTTCTGTAATTCTGGTTTCCATCCTCGTTTCTCTTCAGGGCAGGTTGAGCCTTCGGACTGTCCTGGTGTGGATGCGGTGGTGGACAGGTTGCAGCAGATTTGGACTCATGTGGTGGACAATTTGACATTGTCCCAGGAGAAGGCTCAACATTTCGCTAACCGCCGGCGTTGTGTTGGTCCCCGACTTCGTGTTGGGGATTTGGTTTGGTTGTCATCTCGTCACGTTCCTATGAAGGTTTCCTCTCCTAAGTTTAAGCCTCGTTTCATTGGGCCATATAAGATTTCTGAAGTTCTTAATCCTGTGTCATTTCGTTTGGACCTTCCAGATTCTTTTGCCATCCATAATGTGTTCCATAGGTCGTTGTTGGGGAGATACGTGGCGCCTATGGTTCCCTCCGTTGATCCTCCTGCTCCGGTGTTGGTCGAGGGGGAGTTGGAGTATGTGGTGGAGAAGATTTTGGATTCTCGTGTTTCGAGACGGAAACTCCAGTACCTGGTCAAGTGGAAGGGTTATGGTCAGGAAGATAATTCCTGGGTTTTTGCCTCTGATGTTCATGCTGCCGATCTTGTTCGTGCCTTTCATTTGGCCCATCCTGATCGGCCTGGGGGCTCTGGTGAGGGTTCGGTGACCCCTCCTCAAGGGGGGGGTACTGTTGTGAATTCTGTTGTCGAACTCCCTCCTGTGGTCGTGAATGGTACTTCGGCGAGTTCTGTCTATGGGCTCCCTCTGGTGGCTATGAGTGAAGCTGCTGCTTCTGAGGTTCCTTACACAGGTGACGTGGGTTATCCTTTGGTTGGCTGCTCTATTTAACTCCTCTCAGATCGTTACTCCATGCCAGCTGTCAATGTTTTTGCATTTGTTCAGTTCGCTCCTGGATCTCTCTGGTGACCTGCCTTCTCCTGCAGAAGCTAAGTTCCTGATAGTCATTATTTGTTCACTGTTTTCTTGTCCAGCTGGTTTTCATGATTTTGTCTTGCTAGCTGGAAGCTCTGGGATGCAGAGTGGCCCCTCCGCACCGTGAGTCGGTGCGGAGGTCTTTTTTGCACACTCTGCGTGGTCTTCTGTAGGTTTTTGTGCTGATCGCAAAGTTACCTTTCCTATCCTCTGTTTATTTAGTAAGTCTGGCCTCCCTTTGCTGAAACCTGTGTCATTTCTGCGTTTGTGACTTTCATCTTTACTCACAGTCAATATATGTGGGGGGCTTCCTTTACCTTTGGGGAATTTCTCTGAGGCAAGGTAGGCTTTATTTTCTATCTCTAGGGCTAGATAATTCTTAGGCTGTGACGAGGCGCCTAGGTCTGGTCAGGAGCGCTCCACGGCTATTTCTAGTGTGTGTGATAGGATTAGGGCTTGCGGTCAGCAGAGCTCCCACATCCCAGAGCTCGTCCTGTATGAGGTTTAACTATCAGGTCATTCCTGGTGCTCCTAACCACCAGGTCATAACACTGCGCCCCGTTCTGTCATGTGCTGCTCCCATCCTGCACCCCCGATCTGTCATGTGCTGCTCCCATCCTGCGCCCCCGTTCTGTCATGTGCTGCTCCCATCCTGCGTCACCGTTCTTTAATTTGCTGCTCCCATCCATATGCCCTATACGCTGCTCCATAAAGGTTTATGGCCCCCATAAAATGCTCCATAGTATATGCCCGTACACTGCTCCATAAAGGTTGATGGCCCCCATAAGATGCTCCATAGTATATGCCCTCGTACACTGCTCCATAAAGGTTTATGGCCCTCATAAGATGCTCCATAGTATATGCCCCCATACACTGCTCCATAAAGCTTTATGGCCCCATAAGATGCTCCATAGTATATGCCCCCGTACACTGCTCCATAAAGGTTTATGGCCCCCATAAGAAGCTCCATACTATATGCCCCCGTACACTGCTCCATTATGATTTATGGCCCCATAAGATGCTCCATTAAAAAAAAACATACTCACCTATCGTCGCTGTGCGCCAAGTGCTGGGGGGCCTGAGCAGGCGGGGACACTTGCGCGCTGTGGGGGTCAGGTGCCGGTATCGCCGCCAGCTCAGGCCCCCCAGCACTTACTATATTCACCTGGTCCCGTTCCACCACTGCGCGCCGCCATCTTCCCGGTCCTCTGGCTGTTAATGGTCAGTCAGAGGGCGGTGCCGGCACGCATTAAGCGCGTCATCGTGCCCTCTGAACTGAAGGTCACAGGTCGAGGACCAGGAAGATGGCGGCGCGCAGCGTTGGAATGGGGCCAGGTGAATATAGCCGATACTCACCCTCCTGGCGGTCCCTGCTTCTCTGTTGGAGATCGCGGTGTGTGTTCAGTGTTAACGCATTCCGCGATCTCCTGGGAGCATCACTCTGTGAGGCCCAGACTGCGCCGGCGCTTGCGCATGCACAGTCTATAAAGGCTTCGGACAGAGTGACGCTCCCAGCGTTATAATATATATTATACAAATAGTTTCTAAAATAAAATATAAATGTGCTATCGCTGTAATTGTACTAAAGAATAAATATACCTCGTCAATTTAACCACAAGCTGGAAGGCATATAAATCTCCCCCTTCAAAAAATAAAATCCTGAAATGATGGATTTTATTAATTCTCCCTCCCAAAATTCAGAATAGGAAGTGATCGAAAAATGTTGTGAGGGAAAATTGCACCAATAAAACCATCAACTTGTCCCGCAAAAAACAAGCCATCACAAAACTCTGTCAGAAGATATATGGAAAAATTATAGTTCTCAAAATCTAGTGATGCAAAACGTATTTTTACAAACAAAAAGTGTCTTTTAGTGTGTGACAGCTGCCAAACATAAAACAAAAAGATATAAATCTGGTATCACTGGATAAAATCATCCAATCACTTATACCGCATGAGGAATGGCATAAAAAAATAAAATAAAACCAATTCTTGACCAATGATGAGCGAATTTGTTTGAAAAATGATCACCAAACATAAATTCGGCAGGAATATGGCACATTCGGATTTGTGATCGGAAAAACGAGCAAAATTTTATAAAATCGGAAAAAATCCGTAACATTTGGTACAAAATGCAGGAAAATATTTGGGTTGCTGCTAAAGTATTTTCAGCACTTTGGCTATGATAATGGTGGTGTATCATGAGAGTGGGGCACATGTTTGATAAGGGGAGGGGGTTTGCAGAGCTCAGACGCGTGGCGTTCTTGTAAGCAGTAATTTTTTTTCCTAACTTTATGTATGCACATTGCAGCTAGCCGATCAGGGAGCAGGAAACATCCACAAAGTCCTGACACAACGGCTTGTGTCATTGGCTGCTGAAATAACATATCTCTCTCCATATAAAGAGCAAACATCTTGCTTTAGTGCCATTTTGACACTGTAACAGCGCAGAGAGACTGCTACTAGGGTTGAGCAAAACGGATCGGTCATTTTCATAAGTCGCCGACTTTTGGCAAAGTCGGGTTTCATGAAACCCGACCCGATCCCTGTGTGGGCTCGGCCATGCGGTCGGCGACCTTCGCGCCAAAGTCACGTTTCCTATGATGCATTCAGCGCCATTTCTCAGCCAATGAAGGTGGACGCAGAGTGTGGGCAGCGTGATGACATAGGTCCTGGTCCCCACCATCTTAGAGAAGGGCATGGCAGTGATTGGCTTGCTTTCTGCGGCGTAACAGGGGTTATAAAGGGGCGTGCACGCCAACCGCCATCTTACTGCTGCTGATCAGAGTATAGGGAGAGGTTGCTGCCGCTTCGTCAGAAGCAGGGATAGCGTTAGGCAGGGTACATTAACCCCCAAACCGCTTGTGCTGTAGCGATTTCCACTGTCCAACACCACCTTTTCTTTGCAGGGACAGTGGAGGCTAGATTTTTCTTCATCAGCTCTGTAGCTCATTGGGCTGCCCTAGAAGGCTCCCTGATAGCTGCATTGCTGTTTGTACGCCGCTGTGCAAACCAACTGCTTTTTTCAAAGCACAAATCCTGTTGCTTCTTCCTTTCTGCACAGCTATCTTGTTTGTTTGTCCACACTTTTGTGTGCAGCAGTCCTTTTTATTGCTGCCTGCCATCCTTTTCTGAGATTACTGTAGGGAGATAGTAATTGTTGTACAGTCCCTTTTTTTTGTTATATATCTTCAAGCCACTTTCTGCCACAGAAACTATACTCTAATACAGTGGGCCTGATTTTTTCACTGGTCTCCCATATAAAAAAAGAGGGGGAGATTAATATTGGCAAATCTGCATCTGTGCCAGTCCTGTCTGTGGTATCTGTCACTCATTTTCTGCCACAGAAAATATACTGTATTACAGTGGGCCAGATTTATTCACTAGTCTCCCAGAAAAAATAAAAAAGGGGGAAATTAATATTGGCAAATCTGCATCTGTGCCAGTCCTGTCTGTGGTATCTGTCACTCATTTTCTGCCGCAGAAAATATACTGTATTACAGTGGGCCAGATTTGTTCACTAGTCTCCCAGAAAAAATAAAAAGGGGGGAAATTAATATTGGCAAATCTGCATCTGTGCCAGACCTGTCTGTGGTATCTGTCACTCATTTTCTGCCACAGAAAATATACTGTATTACAGTGGGCCAGATTTATTCACTAGTCTCCCAGAAAAAATAAAAAGGGGGAGATTAATATTGGCAAATCTGCATCTGTGCCAGTCCTGTCTGTGGTATCTGTCACTCATTTTCTGCCACAGAATATATACTGTATTACAGTGGACCAGATTTATTCACTAGTCTCCCAGAAAAAATAAAAAAGGGGGAGATTAATATTGGCAAATCTGCATCTGTGCCAGTCCTGTCTGTGGTATCTGTCACTCATTTTCTGCCACAGAAAATATACTGTATTACAGTGGGCCTGATTTATTCACTAGTCTCCCATAAAAAATAAAAAAGGGGAGATTAATATTGGCAAATCTGCATCTGTGCCAGTCCTGTCTGTGGTATCTGTCCCTCATTTTCTGCCACAGAAAATATACTGTAATACAGTGGGCCAGATTTATTCACTAGTCTTCCAGAAAAAATAAAAAAGGGGGAGATTAATATTGGCAAATCTGCATCTGTGCCAGTCCTGTCTGTGGCATCTGTCCCTCATTTTCTGCCACAGAAAATATACTGTAATACAGTGGTACAGTGGGCCAGATTTATTCACTAGTCTTTCAGAGAAAATAAAAAAGGGGGAGATTAATATTGGCAAATCTGCATCAGTGCCAGTCCTGTCTGTGGTATCTGTCACTCATTTTCTGCCACAGAAAATATACTGTATTACAGTGGGCCTGATTTATTCACTATTCTCCCATATAGAAAAAATGGGGAGATTTTTATTGGTAGTGTGTGCATCTGCTTCAGTCCTGTTATTGGCATATCTGTCTGCCACTGAAGCTGTGTACTGTTATACAGTGGGCCTGATTTTCCCTGCAGTCTCACCCACCTTTAAAGGGAGATTAAAATTCACAAGTTTGCGTACACCTTGTAACTGGTTTTACAGTACCAAATACCATTTGTTTGTTTGGTTACATTTATCAAAGAATGAGGAAGTCTGGTGGAAGAGGTCGTGGCCGTGGGCGGTCATTGCCAGCTAGTAATGATGGTAGTGGTGGTGAAGCATCAGGTGGTCGTAGGAAAAGCAATATAGCACCTAAGTCTCGAGTTGTTGAGCCAGCATCATCGTCTGGCTACACAAGGCCTCGAATGCTCCCTTTTCTGGGAGTAGGAAAACCGCTTTTAAAGCCGGAGCAGCAGGAACAAGTTTTGGCTTTCCTTGCTGACTCTGCCCCTAGCTCTTTCGCCTCCTCTTTGGAAAGGGCAAAATGTAAAAGCAGCGCGTCGTCAGTGGATGTTCCCGGTCAGAGACAAGTCGCTTCCTTGTGTTCTTTACCCAGAACAACAGAGAAGGATGCGTCAGGCGACACAACGGGTTACTCCATGGAGCTCTTTACACATACCGTGCCTGGGTTAGAAAGGGAAATTGTTAACAGGCCATGCCCATTACAAGATGAATCGGACATGGAGTGCACAGTTGCACAGCCACAGCCAGATTACTATGCTGTTCCTTTGACTCAGATCAGAACTTTGCCCTCGCAGTGTACTGATCTAGAATCTGACCCTGATGAGACTATGGAGCCCCGTCACGAACGCTATAGCACCGGCTTACACGGTGACACAGAGGAAGGTGCACAGGACATAGAAGAGGAGGTCATAGATGACCCAGTTGTTGACCCCAATTGGCAGCCATTGGGGGAACAGGGTGCAGGCGGCAGTAGCTCTGAAGCGGAGGAGCAGGCATCAACATCACAACAAGTTCCATCTGGCAGGCCCGTATCTGGCCAAAAACGTGAGGCAAAACCAAAAACAGTTGTAGGACAGCGTGGCCATCCGGTTAAAGTAGCTCAGTGTGCAATGCCTGAAAAGGTATCCGATAGTAGGAAGAGTGCAGTCTGGCATTTTTTTAACCAAGATCCAAATGATCAGTGCAAAGTTATCTGTAAAAAATGCTCAAGGACCTTCAGCAGAGGTCAGAATGTTAAAAATCTAAATACAAGTTGCATGCGTAGACATTTAACCACCATGCACTTGCAAGCCTGGACTAACTACCAAACGTCCCTTAACGTTGTTGCACCCTCTCATAATGAAGCTAGTCAGCAACGCTACATTCCTTCCCTCACTGTAAGCCCACCATTTACCACACCACCTGCAGCAAATATGGAGGTTTCGTCGCAAGGCCAAAGCAGTCAGGGAATCACCAGGTTCTTGGTAGGAAACACTGTATGTAGGCCAACAGCAAGAATACCATCATAACCCTCTCTCAGTCTGCCATGTCCACCGGCACCCCCGCTAGTTCCACCATATGCAGCTCTCCAGTCCAGCTCACCCTACAAGAGACACTCGTTAGGAAAAGGAAGTACTCATCCTCTCATCCGCGTACACAGGGTTTGAACGCCCACATTGCTAGACTAATCTCGTTAGAGATGATGTCCTACCGGTTAGTTGAAAGCAAAGCATTCAAAGCCCTGATGGACTGCGCTGTACAATGCTATGAGCTACCCAGTCGACACTTCTTTTTGAGAAAAGCCATCCCAGCCCTCCACCAGCATGTAAAAGACCGCATTGTCCATGCACTCAGGCAATCTGTGAGTAGAAAGGTGCACCTGACAACAGATGCATGGACCAGTAGGCATGGCCAGGGGCGTTACGTCTCCATCACGGCACACTGGGTTAATGTGGTGGATGCAGGGTCCACAGGGGACAGCAATATTGGGACAGTTCTGCCTAGCCCACGATCTAGGAAACAGTTGGCTGTAGGTGTTTGCCCCCCTCCTCGTCCTCCTCGTCCTCCAGCAGAAGCGAGAGCTCGTCCACAGACCGCACTCTCACGACCACTCCATCCGCAGCTGCCACTGTTGCACACGAGGTGTCCCATTATGGAACAGCTAGTGGCAAGCGTCAGCAGGCTGTATTGGCAATGAAGTGTTTGGGTGACAACTAGTGTTGAGCATTCCGATACCGCAAGTATCGGGTATCGGCCGATATTTGCGGTATCGGAATTCCGATACTGAATTCCGATACTTCCCGCGTATCGGATACCGGAATCGGAAGTTCCCAGAATTCAAATTGAACGCAGCAGCCAATGAGGAATGAATGAAAGTGTGGGCACATCCTGTTTAGCATGGTGGGCATGTAAGTACTGGCAAGGCTTGGATTGGCTGCTGAAATGATGTCACTCTGCACTATAAAAAAGCGCTGCCGCCATTTTGCGCTCACTCTGCTGTGATTTCAGTTAGGGACAGGACGCTGTGTTCTAACTGAGGGCCAGTTGAGCTAGCTAATTGCTTTATTTTCCTTTCCAAAGGCTAATTTAGCAAAACGCTGTGTGTTCTTCACTGTTCACCTTGCTCTTGCCTTGCAGCGCTGTTTTAACAGCGTTCTGCAAGGTCTCTGTGTGTGTGTGTGTGTGCAGCTCACTCTGTAGTCTGTGTGCAGCCATATACCCGGTTGTATTCAGCTCAGGGGGGGTTCACACTGCCTCACACAGTTGTTCTTTTTTGCTCTTAGTGCAGCCTGCTGCACATTTTTTCTCAAATTTCCTATTAGTGTTTTTCCACCAGTCTCCAGCTCTATTGTGGAAAAACACTACATAGGATAACCTAGAGGGGGGTTTTTGGGCCTTGCAGCGCCGTTTACGGCTGTCTGCACGGTCTCCGTGTGAGCCCAGCTCGCCCTGTAGTCTGTGTGCAGCCATAGCCGGTTGGATTCAGCTCAGGGTTCGTTACTGGCTCATACCTTGAGAAAAATTTTCCTTTTTTTCAAATAGTGCAGCCTGTTTAAAATTTGAAAAAAAAAATTCCTATTAGTGTCTTTCCACTCGTATCCAGCTAAATAGTGGAAAAACACTATATAGGATAACCTAGAGGAGGGTTTTTTGGCCTTGCAGCGCCGTTTACGGCTGTCTGCACGGTCTCCGTGTGAGCCCAGCTCGCCCTGTAGTCTGTGTGCAGCCATAGCCGGTTGGATTCAGCTCAGGGTTCGTTACTGGCTCATACCTTGAGAAAAATTTTCCTTTTTTTCAAATAGTGCAGCCTGTTTAAAATTTGAAAAAAAAAATTCCTATTAGTGTCTTTCCACTCGTATCCAGCTAAATAGTGGAAAAACACTATATAGGATAACCTAGAGGAGGGTTTTTTGGCCTTGCAGCGCCGTTTACGGCTGTCTGCACGGTCTCCGTGTGAGCGCAGCTCGCCCTGTAGTCTGTGTGCAGCCATAGCCGGTTGGATTCAGCTCAGGGTGCGTTACTGCCTCATACCTTGAAAAACAATTTCCTTTTTTTCAAATAGTGCAGCCAGTTTAAAATTTGAAAAAAAAAATTCCTATTAGTGTCTTTCCACTTGTATCCAGCTAAATAGTGGAAAAACACTATATAGGATAACCTAGAGGAGGGTTTCTTGGCCTTGCAGCGCCGTTTACGGCTGTCTGCACGGTCTCCGTGTGATTTAAACTAGCTCTGTAGCCCGATCTGCACCAAAAAAAAGGTTAAGTTCACCAAACACAACTTACACTTGTGTAGGCCACATTTGAAAAATAATAAAGTTTAGTCCACAATTTACAACATTAGTGTTTCTTACACCTGTTAGGAGGAGCATTACAGGAATAAGCACACTAAGGCCTTAGTACTTTTCTGCTTATCTTTATCTGTCAACCAAGATGAAGAGGGCAGGGAGTAAGGCACGTGGGCGTGGGCGCGGAGCAGGGAGAGGAGCAGGGAGAGGACGTGGTGATTCTGTGCCTGCTGCGGGCGCCGGTGACTCGTCGTCACTCAGTTTCAGCAGGGAACAGTCCTTCATGCGCAGCTTTGTCGGAGAGCGCCGTGCACCGCTGCTGCGTGAAGACCAAATTGAAGCCGTTGTCGGGTGGATGGCAGCTAACGCCTCGGCATCGACTTCAGTTAGTGCCACATCCTCTCAGGCACAGAGCACTGGAGAGCAGCCATCTGTCTCTTCACCACCTGCCAAATTGGCCAGGCAGTCAGAGAGCCCAGGACAGGAGCCGTCTCTACTTCTGTTCTCTGAATCTCTTGGCTTGGAAACAGGGGGCCAGCCAAGCAGCATTGGAGAAATGGAAGAAGAGGCAGTGTGCAGTGATGCCCAACACCTTTTTCTCTCTGACTCTGAAGAGGCAGGTGGGCCAGTGCCTCCGGTGACCACAGCGCAGTACGCATCTGATGATGAAACTCAGGTGCCGCTTTCTCGTGCGTACTGTGCTGCTGAGACTACCCAGGAGGAGCAGTTGGTGGCAGAGGGTAGTGGAGATGATGAGGTCCTTGACCCATCGTGGCGTGAGGAACAGGAAGGTGGTGGGAGCAGCTCAGAGGAAGAGCTTCCTCTTACGGGCCAAAGAGGGAGAGGGAGGGGGAAGACTGCGGAGCCTGTAGCCTCCACTTTGGCACCCGTTAGGAGCCTGTCTCTTTCCAAAGCCAAAAAGGGCGCTCCCAAGACTTGCAGTGCCTGGTCCTTTTTTGACACAGTTGCAGATGACATTTGTTTTGTCAAATGCAAGCTGTGTCATCATAAAGTAAAAAGAGGGAAAAATGTCAGCAACCTCAATACCACAAATATGTGGAAACATGTGCGGACCAGGCACGCGGTGGAGTTACAGAAACACACTGAAGATGTAGGCCAACCAACAGCGGCAGCTACCACCTCTTCAGCTCGTGTTGCCTCTTCCTCCAGCTCACGCACAGCTGGTTTGGCTTCCTCCCAGAGACCTTGTGTAATTCCACCCACAGCACCACCTTCCCAGTCATCCTCACACTCCCAGTCTACTCTACAGCCATCGGTAGTACAGGCATGGGAGAAAAGGCGGGCATTCTCGGCCAACCACCCCCGAGCACAGGCTCTGAATGCAGGCATTGCCAAACTGTTGTCCCTGGAAATGCTCTCGTTCAGGCTGGTGGAGACTGACAGCTTCCGTGACTTGATGGCATTGGCAGTCCCACAGTACAAGGTGCCCAGCCGCTTTTACTTCAGCAGGCAGGCTGTCCCTGCCCTGCACAGGCATGTTGAGGCAAACATAAAACATGCGCTACTGAACGCCGTCAGTAGCAAGGTCCACCTCACCACCGATGCGTGGACCAGTCAGCATGGACAGGGGCGATATGTTTCCCTCACTGCCCATTGGGTTAATGTTGTTGAGCCAGGTACAGATCGTGCGAGTGGCGCAGGACGTGTCCTGCCCACTCCAAGGATTGCAGGAATCCAGTCTGTACGCATCGACTCCTCCTCTTACACCAGTTCCTCTGATTCCTCTCTGCAGGATCCGTCACAGTCCACCTCCACATGGACCCGTGAACGTTTACCTATGACCGACATGAGCACAGCCGTGGCCAAACGTCAGCAGGCCGTCTTGAAACTAGTTTCATTGGGGCATCGAAGCCACACAGCGCAGGAGCTCTGGAATGCCATCAAGCAGGAGAGCGATGTGTGGTTACTGCCAGCGAATCTCCAGCCAGGCATGGTAGTGTGTGACAATGGCCGAAATCTGGTGGCAGCTTTGGCCCTTGGCAACCTCACTCACATCCCATGTCTGGCACATGTGCTCAATTTGGTTGTGCAGAGTTTTCTGAGGGACTATCCGGATCTTGATGCCCTGCTGCACAAGGTCCGCCTAGAGTGTGCTCACTTGCGGCGTTCCAGCTTGGCCAGATCCCGCATTGCTGCTCTGCAGCGCCGATTCCGCCTTCCGGAACACCGCATCATATGTGACCTACCTACCCGGTGGAATTCCACGTTACATATGTTGGAGCGGTTGTGTGAGCAGCAGCAAGCAGTTATGGAGTACCAGCTGCATCAGGCGCAAAGAAGTCGCAGTCAGCGCCGATCAGACTTCACAACCACAGAGTGGGCCACTATGAAGGACGTCTGCCAGGTTTTGCGTCCTTTTGATTATTCCACGCGGATGGCAAGTGCAGATGATGCACTAGTCAGCATGACTGTCCCCCTTATCTGCCTGCTTCAGCAAACTTTGCAAGGGTTAAGGGATGATGTGGTGGAAGAGGTGGAGGATGAGGAGTCACCTTTTCCATCAGCTTCTGGAGAGTCAGCGCCACGTGGTTCCTCACAAAGGGGTACGCAGGGGCCAATTTGTGAGGAGGATGAGGAGGAGTCAATGGAGGAGGAAGAGCTCCGTCCAGAGGAGGGAGCGACACAATTGTCCAGTGGTCAGTGTGTACAGCGAGGGTGGGGTGATGACGAGCGGGCAGAGATCATGTCTCAAGCAGGGGACAGCGTTTCTGGGCCGGTTGGCACTCTGCAGCACATGGTGGATTTCATGCTGCAGTGCCTGAGAAACGACCGCCGCATCGACCACATTCTCAACATGCCTGATTATTGGGTGTTCACCCTCCTCGATCCTCGCTACCGGGACAACGTCCAAAACCTCATCCCTGCGTTGACCCGGGAGCGTAAATTGCGGGAGTACCACGACACACTGGTGAATTCCATCATCTTCTCCTGTCCAACTGAGAGGAGTGCTGCTAGTGCTTTACAAAGCAGCTCAGTGCGTCGAGGCAGTGGGGGAGGCTCTGCCCAAAGAGGGAGCAGAAGCAGTGCCTCTGCCCAAGGCAAGCCCAGTATGGCACAACTCTGGCACACTTTTGTGTGCCCGCCCCAAATGTCTACACCATCACCGGCGGCTCCAGTCAGCAGGAGGCAACGGTTCCGTCAGATGGTGACAGACTACATGGCTTGCCCTCTTACTGTACTCCCAGACGGCTCTTCCCCGTTCAAGTTTTGGGTCTCTAAGCTGGATACATGGCCAGAGCTAAGCCAGTATGCATTGGAGGTGCTGGCTTGCCCTGCGGCTAGTGTCTTATCGGAACGTGTCTTTAGTGCCGCAGGTGGTGTACTAACAGACCGTCGCATGCGACTATCCTCCGATAACGTTGACCGGCTTACTTTCCTGAAAATGAACCAGGCCTGGATCTCGCAGGAATTTGCCACTCCTCTGCCTGATTAAGTAATTGGGTGTCATCCAGGTCTCCTGCTGTGTTCATCTTTCTACCACCTGAACTGCTATTCCTGGGCTCCAACACCGCCAGTTGCGGCTCAGAAGTGCAGGCTGCACAGTAAAAACATACGACCCAGTGTTATTGGGTTTCAGTAACGTCAGCTGATCCCCAGCTGTGTAGCCGGCAATGTGTCCTGCGACCGCCACGCTGGCACAACAACCTAAATGTAAGGGAACCTGTCCCCCCCCCCCCCCCCGTCGTTTGTTACTGAAAGAGCCATCTTGTGCAGCAGTAATGCTGCACAAGGAAAAGGTAGCTCTTTTTTTTTAGCTCTTTGCACACGCAGAACTTAACACTTATAAAATGTGTTCACTGATACCGTTATACCGTCCCGGAGCTGGGACTTTCCTTCGTAATGTGACGCAGCACAGCCGTCATTCCTACCCCCTTGGTGCCATGCGCTGCCTCCTCAGCGTTGTTTTAAGCTGTCACGGAGCCTGCGCTGTTCTGTTATCCCTTGGGCATGCCCTATTTGCGCTGCCTGTCTTCTGACATAATTTGGTGTCAGGCTGGCTGCGCCTGTGCGGCCGCGGTGCCCGAGATCCCGCCTCGCAGTGTCTTCTGATTGAGTCACACTGCGGGCCTGGGATCCATGGGCATGCGCAGTGCATATCTTCCCCTCGGGCTCTCGCTCATTTCCCTCCGCCTTCTTTAGACTGTGCGCCGTCAGCTGATCCCTAGCATGCCACGGCCGTGACACCGCACAGTCTGAAGAAGAGGGAAGGAGGGGAGTGAGAGTCGAGGTTATGCACTGTGCATGCCCATGGTTCCAAGGCCCGCAGTGGGATTACGTTAGATGAGACTGCGAGGTGGGATCTGGAGCAGCGTGGACGCACAGGCACTGACAGCCTGACACCAAATTATGTCAGAAGACAGGCAGCGCTAATTGGGCATGGCCAAGGGCTAACAGAACAGCGCAGGCTCCGTGGCAGCTTAAAACAACGCTGAGGAGGCAGCGCACGGCATCAAGGGGATAGGAATGACAGCTGTGCTGTGTCCCATTACGAAGGAAATTCGCACCTCCGGAACGGTTTAACGGTATAAAGGGACACATTTTTAGTGTTTACTTCGGTGTTTGCAAGGAGCATAATTAAAAGAGCAACCTTTTCCTTTTGCATCCTTAGTGCTGCACAACATGGCTCTTTCAGCTACAAACGTCTTGGGGGGGGGGGTTAAAGGTTTCCTTTCAACTTGCTCCAATCAGGCTTCGGCCTACACTCTGTTCCTCTGCTCCTCCTGCTGTCCCTGGGCTCTAACACCGCCAGTTGGTGCCTGGAAGTGCTGTGTGCACAGTCAACAGTCGCTCCTCTGTTATTGGGGTTCAGTAACGTCAGCTGATCCCCAGCTGTGTGTGCGGCAATACCTCCAATCTGCTCCTCCTGCTGTCACTGGGCTCTAACACCGCCAGTTGGTGCCTGGAAGTGCTGTGTGCACAGTCAACAGTCGCTCCTCTGTTATTGGGGTTCAGTAACGTCAGCTGATCCCCAGCTGTGTGTGCGGCAATACCTCCAATCTGCTCCTCCTGCTGTCCCTGGGCTCTAACACCGCCAGTTGGTGCCTGGAAGTGCTGTGTGCACAGTCAACAGTCGCTCCTCTGTTATTGGGGTTCAGTAACGTCAGCTGATCCCCAGCTGTGTATCCGGCAACGTGTCATGCGACCGCCACGCTGGCACAACTAAAATGTAAGGGGACCTGTCCCCCCCCCCCCCTAGGCGTTTGTTACTGAAAGAGCCACCATGTGCAGCACTAATACTGCACAAGGGAAAGGTCGCTCTTGAAATTATGCTCCTTGCAAACGCTGAACTACACACTCATGTAATGTGTCCCCTCACACCGTCCAACCGTCCCGGAGGTGGGACTTTCCTTTGTAATGTGACACAGCACAGCCGTCATTGCTACCCCCTTGGCACCGTGCGCTGCCTCCTTAGCGTTGTTTGATTCCGTCATGGACCCTGCGCTGTTATGTTATCCCTTGGCCATGCACAGTTTGCGCTGCCCGTCCTCTGACATCATTTGTTGTCGTCCTGGCTGCGCCTGTGCGTCCACGCTGCCCGAAATCACACCTCGCAGTGTCGTCTAATGTGATCCCACAGTGGGCCTGGTATCCATGGCCATGCGCAGTGCATATACTAGCCTCTCACTCCCCTTCTTCACGCTTCTTCAGACTAGGCGGCGTCAGCTGATCCCTAATAGCATGCCACGGCCGTGACGCCGCACAGTCTGAAGAAGCAGGAAGGAGGTGAGTGAGAGGCGATGATATGCACTGCGCATGCCCATGGATCCCTGGCCCGCAGTGGGACTACATTAGATGACACTGCAAGGTTGGATCTCGGGCAGCTTGGACGCACAGGCACTGCCAGCCTGACACCTACATGATGTCAGAAGACGGGCACCGCTAACTGTGCATGGCCAAGGGATAACATTACAGTGCGGGCTCCGTGACAGAACCAAACAACGTTGAGGAGGTGGTGCCCGGCACCAAGGGGGTTGGAATGACGGCTGTGCTGTGTCACATTACAAAGGAAAGTCCCACTTCCGGGATGGTTTGACGGTGTGAGGGGACACATTATATGAGTGTGTACTTCAGCGTTTGCAAGGAGCATAATTTTCGGAGCCACCATTTTCCATGTGCAGTATTACTGCTGTACAAGATGGCTCTTTCAGCAACAAATGCCTGGGGGGGGGGGTTAAAGGTTCCCTTTCAACTTGCTCCACTGCAGGCTTCGGCCTACACTCTGCTCCTCTTTGATTCCCTGGGTTTCAACACTGTCAGTTGCCACCTGGAAGTGTTGTCTACACAGAAAAAAACACTAGGTGATGTGTCAGTGGGGTTCAGCACCGCCAGCTGTTCCCCTGCTGTGTAGTCGGCAACGTGTCCAGCACAAGCCACGCTGGCACAACAGAACAAAAGCTGCCACCAGTGCAGGCTTCGGCCTACACTCTGCTCCTCTCCTCCTCCTGCTGACCCTGGGCTCAAACACCGCTAGTTTTTGCCCGGAAGTGCTAGCTGCACAGAGAAAAACACCAGCCAATGTGTTAGTGGGGTTCAGCAACGCCAGCTGTTCCCCTGCTGTGTAGCCGGCAACGTGACCTGCAAACGCCATGCAGGCACAGGAACTGAAATTAAAAGGGAACCTGGCCCCACCCCCCCAGGTGTTTCTATGTATAACAGCCACCTAGTACAGCAGTACTGCTGCATTTGTACAAGGTGGCTGACTTTTTCTCCTTGCCCACGTGGAACTCAACACGTACAAAATGTGTCTCATTGAGACCATTCCACTGTCCCTGAGGTGTGACTTTCCTTTGTAATGATACGCAGCACCCCCCTTGGTAGCGTTTCCCGTCTTTTGTCATCATGGTTAGCTGGCTGCGCCTGTGCATCCGCCCTGCTAGAAACAACGCCCCTCGTTGTCATATTTATTTTGTCAGCGAGGGTGTGGTTTATGGGCACGAGCAGTGCATATGTTCGCCTGTCTTAACTCATCTCCTTCCGCCTTCTTCAGACTGTGCGGCCTCCTGGCCGTGGTAGGCGATAAGGGATCAGCTGAGGCCGCCCAGTCTGGAGCCGGTGTAAGGACATGTGTAAGCGGCAAACCTATTTACTGCACAAGGCCACGAATCCCAGCCACGTAGTGTGATTGTTTGAAAACACACTGTGGGTCTGGGATTCATGTCCATCGCTAACCGCAACGGCCGACATGAAATGAGGTCAGAAGACAGGAAGCGCTCACAGCGCATGGCCAAGGGATCACAATAGCGCAGACTCCTGTACAGCAAATAACAACGCTCAGGAATCTGCGCCCAGTACCTAGGTGCAAATTTTGACACCTGTGCTGCGTCTCGTTAAAAAGACAAGTCACGCCTCCACAACTGTTTGACAGTATAATGGGCTAAATAGTGTACGTGTTTTAGTCAGCGTGTGCAAGGAGCAAAACAAATAGAGCAACCTTTTACTTGTGCAGCATTAATGCTGCACAAGGTGTGGCTCTTGTACCTTGCAACACCTGAGGGGGGGGTTAAAGGTAACCTTTGAAATTGGTTCAACTAGGCTTCGGCCTACACTCTGCTCCTCTACTCCTCCTGCTGACCCTGGGCTCAAACAGCGCTAGTTTTTGCCCGGAAATGCTAGCTGCACAGAGAAAAACACCAGCCAATGTGTTAGTGGGGTTCAGCACCGCCAGCTGTTCCCCCGCTGTGTAGCCGGCATCGTGTCCAGCAAAAGCCACGCTGGCACAACCGACCAAAAGCTGCCACCAGTGCAGGCTTCGGCCTACACTTTGCTCCTCTCCTCCTCCTGCTGACCCTGGGCTCAAACAACGCCAGTTTCTGCCCGGACATGCTAGCTGCACAGAGAAAAACACCAGCCAATGTGTTAGTGGGGTTCAGCACCGCCTGCTGTTCCCCCGCTGTGTAGCCGGCATCGTGTCCAGCACAAGCCACGCTGGCACAACCGACCAAAAGCTGCCACCAGTGCAGGCTTCGGCCTACACTTTGCTCCTCTCCTCCTCCTGCTGACCCTGGGCTCAAACAACGCCAGTTTCTGCCCGGACATGCAATCTGCACAGAGAAAAACACCAGTCAATGTGTCAGTGGGGTTCAGCAACGCCAGCTGTTCCCCTGCTGTGTAGCTTGCAACGTGACCTGCAAACGCCACGCAGGCACATGAACTGAAATTGAAGGGAGCCTGCCCCCCACCCACAGGTGTTTCTATGTATATCAGCCACCTTGTACAGCAGTACTGCTGCATTTGTACGAGGTGGCTGACTTTTTCTCCTTGCCCACGTGGAACTCAACACGTACAAAATGTGTCTCATTAGAGACCATTACAATGTCCCTGAGGTGTGACTTTCCTTTGTAATGACACGCAGCACCACCCTTGTTAGCGCTGCCCGTCTTTTGACATCATTGGTTAGCTGGCTGCGCCTGTGCATCTCCCCTGCTCGAAACAACGGCCCTCGGTGTCTTATTTTTTTGGACAGCGAGGGTGTGATTGATGGGCATGTGCAGTGCATATGTTTGCCTGTGTTCACTCATCTCCTTCCGCCTTCTTCAGACTGGGTGTCCTCATGGCCGCGGCAGGCGATAAGGGATCAGATGAGGCCGCCCAGTCTGAAGCAGGTGTAAGGACATGTGTGAGCGGCAAACATATTTAGTGCACCAGGGCACGAATCCCAGCACCGCAGTGTGATTTTTTAAAAACACACTGTGGGTCTGGGATTCATGTCCATCGCTAACCGCAACGGCCGACATGAAATGAGGTCAGAAGACAGGAAGCGCTCACAGCGCATGGCCAAGGGATCACAATAGCGCAGACTCCTGTACAGCAAATAACAACGCTCAGGAATCTGCGCCCAGTACCTAGGTGCAAATTTTGACACCTGTGCTGCGTCTCGTTAAAAAGACAAGTCACGCCTCCACAACTGTTTGACAGTATAATGGGCTAAATAGTGTACGTGTTTTAGTCAGCGTGTGCAAGGAGCAAAACAAATAGAGCAACCTTTTACTTGTGCAGCATTAATGCTGCACAAGGTGTGGCTCTTGTACCTTGCAACACCTGAGGGGGGGGTTAAAGGTAACCTTTGAAATTGGTTCAACTAGGCTTCGGCCTACACTCTGCTCCTCTACTCCTCCTGCTGACCCTGGGCTCAAACACCGCTAGTTTTTGCCCGGAAATGCTAGCTGCACAGAGAAAAACACCAGCCAATGTGTTAGTGGGGTTCAGCACCGCCAGCTGTTCCCCTGCTGTGTAGTCGGCAACGTGTCCAGCACAAGCCACGCTGGCACAACCGACCAAAAGCTGCCACCAGTGCAGGCTTCGGCCTACACTTTGCTCCTCTCCTCCTCCTGCTGACCCTGGGCTCAAACAACGCCAGTTTCTGCCCGGACATGCTAGCTGCACAGAGAAAAACACCAGCCAATGTGTTAGTGGGGTTCAGCACCGCCTGCTGTTCCCCCGCTGTGTAGCCGGCATCGTGTCCAGCACAAGCCACGCTGGCACAACCGACCAAAAGCTGCCACCAGTGCAGGCTTCGGCCTACACTTTGCTCCTCTCCTCCTCCTGCTGACCCTGGGCTCAAACAACGCCAGTTTCTGCCCGGACATGCTAGCTGCACAGAGAAAAACACCAGCCAATGTGTTAGTGGGGTTCAGCAACGCCAGCTGTTCCCCTGCTGTGTAGCTTGCAACGTGACCTGCAAACGCCACGCAGGCACATGAACTGAAATTGAAGGGAGCCTGCCCCCCACCCACAGGTGTTTCTATGTATATCAGCCACCTTGTACAGCAGTACTGCTGCATTTGTACGAGGTGGCTGACTTTTTCTCCTTGCCCACGTGGAACTCAACACGTACAAAATGTGTCTCATTAGAGACCATTACAATGTCCCTGAGGTGTGACTTTCCTTTGTAATGACACGCAGCACCCCCATTGTTAGCGCTGCCCGTCTCCTGACATCATTGGTTGGCTGGCTGTGCCTGTGCGTCCCCCCTGCCCGACACAACGCCCCCCGTTGTCTCATATATTTTGACTGCGAGGGTGTGATTGATGGGCACGAGCAGTGCATATGTTCCCCTGTTTTCACTCCCCTCCTTCCGCCTTCTTCTGACTGTGCGGCCTCATGGCCGCGGCATGCGATAAGGGATCAGCTGAGGCCGCCCAGTCTGAAGCAGGTGTAAGGACATGTGTGAGCGGCGAACATATTTACTGCACAAGGCCACGAATCCCAGCACCGCAGTGTGACTTTAGGAAAAGCCACTGTGGGTCTGGGATTTATGGCCATCGTTAACCGCACCGGCCAACATGAAATGAGGTCATGAGACGGCCTGCACTAACAGGGTATTGCCAAGGGATAACACAAGAGCGCAGACTCCTGTACAGCAAATAACAACGCTCAGGAATCTGCGCCCAGTACCTAGGTGCAAATTTTGACACCTGTGCTGCGTCTCGTTAAAAAGACAAGTCACGCCTCCACAACTGTTTGACAGTATAATGGGCTAAATAGTGTACGTGTTTAATTCAGCGTGTGCAAGGAGCAAAATTAAATAGAGCAACCTTTGACTTGTGCATCATTAATGCTGTTCAAGGTGTGGCTCTTGTACCTTGCAACACCTGAGGGGGGGGTTAAAGGTAACCTTTGAAATTGGTTCAACTAGGCTTCGGCCTACACTCTGCTCCTCTACTCCTCCTGCTGACCCTGGGCTCAAACACCGCTAGTTTTTGCCCGGAAATGCTAGCTGCACAGAGAAAAACACCAGCCAATGTGTTAGTGGGGTTCAGCACCGCCAGCTGTTCCCCTGCTGTGTAGTCGGCAACGTGTCCAGCACAAGCCACGCTGGCACAACAGAACAAAAGCTGCCACCAGTGCAGGCTTCGGCCTACACTTTGCTCCTCTCCTCCTCCTCCTGCTGACCCTGGGCTCTAACACCGCTAGTTTTTGCCCGGACATGCAATCTGCACAGAGAAAAACACCAGTCAATGTGTCAGTGGGGTTCAGCAACGCCAGCTGTTCCCCTGCTGTGTAGCTTGCAACGTGACCTGCAAACGCCACGCAGGCACATGAACTGAAATTGAAGGGAGCCTGCCCCCCACCCCCCCAGGTGTTTCTATGTATATCAGCCACCTTGTACAGCAGTACTGCTGCATTTGTACGAGGTGGCTGACTTTTTCTCCTTGCCCACGTGGAACTCAACACGTACAAAATGTGTCTCATTAGAGACCATTACAATGTCCCTGAGGTGTGACTTTCCTTTGTAATGACACGCAGCACCCCCATTGTTAGCGCTGCCCGTCTCCTGACATCATTGGTTGGCTGGCTGTGCCTGTGCGTCCCCCCTGCCCGACACAACGCCCCCCGTTGTCTCATATATTTTGACTGCGAGGGTGTGATTGATGGGCACGAGCAGTGCATATGTTCCCCTGTTTTCACTCCCCTCCTTCCGCCTTCTTCTGACTGTGCGGCCTCATGGCCGCGGCATGCGATAAGGGATCAGCTGAGGCCGCCCAGTCTGAAGCAGGTGTAAGGACATGTGTGAGCGGCGAACATATTTACTGCACAAGGCCACGAATCCCAGCACCGCAGTGTGACTTTAGGAAAAGCCACTGTGGGTCTGGGATTTATGGCCATCGTTAACCGCACCGGCCAACATGAAATGAGGTCATGAGACGGCCTGCACTAACAGGGTATTGCCAAGGGATAACACAAGAGCGCAGACTCCTGTACAGCAAATAACAACGCTCAGGAATCTGCGCCCAGTACCTAGGTGCAAATTTTGACACCTGTGCTGCGTCTCGTTAAAAAGACAAGTCACGCCTCCACAACTGTTTGACAGTATAATGGGCTAAATAGTGTACGTGTTTAATTCAGCGTGTGCAAGGAGCAAAATTAAATAGAGCAACCTTTGACTTGTGCATCATTAATGCTGTTCAAGGTGTGGCTCTTGTACCTTGCAACACCTGAGGGGGGGGGTTAAAGGTAACCTTGGAAATTGGTTCAACTAGGCTTCGGCCTACACTCTGCTCCTCTACTCCTCCTGCTGACCCTGGGCTCAAACACCGCTAGTTTTTGCCCGGAAATGCTAGCTGCACAGAGAAAAACACCAGCCAATGTGTTAGTGGGGTTCAGCACCGCCAGCTGTTCCCCCGCTGTGTAGCCGGCATCGTGTCCAGCACAAGCCACGCTGGCACAACCGACCAAAAGCTGCCACCAGTGCAGGCTTCGGCCTACACTTTGCTCCTCTCCTCCTCCTCCTGCTGACCCTGGGCTCTAACACCGCTAGTTTTTGCCCGGACATGCAATCTGCACAGAGAAAAACACCAGTCAATGTGTCAGTGGGGTTCAGCAACGCCAGCTGTTCCCCTGCTGTGTAGCTTGCAACGTGACCTGCAAACGCCACGCAGGCACATGAACTGAAATTGAAGGGAGCCTGCCCCCCACCCCCCCAGGTGTTTCTATGTATAACAGCCACCTTGTACAGCAGTACTGCTGCATTTGTACGAGGTGGCTGACTTTTTCTCCTTGCCCACGTGGAACTCAACACGTACAAAATGTGTCTCATTAGAGACCATTACAATGTCCCTGAGGTGTGACTTTCCTTTGTAATGACACGCAGCACCACCCTTGTTAGCGCTGCCCGTCTTTTGACATCATTGGTTAGCTGGCTGCGCCTGTGCATCTCCCCTGCTCGAAACAACGCCCCTCGGTGTCTTATTTTTTTGGACAGCGAGGGTGTGATTGATGGGCATGTGCAGTGCATATGTTTGCCTGTGTTCACTCATCTCCTTCCGCCTTCTTCAGACTGGGTGTCCTCATGGCCTCGGCAGGCGATAAGGGATCAGATGAGGCCGTCCAGTCTGAAGCAGGTGTAAGGACATGTGTGAGCGGCAAACATATTTACTGCACCAGGGCACGAATCCCAGCACCGCAGTGTGATTTTTTAAAAACACACTGTGGGTCTGGGATTCATGTCCATCGCTAACCGCAACGGCCAACATGAAATGAGGTCATAAGACAGGAAGCGCTCACAGCGCATGGCCAAAGGATCACAAGAGCGCAGACTCCTGTACAGCAACTAACAACGCTCAGGAAGCTGCGCCCATGCAAAAAGGTGTTTTCGACACCTGTGCTGCTTTTCTTTAAAAAGACAAGTCACGCCTCCACTACTGTTAAACAGTATAATGGGCTAAATAGTCTACGTGTTGCATTCAGCTTGTGCAAGTAGACAAATTAATAGAGCAACCTTTTACTTGTGCAGCATTAATGCTGCAGAAGGAGTGGCTCTTGTTCTTTGTAACACCTGAGGGGGGGTTAAAGGTAACCTTTGAAATTGGTTCAACTAGGCTTCGGCCTACACTTTGCTCCTCTCCTCCTCCTCCTGCTGACCCTGGGCTCTAACAACGCTAGTTTTTGCCCGGAAATGCTAGCTGCACAGAGAAAAACACCAGCCAATGTGTTAGTGGGGTTCAGCAACGCCAGCTGTTCCCCCGCTGTGTAGCCGGCATCGTGTCCAGCACAAGCCACGCTGGCACAACCGACCAAAAGCTGCCACCAGTGCAGGCTTCGGCCTACACTTTGCTCCTCTCCTCCTCCTCCTGCTGACCCTGGGCTCAAACACCGCTAGTTTTTGCCCGGAAATGCTAGCTGCACAGAGAAAAACACCAGCCAATGTGTTAGTGGGGTTCAGCAACGCCAGCTGTTCCCCCGCTGTGTAGCCGGCATCGTGTCCAGCACAAGCCACGCTGGCACAACCGACCAAAAGCTGCCACCAGTGCAGGCTTCGGCCTACACTTTGCTCCTCTCCTCCTCCTCCTGCTGACCCTGGGCTCAAACACCGCTAGTTTTTGCCCGGAAATGCTAGCTGCACAGAGAAAAACACCAGCCAATGTGTTAGTGGGGTTCAGCAACGCCAGCTGTTCCCCCGCTGTGTAGCCGGCATCGTGT